>NW_027140794.1:5090519-6363149 GCF_036365525.1 Heterodontus francisci
GTGACTGTCTTTGTTACTTGGTGTAAGTGTGTGTCTGTGTTACTTGGTATCAGTGTATTTCTTTGTTACTTGGTGTCAGTGTATGTCTGTGTTACTTGGTGTAAGTGTGCTTCTGTGTCACTGGGTATCAGTGTTTGTCTTTGTTACATGGTGTAAGTGTGTGTCTGTGTTACTGGGTATCAGTGTATGTCTTTGTTACTTGGTGTCAGTGTATGTCAAAATACTTGGTGCAAGTGTATGTCTGCGTTACTTGGTGTCAGTGTGTGTCTTTGTTACTTGGTGTCAGTGTATGTCTTTGTTACTTGATGTCAGTGTATGTCTGTGTTACTTGGTGTAAGTGCGTGCCTGTGTTACTGGGTATCAGTGTATGTCTTTGTTACTTGGTGTCAGTGTATGTCTGTGTTATTGGTGTAAGTGTGTGTCTGTGTTACTTGGTGTCAGTGTATGTCTTTGTTACTTGGTATAAGTGTATGTCTTTGTTACTTGGTGTCATTGTATGTCTTTGTTACTTGGTGTCTGTGTGTGTCTGTGTTACTGGGGTCAGTGTATGTCTTTGTTACTTGGTGTCAGTGTATGTCTGTGTTACGTGGTGTAAGTGTGTGTCTGTGTTACTGGGTATCAGTGTATGTCTTTGTGACTTGGTGTCAGTGTATGTCTTTGTTGCTGGGTGTCAGGGTGTGTCTTTGTGACTTGGTGTCAGTGTACGTCTTTGTTGCTTGGTGTAAGTGTGTGTCTGTGTTGCTGGGTATCAGTGTATGTCTTTGTTACTTGGTGTCAGTGTATGTCAGTGTTACTTGGTGTACGTGTGTGTCTTTGTTACTGGGTATCAGTGTATGTCTTTGTTACTTGGTGTCAGTGCATGTCTTTGTTACTTGGTGTAAGTGTATGTCTTTGTTACTTGGTGTCATTGTATGTCTTTGTTACTTGGTGTAAGTGTGTGTCTGTGTTACTAAGTGTCAGTGTGTGTCTGTGTTACTTGGTGTAAGTCTGTGTCTTTGTTACTTGGTGTCCGTGTGTGTCTGTGTTACTGGGTGTCAGTTTATGTCTTTGATACCTGGTGTAAGTGTATGTCTTTGGTACTTGGTGTAAGTGTGTGTCTGTGTTACTGGGTATCAGTGCCTGTCTTTGTTACTTGGTGTAAGTGTGTGTCTGTGTTACTGGGTGTCAGTGTGTGTCTTTGTGACTTGGTGTCAGTGTGTGTCTTTGTTACTTGCTCTCCGTGTGTGTCTGTGTTACTGGGTGTCAGTTTATGTCTTTGTTATTTGGTGTCAGAGTGTGTCTTTGTTACTTGGTGTAAGTGTGTGTCTGTGTTACTGGGTATCAGTGTATGTCTTTGATACTTGGTGTAAGTTTGTGTCTCTGTTACTGGGTATCAGTGTATGTCTTTGTTACTTGGTGTCAGTGTATGTCTTTGTTACTTGGTGTAAGTGTATGTCTTTGTTACTTGGTGTCAGTGTATGTCTTTGTTACTTGGTGTAAGTGTGTGTCTGTGTTACTGGGTATCAGTGTATGTCTTTGTTACTTGATGTCAGTGTATGTCTTTGTTACTTGGTGTAAGTGCATGTATTTGTTACTTGGTGTCATTGTATGTCTTTGTTACTTGGTGTAAGTGTGTGTCTGTGTTACTGGGTGTCAGTGTGTGTCTGTGTTACTTGGTGTAAGTCTGTGTCTTTGTTACTTGGTGTCAGTGTATGTCTTTGTTACTGGGTGTCAGTGTGTGTCTTTGTTACTTGGTGTCAGTGTATGTCTGCGTTACTTGGTGTAAGTTTGTGTCTGTGTTACTGGGTATCAGTGTATGTCTTTGTTACTTGGTGTAAGTGTGTGTCTGTGTTACTGGGTATCAGAGTATGTCTTTGTTACTTGGTGTCATTGTATGTCTTTGTTACTTGGTGTAATTGTGTGTCTGTGTTACTAAGTGTCAGTGTGTGTCTGTGTTACTTGGTGTAAGTCTGTGTCTTTGTTACTTGGTGTCCGTGTGTGTCTGTGTTACTGGGTGTCAGTTTATGCCTTTGATACTTGGTGTAAGTGTATGTCTTTGGTACTTGGTGTCATTGTGTGTCACTGTTTCTGGGTATCAGTGTATGTCTTTGTGACTTGGTGTCAGTTTATGTCGTTGTTACTTGGTGTAAGTGTGTGTCTGTGCTACTGGGTATCAGTGTCTGTCTTTGTTACTTGGTGTAAGTGTGTGTCTGTGTTACTGGATATCAGTGTATTTCTTTGTTACTTGGTGTCAGTGTATGTCTGTGTTACTTGGTGTAAGTGTGCTTATGTGTACTGGGTGTCAGTGTGTGTCTGTGTTACTTGGTGTAAGTGTGTGTCTTTGTTACTTGGTGTCCGTGTGTGTCTGTGTTACTGGGTGTCAGTTTATATCTTTGTTACTTGGTGTCAGTGTATGTCTTTGTTACTTGGTGTAAGTGTGTGTCTGTGTTACTGGGTGTCAGTTTATGTCTTTGTTACTTGGTGTCAGTCTATGTCTTTGTTACTTGGTGTAAGTGTGTGTCTGTGTTACTGGATATCAGTGTATGTCTTTGTTTCTTGGTGTCAGTGTATGTCTGTGCTACTTGGTGTAACTGTGTGTCTGTGTTACTGGGTATCAGTGTATGTCTTTGTTACTTGGTGTAAGTTTGTGTCTGTGTTACTGGTTACCAGTGTATGTCTTTGTTACTTGGTGTCAGTGCATGTCTTTGTTACTTGGTGTAAGTGTGTGTCTGTGTTACTGGGTGTCAGTGTGTGTCTGTGTTACTTGGTGTAAGTGTGTGTCTTTGTTACTTGGTGTCCGTATGTGTCTGTGTTACTGGATGTCAGTTCATGACTTTGTGACTTGGTGTCAGTGTATGTCTTTGTTACTTGGTGTAATTGTGTGTCTGTGTTACTGGGTATCAGTGTCTGTCTTTGTTACTTGGTGTAAGTGTGTGTTTGTGTTACTGTGTATCAGTATCTGTCTTTGTTACTTGGTGTCAGTGTATGTCTGTGCTACTTGGTGTATGTGTGTGTCTGTGTTACTGGGTATCAGTGTATGTCTTTGTTTCTTGGTGTCAATGTAGGTCTTTGTGACTTGGTGTCAGTGTATGTCTTTGTTACTGGTGTCAGTGTGTGTCTTTGTGACTTGGTGTCAGTGTATGTCTTTGTTACTTGGTGTAAGTGTGTGTCTGTGCTACTGGGTATCAGTGACTGTCTTTGTTACTTGGTGTAAGTGTGTGTCTGTGTTACTTGGTATCAGTGTATTTCTTTGTTACTTGGTGTCAGTGTATGTCTGTGTTACTTGGTGTAAGTGTGCTTCTGTGTCACTGGGTATCAGTGTTTGTCTTTGTTACATGGTGTAAGTGTGTGTCTGTGTTACTGGGTATCAGTGTATGTCTTTGTTACTTGGTGTCAGTGTATGTCAAAATACTTGGTGCAAGTGTATGTCTGCGTTACTTGGTGTAAGTGTGTGTCTTTGTTACTTGGTGTCAGTGTATGTCTTTGTTACTTGATGTCAGTGTATGTCTGTGTTACTTGGTGTAAGTGTGTGCCTGTGTTACTGGGTATCAGTGTATGTCTTTGTTACTTGGTGTCAGTGTATGTCTGTGTTACTTGGTGTAAGTGTGTGTCTGTGTTACTTGGTGTCAGTGTATGTCTTTGTTACTTGGTATAAGTGTATGTCTTTGTTACTTGGTGTCATGGTATGTCTTTGTTACTTGGTGTAAGTGTGTGTCTGTGTTACTGGGTGTCAGTGTGTGACTGTGTTACTTGGTGTAAGTCTGTGTCTTTGTTACTTGGTGTCAGTGTATGTCTTTGTTACTGGGTGTCAGTGTGTGTCTTTGTTACTTGGTGTCAGTGTATGTCTGCGTTACTTGGTGTAAGTGTGTGTCTGTGTTACTGGGTATCAGTGTATGTCTTTGTTACTTGGTGTAAGTGTGTGTCTGTGTTACTGGGTATCAGAGTATGTCTTTGTTACTTGGTGTCAGTGTATGTCTTTGTTACTTGGTGTAAGTGTGTGTCTGTGTTACTGGGTGTCAGTGTGTGTCTGTGTTACTTGGTGTAAGTGTGTGTCTTTGTTACTTGCTCTCCGTGTGTGTCTGTGTTACTGGGTGTCAGTTCATTTCTTTGTTACTTGGTGTCAGTGTATGTCTTTGTTACTTGGTGTAAGTGTGTGTCTGTGTTACTGGGTATCAGTGTCTGTCTTTGTTACTTGGTGTAAGAGTGTGTCTGTGTTACTGGGTATCAGTCTATGTCTTTGTTACTTGGTGTCAGTGTATGTCTTTGTTACTTGGTGTAAGTGTGTGTCTGTGTTACTGGGTATCAGTGTATGTCTTTGTTACTTGATGTCAGTGTATGTCTTTGTTACTTGGTGTAAGTGCATGTATTTGTTACTTGGTGTCATTGTATGTCTTTGTTACTTGGTGTAAGTGTGTGTCTGTGTTACTGGGTGTCAGTGTGTGTCTGTGTTACTTGGTGTAAGTCTGTGTCTTTGTTACTTGGTGTCAGTGTATGTCTTTGTTACTGGGTGTCAGTGTGTGTCTTTGTTACTTGGTGTCAGTGTATGTCTGCGTTACTTGGTGTAAGTTTGTGTCTGTGTTACTGGGTATCAGTGTATGTCTTTGTTACTTGGTGTAAGTGTGTGTCTGTGTTACTGGGTATCAGAGTATGTCTTTGTTACTTGGTGTCATTGTATGTCTTTGTTACTTGGTGTAATTGTGTGTCTGTGTTACTAAGTGTCAGTGTGTGTCTGTGTTACTTGGTGTAAGTCTGTGTCTTTGTTACTTGGTGTCCGTGTGTGTCTGTGTTACTGGGTGTCAGTTTATGCCTTTGATACTTGGTGTAAGTGTATGTCTTTGGTACTTGGTGTCATTGTGTGTCACTGTTTCTGGGTATCAGTGTATGTCTTTGTGACTTGGTGTCAGTTTATGTCGTTGTTACTTGGTGTAAGTGTGTGTCTGTGCTACTGGGTATCAGTGTCTGTCTTTGTTACTTGGTGTAAGTGTGTGTCTGTGTTACTGGATATCAGTGTATTTCTTTGTTACTTGGTGTCAGTGTATGTCTGTGTTACTTGGTGTAAGTGTGCTTATGTGTACTGGGTGTCAGTGTGTGTCTGTGTTACTTGGTGTAAGTGTGTGTCTTTGTTACTTGGTGTCCGTGTGTGTCTGTGTTACTGGGTGTCAGTTTATATCTTTGTTACTTGGTGTCAGTGTATGTCTTTGTTACTTGGTGTAAGTGTGTGTCTGTGTTACTGGGTGTCAGTTTATGTCTTTGTTACTTGGTGTCAGTCTATGTCTTTGTTACTTGGTGTAAGTGTGTGTCTGTGTTACTGGATATCAGTGTATGTCTTTGTTTCTTGGTGTCAGTGTATGTCTGTGCTACTTGGTGTAACTGTGTGTCTGTGTTACTGGGTATCAGTGTATGTCTTTGTTACTTGGTGTAAGTTTGTGTCTGTGTTACTGGTTACCAGTGTATGTCTTTGTTACTTGGTGTCAGTGTATGTCTTTGTTACTTGGTGTAAGTGTGTGTCTGTGTTACTGGGTGTCAGTGTGTGTCTGTGTTACTTGGTGTAAGTGTGTGTCTTTGTTACTTGGTGTCCGTATGTGTCTGTGTTACTGGATGTCAGTTCATGACTTTGTGACTTGGTGTCAGTGTATGTCTTTGTTACTTGGTGTAATTGTGTGTCTGTGTTACTGGGTATCAGTGTCTGTCTTTGTTACTTGGTGTAAGTGTGTGTTTGTGTTACTGTGTATCAGTATCTGTCTTTGTTACTTGGTGTCAGTGTATGTCTGTGCTACTTGGTGTATGTGTGTGTCTGTGTTACTGGGTATCAGTGTATGTCTTTGTTTCTTGGTGTCAATGTAGGTCTTTGTGACTTGGTGTCAGTGTATGTCTTTGTTACTGGTGTCAGTGTGTGTCTTTGTGACTTGGTGTCAGTGTATGTCTTTGTTACTTGGTGTAAGTGTGTGTCTGTGCTACTGGGTATCAGTGACTGTCTTTGTTACTTGGTGTAAGTGTGTGTCTGTGTTACTTGGTATCAGTGTATTTCTTTGTTACTTGGTGTCAGTGTATGTCTGTGTTACTTGGTGTCAGTGTATGTCTTTGTTACTTGGTGTCAGTGTATGTCAAAATACTTGGTGCAAGTGTATGTCTGCGTTACTTGGTGTAAGTGTGTGTCTTTGTTACTTGGTGTCAGTGTATGTCTTTGTTACTTGATGTCAGTGTATGTCTGTGTTACTTGGTGTAAGTGTGTGCCTGTGTTACTGGGTATCAGTGTATGTCTTTGTTACTTGGTGTCAGTGTATGTCTGTGTTACTTGGTGTAAGTGTGTGTCTGTGTTACTTGGTGTCAGTGTATGTCTTTGTTACTTGGTATAAGTGTATGTCTTTGTTACTTGGTGTCATTGTATGTCTTTGTTACTTGGTGTCTGTGTGTGTCTGTGTTACTGGGGTCAGTGTATGTCTTTGTTACTTGGTGTCAGTGTATGTCTGTGTTACGTGGTGTAAGTGTGTGTCTGTGTTACTGGGTATCAGTGTATGTCTTTGTGACTTGGTGTCAGTGTATGTCTTTGTTGCTGGGTGTCAGGGTGTGTCTTTGTGACTTGGTGTCAGTGTACGTCTTTGTTGCTTGGTGTAAGTGTGTGTCTGTGTTGCTGGGTATCAGTGTATGTCTTTGTTACTTGGTGTCAGTGTATGTCAGTGTTACTTGGTGTACGTGTGTGTCTTTGTTACTGGGTATCAGTGTATGTCTTTGTTACTTGGTGTCAGTGTATGTCTTTGTTACTTGGTGTAAGTGTATGTCTTTGTTACTTGGTGTCATTGTATGTCTTTGTTACTTGGTGTAAGTGTGTGTCTGTGTTACTAAGTGTCAGTGTGTGTCTGTGTTACTTGGTGTAAGTCTGTGTCTTTGTTACTTGGTGTCCGTGTGTGTCTGTGTTACTGGGTGTCAGTTTATGTCTTTGATACCTGGTGTAAGTGTATGTCTTTGGTACTTGGTGTAAGTGTGTGTCTGTGTTACTGGGTATCAGTGCCTGTCTTTGTTACTTGGTGTAAGTGTGTGTCTGTGTTACTGGGTGTCAGTGTGTGTCTTTGTGACTTGGTGTCAGTGTGTGTCTTTGTTACTTGCTCTCCGTGTGTGTCTGTGTTACTGGGTGTCAGTTTATGTCTTTGTTATTTGGTGTCAGAGTGTGTCTTTGTTACTTGGTGTAAGTGTGTGTCTGTGTTACTGGGTATCAGTGTATGTCTTTGATACTTGGTGTAAGTTTGTGTCTCTGTTACTGGGTATCAGTGTATGTCTTTGTTACTTGGTGTCAGTGTATGTCTTTGTTACTTGGTGTAAGTGTATGTCTTTGTTACTTGGTGTCAGTGTATGTCTTTGTTACTTGGTGTAAGTGTGTGTCTGTGTTACTGGGTATCAGTGTATGTCTTTGTTACTTGATGTCAGTGTATGTCTTTGTTACTTGGCGTAAGTGCATGTATTTGTTACTTGGTGTCATTGTATGTCTTTGTTACTTGGTGTAAGTGTGTGTCTGTGTTACTGGGTGTCAGTGTGTGACTGTGTTACTTGGTGTAAGTCTGTGTCTTTGTTACTTGGTGTCAGTGTATGTCTTTGTTACTGGGTGTCAGTGTGTGTCTTTGTTACTTGGTGTCAGTGTATGTCTGCGTTACTTGGTGTAAGTGTGTGTCTGTGTTACTGGGTATCAGTGTATGTCTTTGTTACTTGGTGTAAGTGTGTGTCTGTGTTACTGGGTATCAGAGTATGTCTTTGTTACTTGGTGTCAGTGTATGTCTTTGTTACTTGGTGTAAGTGTGTGTCTGTGTTACTGGGTGTCAGTGTGTGTCTGTGTTACTTGGTGTAAGTGTGTGTCTTTGTTACTTGCTCTCCGTGTGTGTCTGTGTTACTGGGTGTCAGTTCATTTCTTTGTTACTTGGTGTCAGTGTATGTCTTTGTTACTTGGTGTAAGTGTGTGTCTGTGTTACTGGGTATCAGTGTCTGTCTTTGTTACTTGGTGTAAGAGTTTGTCTGTGTTACTGGGTATCAGTCTATGTCTTTGTTACTTGGTGTCAGTGTATGTCTTTGTTACTTGGTGTCAGTGTGTGTCTGTGTTACTGGGTATCAGTGTATGTCTTTGTTACTTGATGTCAGTGTATGTCTTTGTTACTTGGTGTAAGTGCATGTATTTGTTACTTGGTGTCATTGTATGTCTTTGTTACTTGGTGTAAGTGTGTGTCTGTGTTACTGGGTGTCAGTGTGTGTCTGTGTTACTTGGTGTAAGTCTGTGTCTTTGTTACTTGGTGTCAGTGTATGTCTTTGTTACTGGGTGTCAGTGTGTGTCTTTGTTACTTGGTGTCAGTGTATGTCTGCGTTACTTGGTGTAAGTGTGTGTCTGTGTTACTGGGTATCAGTGTATGTCTTTGTTACTTGGTGTAAGTGTGTGTCTGTGTTACTGGGTATCAGAGTATGTCTTTGTTACTTGGTGTCATTGTATGTCTTTGTTACTTGGTGTAATTGTGTGTCTGTGTTACTAAGTGTCAGTGTGTGTCTGTGTTAGTTGGTGTAAGTCTGTGTCTTTGTTACTTGGTGTCCGTGTGTGTCTGTGTTACTGGGTGTCAGTTTATGCCTTTGATACTTGGTGTAAGTGTATGTCTTTGGTACTTGGTGTAATTGTGTGTCACTGTTTCTGGGTATCAGTGTATGTCTTTGTGACTTGGTGTCAGTTTATGTCGTTGTTACTTGGTGTAAGTGTGTGTCTGTGCTACTGGGTATCAGTGTCTGTCTTTGTTACTTGGTGTAAGTGTGTGTCTGTGTTACTGGATATCAGTGTATTTCTTTGTTACTTGGTGTCAGTGTATGTCTGTGTTACTTGGTGTAAGTGTGCTTATGTGTACTGGGTATCAGTGTATGTCTTTGTTACTTGGTGTAAGTGTGTGTCTGTGTTACTGGGTATCAGAGTATGGCTTTGTTACTTGGTGTCAGTGTATGTCTTTGTTACTTGGTGTAAGGATGCGTCTGTGTTACTGGGTGTCAGTGTGTGTCTGTGTTACTTGGTGTAAGTGTGTGTCTTTGTTACTTGCTCTCCGTGTGTGTCTGTGTTACTGGGTGTCAGTTTATGTCTTTGTTACTTGGTGTCAGTGTATGTCTTTGTTACTTGGTGTAAGTGTGTGTCTGTGATACTGGGTATCAGTGTCTGTCTTTGTTACTTGGTGTAAGAGTGTGTCTGTGTTACTGGGTATCAGTGCATGTCTTGGTTACTTGGTGTCAGTGTATGTCGGTGTTACTTGGTGTAAGTGTGTATCTGTGTTACTGGGTATCAGTGTATGTCTTTGATACTTGGTGTACGTTTGTGTCTCTGTTACTGGGTATCAGTATATGTCTTTGCTACTTGGTGTCAGTGTATGTCTTTGTTACTTGGTGTAAGTGTGTGTCTGTGTTCCTGGGTATCAGTGCATGTCTTTGTTACTTGGTGTAAGTTTGCGTCTGTGTTACTTGGTATCAGTGTATGTCTTTGTTACTTGGTGTCAGTCTATGTCTTTGCTACTTGGTGTAAGTGTATGTCTTTGTTACTTGTTGTACGTGTGTGTTTGTGTAACTGGATATCAGTGTATGTCTTTGTTACTGGGTGTCAGTGTATGTCTGTGCTACTTGGTGTAAGTGTGTGTCTGTGTTACTGGGTATCAGTGTATGTCTTTGATACTTGGTGCAAGTTTGTGTCTCTGTTACTGGGTATCAGTGTATGTCTTTGTTACTTGGTGTCAGTGTATGTCTTTGTTACTTGGTGTAAGTGTGTGTCTGTGTTACTGGGTGTCAGTGTGTGTCTGTGTTACTTGGTGTAAGTGTGTGTCTTTGTTACTTGGTGTCCGTGTGTGTCTGTGTTACTGGGTGTCAGTTTATGTCTTTGTTACTTGGTGTCAGTGTATGTCTTTGTTACTTGGTGTAAGTGTGTGTCTGTGTTACTGGATATCAGTGTCTGTCTTTGTTACTTGTTGTAAGTGTGTGTTTGCGTTACTGGGTATCAGTGTATGTCTTTGTTACTGGGTGTCAGTGTATGTCTGTGCTACTTGGTGTAAGTGTGTGTCTGTGTTACTGGGTATCAGTGTATGTCTTTGATACTTGGTGTAAGTTTGTGTCTCTGTTACTGGGTATCAGTGTATGTCTGTGTTACTTGGTGTCAGTGTATGTCTTTGTTACTTGGTGTAAGTGTGTGTCTGTGTTACTGGGTGTCAGTGTGTGTCTGTGTTACTTGGTGTAAGTGTGTGTCTTTGTTACTTGGTGTCCGTGTGTGTCTGTGTTACTGGGTGTCAGTTTATATCTTTGTTACTTGGTGTCAGTGTATGTCTTTGTTACTTGGTGTAAGTGTGTGTCTGTGTTACTGGGTGTCAGTTTATGTCTTTGTTACTTGGTGTCAGTCTATGTCTTTGTTACTTGGTGTAAGTGTGTGTCTGTGTTACTGGATATCAGTGTATGTCTTTGTTTCTTGGTGTCAGTGTATGTCTGTGCTACTTGGTGTAACTGTGTGTCTGTGTTACTGGGTATCAGTGTATGTCTTTGTTACTTGGTGTAAGTTTGTGTCTGTGTTACTGGTTACCAGTGTATGTCTTTGTTACTTGGTGTCAGTGTATGTCTTTGTTACTTGGTGTAAGTGTGTGTCTGTGTTACTGGGTGTCAGTGTGTGTCTGTGTTACTTGGTGTAAGTGTGTGTCTTTGTTACTTGGTGTCCGTATGTGTCTGTGTTACTGGATGTCAGTTCATGACTTTGTGACTTGGTGTCAGTGTATGTCTTTGTTACTTGGTGTAATTGTGTGTCTCTGTTACTGGGTATCAGTGTCTGTCTTTGTTACTTGGTGTAAGTGTGTGTTTGTGTTACTGTGTATCAGTATCTGTCTTTGTTACTTGGTGTCAGTGTATGTCTGTGCTACTTGGTGTATGTGTGTGTCTGTGTTACTGGGTATCAGTGTATGTCTTTGTTTCTTGGTGTCAATGTAGGTCTTTGTGACTTGGTGTCAGTGTATGTCTTTGTTACTGGTGTCAGTGTGTGTCTTTGTGACTTGGTGTCAGTGTATGTCTTTGTTACTTGGTGTAAGTGTGTGTCTGTGCTACTGGGTATCAGTGACTGTCTTTGTTACTTGGTGTAAGTGTGTGTCTGTGTTACTTGGTATCAGTGTATTTCTTTGTTACTTGGTGACAGTGTATGTCTGTGTTACTTGGTGTAAGTGTGCTTCTGTGTCACTGGGTATCAGTGTTTGTCTTTGTTACATGGTGTAAGTGTGTGTCTGTGTTACTGGGTATCAGTGTATGTCTTTGTTACTTGGTGTCAGTGTATGTCAAAATACTTGGTGCAAGTGTATGTCTGCGTTACTTGGTGTAAGTGTGTGTCTTTGTTACTTGGTGTCAGTGTATGTCTTTGTTACTTGATGTCAGTGTATGTCTGTGTTACTTGGTGTAAGTGTGTGCCTGTGTTACTGGGTATCAGTGTATGTCTTTGTTACTTGGTGTCAGTGTATGTCTGTGTTACTTGGTGTAAGTGTGTGTCTGTGTTACTTGGTGTCAGTGTATGTCTTTGTTACTTGGTATAAGTGTATGTCTTTGTTACTTGGTGTCATTGTATGTCTTTGTTACTTGGTGTCTGTGTGTGTCTGTGTTACTGGGGTCAGTGTATGTCTTTGTTACTTGGTGTCAGTGTATGTCTGTGTTACGTGGTGTAAGTGTGTGTCTGTGTTACTGGGTATCAGTGTATGTCTTTGTGACTTGGTGTCAGTGTATGTCTTTGTTGCTGGGTGTCAGGGTGTGTCTTTGTGACTTGGTGTCAGTGTACGTCTTTGTTGCTTGGTGTAAGTGTGTGTCTGTGTTGCTGGGTATCAGTGTATGTCTTTGTTACTTGGTGTCAGTGTATGTCAGTGTTACTTGGTGTAAGTGTGTGTCTTTGTTACTGGGTATCAGTGTATGTCTTTGTTACTTGGTGTCAGTGTATGTCTTTGTTACTTGGTGTAAGTGTATGTCTTTGTTACTTGGTGTCATTGTATGTCTTTGTTACTTGGTGTAAGTGTGTGTCTGTGTTACTAAGTGTCAGTGTGTGTCTGTGTTACTTGGTGTAAGTCTGTGTCTTTGTTACTTGGTGTCCGTCTGTGTCTGTGTTACTGGGTGTCAGTTTATGTCTTTGATACTTGGTGTAAGTGTATGTCTTTGGTACTTGGTGTAAGTGTGTGTCTGTGTTACTGGGTATCAGTGCCTGTCTTTGTTACTTGGTGTAAGTGTGTGTCTGTGTTACTGGGTGTCAGTGTGTGTCTTTGTGACTTGGTGTCAGTGTGTGTCTTTGTTACTTGCTCTCCGTGTGTGTCTGTGTTACTGGGTGTCAGTTTATGTCTTTGTTATTTGGTGTCAGAGTATGTCTTTGTTACTTGGTGTAAGTGTGTGTCTGTGTTACTGGGTATCAGTGTATGTCTTTGATACTTGGTGTAAGTTTGTGTCTCTGTTACTGGGTATCAGTGTATGTCTTTGTTACTTGGTGTCAGTGTATGTCTTTGTTACTTGGTGTAAGTGTATGTCTTTGTTACTTGGTGTCAGTGTATGTCTTTGTTACTTGGTGTAAGTGTGTGTCTGTGTTACTGGGTATCAGTGTATGTCTTTGTTACTTGATGTCAGTGTATGTCTTTGTTACTTGGTGTAAGTGCATGTATTTGTTACTTGGTGTCATTGTATGTCTTTGTTACTTGGTGTAAGTGTGTGTCTGTGTTACTGGGTGTCAGTGTGTGACTGTGTTACTTGGTGTAAGTCTGTGTCTTTGTTACTTGGTGTCAGTGTATGTCTTTGTTACTGGGTGTCAGTGTGTGTCTTTGTTACTTGGTGTCAGTGTATGTCTGCGTTACTTGGTGTAAGTGTGTGTCTGTGTTACTGGGTATCAGTGTATGTCTTTGTTACTTGGTGTAAGTGTGTGTCTGTGTTACTGGGTATCAGAGTATGTCTTTGTTACTTGGTGTCAGTGTATGTCTTTGTTACTTGGTGTAAGTGTGTGTCTGTGTTACTGGGTGTCAGTGTGTGTCTGTGTTACTTGGTGTAAGTGTGTGTCTTTGTTACTTGCTCTCCGTGTGTGTCTGTGTTACTGGGTGTCAGTTCATTTCTTTGATACTTGGTGTCAGTGTATTTCTTTGTTACTTGGTGTAAGTGTGTGTCTGTGTTACTGGGTATCAGTGTCTGTCTTTGTTACTTGGTGTAAGAGTGTGTCTGTGTTACTGGGTATCAGTCTATGTCTTTGTTACTTGGTGTCAGTGTATGTCTTTGTTACTTGGTGTAAGTGTGTGTCTGTGTTACTGGGTATCAGTGTATGTCTTTGTTACTTGATGTCAGTGTATGTCTTTGTTACTTGGTGTAAGTGCATGTATTTGTTACTTGGTGTCATTGTATGTCTTTGTTACTTGGTGTAAGTGTGTGTCTGTGTTACTGGGTGTCAGTGTGTGTCTGTGTTACTTGGTGTAAGTCTGTGTCTTTGTTACTTGGTGTCAGTGTATGTCTTTGTTACTGGGTGTCAGTGTGTGTCTTTGTTACTTGGTGTCAGTGTACGTCTGCGTTACTTGGTGTAAGTGTGTGTCTGTGTTACTGGGTATCAGTGTATGTCTTTGTTACTTGGTGTAAGTGTGTGTCTGTGTTACTGGGTATCAGAGTATGTCTTTGTTACTTGGTGTCATTGTATGTCTTTGTTACTTGGTGTAATTGTGTGTCTGTGTTACTAAGTGTCAGTGTGTGTCTGTGTTACTTGGAGTAAGTCTGTGTCTTTGTTACTTGGTGTCCGTGTGTGTCTGTGTTACTGGGTGTCAGTTTATGCCTTTGATACTTGGTGTAAGTGTATGTCTTTGGTACTTGGTGTAAGTGTGTGTCTGTGTTACTGGGTATCAGTGCCTGTCTTTGTTTCTTGGTGTAAGTGTGTGTCTGTGTTACTGGGTGTCAGTGTGTGTCTTTGTGACTTGGTGTCAGTGTGTGTCTTTGTTACTTGCTCTCCGTGTGTGTCTGTGTTACTGGGTGTCAGTTTATGTCTTTGTTATTTGGTGTCAGAGTATGTCTTTGTTACTTGGTGTAAGTGTGTGTCTGTGTTACTGGGTATCAGGGTATGTCTTTGATACTTGGTGTAAGTTTGTGTCTCTGTTACTGGGTATCAGTGTATGTCTTTGTTACTTGGTGTCAGTGTATGTCTTTGTTACTTGGTGTAAGTGTATGTCTTTGTTACTTGGTGTCAGTGTATGTCTTTGTTACTTGGTGTAAGGGTGTGTCTGTGTTACTGGGTATCAGTGTATGTCTTTGTTACTTGATGTCAGTGTATGTCTTTGTTACTTGGTGTAAGTGCATGTATTTGTTACTTGTTGTCATTGTATGTCTTTGTTACTTGGTGTAAGTGTGTGTCTGTGTTACTGGGTGTCAGTGTGTGTCTGTGTTACTTGGTGTAAGTCTGTGTCTTTGTTACTTGGTGTCAGTGTATGTCTTTGTTACTGGGTGTCAGTGTGTGTCTTTGTTACTTGGTGTCAGTGTATGTCTGCGTTACTTGGTGTAAGTGTGTGTCTGTGTTACTGGGTATCAGTGTATGTCTTTGTTACTTGGTGTAAGTGTGTGTCTGAGTTACTGGGTATCAGAGTATGTCTTTGTTACTTGGTGTCAGTGTATGTCTTTGTTACTTGGTGTAAGTGTGTGTCTGTGTTACTGGGTGTCAGTGTGTGTCTGTGTTACTTGGTGTAAGTGTGTGTCTTTGTTACTTGCTCTCCGTGTGTGTCTGTGTTACTGGGTGTCAGTTTATTTCTTTGTTACTTGGTGTCAGTGTATGTCTTTGTTACTTGGTGTAAGTGTGTGTCTGTGTTACTGGGTATCAGTGTCTGTCTTTGTTACTTGGTGTAAGAGTGTGTCTGTGTTACTGGGTATCAGTCTATGTCTTTGTTACTTGGTGTCAGTGTATGTCTTTGTTGCTTGGTGTAAGTGTGTGTCTGTGTTACTGGGTATCAGTGTATGTCTTTGTTACTTGATGTCAGTGTATGTCTTTGTTACTTGGTGTAAGTGCATGTATTTTTTACTTGGTGTCATTGTATGTCTTTGTTACTTGGTGTAAGTGTGTGTCTGTGTTACTGGGTGTCAGTGTGTCTCTGTGTTACTTGGTGTAAGTCTGTGTCTTTGTTACTTGGTGTCAGTGTATGTCTTTGTTACTGGGTGTCAGTGTGTGTCTTTGTTACTTGGTGTCAGTGTATGTCTGCGTTACTTGGTGTAAGTGTGTGTCTGTGTTACTGGGTATCAGTGTATGTCTTTGTTACTTGGTGTAAGTGTGTGTCTGTGTTACTGGGTATCAGAGTATGTCTTTGTTACTTGGTGTCAGTGTATGTCTTTGTTACTTGGTGTAAGTGTGTGTCTGTGTTACTGGGTGTCAGTGTGTGTCTGTGTTACTTGGTGTAAGTGTGTGTCTTTGTTACTTGCTCTCCGTGTGTGTCTGTGTTACTGGGTGTCAGTTTATTTCTTTGTTACTTGGTGTCAGTGTATGTCTTTGTTACTTGGTGTAAGTGTGTGTCTGTGTTACTGGGTATCAGTGTCTGTCTTTGTTACTTGGTGTAAGAGTGTGACTGTGTTACTGGGTATCAGTCTATGTCTTTGTTACTTGGTGTCAGTGTATGTCGGTGTTACTTGGTGTAAGTGTGTGTCTGTGTTACTGGGTATCAGTGTATGTCTTTTTTACTTGGTGTCAGTGTATGTCTGTGCTACTTGGTGTAAGTGTGTGTCTGTGTTCCTGGGTATCAGTGTATGTCTTTGTTACTTGGTGTAAGTTTGTGTCTGTGTTACTGGGTATCAGTGTATGTCTTTGTTACTTGGTGTGAGTCTATGTCTTTGTTACTTGGTGTAAGTGTATGTCTTTGTTACTTGGTGTAAGTGTGTGTCTGTGTTACTGGGTGTCAGTGTGTGTCTGTGTTACTTGGTGTAAGTTTGTGTCTTTGTTACTTGGTGTCCGTGTGTGTCTGTGTTACTGGGTGTCAGTGTATGTCTTTGTTACTTGGTGTCAGTGTATGTCTTTGTTACTTGGTGTAAGTGTGTGTCTGTGTTACTGGGTATCAGTGTATGTCTTTGTTACTTGTTGTAAGTGTGTGTTTGTGTTACTGGGTATCAGTGTATGTCTTTGTTACTTGGTGTCAGTGTATGTCTTTGTTACTTGGTGTAAGTGTGTGTCTGTGTTACTGGGTATCACGTGTATGTCTTTGATACTTGGTGTAAGTTTGTGTCTCTGTTACTGGGTATCAGTGTATGTCTTTGTTACTTGGTTTCAGTGTATGTCTTTGTTACTTGGTGTAAGTGTGTGTCTGTGTTACTGGGTATCAGTGTGTGTCTGTGTGACTTGGTGTAAGTGTGTGTCTTTGTTACTTGGTGTCCTTGTGTGTCTGTGTTACTGGGTGTCAGTTTATGTCTTTGTTACTTGGTGTCAGTCTATGTCTTTGTTACTTGGTGTAAGTGTGTGTCTGTGTTACTGGATATCAGTGTATGTCTTTGTTTCTTGGTGTCAGTGTATGTCTGTGCTACTTGGTGTAACTGTGTGTCTGTGTTACTGGGAATCAGTGTATGTCTTTGTTACTTGGTGTAAGTTTGTGTCTGTGTTACTGGTTATCAGTGTATGTCTTTGTTACTTGGTGTCAGTGTATGTCATTGTTACTTGGAGTAAGTGTATGTCTTTGTTACTTGGTGTCAGTGTATGTCTTTGTTACTTGGTGTAAGTGTGTGTCTGTGTTACTGGGTTTCAGTGTGTGTCTGTGTTACTTGGTGTAAGTGTGTGTCTTTGTTACTTGGTGTCCGTGTGTGTCTGTGTTACTGGGTGTCAGTGTATGACTTTGTTACTTGGTGTCAGTGGATGTCTTTGTTACTTGGTGTAAGTGTGTGTCTGTGTTACTGGGTATCAGTGTCTGTCTTTGTTACTTGGTGTCCGTGTGTGTTTGTGTTACTGGGTATCAGTGTATGTCTTTGTTACTTGGTGTCAGTGTATGTCTGTGCTACTTGGTGTAAGTGTGTGTCTGTGGTACTGGGTATCAGTGTATGTCTTTGTTACTTGGTGTCAATGTATGTCTTTGTTACTTGGTGTCAGTGTATGTCTTTGTTACTTGGTGTAAGTGTGTGTCTGTGTTACTGGGTATCATTGTCTGTCTTTGTTACTTGGTGTAAGTATGTGTCTGTGTTGCTGGGTATCAGTGTATGTCTTTGTTACTTGGTGTCAGTGTATGTCTGTGTTACTTGGTGTAATTGTGTGTCACTGTTTCTGGGTATCAGTGTATGTCTTTGTGACTTGGTGTCAGTGTATGTCTTTGTTACTGGGTGTAAGTGTGTGTCTTTGTGACTTGGTGTCAGTGTATGTCTTTGTTACTTGGTGTAAGTGTGTGTCTGTGCTACTGGGTATCAGTGTCTGTCTTTGTTACTTGGTGTATGTGTGTGTCTGTGTTACTGGGTATCAGTGTATTTCTTTGTTAATTGGTGTCAGTGTATGTCTGTGTTACTTGGTGTAAGTGTGCTTATGTGTTACTGGGTATCAGTGTATGTCTTTGTTACTTGGTGTAAGTGTGTGTCTCTGTTACTGGGTATCAGAGTATGTCTTTGTTACTTGGTGTCAGTGTATGTCTTTGTATTGGTGTAAGGATGTGTCTGTGTTACTGGGTTTCAGTGTGTGTCTGTGTTACTTGGTGTAAGTGTGTGTCTTTGTTACTTGCTCTCCGTGTGTGTCTGTGTTACTGGGTGTCAGTTTATGTCTTTGTTACTTGGTGTCAGTGTATGTCTTTGTTACTTGGTGTAAGTGTGTGTCTGTGTTACTGGGTATCAGTGTCTGTCTTTGTTACTTGGTGTCAGAGTGTGTCTGTGTTACTGGGTATCAGTGCATGTCTTTGTTACTTGGTGTCAGTGTATGTCTTTGATACTTGGTGTAAGTTTGTGTATCTTTTACTGGGTATCAGTGTATGTCTTTGTTACTTGGTGTCAGTGTATGTCTTTGTTACTTGGTGTAAGTGTATGTCTTTGTTACTTGGTGTCAGTGTATGTCTTTGTTACTTGGTGTAAGTGTGTGTCTGTGTTACTGGGTGTCAGTGTGTGTCTGTGTTACTTGGTGTAAGTGTGTGTCTTTGTTACTTGGTGTCCGTGTGTGTCTGTGTTACTGGGTGTCAGCTTATGTCTTTGTTACTTGGTGTCAGTGTATGTCTTTGTTACTTGGTGTAAGTGTGTGTCTGTGTTACTTTGTATCAGTGTATGTCTTTGTTACTTGGTGTAAGTGTGTGTCTGTGTTACTGGATATCAGTGTATGTCTTTGTTACTTGGTGTCAGTGTATGTCTTTGTTACTGGGTGTCAGTGTGTGTCTTTGTTACTGGGTGTCAGTTTATGTCTTTGTTACTTGGTGTCAGTGTATGTCTTTGTTACTTGGGGTAAGTGTGTGTCTGTGTTACTGGATATCAGTGTATGTCTTTGTTAGTTGGTGTCAGTGCATGTCTGTGCTACTTGGTGTAAGTGTGTGTCTGTGTTCCTGGGTATCAGTGTATGTCTTTGTTACTTGGTGTAAGTTTGTGTCTGTGTTACTGGGTATCAGTGTATGTCTTTGTTACTTGGTGTCAGTCTATGTCTTTGTTACTTGGTGTAAGTGTATGTCTTTGTTACTTGGTGTAAGTGTGTGTCTGTGTTACTGGGTGTCAGTGTGTGTCTGTGTTACTTGGTGTAAGTTTGTGTCTTTGTTACTTGGTGTCCGTGTGTGTCTGTGTTACTGGGTGTCAGTGTATGTCTTTGTTACTTGTTGTCAGTGTATGTCTTTGTTACTTGGTGTAAGTGTGTGTCTGTGTTACTGGGTATCAGTGTATGTCTTTGTTACTTTGTATAAGTGTGTGTCTGTGTTACTGGGTGTCAGTGTGTGTCTGTGTTACTTGGTGTAAGTGTGTGTCTTTGTTACTTGGTGTCCGTGTGTGTCTGTGTTACTGGGTGTCGGTTTACGTCTTTGTTACTTGGTGTCCGTGTGTGTCTGTGTTACTGGGTGTCAGTTTATGTCTTTGTTACTTGGTGTCAGTGTATGTCTTTGTTACTTGGTGTAAGTGTGTGTCTGTGTTACTGGGTGTCAGTTTATGTCTTTGTTACTTGGTGTAAGTGTGTGTCTGTGTTACTGGATATCAGTGTATGTCTTTGCTTCTTGGTGTCAGTGTATGTCTGTGCTACTTGGTGTAACTGTGTGTCTGTGTTACTGGGTATCAGTGTATGTCTTTGTTACTTGGTGTAAGTTTGTGTCTGTGTTACTGGTTATCAGTGTATGTCTGTGTTACTTGGTGTCAGTGTATGTCTTTGTTACTTGGTGTCAGTGTATGTCTTTGTTACTTGGTGTAAGTGTGTGTCTGTGTTACTGGGTGTCAGTGTGTGTCTGTGTTACTTGGTGTAAGTGTGTGTCTTTGTTACTTGGTGTCCGTGTGTGTCTGTGTAACTGGGTGTCTGTGTATGACTTTGTTACTTGGTGTCAGTGTATGTCTTTGTTACTTGGTGTAAGTGTGTGTCTGTGTTACTGGGTATCAGTGTCTGTCTTTGTTACTTGGTGTCCGTGTGTGTTTGTGTTACTGGGTATCAGTGTATGTCTTTGTTACTTGGTGTCAGTGTATGTCTGTGCTACTTGGTGTAAGTGTGTGTCTGTGTTACTGGGTATCCGTGTATGTCTTTGTTACTTGGTGTCTATGTATGTCTTTGTTACTTGGTGTAAGTGTATGTCTTTGTTACTTGGTGTCAGTTTTATTCTTTGTTACTTGGTGTAAGTGTGTGTCTGTGTTACTGGGTATCAGTGTATGTCTTTGTTACTTGGTGTCAGTGTATGTCTGTGTTACTTGGTGTAATTGTGTGTCACTGTTTCTGGGTATCAGTGTATGTCTTTGTGACTTGGTGTCAGTGTATGTCTTTGTTACTGGGTGTCAGTGTGTGTCTTTGTGACTTGGTTTCAGTTTATGTCTTTGTTACTTGGTGTAAGTGTGTGTCTGTGCTACTGGGTATCAATGTTTGTCATTGTTACTTGGTGTAAGTGTGCTTATGTGTTACTGGGCATCAGTGTATGTCTTTGTTACTTTGTGTAAGTGTGTGTCTGTCTTACTGGGTATCAGAGTATGTCTTTGTTACTTGGTGTCAGTGTATGTCTTTGTTACTTGGTGTAAGTGTGTGTCTGTGTTACTGGGTGTCAGTTTATGTCTTTGTTACTTGGTGTCAGTGTATGTCTTTGTTACTTGGTGTAAGTGTGTGTCTGTGTTACTGGGTATCAGTGTCTGTCTTTGTTACTTGGTGTAAGAGTGTGTCTGTGTTACTGGGTATCAGTGCATGTCTTTGTTACTTGGTGTCAGTGTATGTCGGTGTTACTTGGTGCAAGTGTGTGTCTGTGTTACTTGGTGTAAGTGTGTGTCTTTTTTACTTGCTCTCCGTGTGTGTCTGTGTTACTGGGTGTCAGTTTATGTCGTTGTTACTTGGTGTAAGTGTGTGTCTGTGTTACTGGGTATCAGTGTCTGTCCTTGTTACTTGGTGTAAGAATGTGTCTGTGTTACAGGGTATCAGTGCATGTCTTTGTTACTTGGTGTCAGTGTTTGTCGGTGTTACTTGGTGTAAGTGTGTGTCTGTGTTACTGGGTATCAGTGTATGTCTTTGATAGTTGGTGTAAGTTTGTGTCTCTGTTACTGGGTATCAGTGTATGTCTTTGTTACTTGGTGTCAGTGTATGTCTTTGTTACTTGGTGTAAGTGTATGTCTGTGTTACTGGGTGTCAGTGTGTGTCTGTGTTACTTGGTGTAAGTGTGTGCCTTTGTTACTTGGTGTCCGTGTGTGTCTGTGTTACTGGGTGTCAGTTTATGTCTTTGTTACTTGGTGTCAGTGTATGTCTTTGTTACTTGGTGTAAGTGTGTGTCTCTGTTACTGGGTATCAGTGTATGTCTTTGTTACTTGGTGTCAGTGTATGTCTTTGTTACTTGGTGTAAGTGTATGTCTTTGTTACTTGGTGTCAGTGTATGTCTTTGTTACTTGGTGTAAGTGTATGTCTGTGTTACTGGGTGTCAGTGTGTGTCTGTGTTACTTGGTGTAAGTGTGTGCCTTTGTTACTTGTTGTCCGTGTGTGTCTGTGTTACTGGGTGTCAGTTTATGTCTTTGTTACTTGGTGTCAGTGTATGTCTTTGTTACTTGGTGTAAGTGTTTGTCTGTGTTACTTTGTATCAGTGTATGTCTTTGTTACTGGGTGTCAGTGTGTGTCTTTGTGACTTGGTTTCAGTGTATGTCTTTGTTACTTGGTGTAAGTGTGCGTCTGTGCTACTGGGTATCAATGTTTGTCATTGTTACTTGGTGTAAGTGTGCTTATGTGTTACTGGGTATCAGTGTATGTCTTTGTTAC
The DNA here is from genome assembly GCF_036365525.1 of Heterodontus francisci. Lineage (NCBI taxonomy): Eukaryota > Metazoa > Chordata > Chondrichthyes > Heterodontiformes > Heterodontidae > Heterodontus > Heterodontus francisci. The sequence continues at coordinate 5,111,842 of NW_027140794.1, forward strand.
TTGGTGTAAGTGAGTGTCTGTGTTACTGGGTATCAGAGTATGTCTTTGTTACTTGGTGTCAGTGCATGTCTTTGTTACTTGGTGTAAGTGTGTGTCTGTGTTACTGGGTGTCAGTGTGTGTCTGTGTTACTTGGTGTAAGTGTGTGTCTTTGTTATTGCTCTCCGTGTGTGTCTGTGTTACTGGGTGTCAGTTTATGTCTTTGTTACTTGGTGTCAGTGTATGTCTTTGTTACTTGGTGTAAGTGTGTGTCTGTGTTACTGGGTATCAGTGTCTGTCTTTGTTACTTGGTGTAAGAGTGTGTCTGTGTTACTGGGTATCAGTGCATGTCTTTGTTACTTGGTGTCAGTGTATGTCGGTGTTACTTGGTGTAAGTGTGTGTCTGTGTTACTTGGTGTAAGTGTGTGTCTTTGTTACTTGCTCTCCGTGTGTGTCTGTGTTACTGGGTGTCAGTTTATGTCGTTGTTACTTGGTGTAAGTGTGTGTCTGTGTTACTGGGTATCAGAGTATGTCTTTGTTACTTGGTGTCAGTGTATGTCTGTGCTACTGGGTATCAATGTTTGTCATTGTTACTTGGTGTAAGTGTGCTTAAGTGTTACTGGGTATCAGTGTATGTCTTTGTTACTTGGTGTAAGTGTGTGTCTGTGTTACTGGGTATCAGAGTATGTCTTTGTTACTTGGTGTCAGTGTATGTCTTTGTATTGGTGTAAGGATGTGTCTGTGTTACTGGGTTTCAGTGTGTGTCTGTGTTACTTGGTGTAAGTGTGTGTCTTTGTTACTTGCTCTCCGTGTGTGTCTGTGTTACTGGGTGTCAGTTTATGTCTTTGTTACTTGGTGTCAGTGTATGTCTTTGTTACTTGGTGTAAGTGTGTGTCTGTGTTACTGGGTATCAGTGTCTGTCTTTGTTACTTGGTGTCAGAGTGTGTCTGTGTTACTGGGTATCAGTGCATGTCTTTGTTACTTGGTGTCAGTGTATGTCTTTGTTACTTGGTGTAAGTGTGTGTCTGTGTTACTGGGTATCAGTGTATGTCTTTGATACTTGGTGTAAGTTTGTGTATCTTTTACTGGGTATCAGTGTATGTCTTTGTTACTTGGTGTCAGTGTATGTCTTTGTTACTTGGTGTAAGTGTATGTCTTTGTTACTTGGTGTCAGTGTATGTCTTCGTTACTTGGTGTAAGTGTGTGTCTGTGTTACTGGGTGTCAGTGTGTGTCTGTGTTACTTGGTGTAAGTGTGTGTCTTTGTTACTTGGTGTCCGTGTGTGTCTGTGTTACTGGGTGTCAGCTTATGTCTTTGTTACTTGGTGTCAGTGTATGTCTTTGTTACTTGGTGTAAGTGTGTGTCTGTGTTACTTTGTATCAGTGTATGTCTTTGTTACTTGGTGTAAGTGTGTGTCTGTGTTACTGGATATCAGTGTATGTCTTTGTTACTTGGTGTCAGTGTATGTCTTTGTTACTGGGTGTCAGTGTGTGTCTGTGTTACTGGGTGTCAGTTTATGTCTTTGTTACTTGGTGTCAGTGTATGTCTTTGTTACTTGGGGTAAGTGTGTGTCTGTGTTACTGGATATCAGTGTATGTCTTTGTTAGTTGGTGTCAGTGCATGTCTGTGCTACTTGGTGTAAGTGTGTGTCTGTGTTCCTGGGTATCAGTGTATGTCTTTGTTACTTGGTGTAAGTTTGTGTCTGTGTTACTGGGTATCAGTGTATGTCTTTGTTACTTGGTGTCAGTCTATGTCTTTGTTACTTGGTGTAAGTGTATGTCTTTGTTACTTGGTGTAAGTGTGTGTCTGTGTTACTGGGTGTCAGTGTGTGTCTGTGTTACTTGGTGTAAGTTTGTGTCTTTGTTACTTGGTGTCCGTGTGTGTCTGTGTTACTGGGTGTCAGTGTATGTCTTTGTTACTTGTTGTCAGTGTATGTCTTTGTTACTTGGTGTAAGTGTGTGTCTGTGTTACTGGGTATCAGTGTATGTCTTTGTTACTTTGTGTAAGTGTGTGTCTGTGTTACTGGGTGTCAGTGTGTGTCTGTGTTACTTGGTGTAAGTGTGTGTCTTTGTTACTTGGTGTCCGTGTGTGTCTGTGTTACTGGGTGTCGGTTTATGTCTTTGTTACTTGGTGTCCGTGTGTGTCTGTGTTACTGGGTGTCAGTTTATGTCTTTGTTACTTGGTGTCAGTGTATGTCTTTGTTACTTGGTGTAAGTGTGTGTCTGTGTTACTGGGTGTCAGTTTATGTCTTTGTTACTTGGTGTAAGTGTGTGTCTGTGTTACTGGATATCAGTGTATGTCTTTGCTTCTTGGTGTCAGTGTATGTCTGTGCTACTTGGTGTAACTGTGTGTCTGTGTTACTGGGTATCAGTGTATGTCTTTGTTACTTGGTGTAAGTTTGTGTCTGTGTTACTGGTTATCAGTGTATGTCTTTGTTACTTGGTGTCAGTGTATGTCTTTGTTACTTGGTGTCAGTGTATGTCTTTGTTACTTGGTGTAAGTGTGTGTCTGTGTTACTGGGTGTCAGTGTGTGTCTGTGTTACTTGGTGTAAGTGTGTGTCTTTGTTACTTGGTGTCCGTGTGTGTCTGTGTAACTGGGTGTCTGTGTATGACTTTGTTACTTGGTGTCAGTGTATGTCTTTGTTACTTGGTGTAAGTGTGTGTCTGTGTTACTGGGTATCAGTGTCTGTCTTTGTTACTTGGTGTCCGTGTGTGTTTGTGTTACTGGGTATTAGTGTATGTCTTTGTTACTTGGTGTCAGTGTATGTCTGTGCTACTTGGTGTAAGTGTGTGTCTGTGTTACTGGGTATCCGTGTATGTCTTTGTTACTTGGTGTCTATGTATGTCTTTGTTACTTGGTGTAAGTGTATGTCTTTGTTACTTGGTGTCAGTTTTATTCTTTGTTACTTGGTGTAAGTGTGTGTCTGTGTTACTGGGTATCAGTGTCTGTCTTTGTTACTTGGTGTAAGAGTGTGTCTGTGTTACTGGGTATCAGTGCATGTCTTTGTTACTTGGTGTCAGTGTATGTCGGTGTTACTTGGTGCAAGTGTGTGTCTGTGTTACTTGGTGTAAGTGTGTGTCTTTGTTACTTGCTCTCCGTGTGTGTCTGTGTTACTGGGTGTCAGTTTATGTCGTTGTTACTTGGTGTAAGTGTGTGTCTGTGTTACTGGGTATCAGTGCCTGTCCTTGTTACTTGGTGTAAGAGTGTGTCTGTGTTACAGGGTATCGGGGCATGTCTTTGTTACTTGGTGTCAGTGTATGTCGGTGTTACTTGGTGTAAGTGTGTGTCTGTGTTACTGGGTATCAGTGTATGTCTTTGATAGTTGGTGTAAGTTTGTGTCTCTGTTACTGGGTATCAGTGTATGTCTTTGTTACTTGGTGTCAGTGTATGTCTTTGTTACTTGGTGTAAGTGTATGTCTGTGTTACTGGGTGTCAGTGTGTGTCTGTGTTACTTGGTGTAAGTGTGTGCCTTTGTTACTTGGTGTCCGTGTGTGTCTGTGTTACTGGGTGTCAGTTTATGTCTTTGTTACTTGGTGTCAGTGTATGTCTTTGTTACTTGGTGTAAGTGTGTGTCTCTGTTACTGGGTATCAGTGTATGTCTTTGTTACTTGGTGTCAGTGTATGTCTTTGTTACTTGGTGTAAGTGTATGTCTTTGTTACTTGGTGTCAGTGTATGTCTTTGTTACTTGGTGTAAGTGTGTGTCTGTGTTACTGGGTGTCAGTGTGTGTCTGTGTTACTTGGTGTAAGTGTGTGCCTTTGTTACTTGTTGTCCGTGTGTGTCTGTGTTACTGGGTGTCAGTTTATGTCTTTGTTACTTGGTGTCAGTGTATGTCTTTGTTACTTGGTGTAAGTGTTTGTCTGTGTTACTTTGTATCAGTGTATGTCTTTGTTACTGGGTGTCAGTGTGTGTCTTTGTGACTTGGTTTCAGTGTATGTCTTTGTTACTTGGTGTAAGTGTGTGTCTGTGCTACTGGGTATCAATGTTTGTCATTGTTACTTGGTGTAAGTGTGCTTATGTGTTACTGGGTATCAGTGTATGTCTTTGTTACTTGGTGTAAGTGTGTGTCTGTGTTACTGGGTATCAGAGTATGTCTTTGTTACTTGGTGTAAGTGTGTGTCTTTGTTACTTGCTCTCCGTGTGTGTCTGTGTTACTGGGTGTCAGTTTATGTCTTTGTTACTTGGTGTCAGTGTATGTCTTTGTTACTTGGTGTAAGTGTGTGTCTGTGTTACTGGGTATCAGTGTCTGTCTTTGTTACTTGGTGTAAGAGTGTGTCTGTGTTACTGGGTATCAGTGCATGTCTTTGTTACTTGGTGTCAGTGTATGTCTGTGTTACTTGGTGCAAGTGTGTGTCTGTGTTACTTGGTGTAAGTGTGTGTCTTTGTTACTTGCTCTCCGTGTGTGTCTGTGTTACTGGGTGTCAGTTTATGTCGTTGTTACTTGGTGTAAGTGTGTGTCTGTGTTACTGGGTATCAGTGTCTGTCCTTGTTACTTGGTGTAAGAGTGTGTCTGTGTTACAGGGTATCAGTGCATGTCTTTGTTACTTGGTGTCAGTGCATGTCGGTGTTACTTGGTGTAAGTGTGTGTCTGTGTTACTGGGTATCAGTGTATGTCTTTGATAGTTGGTGTAAGTTTGTGTCTCTGTTACTGGGTATCAGTGTATGTCTTTGTTACTTGGTGTCAGTGTATGTCTTTGTTACTTGGTGTAAGTGTATGTCTGTGTTACTGGGTGTCAGTGTGTGTCTGTGTTACTTGGTGTAAGTGTGTGCCTTTGTTACTTGGTGTCCGTGTGTGTCTGTGTTACTGGGTGTCAGTTTATGTCTTTGTTACTTGGTGTCAGTGTATGTCTTTGTTACTTGGTGTAAGTGTGTGTCTCTGTTACTGGGTATCAGTGTATGTCTTTGTTACTTGGTGTCAGTGTATGTCTTTGTTACTTGGTGTAAGTGTATGTCTTTGTTACTTGGTGTCAGTGTATGTCTTTGTTACTTGGTGTAAGTGTATGTCTGTGTTACTGGGTGTCAGTGTGTGTCTGTGTTACTTGGTGTAAGTGTGTGCCTTTGTTACTTGTTGTCCGTGTGTGTCTGTGTTACTGGGTGTCAGTTTATGTCTTTGTTACTTGGTGTCAGTGTATGTCTTTGTTACTTGGTGTAAGTGTTTGTCTGTGTTACTTTGTCTCAGTGTATGTCTTTGTTACTGGGTGTCAGTGTGTGTCTTTGTGACTTGATTTCAGTGTATGTCTTTGTTACTTGGTGTAAGTGTGTGTCTGTGCTACTGGGTATCAATGTTTGTCATTGTTACTTGGTGTAAGTGTGCTTATGTGTTACTGGGTATCAGTGTATGTCTTTGTTACTTGGTGTAAGTGTGTGTCTGTGTTACTGGGTATCAGAGTATGTCTTTGTTACTTGGTGTCAGTGCATGTCTTTGTTACTTGGTGTAAGTGTGTGTCTGTGTTACTGGGTGTCAGTGTGTGTCTGTGTTACTTGGTGTAAGTGTGTGTCTTTGTTATTGCTCTCCGTGTGTGTCTGTGTTACTGGGTGTCAGTTTATGTCTTTGTTACTTGGTGTCAGTGTATGTCTTTGTTACTTGGTGTAAGTGTGTGTCTGTGTTACTGGGTATCAGTGTCTGTCTTTGTTACTTGGTGTAAGAGTGTGTCTGTGTTACTGGGTATCAGTGCATGTCTTTGTTACTTGGTGTCAGTGTATGTCGGTGTTACTTGGTGTAAGTGTGTGTCTGTGTTACTTGGTGTAAGTGTGTGTCTTTGTTACTTGCTCTCCGTGTGTGTCTGTGTTACTGGGTGTCAGTTTATGTCGTTGTTACTTGGTGTAAGTGTGTGTCTGTGTTACTGGGTATCAGTGTCTGTCCTTGTTACTTGGTGTAAGAGTGTGTCTGTGTTACTGGGTATCAGTGCATGTCTTTGTTACTTGGTGTCAGTGTATGTCGGTGTTACTTGGTGTAAGTGTGTGTCTGTGTTACTGGGTATCAGTGTATGTCTTTGATACTTGGTGTAAGTTTGTGTCTCTGTTACTGGGTATCAGTGTATGTCTTTGTTACTTGGTGTCAGTGTATGCCTTTGTTACTTGGTGTCAGTGTATGTCTTTGTTACTTGGTGTAAGTGTATGTCTGTGTTACTGGGTGTCAGTGTGTGTCTGTGTTACTTGGTGTAAGTGTGTGCCTTTGTTACTTGGTGTCCGTGTTTGTCTGTGTTACTGGGTGTAAGTTTATGTCTTTGTTACTTGGTGTCAGTGTATGTCTTTGTTACTTGGTGTAAGTGTGTGTCTGTGTTACTTTGTATCAGTGTATGTCTTTGTTACTTGGTGTAAGTGTGTGTCTGTGTTACTGGATATCAGTGTATGTCTTTGTTACTTGGTGTCAGTGTATGTCTTTGTTACTGGGTGTCAGTGTGTGTCTGTGTTACTGGGTGTCAGTTTATGTCTTTGTTACTTGGTGTCAGTGTATGTCTTTGTTACTTGGTGTAAGTGTGTGTCTGTGTTCCTGGGTATCAGTGTATGTTCGTGTTACTTGTTGTAAGTTAGTGTCTGTGTTACTGGGTATCAGTGTATGTCTTTGTTACTTGGTGTCAGTCTATGTCTTTGTTACTTGGTGTAAGTGTATGTCTTTGTTACTTGGTGTAAGTGTGTGTCTGTGTTACTGGGTGTCAGTGTATGTCTTTGTTACTTGGTGTCAGTGTATGTCTTTGTTACTTGGTGTAAGTGTGTGTCTGTGTTACTGGGTATCAGTGTCTGTCTTTGTTACTTGTTGTAAGTGTGTGTTTGTGTTACTGGGTCTCAGTGTATGTCTTTGTTACTTGGTGTCAGTGTATGTCTTTGTTACTTGGTGTAAGTGTGTGTCTGTGTTACTGGGTATCACGTGTATGTCTTTGATACTTGGTGTAAGTTTGTGTCTCTGTTACTGGGTATCAGTGTATGTCTTTGTTACTTGGTGTCAGTGTATGTCTTTGTTACTTGGTGTAAGTGTGTGTCTGTGTTACTGGGTGTCAGTGTGTGTCTGTGTTACTTGGTGTAAGTGTGTGTCTTTGTTACTTGGTGTCCGTGTGTGTCTGTGTTACTGGGTGTCAGTTTATGTCTTTGTTACTTAGTGTCAGTGTATGTCTTTGTTACTTGGTGTAAATGTGTGTCTGTGTTACTGGGTGTCAGTTTATGTCTTTGTTACTTGGTGTCAGTCTATGCCTTTGTTACTTGGTGTAAGTGTGTGTCTGTGTTACTGGATATCAGTGTATGTCTTTGTTTCTTGGTGTCACTGTATGTCTGTGCTACTTGGTGTAACTGTTTGTCTGTGTTACTGGGTATCAGTGTATGTCTTTGTTACTTGGTGTAAGTTTGTGTCTGTGTTACTGGTTATCAGTGTATGTCTTTGTTACTTGGTGTCAGTGTATGTCTTTGTTACTTGGAGTAAGTGTATGTCTTTGTTACTTGGTGTCAGTGTATGTCTTTGTTACTTGGTGTAAGTGTGTGTCTGTGTTACTGGGTGTCAGTGTGTGTCTGTGTAACTGGGAGTCTGTGTATGACTTTGTTACTTGGTGTCAGTGTATGTCTTTGTTACTTGGTGTAAGTGTGTGTCTGTGTTACTGGGTATCAGTGTCTGTCTTTGTTACTTGGTGTCCGTGTGTGTTTGTGTTACTGGGTATCAGTGTATGTCTTTGTTACTTGGTGTCAGTGTATGTCTGTGCTACTTGGTGTAAGTGTGTGTCTGTGTTACTGGGTATCAGTGTATGTCTTTGTTACTTGGTGTCTATGTATGTCTTTGTTACTTGGTGTAAGTGTATGTCTTTGTTACTTGGTGTCAGTGTCTGTCTTTGTTACTTGGCGTAAGTGTGTGTCTGTGTTACTGGGTATCAGTGTATGTCTTTGTTACTTGGTGTCAGTGTATGTCTGTGTTACTTGGTGTAATTGTGTGTCACTGTTTCTGGGTATCAGTGTATGTCTTTGTGACTTGGTGTCAGTGTATGTCTTTGTTACAGGGTGTCAGTGTGTGTCTTTGTGACTTGGTGTCAGTGTATGTCTTTGTTACTTGGTGTAAGTGTGTGTCTGTGCTACTGGGTATCAATGTCTGTCTTTGTTACTTGGTGTAAGTGTGTGTCTGTGTTACTGGGTATCAGTGTATTTCTTTGTTACTTGGTGTCAGTGTATGTCTGTCTTACTTGGTGTAAGTGTGCTTATGTGTTACTGGGTATCAGTGTATGTCTTTGTTCCTTGGTGTCAGTGTATGTCTGTGCTACTTGGTGTAAGTGTGTGTCTGTGTTACTGGATATCAGTGTATGTCTTTGTTACTTGGTGTCAGTGTATGTCTGTGCTACTTGGTGTAAGTTTGTGTCTGTGTTACTGGGTATCAGTGTATGTCTTTGTTACTTGGTGTCAGTCTATGTCTTTGTTACTTGGTGTAAGTGTATGTCTTTGTTACTTGGTGTAAGTGTATGTCTTTGTTACTTGGTGTAAGTGTGTGTCTGTGTTACTGGGTGTATGTTTGTTTCTTTGTTACTTGGTGTCCGTGTGTGTCTGTGTTACTGGGTGTCAGTGTATGTCTTTGTTACTTGGTGTCAGTGTATGTCTTTGTTACTTGGTGTAAGTGTGTGTCTGTGTTACTCGGTATCAGTGTCTGTCTTTGTTACTTGTTGTAAGTGTGTGTTTGTGTTACTGGGTCTCAGTGTATGTCTTTGTTACTTGGTGTCAGTGTATGTCTTTGTTACTTGGTGTAAGTGTGTGTCTGTGTTACTGGGTATCACGTGTATGTCTTTGATACTTGGTGTAAGTTTGTGTCTCTGTTACTGGGTATCAGTGTATGTCTGTGTTACTTGGTGTCAGTGTATGTCTTTGTTACTTGGTGTAAGTGTGTGTCTGTGTTACTGGGTGTCAGTGTGTGTCTGTGTTACTTGGTGTAAGTGTGTGTCTTTGTTACTTGGTGTCCGTGTGTGTCTGTGTTACTGGGTGTCAGTTTATGTCTTTGTTACTTGGTGTCAGTGTATGTCTTTGTTACTTGGTGTAAATGTGTGTCTGTGTTACTGGGTGTCAGTTTATGTCTTTGTTACTTGGTGTCAGTCTATGTCTTTGTTACTTGGTGTAGGTGTGTGTCTGTGTTACTGGATATCAGTGTATGTCTTTGTTTCTTGGTGTCACTGTATGTCTGTGCTACTTGGTGTAACTGTGTGTCTGTGTTACTGGGTATCAGTGTATGTCTTTGTTACTTGGTGTAAGTTTGTGTCTGTGTTACTGGTTATCAGTGTATGTCTTTGTTACTTGGTGTCAGTGTCTGTCTTTGTTACTTGGAGTAAGTGTATGTCTTTGTTACTTGGTGTCAGTGTATGTCTTTGTTACTTGGTGTAAGTGTGTGTCTGTGTTACTGGGTGTCAGTGTGTGTCTGTGTAACTGGGAGTCTGTGTATGACTTTGTTACTTGGTGTCAGTGTATGTCTTTGTTACTTGGTGTAAGTGTGTGAGTGTGTTACTGGGTATCAGTGTCTGTCTTTGTTACTTGGAGTCCGTGTGTGGTTGTGTTACTGGGTATCAGTGTATGTCTTTGTTACTTGGTGTCAGTGTATGTCTGTGCTACTTGGTGTAAGTGAGTGTCTGTGTTACTGGGTATCAGTGTATGTCTTTGTTACTTGGTGTCTATGTATGTCTTTGTTACTTGGTGTAAGTGTATGTCTTTGTTACTTGGTGTCAGTGTCTGTCTTTGTTACTTGGTGTAAGTGTGTGTCTGTGTTACTGGGTATCAGTGTATGTCTTTGTTACTTGGTGTCAGTGTATGTCTGTGTTACTTGGTGTAATTGTGTGTCACTGTTTCTGGGTATCAGTGTATGTCTTTGTGACTTGGTGTCAGTGTATGTCTTTGTTACAGGGTGTCAGTGTGTGTCTTTGTGACTTGGTGTCAGCGGATGTCTTTGTTACTTGGTGTAATTGAGTGTCTGTGTTACTGGGTATCAGTGTATGTCTTTGTTACTTGGTGTCTATGTATGTCTTTGTTACTTGGTGTCCGTGTGTGTCTGTGCTACTGGGTATCAATGTCTGTCTTTGTTACTTGGTGTAAGTGTGTGTCTGTGTTACTGGGTATCAGTGTATTTCTTTGTTACTTGGTGTCAGTGTATGTCTGTGTTACTTGGTGTAAGTGTGCTTATGTGTTACTGGGTATCAGTGTATGTCTTTGTTCCTTGGTGTAAGTGTGTGTCTGTGTTACGGGGTATCAGAGTATGTCTTTTTTACTTGGTGTCAGTGTATGTCTGTGTTACTTGGTGTAAGTGTGTGTCTTTGTTACTTGCTCTCCGTGTGTGTCTGTGTTACTGGGTGTCAGTTTACGTCTTTGTTACTTGGTGTCAGTGTATGTCTTTGTTACTTGGTTTAAGTGTGTGTCTGTGTTACTGGGTATCAGTGTCTGTCTTTGTTACTTGGTGTAAGAGTGTGTCTGTTTACTGGATATCAGTTTATGTCTTTGTTATTTGTGTCAGTGTATGTCTGTGCTACTTGGTGTAAGTGTGTGTCTGTGTTCCTGGGTATCAGTGTATGTCTTTGCTAATTGTTGTAAGTTTGTGTCTGTGTTACTGGGTATCAGTGTATGTCTTTGTTACTTGGTGTAAGTGGAAGACTTTGTTACTTGGTGTCAGTGCATGTCTTTGTTACTTGGTGTAAGTGTGTGTCTGTGTTACTGGGTGTCAGTGTGTGTCTGTGTTACTTGGTGTAAGTTTGTGTCTTTGTTTCTTGGTGTCCGTGTGTGTCTGTGTTACTGGGTGTCAGTGTATGTCTTTGTTACTTGGTGTCAGTGTATGTCTTTGTTACTTGGTGTAAGTGTGTGTCTGTGTTACTGGGTATCAGTGTCTGTCTTTGTTACTTGTTGTAAGTGTGTGTTTGTGTTACTGGGTATCAGTGTATGTCTGTGCTACTTGGTGTAATTGTGTGTCTGTGTTACTGGGTATCAGTGTATGTCTTTGATACTTGGTGTAAGTTTGTGTCTCTGTTACTGGGTATCAGTGTATGTCTTTGTTACTTGGTGTCAGTGTATGTCTTTGTTACTTGGTGTAAGTGTGTGTCTGTGTTACTGGGTGTCAGTGTGTGTCTGTGTTACCTGGTGTAAGTGTGTGTCTTTGTTACTTGGTGTCCGTGTGTGTCTTTGTTACTGGGGGTCAGTTTATGTCTTTGTTACTTGGTGTCAGTGTATGGCTTTGTTACTTGGTGTAAGTGTGTGTCTGTGTTACTGGGTGTCAGTTTATGTCTTTGTTACTTGGTGTCAGTCTATGTCTTTGTTACTTGGTGTAAGTGTGTGTCTGTGTTATGGATATTAGTGTATGTCTTTGTTTCTTGGTGTCAGTGTATGTCTGTGCTACTTGGTGTAACTGTGTGTCTGTGTTACTGGGTATCAGTGTATGTCTTTGTTACTTGGTGTAAGTTTTTGCCCGTGTTACTGGTTATCAGTGTATGTCTTTGTTACTTGGTGTCAGTGTATGTCTTTGTTTCTTGGTGTAATTGGATGTCTTTGTTACTTGGTGTCAGTGTATGTCTTAGTTACTTGGTGTAAGTGTGTGTCTGTGTTACTGGGTGTCAGTGTGTGTCTGTGTTACTTTTTGTAAGTGTGTGTTTGTGTTACTGTGTATCAGTGTATGTCTTTGTTACTTTGTGTCAGTGTATGTCTGTGCTACTTGGTGTATGTGTGTGTCTGTGTTACTGGGTATCAGTGTATGTCTTTGTTTCCTGGTGTTAATGTATGTCTTTGTTACTTGGTGTAAGTGTATGTCTTTGTTACTTGGTGTCAGTGTATGTCTTTGTTACTTGGTGTAAGTGTGTGTCTGTGTTACTGGGTGTCAATGCATGACTTTGTTACTTGGTGTCAGTGTATGTCTTTGTTACTTGGTGTAAGTGTGTGTCTGTGTTACTGGGTATCAGTGTCTGTCTTAGTTACTTGGTGTAAGTGTGTGTTTGTGTTACTGTGTATCAGTGTATGTCTTTGTTACTTGGTGTCAGTGTATGTCTGTGCTACTTGGTGTATGTGTGTGTCTGTGTTACTGGGTATCAGTGTATGTCTTTGTTTCTTGGTGTCAATGTATGTCTTTGTTACTTGGTGTAAGTGTATGTCTTTGTTACTTGGTGTCAGTGTATGTCTTTGTTACTTGGTGTAAGTGTGTGTCTGTGTTACTGGTTATCAGTGTCTGTCTTTGTTACTTGGTGTAAGTGTGTGTCTGTGTTACTGGGTATCAGTGTATGTCTTTGTTACTTGGTGTCAGTGTATGTCTGTGTTACTTGGTGCAGTTGTTTGTCTCTGTTTCTGGGTATCAGTGTATGTCTTTGTGACTTGGTGTCAGTGTATGTCTTTGTTACTGGGTGTCAGTGTGTGTCTTTGTGACTTGGTGTCAGTGTATGTCTTTGTTACTTGGTGTAAGTGTGTGTCTGTGCTACTGGGTATCAGTGTCTGTCTTTGTTACTTGGTGTAAGTGTGTGTCTGTGTTACTGGGTATCAGTGTATTTCTTTGTTACTTGGTGTCAGTGTATGCCTGTGTTACTTGGTGTAAGTGTGCTTCTGTGTTACTGGGTATCAGTGTCTGTCTTTGTTACTTGTTGTAAGTGTGTGTTTGTGTTACTGGGTATCAGTGTATGTCTTTGTTACTTGGTGTCAGTGTATGTCTTTGTTACTTGGTGTAAGTGTGTGTCTGTGTTACTGGGTATCACGTGTATGTCTTTGATACTTGGTGTAAGTTTGTGTCTCTGTTACTGGGTATCAGTGTATGTCTTTGTTACTTGGTGTCAGTGTATGTCTTTGTTACTTGGTGTAAGTGTGTGTCTGTGTTACTGCGTGTCAGTGTGTGTCTGTGTTACTTGGTGTAAGTGTGTGTCTTTGTTACTTGTTGTCCGTGTGTGTCTGTGTTACTGGGTGTCAGTTTATGTCTTTGTTACTTGGTGTCAGTGTATGTCTTTGTTACTTGGTGTAAGTGTGTGTCTGTGTTACTGGGTGTCAGTTTATGTCTTTGTTACTTGGTGTCAGTCTATGTCTTTGTTACTTGGTGTAAGCGTGTGTCTGTGTTACTGGATATCAGTGTATGTCTTTGTTTCTTGGTGTCAGTGTATGTCTGTGCTACTTGGTGTAACTGTGTGTCTGTGTTACTGGGTATCAGTGTATGTCTTTGTTACTTGGTGTAAGTTTGTGTCTGTGTTACTGGTTATCAGTGTATGTCTTTGTTACTTGGTGTCAGTGTATGTCTTTGTTACTTGGAGTAAGTGTATGTCTTTGTTACTTGGTGTCAGTGTATGTCTTTGTTACTTGGTGCAAGTGTGTGTCTGTGTTACTGGGTGTCAGTGTGTGTCTGTGTTACTTGGTGTAAGTGTGTGTCTTTGTTACTTGGTGTCCGTGTGTGTCTGTGTAACTGGGAGTCTGTGTATGACTTTGTTACTTGGTGTCAGTGTATGTCTTTGTTACTTGGTGTAAGTGTGTGTCTGTGTTACTGGGTATCAGTGTCTCTCTTTGTTACTTGGTGTCCGTGTGTGCCTGTGTTACTGGGTATCAGTGTATGTCTTTGTTACTTGGTGTCAGTGTATGTCTGTGCCACTTGGTGTAAGTGTGTGTCTGTGTTACTGGGTATCATGTATGTCTTTGTTACTTGGTGTCTATGTATGTCTTTGTTACTTGGTGTAAGTGTATGTCTTTGTTACTTGGTGTCAGTGTCTGTCTTTGTTACTTGGTGTAAGTGTGTGTCTGTGTTACTGGGTATCAGTGTATGTCTTTGTTACTTGGTGTCAGTGTATGTCTGTGTTACTTGGTGTAATTGTGTGTCACTGTTTCTGGGTATCAGTGTATGTCTTTGTGACTTTGTGTCAGTGTATGTCTTTGTTACTGGGTGTCAGTGTGTGTCTTTGTGACTTGGTGTCAGTGTCTGTCTTTGTTACTTGGTGTAAGTGTGTGTCTGTGCTACTGGGTATCAATGTCTGTCTTTGTTACTTGGTGTAAGTGTGTGTCTGTGTTACTGGGTATCAGTGTATTTCTTTGTTACTTGGTGTCAGTGTATGTCTGTGTAACTTGGTGTAAGTGTGCTTATGTGTTACTGGGTATCAGTGTATGTCTTTGTTACTTGGTGTAAGTGTGTGTCTGTGTTACTGGGTATCAGAGTATGTCTTTGTTACTTGGTGTCGGTGTATGTCTTTGTTACTTGGTGTAAGTGTGTGTCTGTGTTACTGGGTGTCAGTGTGTGTCTGTGTTACTTGGTGTAAGTGTGTGTCTTTGTTACTTGCTCTCCGTGTGTGTCTGTGTTACTGGGTGTCAGTTTATGTCTTTGTTACTTGGTGTCAGTATATGTCTTTGTTACTTGGTGTAAGTGTGTGTCTGTATTACTGGGTATCAGTGTCTGTCTTTGTTACTTGGTGTAAGAGTGTGTCTGTGTTACTGGGGATCAGTGCATGTCTTTGTTACTTGGTGTCAGTGTATGTCGGTGTTGCTTGGTGTAAGTGTGTGTCTGTGTTACTGGGTATCAGTGTATGCCTTTGATACTTGGTGTAAGTTTGTGTCTCTGTTACTGGGTATCAGTGGATGTCTTTGTTACTTGGTGTCAGTGTATGTCTTTGTTACTTGGTGTAAGTGTATGTCTTTGTTACTTGGTGTCAGTGTATGTCTTTGTTACTTGGTGTAAGTGTGTGTCTGTGTTACTGGGTGTCAGTGTGTCTGTGTTCCTTGGTGTCCGTGTGTGTCTCTGTTACTGGGTGTCAGTTTATGTCTTTGTTACTTGGTGTCAGTGTATGTCTTTGTTACTTGGTGTAAGTGTGTGTCTGTGTTACTGTGTATCAGTGTATGTCTTTGTAACTTGGTGTAAGTGTGTGTCTGTGTTACTGGATATCAGTGTATGTCTTTGTTACTAGGTGTCAGTGTATGTCTGTGCTACTTGGTGTAAGTGTGTGTCTGTGTTCCTGGGTATCAGTGTATGTCTTTGTTACTTGGTGTAAGTTTGTGTCTGTGTTACTGGGTATCAGTGTATGTCTTTGTTACTTGGTGTAAGTGTATGTCTTTGTTACTTGGTGTCAGTGTATGTCTTTGTTACTTGGTGTAAGTGTGTGTCTGTGTTACTGGGTGTCAGTGTGTGTCTGTGTTACTTGGTGTAAGTTTGTGTCTTTGTTACTTGGTGTCCGTGTGTGTCTGTGTTACTGGGTGTCAGTGTATGTCTTTGTTACATGGTGTCAGTGTATGTCTTTGTTACTTGGTGTAAGTGTGTGTCTGTGTTACTGGGTATCAGTGTCTGTCTTTGTTACTTGTTGTAAGTGTGTGTTTGTGTTACTGGGTATCAGTGTATGTCTTTGTTACTTGGTGTCAGTGTATGTCTGTGCTACTTGGTGTAAGTGTGTGTCTGTGTTACTGGGTATCAGTGTACGTCTTTGATACTTGGTGTAAGTTTGTGTCTCTGTTACTGGGTATCAGTGTCTGTCTTTGTTACTTGGTGTCAGTGTATGTCTTTGTTACTTGGTGTAAGTGTGTGTCTGTGTTACTGGGTGTCAGTTTATGTCTTTGTTACTTGGTGTCAGTCTATGTCTTTGTTACTTGGTGTAAGTGTGTGTCTGTGTTACTGGATATTAGTGTATGTCTTTGTTTCTTGGTGTCAGTGTATGTCTGTGCTACTTGATGTAACTGTGTGTCTGTGTTACTGGGTATCAGTGTATGTCTTTGTTACTTGGTGTAAGTTTGTGTCCTTGTTACTGGTTATCAGTGTATGTCTTTGTTACTTGGTGTCAGTGTATGTCTTTGTTACTTGGTGTAAGTGTATGTCTTTGTTACTTGGTGTCAGTGTATGTCTTTGTAACTTGGTGTAAGTGTGTGTCTGTGTTACTGGGTGTCAGTGTGTGTCTGTGTTACTTGGTGGAAGTGTGTGTCTTTGTTACTTGGTGTCCGTGTGTGTCTGTGTTACTGGGTGTCAGTGCATGACTTTGTTACTTGGTGTCAGTGTATGTCTTTGTTACTTGGTGTAAGTGTGTGTCTGTGTTACTGGGTATCAGTGTCTGTCTTTGTTACTTGGTGTAAGTGTGTGTTTGTGTTACTGTGTATCAGTGTATGTCTTTGTTACTTGGTGTCAGTGTATGTCTGTGCTACTTGGTGAATGTGTGTGTCTGTGTTACTGGGTATCAGTGTATGTCTTTGTTTCTTGGTGTCAATGTATGTCTTTGTTACTTGGTGTAAGTGTATGTCTTTGTTACTTGGTGTCAGTGTATGTCTTTGTTACTTGGTGTAAGTGTGTGTCTGTGTTACTGGTTATCAGTGTCTGTCTTTGTTACTTGGTGTAAGTGTGTGTCTGTGTTACTGGGTGTCAGTTTATGTCTTTGTTACTTGGTGTCAGTCTATGTCTTTGTTACTTGGTGTAAGTGTGTGTCTGTGTTACTGGATATTAGTGTATGTCTTTGTTTCTTGGTGTCAGTGTATGTCTGTGCTACTTGGTGTAACTGTGTGTCTGCGTTACTGGGTATCAGTGTATGTCTTTGTTACTTGGTGTAAGTTTGTGTCCGTGTTACTGGTTATCAGTGTATGTCTTTGTTACTTGGTGTCAGTGTATGTCTTTGTTACTTGGTGTAAGTGTATGTCTTTGTTACTTGGTGTCAGTGTATGTCTTTGTTACTTGGTGTAAGTGTGTGTCTGTGTTACTGGGGGTCAGTGTGTGTCTGTGTTACTTGGTGGAAGTGTGTGTCTTTGTTACTTGGTGTCCGTGTGTGTCTGTGTTACTGGGTGTCAGTGCATGACTTTGTTACTTGGTGTCAGTGTATGTCTTTGTTACTTGGTGTAAGTGTGTGTCTGTGTTACTGGGTATCAGTGTCTGTCTTTGTTACTTGGTGTAAGTGTGTGTTTGTGTTACTGTGTATCAGTGTATGTCTTTGTTACTTGGTGTCAGTGTATGTCTGTGCTACTTGGTGTATGTGTGTGTCTGTGTTACTGGGTATCAGTGTATGTCTTTGTTTCTTGGTGTCAATGTATGTCTTTGTTACTTGGTGTCAGTGTATGTCTTTGTTACTTGGTGTAAGTGTGTGTCTGTGTTACTGGTTATCAGTGTCTGTCTTTGTTACTTGGTGTAAGTGTGTGTCTGTGTTACTGGGTATCAGTGTATGTCTTTGTTAATTGGTGTCAGAGTATGTCTGTGTTACTTGGTGTAATTGTGTGTCTCTGTTTCTGGGTATCAGTGTATGTCTTTGTGACTTGGTGTCAGTGTACGTCTTTGTTACTGGGTGTCAGTGTGTGTCTTTGTGACTTGGTGTCAGTGTATGTCTTTGTTACTTGGTGTAAGTGTGTGTCTGTGCTACTGGGTATCAGTGTCTGTCTTTGTTACTTGGTGTAAGTGTGTGTCTGTGTTACTGGGTATCAGTGTATTTCTTTGTTACTTGGTGTCAGTGTATGTCTGTGTTACTTGGTGTAAGTGTGCTTCTGTGTTACTGGGTATCAGTGTATGTCTTTGTTACTTGGTGTAAGTGTGTGTCTGTGTTACTGGGTATCAGTGTCTGTCTTTGTTACTTGGTGTAAGTTTGTGTCTGTGTTACTTGGTATCAGTGTATTTCTTTGTTACTTGGTGTCAGTGTATGTCTTTGTTACATGGTGTAAGTGTGTGTCTGTGTTACTGGGTATCAGTGTATGTCTTTGTTACTTGGTGTCAGTGTATGTCAAAATACTTGGTGCAAGTGTATGTCTTTGTTACTTGGTGTAATTGTCTCTCTTTGTTACTTGGTGTCAGTGTATGTCTGTGTTACTTGGTGTAAGTGTGTGTCTTTGTTACTTGGTGTCAGTGTATGTCTGTGTTACTTGGTGTAAGTGTGTGTCTGTGTTACTTGGTGTCAGTGTATGTCTTTGTTGCTTGGTATAATTGTATGTCTTTGTTACTTGGTGTCATTGTATGTCTTTGTTACTTGGTGTCTGTGTGTGTCTGTGTTACTGGGTGTCAGTGTATGTCTTTGTTACTTGGTGTCAGTGTATGTCTGTGTTACGTGTTGTAAGTGTTTGTCTGTGTTACTGGGTATCAGTGTATGTCTTTGTGACTTGGTGTCAGTGTATGTCTTTGTTGCTGGGTGTCAGGGTGTGTCTTTGTGACTTGGTGTCAGTGTACGTCTTTGTTGCTTGGTGTAAGTGTGTGTCTGTGTTGCTGGGTATCAGTGTATGTCTTTGTTACTTGGTGTCAGTGTATGTCTTTGTTACTTGCTCTCCGTGTGTGTCAGTGTTTCTGGGTGTCAGTTTATGTCTTTGTTACTTGGTGTCAGTGTATGTCTTTGTTACTTGGTGTAAGTGTGTGTCTGTATTACTGGGTATCAGTGTCTGTCTTTGTTACTTGGTGTAAGAGTGTGTCTGTGTTACTGGGGATCAGTGCATGTCTTTGTTACTTGGTGTCAGTGTATGTCGGTGTTACTTGGTGTAACTGTGTGTCTGTGTTACTGGGTATCAGTGTATGCCTTTGATACTTGGTGTAAGTTTGTGTCTCTGTTACTGGGTATCAGTGGATGTCTTTGTTACTTGGTGTCAGTGTATGTCTTTGTTACTTGGTGTAAGTGTATGTCTTTGTTACTTGGTGTCATTGTATGTCTTTGTTACTTGGTGTAAGTGTGTGTCTGTGTTACTAAGTGTCAGTGTGTGTCTGTGTTACTTGGTGTAAGTCTGTGTCTTTGTTACTTGGTGTCCGTGTGTGTCAGTGTTACTGGGTGTCAGTTTATGTCTTTGATACTTGGTGTAAGTGTATGTCTTTGTTACTTGGTGTAAGTGTGTGTCTGTGTTACTGGGTATCAGTGTCTGTCTTTGTTACTTGGTGTAAGTGTGTGTCTGTGTTACTGGGTATCAGTGTATGTCTTTGTTACTTGGTGTCAGTGTATGTCTGTGTTACTTGGTGTAAGTGTGTGTCTGTGTTACTGGGTATCAGTGTATGTCTTTGTGACTTGGTGTCAGTGTATGTCTTTGTTACTGGGTGTCAGTGTGTGTCTTTGTTACTTGGTGTAAGTGTGTGTCTGTGTTACTTGGTGTAAGTGTGTGTCTGTGTTACTGTGTATCAGTGTCTGTCTTTGTTACTTGGTGTAAGTGTGTGTCTGTGCTACTGGGTATCAATGTCTGTCTTTGTTACTTGGTGTAAGTGTGTGTCTGTGTTACTGGTTATCAGTGTATTTCTTTGTTACTTGGTGTCAGTGTATGTCTGTGTTACTTGGTGTAAGTGTGCTTATGTGTTACTGGGTATCAGTGTATGTCTTTGTTACTTGGTGTCAGTGTATGTCTTTGTTACTTGGTGTAAGTGTGTGTCTGTGTTACTGGGTGTCAATGTGTGTCTGTGTTACTTGGTGTAAGTGTGTGTCTTTGTTACTTGCTCTCCGTGTGTGTCTGTGTTACTGGGTGTCAGTTTATGTCTTTGTTACTTGGTGTCAGTGTATGTCTTTGTTACTTGGTGTAAGTGTGTGTCTGTATTACTGGGTATCAGTGTCTGTCTTTGTTACTTGGTGTAAGAGTGTGTCTGTGTTACTGGGGATCAGTGCATGTCTTTGTTACTTGGTGTCAGTGTATGTCGGTGTTACTTGGTGTAAGTGTGTGTCTGTGTTACTGGATATCAGTGTATGCCTTTGATACTTGGTGTAAGTTTGTGTCTCTGTTACTGGGTATCAGTGGATGTCTTTGTTACTTGGTGTCAGTGTATGTCTTTGTTACTTGGTGTAAGTGTATGTCTTTGTTACTTGCTGTCTTTGTATGTCTTTGTTACTTGGTGTAAGTGTGTGTCTGTGTTACTGGGTGTCATTGTGTGTCTGTGTTACTTGGTGTAAGTGTGTGTCTTTGTTACTTGGTGTCCGTGTGTGTCTGTGTTACTGGGTGTCAGTTTATGTCTTTGTTACTTGGTGTCAGTGGATGTCTTTGTTACTTGGTGTAAGAGTGTGTCTGTGTTACTGTGTATCAGTGTATGTCTTTGTAACTTGGTGTAAGTGTCTGTCTGTGTTACTGGATATCAGTGTATGTCTTTGTTACTTGGTGTCAGTGTATGTCTGTGCTACATGGTGTAAGTGTGTGTCTGTGTTCCTGGGTATCAGTGTATGTCTTTGTTACTTGGTGTAAGTTTGTGTCTGTGTTACTGGGTATCAGTGTATGTCTTTGTTACTTGGTGTAAGTGTATGTCTTTGTTACTTGGTGTCAGTGTATGTCTTTGTTACTTGGTGTAAGTGTGTGTCTGTGTTACTGGGTGTCAGTGTGTGTCTGTGTTACTTGGTGTAAGTTTGTGTCTTTGTTACTTGGTGTCCGTGTGAGTCTGTGTTACTGGGTGTCAGTGTATGTCTTTGTTACTTGGTGTCAGTGTATGTCTTTGTTACTTGGTGTAAGTGTGTGTCTGTGTTACTGGGTATCAGTGTCTGTCTTTGTTACTTGTTGTAAGTGTGTGTTTGTGTTACTGGGTATCAGTGTATGTCTTTGTTACTTGGTGTCAGTGTATGTCTGTGCTACTTGGTGTAAGTGTGTGTCTGTGTTACTGGGTATCAGTGTATGTCTTTGATACTTGGTGTAGGTTTGTGTCTCTGTTACTGGGTATCAGTGTATGTCTTTGTTACTTGGTGTCAGTGTATGTCTTTGTTACTTGGTGTAAGTGTGTGTCTGTGTTACTGGATGTCAGTGTGTGTCTGTGTTACTTGGTGTAAGTGTGTGTCTTTGTTACTTGGTGTCCGTGTGTGTCTGTGTTACTGGGTGTCAGTTTATGTCTTTGTTACTTGGTGTCAGTGTATGTCTTTGTTACTTAGTGTAAGTGTGTGTCTGTGTTACTGGGTGTCAGTTTATGTCTTTGTTACTTGGTGTCAGTCTATGTCTTTGTTACTTGGTGTAAGTGTGTGTCTGTGTTACTGGATATTAGTGTATGTCTTTGTTTCTTGGTGTCAGTGTATGTCTGTGCTACTTGGTGTAACTGTGTGTCTGTGTTACTGGGTATCAGTGTATGTCTTTGTTACTTGGTGTAAGTTTGTGTCCGTGTTACTGGTTATCAGTGTATGTCTTTGTTACTTGGTGTCAGTGTATGTCTTTGTTACTTGGTGTCAGTGTATGTCTTTGTTACTTGGTGTAAGTGTGTGTCTGTGTTACTGGGTGTCAGTGTGTGTCTGTGTTACTTGGTGGAAGTGTGTGTCTTTGTTACTTGGTGTCCGTGTGTGTCTGTGTTACTGGGTGTCAGTGCATGACTTTGTGACTTGGTGTCAGTGTATGTCTTTGTTACTTGGTGTAAGTGTGTGTCTGTGTTACTGGGTATCAGTGTCTGTCTTTGTTACTTGGTGTAAGTGTGTGTTTGTGTTACTGTGTATCAGTGTATGTCTTTGTTACTTGGTGTCAGTGTATGTCTGTGCTACTTGGTGTATGTGTGTGTCTGTGTTACTGGGTATCAGTGTATGTCTTTGTTTCTTGGTGTCAATGGATGTCTTTGTTACTTGGTGTAAGTGTATGTCTTTGTTACTTGGTGTCAGTGTATGTCTTTGTTACTTGGTGTAAGTGTGTGTCTGTGTTACTGGTTATCAGTGTCTGTCTTTGTTACTTGGTGTAAGTGTGTGTCTGTGTTACTGGGTGTCAGTTTATGTCTTTGTTACTTGGTGTCAGTCTATGTCTTTGTTACTTGGTGTAAGTGTGTGTCTGTGTTACTGGATATTAGTGTATGTCTTTGTTTCTTGGTGTCAGTGTATGTCTGTGCTACTTGGTGTAACTGTGTGTCTGTGTTACTGGGTATCAGTGTATGTCTTTGTTACTTGGTGTAAGTTTGTGTCCGTGTTGCTGGTTATCAGTGTATGTCTTTGTTACTTGGTGTCAGTGTATGTCTTTGTGACTTGGTGTAAGTGTATGTCTTTGTTACTTGGTGTCAGTGTATGTCTTTGTTACTTGGTGTAAGTGTGTGTCTGTGTTACTGGGTGTCAGTGTGTGTCTGTGTTACTTGGTGGAAGTGTATGTCTTTGTTACTTGGTGTAAGTGTGTGTCTGTGTTACTGGGTATCAGTGTCTGTCTTTGTTACTTGGTGTAAGTGTGTGTTTGTGTTACTGTGTATCAGTGTATGTCTTTGTTACTTGGTGTCAGTGTATGTCTGTGCTACTTGGTGTAACTGTGTGTCTGTGTTACTGGGTATCAGTGTATGTCTTTGTTACTTGGTGTAAGTTTGTGGCCGTGTTACTGGTTATCAGTGTATGTCTTTGTTACTTTGTGTCAGTGTATGTCTTTGTTACTTGGTGTAAGTGTATGTCTTTGTTACTTGGTGTCAGTGTATGTCTTTGTTACTTGGTGTAAGTGTGTGTCTGTGTTACTGGTTATCAGTGTCTGTCTTTGTTACTTGGTGTAAGTGTGTGTCTGTGTTACTGGGTGTCAGTTTATGTCTTTGTTACTTGGTGTCAGTCTATGTCTTTGTTACTTGGTGTAAGTGTGTGTCTGTGTTACTGGATATTAGTGTATGTCTTTGTTTCTTGGTGTCAGTGTATGTCTGTGCTACTTGGTGTAACTGTGTGTCTGTGTTACTGGGTATCAGTGTATGTCTTTGTTACTTGGTGTAAGTTTGTGTCCGTGTTGCTGGTTATCAGTGTATGTCTTTGTTACTTTGTGTCAGTGTATGTCTTTGTTACTTGGTGTAAGTGTATGTCTTTGTTACTTGGTGTCAGTGTGTGTCTTTGTTACTTGGTGTAAGTGTGTGTCTGTGTTACTGGGTGTCAGTGTGTGTCTGCATTACTTGGTGGAAGTGTGTGTCTTTGTTACTTGGTGTCCGTGTGTGTCTGTGTTACTGGGTGTCAGTGCATGACTTTGTTACTTGGTGTCAGTGTATGTCTTTGTTACTTGGTGTAAGTGTGTGTCTGTGTTACTGGGTATCAGTGTCTGTCTTTGTTACTTGGTGTAAGTGTGTGTTTGTGTTACTGTGTATCAGTGTATGTCTTTGTTACTTGGTGTCAGTGTATGTCTGTGCTACTTGGTGTATGTGTGTGTCTGTGTTACTGGGTATCAGTGTATGTCTTTGTTTCTTGGTGTCAATGTATGTCTTTGTTACTTGGTGTAAGTGTATGTCTTTGTTACTTGGTGTCAGTGTATGTCTTTGTTACTTGGTGTAAGTGTGTGTCTGTGTTACTGGTTATCAGTGTCTGTCTTTGTTACTTGGTGTAAGTGTGTGTCTGTGTTACTGGGTATCAGTGTATGTCTTTGTTTCTTGGTGTCAATGTATGTCTTTGTTACTTGGTGTAAGTGTATGTCTTTGTTACTTGGTGTCAGTGTATGTCTTTGTTACTTGGTGTCAGTGTATGTCTGTGTTACTTGGTGTAATTGTGTGTCTCTGTTTCTGGGTAACTGTGTATGTCTTTGTGACTTGGTGTCAGTGTATGTCTTTGTTACTGGGTGTCAGTGTGTGTCTTTGTGACTTGGTGTCAGTGTATGTCTTTGTTACTTGGTGTAAGTGTGTGTCTGTGCTACTGGGTAACAGTGTCTGTCTTTGTTACTTTGTGTAAGTGTGTGTCTGTGTTACTGGGTATCAGTGTATTTCTTTGTTACTTGGTGTCAGTGTATGTCTGTGTTACTTGGTGTAAGTGTGCTTCTGTGTTACTGGGTATCAGTGTATGTCTTTGTTACTTGGTGTAAGTGTGTGTCTGTGTTACTGGATATCAGTGTCTGTCTTTGTTACTTGGTGTAAGTGTGTGTCTGTGTTACTGGGTATCAGTGTATTTCTTTGTTACTTGGTGTCAGTGTATGTCTTTGTTACATGGTGTAAGTGTGTGTCTGTGTTACTGGGTGTCAGTGTATGTCTTTGTTACTTGGTGTCAGTGTATGTCAAAATACTTGGTGCAAGTGTATGTCTTTGTTACTTGGTGTAATTGTCTGTCTTTGTTACTTGGTATCAGTGTATGTCTGTGTTACTTGGTGTAAGTGTGTGTCTTTGTTACTTGGTGTCAGTGTATGTCTTTGTTACTTGATGTCAGTGTATGTCTGTGTTACTTGGTGTAAGTGTGTGTCTTTGTTACTGGGTATCAGTGTATGTCTTTGTTACTTGGTGTCAGTGTATGTCTGTGTTACTTGGTGTATGTGTGTGTCTGTGTTACTTGGTGTAAGTGTATGTCTTTGTTACTTGGTATAAGTGTATGTCTTTGTTACTTGGTGTCATTGTATGTCTTTGTTACTTGGAGTCTGTGTGTGTCTGTGTTACTGGGTGTCAGTGTATGTCTTTGTTACTTGGTGTCAGTGTATGTCTGTGTTACGTGGTGTAAGTGTTTGTCTGTGTTACTGGGTATCAGTGTATGTCTTTGTGACTTGGTGTCAGTGTATGTCTTTGTTGCTGGGTGTCAGGGTGTGTCTTTGTGACTTGGTGTCAGTGTACGTCTTTGTTGCTTGGTGTAAGTGTGTGTCTGTGTTGCTGGGTATCAGTGTATGTCTTTGTTACTTGGTGTCAGTGTATGTCAGTGTTACTTCGTGTAAGTGTGTGTCTTTGTTACTGGGTATCAGTGTATGTCTTTGTTACTTGGTGTCAGTGTATGTCTTTGTTACTTGGTGTAAGTGTATGTCTTTGTTACTTGGTGTCATTGTATGTCTTTGTTACTTGGTGTAAGTGTGTGTCTGTGTTACTAAGTGTCAGTGTGTGTCTGTGTTACTTGGTGTAAGTCTGTGTCTTTGTTACTTGGTGTCCGTGTGTGTCAGTGTTACTGGGTGTCAGTTTATGTCTTTGATACTTGGTGTAAGTGTATGTCTTTGTTACTTGGTGTAAGTGTGTGTCTGTGTTCCTGGGTATCAGTGTCTGTCTTTGTTACTTGGTGTAAGTGTGTGTCTGTGTTACTGGGTATCAGTGTATGTCTTTGTTACTTGGTGTCAGTGCATGTCTGTGTTACTTGGTGTAAGTGTGTGTCTGTGTTACTGGGTATCAGTGTATGTCTTTGTGACTTGGTGTCAGTGAATGTCTTTGTTACTGGGTGTCAGTGTGTGTCTTTGTTACTTGGTGTAAGTGTGTGTCTGTGTTACTTGGTGTAAGTGTGTGTCTGTATTACTGTGTATCAGTGTATGTCTTTGTTACTTGGTGTAAGTGTGTGTCTGTGTTACTGGGTATCAGTGTATGTCTTTGTTACTTGGTGTCAGTGTATGTCTTTGTTACTTGGTGTAAGTTTGTGTCTGTGTTACTGGGTGTCAGTGTGTGTCTGTGTTACTTGGTGTAAGTTTGTGTCTTTGTTACTTGGTGTCAGTGTATGTCTTTGTTACTTGGTGTAAGTGTGTGTCTGTGTTACTGGGTATCAGTGTCTGTCTTTGTTACTTGGTTTAAGTGTGTGTCTGTGTTACTGGGTATCAGTGTATGTCTTTGTTACTTGGTGTCAGTTTATGTCTGTGTTACCTGGTGTAATTGTGTGTCTGTGTTACTGGGTATCAGTGTATGTCTTTGTTACTTGGTGTAAGTTTGTGTCTGTGTTACTGGGTATCAGTGTATGTCTTTGTTACTTGGTGTCAGTGTATGTCTTTGTTACTTGGTGTAAGTGTATGTCTTTGTTACTGGGTGTCAGTGTATGTCTTTATTACTTGGTGTAAGTGTGTGTCTGTGTTACTGGGTGTCAGTGTGTGTCTGTGTTAGTTGGTGTAAGTGTGTGTCTTTGTTACTTGGTGTCAGTGTATGTCTTTGTTACTTGGTGTCAGTGTGAGTCTGTGTTACTGGGTGTCAGTGTGTGTCTTTGTTACTTGGTGTAACTGTGTGTCTTTGTTACTTGGTGTCTGTGTGTGTCTGTGTTGCTGAGTGTCAGTTTATGTCTTTGTTACTTGGTGTCAGTGTATGTCTTTGTTACTTGATGTCAGTGGATGTCTTTTTTACTTGGTGTATGTGTGTGTCTGTGTTACTGGGTATCAGTGTCTGTCTTTGTTACTTGGTGTAAGTGTGTGTCTGTGTAACTGAGTATCAGTGTATGTCTTTGTTACTTGGTGTCAGTGTATGTCTGTGTTACTTGGTGTAATTGTGTGTCTGTGTTACTGGGTATCAGTGCATGTCTTTGTGACTTGGTGTCAGTGTATGTCTTTGTTACTGGGTGTCAGTGTGTGTCTGGGTTACTGGGTATCAGTGTATGTCATTGTTACTTGGTGTCAGTGTGTGTCAAAATACATGGTGTCAGTGTATGTCTTTGTTACTGTTTGTCAGTGTGTGTCTTTGTGTCTTGGTGTCATTGTATGTCTTTGTTACTTGGTGTAAGTGTGTGTCTGTGTTTCTGGGTATCAGTGCATGTCTTTGTCACTTGGTGTCAGTGTATGTCTCTGTTACTTGGTGTAAGTGTGTGTCTGTGTTACTGGGTATCAGTGTATGTCTTTGTTACTTGTTGTCAGTGTATGTCTTTATTACTTGGTGTCAGTGTCTGTCTTTGTTACTTGGTGTAAGTGTGTGTCTGTGTTACTGGTTATCAGTGTATGTCTTTGTGACCCGGTGTCAGTGTATGTCTTTGTTACTGGGTGTCAGTGTATGTCTTTGTTACTTGGTGACAGTGTGTGTCTGTGTGTCAGTGTATGTCTTTGTTACTGTGTATCAGTGTTTCTCTATGTTACTGGGTGTCAGTGTGTGATGTTTGTGTTACTGCGTGTCAGTATTTAGTTTAGTGATACAGCACTGAAACAGGCCCTTCGGCCAACCGAGTCTGTGCCGACCATCAACCACCCATTTATACTAATCCTACACTAATCCCGTATTCCTATCACATCCCCACCTGTCCCTATATATTTCCCTACCACCTACCTGTACTAGGGGCAATTTATAATGGCGAATTAACCGATCAACCTGCAAGTCTTTGGCATGTGGGAGGAAACCGGAGCACCCGGAGGAAACCCACGCAGACACAGGGAGAACTTGCAAACACCGCACAGGCAGTACCGAGAAAGGAGCCCGTGTCCCTGGAGATGTGGGGCTGCTAACCACTGTGCCAATGTGCCGCCCAGTGTGTGTCTGTGTTACTGGGTGTCAGTGTATGTCTTTGTTACTTGGTGTAAGTGTGTGTCTGTGTTACTTGGTATCAGTGTATGTCTTTGTTACTTGGTGTCAGTGTGTGTCTCTGTTAGTCTTTGTTACTTGGTGTCAGTGTCTGTCTGTGTATGTCTTTGTTACTGTTTTTCAGTGTTTCTCTATGTAACTGGGTGTCAGTGTGTGTTTGTTTGTGTTACTGGGTGTCAGTGTGTGTCTGTGTTACTTGGTGTAAGTGTATGTCTTTGTTACTTGGTGTAAGTGTATGTCTTTGTTACTTGGTGTCAGTGTATGTCTTTGTTACTTGGTGTAAGTGTGTGTCTGTGTTACTGGGTGTCAGTGTGTGTCTGTGTTACTTGGTGGAAGTGTGTGTCTTTGTTACTTGGTGTCCGTGTGTGTCTGTGTTACTGGGTGTCAGTGCATGACTTTGTTACTTGGTGTCAGTATATGTCTTTGTTACTTGGTGTAAGTGTGTGTCTGTTTTACTGGGTATCAGTGTCTGTCTTTGTTACTTGGTGTAAGTGTGTGTTTGTGTTACTGTGTAAAAGTGTATGTCTTTGTTACTTGGTGTCAGTGTATGTCTGTGCTACTTGGTGTATGTGTGTGTCTGTGTTACTGGGTATCAGTGTATGTCTTTGTTTCTTGGTGTCAATGTATGTCTTTGTTACTTGGTGTAAGTGTATGTCTTTGTTACTTGGTGTCAGTGTATGTCTTTGTTACTTGGTGTAAGTGTGTGTCTGTGTTACTGGTTATCAGTGTCTGTCTTTGTTACTTGGTGTAAGTGTGTGCCTGTGTTACTGGGTGTCAGTTTATGTCTTTGTTACTTGGTGTCAGTCTATGTCTTTGTTACTTGGTGTAAGTGTGTGTCTGTGTTACTGGATATTAGTGTATGTCTTTGTTTCTTGGTGTCAGTGTATGTCTGTGCTACTTGGTGTAACTGTGTGTCTGTGTTACTGGGTATCAGTGTATCTCTTTGTTACTTGGTGTAAGTTTGTGTCCGTGTTACTGGTTATCAGTGTATGTCTTTGTTACTTGGTGTCAGTGTATGTCTTTGTTACTTGGTGTAAGTGTATGTCTTTGTTACTTGGTGTCTGTGTATGTCTTTGTTACTTGGTGTAAGTGTGTGTCTGTGTTACTGGGTGTCAGTGTGTGTCTGTGTTACTTGGTGGAAGTGTGTGTCTTTGTTACTTGGTGTCCGTGTGTGTCTTTGTTACTGGGTGTCAGTGCATGACTTTGTTTCTTGGTGTCAGTGTATGTCTTTGTTACTTGGTGTAAGTGTGTGTCTGTGTTACTGGGTATCAGTGTCTGTCTTTGTTACTTGGTGTAAGTGTGTGTTTGTGTTACTGTATATCAGTGTATGTCTTTGTTACTTGGTGTCAGTGTATGTCTGTGCTACTTGGTGTATGTGTGTGTCTGTGTTACTGGGTATCAGTGTATGTCTTTGTTTCTTGGTGTCAATGTATGTCTTTGTTACTTGGTGTCAGTGTATGTCTTTGTTACTTGGTGTCAGTGTATGTCTTTGTTACTTGGTGTCAGTGTGTGTCTGTGTTACTGGTTATCAGTGTCTGTCTTTGTTACTTGGTGTAAGTGTGTGTCTGTGTTACTGGGTATCAGTGTATGTCTTTGTTACTTGGTGTCAGTGTATGTCTGTGTTACTTGGTGTAATTGTGTGTCTCTGTTTCTGGGTAACAGTGTATGTCTTTGTGACTTGGTGTCAGTGTATGTCTTTGTTACTGGGTGTCAGTGTGTGTCTTTGTGACTTGGTGTCAGTGTATGTCTTTGTTACTTGGTGTAAGTGTGTGTCTGTGCTACTGGGTATCAGTGTCTGTCTTTGTTACTTTGTGTAAGTGTGTGTCTGTGTTACTGGGTATCAGTGTATTTCTTTGTTACTTGGTGTCAGTGTATGTCTGTGTTACTTGGTGTAAGTGTGCTTCTGTGTTACTGGGTATCAGTGTATGTCTTTGTTACTTGGTGTAAGTGTGTGTCTGTGTTACTGGGTATCAGTGTCTGTCTTTGTTACTTGGTGTAAGTGTGTGTCTGTGTTACTGGGTATCAGTGTATTTCTTTGTTACTTGGTGTCAGTGTATGTCTTTGTTACATGGTGTAAGTGTGTGTCTGTGTTACTGGGTATCAGTGTATGTCTTTGTTACTTGGTGTCAGTGTATGTCAAAATACTTGGTGCAAGTGTATGTCTTTGTTACTTGGTGTAATTGTCTGTCTTTGTTACTTGGTGTCAGTGTATGTCTGTGTTACTTGGTGTAAGTGTGTGTCTTTGTTACTTGGTGTCAGTGTATGTCCTTGTTACTTGATGTCAGTGTATGTCTGTGTTACTTGGTGTAAGTGTGTGTCTTTGTTACTGGGTATCAGTGTATTTCTTTGTTACTTGGTGTCAGTGTATGTCTGTGTTACTTGGTGTAAGTGTGTGTCTGTGTTACTTGGCGTAAGTGTATGTCTTTGTTACTTGGTATAAGTGTATGTCTTTGTTACTTGGTGTCATTGTATGTCTTTGTTACTTGGAGTCTGTGTGTGTCTGTGTTACTGGGTGTCAGTGTATGTCTTTGTTACTTGGTGTCAGTGTATGTCTGTGTTACGTGGTGTAAGTGTTTGTCTGTGTTACTGGGTATCAGTGTATGTCTTTGTGACTTGGTGTCAGTGTATGTCTTTGTTGCTGGGTGTCAGGGTGTGTCTTTGTGACTTGGTGTCAGTGTACGTCTTTGTTGCTTGGTGTAAGTGTGTGTCTGTGTTGCTGGGTATCAGTGTATGTCTTTGTTACTTGGTGTCAGTGTATGTCAGTGTTACTTCGTGTAAGTGTGTGTCTTTGTTACTGGGTATCAGTGTATGTCTTTGTTACTTGGTGTAAGTGTATGTCTTTGTTACTTGGTGTCATTGTATGTCTTTGTTACTTGGTGTAAGTGTGTGTCTGTGTTACTAAGTGTCAGTGTGTGTCTGTGTTACTTGGTGTAAGTCTGTGTCTTTGTTACTTGGTGTCCGTGTGTGTCAGTGTTACTGGGTGTCAGTTTATGTCTTTGATACTTGGTGTAAGTGTATGTCTTTGTTACTTGGTGTAAGTGTGTGTCTGTGTTACTGGGTATCAGTGTCTGTCTTTGTTACTTGGTGTAAGTGTGTGTCTGTGTTACTGGGTATCAGTGTATGTCTTTGTTACTTGGTGTCAGTGTATGTCTGTGTTACTTGGTGTAAGTGTGTGTCTGTGTTACTGGGTATCAGTGTATGTCTTTGTGACTTGGTGTCAGTGTATGTCTTTGTTACTGGGTGTCAGTGTGTGTCTTTGGTACTTGGTGTAAGTGTGTGTCTGTGTTACTTGGTGTAAGTGTGTGTCTGTGTTACTGTGTATCAGTGTATGTCTTTGTTACTTGGTGTAAGTGTGTGTCTGTGTTACTGGGTATCAGTGTATGTCTTTGTTACTTGTTGTCAGTGTATGTCAGTGTTACTTCGTGTAAGTGTGTGTCTTTGTTACTGGGTATCAGTGTATGTCTTTGTTACTTGGTGTCAGGGTGTGTCTTTGTGACTTGGTGTCAGTGTACGTCTTTGTTGCTTGGTGTAAGTGTGTGTCTGTGTTGCTGGGTATCAGTGTATGTCTTTGTTACTTGGTGTCAGTGTATGTCAGTGTTACTTCGTGTAAGTGTGTGTCTTTGTTACTGGGTATCAGTGTATGTCTTTGTTACTTGGTGTCAGTGTATGTCTTTGTTACTTGGTGTAAGTGTATGTCTTTGTTACTTGGTGTCATTGTATGTCTTTGTTACTTGGTGTAAGTGTGTGTCTGTGTTACTAAGTGTCAGTGTGTGTCTGTGTTACTTGGTGTATGTCTGTGTCTTTGTTACTTGGTGTCCGTGTGTGTCAGTGTTACTGGGTGTCAGTTTATGTCTTTGATACTTGGTGTAAGTGTATGTCTTTGTTACTTGGTGTAAGTGTGTGTCTGTGTTACTGGGTATCAGTGTCTGTCTTTGTTACTTGGTGTAAGTGTGTGTCTGTGTTACTGGGTATCAGTGTATGTCTTTGTTACTTGGTGTCAGTGTATGTCTGTGTTACTTGGTGTAAGTGTGTGTCTGTGTTACTGGGTATCAGTGTATGTCTTTGTGACTTGGTGTAAGTGTGTGTCTTTGTTACTGGGTGTCAATGTGTGTCTTTGTTACTTGGTGTAAGTGTGTGTCTGTGTTACTTGGTGTAAGTGTGTGTCTGTGTTACTGTGTATCAGTGTATGTCTTTGTTACTTGGTGTAAGTGTGTTTCTGTGTTACTGGGTATCAGTGTATGTCTTTGTTACTTGGTGTCAGTGTATGTCTTTGTTACTTGGTGTAAGTGTGTGTCTGTGTTACTGGGTGTCAGTGTGTGTCTGTGTTACTTGGTGTAAGCTTGTGTCTTTGTTACTTGGTGTCCGTGTGTGTCTGTGTTACTGGGTGTCAGTTTATGTCTTTGTTACTTGGTGTCAGTGTATGTCTTTGTTACTTGGTGTAAGTGTGTGTCTGTGTTACTGGGTATCAGTGTCTGTCTTTGTTACTTGGTTTAAGTGTGTGTCTGTGTTACTGGGTATCAGTGTATGTCTTTGTTACTTGGTGTCAGTTTATCTCTGTGTTACTTGGTGTAATTGTGTGTCTGTGTTACTGGGTATCAGTGTATGTCTTTGTTACTTGGTGTAAGTTTGTGTCTGTGTTACTGGGTATCAGTGTATGTCTTTGTTACTTGGTGTCAGTGTATGTCTTTGTTACTTGTTTTAAGTGTATGTCTTTGTTACTGGGTGTCAGTGTATGTCTTTATTACTTGGTGTAAGTGTGTGTCTGTGTTACTGGGTGTCAGTGTGTGTCTGTGTTAGTTGGTGTAAGTGTGTGTCTTTGTTACTTGGTGTCAGTGTATGACTTTGTTACTTGGTGTCAGTGTGAGTCTGTGTTACTGGGTGTCAGTGTGTGTCTTTGTTACTTGGTGTAAGTGTGTGTATTTGTTACTTGGTGTCTGTGTGTGTCTGTGTTGCTGGGTGTCAGTTTATGTCTTTGTTACTTGGTGTCAGTGTATGTCTTTGTTACTTGGTGTAAGTGTGTGTCTGTGTATTAGTGTATGTCTTTGTGACTTGGTGTCAGTGTATGTCTTTGTTACTGGGTGTCAGTGTGTGTCTGGGTTACTGGGTATCAGTGTATGTCATTGTTACTTGGTGTCAGTGTGTGTCAAAATACTTGGTGTCAGTGTATGTCTTTGTTACTGTTTGTCAGTGTGTGTCTTTGTGTCTTGGTGTCATTGTATGTCTTTGTTACTTGGTGTAAGTGTGTGTCTGTGTTTCTGGGTATCAGTGCATGTCTTTGTCACTTGGTGTCAGTGTATGTCTCTGTTACTTGGTGTAAGTGTGTGTCTGTGTTACTGGGTATCAGTGTATGTCTTTGTTACTTCTTGTCAGTGTGTGTCTTTATTACTTGGTGTCAGTGTATGTCTTTGTTACTTGGTGTAAGTGTGTGTCTGTGTTACTGGTTATCAGTGTATGTCTTTGTGACCCGGTGTCAGTGTATGTCTTTGTTACTGTGTATCAGTGTTTCTCTATGTTACTGGGTGTCAGTGTGTGTTTGTTTGTGTTACTGGGTGTCAGTATTTAGTTTAGTGATACAGCACTGAAACAGGCCCTTCGGCCAACCGAGTCTGTGCCGACCATCAACCACCCATTTATACTAATCCTACACTAATCCCGTATTCCTATCACATCCCCACCTGTCCCTATATATTTCCCTACCACCTACCTGTACTAGGGGCAATTTATAATGGCGAATTAACCGATCAACCTGCAAGTCTTTGGCATGTGGGAGGAAACCGGAGCACCCGGAGGAAACCCACGCAGACACAGGGAGAACTTGCAAACACCGCACAGGCAGTACCGAGAATCGAGCCCGTGTCCCTGGAGATGTGAGGCTGCTAACCACTGTGCCAATGTGCCGCCCAGTGTGTGTCTGTGTTACTGGGTGTCAGTGTATGTCTGTGTTACTTGGTGTAAGTGTGTGTCTGTGTTACTTGGTATCAGTGTATGTCTTTGTTACTTGGTGTCAGTGTGTGTCTCTGTTAGTCTTTGTTACTTGGTGTCAGTGTCTGTCTGTGTATGTCTTTGTTACTGTTTTTCAGTGTTTCTCTATGTAACTGGGTGTCAGTGTGTGTTTGTTTGTGTTACTGGGTGTCAGTGTGTGTCTGTGTTACTCGGTGTAAGTGTATGTCTTTGTTTCGTGGTGTCAGTGGATGTCTTTGTTACTTGGTGTATGTGTGTGTCTGTGTTACTGGGTATCAGTGTATGTCTTTGGGACTTGGTGTCAGTGTATGTGTTTGTTACTGGGTGTCAGTGTATGTCTTTGTTACTTGGTGTAAGTGTGTGTCTGTGTTACTGGGTATCAGTGTATGTCTTTGTTTCATGGTGTCAGTGTATGTCTTTGTTACTTGGGGTCAGTGTATGTCTGTTTTACTGGGTATCAGTGTATGTCTTTGTTACTTGGTGTCAGTTTATGTCTGTGTTACTTGGTGTAATTGTGTGTCTGTGTTACTGGGTATCAGTGTATGTCTTTGTTACTTGGTGTAAGTTTGTGTCTGTGTTACTGGGTATCAGTGTATGTCTTTGTTACTTGGTGTCAGTGTATGTCTTTGTTACTTGTTTTAAGTGTATGTCTTTGTTACTGGGTGTCAGTGTATGTCTTTATTACTTGGTGTAAGTGTGTGTCTGTGTTACTGGGTGTCAGTGTGTGTCTGTGTTAGTTGGTGTAAGTGTGTGTCTTTGTTACTTGGTGTCAGTGTATGACTTTGTTACTTGGTGTCAGTGTGAGTCTGTGTTACTGGGTGTCAGTGTGTGTCTTTGTTACTTGGTGTAAGTGTGTGTATTTGTTACTTGGTGTCTGTGTGTGTCTGTGTTGCTGGGTGTCAGTTTATGTCTTTGTTACTTGGTGTCAGTGTATGTCTTTGTTACTTGGTGTAAGTGTGTGTCTGTGTATTAGTGTATGTCTTTGTGACTTGGTGTCAGTGTATGTCTTTGTTACTGGGTGTCAGTGTGTGTCTGGGTTACTGGGTATCAGTGTATGTCATTGTTACTTGGTGTCAGTGTGTGTCAAAATACTTGGTGTCAGTGTATGTCTTTGTTACTGTTTGTCAGTGTGTGTCTTTGTGTCTTGGTGTCATTGTATGTCTTTGTTACTTGGTGTAAGTGTGTGTCTGTGTTTCTGGGTATCAGTGCATGTCTTTGTCACTTGGTGTCAGTGTATGTCTCTGTTACTTGGTGTAAGTGTGTGTCTGTGTTACTGGGTATCAGTGTATGTCTTTGTTACTTCTTGTCAGTGTGTGTCTTTATTACTTGGTGTCAGTGTATGTCTTTGTTACTTGGTGTAAGTGTGTGTCTGTGTTACTGGTTATCAGTGTATGTCTTTGTGACCCGGTGTCAGTGTATGTCTTTGTTACTGTGTATCAGTGTTTCTCTATGTTACTGGGTGTCAGTGTGTGTTTGTTTGTGTTACTGGGTGTCAGTATTTAGTTTAGTGATACAGCACTGAAACAGGCCCTTCGGCCAACCGAGTCTGTGCCGACCATCAACCACCCATTTATACTAATCCTACACTAATCCCGTATTCCTATCACATCCCCACCTGTCCCTATATATTTCCCTACCACCTACCTGTACTAGGGGCAATTTATAATGGCGAATTAACCGATCAACCTGCAAGTCTTTGGCATGTGGGAGGAAACCGGAGCACCCGGAGGAAACCCACGCAGACACAGGGAGAACTTGCAAACACCGCACAGGCAGTACCGAGAATCGAGCCCGTGTCCCTGGAGATGTGAGGCTGCTAACCACTGTGCCAATGTGCCGCCCAGTGTGTGTCTGTGTTACTGGGTGTCAGTGTATGTCTGTGTTACTTGGTGTAAGTGTGTGTCTGTGTTACTTGGTATCAGTGTATGTCTTTGTTACTTGGTGTCAGTGTGTGTCTCTGTTAGTCTTTGTTACTTGGTGTCAGTGTCTGTCTGTGTATGTCTTTGTTACTGTTTTTCAGTGTTTCTCTATGTAACTGGGTGTCAGTGTGTGTTTGTTTGTGTTACTGGGTGTCAGTGTGTGTCTGTGTTACTCGGTGTAAGTGTATGTCTTTGTTTCGTGGTGTCAGTGGATGTCTTTGTTACTTGGTGTATGTGTGTGTCTGTGTTACTGGGTATCAGTGTATGTCTTTGGGACTTGGTGTCAGTGTATGTGTTTGTTACTGGGTGTCAGTGTATGTCTTTGTTACTTGGTGTAAGTGTGTGTCTGTGTTACTGGGTATCAGTGTATGTCTTTGTTTCATGGTGTCAGTGTATGTCTTTGTTACTTGGGGTCAGTGTATGTCTGTTTTACTGGGTATCAGTGCATGTCTTTGTTACATGGTGTCAGTGTATGTCTGTGTTACTTGGTGTAAGTGTGTGTCTTTGTTATTTGGTGTAATTGTATGTCTTTGTTACTTGGTGTCAGTGTATGTCTGTGTTACGTGGTGTAGGTGTATGTCTTTGTTACTTGGTGTCAGTGTATGTCTTTGTTACTTGGTGTAAGTGTGTGTCTGTGTTACTTGGTGAAAGTGTGTGTCTGTGTTACTTGGTATCAGTGTATGTCTTTGTTACTTGGTGTAAGTGTGTGTCTGTGTTACTGGGTATCAGTGTATGACTTTGTAACTTGGTGTCAGTGTATGTCTGTGTGACTTGGTGTAAGTGTGTGTCTTTGGTACTTGGTGTAATTGTATGTCTTTGTTACTTGGTATCAGTGTATGTCTTTGTGACTTGGTGTCAGTGTATGTCTTTGTTACTTGGTGTAAGTGTGTGTCTGTGTTACTGGGTATCAGTGTATGTCTTTGTTACTTGGTGTAACTGTGTGTCTGTGGTACTGGGTATCAGTGCATGTCTTTCTTACATGGTGTCAGTGTATGTCTGTGTTACTTGGTGTCAGTGTATGTCTGTGTTACTTGGTGTAAGTGTATGTCTTTGTTACTTGGTGTAAGTGTATGTCTTTGTTACTTGGTGTAAGTGTGTGTCTGTGTTACTTGTTGTAAGTGTGTGTCTGTGTTACTTGGTATCAGTGTATGTCTTTGTTACTTGGTGTAAGTGTGTGTCTGTGTTACTTGGTGTAATTGTATGTCTTTGTTACTTGGTGCCAGTGTATGTCTTTGTAACTTGGTGTAAGTGTGTGTTTGTGTTACTTGGTGTAAGTGTATGTCTTTGTTACTTGGTGTAAGTGTGTGTCTGTGTTACTGGGTATCAATGTCTGTCTTTGTTACTTGGTGTAAGTGTGTGTCTGTGTTACTGAGTATCAGTGTCTGTCTTTGTTACTTGGTGTCAGTGTATGTCTGTGTAACTTGGTGTAAGTGTGCGTCTGTGTTACTGGGTATCAGTGTATGTCTTTGTGACTTGGTGTCAGTGTATGTCTTTGTTATTGGGAGTCAGTGTGTGTCTTTGTGACTTGGTGTCAGTGTATGTCTTTGTTACTTGCTGTAATTGTGTGTCTGTGTTAATGGATATCAGTGTATGTCTTTGTGACTTTGTGTCAGTGTGTGTCTGTGTTTCTGAGTATCAGTGTCTGTCTTTGTTACTTGGTGTCAGTGTATGTCTGTGTAACTTGGTGTAAGTGTGCGTCTGTGTTACTGGGTATCAGTGTATGTCTTTGTTACTTGGTGTCAGTGTATGTCAAAATACTTGGTGTAAGTGTATGTCTTTGTTACTTAGTGTAATTGTCTGTCTTTGTTACTTGGTGTCAGTGTATGTCTGTGTTACTTGGTGTAAGTGTGAGTCTTTGTTACTTGGTGTAAGTGTATGCCTTTGTTACTTGGTGTCTGTGTATGTCTTTGTTACTTGGTGTCTGTGTATGTCTGTGTTAATGGATATCAGTGTATGTCTTTGTTACTTGGTGTAAGTGTGTGTCTGTGTTACTGGGTATCAGTGTATGTCTTTGTTACTTGGTGTAATTGTATGTCTTTGTTACATGGTGTCTGTGTACGTCTTTGTTACTTGGTGTCAGTGTGTGTCTGTGTTACTGGGTTTCAGTGTATGTCTTTGTGACTCGGTGTCAGTGTATGTCTTTGTTACTGCGTGTCAGTGTATGTCTTTGTTACTTGGTGACAATGTTTCTCTGTGTGTCAGTGTTTTTCTTTGTTACTGTGTATCAGTGTTTCTCTATGTTTCTGGGTGTCAGCGTGTGTTTGTTTGTGTTACTGGGTGTCAGTATTTAGTTTAGTGATGCAGCACTGAAACAGGCCCTTCGGCCAACCGAGTCTGTGCCGACCATCAACCACCCATTTATACTAATCCTACACTAATCCCGTATTGCTATCACATCCCCACCTGTCCCAATATATTTCCCTACCACCTACCTATACTAGGGGCAATTTATAATGGCCAATTAACCTATCAACCTGCAAGTCTTTGGTATGTGGGAGGAAACCGGAGCATCTGGAGGAAACCCACGAAGACACAGGGAGAACTTGCAAACTCCGCACAGGCTGCACCCAGAATCGAGCCCGGATCCCTGGAGCTGTGAGGCTGCTAACCACTGTGCCAATATGCCGCCCAGTGTGTGTCTGTGTTACTGGGTTTCAGTGTATGTCTTTGATACTTGGTGTCAGTGTATGACTGTGTTACTTGGTGTAAGTGGGTGTCTGTGTTACTGGGTGTCAGTGTGTGTCTTTGTTACTTGGTGTCAGTGTATGTCTGTGTTACTTGGTGTAAGTGTGTGTCTTTGTTACTTGGTGTAATTGTATGTCTTTGTTACTTGGTGTCAGTGTATGTCTGTGTTACTTGGTGTAAGTGTATGTCTTTCTTACTTGGTGTCAGTGTATGTCTTTGTTACTTGGTGTAAGTGTGTGTCTGTGTTACTTGGTGTAAGTGTGTGTCTGTGTTACTTGGTATCAGTGTATGTCTGTGTTACTTGGTGTAAGTGTGTGTCTTTGTTACTTGGTGTAATTGTATGTCTTTGTTACTTGGTGTCAGTGTATGTCTTTGTTACTTGGTGTAAGTGTGTGTTTGTGTGACTTGGTGTAAGTGTGTGTCTGTGTTACTTGGCATCAGTGGATGTCTTTGTTACTTGGTGTAAGTGTGTGTCTGTGTTACTGGGTAACAGTGTATGTCTTTGTTACTTGGTGTCATTGTATGTCTGTGTTACTTGGTGTAAGTGTGTGTCTTTGTTACTTGGTGTAATTGTATGTCTTTGTCACTTGCTGTCAGTGTATGTCTTGGTTACTTGGTGTAAGTGTGTGTCTGTGCTTCTGGGTATCAGTGTCTGTCTTTGTGACTTGGTGTCAGTGTATGTCTTTGTTACTGTGTCAGTGTATGTCTTTGTGCCATGGTGTCAGTGTATGTCTTTGTTACTGTGTGTCAGTTTATGTCTGTGTTACTTGGTGTAAGTGTGTGTCTTTGTTACTTGGTGTAAGTGTGTGTCTGTGTTACTGGGTATCAGTGTATGTCTTTGTTACTTGGTGTCAGTGTATGTCTTTGTTACTTGGTGTAAGTGTGTGTCTGTGTTACTGGGTGTCAGTGTATGTCTGTGTTACATGGTGTCAGTGTGTGTCTTTGTTACTGGGTGTCAGTGTATGTCTTTGTTTCTTGGTGTCAGTGTATGTTACTTGACCAACTGTTTTCATTCAAGGAAAGGAATACATAAGGGGAACAACCAGACATAGATCCGCAAGACCTGTAAATAAGATGCCATTTGAATTACCATATAAAAGATTGGTCAAAAGCACAGAACGAATATCAATGGAGAAGAGGACTAATTTAGTATTTGAAGCTTCCAAGAACCATGGAATCATAGAAGCATAAAATGTCGAAGGCACAGAAAGAGGCCACTTTGACCCATCCTGGCTGAGCCAGCCGTAAAAGGATCCACCTATTCCACTCGCACCTTCTAGCATTTGGTTCATAGCCCTGCAGATTATGGGAGCTGTGGTGCATATCCAGACTCCTTTTCAATGAGTAGAGAGTCTCTGCCTCAGCTACCCTTTCAGGCTGTGAGGTTCAGATCACTACCATCCTCTGGGTGAAAAAATGTTGTCCTCATCTCCCCTCCATTTTTCTAGCAATCACTTCAAAGCTCTGCCCCCTCGTCACTGACCTCTCTGATAAGGCGAATAAATCCTTCACCTCCACTCTATCCAGGCTCCTCAGATTTTGTACATTTCAATCAGATCTCCTCTCAGCCTTCTCTGTTCCAAGGAGAATCACCACACCTGTTCAATCTTTCCTCGTGCCTGCATTTTTCCAGTCCTGGCAACATCCTCGTAAATCTCCTCTGTACCCTCTATCGTGCAATTACATCCTTTATGTAATGAGGTGACCAGAACTGCACACAGTACTCAAGTTGTGACCGAACCAATGAGTTATACAGTTCCAGCATAACCCCCCTGCTCTTATATTCTATACTGCAGCTAATAAAATAAAGGATTCCATATGCCTTCTGAACCACCTTATCGACCTGTCCTGCTACCTTCAGGGATCTGTGGACATTGATTCCAAGGTCCCTCACTTCTCAGTATGTTCTCATTTATCGTGTCCTCCTTTGTCTTGTTTGACCTCCTAAGATGCACCACCTCGCATTTCTCTGGCTGGAATACCATTTGTCACTTTTGTGCCCATCTGAGCAGACCATCAATATCTTCCTGCAGCCTACAGCTATCCCCCTTGCTATCTACCAAAAAAGCCAATCTTCGTCTGGTCTGCAAACTTCTTGATCATGCCCCCTACATTTACGTCCAAATCATTGTTATACCATAAAAGGCAGGGGACCCAGTTCTGAGCTCCCCGGAATACCACTGGAAATAGCCTTCCTGTCATTAAGACGCCCATCAACAATTACCCTTTGTTTCCTGCCACAAAGTCAGTTTTGTATCCACCTAGGATTTTGTGATAATTACTGTTTCTAAATTACCACATATATCTGGACAGAAGGAACTCATCTGGTTGCAAGCCGAATGGACCTTGTGTTCTTTGTTTCTCTAAATAAGTGGACCATATGGTCACAGAGATCAATCAACTCCAGCAGCTTAAGACTTCTGCAACATTTATGACAGCATGTTAATATTTTGATCTGAAGGCTTGGCCTTCTTTTTTTAAAAAGTCAGGAATTGGCATTAATTCATTCATACATCTGTTTCTATTTGTTATCTTTCCAGAGAAAGTCTTTGTAATTATTTGTGGTCAGCTTGCATAACAACTGAACACATTAGTGTCTCTGATAAATTCATCTGAAACCATGAAACATGGAAATAATTGTTTATGACATTTGAATCAATAATAAATAAATTAATATGTGTTGCTATTCCAAGCACTCTAAAGGAAGTCTACCTGAGTTTAAAGGGATATAAACATGTGTAATTTTCAAAACAGTTAGTGGGAATACTGTCCAGGTGGTTGCTGAATATTGAGGAAAACCTTTTTTTAAGATAAATAAACGAAAGATATTATCAACTGATGACACCATTATTTGAATTTGGGAAACTTAGATGAAAAATAAATCAGTATGATTCGGTGCGTTTCCTGTCAACAGTAAAGGGGTATCTGAGGTAAATAATAAGCCAGAGCATTATCTGTTGTTTTAATTGTATGTACTTACATGATAATAGTTTAGGAATTAACAGCACTCCTGTGAAAGGATAATGACTTTCATCGAGTGAGGTGATCAGCAGGTGTGGTGACAGTTTTCAATCTGAGGAGTGTCAATGACGTCTTAACAGATAATAACATTCTTCATCATCAGCAGTCATTTGGGGTTATGATATTTTAGAAGGTAAGAACATGCATACTTTGTGCAGATCACACCACGCATGAGCTAGAGAAGAGAACGAGTGGTCAACAACAATAATGAGATGAAGGAGGAGGCAGATTTTGTCCTGTGGGGAATTGGAGGTTCTTGGAATGGTGCTTTAAAATGACTAACGTTACTTAATCCTCATAATAATTAATCAGTGGACTCATTAAGAAAGGAATTAGTCAATGTCATACTTTGTGAATGGTAACATGATTAGTAAATGGTTTGTAACTTTTCCTGGGATTCACAAAAATACATCCATCTGCAATATAAATGTGTTAACGTGGGGTAAAATCAGTTGAGCTGCATTTATCTTTAAATAGGCAACTGTTTTGTTGCAACATGCAATAAGTCATTTGAGTTATAAGAGAATCCAGTTTCTGATTTAACCTAACTTACATCAAGCAAATAGGAGAGAAAATATTTGAGTATGACCACTGGGATTTAGAAGTGCAACAACAGCTGAGACAAAGACAAAGCGATGATTATTGGAGGAATCAAATGAATAGAAAAACAAAACATGGCAAGGCCTGGAATCAAACGGAATGTCGATAGTTGAAACAAAAAATAAGCATTTTAAATATTGTCTTCGATAATAAACTTTCTTCAATGCTCAAGAATGCGTAACTGTTGTGAGAGAATAACTCCAAGTAGCTGGGTTGGAAAGTAAAGGGAAAGGGAAAGGTCTACAGTTTTGTTTTAATATAGTAGTTTTTTTTTTTCGGGACCCAAGGTCCTTTGTGTAAATAATCTAATTGTTGGGCAATTTATGGGTATAAATTCAGGGTAAGTTACGGCAGGGCAGCTCAGCAACCTGGAGTGCTCCTCTTGAGCGATCTGGGAAGTCAGGGACACTTCCAATGTCCAGGGTGAACACGTGTGCAGGAGGTGTCTCCAGCTGCAGCAACTCAAAATCCGCGTTTCGGATCTTGAGCGGCAGTTGGGGACACTGTGGAGCATCTGCGAGGTTGATATCATCGTGGATAGCACGTTCAGGGAGGTGGTCACACTGCAGGTAAAGACTGCTCATGTTGAAAGGGAATTGGGTGACCCCCACATGCAGAGCAGAAGAACTAGGCAGATAGTGCAGGTGTCCCCTTGGTCCATTTCCAATTCTAACAGATGTTCCACTTTGGATACTGTTGGGGGAGATAGCTTCTCAGGGGAACGCGCAAAAGCCAGGTCAGTGGCACCACCGGTGGCTCAGCTGCAGAGCAGGGTAGGAAAAAGTGTGAGGGAACTATTGTGATGGGGGATTCTATCGTAACGGGTACAGACACGCGTTTATGTGTCCGCATAAGTGACGCCAGAATGGTATGTTTCTTGCCTGGCGCTAGGGCCAAGGATCTCACGGAATGGCTGCAAGACATTATGAAGGGGGAGGGTGAACAGTCAGAGGTTGTGGTACACATTGCTACCAGCGACATAAGTAGAAAGAGGGATGAGGTGATGCAACAAGTACTTAGGGTGCTTAGTAGCAAATTAAAAAGCAGGACCGCAAACGTTCTAATCTCTGGATTACTCCCAGTGCCACGTGCTAGTGAGTATAGGAATAAGAGGATAGAGCATATGAATGCATGGCAGGAGGAAGGGCGTTAGTTTCCTGGACCACTGGGTCTGTTTCTGGCAAAGGTGGGACCTGTACAAGTTAGATGGGTTGCACCTGAACTGCAATGGGACCAACATCCTTGCTGGGAGTTTTGCTCGTGACGTTTGGGGGTGGGAGTGGTTAGACTAATTTGGCAGGTGGATGGGATACAGAGTGAAGGTACAGTAGGGGTGATGTACAGTCAAATATAGACGAGAAACTGAGTGAGACTGGAAGGCTCAGCAAATATAGACCAGGACCCTTGACTGGTTCCCTTCGACATGAATCAATGAGTCGTTCCAAGGCTGGCAGGAGGGTTTATGGGAGACCAGAGAGAACCCCGACCTTGTCAGCACTTTTCAAACAGAAAACCAACATTGCATTCGCAGTGATATTAATAAAACCCTTAGGAAGACAGAAGGAGGCCATTCGGCCCCTGGGACATGTCCCAACCATTCAATCAGGTCATGGCTGATTTGCTCCTTATCCACATCAAGCTGTCTCGGCTCCGTAAATATTAATACCCTTTCCTAACAAATCTTTACCAATAAT
Organism: Heterodontus francisci; assembly: GCF_036365525.1. NCBI lineage: Eukaryota > Metazoa > Chordata > Chondrichthyes > Heterodontiformes > Heterodontidae > Heterodontus > Heterodontus francisci. The sequence continues at coordinate 5,154,585 of NW_027140794.1, forward strand.
CAGGAATTAATGCCACTGCCTGTTAACACTCGGGAATTACTTTTCACAACCACTCTGCCTCTCTACCTCTCATTCTTGCTTAAAGACATTCCTTAAAACTAACCTTTTTGACCAAGCTTTTGGTCATCAGCCTTAATCTCTCCTGATGTGTGTTTGGTGTCAGATTTTGTTTTATAATGCACCCTGCACAGTATCTTTGGGACATTTAATACTGGCCTTCTCCCTCACCCCATCTCAATGTCTCACTCTCTCTCTCTCTCTCCTCACCTCGAAGGCAAGTACATCCTTCCTGAACACCAACATTTACCAGTTTATCACCATTTGAAAAATGTTCTGTGTTTCTATTCTTCCTGCCGAAGAGAAGAACCTCACATTTCTCCACATGATATTCCAGCTTCCAATATCTTGCCCACCCACTTCACCTTTCAATCTTCCTTTGCAGTCTCTTTGTGCCCTCGTCACAGCTTGCTGTCCCACCAATCTTTGCATCATCAACCCAGATAAACCCAAGAAAGGCCGCATTTGAGAGAGGCACTTTTGTTCTGACAAGTATAATGAAACAACTGGTTGATATTTTGTGCAGGCTATTTCGGTATATTCATCGGAGTTGTTAAGATGAAATATCTTTATTAAGAGATTTTTGGAACATAGGAAGGTAGGAACAGGATTAGGCCATTCAGCCCCTCTAGCCTGTCTCACCATTCAATGAGATCATTGCTGATCCGCAGCCTAACTCCATATACCTGCCTTTGGCACATATCCCTTAATATCTTTGCTTAACAAAAATGTATCTCAGATTTAAAGCTAACCACTGTTCTGGATTCAACCGCTGTTTGTGGGAGAGAGTTCCAAACCTCTACCACCCTTTGCGTAAAGAAGGGCTTCCGAACATCTCCGCTGAATGGACTGGCCCTACTTTTTAGACTATGTCCCCTCGTTTTAGAATCTTCGAACAGTGGAATAGCTTATCTTTATCTAGCCTATCTTTTCCTGTGAATATCTTGAAGACTTCGATCAAATTTCCCCTCAACCTTCTAAATTCGAGCGAGAAAAGGCCTAATTTGTGTAATCTCTCCTCGTAACTTAACCCCTGTTGTCCAGGTGTCATTCTAGTAAACCTACATTTCACTCCCTCTAAGGCCAATATATCCTTCCTCAGGTGTGGTGCCCAGAACTGCTCACAGTATTCCAAGTGGGGTCTAACCAGGGTTTTGTACAGCTGCAGCATAACCTCTGTGTCTTTATACTTCAGTCTTCTTGATATAAAGGCTGGCATTCCATTAGCCTTTTTGAATAATTTCTGCACTTGCTTGTGGCATTTTTAAGATCTATGCACCTGAACCCCCAAGTCTCTTTGGTCATCCACTGTGCTTAACCTCTTTCCATTTAGAAGTCCCCTGCTCGATTCTTTTTTGGTCCAAAATGGATAACCTCACACTTGCCCACATTGACATCCATCTGCCACTGTTTTTTTTCCATTCACCAAGTCTGTCTATATCTCCTTGTAACTTTATGCTATCATCTAAACTTTCTACAATGCCACGTAACTTCGCATCATCAGCAAGTCTGAATATATGACGAACGATGCCATCATCCAAGTCTTTAATGAATAATGTGAATAATTGAGGCACCAACACAGGTCCCTGTTGGACACCACTAGCTACATCCTGCCAATGGGAATACTTACCCATTATCCCCACTCTCTGTCACCGACCACTCAACCAGCTTCCTAACCATGTCAATAATTTGCCCTCAACTCCCTGGGTGTCTACCTTAATTAACAGTCTCTTATGTGGGACTTTATCAAATGCCTTCTGGAAAGTCCATGTAACCCGGTTTCCTTCGGGTGCTCCGGTTTCCTCCCACATGCCAAAGACTTGCAGGTTGATAGGTAAATTGGCCATTAACAATTGCCCCTAGTATAGGTAGGTGGTAGGGAAATATAGGAACAGGTGGGGATGTGGTAGGAATATGGAATTAGTGTAGGATTAGTATAAATGGGTGGTTGATGGTCGGCACAGACTCGGTGGGCTTAAGGGCCTGTTTCAGTGCTGTATCTCTAAACTAAACTAAACTAAACTAAACTAAACTAAACTAAATAACATCCATCGACATTCACCTGTCCAAAACCTTAGTCACCTCTTTAAAAAAAGTATCAATGAGATTTGTCAGGCATGACCTCCCGTCATGAATCCACGTTGGCTGTCCCTGATTAACTGAAATGTTTCTCGGCGTCCAGTCACGGTATCCTTGATTAAATACTCCAGCAAGATGCCCACCACAGATGTCAGGCTAACTCATCTGTAATTTCCTTGGTTCCCCCTTTCACTCTTCTTCAAAAATGGAGTGAAATGTACAACTTTCCAGCCCAGAGCGACCACTCCTGAATCTAGGTAACTCTGAAAGACTATAGTTAAGGTATCTACAACGTGCTCACCTACTTCCTTTAACACCATCGCATGGAAATCATCAGTATCTGGAGATTTCCCACTGTTTAGTTGCATTAATTTCTTTGTTACTGATGTTTTACTGAACGTTAATTGTATTAAGTCCCTGGCACCTATCGGCTATTAATTTTTCGGGATTGCTGGTAAGTTATCCTCCTTTTCAACTGTAAATAGTGGGGCAAAGTAATTGTTCAACATGTCTGCCATTTCTGCATTATCAATGACAATATCTCCATTTTCAGCTTTTAGTGGGCCAACTTTGCTCTTGACCACCCGATTTCCCCTTATGTAACTATAAAATTTCTTCTTATTGATTTTGATGTCCCTTGAAAGTTTCATTTCATCATCTCTTTCAGTAACTCCTTTAAGCTGCTTTGTGACCCTTTGCTGGTCTTTGTGTCTATCCAATTCGGCCGGATCTGTGCTGTGTTTTGCATTTTTGTAAGTCCTTGCTTTTACGTTTGTACTGTCCCTAATCTCTTTGGTTGTTCATGGCTGTTTTTCCTGTGAAGTGGAGCTTTTTCCTCTCAGGGGTATATACTCGCTCTGTATTGCGTGAAATGTTTCTTTCAATATTTTCCACTGTTATTCAGTTGTTTGACCCATGAAGAGATCTTCCCAGTTTACTGTGGAAAGTCTCTGTCTAATCCTGGGAAGGTCAGCCTTACCCAAGTCTAAAATTCTAGCAGCTGATTCGTGCATTTCACTTTCAAACGATACCTTGATTTCAATCATGTTGTGACCACTATTTGATAAATATTCACGCCAGTTAGGCTGATAATTAAATTTGTCTAGTTACTCATAACTAAATCTAATATTGCCTCTCCCCTTGTTACATCTAGGACACATGGCTGTCTGAAAGTATCCCAGACACATTCCCAAAATTCACTACCTTTCTGACAGATGCTAGTCTGCCTCTGCCAATCTATGTGTAAGTTAAAATCCCACACTAATACGACTTTGCCTTTGTTACACACTTGCCTAATTTGTGCATTTATACAATCTGACACCTCAGAACTGCGACCAGGGGGTCTATACACAAAACCTCTTCCAGGTTTAGATCGTTTTCTGTTCCTCAGTTCCACCCATAAAGTCACCATTGGATGAAAGGCTCTCCTTCAGTGTCCTATCCCACACAGACAGAAAGACAGCCAAATACACACAGGCAGACTGACATGTCCAGATAAACACACACACACACATAGAAATCCACAGCCAGACACAGCCATTCCCACTGACCGAGAGAGAGAGAGAGAGAGAGAGAGAGAGAGAACCCACACAGAGACACATATATTCACATTGACCAACTGGGAAAGATAAACACAAACACATCCCTCTGTGTAAAGAATGTTTTTAGAAACATCAAAATCTCTCTTTTCACCTTTTATATTTCACTCTCGGGGATTCAATTTATTGTCAATCTGATTTCACAGGGAGCAGGATCATTTTTGCTTTCCTTTTCTTGTCTTTGAAGTCAGGAGGTAATGGGACAGTCCCAGAGACTGACAGTCTGTAACCCGTGACCCAGCGCTGTGACCACGAGTGGGGTAGGGGGAGGGGGCAACATGGAGAGGGTCAGTCCCAACCTCTTAAAGGGACCCTGCACCACCAGAACTGCTCCTTCGGTTTAAACCTTCGAGTGAGTCAGGAGGTGTTTGAACAAGGATGGGAACAAAGTGAAATTGAATCTTCCAATATTTATTTGTTCAGCGATGTTAATAAACACCAAATAACTGTCAAGCCCAAATTCACACAAGAAAAATTGTGAATTCAGAGTGATAATTTTAAAGGAGAAACTATTGTTAATTAATTCCATTTCATTTGCTAAACATTATCATCATAACCTTGTTTTGTTCAGGATGTAATATTAAAAAGCTCTTAGGAAGAGAGGAAGAGGCCGTTCGGTCCCTCGAGCCCATCCTTTCTCTTTGAGACATTTTATTCTTCACCCTCTCCCTTACTGTGTGTGTCTCTCGGTCCCTCAGCCATTCTCTCTTGCCTCCTTACCCGTCTCTTTCCCTCCCTCACCCCATTTCTCTTTCCCTCCCTCACCCTCTCTCTCTCTCTCTCTCTCTCTCTCTCTCTCTCTCTCACTCACACACACACACAACGGTTAACTTTAAAAATAGAGATGTTTTCTTTCGAGCTCTCTGACAAACAAAAAGAATTCCTTGGCCAAATGCTCAGTAATTCCTGAAGAAGAGAGGAAGAAGAAGAGGAAGAACTGTCCCTTTTTGGTTTGGTGTCACAAATGCATGCAGATGGCAGTCAGTAGGAGATTTCTAGAAGGTTTCTTTCCAGGCGACGTTGAAGATCAGTCTGATAGGCTTTCCAAGAAAAATATGACAGCAGGGGTTGCTGGCAGGCCTTTCAGTCGGAATGCAACGTCAATTTATGGATCTCTTACATTCGCTTCAAAGTACATCTACAAGACATGGAACAGGGTGCTTATTGTGACTGCTTGCTTGGCTGGTTTTCTCCAGCTGACTTCAAAACAGTTAACACCCCGAAGACACCGTCTAAAGCGAAACCAAAAGCAATATCTCAATGGTCTAGCTCCAGATCCCCAGAAATCCTGACCTGTCAGTTCTCTGGACAAAATCTCCCCCAAGTCACAAAGCCTCTGCTGGGTATTTATCTGAAGACAGGTGGCTTCCAGTAAAGGTTGTTTTCAAATAGGAAAATGAAAAGTAAATCCATAGAATCATTTTCAATTTCCACAAATAATACAATGCTACAATTGCAAAATACACGAGTCCCCAAAACATTTTAACTAAAATGTAGAAGCGCCGTCAGAACACACACTTTAAAAAGTGCTTCACTGTTTTGCGAACGAGGTGAATAACCTCACAGATCCCCATTATTTTTCAGCTTCCACCTTGTTACCCATTCACTTAAACTGCCTGCATACATTTTGTCTCAGCCTCACAGCATGCATTTGTACCTAGCTTTGTATCGTCAGCAAATCTAGAAGCATTGCACTAACTTTCTTCGTCTAAGTCCCGAATATAGATGGTAAATAGCTGGAGCAACAGCAATGATCATTGCGACACTCCACTAGTTACAGCCTGGCAACCTGAAAATGCCCCGTTTATCTCGACTCACTACTTCAGATTAAACAGTGAATCGTCAGAAGATTAAACACAGGGCCGGGGGAAACCAGTGCAGTGAACAGTCACAAGATTAAACACAGGGCCAGAGGGAACCTGCAATGTGAATAACCAAAAGTTTAAACACAGGGCCCAGGGGATGCTACTGAGTGAATTGTCAGAAGTTGAAACACGGTGCCCAGGGAAACCTGCACTGTGAATATTTACACTATCAAAACACATGGCCCAGGGTGGTCATGCACAGTGAACGATCGCAATATTAAATACAGGGCCTGTCAGGATTCTACACTGTAAATAGTCGCAAGTTTAAACAAAGGGCTCGGGGGAACCGTCAGAGTGAATTGTCACAAGTTTAATCACAGTGCGTGATGAGGAAACCTGCACAATAAAAACCCACAATTGTAAAAAACAAGGCCGAAGTGAACCTGAACAGTGAATAGTCACAAATTTAAACTGAGGTTTGGGGAGGAACGTGCACAACGAATAGTCACATTTTTAAACACAAGGCCCAGGGGGAACCTGCACGGTGAATAGTCCCAGATTTAGACACAGGGCCCAGGGGAACATACACAATGAATAGTCACAAGTTTTAAAAACAGGGCCAAGGGGAATCTGAACAGTGAATAGTCACAATAATAATCACATGGCCCGGGGGGATCCTGCACACTGATTCGTGTCAAATTACAAAACAGGGCCCAGCGGGAACCTGCACCGTGAATAGTCACAATTCGAAATACAGGGCCCGGGACGATCCTTCACAGTGAATAGTCACATGTTTCAACAGAGGGCCAGGGGGATCCTGCACAGTGATTTATGTCACGTTTAAACACAGAGCCTGGGGAGCCTGCTGAGTGAATAGTCGCAGTTTCGACACAGGGCCCTGGGGAACCTGCAAAGTTAGCAGTCATATGTTTAAACACAGGGCCCGGGGAATCCTGCACATGTGAATCCTGTCAAGTTTAAACACAGGGCCCGGGGGGGATCCTGCACAGTGAAGAGTCACGAGTTTAAACACAGGGCCCAGGGGATCCTGCACAGTGATTCATGTCAAGTTTAAACACAGGGCCCCGGGGGAAAGTCACACAGTGAATAGTCGCAAGATTAAAGTCAGGGCCCGGGGGTAAGCCGCACAGTGAATCGTGACGAGAATAAAAACGCAACCAGGGGTGTACCTGCACAGTGCTCTTACCATTCCCTCTCGTAAATATGATCGCCAAGAGTTGGGCTCTAATTCTGGTGTACTTGCTGGAGCGTTCCAGTTACACCAACTCTGGAAGCGATCCGTTTGCTCACAGTGGAGTTAAACCTCTTTGTGCACTTTTCAAGGCATATGATGCCAAGAGGGCCAAAACTACTGGTGTGGACTCCCTGTGCTGCTTCGCTAGCTCAGAAGGTTAGTACAGAAGACCACAACACTGTGAAAAGTGAGCTGTCCAGGCCTTCATGTGGGTGCCAGTTACCTGCCAAAGAAGCAGGTTGATGACTTTTAACAACAAAGTAAGTTGCATTAGCATCCAGCACCCAACCACCACTACTAAACAAACCACTCCCCGAACGTCGCTTCCCCCCAGCATAAGTACAGTGTTCTAAGAGGAGATGTGGGTGGCAGACGTGGGGTAGCTGGGTACTGGTGATGTGACTGTAATGGTATAGACACTAACCCAAATGAGATACCCTCATATTGACCCCACAACCTTCGACACTGAGGAAACACACCATGCGATACAAGCCTTGCAACACAATAAGAGGGCATACGTGGGCTTCAGATGCAAAATTGGCAGTCAATGCCTCCATAGTTGAACAGCCGGCAACCACTCAGTTCGACGACTCACATGTGACGAACAGATACTTGGGTAAGCTAGTGGGGAACGACTAACACATGCAAAATTGGAATTCAGTGGAATTACAGGCTTCAACAGAAGACAAGTTCGGAGCAGCCATTGCACAGTACACCAGCTTGTATTTATACAGTAGCTTTGAGGTAGCAAATTGTCCCAAGGCACTTCACAGGAGCATTATCAAAGAAAAGATGGCACGAAGGCAGGGGATATTTTGATCAAATGTCCAAAGGAGAGATTAGAACAAATGACCAAAAACCTGATCAAAGAGGAACGTTTTAAGGAGTGTATTAAAAGTAGGATAGAGAGTGAAGCAGTTTAAAGATGGTATATCGGCTCATCGTATCCATGCTGTTTCTTCACGGAGCTACACAGTCATTCCCACTCCCCCACTCAATCCCCATAGACCTGCAAGTTTATTTCCGTCACTTTACTGTACAATTTCAATTTAAAATCATTGGTTGTCTCTGCTTTCACCACCCTTGTGGGCAGCAGAATCCAGATCATTACCACCCGCTGCAAAAAAAAAGTTCTGAATAATATTTCACCTGTATCTCTTGCCCAAAGCCTTCAATCTGTGTCCTGTGGTTCTTGTACCATTAGTTGGTGGGGATGTTGGCCACCTCGATGACTTCTGTGTTGGAGATACGGTCCTGCCACCTGATGCCAAGGATTCTCTGGAGGCAGCGAAGATGGAATGAATTGAAACATCGCTCTTGGCTGACAGACGTTGTCCAGGCCTCGCTGCCGTAGAGCAAGGTACTGAGAACACAGGTTTGATGCACTCGGACTTTTGTGTTCTGTGGTCTATATATATATATATATATTTTTTTTTATATATATGTGTGTATCGTGTTCAGATGAAAGTCTTTCGCTGAACATGTTTGTTTAGTGGCTGTAATGAATGTCGTTTTTCATAAGGCCCAATTAAATTTCTTTGCTATGAATCAGATTTTCATTGCAATCTCATTCTCGCAAAACGTCCAAGAGAGTAGCAATTCAGGGACAGCCGTGTATCAGCCGCTCTATAGGGAGGGAGAGAAGGGATCAACGTCTGAGAAGATTAGTTTGGAAGAGTATGATCTCCGAGCTTCAATGTGTATAGTCAAACGACCATATACTGTCTTTTGAAATTGGGATATATATTGCAGTTTTCGGTGTGCTGTATCCGACTCGCTGATGCTGGTGTTCCTGGTGAGACTCGATGTCCAAATATTGATGTCTCCAGATTTTCTTAGAAATATAGACGGTTCTGGGATTGTGTATCGATATTTCCGGGTATTCCATGGAATTGAGAGTAATTGAACAGGATCTCTGGGAGTCTGCTTATATCTTCTGGAGGGTCAGTGTGAATGTCAATGAATTTACAGATCAGGCATCTGTCTGCATTTGTCGAACCCACTCCCACACTTCCACCCTCACTCCTACCCCTGCCTCCCAGAAGAGTTTCAGGGATCTCCTTGCCCTCACTTTCCACCCAGCAGCTTCCACATCCAAGATTTTATCTTCCCCCATTTCCGCCACATCCAGCGTGATGCAACCAACCAAACACATCATCCCCTCCCCTTCATGTCAGCGTTCTGAACGGACCATTCCCTCTGCGACTCGCTGGCCCACTCCTCCATCGCCCACCAACTTGTTCCCTTTGCATGGCACCGTCCCATGCAATTGCGGGACGTGTAATACCTTTGACCTCCCCTCTCCTCATCATCCAAGGCTGCAAGCAATCTTTCCAGGTGAAGCAATGATTTACTTGTACTTCTTTCAATTTAGAATACTGATACGACAAGAGTTGATTCAGTCTCACTACTCCACAGGTCACAACATATTCGTAAAGTTTTCCAGCAACCAGAAAAACACCCACTTTAAACACTTTATTTGCACCCCCCCACCGCAGAATATTGCATACCAAGCCAGATTACAAAATTAACAATTTTCAGAAACTAAATCTTAAACAATAATGAATCAAATCTATAGATGAAAAGATGATATAACTTCTTAATCTTCCTATCTCTTATGCACACACAAATATACATGAAAACACCAGTTAACCGGGGGAAAAGGTTTTTCTCTTTCCAACTGTTTCCTGAGAATAATAAAATAACTTGGTCAAAATATTCTGGTCAGATATTCCCGGGTCGGTGAGGTGTCCCTGAGTCCAATAGTCGGATGCCACTTGAAATCTCTGCAGGCGGGTTCAATGAACAGTTTGTGATGGTTTGGTGTTCAAGGCAATTCGTCTGCAGCAGGCGTCACACAGATCTTTCAGCAAAGGATGTAGCAACTGGCCTACTTGGATTTTGAAGCAGCTGTCTAGCAATATAAGCTTTCTTGAGCTATCTGGGTTTTCTAAAATATAACAGGCAACAGGAATCAGTCTTGAGGCAGAGAATATTCAGAGACTGGAGGCAATATGATTCTGTTCCTTTAACAATGCAGGGCTTCCTTTCTGCAAAGTAGTTTTCCACCACAGAATGTAGCAACTTCTCTTTTCCTAGGTCTTTTCTCTCTCCAGGGCTCTTTTCCCCTCTCCAAGCAGACCACAACCACAGCGCAAATGAAGGCTTTTTTCCAAGACAGGAAAATCTTACTTTTTCAGATAGTAGCTATTTTCCTTGTCTGCAAACATAGGTCCCAGCCAGCTCACAGCAATGCTGCTCAGCTCACTGATCTCTCACAGTGCAAAGTGAAACTAAAACCCGAACAATAAGTCATGTGACATTCATAAATATTCCTGTAATTTGCCTGTTGAGCTGCTTGTCAACAGGTGCCGGAAATCTGATCTCAGTTCCAACACCAAGTTGCAGCATCCAATGATCACAGAAAATCCTTTTGCTCAAACATTTAACATCACACAGAATTCGTAGCGGTCAATACAACAAAAAATGGTCTTGTGACATTATTGTATTTGCTGCTTGACTACGAGCTTCCAATTACTTGCCATTTTAATTCACCACCCTGCTCTCACACCCACATTTCTGTACTTGGCCTCCTGCAGTGTTCCAGTGACGCTCAACACAAGCTCGAAGAAAGCAAATCGTCTTCTGATTCGACACTCTACAGCCTTCTGGACTCAACATCGAGTTCAACGATCTCAGTTCATGACTGCCATTAGTATTTTAAAAATTTATTTGATTTCATTTTATTTTTAACCATGTGTCAGTTTGGCGTGCTTTTCCTTTTGGACAGAGCTTATCAGTGCACTGCAATTAATACCCTCTCTGGGATAATACTATGTCTTTCTACTACAACTCTTAGCACTCCCTTTTCCTTTTATTCTGTGTTATCTCTGTTATTTCACACATCTGGAATTAAAAGTTAGTGTAATGGTGACCGTGAACCGATTGTCGATTGTTGAAAAAAATCCATCTGGTTCACTCAAGTCCTTTACGAAACGAAATCTGCTGTCCTTACCCGGTCTGGCCGACAGTAGAATCCAGACCCACAGCAATGTGGTTGACTCATAAAATGTCCTCTGAGCTAGTCTAGCAAGCCACCCAGTTGTATCAAACCACTAACAAGCCTAAGGAATGGAATGAATCCAGAAGAACCATCCAGCATTGACCTCGGCTCTGGAAACACAGCCCTGTCGACTCTGCAAAATCCTCCTTCGTATCATCTGGGGGCAGGTGCCAAAATTGGAAGGGATGTCCCACAGGCTATGCAAGCAACAGCCTGACTTGGTCATACTTATGGAATCATACATAACGGACAATGTCGCAGACACCACCATCATCATCCACAGATATGTCCTGTCACACTGTAAGGACATGTCCACCGACTCTGGTGGCATAGCGGTAGACAGTCAGGATGAAGTTGCCTTGGAAGCCCTCAACACTGACTCTGGACCCCATGATTTCTGATTGCATCAGATCAAACATGGCCAAGGAAACCTCCCGCTGATTGCCACCTCGCCTGCATGCCCCCTCCCCCCACGCCTTGGCTGAAGAATCAGTGCTTATCCATATTGAATACCAATTGGAAGAAACGCTTCGCGCAGCAAGGGCATAATATGTACTCTGGGTGGGAGACTTCAATGCCCATCAGCAAGAGTGGCGAGGTAGTACCACTGCTGACCAAGCTGGCTGAGTCCGAAAGCGCACAACATCGAGACTGCATCTGTGGCAGCTGCTGAGGGGACCAACAAGAGGGAAAAACCTACTTGACCTCGTCTTTACCATTCTACCTGATGCAGATGAATCTGTCAATAGCAGTATTGGTAGGAGTGACCACTACACAGTCATTGTGGAGACGAAGTCCTGTCTTTACATTGAGGTATATTCACCATTGTGCTGTGTGGCACTGCCACCATGCTAAAATGATTGCAAAACAGATCTAGCAACTCCAAACTGGGTATCCATGAGGCGCTTTGGGCCATCAGTAACAGCAGAATTATATTCGAGCACAATGTGTAACTTCATGGCACGGCATATCTCTCACTCTGCCATTACCAGCAAGCCGTGGGATCAACCCTGGTTCAATGAGAGTGCAGGAGGGTTAAAATTCTAGCACTCCCTTCCTTACAGCACTATGGGTGCACCTACACTCCCAGGACTAGCAGTTAAAGAAGGCAACTCACACCATCTCAAAAGCAATCAAGGATGGTCAATAAATGCTGGTCTCGTCAGGGGCGCCCACTCCCCATTAATGAATAATAATAAAAACATAATCTCTCCTGCCCTACATCCTATCGTACATCTTAACTTTATTTCTTCTTGACCCCTTTTTTTCACTTTCAAAAAATAAACTATGACATTTCTCATCTTTCCCTGTTCTGCTGAAAGTTCACAGACCTGAAATGCTAATTTTGTCTCCTCAGATGTTGTCAGATCTGTTGAGTATTTCCCACACTTTCTGATTTAATGTCAATGATTATTGGTTTGCCCGAGTGTCAGGTTATTAATTGGGATCCCAGAAAATGACAGTGTTGGCAGACAGATCCTCAGATCTCTATTTTCATACGACATCCCCTGAAGCGAAATTCTGAGGAGATCTTGCATGTGTAACATAATTTATATAAGTTATTTGCTGAGTATCAGTGCTTACTGCAAGTTCCTTGGTTAGTATTACAATTTTAAGTATGTTCATGTGTAAGTGCCACTGTTTCCAGGATTGATCAGTTCCTCGCAGACACAAGGAATTGACCCAAGTATCTTAAACCTACACCATTCTGTGCGTGTGCTTCAAGTTTCTCTGACAACCGGTTGCTGTCATCACCCATGTCTCATACTGAAATTGTCAGTCTGTGATATCTGCAAAACACACCTCAGGGGGAGGAGTCTATCAGATTGTGAAAGGACCGGATACACCTGCAGATATACTGTGGTGCAGTGGTTAGCACCGCAGCCTCACAGCTCCAGCGACCCGGGTTCAATTCTGGGTACTGCCTGCGTGGAGTTTGCAAGTTCTCCCTGTGTCTGCGTGGGTTTCCTCCGGGTGCTCCAGTTTCCTCCCACATGCCAAGGACTTGATGGTTGATAGGTTAATTGGCCATTGTAAATTACCCCTAGTATAGGTAGGTGGCAGGGAAATATAGGGGCAGGTGTGAATGTCGTAGGAATATGGAATTAGTGTAGGATTAGTATGAAATGGGTGGTTGATGGTCAGCACAGACTCGGTGGGCTGAAGGGCCTGTTTCAGTGCTGTATCTCTAAACTAAAACTAAAACCAAGGAGAATGTGGCATCGTCTTGATGGAGATGGTGAGAGGGGAAAGTAACAGCAGTGAGACAGGGACACCAGCAGATGGAGATGGTGAGAAAGGAGACAGCAACTGCAGGGAGACAGGGACACCAGTAAATGGAGATGGTGAGAGTGGGATAGTAACTGCAGTGAGACAGGTACATAACATTGGGGGATGACAAAAGCACTTCTCCTCTTTGACAAATATTTATATTTCCCTCCCACTGCGCTGTATCAGCAGCCAGACCTGGAACCCATACTGAGAGATGGCTCGTGCCAGTCACTGCACTGTCATCGTGCAGGCAGAATTGGAGACCACACCGAAAGCTGACCATGTGGTGCCTGGCATGGCACGGTGATGCAGCGAGTAACATGAGAAGTCTGAGAACAAGTGATTAAACATCGGATGCATTGAAATGCTGCCGACACCCATTCCTCCCACCCCTGCACCCAGAGATCCACGAACATCATTCTTCTCTTACATTTAGCTCAGATCTCCACTGCACCTGGACAAAGAAAATCCCTCCATGAGGCATTCACATGCCCATACACTGTGAAGCAACTAAAGTTATTAACAAAACAATCTGCACAGGTTGACACGGATAAACGTTTAACTAATATTACATTCACTAATTACACTCAAATTAATATTCATTCATGTGCCACCCAATAGTGCTTCCTTGAAGGCTGTGTGCTTTCTAATTCTAGAGCTGCCCCTTTGACCTCAGTGTGGTGGACGCTTACTGCAGTCGTAAAAATGGCACCGCAGATATTTACAACCGGAACTTTCGGCAGTGCGACCGAGAGTGGGACTGACTTCTGGTTGGAGCACCTCGACTAACTTGGTGGTGCCTGCATGGGCATCGAACGAGGGTCTGTCAAGGGCGCAGATGCACTTCCCTCTTGAGAGGGGACACCGCCTGCAGCTCCCATAGCACCAGTCTGCTCCCATGGGGCTGTACATTATAACTCACTGATCTGCATGAGAGAAATCTAAAGGACATCAGGGATCTGACCAAAGCTCCTCTCCATTCGAACCACTAAATCTCTCAATGCTGCCTCTCTACTTTTCGAAGCTGAAAGTGATTGTGGGAACCAGTGCCCCAACAGCAGCAGTTTGGGCTTTAATCAAAGCTGGCCTGTGTGAGTTGGTGTATCTTTGTGTGTGTGCGTGTGTGTTTGTATATCTGCCTTGCTCTGTGCCTGGGTTTTGATTGGTGTGTGTGTGTGTGTGTGTGTGTGTCTGTCTGTCTGTCTGTCTGTCTCTGTTTGTGTCTCCGTGTTTGTATATTTGTCTGATTCAGTGCCTGGTGTCTGATCGGTGTGTGTGTGCGTGTTTGTGTGTGTGTTTGTGTGTGTGTGTGTGCTTGTGTGAGTGTGTTTGTGTGTGTGTGTGTGTGTGTTTGCCTGTCTGCCGGGCTGGGTGCCTGGGTTCTGATCGGTGTGTGTGTGGCGTGTGTCTTTGTTTGTATCTCTGTCTGGCTCAGTGCCTCGTGTCTGATCGTTGTGTGAGTGAGTTTGTGTTTGTGTCTGTGTGCACGTGTGTGTGTTTGTCTTTGTAGATCTGTCTGGCTTGCTGTCTGGGTTCTGATCGGTGTGCATGTGTGTGTTTGTGTGTGAGTCTGTCTCTCTCTGTTTGTGTTTATGTGTTCGTATATCTGCCTTATTCAGTGCCTGGGGTATGATCGGTGTGTGTGTCTGTTTGTGTGTGTGTCTCTGTCTGTCTGTATGTATGTGCATCCATATCTGTCTGGCTCAGTGCCTATGGTCTGATTGGTGTGTCGTTGGTGAGTATTTGTCTGTCTGTCTATTTTTGTGTGTGGGTATGTGTGTGTGTTTGTATATCGGTCTGGCTCAGTGCCCGGTGTCTGATGTGTGTGTGTGTATGTGTGTGTGTGTATGTGTGTGTGTGTGTTTGTGTGTGGCTCTGTCTGTGTGTTTGTATATCTGTCTGGCTCAGTGCCTGAGGTCCGATCGGTGTGCATTTGTGGGTGTGTGGTTTGTGTCTGTGTTTGACTGCATGTGCTTGTCTATCGGTCTGGCTCAGTGCCTGCGGTCTGATCAGTGTTTGTGTGTATGTGTTTGTGTGTATATGTATATCTGTCTGGCTCACTGCTTGTGGACTGTTCTGTGTTTGTGAGCGCGTGTGTGTTTGTGTGTGTGTGCCTGTCTGTCTCTCTTTGTGAGTGTGTGTTTGTACATATGTCCGTTTCAGTGCCTGTGTTCTGATCGGTGTGTGTGTGTTTGTGTCTGTCTCTGTTTGTGTCTCAGTGTTTGTATAACTGTCTGCCTCAGTGCCGGGGGTCTGATTGGTGTGTGTCTGTGTGTATGTGTCTGTCTGTCTCTCTGTGAGTGTGTGTGTGTATATCACTCGAGCTCAGTGCCTGGAGTCTGATCAGTGCATGTGCGTATAATCTGTCTGGCTCAGTGCTTGTGGTGTGATCGGTGTGTGTATGTCTGTAGGAGCAGGAGTAGGCCATTCGGCCATTCGGCCCTGCTCCGTCATTCATGATGATCATGGCTGATCACCTAACTCAGTAACCTGTTCCCGCTTTCGCCCCATATCCTTTGATCCCCTTAAACCCAAGAGCTATATATAACTCCTTCTTGAAAACATACAATGTTTTGGCCTCAACTGCTTTCTGTGGTAACGAATTCCACAGGCTCACCACTCACTGGGTGAAGACATTTCTCCGCATCTCAGTCCTTCATGGTTAACCCCGTATACTTAGACTATGACCCCTGGTTCTGGACGACCCCACCATCGTTAACATCATTCCTGCATCTACCCTGTCAAGCCCTGTTAGAATTTTATAGGTTTCTATGAGATCCCCATTCACTCTTCTGAACTCCAGAGAATATAATCTGAACACACTCAATATCTCCACATACGTCAGTCCTGCCATCCCAGGAATCAATCTGGCAAACCTTCGCTGCACTCCCTCGATAGCAAGAACATACTTCCTCAGAGACCAAGACTGCACACAATATTCCTGGTGTGGCCTCACAAAGGCCCTGTATAATTGCAGCAATACATCCCTGCTCCTGTACCTGTTGGACTTGCATGCTTACCTTCAGCGACTGATGTATGAGAACACACAGGACTCATTTCATATTTCCCTTTCTCAGTTTTTAAGCCGTTCAGATAATAATCTGCCTTCCTGTGTTTGCTGCCAGACTGGATAACCTCACATTTGTCCACATTATACTGCATCCGCCGTGCATTTGCCGACTCACGCAACTTATCCAAATCACCCTGAAGCCTCTCTGCATCCTCCTCACAACTCATCCTCTCAACCAGTTTTGTGTCTTCTGCAAATTTGGAGATATTACATTTAGTTTCCTCATCTAAATCATAAATATATATTGTGAATAGCTGGGGTCCAAGCACCGATCCCTGTGGTATCCTACTAGTTACTGCCTGCCATTCGGAAAAAGACCCATTTATCCCGACTCCTTTTTTCCTGTCTGCCAACCAATTTTCTATCCATCGCAATCCAGTACCCCCAGTCCCATGCGTTTTAATTCTACATGCTAATCTCTTATGTAGGAATTTTTCAAATGCCTTATGAAAGTCCAAATAAACCACATCCACTGGCTCCCCCTCATCATCTCTCCTAGTTACATCCTCGAAGGATTACAGTTGATTTGCCAAGCATGATTTGCCTTTCGTAAATCCATGCTGACTCCAGCCGATTCTACCACTGTCCTCCAAGTGCTCTGCTGTAAAATCTTTGATAATGGACTCTAGAATTTTCCCCACTACCGACGTCAGGCTTACTGGTCTATAATACCCTGCTTTCTCGCTACCTCCCTTTTTAAATCGTGGGGTTCCTTTAGCTACCCAACAATCTGTAGGAACTGTTCCAGAGTCGATATAATCTTGGAAGATGAGCACCAATGCATCCACCATTTCAAGGCACTTCCTTAAGTACTCTGGGATTCAGACCATTAGGCCTTGGGAATTTATCAGCCTTCAATCCCACCAATTTCCCAACACCATTTCTCTACTAATACTGATTTCCTTCAGTTCCCGTCTCTGACTTAGCCCTGTGTTCCGCAACATTGATATTTGTGTCCTCCTTTGTGAAGACAGAAACAAAGTATACAATTAGTTGGTCAGCCATCTCTGTGTTCCCCATAATAAATTCCCTGTTTCTGACTGTAAAGGACCTACATTTGTCTTCACTAATCTTTTTATCTTCACATATCTATATAAACCTTTACAGTCAGTTTTTATGTTCCCCACAAGCTTGCTCTCATTCTCTATGTTCCCCTTCTTAATCAATCCCTTGGTTCTCCTTTGCTGAATTCTAAACTGCTCCTAATCCTAAGGTTTGTTGCTTTTTTTCTAGCGAATTTAGATGCATCTTCCTTGGATCTAATGCTTTCTCTAATTTCCCTTGTAAGTCATAGATTGGCTACCTTTCCTGTTTTACTTTTGCGCCAGGCAGAAATAAACAATTGTTTCAGTCCATCCATGCACACTTTGAATGTTTGCCATTGCTTTTCCACCGTCGTCCCTTTAAGTAACGTTTCCCAGCCCATCATAGACAATTCGCGCCTTATACCTTCATACTTTACTTTACTAAGATTCAGCACCCTAGTCTCAGAATCAACTATGTCACTCCCCGTCTTGATGAAGAATTCTATCATATTATGGTCGTTCTTCCCCATGGGGTCTCGCACAACCAGATTGTCAATTATTCCTCTGTCATTGCACAATACCCAGTCTAGGATGACCTCTTCTCTAATTGGTTCCTCAACGTATTGGTCCAGAAAACCATCCCGTATATACTCCAAGAATTCCTCCTCTACGGTATTGTGACTGATTTGATTTGCCCAATCTATCGGCTGATTAAAGACACCCGAAAATACAAATGTTCCTGTATTGCATGTGTCTCTAATTTCCTGTTTCGTGCCATTCGGAACATCACCAATATTGCTTGGGGGGTCTATATACAACCTCCACGAACCTTTTCTGCCCCTTTGTGTTTCTCAGCTCTACCCATACATATCCCACATCGTCAGAGCTAATATCCTTCCTCATTACTGCATTAAAAACCTCTTTAACCAGCAATGCAACTCCGCTGCCTTTTGCTTTTTCTCTGTCCTTCCAAAATACTGAATACCCCTGGATGTTCATTTCCCATCCCTGGTCAACCTGCAGCCATGTCTCTGTAATCCCGACTGTATCACACTCGTTTATTTGCGCGATTAATTCATCCACTTTATTGTGAATGCTCCACGCTTTAAGGCACATAGCCTTACAGCTTGTCTTTTTAACATTATTTGGTCCCTTCCCACTAGTTTTCACTGCGGCCTTGTTTGATTCTGGCCCTTGTTTTCTCTGCCTTTCACTTTTCCTATTCACCTGACTGTCTTTTGCCCTTGTCTTTGATCATTCGTCCTCTGACTCTTTGCAAAGGTGCCCATCCCACCGTGTGTGTGTGTGTGTGTGTGTGTGTGCGTGTGTGTGTGTGTGTGTGTGCGTGTGTGTTTGTATATCTGACTGGCTCAGGACCTGGGGTATGATCGGTGTGTGTGTGTGTGTGATTCTCTTTCTCTGTCTGTGTATGTGGTTGGATATCTGTCTCGCTCAGTGCCTGGGGTCTGATCGGTGTGTATGTGTGCCTGTGTGTGTGTTTTATCAACATCCTTGCTGGTAGATTTGCTAGTGCTGTTGGGGTGGGAGGGGGGCTGTTGCCGGTGAAATTAATTTGGCAACACAATGGTACAAGACTGGAAGTACAGTAGGGGTGATGCACAGTCAAAGAAAGAAGATAATCCAAATCAGTTTGGAAGGCAGAGAAAATACAGACCTGTTAAGGCACGAGCGAATAATGCAAGGATTGCATCTATTTTATTAATGCGAGGAGTCTTACAAGAAGGCAAATGATTTGAGGGCATTAATGGGATTATGATATTAATGCTATTACAGAAACATATTTGTGGGAAGGGCAGGACTGGCAGCTCAGTATTTAAGGGTATAGAATCTTCAGGCGAGACAGACGAGGGGGTAAAAGAGGAGGTGGCATTGCACTGTTGATCAAGGAGTTAATTACTGCAGTAAGAAGGGATAATATCTGAGAGGGATCCTCAAATGAGGGCTTATGGGTAGAACTTCAAAACAAAAAAAGGGGCCATCACTTGGCTGGGAGTGTACTACAGGCCACCAAACAGTCAGGGAGAGATAGAGGAGCAGATACGTAGGCAAATCTGAGGCAGGTGTAACACTGATAGGGCTATAGTACGGGAGTTCATGTTCCCCCAAAATTAGCTGGGACATGCTTTGTGCAAAAGGCTTAATGGGGGCGGAATTCTTAAAATGCATACAGGAGAGATTTTTGAGCCAGTTGGTAGATCGTCCAACAATACAAAGGGCAGTCCTGGACCTAATCCGAGGGAATGAAGCTGGTCAAGTAATAAAAGTATCAGTGGGGGAGCATTTCGGGCTTAGTGGTCATAACTCTGTAAGATTTAAGGTAACTATGGAAAAGGACCAGGAGGGACCGGAAATAAAAGTACCGAATTGGGGGAAGGCCAATATCAATATGAAAAACAGGATCTGGCTAAAGTGGACTGGGAGCACCTACTTGAAGGAAAGTCTACATCAGGCCATTAGGAGTCATTCAAGGAGGAAATAGTGAGAGTTCAGAGCCAGCATGTACCCGTAAAGGTGAAGGGTAGGTCCAACAAGTCCAGGGAACTCTGGATGTTAAAGGATCTCGAGGATCGGATCAGGAAAAAAAGGGGGATTGCGGAATATTTCGAGCGCTGAAAACAGTGGAGGCCATAGAGGAGAATAGAAACATAGAAAATAGGAGCAGGAGTAGGCTATTCTGCCCCTCGAGCCTGTAGAATGTGTAGAGGGGTGGGGAGGGGGCGAGGTACGGAACACATGTAATTAAGAGAGCGACGATGGGACATAAAAAATACTGGTGGGCAAGATAAAAGAAAGTCCCAAGGCGTTTTATAAGTATATTAAGGGCGAGAGGATAACCAGGGAAAGAGTAGGGCCCATTCGGGACCAAAGTTGCGAGCGAGGAGTGAACAGCTGGGAAGTCAATTTCCTCGGGAGTTTCGGTGGAGCAGGGACTGCTGGGTAAGTAGAAACCTATATATTTGGGCTGTGTAAATTCTCTTACCTTTTCGTTGTGCAGCTTTTCCAGGAGCACAGGCATTGCGAGCGAGGAGTGAACAGCTGGGAAGTCAATTTCATCGGGAGTTTCGGTGGAGCAGGGACTGCTGGGTAAGTAGAAACCTATATATCTGGGCTGTTTCTGAACCCGAGACACTACTCTTGCAGTGTCTCCCATCCGCCCTCCTCCTCTTACCAAAAAAAAGGACTCGGTTGTGTGTAGGTAAGGTAAGGCTTTTTCTATTTCTCTTCTTTTTTATCGTGTGATTGGTCAAAAACTTGGGAATTTAGAATAGTGGGAATGGAGGTTAAGGCAGTTGACTGTTCCTCCTGCAGAATGTGGGAGGTAAGGGTCGCCAAGGGTGTCCCTGCTGACTGCATCTGCGGGAAGTGCACCCAGCTCCAGCTCCTCGAGGACCGCGTTAGGGAACTGGAGTTGGAGCTGGAGGTACTTCGGATCATTCGGGAGGCGGAGGGTATTATTGAGAGGAGTTATCGGGAGGCAGTCACACCTCAGGTAAAAGAAGAAGGTAGATGGGTTACCGTCAGGGGAAGGAGAGGGAACCAGCAGGCAGTGCAGGGATCCTCTGTGGCCGTTTCCCTCAACAACAGGTATACCGTTTTGGATACTGTTGGAGGGGACGACTTACCAGGGGTAGGCAATGGGATACAGGTCTCTGGCGCAGAGTCTGTCCCTGTTGCTCAGAAGGGAAGGGGTAAGAGGAGCAGAGCATTAGTCATTGGGGACTCCATAGTTAGGGGAACAGATAGGAGGTTTTGTGGGAACGAGAGAGACTCACGGTTGGTGTGTTGCCTCCCAGGTGCCAGGGTACGTGATGTCTCGGATCGTGTTTTTGGGATCCTCAAGGGGGAGGGGGAGCAGACCCAAGTCGTGGAACACATAGGCACCAACGACATAGGTAGGAAGACAGATGGGGATTTAAGGCAGAAATTCAGGGAGCTAGGGTGGAAGATTAGAGCGAGAAAAAACAGAGTTGTTATCTCTGGGTTGTTGCCCGTGCCACGTGCTAGCAAAGTGAGGAATAGGGAGAGAGAGGAGTTGAACACGTGGCTGCAGGGATGGTGTAGGAGGGAGGGTTTTGGTTTCCTGGATAATTGGGGCTCTTTCTGAGGTAGGTGGGACCTCTACAAACAGGATGCTCTTCACCTGAACCAGAGGGGTACCAATATCCTGGGGAGGAGATTTGCTAGTGCTCTTCGGGGGGGTTTAAACTAATTCAGCAGGGGGATGGGAACCTAAATTGTAGTTCCAGTGTGCAGGATGTTGAGAGTAGTGAGGTCAGGGATAAGGTTGTAAGGACACAAGCGGGCACTGGCAAGCAAGAGCTTGGTTTAAAATGTGTCTACTTCAACACCAGGAGCATCCGGAATAAGGTGGGTGAGCTTGCAGCATCGGTTGGTACCTAATATCTCGATGTTGTGGCCATTTCAGAGACATGGGTAGAGCAAGGACAGGAATGGATGTTGCGGGTTACGGTATTTAGATGTTTCACTAAGAACAGAGAAGATGGTAAAAGAGGGGGTTGGGGGGGTGTGGCATTGTTAATCAAGGAAAGTATTACAGCGGCAGAAAGGACGTTTGAGGACTCGTCTACTGAGGTAGTCTGGGCCGAGGTTAGAAACAGGAGAGGAGAGGTCACCCTGTTGGGAGTTTTCTATAGACCTCCAAATAGTTCCAGAGATCTAGAGGAAAGGATAGCAAAGATGATTCTTGACAGGAGCGAGAGTAACAGGGTAGTGGTTATGGGGGACTTTAACTTTCCAAATATCGACTGGAAATACTATAGTTCGAGTACTTGAGATGTGTCTGTTTTTGTCCAGGAGGGTTTTCTGACACAATATGTAGACAAGCCAACCAGGGGCGATGCCACATTGGATTTGGGAATGGGTAATGAACCCGGCCAGGTGTTAGATTTAGAAGTTGTTGAGCACTTTGGTGATAGTGATCACAATTCGGTTAGGTTTACCTGAGCGATGGGCAGGGACAGGCACATATAGCAGGGCAAGAATTATAGCTGGGGGAAAGGAAATTATGATGCGATGAGGCAAGATTTAGGATGGGTAGGATGGGGAAGGAAACTGCAGGGGATGGGCACAATCGAAATGTGGAGCTTATTCAAGGAGCAGCTACTGTGTGTCCTTGATAAGTATGTACCTGTCAGGCAGGGAGGAAGTTGTCGAGCGAGGAAGCCGTGATTTACTAAAGAAGTTGAAGAGCTTGTCAAGAGGAAGAAGAAGGCTTATGTTAGGATGAGACGTGAAGGCTCAGTTAGGGCGCTTGAGCGTCACAAGCTAGCCAGGAAGGATCTAAAGGGAGAGATAAGAAGAGCAAGGAGAGGACACGAGAAGTGATTGGCGGATAGGATCAAAGAAATCCCTAAGGCTTTCTATAAGTGTATCAGGAATACAATAATGACTAGAGATAGGTTAGGGCCAATCAAGGATAGTCGTGGGAAGTTGTGTGTGGAATCGGAGGAGATAGGGGAAGTGTTAAATGAATATTTTTCGTCAGTATTTACAGTGGAGAAAGAAAATGTTGTCGAGGAGAATACTGAGATACAGACTACTAGGCTGGATGGGATTGAGGTTCACAAGGAGGAGGTGTTAGCAATTTTGGAAAGTGTGAAAATAGATAAGTCCCCTGGGCCAGATGGGATTTATCCCAGGATTCTCTGGGAAGCGAGGGAGGCGATTGCAGAGCCTTTGTCCTTAATTTTTATGTCGTCATTGTCGACAGGAATAGTGCCGGAAGACTGGGGGATAGCAAATGTTGTCCCCTTGTTCAAGAAGGGGAGTAGAGACAGCCCTGGTAATTATAGACCTGTGATCCTTACTTCGGTTGTGAGTAAAATGTTGGAAACGGTTATAAGAGATAGGATTTATAATCATCTTGAAAAGTATAAGTTCATTAGCGATAGTCAGCACGGTTTTGTGAAGGGAAGGTCATGCCTCACAAACCTTATTGAGTTTTTTGACAAGGTGACCAAACAGGTGGATGAGGGTAAAGCCGTGAATGTGGTCTATATGGATTTCAGTAAGGCGTTTGACAAAGTTCCCCACGGTAGGCTATTGCAGAAAATACAGAAGTATGGGATTGAAGGTGAATTACTGCTTTGGATCAGAAATTGGCTAGCTGAAAGAAGACAGAGGGTGGTGGTTGATGGTAAATGTTCATCCTGGAGTATAGTTTCTAGTGGTGTATCGCAAGGATCTGTTTTGGGAACACTGCTGTTTGTCATTTTTATAAATGACCTGGATGAGGGTGTAGAAGGGTGGGTTAGTAAATTTGCGGATGACACGAAGGTCGGTGGAGTTGTGGCTATTGCCGAAGGATGTTGCAGGTTACAGAGGGACATAGATAGGCTGCAGAGCTGGGCTGAGAGATGGCAGATGGAGTTTAATGCGGAAAAGTGTGAGGTGATTCACTTCGGAAGGAGTAACAGGATTGCAGAATACTGGGCTAATGGGAAGACTCTTGGTAGTGTAGATGAGCAGAGAGATCTTGGTGTCCAGGTACAGAAATCCCTGAAAGTTGCCACCCAGGTTAATAGAGCTGTTAAGAAGGCATATGCTGTGTTAGCTTTTATTAGTAGGGGGATCGAGTTTAGGAGCCACGAGGTCATGCTGCAGATGTACAGAACTCTGGTGCGGCCGCACCTGGAGTATTGCGTGCAGTTCAGGTCACCACATTATAGGAAGGATGTGGAAGCTTTGGAAAAGGTGCAGAGGAGATTTACTGGGATGTTGCCTGGTATGGAGGGAAGGTCTTACGAGGAAAGGCTGAGGGACTTGAGGTTGTTTTCGTTAGAGAGAAGGAGGAGAAGAGGTGACTTAATAGAGACATATAAGATAATCAGAGGGTTGGACACGGTGGATAGTGAGAGCCGTTTTCCTCGGATGGTGATGGCAAACACGAGGGGACATAGCTTTAAGTTGAGGGGTGATAGATATAGGACAGATGTCAGAGGTAGTTTCTTTACACAGGGAGTAGTAGGGGCGTGGAACGCCGTGCCTGCAACAGTAGTGGACTCGCCAACTTTAAGGGCATTTAAGTGGTCATTGGATAGACATATGGATGAAAATGGAATAGTGTATGTTCGATGGTTTCACAGGTCGGCGCAACATCGAGGGCTGAAGGGCCTGTCCTGTGCTGTAATGTTCTATGTTCTATGTTCTAAGTGTCAATCTGTGTGTAGAGCCGGAGGACAGAGGTAATTTTTTAAATGATTACTTTTCATCTGCTTTGATGATGGAGAAGGAGGATGTAGGCAGAGAGATCAGGGAGGGGGATTGTGATATACTTGCACAAATTATCATTGAAACGGAGGAAGTATTAGCTGTTTTAGTGGGATTTAACGTGGATAAATCCCCAGGCCCAGACGAGATGCATCCCAGGCTGTTTTATAAGGCAAGGGATGAGATGGCAGGGGCCCTGAGACAAATTTTAAAAACCCCTCTGGAAACAGGAGAGTTACCAGAGGACTGGAGGCCACTGAATGTGGTACCATTATTCAAGAAGGGGAGCAGGGATCTGACAGATAATTACATCAGTGGTATGGAAACTATTGGGGAAAAAATTCTGGGGGACAGGATTAATCTTCACCTGGAGAGACAGTGATTAATCAGCGGTCATCGGCATTACTTTGTCAGGGGAAGATCCTGTCTAACAAACTTGATTGAATTTTTTCGAGGAGGTAACTAGATGTGTAGATGAGGGTAAAGTGGATTATGTAGTCTACATGAACTTCAGTAATGCTGTTGCTAAGGGCCCGCATAGGGGATTGGTTAAGAAGGTAAGAGCCCATGTGATCCAGGGTAATTTGGCAAATTGGATCCAAATTTGACTTAGTGGCAGGAGGTAGAGGCTGATGGCCGAGGGTTGTTTTTGGGAGTGCAGACGTGTGACCAGTGTTGTACCGCAGGGATCGGTGCTGGGACCCTTGCTGTTTGTAGTGTACATTAATGATTCAGACGTGAATATCGGAAGTATGATTAGTAATCTTGCAAATGGCTCTAAAATTGATGGTATTGTAAATAGAGAAGAAGGAAAGCCTTAGATTACAGGACGATATAGATGTGCTTGTGAGGTGGATGGAGCAGTGGAAAATGGAGTTTAATCCTGAAAAGGTGATGCATAGGAGGGCTAACAAGGCAAGGAACGATAAAATGGATGGTAGGACCCTAGGAAATAGAAGGTCAGAGGGACCTTGGTGTACTTGTCCATAGATCACTGAAGGCAGCAGCAAAGGTAGATAAGGTGGTTAGGAAGACACATGGGATACTTGCCTTTTTTAGCCGAAGCATAGAATATAAGAGCAGGGAGGTTATGGTGGAGCTGTATAAAATGTAACAAAAACAAGAAAAGCTGGAATCGCTCAGCAGGTCTGGCAGCATCTGTGGAAAGAGAAGCAGAGTTAACGTTTCGGGTCAGTGACCCTTCTTCGGAAATGCTGAGCGACATTTCTTGTTTTTGTTTCAGATTTCCAGCATCCGCAGTATTTTGCTTTTATTTTAGTGTATAAAATGTAAGTTAGGCCATAGTTTGAG
Source organism: Heterodontus francisci (assembly GCF_036365525.1). Taxonomy (NCBI): domain Eukaryota; kingdom Metazoa; phylum Chordata; class Chondrichthyes; order Heterodontiformes; family Heterodontidae; genus Heterodontus; species Heterodontus francisci. Next base: position 5,180,370 of record NW_027140794.1, read on the forward strand.
TGCTGTGTACAGTTCTAGTCTCCACACTATTGGAAGGATGTGATATTACTGGAGAGATTGCAAAGGGGATTCACCAGGATGTTGCCTGTGCTGGTGCATTTCAGATATGAAGAGAGACTGAAAAGGCTAGGGTTGTTTTCCATAGAGCAGAGAAGGCTGAGGGGGGACCTGATTGAGGTATACAATATTCTGAGGGCATTTATAGGTTAAATAGGAGGAAACGTATTCCTTTAGCTGAGGGATCAATAACCAGGGGGCATAGATTTAAAGTAAGGGGCAGGGAGTTTAGAGGGGATTTGAGGAAAAGAATTTTAACCCAGAGGGTCGTTGGTGTCTGGAACGAACTGCCTGAAGATGTGGTAGAGGCAGGAATCCTCACGACATTTAAGAATTATGTAGATGAGCATTTGAAACGCCATAGCATACAATGGTCCGGGCCAAGTACTGGAAAATGGGATTAGAATAGTTAGGTGCTTGATGGCTGGCACAGACACGTTGGGCCGAAGGGCCTGTTTCTGTGTTGTATAACTCTATGACTCTGACTCCATGATTGACCACAGCACAGTCCCTTTGGAGCCAAGGTCCTGTCTTTACATTGAGGTATACTCACCATTGGAGTGTGTGGCACTTCCGCCATGCTAAATGGCATAGATTGCAAACAGATCTAGCAACTCAAAACTGGGTATCCGCGAGACACTTTGTGCCATAGGCAACTGAAGCAACAGCAGAATTATATTCAGCCATAATGTGTAACTTCATGGCACGGCATATCCCCCCTCTGCCATTACCATCAAGCCGTGGGATCAACCCTGGTTCAATGAGAGTGTAGGAAGGCTTCCCAGGAGTAGCACCAAACATACCTAAAATGAGGTGTCAGCCTGGTGATGTTGCAACACAGGACTACTTGCATACCCAACAGTGGAATAGACAGAGTTAAACAATTCCACAACACACAGATCAGCTCCCAACCCGATGCCTGCCCCACTCGTATTGTCATCGTCCTGACTCCCAGGCCATCTCCAAAAGGCTTGAAAAATTCAGCCTGTTGAATCAGGCAAGGTTTCAAGCCAGATGACACACCAGATAAAAAAAACTTGTAGAGAAAACAGGCAAATCCTTTGGTCGATGAACTCCATTTTTCACAAAGTTCACATAAAACTCCTCCACCCCCTCCCACAAGCTTTGTGTACGCTCTTAAACCTACAAGCTAACAGTTAAAATATCATTCTTCTGTCCCCACTCACTTGCCTGGATGAGTGCAGGTCCAATAAAACTGAAACAGATCTGCAGTCCAGCCGCATCCAGTCTCGAATGGTGGTGGACAGATGATCAACTAACAGGAGGAAGAGGTTCCACAAATTTCCACATCCTCACTAATAGTGGAGCCCAGCACATCGGTGCAAAAGACAAGGCTGCAATATTTACATCCATCTTCAGCTAGAAGTGCAGAGTGGATGATCCATCTCGGCTTCCTGCTGAGGTCACCAGCTTCACAGACGTCATTCTTCAGCCAATCTTATTCACTCCACCTGATATCAAGAAATAGCCGAAGGCACCGGATACTGCAAATGCTCTGGGCCCTGACAATATTCTGCCAATAGTACTGATAACTTGTGTTCCAGAGCTAGCCATACGCCGAGCCAGGCTGTTGCATTACGGCTGCAACATTGACATTTTCCTGGCGATGTGGAAAGTTGTCCAGGTATGCCCTGTGCTCAAAAAGCAGGACAAATCCAACCTGGCCAATTGCCGCCTTATCAGTCTACTCTCGATCATCAGCAAAGAGATGGGAGGGGTGATCAATCGTGTTTTCAAGCAGCACTTGCTCAGCAATGATATGCTCACTGACGCTCAGTTTAGCTTCCGCCAGGGCCACTCAGCTCCTGATCTCATTACAGCCTTGGTCCAAACATGAGCAAAAGAGCTGAATGCCAGAGGTGAGGGGAGCGTGACTGCTCTTGACATCACGGCAACATTTGACTGAGCATGGCATTAAGAATCCACAGCAAAACTGGAACCAAAGGACATCAGAGGGAAAGCTCTCCACTGGTTAGAGTATTACCTAGCACAAAGGAAGTTGGTTGTGGTTGTTGCAGGTCAATTGTCTCAGCCCTGGGACATCAGTGCAGAAGTTCCTCAGGGCTGTGTGCTCGGCTCAACCATCTTCAGCTGCTTCATCAATGACCTTCCCTCCATTATAAGGCCAGAAGTGAGGATATTTGCTGCTGATTGCACAATGTTCAACCCCATTTGTGAATCATAATATACTGAAGCAGCCTGTGTTCATATGCAGCAAGACATGGACAACATCAAGCCTTGTGCTAATGAGTTGCAAGTAATATTCGCACCAGATAAGTGCTAGTCAGTGACCATCTCAAACAAGAGGGAAACTAACCATTTCCCCTTGATGTTCACTGGTATTAGAATTGTTGAATCCCCCACTATAAATACCCAGTGGGTAGCCGTTGACCAGAACTGAACTGGACCAGCCAGGTAAACACTGTGGCTACAGACACAAGTCAGATGTTAGGAATTCTGCCGCAAGTAACTCATAGCCTGTTTCCCCAGTGCCTGTCCGCGATCTACAAGGCACATGTCAGGAGTATGATGGAATACTCTACACTTGACTGAATGGGTGCTCTTCCAACAACACACAAGAAGCTCGACACCATCCAGGAAAGCAGTCCGCTTGATTGACACCCTATTCACAACCTCCAGCATTCATTCCCTCCACCACAGACACACAGTGGATGCAGCATGTATCAAGAACAATGTACACTGTGGCAACACACCAAGCACCTGCCTAAGCCGCTACCCATATTACCTAGAAGAACAAGGGCAGCAGATGCAGATGAACACCACCACCTTAATATTCCCCTCCAAGCCATTCACCATCCTGACTAAGAACAAGACCGTCGTTCCTTCACTGTCGCTGGATTAAAATTCTGGCACTCCCTTCCTGACAGCACTGTTGGGTGTACCTACATCCCAAGGACTGCAGCAATTAAAGAAGGCGACTCACACCATCGCAAAGACAATCAAGGATGGTTAATAAATGCTGGTTTCGCCAGGGACGCCCACTCCCCATGAATGAATAACAACAAGAACAAAAAATCTCTCCTGCCCTCCGTGCTATCACACATCTTAATTTTATTGATGCTTGCCGCCTCCTTTTCACTTTGGAAAAAAAAACTATTACATTTCTAACCTTTTCCAGTTCTGATGAAAGGTCACAGACCTGAAATGCTAACTCTGTCTCCACAGATGCTGTCAGATCTGCTGAGTATTTCCAGCACTTTCTGATTTAAGGTCAGTGTTTATTAGGTTGCCTGCGTGTCACATTATTAACAGGGACCCCAGAAAATGACAGTGTTGGCAGAGAGATCCTCAGATCGCTACTTTCATACTGCATTCTCTTAAGTATTTGAAAAAGTCTGAGGAGATCTTGCATGTGTAACATAATTTATCTAGGTTCTTTGCTGAGTATCAGTGCTTACTGCAATTTCCTTGGTTTGTGTGACCATTTCTCAGTATGTTCGTGTGCAAATGCCACTGTTTTCAGGATCGATTAGCTCCTCACAGATACAAAAGATTGACCCAAATATATTCAATCCCCACCATTCTGTGCGTGTGTTTCAAGTTTCTCTGACAACCAGTTACTGTCAACACCCTTGGCTCATACTGAAATTGTCAGTCTGTGATATCTGCAAAACACACCTCAGGGGGACAAGTCTATCAGATTGGGAAAGTAGCGGACACATCCTCAGAAACCAATGAGTGTGTGGCAGTGTTATGGGGGATTTACCTCGTTTCAAATCATTTTCTTCTAGATTGACAATGCAGTTTGTGGAATTCTTTTATTAAATGTCCATTTCTGGGGAGTTTTTGTTTCATTCTATATGAGATCTAGAGGAATTAATCATTTGAACATTTTCTACCTGTGATAACTTTACAGTGGCTGCTCAGCTGTGTTCATTTATTGATCTGTTTTAGTTTTTCAGACTCTTTTCATTACCCAGATTTACTTTCATTCCAAGAGAAATCAGGCTGACATTAAATGTTATTTATTGGGGCACAGTGGACAGTTTATTGAAGCAACTGTCTACCTTCAGATACCCTCTTTGAATTGAATCGCAGCAAGTTAACTACTGACATTGACACAGGCTGCATTTCCAGTGATCGGATCACAGCGAGTTAACACTTTACATTAAAACAGGCTCAATCCTCCTGATTGTATTTGATTCTTAACTGTATTACTGCTTCATTCACCTATACAGGAAACAGCCTCAACATCTCATGGCATCTTCTATTTTAAATTAAAACCACAGCGAGAATTGATGCGTTGGTGTATCTGACTTTGCTGATTGAATTGAACTCAGAGTGATTTATCATGGCCAGTTGATATTGTGTGTTATACATTTGGAAATTGTACACCGATTACAGATATTCTGTGCTGTGATTCAGTTTTTGTGATAAGGGAAACGTCTATTTGCAGACACTAAGCTGTCAAATATTTCCAATGAATTAATGATATTGCCCAGAAATGCTTCCCTCGATACTTTGGCCTCCTGGATTTTAAACAACGTAATTTCAAATTCCGAGTTTTAATATGCTGCTGCAGTTTCTTGACATTACAGAGCAGCAGGCAAGAAAAACGGAAGCAGAGAAATCACCACAATGCCAGGTGCTTCCTCTCAGTTCAACAGAACAGAAAAAAACACGCAGTGGCTGTTCTGAGGCTCTGCAGACTGTGAGCTGCTTTTCACATATTTCGGTATTGGAAAGCCGTTCTTGACTCCAAGTGATCACCTTCCAGAAAACAGATTCCTTTGTTTTAGAGGAAACACATCACATCCCTCCCTGTATAGTTCAATGATGGTGATTATTCACAATTTGTGATGACCAGTCAGTGTCTCAGTGTGTTCTGCGTCTCTCGACAGTCCCAATTAGAACAAAGAACAAAGAACAAAGATAATTACAGCACAGGAACAGGCCCTTCGGCCCTCCAAGCATGCGCCGATCCAGATCCTCTCTCTAAACATGTCGCCTATTTTCTCAGATTCTGTATCTCTTTTCTTCCTGCCCATTCATGTATCTGTCTAGATACATCTTAAAAGACTCCATCGTGCCCGCATCTACCACCTCCCCTGGCAATGCGTTCCAGGTGCCCACCACCATCTGCGGAAAGAACTTTCCACGCATATCCCCCCTAAATATTTCCCCTTTCACTTTGAACTCGTTTCCTCTAGTAATTGAAAACCCCACTCTGGGAAAAAGCCTCTTGCTATCCACCCTGTCTATACCTCTCATGATTTTGTACACCTCAATCAGGTCCCCCCTCAACCTCCGTCTTTCTAATGAAAATAATCCTAATCTACTCAACCTCTCTTCATAGCTAGCGCCCTCCATACCAGGCAACATCCTGGTGAACCTCGTCTGTATCCTCTCCAAAGCATCCACATCCTTTTGATAATGTGGCGATCAGAACTGTACGCAGTATTCCAAATGTGGCCGAACCAAAGTCCTATACAACTGTAACATGACCTGCCAACTCTTGTACTCAATGCCCCGTCCGATGAAGGAAAGCATGCCGTATGCCTTCTTGACCACTCTATTTACCTGCGTTGCCACCTTCAGGGAACAGTGGACCTGAACACCCAAATCTCTCTGGACATCAATTTGCCCCAGGACTTTTCCATTTACTGCATAGTTCACTCTTGAATTGGATCTTCCAAAATGCATCACCTCGCATTTGCCCTGATTGAACTCCATCTGCCATTTCTCTGCCCAACTCTCTAATCTATCTATATTCTGCTGTATTCTCTGACAGTCCCCTTCACTATCTGCTACTCCACCAATCTTAGTGTCGTCTGCAAACCTGCTAATCAGTCCACCTATACTTTCCTCCAAATCATTAATGTATATCACAAACAACAGTGGTCCCAGCACGGATCCCTGTGGAACACCACTGGTCACACGTCTCCATTTTGAGAAACTCCCTTCTACTGCTACTCTCTGTCTCCTGTTGCCCAGCCAGTTCTTTATCCATCGAGCTAGTACACCTTGGACCCCAAGCGCCTTCACTTTCTCCATCAGCCTGCCATGGGGAACCTTATCAAACGCCTTACTGAAGTCCATGTATATGACATCGTCAGCCCTTCCCTCATCAATCATCTTTGTCACTTCCTCAAAGAATTCTATTACGTTGGTAAGACATGACCTTCCCTGCACAAAACCATGTTGCCTATCACTGATGAGCCCATTTTCTTCCAAATGGGAATAGATCCTATCCCTCAGTATCTTCTCCAGCAGCTTCCCTACCACTGACGTCAGACTCACCGGTCTATAATTACCTGGATTATCCCTGCTACCCTTCTTAAACAAGGGGACAACATTAGCAATTCTCCAGTCCTCCGGGACCTCACCCGTGTTTAAGGATGCTGCAAAGATATCTGTTAAGGCCCCAGCTATTTCCTCTCTCGCTTCCCTCAGTAACCTGGGATAGATCCCATCCGGACCTGGGGACCTGTCCACCTTAATGCCCTTTAGAATACCCAACACTTCCTCCCTCCTTATGCCGACTTGACCTAGAGTAATCAAACATCTGTTCCTAACCTCAACATCCGTCATGTCCCTCTCCTCGGTGAATACCGATGCAAAGTACTCGTTTAGAATCTCACCCATTTTCTCTGAGTCCAAGCATAACATTCCTCCTTTGTCCTTTAGTGGGCCAATCCTTTCTCTAGTTACCCTCTTTCTCCTTAGAGACTAATTAGAGATCACATTTCCTCAAATATTTGGCAGTTTTCCCAATAAAGCTGCAAAGTCCTTATATGGAGTGCAGCAGTTTTGAGAGGAATGTCTCAGATACACTCTGCTGTTCTACAGTGGGAAAATGCAGCAAAACTGAGCAGAAAAACAGTGATTGCTGTATTGCTGGTAATGGTGGTAATGGCAATCGAGGTGACTGCCCTCGGCAACAAGTCAACATTTGACCAAGTGTGTGCCGAAGAAGATTACTTTTCCTGATCCCATCATATTCCCATTTGCCACTCTCTCCGAAGTTATTTATCTATTGTGTGTATTTATTTACATTCAATTGCAACCTCACCACATTTCTCTATGGCATCAACTTCTTTAAAAAGTCAAAATACTGCAGATGCTGGAAATCTAAATCATGAACTGAAAATGTTGGAACTACTTAGTAGGCGAGGCAGCATTTTGAGAATGAGAATTTTCTTCTGAACAGGAAAGGTTTGTGCTGTAACAGTGTTTCAGTAAGGACAGAGGCTGGGAAAATGGGAACAGAGGAAGCAGGTAAAGAGAGAAACTGTGATGGGGTGGAAGGCAGTAGTGATTAAATGAAGAACAGAATCATTACCAGAACCTGCTGTCAAAAACAAAAGGGTGGCAGTAGTTCCCACGTGTTTATTTTTGAAGTTGATGCTGAGTCAGAAAAGTTGGAACAATGTAGGAGGCTGAGTACAGAGAGGTCAGCTGTGAGTGGGACAGCGAATTATAATGGCATGTGAATGGAAGCTGAGGGACTAAAAGGAAGTACTCAGCAAAGTAATTGCAGAAGGTATGCTTCATCTCCATGGTATCGAGGACAATTGTTAAGAATTAATACATTGATTAAACAAAAACAAAAATACAAATAAATCACTGTTTGTGGTCCTGACAGTTGAAGGAGAGAAGTTGAAAGGGCAGGTCATGCATCACCAACACTTGCATGGGAATGTGACATTGGAAGAGTAGTGGGTGTTTTGAGTGAAGGAAGATTGGGTCAAGCTGTACCTTCAGAATGCTGAAAATGGAGTAGAGGATGTCTGGTGGTAGCATTGCAGTGAAGTTGGCAGAAGTGATGGAGGATATTTCATTGAATGTAGAGTCTGGTGGAGTGAAAGTTGAGGGTAAGGGCAACTTCATTATAGTTAAGGAAGGATGGAAGGAATAATAGTGGAACTGGAATGGAGAGGTTCAAAGGCCCTTTCAGCCACCGAGAGCTAAATACACTTCATTCGAAAGAACACTTCTAACTGGAGAAGAGTAAAGGAGAAGGTGGAAAGCAAGATCAACAACTTCTTATTGATGAGGTGTCCTTACATAGTTAAAATATCCAAGTCATATTGTCAAACACAATTTGATAGCGAGCAGCGTTAACAGATATTATGTCAGATGACCAAATGCTTCGTCAAGGTGGTAAGTTTTAAGCAGCATCTTAAAGGAGGAAAAATATGTAGAGAGGCAGAGGTGTATGGTGGGAATTCCAGAATTTCGGATCTTGGCAGATGAAAATAAGACCACCAGCGGTGGAGCAATTAAATTTGTGAATGCTCAGGTATCCGGAATTGAAGGAGCACAAATATCTTATAGGGCTGAAAGAGACTGCAGAGATAGGGAGAGAACAGCTCATGGGAGATTATAAAATAAACGTGGGATTTTCAATATTGTTAAGGTGCATGACCAGAAGCTATTGCGAGTGCAGAGGTGATGGATGAAAGTCTCCTTGCGAGAGTTGTATATAGGCAGCAGAGGTTTGGAAATCCTCAGCATGACTGAGGATGCAAACAGGGAGGTTGGCCAGGAATGCATTGGAGTACTCAAATCTAGAAGTGAAGATGGGGAATTAAATGCTGCACTCTCTGGATGAAAGACGAATTGTCAGTTAAAGGAAAAGAGAAAGGAGGGATTCATTACAAATTCCAAATCAAGAATATAATCTCAAACCAAATAGAAAGCAGAGTGTACAGGGAGAATTGGAAAAGAATACAAGACAGACAAAGGGAAAGCATAGAAAAGATTAGCAGCTAACAGTAAAGGGGATCAGAAATCTTGTAAAACAGATACAAGTAAAAATAAAGGAACTGTGCAGCCGATTATGGAGAAGCAAATAAATATTCCTGTCGAGGCAGAGGGCGTGACTGAGGTACAGAATGAGTAATTTGCAACTGCCTTCAAAAAAGAAGAGGCTGAAATTGATGTCCCAATCGAGGAGAGGGATGTAGATATCCTGCATAGGATAAAATGGATGGGAACGCGTTAGAATTAGAATTAGAATAAGAACATTACAGCGCAGTACAGGCCCTTCGGCCCTCGATGTTGCGCCGACCTGTGAAACCATCTGACCTACACTATTCCATTTTCATCCATATGTCTATCCAATGACCACTTAAATGCCTTTAAAGTTGGCGAGTCTACTACTGTTGCAGGCAGGGCGTTCCACGCCCCTACTACTCTCTGTGTAAAGAAACTACCTCTGACATCTGTCCTCTTTCTATCACCCCTCAACTTAAAGCTATGTCCCCTCGTGTTTGCCATCACCATCCGAGGAAAAAGACTCTCACTATACACCCTATCTAACCCTCTAATTATCTGAGATGTCTCGAAAAGTCACCTCTCCTCCTCCTACTCTCTAACGAAAACAACTTCAAGTCCCTCAGCCTTTCCTCGTAAGACCTTCCCTCCATACCAGGCAACATCCTAGTAACACTCCTCTGCACCCTTTCCATAGCTTCCACATCCTTCCTATAATGCGGTGACCAGAACTGCACGCAATACTCCAGGTGCGGTCTCACCAGAGTTTTGTACAGCTGCAGCATGACCTCGTGGCTCCGAAACTCGATCCCCATACTCATAAAAGCTAACACACCATATGCCTTCTCAACAGCCCTATTAACCTGGGTAGCAACCTTCAGGGATTTATGCACCTGGACACCAAGATCTCTCTGTTCATCTACACTACCAAGAATCTTCCCATTAGCCCAGTACTCTGCATTCCTGTTACACCTTCCAAAGTGAATCACCTCGCACTTTTCCGCATTAAACTCCATTTGCCATCTCTCAGCCCAGCTCTGCAGCCTATCTATGTCCCTCTGTACCCTCCAACATCCTTCGGTACTATCCACAACTCCACCGACCTTAGTGTCATCCGCAAATTTACTAACCCACCCTTCTACACCCTCTTCCAGGTCATTTATAAAAATGACAAACAGCAGTGGCCCCAAAACAGATCCTTGCGGTACACCACTAGTAACTAAACTCCAGGATGAACATTTGCCATCAACCACCACCCTCTGTCTTCTTTCAGCGTTGCTAAACGCTGAAATGACTAAATGTCGACAACACCCCTGGTCCAGATGGGAAGCATTCTGGGAGATAAAGAAAGCTGGGTAGAGATAAGATCAGCCCTGACCACAATGTTTCAATTCTCCTTGTATTTCGCACTGGGGCCAAAGGAATGGAATTTGGCAAACGTTAGATTCCTTTTCAAAACGAGAGGAGAGGGTAAACTATGTGACCACACGCTAATCTGTCTAACCACAGTGAAAGTTGAGAGATCTACTACAGGCCTTCATCAAGGACAACATTAATTCTCACTTGCAGAAGCATGGGGTAAGATGAGAAAACCATCTCGGATTTATAAAAGGCTAATCGCGTGTAACTTAGCTGATTGAGCTATTTAATCAAGTAGGCCTTGTGTATTTGGGCATCCAATGTTGTCGAAGTACCTCATAACAGACTTATTCAGAAAATGGGAATGCATATTAATAAAGGGACGATGGCAGCTCGAGTAGTCGATTGGGTAAGAGATAGGAGGTAGAGAACAGTGGTGAATGGATGCTCTTCTGACAGGCGAGAGTGGCTGTTGCCCGGGGGTTGATTTTAAGACTACTGTTTTTTTCCTTCGACATGCAAATTACATAGACTTGTGTTTAGAATGTATAATTTTTACATTTGTGGATGGTGAAAAACATGGCTCTGCATTAAATCGTGAATATTATAATAGCAGACTTCAGGGTAGAAAGTCTGCTGAAATGGGCAGATCAACGGTAGATGCAACTTCTTGTGGTCAAGTCAGAAGTGATGTTCATTGTGAAAACATCATGTCAATATAACATAAATAGTACCATTTTCAGGAGATGCAAGAACAGAGGGACAGGGGGATGCATGTTCATAAATCTTTAAGGATTGCAGGGCAAGTAGAGAAGCTGATTGAGAAAGTGTACGAGATATTTGCTTTGAAAATGGGGTTATTGAATTCAAACATAACGGGCATCAAGCTACTACTTTATAGATCAATTGTTATGACTCAGCTGGCGTCCTGTGTGCAATTCCGGGCATGAATACCTTAGAAGAACTTCAAGGCCCTGCAAAACGTACAAATGAGGATTATCAAGAAGGCACCACGGGTGAGGGAATTCATTTAAATGGAGAGAATTCAGGAGCTTGGATTTTTCTTATTGGAGCAGGGAAAGTTCAGTGGGATAGAAACATCGAAAATAGGAGCAGGAGTAGTCCAATTGGCCCTTCGAACCTGCTCCGCTATTCATTATGATCATGGATGATCATCCAACTCAGTAACCTGTTCCCGCTTTCGCCCCATACCCTTTGAAACCGTTAGACCCAAGAGCTGTATCTCACTCCGTCTTGAAAATCATACAATGTTTTGGCATCAACTGCATTCAGTGGTAACGAATTCCACAGGCTCACCATTCTCTGGGTGAAGAAATTTCTCCTTAACTCTGCCCTGAAAGGCTTACCTGTATCCTTAGACTGTGACCCCTGGTTCTGGACTCCCCCAACATCGGGAACATCCTTCCTGCATCTACCCTGTCAAGTCCTGTTAGAATTTTGTAGGCTTCCATGAGATCTCTCCTCACTCTTCTGAACTCCAGCAAATATAATCCTAACCGACTCAATCTCTCCTCATACGTCAGTCCCGCCATCCCAGATCTAACAGTATTCAAAATAATGAGGGGTTATGGTGGAGTAAGAATGCGGAAATTATTTCCTCTCATGAATACGTTTGTCATCAGAGATCATGGCCATGATGTTACTGGCCACCAGAGGCGTGATTGGATGCCGGGAGGGGTGGGGAGGGGGCACGGAGAAAAGCGGTGTGTGACAAGGGATTTGGCAGGATGGGGATCCCAGCGCCTCCCCATCGTCCAGTGATCCCGGAGGCAGGATAGGCCGACAACAGCCTTCTCGCCCAATGGCAGATTGATGATCTTCAGTGGCCAATTAAGGGGCAATTATGGGATCATTCCACCGCCGCTGGGATCTTACCAGCAGCGATGTCCTCCACCATATGGAGAGGACACCTTGTAAAACGAAGCATTCTCCCTGTGGCCTTGTGGGTGGGATGGGGCGTTGCCTCCTTCATGGCCAATTTGTGACGCACAGAGCACCCTCACCAGGAACCAGTTCATTCCCCGGGACCTCCCTCCACCTGCACCACAAGAAAACCGCCCAGGCCCTCTCACCGGGACCTTGCGTATTGGGTCTGGTGACACCGCCTCACCTACCTCTTCTCTGCGGTTCCAGAGATGGGCCTGGGTCCGAGACATTCTGTAGAACCAGCAGAATAACTAGAAAGTTAGTGAAGAGACATTTCTTCACACTGAGGCTTGTTTAGATCTGGAAAGCACGACCCGAAAGAGTGATGAAATCAGATTCCAGAGGAATTTATAAAGACAATTAAACAAGTGCTTGCAGTGGAATAATTTGCAGGGTTACGAGAAAAAGCTACATATATGACAATAAATTAGACAGCTCTTTCAAAGGGACGACTCTGACTAAAGTAGCCGAATGGCCTTTCCTGTGCATCTATGAATCTATGATCTGGACGCCAGATCAGTGATTCATTTACTTTTCACACTGTCACACGTCATTATCCTCGCAGGATAGGCTGGTAGTTGGAACCAAGGTTCATTTTATCCATTAATGGTCACATTTCGTCTCATTGGTGTATTTTACCAGCTTGTAATTCACGGTTCACACAAGTCAAAATCTATTGGTTATTTGGAAGGAAACATTGGTTTCTGCAGAAACTTCTGTCAAAGAATTAATTTCCACAACAGCCAAAGTTTCAGAAGCTGCTGTAAGGAGCTCTTAGTGTCTGAGAACAGCGTTCGGGTAATGTTCTGTTCTCATCGCTGTACCCAGCGCCAGAACCATGATGCAAACCTTCCTGACACTGTCTCTACTGCAGCTTTTGAACTGTAAGTTAAAGATTATTGAATGCATTATGTTATTTACTGATACACTGATTATTATTACAAGATGTATATTATTAATCTAATTATCATCTTGAATACAGAACAAATTCAGGAGATGTAGAAAGTAAATAATGCTTTATACATTTTAATTTTCTTGTGTAGAGTTTAATGAAATATCGGCACTTGTTTATTGCCTTCCACCAGCAGCTCGCACAGAGCAGACAGGCGTTGAAAATCACATGGGTCGATTTAAGCAGGGTCTGTTAGAAAAAGAGCCACTTCACTGTTGGAATAGAATATGTCAGTGTCTGAGATCAATTTACGGAAAACGGATCTATTTTATTTACAGTTGTCATTCATTGGGATGGTATGAAATGGATACTGTTTTATATAATTTGTAGTAGTTTCATTTGCTACAAACTTTGGATTGAATGTTTCAATATTAAGTCCTTTCAACTACAAATAGGAATAAACCTCCATTTATATAAAAATGCCTTGCGCTTCTATAGCGCATTTTACGACGTCAGGACATCCCAAAGGGCTTTGCTGTCAATTCGATATTGTTTTGTAGTGTTGTCCATACTGTAATATAGAAAACGTGTTTGCTAATTTACACACAGCAAGCGCCGACAAACAGCAATGTGATAATGACCAGAATACTTTGTGTGTGTGTGACATGTTGATTGAGGGATCAACATTCGCCAGAGCACTGGGGATAATTCCTCCAAATAGTGTACCTGAAAGGGCCGACGGAGCTTAGCTTTAACTTCTCCTCCGATGGAAAGCATGTATGCAGTGCAGCACACCCTCAGTACTGCATTGGACTGGCAGCCGAGATTCTGTGCTCAAGTCTCTGGAATTCGACTTGAACCCACCCTCTCCTGACTCAGAGGCGAGAGTGCTAGCAATTGAGCTATTGCTAACAGTAATATTGTTTTGGTTACAGCAAACACGTTTGGAATATTCCACATCTAATTAACAGGTATTTTAAATTCCCAGTTGAATTTGTATCGAACACAAAGACTACAGGAGTTTGTTTTATATTTCCCCCTGTGTTTCTGAGACTGACACTGCCAGCTGGAATTGAAATTCTAATCTGTGTATTTAAAGCGAGCCAAATAGAAGTAGAGCGCCGTCTTTGTTTGAATAGAGTGTATCAGAGTCTGGGTGCAAGTTATCTCACTGAGTGTGGAACACCAGTCAAAACTACATCTACTGCCGACATGAACCGCCACACACATTTCTGTCACAGATGTTTCTCAACACAAGTGTTGTCTGCTCTCCTAGTGATACAGTTCATCAAACTAAATATTTTACAATAATTTGTTCAATGTTGAGGTGTTACCTTCAATCTATAATAACTACTCAACAGGAGGTGGAACCAATATTTTTCAATTCGTTTTCATGATTAGTATAATTATCAAGAGCACTCTGCAAAAAATGATGTTACTAAAAGTTCCTAAATCGTTGGGGAATTTGCTCTGTATTATTGATCAGTTAGTGATGATCTTCAAAATTAGTTTCTTTTACATTAAATTAATTATTCTATTGCCTCCATTTTTTTGTACAGTGCCTAAAGATAGTTAAGTATTCCCAATCACATATTTTCACACAGTGTCATGTTGTGTGCAAAGAGTTCGCGATATTGTTCTTTTTGATTGTTCCAACGGCTCGATATTTGTTGTTTTATTCCATTGATGATTCCATTCTGTTTCTCACTATTTCCCGTGTGTGTTTGGTTACATTTATTAATCTCTGTCTGTTCCAAACTTTATTGGTTTACAGACAGGCCAGCTTAGTCCCAGTGTTATCAGATACTTTATGTGTTTAACGAATTGTATTTCCGTGAATATTAACTAATTGGATCGTAAAAGCCTGTTTTGTGGATTATTTAAAGAAAATTGTATTCAAGCCACAGAAAAGAGAAACAATGAATTGCACATGACTCCCTATATCCGTTTCTCCAATCGCTAGTTGCTCAGAATCATTTTTAAAAAGCAGGCATGCTTTATGACAAAAAACACTGAGATTCATTGCTATCATATGAAGCGAATATTGAAATAGTTTATCTGATTTGTAGAATTCACGTTGAATACGTATCTTGGGCTGTTGGTTTGATTTTACATTCCATCAATATTAAATTAGAATTAGAATTAGAACACTACAGCGCAGTACAGGCCCTTCGGCCCTCGATGTTGCGCCGACCTGTGAAACCATCTGACCTACACTATTCCATTTTCATCCATATGTCTATCCAATGACCACTTAAATGCCCTGAAAGTTGGCGAGTCTACTACTGTTGCAGGCAGGGCGTTCCACGCCCCTACTACTCTCTGAGTGAAGAAGCTACCTCTCACATCTGTCCTATATCTATTACCCCTCAACTTAAAGCTATGTCCCCTCGTGTTTGCCATCACCATCCGAGGAAAAAGACTCTCACTATACACCCTATCCAACCCTCTGATTATCTTATATGTCTCTATTAAGTCACCTCTCCTCCTCCTTCTCTCCAACGAAAACAACCTCAAGTCCCTCAGCCTTTCCTCGTAAGACCTTCCCTCCATACCAGGCAACATCTTAGTAAATCTCCTCTGCACCCTTTCCATAGCTTCCACATCCTTCCTATAATGCGGTGACCAGAACTGCATGCAATACTCCAGGTGCGGTCTCACCAGAGTTTTGTACAGCTGCAGCATGACCTCGTGGCTCCGAAACTCGATCCCCCTGCTAATAAAAGCTAACACACTATATGCCTTCTTAACAGCCCTATTAACCTGGGTAGCAACCTTCAGGGAATAATTATCCATTGTTTTTATAATATCTTGCATCTGATTAACACGTCTTCTAAATTGCCAGGTGGGACATGTGAAAAACGTTGATTTAAATGCAAAATTGAAAACAAATACTGTGGCAATTTGTTTTCTTTGGTCCTCTGCAGCTCTTGTACCAACACAACTGACTGAAGTTGAAATTCTAAGCAGATTATTTAAACACAGCAATCCAGCAGTAGAAAGTGATCACAGTGAGAATAGAAGGTCTTGGGGTTTGGGTTCGATGGTAATGCAGGGATTATAGAACAGCAGTCAAAGCTAAATCTATTGCTGACTGAAGCCACACGGTCATTTCTGTCCCAGTTATTTCACAGTAGAAGTGCTGTCTGACCCTGTGTGATATACTGAGTGGAACTGAAATGATTTAAATAGTTTGTTCCACGTTCGAGTGTTGTACATGATCTATAAATATTGTATAATGTATTAACTGGAGGCAGAACCAATATTATTTCAATTAGCATTAGTTATTACTGTCATTGTGAAGTGCCGTTCCCAAAGATAATGTTAATGAATATTCCAAAATCTCCGGACGATTTTCCATTTGTTATTGTTTACTTAATGATGACCTTGAACTTTAGAACTTTGAATTATAAATTCTCAACTTATTTCACATATTCATATGGACAGCGTCAAGTAATTATTAATGTGACAAAGTCTCCTTCCACATGCTCCTTTTATGTAAAGCATCGTGAAGTGTTTAATGAGATATCATGAATAGTCTCCTTCCACCAGCTCGATATTTTTGCGCAGTTTTTCGGTGGATGATTCGATTCAGTTTCTCACTGTTTCCAGTGCGGGTTTGGTGACATTTGTTAATGTCTATCGACAGCAAATGCTGGTTCACGACAAGGAAACGCTCCCTTAATGTTCTTACAGACTTCCATGATTAATTTTCTTTTGGTTTTGTAAAAGGGATTGCATTCTGAAATTCTGATTCTGAGGGTAATTTAAGAATATTTTCTGTAAGCCATAGAACAGAGAGAAAGTATGAAATCTATCTGACTCCCTGAATCTTTTTTTTAGCTATTGGCCCCAGATCAATATCAATTTCTAGGGAATGTGCATATTTATTTTGATTTGTCATTTATTGAAGTCGTAAAAGTGAATATTGAAACAGTTTCCTTAATTTATAAGTTTGTCATTGAATACTTTCTGTCCTGTTTGATTTTAAGTTCATCAAATTCAAATAAGGAACTGTTATCCATTTTTGTCGCCAACAGCAAAAACGAATCTAATATTTGTCATCTGATTAATATTTAATTGCATTTCCAGAGATAATTTGAGTTAAATTTTGCTTTATTACCAAAATCGAACAGAAATGCGGCAAGAGTCGGTTTTATATTGTTTCCTGTGGATCTCGGATGGACGCAGCAGACTGGAGTTAAAATTCTAATCAGACGTTTAAAACGGAGACTCCTGGAAGTAGAAAGTAGTCAGTGTTACAATCGAGTGTATGGGAGTCAGAATTGCAGAATACCGGGATCTGCATCCAGTCGACCCATCCCACATTGAGATTTCTGTCCCCGGAATTTCTCTGTGAAGTGCCATCAGCTGGAGAGAATTAGATTAAATAGTTTGTGCAGCATTTGGAATATTCAGAAAGGACAATAAATATTGTATAATAAATTAGCTGGAGGTGGAATCCATATTGCTTCATTTGTACTGATTATTAATAGAGTTATCAATTACACCCTCCAAAAATTATGCTACTGGTTTCGGGGGATTTGGCGTATGAACAATCTTATTTCGTCACCGACAATCTTCAAAACTATGTCTTTTGACATTAAATCATGATTTCGATTTCATACATTTATATGCACGGTGTTGTGTAATAATTAGTGTTTCTCAGTCTCTTTCTACATGATTCATACATTTGATGTAGTATTTAATATCCAGACGTATTTCTGAATCTCTTTCCACATGTCCCATACTTTGTATATGGTGCGATGCTGTGTTTAATGAAAGATCCGGAGTTGTTTCCCAATCTCTGGGAAAAGATGGGAAACTTGAGCTGGGGCAGGAGATCATCCATGATCTTATTGAACGGCGGAGTAGTCCGGGTAGGCAGCATGGCCTAATCCTACTCCTATTGAATACTTTAATGTCCTTCTACATGTGCCATACTCTTGTCACCTTGTGGAACATATCCTGAATTTGTTTAAATTCAACAGACAGTGCCCAGAGCAATTTGTCTCGGTCCTGCAAATGTTCGATGCGTCTTTGGTTATTTCGAACCGTGGTAACGTTTCTTAAGACACTAGTTGATGTGTTATGGAGATAGATGGCTAAACGTTACTGATAATAGTATTGACACACAGAATCCGGATTGTTTGATATGAGTTCCTTCTGTCCGGTGCTTTACTTGTGAGTGTAAGCTACAATAACTGTAATTCTATCACTGAATTTGCTTCTGAAATCCACAAGAGCTCATTTAATTGTGGAAGTAGTTCAAATAGTTTGATATAATATAATTATTTTGATTCTTGACCCATCTAATAATCTGCCGTTCGAAGCATGTACTCATAAACTCTCTGCATTGACTGTATTTTGTATCCCCTAAACCACCGCTGTCCCTGGTTTTGTAACTCATTCAAGAGTTTAAATTCTGGGCTTTGAATATCCCACGTTTGTCCCGTTTCAGTTCACCTCCTTTGAGTTTATTGTTATTTATTATTAATATTTCTATATTACTGCTTGTAGTAATATGGTACAATAGTAAGTTAACTTATGTATAAAATGTTAAAATAACATCAGGAAGGGAACGGTGCGAACACTGAAATCTAAGGCGTTGGGATCCAGGAGTCAGTGACAGCGGGACTGTCCATACCAGGATAACAGCAGCAGAGTTTTAGATCAGCTGAAGTTTACCGAGGGTAAGAGGCCGACCAGAAGAGTGTTGGAACAGTGGGTATTTTCTCTGCATATATCGGAGATTTGAAAAACGTACACAGAAATGCATTCAAACTTTTTCAAGAACAATAATGAGAGCAGTTAGAAACTGCGAGGAGGGATCTGAGAGCAAAATGGAGGAATCAGCAGAAATGAGGAGTAGTGCAGATAAATGGAAAAATAGTAATGATTGAGAAAGGGAATTGACTGAACATTTCTCTGAGACATTAAGAGATAAACTTGCCGAATAGACAAGTATGGGAATCTCGGTTATAATTATTTAGATTCATTTTCGGGATATGAGCTCGCTGACCAGGCAGTATTTACTGAATAACCCCAGTTAGCCAGACAGGATGGCGGGTTGTTTTCTTGAACCACTGTCATCATGTTGGCGATGTTGTCCTCCACCCATGTATTGTCTATCCCTAGTTTATCTAAGAGGGTGTTCGTGGGCTTTCTCCTTGAACCACTGGATTATCTGGAGAAATAAATCCCACGTGACATGGATGGTTCCAGGCTGAAATGATAAATGCATGAAGAGTAGGGGAAATGACTGAGTGGATTGAAGAAGATTCACGGACTCTACAGGAACACTGACACTGGAACCGTTTTTCAGTAAATACTGAAAGATTATTCCACCGCCCCCCCGCGTCTGTCATTGGGTCACTGGAAAAGGGGAATTTGTGGGAACTGACTGTTATCAGGGAAAGTTAGTAGGAATGCTAAGGCTCCAGGACTGGGAGGAAGTCACACACTCTTTACATTCCAGAATTAGGATCATTAAGAGACCAGTGAGATATAGTTGGGAAACAGTAACACGTTCAAAATTACTCGGGAAGCACAGCTGAGGACAGGAATCGGTGTCCCGTTGTCTATAATATATCACCAGAGTAGACAGAGAGACAATAATACATGGGAGATATAATTTCACCAGGGAGTTGGGGAACAGGTCAACACACCGCCTGTAGTATATAATTTTAGTTTAGTTTAGAGATACAGCACTGAAACAGGCCCTTCGGCCCACCGAGTCTGTGCCGACCATCAACCACCCATTTATACTAATCCGACACTAATCCCATATTCCTACCACATCCTCACCTATCCCTACATTCCCCTACCACCTACTTATACTAGGGGCAATTTATAATGCTCAATTTACCTACCAACCTGCAAGTCTTTTGGCAGGAAACCGGAGCACCCGGAGAAAACTCACACAGACACAGGGAGAACTTGCAAGCGCCACACAGGCAGTACCCAGAATTGAACCCGGGTTGCTGTCGCTGTGAGGCTGCGGTGCAAACCACTGCAACACTGTGCCACCCCATGTTGCGAATAGAAAAACACCTGGAGATCTGTGAGGCACATTGTGATCAGGGGGATTGGGATCAGTTCAACACACCGTCTGTCGTAAATAATGTTAAGAATAGAAAAACACCTGGAGATCTGTGAGACACATTGTGATCAGGGGGATTGGGTTCAGGTCAACCGAGTGACTGAACTTTTGAAAAGCAGAAACGCTTAACCAGTAAACGGGAGGACCATTGATGGAACATCATTAATGGGTAAAAGAACAGGGCACGTCGGCGATGGCAGGTTACAAGAGAATCAGAACTACAACAGCTTATTAAGAAACAGTCAGCCCGGTGTTATGAGGCTGACAGACCGTTAATCTTGTTTTGTTTCGATTGAGGAAGCTATATAATTTATTGAAAGACAGAATAGCCCAATTACACGTTTACAGAAACTATGAAAGTTACAGGTGGAAGAATTTGCAGTAAATTGAAAGGCATTGAAATCTACCGCAGGATCGGAAAATCTTTAATTTGTGTTGCCATCCCTTCTCGAACTTTAGATCGGAAAGCTGAATTCACTGACAGTGCCATCATTGTGGGTTTAAAAGGGTATCCATCAACACCCTCTTCTCAGGGTATCTACATACGGGTCATCAATGATCAGAGCACCATCTTCACAAATTTACAGGGCGATTGGGAATGGGAGTGGGACTAATTAGACAGCTCTTATGAAGAGACAGCATAGGCACCATGGTCCGAATGGCGTCCCTCTGTGCTGTTTCGTTGTAAGATTCTGTAAGGGAGAGGACCATCACCATCGCCTTCTCAGAGTACCTTCAGATTGGTAATACAAGCAGCCCACCCACCGTCAGCACAAGGAGAGAGTGTATCCGGGTGTCAGTGTGTGTATATGTGAAAACAATTCTGGATATATTTTATCCCATTACCAATATTAATGTGTTGCAGAAACTGTATTTTCTGTTTTAAGGAATGAAATCACAGATCCCGATATAATTTCTTCTGCAAGGCACGGGAATAAGGACCCTGCAGTTAGTTGTACTTGTGTTTTTTTCTTTCTGACAGTTTCATTCATTTCTTGCCCTAGTGAACTCTAATTGTTAACTTCTCATTTCAGGCAGACCTGGGAACAGTAAGGCTGACCCGTCAGGTAATCGCCCTTTATTTTCACACTATCTGCTATCTCTCTGCTCTAATCCATCCCATTAAATATGAAAGTTGGGCGAAAATCTCAGCATTTTCTTTGATCACGGATTAACGCAGTGCCCAGTTGAGAGTCAGAAAGTGAGGGTGTCCCTCATACTTTGACTAAAGATCTTTAATTTTAGCTGAGAGATGACTGCTGCCTTCATGCGGAGGGACAATAACTGAGGGTCTCTGAAGAGCAAAGTGTGAAGGATCAGCACCACTGACACTGCTGCCGGTCGAAAGGTCCAGCTAACCAATCTGCGCTGACATCAAGATCACATCACCATCCAGCCCTGTCTTCATTGGCTGTACTGGGTGTGGGTGCAATTTCCTCTGCACTTTCCTGGTGCTGGGGTCTCACTGTTTTCGTCCAATGAGTCCTGAGCACGTAAACATGTGATCATTACAGCCACGCCCATCTCCCCACTTCTGCAGGTGAGAACTATTCTGAGCCTGTCCCCACCCAGTTCTCATTGGAGCCGCTGTGTTGGTGGGAATATCCGGCTGTCTCCTGTTTCCCTGCTCGTTTGCACCGTGTATTAGTATTTCCCTTTCCTTTTTTCGTGTGTAATATATACTCCGATTTTTATTAGTGTTCTGAGTGCAGACTGATATTCCTGTCAATTCATACCTGGAGAATGGGGAGGGTCCGGGAGCTGGGAACCTGTGGGTTTATCACACTCTAACCGCTTGATGATATTTCTGATATTTGACAGAGACTGTGAAGCTGAGACTGGTGAATGGAGGCAGTCGGTGCGCTGGGAGAGTTGAGATTCACTACAGGGGACAGTGGGGGACTGTGCATGACAACGTCTGGGACCTGCAGGACGCCACTGTTGTGTGTCGGGAGCTGGGCTGCGGGACCGCGGTCTCTGCACCGGGCCGGGCTCACTTTGGGGAAGGGTCCGGACCCATTGTGAGGTATAATGTAAAGTGCGGCGGGACCGAGGCCGCTCTGCGGGACTGTGAATCATATCAATGGGGTCACTATTCCTTGTCACACTCCAATGATGCCGGCGTCATCTGCTCAGGTAAAAATCTTTCTCAGTCTCTCATCTCCCGCCGCGGCTGATAGATTCTGTGAAGAAGTGAAAGTAAAACAATCCGGGACGGTCAGCACCCGGAAGGTCAGATGTTAATAATTCCAGTAATCTCCGGTTAGAATTATTGTTAATATTAGGATCACTGTTTAAAATTATATCATTAGCATTATATTTAATAAGCATTCTCCACCGGGAGCAGAAAATACCTGATACTCAGCACATTTACAATGCAGACAGATCAGTTTCTATTGAGATTTTCCCTAGATCCGCAGTGAATCATCTGAACGGCTGGAAATGTCACAATCTCAATCCAACTCTCCATTCATCAACCCAGCAGCCGCTGCCGGGCATGTACTGTCAGCACGGCTGTCCACCTACAATGATCGCTTGGCCTCAGATCTGATATATCACACAGATTGTGAAGCTTAGACTGGGGAGAAGGGAAGGGAGGGAGGGAGGGATGTTCCTCAGCCTCGGGGAGCTGAAGTAATGGGTCCGCAGTTATCGTGGGAATCACAAAGATAACTGCTCTGTATGATCCCACCGCTGCTTGCGCATTGCCATTTACATTTTGGCAAATATTGAGAAAGTGAAATGCACAGAATATTAAACAAAAGAGATAACATAGTTCAGGAAGCAGTTGCAACGATTAAACTCAGCACCATTGAACTATTGGAAGAAAAGCGCCGAGTTTTCCTGAAATCCAGTTGCTGTCAGGAGGATAGTGATAGACTTCAAGAAGACAAAGAAAGGCTGATGAAATGGACGGACAGGTGGCAGATGAAATTTAATTCAGAGAAGTGGGAACTGGTACATTCTGGTTGGAACAAGGAGGAGAGGCCATATCACAGAATCACTGAACTGTTGCAGTGCAGAAGGGGGTTATTCGGCCCATCATGTCTGCATGGGCTCTCTGAAAGAGAAATTCACTCAGTTCCATTCCACTGCCTTCTCTCCATAACTCAGCATATTCTTCCTTTTCATATAAATGTCTAATTCCCTTTTGAATGCTTCAATTGAACCTGCCTCACCACGTTCTCAGCCAAACATTCCAGATCTTAAATACTTGCTGCATGAAAAAAGATTTTCCTCATGTCACTTTCGCCTTTTTTACCAAATGCATTAAATCTGTACCCTCGCCTTCTCGGTCCTTTCACCAGTGGAAACAATTTCTCTCTATCTACTCTGTCCAGGACCCTCAGTGTTTTGAATATCTCTATCAAATCACCTCTCAGCCTTCTCTTCTCCAAGGAAAACAGTCCTAACTTCTCCAATCTATCATCATAACTGAAATTCCTCATCCCTGGAACCATTCTCATGAAACGTCTCTGTATTCTCTCCAATGCCCTCACATCTTTCCTCAAGGGCGGCGCCCAGAACTGGATGCAATACTCCAGCTGAGGACGAACTAGTGTCTCATACAAGTTCAACATAACTTCCTTGCTCTTGCACTCTATGCACCTATTAATAAAGCCCAGGGCCGTGTATGCATTATTTAACGCTGTCTCAACCTAGCCTGCCACCGGCAATGGCTTATGCACTATTAAACCAAGGTCCCTCTGCTCCTGTAACCCCTTTAGAATTGAACCCTTCATTTTATATTTTATCTTCATGTCAGTCCGACCAAAATGAATCACTTCACATTTCTCTGCATTGAACTTCATCCGCCAACTGCCTGCCCATTCCACCAAATTGTCAATGTCCTTTTGAAGATCTGTACTATCCTCCTCACAGGTCACGATGCTTCCAAGTTTTGTATCATCTGCAAACTTTGAAATTGTGCCCTGTACACCAAGGTTTAGTTCATTTATATATATAGACAGGGACCTGAAGATTGAAGGATACATGGCATTTGGGAAGGGCAGGAAGCTAGGAATAGGTGGAGGGGTAGCTCTGTTAATTAATTATGGTATTAGCGCAATGGTGAGGGATGATCTAAGTTCAGGAGACCAGGATGTAGAAGCTGTTCGGGTAGAGATGAAAAATCATTAAGGCAAGAATTTGCTTGTCAGAAGTGGTGTACAGACCACCTGACATTAACCACACTGTGTGGCGGGTGATAAATGAATAAATGAATGGCAGCCTGTCAGAACGGTACAGTGATAATTAGGGCCGGATTTTCGCCTACATTTAGACTGGAAAAGTCAGATGGGCAGAGATAGCCTAGATGAGGACTGCAAAGAATATTTTCTGGATAATTTCTTGGAACAATACCTTGTGGAGCCAACCAGAGAGTAGGATAAACTAGACCTGGTATTGTGCAATGAGGTAGGAATAATTAATGACCTCACAGTTATGGTGCCCCTAGGTAACAGCGATCATGATATGATTGAATTTTACATTCAGCTTGAGGGAGAGTAGAGTGGGTCCAAGACTAATATTTTAAACTTAAATAAGGGCAATTATGAGGACATGAATGCAGAGCTAGCTAAAGTGAATTGGCAAATCAGGTTATGGGATAGGTCAATAGAGCTTCAGTGGCAGACATTTAAGGGAATATTTCAGAATACACAATTTCTCATATTTCAACGAGAAAGAAACATTCCAAGAGTGGGTCCCACCATCCGTGGTTAAGTAAAACAGCCAAAGGTCGTATCAAACTTAAAGAAAAAGCTTGTAATTGCACAAAGATGGGAGGCAGGTCAAAAGATTGGACAGAATATTTTTAAAACACAAAGGATGACAAAAACATTGATAAGTCAGGTAGCATTAGAGGACGAGAGAAGGCTAGATAGATATATAAGGACAGAGAGTAAGAGTTTATATATATATATATATATATATATACATTAAAAAAAAAGAAAAGAGGTAATAAAGCGAGCGTTGAACTCATAAAATGTGAGTCTGTGGAGTTAATAATGGAAAATAAGGAGATGACAGATGAATTGAACAGATATTTGGCATCAGTCTTCACTATTGAGTATAAAAGTAACATCCCAGTTTTAGCTGTAAGTCGGGAAATGGAAGGGACGGAGGAACTCAAGAAAATTGCAAACACCAGGGAAAAGTTACTGAGCAAATTGTTGGAGCTGCAGGCTGACAAGTCCCCGGGACCTGATGGACTTCATCCTAGGGTGTTAAAAGAAGTGGCAAGTGAGGTAGTTGATGCGTTAATTTTAATTTTCCAACATTCCCTAGATTCGGGGAAGGTTCATTTAGATTGGAAAATAGCGAATGCAACTCCTTTAGTCAGAAAGGGAGGGAAATAGCAAGCAAGAAAATATAGGCCAATTAGTTTAACACCTGCCTTAGGGAAAATGTTACAAGCTATTATTAAAGATGTTATGGCAGGGCATTTGGAAACATACAAGGTAATCAGGCATTGTCAACATGGATTTGTGAAAGGCAGATCATGTGTAACCAATTGATTGGAGTTCTTTGAGGGAGTTACATGTGCTGTTGGTAAAGGGGAATTGGTCGATGTATTGTACTTAGATTTCCAGAAGGCATTTGAGAAGGTGCCACATCAAAGGCTATTGCAGAAAATAAAAGTTCATGGTGTAGGGGGTAACGTATTAACATGGATGGAAGATTGGTTAGTTCACAGGAAACAGAGAGTTGGCATAAATGGGTCATTTTTTGGTTGACAAGAAGTAACGAGTGGTGTGCCATAGGGATCTGTGCTGGGGCCTCAACGTTTCACAATTTATAGAAATGACTTACGACGGTATGCTTGCTAAATTTGCTAATGACACAAAGTTAGGTAAGAATGTAACATGTGAAGAGGACATAAGGAGTCTGCAAACAGATATAATTAGGTTAATTGAGTGGGCAAAGACCTGGCAAATGGAGTATAATGTGTGAAAGTGTGAAATTGCCCACTTTGGCAGCAAGAATAGAAGGGAAGCATATTATCTAAATGCTGAGAGACTGCAGAGCTCTGAGATACAGAGGGATATGGGTGTCCTAGTGCATGAAACGCGAAACGTTCGTATGCAGGTACAGCACGTAATTAAGAAAGCTAAGAGAACGTTATAATTTATCACGAGTGGAATTGAATACAAATGTAGGGAGACTATGCTTCAGCGACACAGGGTATTGGTGAGACCACATCTGGAATATTGTGTACAGCACTCGTCTCCTTATTTAAGGAATGATGTAAATGCGTTGGAGGCAGTACAGAGAAGGTTTACTAGTCTAATATCTGGAATGGGTGACCTGTTATACGAGGAAAGATTTGACAGGCTCGGCTTGCATCCTTTGGAATTTAGGAGAGTAAGAGGCGGCATGATGGAAACATATAAAATCCTGAGGGGACTTGACAGGGTTGTTGTGGAAAAGATGTTTCCCCTTGTGTGAGAATCTCGAACTCGGGGTCACTGTTTAAAAATAAGGGGTCGCCCATTTAAGACAGAGATGAGGAGAATTTCTTTGTTTCAGTGGGTCGTGACTCTTTGGAATTCTCTTCCTCAAAAGGCAGTGGAAGCAGAGTCTTTGATTTTTTTTAAGGCAGAGGTAAGTAGATTCTTGATAACCAAGGGGGTGGAAGGTTATCGGGAGTAGGTGGAAATGTGGAGTAATAAGTTCAACCATGAACTTATTGAATGGTGGATCAGGCTCGAGGGGTTGAGTGGCCTACTCCTGGTCCTGATTTGTATGTTCACGCATATCTTCATATATAACAGGGTATATCTAATACATCCTCTTTATTAATTTTAAACCCCTATAGTATCTGAATTACCTACTTTTTCACTATTGCCTGTGGTATATCTTCTTTCTTGGCAAAGAAAGACGCCATGAATTCAGTTAATACCTCAACTATGCCCGCTACCTCCATATGTAAATCCACTTTCTGATCCCTAATCGGCCCCACTCCTCCTTTTACCACCCTTTTACTATTTCTCTGTCTAGAGAAAACTTTGGGATTTATTTTAATGCCAGCTGCCATTCTCTTTTCAAGGGTACAATTATAAAGTGGCAGCAGCCAAGAATGACCTGGGAGTATTTCTGATCAAATCGTTCAAGGCAGCATGGCAGGATGCGAAAGTGGTTAATAAGTCAAAGGGATGCCTTTTTAAATAGAGGCATCGAGCACAAAAGTTATTTAGTTATTATGAACATTTGTGAAACACTGGGTTCACCTCAACTGGCGTATTGTGTACAATTCTGGACATGACACATCAGAAGAATGTGAATGCATTAGAATGGGTGTAGAAAGGATTTACAAGGAAGGTTCAAGGGATCAAAGACTTCAGTTCCATTGATAGGTTGGAGAAGTTGTGGTTGCACTCCATAGAACAGAGAAGGCTGCGAGGAAATTTGATAGAGGTGTTCAAAATAATGAGGGGTCTAGACAGAGTAGTTAGAGGAAGTGATCCTCTTGGCAGAAAGGTCAATAACCAGAGGCCATTGTTATAAGGTGGATGGCAAAAGAACCAACTGTGACATGAGGAAAAACGTATTTACATAGTGAGTGGTTAGGATCTGGAATGTTCTGCCTGCGAGTCTGATGGAGACAGATTCCATTGTGTCTTTCAAAATGGAAGTGTTCAAGCACCCGAAGAGAAAAACTTTGCATGGCTATGGAGAAAGGGCAGAAGCATAGGACTAGTGAGGTGCTCTTACTGATAACCAGCATGGACAAAACGGGCTGAATGGCCTCCTTCTGTGTTGTAAACATTCTATGATTATATGCTGACTGCTGCATCTTGCTGGTCACAAACTGTATGTCCAGTTTGTAAACTTAAAACTGCGAATGTGGTTTCAAGGTAATTAGTTGCATACGAAGGGCTTTGAAGGGTGATCATGACAGACTGTAGCAAACTGGCTACAAAGCGGTCAACAAAGTGTGGGTTAAAGGCAGTTATTCGGACTGACAAAAGGTGAGAAGTATTGTGTGACAATCCATGTCAATGCGTTGGCACTGTGCAAAAGCGTTCAATTGTTTGGTCCATTCCGAAGATTACGGCACACAACATTGAGAAGCGGCTGAGCACACTGCACAAAGCAAAAGTTAAGGGCCCGGTAACAACCCAGCTGGAGTGCTGAAGATGAGTGCTCTAAAACTAGAGACAACTCTCGCCAAGCTGATCCAGTACAGTTACAGCAGTTGCAGCACTAGGATTCAACTGATATGGTGTAAAGTTGCGCAGTTACACACTGCCTAGAAAAGTAGGGAAACTCTGACTAGTTAGCACCCAATCAACCTACTCCCAATCAACACCAAATCTTTCCTTGTGCTGGGTGTGACTCCCCTTTCAACGTATCTCTCATAAACAAACCTCAATCTTTTTTTGTATTTTCTCGAGCTTTGTTAATCTGTATTGCTATTTTATTTATTTTTATATCTGTACCCCTAAGTCCCATTGCTCCTCGATGCAATTTAAGTTTTCATTGTCCAAGGAATATGGGTTCTCAGTCTTCCTACCCAAATGTGTCAGTGTACATTTATCTGCATTAAAATTCATTTACAATTTCGTTAACGTAAAGTATTTTTCTCACAATCTGCCTTTGTATTAACTATTGCTCCAAGTAGATGTCATTAGTGAATATTACAATTGTACGTCCCTTTTCTGTATCGAAATCATTTATGTTAAATATGAACAACATTACTCCTAGCACCAGTTCTTGTCACAAAATACTTCTTGCCCAGTTCTAACTGCTGATACAGTGCATGTTTTTCAGTTACAGTGACGGCGACTGGGGAAGTTATAAATAAATAAAGGAATATTTTAAACATGATAGTTCTGTTACATTATAAGCAGCAGTGATACAGGAAATCCAGTATAATCAGTTTTGAACAGAATCTGAGAAGAATGTTGCCAGATCTGTGATTAATCAGATGCGTATTGAAATATAAATATTTGTATTATTGTGATTATTAACGTATTATGCTAATTATGATATAATACGCTTATTCAGATCACAGATCTCCTAGACTAACATCCGGAGACTCCCCATGCTCAGGCAGACTGGAGATGCAGTACGTTGAAACCTGGGGAACAGTGTGTGACCTTGACTGGGATTTGAAAGACGCCAATGTGGTCTGTCGTCAGCTTCAGTGTGGAGTCGCCGTGTCTGTGCCAAGATATGCCCATTTTGGAGAGGGCACTGGGCTCGTACGGACTGATATCTTTGAATGCACTGGAAACAAATCCAGTTTATTGTACTGCCATCTTTTTCAAGGAACTCAGCAGGAGTGCAGCCACAGGAACGATGCCAGTGTGATCTGTTCCGGTGAGTACAGACTTACTGAAAAGCAGACAACTTCCTGCTTAATGTTTGGAAAACTGAGGAAAGTGGCATTCCCATGTTGCTGTCTGAAAGGTTCATATCTAGACTAGTCATTATAGTTTACTATTACTTTAAAGGTCTGGTGTAACGTGATACAAAATACCCGCAATTACTGGTAAACAAGATGGTTCGAAATCTTAACATTTATTCTGCAAGAAGCAGAATTTTCGCAAGTTTGGTTACCACTGCACCGAATGTATATTTAGAATTGAATATTGGCTGCAACAGTTGGGAGTTGACTAAATGAATATGAACTGGCCTATTTCGATACTTTAATTTGAACACCACGAATGATCCGACATTACAATAGCCTTCTGACCCTCCCTGACCACGTTATTATTCTTATCATACAACATTGAAACAGGTCCTTCGGCCCACCGAGTCTCTGCCGACCAACAACCACCCATTTATCCTAATCCTACATTACCTACCATTCTCCGAGCACCTACCCACATTGGGGGTAATTTACAATGGTCAACTTACTTTCGAACTGCAAGTCTTTCGCGGTGGGATGAAACCAGAGCACGAGGCAGAATTCCACGCATTCACAGGGAGAACGTGCAAACTCCGCACAGACAGCAACCAGAACTGAACCCAGGTCACTGGAGCTGTGATGCAAACCACTGATCCACTGTGCCCACGTGAACACTTACTGAACGGCAGGGTATAAAAGAGCGGCTGTACTCCAGCACTGCTCAGTGCAATCAGGCCAGAAGTGAAAGATTACAAAGTTATTTTATAGAATGTGTGCATTTTACCCGCTAAATATGACAGGATCGGACACATATCCACATTATCAGTACAGAGCTTTCAGTTGCACCAGCCTGTTCGATCATTCAGTTAGATCATACCTGATATGCTCTACAAGTCTCTTTACCTGGCTTTGAACCAGATTCCTTGATACTCCGAGCTTTCAAAAATCTATCAATATTAGTCTTGAACATTTAGATTAGATGTAACATCCACAGCTCTTTACTTTGGACGTTGTGAGGGAATGTTCCAGATTGCCGCTGTTGTTATAGAAAAATGTGTTTCCTAATTGTTCTTTGAGGCCCAACTATCTTCTGGTGCTTCGTCAGTTACCTTCCCACCATCAAAATGTCAGAAGTTGGGCTTTTTGCTGAGAATTGCATGGTCTTTAGTTCCATTCACAATTCCTTGGATTAAGAAACAGTTCATGCCCAATTACATCAAGAATCCGGACATTATTTAGACTTGGGCTGATAGGTAGAAAGTAACACACTCACCACCTCCGTGTCAGGTAATGACTATTTCCAACAAGAGAGACAATAACATCTCCCCTAGCTGTTATAATCAGTGAATTCACTACCACCATCAAATCCTACTGGGTGTTGTCATTGACAAGAAACTGAACTAGACCATTCATAATAATGTAGTGGCGAGTGGAGCAGGTCAGATGATCGGCATTCTGAGGCAAGTAGCTCACCTGCAGAATTCCCAAAGACTTTCCAGCAGCTGGAAGACATAGGCTGGGAATGTGAAAGGACATGACTCTTATAAATTTCAGGGAACCCAGCCACAGTTTGTGTAATCCTTCTTCATAATGAGGGGAGGCAATGGCGTGGTGCTAATGTCACTGGACTAGCAATCCAGAGTTCCAGGCTAATTCTGGAGACGCTGGTTCAATTCCCACCATCGCAGCTCGTGGAATTTAAATTCAGTTAATAAATCTGGAATTAAAAACTAGTCTCAGTAATGGCAACCATAAAACCATTGTCGATTGTTATTTTAAAAAAAATCTTGTTTAGTCATATCCTTAGGGGATGAAATCTGCCATTGTTACCTGGTCAAGCCTTCCTGTGACCAGAGACCTACAGCAATGCTGTTGACTCTTAACTGTCCTCTTACATAGCCCAGTTGTGAAAGGTAACGAGGCATGAACAATGAATGCTGGCCTTGCCTGCGACACCCACATCAAATGAATGAATAAAAAACAGAAACATTTGAAGCCAAAGAATCATTCTAGCATATTTTATGCTGCACACTCTCCTTGGTCAACATATCCTTCCCAACGCATATTGCCCAGAGGTTAACATTGCACAAGATGGGGCCTGACCAGTTTTTTTAGCTGTAGCATCATTTCTACCCCCTTGTATTCCATTCCACTAGATATAAAGCACAGCATTCCATTGGCTGTTTTGCTTTCCGTTCCTGTACTTGCCCATGACCCTGAAGTCTCTTTTCCCTGTGCTGCGTCCGGCTTTTCACCATTTAGAAAGTACTGTAATCTTTTTAAGTCCAAATTGGACACCTCACACTCACCAATATTGAAATAGTCATGGAATCTTTTTTTTTGTTAAGTTATGTTTAAAATATACATGATTACAATATGGCTGATGGTTTCTTTCAATGGCAATACTGAGTATGTCAATTATGTGTGGCTTTCTATTCAGTCATCTAAATCATTAATAAATATGGTGAATAGTTGAGGTTCCTGTGGGACGGCGCCATCACATCCTGCCAGTTAGAGGATCTGCCCATTATCCCTGCTGTCTATCTCCTGTCACGAAACTAACGTCCTAAGTAGGTCAATAATTTTCCCTAAATTCTGTGAGCTTCAACTTTAGCCAACAATCAGTTACGAGGGATTTTGTTGAGTGCTTTCTGGAAGTTCATCTGAATAACATCCATTGAAGTTCCCCTGTCCTCTACTTTAGTTACCTCCACAAAATATTTGATCAGGTTCATCAAGCATGATCTACCTTTTACAAATCCACGCTGGCTCTCTCTGATTAGCTGTAACTTTTCAAGGTGATCAGATACTCCATCTTTAAATGTACACTCTAGCAATTTCCTGACAACTGCTGTTCGGCTAACCAGTCTATAATTCCCTCGGTTCACTCGATAACCTTCTTTAAATAGCAGTGTGACAATTGCAATTTTCTAATTGCTGACCCAGCAGTTTGCTCTCCATCATTAACAAAGTGATGGAAGGTGTTGTTTACAGCGCTATCAAGCAGTACCTACCAATAAACTACTCACTGACGCTCAGTTTGTGTTTGTTCAGACCACTCAGCTTCAGACCTCATCGCACCTTTTGTACAAACATGTATGATACAGCTGTATTCCAGCTGAGAGTGACTGCCCTGAATGTCAGGGCAGCATTTGGCCGACTGCGGCAACAAAAAACCTTAATAAAAGTTGTGTCCATGCAAATACTGATGCAAAGTAATTATGTATAATTCCTGCCATTTCCTTATTTTCATTTATAATATCACAACTGTCATTGTAATGAGACCACATTGCTTTTAATGACAATATATTTCTGATGTTATTGTAAAAGTTTTGTAGCTCTTGCGGTCTGTTTTGTCATCCTTTTCTATTCTTTGTATCTTTGCCATTCACGAAGATCTGTGCATTTATTTTTTGCATTTTTGCATGTTCTTGGTCTCTTTTATATTATGATGTTACTGTGTCTTGCATGCCAGTCCATAACAGATGAGGTTGAGTTTGGAATTGGACCATTCAATGCGGTGGTCTTGAAGTTGAGCTTGCTTGATGGCAAGCTTGTCCCATTCACTGTGTCAGGGACGCTATGGAGAGCGATAAACACCATATTGTCCCTCTAACAGTGACCTGCTCCTCAGTGAATATCAGGCTTCCTCTACTCAAGAAACGCACCATCACCTACTGTGCAGCCAACATACCACGACCAGAACAGCAGTATGGATTGACTTGCCACGATGCACAATAGCTGACCAATCAGTGACAAGAACAATGGCGTTCACTGTCTTATCATGGAATATAATTAAATGACCATTACAGCCAGAGCAGGAACATGTAATGACCTATCACTGGTATGATTCTGCCCACATTTCCGTTCTGCACTACATATAAACCGACAGCTTCCACTAGTTCCAATTATTTCTCCAGTATTTCTGATAGTATTTCTAACAACTCTTTTTTCAAGAAAGCAACCACTGTTTTCAGCGCAAATGCATGTAACGTAAAACCGTAAATTGGTTTTCCTCAAATGTTGCATCTTTCAGTATTCCCTTCCCCTGTAGTGCCTAGATATGCTACAATTACAACTGTGCTGTACCCCCTCACCCCGCCACCCACCAGCCTCCCCTCACCCAGTTACTAGATTAAGGTTCCTGTAACAACCCTATTTATCCTTTATTCTAGGACCCTGATCCCAACCGGATTCAGGTGAATCGCATTCCAACACAGCAGTTCTTTAATATCCCAGTACAGGTGCCAGGGTCCCATGAAATGTAACACCTCTTTCCAACAACATAACCTTCAACTACGTGTTCATCTCCCGAATCGTTTCTTTTCCGATGTCAATGTGCAAGCGGCTTGCAAAATAATCTAGAGATTATAATCCTTGAGATATTCTTTTATATTTCAGCTCCTGGTACTCTCTGAAAATAACCTCTTGCCTACTCTTTCCTATGCTGTTGGTCCCTACATGGTCCACAACGACTAGATATTTCCACTGTATTCTTGCAATCTGATCTGAGATATCCCTCACTTCGCACAAGTTGGGCAAATATTGTGTGGGACTCTTAATGCCCTAATTATTGAATCACTTAAAAGTATCACATTATGCTCCACTCCTCCTCCTTTTGAACAGCTTCCTATCCCAATATATCATGCTCAACATTCTGGCTGTTCTTCTGACAGTCTTCATCCTTATCCTCACAAATAGCCAGTACATTGTTCCTGTTGGATAGATTCACTTTCTGCATATCCTCGTTCTCCATTACATCTGGAGTTCAATTACTGTGCACTATGAGCTGCAACAAACTCATTCTGATCCTACCGCTCTCCACAAGGTGTGACTGAAATCTGCAGCAAACTGTCCAATACTCCTATAATAAAAGCAAAATAATGCGGATGCTGGAAATCTGAAATAAGAACAAGAAA
Source organism: Heterodontus francisci (assembly GCF_036365525.1). Classification (NCBI taxonomy): domain Eukaryota; kingdom Metazoa; phylum Chordata; class Chondrichthyes; order Heterodontiformes; family Heterodontidae; genus Heterodontus; species Heterodontus francisci. The sequence continues at coordinate 5,214,761 of NW_027140794.1, forward strand.
TGCTGTGAATCACTCAGCAGGTCTGGCAGCATCTGTGGAAAGAGAAGCAGAGTTAACGTTTCGGGTCAGTGACCCTTCTTCGGAATTGACAAATATTAGAAAAGTCACAGATTATAAGCAATTGAGGTGGGGGTGGGGCAAGAGATAACAAAGGAGAAGGTGTAGATTGGACCAGGCCACATAGCTGACCAAAAGGTCACGGAGCAAAGGCAAACAACATGTTAATGGAGTGTTGAAAGACAATCTGTACTAATGCTTTGTCTTTCAACACACCATTAACATATTGTTTGCCTTTGCTCCGTGACCTTTTGGTCAGCTATGTGGCCTGGTCCAATCTACACCTTCTCCTTTGTTATCTCTTGCCCCACCCCCACCTCACTTGCTTATAATCTGTGACTTTTCTAATATTTGTCAATTCCGAAGAAAGGTCACTGACCCAAAACGTAAACTCTGCTTCTCTTTCCACAGATGCTGCCAGACTTGCTGAGTGATTCCAGCATTTCTTGTTTTTATGTCCAATACTCCTCTTACTCCCGCTGGATTTTCTCCAATTGCCACAGCATCTCTATGACCCTGAGCCGGAGAGTTTCTAGGTGGAGACATCTACTACAGACATGTTCTCTCGGGACAGTTCAGTTACCCACAAATTCCTATATCCAGAGAAAAAACTGCTGTGCCAGAACTTAGTCTGTCTTTATTTTAGAGGTAAAATTATGTGCAGTTGCTTTTTAGCTTGAAAGCTACTTTACTGGTTAGCTAACGCCAAAACACTAAGCACTCACCAATTAACTTAATACATATTTGCAACTTACCCACACCCTGTCATACGCTGACAGAACAATTGCTTCACTGAATGAGTTTTCCCCTCTATTTGCCTGGTGTCTGCCTCTTTCAATAGGCTCTGCTGCTGCTGGCTGTGGTGCTGTTTTAAATCGGTGACTCCACTCACTTACTCAAGCTTAACAGACAAAACAAAGCACCTCCATCCAACCCCAGGCCCTCTACTCTCTGGGAAGACATGGACAGCAGGTGGATGGGAACACCACCACCTGCAAGTTTCCCTCCAAGGCAAACACCATCCTGACTTGGAACTATATCACCATTCCTTCCCTGTCGCTGGGTCAAAATCATGGAACTCCCTTCTGTGGGTGGAGCGAGAGCCCTTGGACAGCAGCGGTAGAAGAAGACGGCTTACCACCATCGTTGCCACGACAATTAGGGATGGATAGTAAATGCCAGCCTCGCCAACACCCCATCCCCTGTGAAAGAATTTTTACAAAATTCCCCCTCTGCACCTAATTCTTACTCTTAGCAAATTCCAATTTCCAAACGTTGTTCCTAATGAATTCAATCAACATTGTGAACAATGGTTACTCTCTGTGCCTTACCAGAAGTTTAATCTCATCGGTCTTTTCAGGAACATTCAAGTTGCAACGGTATAGACAGTTTCCAGCTCACAGTAATTATCTCCATTCGGACAATCACAGCTGATTGATTACTTACTACCAACCTGACTTGCACTGTTAACTGCTGATAGTGAACTGCCTTGCAACTTTTTTTGAATTTCAAGTTAAATTCTAAATGTCAAGGCTAAAGTTCAGTCTTACCCAAAAATTGCCACATTCTAAAGTTCCACTCTGTTTACAACAGATGCAGCTAAAGGTACAAATTATGCTTGCACACTTTGCCTTAACTCTAACTACCTTACAGCGTTGCAGAAGAACATTCCGTATGCGGACAAGTGCATTTCAAAATGAAGGGCCTGACAACGGTTTCAAGGGCAAATAGCGTTGAGCAATAACTGCCACATCTGCCAGAGATGCCCACATCCCTCATAAAGAAAAGCAGCTCCTAAATGGCCTTGTTGTATATTCGTTCTTCTAGTCTTCTGCAGCTCATCTATCAAACCCCTTAAAAATTCTAAACAAATCAACTAGATAAGCTGTACTTCTTCTCAACTCAATCTACGACAAACAAAGTTTATGCAACTTGCCTTCAGAATGTAACGCTTTAAGCATTGTTCTCATTCTAGTGACTCTGTCATGCACCACCTCCAAAGCCAATGGTTTTGTGAAGTGCGGTGCCCAAAAGCGACAACAGATACAACAGAAACATCACATCCTTCTGAGTTTTATATTCCAAGACAAAAGAGATAGAGACCAACAATCGATTAGCGTTTGCAAGAAGACCTGTTAATTGTTGAGTGTTCAGCCAACTTCTTCACGAGGCCCTGTAGTAAGTATTGCGATGAAAGGACACAGACCTGAAACATAACTCTCTTGCTCTCTCCACAGATACTGCCAGCCCTGCTCAGTATTTCCAGCATTTTCTGTTTTATTTCAGATTTCCAACATCCGTAGTATTTTGCTTTTGATCTGCTGTGGTAATTTTAATTGTTTTGAATAGATAATTTGTGTAAAGTATGGATAGATGATCGTGGTAGATAAGATTCAACTTTTTTACCCATTCTCTATTTTGCTGTTTCTCTGCGGAGAATGATTTATAAATTACTTGGATCTGGATTTGTTTCCAATACAGGGAAATATGGACCTCGATTGGTTGATGGGATGAACAGATGCTCTGGCCGGGTGGAGGTGCTACATGGAGACCAGTGGTGGACGCTGTGTGACCTTTACTTTGATATGGAAGACGCCAACGTGGTCTGTGAGCACCTTCAGTGTGGGGCAGTAAACTCAATCCCGAGAGGAGCTCACTTTGGAAAGGGAACCGGTCCAGTGTGGAAGGAAAATTTCAGGTGTCGGGGGAACGAGACACGATTGTGGGATTGTCCTGTTTCATCCTGGGAACAGTTTAGCTGCTCACATGAAAATGATGCCAGTGTCATCTGTACTGTTGAGTCATCTCAGTCAATTGAACTGAAATACACCAACTGTTCCACTGTCAAGCATCATTGACTATTTCCACAGGTCGCTGATTCACTAGTTTTTCTGATCGCATGCTTCCTTTGACACTAAGATCCAAAGATGTGTTTGTGGGTTTATTAGAAATTACAAATGAATCCAAGAGTTTCAGTCCAATAAACATTGAATACATACAATGTCCAGTTGTTAGTAATTCTCGTCATATAATATCTCTTTCAGGGTAAATCTGGGGCATTATTCAAGGGCTATAGAATCAGCAAGATGCTCTCAGCACCACTGCCATAGAATGGAAATGTTGCTGGAGCATTGAAACTGTTATCAATGTTGGCAGTTAAAATATGAATTATCATGGAATTCTCTGCAAAGATCAGCTGCACAATAGAAAACACTGTGAACTTGTTTCCAGATAAGTAATGAGATAAATTTGAATTTCTATTATACCAAGTGCAATAAAATGATAGTGAGTAAAGTAACTCGTTATTTCACCAATGTGTTATTTCTTTGATTATTTAACAAACTTGATGTAAATTACAATTCTCCCAGTTTCCAGGATTACATTTATCCATCAATCAGCTTCCTCATATAACAGATTATCTGTTCAGTTATCAGATCCCTTTCCGTGGGACATTGCTCAAAACAAAAGGGCTCCCACGCTTCACAATTTAAAATATAGGTAATAAAAACAGTAAGTGCTGGAAATATTCAGCAGATCTGGCAGCATGTATGTTGAGAGAAACAGTATCGATCTTTCAGTTTGCGGATCTTCCATCAGAACATAGAGATTTAACAGTTTATAATGAAAGGGGAAAACAAGGAAAGAATGAAAGTTACCGTCTGTGATATGGAAGAAGACAGGAGAGATTAAATGGCAAAAGGGACAATGCAAGGCAAAACGATATGGAATGGGTCAAGTAAAAAGCACATTTATAGAGGTGGTCTACATTGGAAGGCAAAATATCGTCCCAAAAGAAGGAAAAGGGGGAGGGAATCAGACCTGAAATTGCTGAACACAGTGTTGAATCCAAACGCTGTAAAGAAGCTCGTGGGAAGATGAAGGTCTGTTTCTCAAACTTATGTTAACCTTCATTGGAATTGTGTAGGAGAAAGCGGAGGGAGAGTTCAGAGTGGGAGTGGAATAAAGAATGAAAATGACAGGCAACCAGAAGCTGAAGGTAAAGATTGCAGACTGAACAAAGGTGTTTTGCAAAGTAATCACTCAACTGTGTTTGGTCTCCCGATGTAAAGGAGACAGCATTATGATCTGTCAATACAGTAAATGCAGTGAAAGTACAAGTAATCGCTGTTTCACTTGGAAGAGGTGCATGGAGGCTTGGATGGTGAGAAAGGTAGAGGTAACAGGGCAGTGGCAGCATCTCCTGCGCTTTCATGGAATGCTCCTGTGGGAAAGGGTGTTGAGAATGATTGAAGAGTGCATCAGGGTACCACAGAGCGAATGGTCCCTTCAGAATGTTAAAAGTGGAGGGAAGGGGAAGATGTGCTTGCTCGTGGCATCACATTCAAGGTGGTAGAAATGGTGGAAGATCATCTATTGAGTATGGAAGCTGGTGGAATGGAAGGTGAGGAGAAGCAGAATCCTATCATGGTTCTGGGAGGGGGGAAAGGGAGAAAGCAGAAGTATGGAAAATGGAATGGACGTGCTTGAGGGCCCAATCAACCATGGTGGGTGGATGATGAGGTGAGGAGAGTCCTTGTTTGAGGAAAAAGGAAGACATATCTGGAAGCACTGGTATGGAAAGTTGAATCACCAGACAGATACAATGCAGATGGAGAAAGTGGAAGAATGTGATAGAGTCATTAGAGGAATCGGGGTGTGTGGAATCATAGACAAGGTAACTGTGAGGGTCACTGGAGGAACTCTTTATACTGGTTAATAGCCTATCCCCAAAATCAGAGACAGTGATGTTGAGGAAGGGAATGGAAGAGTTGAAGATGAACCATGTGAAGATAAGCAGGCGAAATTGGAAGAATCGTTGATGATATTTTCAGGTCCAGGGCGAGAGCAGGAAATATCAGTACATGTGGAGAGGGGAACGACCTTCAGTCCCTCGTGTCAGTCACCTGTCAGCATTAGTGACTACAAATCAAAAGTGTTTCATTGCTTGTGAGGTAATTTGAGACTTCATCGGATGCATTATGTCAACTTAAACTTGTCTGTTTCTCTCCATATGGAATAAAAGGAACTGTCATCTGTCAGGAGCCATTTAGAGCCCCTGCTCCTCCCTTCGGTCTCATCACTTATCAATAGGCGGTATTTGCCGCGCTCAACCACAGTTCATTTTACCTTTTTTGCTCAATTTAGTCAGTGCAAGATATGTCATGAAAATGTATTTACTGAGAAAACGTAATGGTGAAGAATATCTTCTGACAAGCCGTCTAAACAATGATGACAGAAACAGTAACCATTCAAATTAATAACGTTTCTGGTGAAAGTAAGTTATGAGATATTTTGCTTCAGTTTCATCATTCTCAATATGTTTCATATCGTAGATGAAAATTGGTCACTGAGGCTGACTAACGGGGCAAGCCATTGTGATGGGCGAGTGGAGATTTACTACACCGGCAGCTGGGGGAGATTGCAGGATAGACACTGGACCCTGAATGATGCCAACGTGGTCTGTACAAAGCTGGGCTGCGGTGAAGCGACAGCCAGTTATAACTATTCAAAGGATGGAAAGAGTGAAGGACCCATCTGGGTGAATGATGTCCAATGTGAAGGAAACGAATTGCAGCTCCAGAACTGCAGCTTATTCACATTGAATTCGTCTCTGACTGACAGTATGGATGTCGGGGTCCTGTGTGCAGGTGAACAAATTCTTCACCGTTTTTACAAAAACATAAAAGTGAAATGTCTAATCTGCTCAGAAAAGTGGTAATATAGGTCATTTGTTCCTGGGTGTCTCAAACCAGTAATTTCATTCAGGTAGTGGGGGTGAGGATGGTGGGCGGTGGGGGATCTGGGGCTGGATGGGGGTGGTGTGCAGAGAGAGAGAGGACACGGGCACAATTAAGCAACAAGAACTTTTTATGACATAACTTTCAGTAAACACCGACATTACAAAGAGATTATCAGGAGTGTAATCGGACAGAAAACTGACACAGAGCCAAACAAAGATGTTGGAGTGAGTGACTAAATTCTTTGGCAGAAGGTTGGATTTGAAGAGCCGGAGACACAGAGATATTTCGGGTGGAAATTCTGACCTGGGGGGTTAGATGGTTAAAGGCAAGACTGAAAGTTGTGGAGATGGAAGTGGGTGATGGACAAGAAGCTGGATTCAGAGAAAAGCAGAGCTCTTGAAATGATTCAGGCTGGAGGAAGTTATACTGATGGCAGGGGGAGAGCATAAAGGGTCTGAACATGAAGATCATAATTGAAAACTCGAGGCATTGGTGGCAGGGAAACCAGTCTACATCAGTGAGTACAGTGGCGCTCCTGAGAGAGGCTTTATGTAGGACAGGCAACAATGCTTCAGATGAGCTGATGTTTATGGAGGGTGCAGGACGGGTGATGGCCCAGGAGAACATTAAAATAGTCGGTTCTGCAGGCAACAAAGCATGGGTGAGCATTTCTGCAGCATATGGGCTGAGGCAGGAATGGAGCTGAAGGATGATAGAGGTGAAAGATAACGGCCTTGTGATAAATAGAATATGGAATTGGAATCTCAGCTCTGGTATCAAATCCGGCGCCGAGCTTGCAATCAGTTCCATTGTACAGTATATAAGTGGAGGTAGCTGTGTGGGATTTGAGCTGGTGTAAGTTTCATAAGGACGTGTATAAAAGTAGACAGATGTTTCAGACTCGACGCTTGAAAGTTCCATTGTGCAGCATGTCAATGCGGGCGTATGTTCCAGGGATGTTGCATTATGCAGAATGTAAGTATGGGCATATGCTTTGGGGCTGTTCCAACGAACATTTATTTACCAATGACAGAGTGGAACTTACAACATCTGAGATAGTTAATGATTCTGATTTGATACCGATTGTTTACAGTAAGTATTTGCTTCGGACACAGCGGAAATCAATGTATTCCAGCGTTTCACGTCAGAGGTTTACAGTGCCAAATGGTTATCACACACTCAGTCACTGGACACAGTGGAGTATTTCATCTTGTTCTTCAGTTAGGTAGATGTTCAGCTCCACCCAGCATTTATGTCCACCTACAGAAGCCATGTGTCTTCTCCTTGTCTTCTACTTCTCTATCTGATGGGTCACATCGCTGATTTTTATTCTCCAAAGTGCCTGACGCAATTAGTCCAATCATTTTTCTCCACGCCAGTTTAAATACTGGTTTGCTGCTCAACCAGAAGGTCTACACATCTGGAGTTCAATTGTACATCGGCATTTCCTGATCCTGTCCGATATTTTGCAGAGCGATCCTGTTTTCTACCCTCTTTGGTCCGGTCCAACAGTCATATATTGATATAATTAGTAGTTTAGATCATTGATCTTTTACAGACAATAACAATTGCTAATGTGCCTCACAAGTTTTGTTTGCTCATTGAACATAATAGCACCAGCCTGTCTGGACAGAGAGGTCTGCATATTTTCTGTTCAGACATGCGGTTTACGTTTCTCAAATTACTCAAATATCTTCATTGTCAAAGGCAGATTCCCATCCTTGCAAAAGTAAGTGATTCTTTTATGCAATTAATATTAAATTGATCTATGATAATGTTATAGTCAACACAACCCTAGAACATAGTTCTTCACGAAGATACTGCATATTGTAAGGCTGATGTTCAAGGGTAGTACTTGTGGACGTTACATTCTCCAGTATGAAGTGAAAGAAATATATAGGGTGGATTAAACAAATTCTGGCCTTACCAGTGACACCCACATCCCCTGAAAGAATTAAATAAAAAAACAGAAAGGCACGGTGACATCTGGTGAACTATCTGGTAATATAGTCCTGAATGGATCAATTGCATAAAGCATCATCGGGTCCTACTGTTCTTCACTAAAACCACGCGTTAGTCAAAGATCATCCAGGAAGGCAAAGAAAACGCAAAGCATATCTTCTCTATCACAAATGTTCCTCCTGAACCACTCCCCTGCCTCGTCCACACTCAACTCCAAAACTAAGTGAGAGGAGCTCGTGGAATTTATTTTACAAAGTTCAAAAATGTCTGTCTATACGCCTTCCACTGCTTCCCTTTCTTCCCCATCCCACCAGGCCTAACTTCCTTTCAATTCCCCACCCCCACCCCATACCATCACCCTGATTTGGCATTTCTTGTTTCTCTCCTAGAGTCCTTCACGCTCTCTCTGTATCTGTGCTGTTGCTGAAATCCACATATTGCTGCCTACACCTTATTTCTACTAAACTACCGAACACACACATTCACTTCCTGGTCCCCATGTTAGCTGACAATATTAACGATTCTCTCTCTCTCTCTCTCTCTTTCTCTTCATTTTCAGCCCCATGTCCTTCAAATCAGCAGTCATCACACCTCCCCTCAAAAAGGAGCCATTGACCACCTGTCCATGCAAATTACTGCCCCGGCTCCAACTGTTCATACCTCACCAAAGTCTTTGAATGTGTTGACGCCACCCAAATCCATGCTCATCTTTTATGGAGTTGCATGTTTCAATTTCTCAAATCAGATTTCTATCCACACCACAGGACCAAAACACCTCTTACCAAAATCACAAATGACCTCCTAAGTGATTGTAACAAATATAACCGGTGCCTTCTGCTCATTCTTGACTTGCATACAGCTTTTGATATGAGTGATCATGAAATTCTGCTCCAAGCCCTCTCCATTAACACCCGGCTGGTTCCAGTCTTATCTACACGGTCATAGTCAGAAAGTTATCTGCAATGGCTTCTCTTCCCGCTCCTGCAAAGTCGCCTATAGTGTCACCAAAGGATCTATCCTTCGACAACTCATTTCTCATTTACATGCTGCCTTTCAGTGACATCCGCAAACACAGCCTCAGTTTCCACATATAACTCACAGTATCCAACTCGACCTCACATCCAACTCTCGTGATCCCTCCACAGCCTGTACACTGTCAGAATTCCAGTCTGGCTTTCAGTACTGCATCAGCAAAAAATTCCTCCAACTCAGTATTGAAAAGATACAAGCCATCAGTCCCCATCGCATCTCTTCCCTTGCCACAAACTCCATTCCTTTCCATACCAACAGTGTGCTACTCAGCCAGACTGCTTGTGACCTTTGTATTATATTTGACCCCGAGGTGAGTTATCTATCACATATCCATACCATGATTAACACTGTCTATTTTCACCTCCATAACATCACCCTACTTTGCCTTATCTAGTATTGTCGATTGCTTTGTTCCCTCTAAGCTCGATGATTCTAATGCACTCCTGGCTGGCTTCCCTAGTTACAACCTCTGCAAAATCTGCTGTCTCGACCATGTGCCACTTAGCCATCTGCCCTGTGCTGACTGACCGACATTGTTCAGCAATGCCCGATTTTAAAATTCTCATCCCTATTTTCAAATCCCTTCTTGACCTCACAGCTCCTGTCTTTGCAATCGGTTCCAGTCTGACAGCTCTTAGTTCTGTCTTCTTGAGCAATCCTGAGTTTAATAGCACAGCATCTTCGGCCGTGTCTCTAGCTGCGGAGGTGATACGCTGCAGAATTAATTCCTTAAATCTCTCTGCCTGGCAACCACTCTTTCCTGCTTTAAGACGCCCCATAAAAAACTAACTCTTTGACTTAGCTTTTGGTCATCTGACCTAAATATATTCTTAGGTGTTCCATGTTAAAATTTCTTTGACATCACTCCTGGATCGTGCCTTGAGATGTTTTATCACAATCACGGCGCTAGATAAATGCAATTCACTTGTTATTCGATATAAAGGAAATAGGAGATGGCAGTAAATGTCCGTCCAAGGTACCAAATAAGGGCAACATACATGGACCAGGAACAGATACAGTTATCGTACATGAGTATAAATTGACTGTTAATCATGTGAGTGATTTCCTGTACAACAACGCACATAATGTTTAAAACATAAAAGGGGAACTGGAGACCATAACTTGTCAAAGCCAGATGTAGAAGGTTAACTGAACCATTTCTGTTCTTTACAATCAATGTAAGAAGTAAGTGTAAACAATTCAGTTGAAAAGTTTTATTTACCTGTCAACGGCACATTTAACTAGTTCTTTTTTTCAGCTGGTGATGGTACAATGAGTTGTATTGAGTGATGAGGTGAATGTGTATTGAAAGCATAATCCTCCTGTACTATTGTCCAACAGAACACGCGCAGTTAAGGCTGTCTGACGGTGGAAGCCCATGTACTGGCCGAGTGGAGATTTATCACAATGGGACCTGGGGCTCAGTTTGCGATGATTCCTGGGATCTGGCGGACGCTGACGTGGTTTGCAAACAGCTGGGTTGTGGAAAGGCATTGGACATGGCACTTCCTACATCTTGTGGACCAGGCTCAGGGCCAGTTTGGTTGGATGAACTGAAGTGTTCCGGTAACGAATCATTTCTCTGGGAATGTCCCTCAGCATCGTGGGGTAACCACGACTGTTCTCATAAGGAAGATGTGAGGATCATGTGTTCAGGTAAGGGTGCTTCCATATACCCATTTTCCGTCGTGTTGTGCACGTGGCTTCACAGGGAAGATATTACATCGAACGATATGCAATGGACAGCACAGAATCTGGCCATTCGGCATAACCGGTCAATGTGGTGTTTATGTTGCCCACGAGTATCACCCCACATTACTGCATCTAACCCTCTTTGCATATCCACCTACTTCTTTTTCCGTCATGTACCAATACAGCTTTACCTGAAAGGCATCAGTTCTAATCACCTCAACAATTGCATGTGTTCGGAATTCAAAATTCAAACCACTCCCTGGGTAAAAATAAAAAACTTCTTCTGAATTTCTTATTAGATGTATTCATTATTATCCTATATTTATGATCACTAGCTTCGATCTCTGTCAGTTAACTGGTGATTAGTGTCTCTTATCCCGAGATCTCTTTGCTGCTCGACATCATTTTCACTCTTATTTTGCATGAAGTACGTGGCCTCTTTATTCTTCCTATCAGCACTGACCACCTTAGGCTTATCTGTATTCAACTCATTTGGCAATTGTATGCCCATTCGACCTGCTTATTAACGTATTCCCATATTTTGTCTGTCTTACTTAGTGTTAACTATATCCCCAAATTGCTGTCATCTTAAATTTTGAAATGATGTCTCCCTTGTCTAAATCCAAATCTTTCATGTAAATATTAAGCAGCAATAATCCCAGCCCTGTGTAACACCACTTCCCACCTTCCGCCATTCTAGGTTACCAGCTTTAACAATGACAGTGTGCTTTGCAGCTAGTTTTCTCCCATTCTTCCACTGATCTCTTGACTCCAAATGCTCTGTCTCCAGTCATTATCCTGCTATATGCTACCTTGTCAGAGGCCTTTTGGAAAAAAAAAGAACATGCATATTGCGTCGACTGAATTATCACCATTATCTTTCTGTAATTACTTCAAAGCATTCAATAACGTTGTTTGTCCTTCTGTTGCGAAATCTATGTTGATTATTCTTTATTACATTATGGGCTGTCGGTGTATTTCTGTCACTTTTCTGAAATACGTACTGGCAATCAGTGAACACAACCGGTGCAGCATGTGTTGAGTTGTGCAGTATGAACATACAACGAGTTATCAATCTAACTATCCGGATATTTCTTGTGTCATTGACAGAGCACAAAGAGCTGCGGCTGGTGAATGGGAAGCATCGCTGTGAGGGGCGAGTGGAAGTGTTCTACAATGGCACCTGGGGAACAGTGTGCTCGGATACACTTGATAGAGCTGATGCAGAAGTGATCTGTAAACAGTTAGAGTGCGGTCCCCTCAGTTCTATCGATTATTCCGCTCAGTCATTCGGAGCAGGATCCGGACCCATTTGGCTCGATCGAATCGAGTGTATTTCACACGAATCGTTCCTTTGGCACTGTCAAACAAAACCGTGGGGTAAACACAACTGTGAACACAGGGAGGATGCTGGCGTTGTTTGTTCAGGTAACACAACAAACCTCTCAATGTGCCAGTGTCATTTAAAACATTGGTGTCTGATACAGTCAGCATGTTTCTCTTCTAAACAGAAGCAAAAGTAACTAAGGAGCAGCTCCACAGATCAAAGGACTGCATTCGAGAATATGATTGTTAACGTGTGCTTTCACCAGGTGCTACTTCCTCTTCATTATACCAACTATCTGACTTGTACTCCTGTCTTATACTACATCAATAATAATAATTGATTCTCTTTGACAGATTCGGGACAATGGTTGCGCCTGTTTGGAGGTAACACCAACTGCTCCGGGAGAGTGGAGATATTGTGCAATAACAGCTGGGGCACGGTGTGTGATGACTCCTGGGACATGGCCGATGCCAATGTTGTCTGCAGACAGCTGGATTTTGGTCACGCTCTATTGGCGCCAGGAGGTGCTACTTTTTCCCAGGGTGACGGTGTTATCTGGCTGGATGAGGTGAAGTGCACTGGAAGCGAATCTTTCTGGCCGACTGTCCTTCCTCATCGCCGGCTCAATCTGACTGCGATCATAAGGAAGATGCCAGTGTGATTTGTTCTGGTGAGGGTGGCAGGGTTTGGAGAGTGGGGTTAGGGTTCCTTGTATGGCTAAATTGACTCATTAATTCGGGAAATTAAAAACAGTATTTATCGTTTAAATGGAAAGTGCTGAAATGTCATCTTCCTGAACGTTTTGTACAATATATTCCACAGGGCTCGATGTGCCTCCAAATGCTTTCCCATCCACATCTGCAGGTACTTACCATTATTACTATTCCAGCTCGTGTTAGGGTTTGCATTCGTTGAATTGCTATTGTTGTCACTGTCTGAAGATACTATGAGCACGTTCTCACTGACGGGAACATTTGTTTTCCTCACCGCATATTTCAAATGATCCATTTGAAATTCCGCTAATCCCAGTCTCTGGCTGTACCTGAACTGCCCTGTACTCATCAGAAACGTGGGGGCACTGTCTCTGTAATTTAGGTTGGCTCACACTTTCCTCTTGTGCAATGTACAACACACAAACTGGGGAATCTTCAGCCCGACTCATTGCCCGGACGCAATAGATATAATTATTAAATACGTACTGTAAATACTGTATGATGCAAGCCAGACTGTGTCTGTGTTAAACCTTTCTGCATTGTTGTCATTAAGAACAGGGATATAAAACTACTTCCATCCTAGTTGCGGTCTTCTTCGGAGTTCTGCTAATCTGTGTGTTGATCTCACTGATGGTGATTATACAGAAAACGTCAATCAGAAGAGGTGCGGCTTATATCTTACCGCGGATCCAACACAAAATCCCAGATATTGTGTCATATACTTGCCAAACTCTATGTCCATTGCAGCTTTCTGTGGACTGTCAAGTGGCCTTCTTGGAAATACATTGTATTTCTTTCTGTTTTTTGCTGACTTTCTCCATTCAATGTGCTGCGGAATTAGTAAAATCTGACATTTAAAAGGGAGAGTGATTTGAAGTGTCTACATTCACTGAAGAGTTGAGCACATAATACATGAAACTTTGGAAGAATTTACTTCTTGTAACAATGGATCAGGAAGTTTAATTGACATTCTAGGGCTGTGCATTCAAGCTATTTATTGGACTGTCAATCTTCCTTCATCCATTGGGCAGCAATTCCAGCCCTTCAGATTCTGGCTCTGGGCATCCAATCACGAGCTGTCTAACCGGGTCTGTCTGTTATTTTGACAGATGATACTTGTATAGGATCTTCTGCATCCAAAACAACGCTTCCAGTCATATTTCACCCACCCTACTCACTCCTGATTTATTATAAGTAATGGGCCTCTTAATAAAAAACACTTTTAGAACAACAAAGAACAAAGAACAGTAAAGCACAGGAACAGGTCATTCAGCCCTCCAAGCCTGTGCCGATCTTGATGCCTGTCGAAATTACAACCTTCTGCGCTTACGAGGACCATACTCCTCTATTCCCATCCTATTCATGTTTTTTCAAGATGATTCGTAATATTATAGAGTTTTTTTTCTAGAAATAGCACTCTTTCTCTCTTATTAAGAAAGATTCTGTAGCTAGGACAGCATAGGCCTGGTAACTCTGCCAAGGACCCAACCGGAACAGGCTCTGAAACAAGACAGTCCTAAACTGGATAAATCCCCAGACCCAGATGAGATGTGAACCAGGCAGCTATGTGAGAAAAGGGATGAGATAACAGGGGATTTGGCACACATTTTCAAATCCTATCTGGTCACAGGAGATGTACCAGAGGACTGAAGGACAGTGAATGTGGTACCATTATTCAAGAGGTGTAGGAGGGATATACCAGGTAATTGCTGGCCGGTGAATCTAACATCAGCAGTAGGAAAACTATTGGAAAAAATCCGGAGGAACAGGATTAATCTCTACATGGAGAGGCAGGCATTACTCAGGGATAGTCAGCATGGCTTTGTCAGAGGGAGATCGTTTCTAACAAACTTGATTGAACTTTTCCTCAGTGAACACGTTTCTCCCCAGTCTGCTGCAGGTGAACATATGAGTATGTAGAAAAATAGACACATAGACAAAAACAAAAATACGCACAACAAAACTACTCCACATTCACAATACCTGGCATTGTCTCTTTACTGTCACTATCTCTGCGATTTGGATGTGTTCGCAGATAATTTACTGTTAAACGCTCGTGGGTTGCAACTAAACTTTAATCTCCCGACCCTCCATCTGACAGGTTCTGTCACTAGCGGCAAGGGTTCACCGGCTGGTTTGTACCAAGCAATTTATGAAGAGATTGGGAATGTTCCACCTTGCAAGGATTCCTATCAGGTCCAGCGTTCAGATCTGTGCTTTTCATTTCATACCGAATTTTCACGAGACAAATGTCATTTCCACTTAAACATCGCATTTTAATGGTCAGTTTCCTGACTGAACACTGTCAGAAATCCGCTCATTATCCCCATGTGAAGGAGTCCTATCACAGTGCGAGTGTGCCAATATCTGTGTGCAAACTAAAATGAGCAATGGGTTTGGGAAGATTCCCACTCGTCGTTGCTGCTTAAATAACGTGATTTCTGTTTGTTTGTAATTTGGGCTGCCATTTATCTTTTGAAGTAGTCCAGACCATGACCCAGGCCTAGAGCATTCCTGTGGTCCTCATTTATTACATTTCACTCAACTGGATTCTGGTACCTGACCAGGATTCAGTTTCTTTGGGGATGAGGAGAAAGGAGTTCCAGTGCACAATACCATCCAACAATCCCACAATATATTCGTATGCAAAGCTTTTATTCCATTTAAACTAGACCATAAATAGTCACTGCTCTCAGGAGGAGACAGTCACATTGACTCAGATTTTATTTCTCGAGGTGACTGGATTTCTGGGTCAGAAACACGTTCGCATCAGGAACTCCTGATCTGAACTTGGTGGTTTCTAGAAAATACTTATTCTAACAATTTGTATTCTGAAGTTTAACATGAAATCTGCAAATTCTGCACCTTGATACTGGGGCAGCAACACTACCAAACCTATATAAGTTCTGTCCTGAGATATATTTGGAGGGCGATTTGACCATTGATATAAATTACTCAGGTTACAACAAAACACACAAAGATGATTTCCCTGGCAGATAAGATAAAGGAGAATCCTAAAAGATGATATAAGTATATTAAGAATAAAATGGTAACTCGGGAGAGAGTAGGTCCCCTTAAGGATCAATGTGGCAATTTATGTATGGAGCTACAGAAATGGGCAAGGTCTTAAATGAATACGTTTCATCTGTGTTTACCATGCAGAAGGTCATGGAAGGTAATTAGTTCAAGAGAGGAAACACCGATATCCTGAAGCACATCAACATTACAAAGGAGGAGGTTTTGTAGGTTTCAAAGCTCATTAAGGTGGATAAATCTCCAGGGTCTAACCAGGTGTATCCTAGGATGCTATAGGAAACAAGGCAGGATGTTGCTGGGGCCCTGGCAGAAATTTTAGTATCATCGTTAGCCACAGGTGAGGTACCAGAAGACTGGAGGATAGCTAATGTTGTGCGTTTATTTAAGAACGGAAGCAGGAATATGCCAGCGAACTGCAGGCTGGTGAGCCTTACATCAGTGGTGGGAAAGGTATTGGAGGGGATTCTGAGAGACAGGATTTATATGCATCTGCAAAGGCATGGTCTCATTCGGGCCAGTCAGAATGGCTTTGTGCGTGGGAAATCATGTCTCACGAATTTGATTGAGGTTTTTGAGGAGGTGACCAAGAGATTGACGAGGGCAGGGCGATGGACATTGTCGCCATGGAATTTAGCAAGGCCTTTGACAAGGTTCTGCATGGTAGGTTGATCGGGAAGTTTCAAACACATGGGGTGCAGGGTGAGGTAGCCAATTGGATACAAAATTGGCTTGGTGATAGGAGGCAGAGGGTAGTGGTAGTGATTTGTTTATCAGATTGGAGGCTGGTGACCACTGGTGTGCCGCAGGGATCGGTGCTGGACCCTCTGTTGTTCGTTATATATATTCATGACTTGGATGAGAATGTCTGGGGGAAGATTAGTAACTTTGCAGATGACACAAAAATTAGTGGTATTGTGGACAGTGAAGAAGGTTGTCTAAGGTTACAGCAGGATATAGATCAACTGGAGAAATGGGCAAGGAAAAGATTGGCAAATGGAAATTAATGCAGACAATTGCAAAGAGATGCATTTTGGGAAGTTAAACCAGGGCAGGCCATATATAGGTAATGGCAGTGCCCTGGGGAGTGTTGCTGAGCATAGAGACCTTGGTGTGCAAGTACATAGTTCCCTGAAAGTGGCAACACTGGTAGGCAGGCTGGTGAAGAAGGCGTATGGCATGCTTGCCTACATTAACCGAGGCATTGAGTACAAGAGTTGGGACGTAATTTTACAGTTGTACATATCATTGGTTTGTACTGTGTGCAGTTCTGTTCGCTGCACGACAGGAAAGATGTGATTAAGCTCAAGAGGGTGCAGAAAAATTCAGAAGGATGTTACCTGGTTTGGAGGGCTTGAGGTATAAAGTGAGATTGGATAGGCTGGGTCTGCTTTCCCTGCCCCATTATTTGGGGTGGGGTTCGGTGTTGGAGCCATCACCGGCCGTTTGAGACTCTGAAAGGGAAAGAGACGGGGCAGGGTGGACAGGTTCTTCATGTAGAAACTGTGCTGACCGACTATGTTTTACATTATTGTCTCTGCTCTGATGTCTGAAATCTAACCCACCAGCTGTACTGTGTATTGTTTTAACTGCTCGCTGTATGAGCCAACATTTATGGTCCATCCCTAGTTGCTCTTGAACCACTGCAGTCTTTGTGATGAATGTTCCACAATCGTGTCAGTTACAAAGCCCAGGACATTGTTTCCAGATGATGATGGTATTATGTTATTTACTCGAACGTCACAATTAATCTCTCCAATAGCCATCCATGTTTGTGTTTAACAGTTGCTGATTCAATTGAGTCCCTCAATCAGATTGAATATTACACCAGTCACAGTTTGGGTGACACGGATCCTGGATCAGAAATTCCTGAAGGGAACTCCTCCAGTATTGAGGGTGGGTGCAGTTTTACTTGTTGCCATCACGTTTTTTAATCCATAACGAAATCTGCTATCTAAAATTAACAATGAAATATATCAGAACTTACTCGCTGTAAAATGATGCTGCTGAAGACATGGAGCTTTGCTGACTGATTTTAGTTTTAAAAATTGAGAAATAATTTGGATTTCTCAAAATCATGTCGATTTAACCCAGTCGTATAATGGAATGAAACTTTCAGTTCATGATGTTTTCTGACACTGTTGTCTGGGCGGTGAAATGCGAAATTTGTGTGCATGTTGGATAGGCGATTCAATGGGATACATGTGACTTTAAAAGGGAGGCCAGAATTTTCTCACACAGTGACCACAGACTGCAAGGGAAAATGCTGCTGGATAGCGGTGCAATGGAAGCTCGACGTCTTTACACTGTTCGGTGATGTTCCCTGAGTCGGCAGAGCTGGTGGGTGGAGGCTGCAGTTTAACGCTCTGGGCAGGTAACTGAGCCTCTTAAACAGGAAACGCATGGCAATTTACCAAGCTATTAACAATTTAGTGAAGGTGCATCAAAAGGGCGGCACAATGGCGCAGTGGTTAGCACTGCACCCTCACAGCTCCAGCAATCCGGGTTCAATTCTGGGTACTGTCTGTGTGGAGTTTGCTAGTTCTCCCTGTGTCTGCGTGGATTTCCTCCGGGTGCTCCGGTTTCTTCCCACAGCCAAAAGACTTGCAGGTTGATAGGCAGAAGGGCCTGTTTCAGTGCTGTATATCTAAATAAACAACAGTTTTCACAGATTCACCATCTGTAAGCAAGGGGAAGGTCAGTTTTGGCTGTGAAAAGCATTGTGATACTGGAGAGCGATACTGACTCGCGATATTGGCAATCTGGAGGCTGACCAATCTTGGCGATCACAACAGAAGTATTCAGGATGAGCATCCACGACGAATGGCAACATAGTTATACAAAGTAAAAAGAATGGAGACCTTGAGCAGTGAGTGCAGCAATTTACAATTGGTGTCAGCCACTCCTGTTTTGAGGTCTCTTTGAGAGTGACAAGAATCATGAGGCTGGAAGAGAGTGTGGATGAACAGGGCGCACAGTCGCACGCAAGCAGCTTCTTGAGTGAAGAAGATGCGACCCACCAGAGAAGGTTTACCATCAGAGGCTCTGATTCCTGCAAATGATAGAGCAGCAGTGTCACTGAAGTTTGTGCCTCTCCAGGGAGGCGGTCACTGAGCTGTGCACTATGATGGAGGAGGATCTGAACCAATGAGTGGGGGCATCCATCCTGCAATTACATTTTCATCTTTTGTGACATTTAAGACTGTGAGCTTAATGTTAGGCACTGCACTCACCTTGCCATACTACATCCGGGCATTGATCCTGTTCCTGCACTGAAGCCTCTTACATGGGACCACCTCACGTCTGCTCACCTCCACATCAGTGTCCTGCCAGGCCATCTCTGCCTGCCTAGCCGGCCTCCTTCAGCCATCCCAATGGGAAATGCACTTCCCTCCTTGACCTTGCAGCCTGGAGGATCACTTCCAGGGTGGCATGAGAAAACCTGAGCGCCACACTTGATCTGAGTGCTGCCATCGAACAAACACACCAGTTGTCAGTCCTCCCATTCAATGTCCTCCAGTGCTCCTGTCTTTCAATCGATTGCTGGATGCTTTTAGAATAGCATGGGCCTATGGAGACTCAACTACCGTGACACGACATGGTCCTACCATTCTCCAGCCTCTAATCTCACTACAGCTGAACATCACAGTCAAACCTGGCAGGCCCGGGTAGATTGACGTCTAATGATATCATTCTAAATATTCAGTTTTACCATGTGATTTTTGTGAAAATCATTATTTCCTCTCAGGTCTGCTTCCGGGTGATTTTGATGATGTTCAGACAGCAGCCATTGACACTCAGGATGGTCACTTGTTGCTGGACAGTGGTCCTGATGATCTCTTCACACTGACAAGTGCCGGCGGTGATCTCTCCACTATCAGTGAGTTAAACCCCCACAATCACCAGCTCTCTGTCACTACTTTGACTTTCATTCCAATCGGTGTTTTCATAGACCGCTGGTTGATTTAAATTCATGTTGTGATGAAAGGAAATTTATCTAATTAATGCTTGACTTAATTTAAAAAGTACTTCCTGATGTTATTCCTTTTGTAATATCTCTCTTATTAATACTCCCACTGGAAATCCTTCAAGTGCTCAATCTGAACACCCTGATTCAGGCTCAGAAGATCCACTTCATCTGCTATCATCCAGCGGGAAAATAACAACACCGTGAATGGAGCTGAAAAACATTCAAATTCCAGTCCCCATCACCTCATTGACACTTATATAGATGACCCGAACTGAACTCGATTTCAGTTCCATCATTAATACATAATCTTTCTCCCCACAGCATACAGCTCTCACACCTGCACTGAACTCGCTTTTAGTCCAATCATTTATCTATCATCTTTCTCTCCGCAGTATACAGCTCTCACACCCGCACTGAACCAGCTTTACTGGTTCCCTCCAATCTTGAAGACAATGAGGATGTTCACTGTGATAGGTACACAATAGCAGACATTCCACCAACGATGGGCAGTGACTGTCTGGTTAAGCATTTTATGTCGACATCAACCCAGTAAGAGCAATGCTGTATGATTTGTTCCATGTGTACAGTCCCGGCTGGTTCTGATAGTAATGTGATAATCAGTGGTGTTTTCAGCAGTCAGTGATTCTAAAGTATCAGAGAGAACATTCTGTGCACTTAACCTTGAAATAGGAGGCTTATAGAAACAGGAATATTCCTAGGAGATCATATACTGTATTTGATGTGTTTGTTTGATGGTTTGCATTGTTGTAACCCTCTCAAGTCGTGTCTGCTGTCCTTTCAGCTAAAAGTCAGCCTCAAATCCTACAAATGATGTCTGAAGGTGGACCACAGGCTGGTGGAAAATATTCTGTGTAAATATTCTGAGAGAATGGCATGAACTTTTCCAACAGTGTGAACATGCTGGATGTGCTTCCCTTCACGATTTAAACATCACTTTATCTTCATCAATCACCAGATTACTTGATGTTGAAATAACTAGATTTGGCTTTTCTCCACATTTTGTCTGAAAGTGTGTGTGTTCCGTTTAATTAAAATACAAAAGAGAATTGATTTCGGATCATTTCTCTGTCTGTACAAATATTGAGATATATTACTCCGCATGTAATTACTAACATTGCCACAGAGATTAAAATCATTGCTTATTCAAAAAGAGTTCATACGAAGTTCGTTCTGTAACCGCTTCATATATTCATATCTTATTAAAGAAGGTTCAGAAAACGTCAGGCCACAAATAAATGGTCTGTCCCTTTTATCTGCATTTATTGTAACTGTTTCCTGCACCGCTATATACTCGATGTGGACAAATTACTGCAGTTTATCGTGTAAGTGTTGATGTGCAATGGAAATAACATAAAATTAAAAAACATTTATTTCATGTTTTAATTGGAATGTGTGCCTTTGTCAATATTAATTCCTATATTACGGTTCAAGTGCTAAATATGCACCAATTCCGAGATACAATACAATGTGGTTTTACTGTGCTATACTCTCCTAGTGTATGGCGGGACAGTCGGAGAATCTGATCAGAAATTAATGCGTTTTTACACTTTAATGATTAATATTTCAGTTAGTCATCACTGGAGTACAATTGTTACTCAGTCAGGGGAAGACTACACCGTGCACTACTCTCCAGCAGATTGTGAGTTTTCTGATTGGTAGGCTTACCGAAACACCCGTATCCACCAGCAGAGGGCAACATTATTAGAATTGAAAGCATACAATGCTGGAAACACTTAACAGGTCAGGTATCATCTGTGGAGAGTGACACAGAACTAGGTTTGCATGTTCATGCGATTTCTTCAGAAATAGAACATTGAACATAGAACATAGAACAGTACAGCACGGTACAGGCCCTTCGGCCCACGATGTTGTGCCGAACCTTTAAACTACTCCAGGATCAAACTGCCTACATACCCTTCATACTACTATCATCCATGTACCTAGCCAAGAGGCGGTTAACTGCCCCTAACGTATCTGATTCTACTACCACCGCTGGCTATGTATTCCACGCACCCATCACTCTCTGTGCAAGGAACCTACCTCTGACATCTCCCTGAAACCTTCCACCAATCACCTTAAAATTATGCCCCCTGGTGATTGCCCTTTCCGCCCTGGAAATATGTCTCTGGCTATCCACTCTATCTAAGCCTCTCATCATATTGTACCCCTCTATCAAGTCACCTCTCATCCTTCTTCACTCCAATGAGAAAAACCCTAGCTCTCTCAACCTTTCTTCGTTAAACATGCCCTCCAGTCCAGGCAGCATCCTGGTAAATCTCCTCTGCACCCTTTCTAAAGCTTCCACATCCTTCCTATAATGAGGCGACCAGAACTGAACACAATATTCCAAATGTGGTCTAACCAGGGCTTTATAGAGCTGCAGCATAAGCTCGCGGCTCTTAAACTCAATCCCCCTGTTAATGAAAGCGAACACACCATATTCTTTCTTAACAACCCTATCAACTTGGGTGGCAACGGTGAGCGATCTATGGACATGGACCCCAAGATCCCTCTGTTCCTCCACACTGCCAAGAATCCTGTCTTTAAGCCTGTATTCTGCATTCAAATTCGACCTTCCAAAATGAATCACTTCACACTTTTTCAGGTTGAACTCCATCTGCACTTCTCAGCCCAGCTCTGCATCCTGGTCAATGTCCCGTTGCAACCTACAACAGCCTTTTACACTATCCAAAACTCCAGCAATCTTCGTGTCATCGGCAAACTTGCTAACCCAGCCTTCCACTTCCTCATCCAAGTCATTTATAAACATCACAAAGAGCAGAGGTCCCAGAGCAAATCCCTGCGGAACACCACTGGTCACCGAGCTCCAGGCTGAATACTTTCCATCTACTACCACCCTCTGTCTTCTATGGGCCAGCCAATTCTGTATCCAGACAGCCAACTTTCCTTGAATCCCATGCCTCCTTACTTTCTGAATGAGCCTACCATGGGGAGCCTTATCAAACGCCTTACTAAAATCCATATACAACACATCCACTGCTCTTCCTTCATCAGTGTGTTTTGTCACATCTTCAAAGTATTCAATAAGGCTTGTGAGGCATGACCTGCCCCTCACAAAGCCATGCTGACTGTCTCTAATCAAACTATGCTTTTCCAAATAATCATAAATCCTGTCTCTCGGAATCCTCTCCAATAATTTGCCCACTACCGACGTAAGACGTTAATTATATAATGATCGAGATTAACTACTTTTAACAAATACAGAACCAGGGAAAATGAGGCTTGGAGAGAGTAAAAGAGTTAACTTTTATGTTAATATGGAAGCAGGTGTGATTAAGTGAAACCTGTCCCCTTTACTCTCTCTGATCTTTGTCCCTGTGATCTGCAACACTTAATTCCCTCAACCCTGACACAGCACCGTGGGTCAGAGTGCCATTCAAGTGGGGGCATAAAAGAAATGTAATAGCAATAGAGAATCGCATAGTTTGGGGAATAGATACTGTTCTTTGCAGCAAAGACAGGGAGTCCGGAAGGCTGTGTTGCCTACCTGGTGCCAAGGTTAACGAGATATCTTCTGGGCTAGAGAGGAACTTGAAGTGGGAGTGGAAGGTTCCAGTTGTCGTGGTCCACGTAGGTACCAATGACATAGTTAGGACTTGGAAAGAGGTTCTGCTGAGCGACTATAGCAGCTCGGGGCTAAATTAAAAAGCAGAACCACAAAGGTATTAATCTCGGCATTACGACCTCAACTACGTGCAAATTGGCGGAGGGTAAATAAGATTAGAGAGGTAAATGCGTGGCTCAAAGATTGGTGTGGGAGAAATGGATTCCGATTCATGGGGCACTGGCATCAGTACTGAGGAAGGAGAGAGGTGTTCCTTTGGGACGGCCCTCATTTGAACCAAGTTGGGACCAGTGACCTGCCGAATGGTATAACTAGGGTTGCAGATAGGACTTTGAACTAATTAGAGGGGGGAGGGTACAATTGAAGGGAAGTTTATAAAAAATCAAAAGGAAACGAGAGATCAGAGATGCAGGGTAGTGAAGAGGCGAACAGTAATCAAAGTGTGACAGGAAGGGGCAGAAAATATAAGCAGAATACAGCAGCAGAAATTAGAACCAAAATGAGTAACAATGGTAAAAAGTCTAAGATTAAGGCTCTTTATCTGTATGGACGCAGGATTTATGACAAGATAGCTGATTTGACCGCACAAATAGAGATACATGAATATGATTTGATAGCAACTACAGAGACAAGGTTGCAGAATGACCAAGACTGGGAACACGAAACTCAAGGCATCTGATAATCTGGATAGAAAAGGCAAAAGGGAAAGGAGGTGAGGTAACTTTGCTCATAAATCAGTGCGATGTGTTGGGCTGATTGATGCTTATTCGCACTATACCAGCTCTGCATGGCGATCAGCATCCTGGGCTGGTAACCCATATTCACACTGTACCAGCTCGGCATTGTGATCAGTATCCTGGGCTGGTTGACCCATATACACACTGTACCAGCTCGGGATGGCGATCTCTAAACTGGGTTGGTTGGCCTATTTCGGACGGAACTGGCTGGACATGGAAATCAGTATCCTGGGCTGGTAACCCATATTCACACAGTACCAGCTCGGCATGGTGATTCGTGTCCTGGGCTGGGAGACCCATGTTCTCACTGTACCAGCTCGGCATGGTGATCAGTATGCTCGGCTGGTTAACCCGTATTCACACTGTACCAGCTCAGCATGGCAATATATAAACTTGGTTGGTTGACCCATATTCGGACTGTACCAGCTCAACATGCTGATCAGTATCCTGGGCTGCTTGAACCATAATCACACTGTACCACCTCGGCATGTTGATCAGTATCCTGGGCTGGTTGAGCCAAATTCATAATCTACCAGCTCAGCATGGCGATCAGTATCCTGGGCTGGTTGACCCATGTTCACACTGTACCAGCTCGGCATGGTGTTCAGTATCCGGGGCTGTTTGACCCAGATTCACACTGTACCAGCTCGGCATGGTGATCAGTATCCGGGGCTGGTTGACCCATATTCACACTGTACCAGCTCGGCATGCTGATCAGTATGCGGGGCTGGTTGACCCATATTCACACTGTACCAGCTCGGCATGCCTAATCAACATCCTAGGCTGGTTGGCACATTTTCAAACTTTTCTTTCACGGCCTGGTGATCAGCATTCCAGGCTGGTTGACCCACATTCACACGACCAGCTCGACATGGTGATCACCTCCGCTCTGTCCGTAAGCATGATGCCGAGCTGCCGGTTTCTGACCATTTCAACACACCACCCCCTGCTTTCATGCTCACACCTCTGTCCTGGGATGGCTGCAGTGTTCCAGCGAACATCAACACAAGCTCATGGAACAACATCTCATTTAGTAATTAAGCACACAACAGCCTGCGGGACTGAACATTGAGTGCAATCATTTCTGGACTGCACCAGAAGGGTACCAATATCCTGGGGGGGAGATTTGCTAGTGCTCTTCGGGGGGCTTTAAACTAATTCAGCAAGGGAATGGAAACCTAAAATGTAGTTCCAGTGTATAGGATGTTGAGAGTAGTGAGGTCAGGGATAAGGATACAAGGACGCAAGAGGGCACTGGCAAGCAAGAACTCCGTTTAAAGTGTGCCCACATCAACGCCAGGAGCATCCAGAATAAGGTGGGTGAGCTTGCAGCATGGGTTGGTACAAGGGATCTCGATGTAGTGGCCATTTCGGAGACATGGGTAGAGCAGGGGCAGGAACTGATGTTGCAGGTTCCGGGATTTAGATGTTTCAGTAAGAACAGAGAAGATGGTTAAAGAGAGTGGGGGGGGGGGGGGTGGTGGCATTGTTAATCAAGGAGAGTATTACAGCGGCAGAAAGGACGTTTGAGGACCCGTCTACTGAGGCTGTATGGGCCGAGGTTAGAAACAGGAGAGGAAAGGTCACCCTGTTGGGAGTCTTCGAAAGACCTCCGAATAGTTCCAGAGATGTAGAGGAAAGGATAGCGAAGATGATTCTCGACAGGGGCGAGAGTAACAGGGTAGTTGTTATGGGGGACTTTAGCTTTCCAAATATTGACTGGAAATATTTCGAGTACTTTAGTTGGGTCAGTTTTTGTCCAGTGTGTGCTGGAGGGTTTTCTGACACAGTATGTAGACAGGCCAAACAGGGGCGATGCCACACTGGATTTGGTACAGGGTAATGAACCCGGCCAGGTGTTAGATTTAGATGTAGGTGAGCACTTTGGTGATAGTGATCACAATTCGGTTAGGTTTACCTTAGCGATGGGCAGGGACAGGTATATACCGCAGGGCAAGAATTATAGCTGGGGGAAAGGAAATTATGGTGCGATTAGGCAAGATTTAGGATGCGGAGGGTGGGGAAGGATACTGCAAGAGATGGGCACAATCGAAATGTGGAGCTTATTCAAGGAGCAGCTACTGCGTCTTCTTGATAAGTATGTACCTGTGAGGCAGGGAGGAAGTTGTCGTGCGAGGGAGCCGTGGTTTACTAAAGACGTTGAAGCACTTGTCAAGAGGAAGAAGAAGGCTTATGTTAGGATGAGACGTGAAGGCTCAGTTAGGGCGCTTGAGAGTTACAAGCTAGCCAGGAAGGATCTAAAGGGAGAGCTAAGGAGAGCAAGGAGAGGACACGAGAAGTCATTGGCGGATAGGATCAGGGAAAACCCTAAGGCTTTCTATAGGTATATCAGGAATAAAAGAATGACCAGAGTTAGATTAGGTCCAATCAAGGATAGTAGTGGGAAGTTGTGTGTGGAATCAGAGCAGATCGGGGAAGCGTTAAATGAATATTTTTCGGCAGTATTTACAATACAGAAAGAAAATGTTGTCGAGGAGAATATTGAGATTCAGACTACCAGGCTAGATGGGATTGAGGATCACAAGGAGGAGGTGTTAGCAATTTTGAAAATAGATAAGTCCCCGAGGCCAGATGGGATCTATCCTAGGATTCTCTGAGAACCCAGGGAGGAGATTGCAGAGCCTTTGTCCTTGATCGTTATGTCGTCATTGTCGACAGGAATAGTGCCGGAAGACTGGAGGATCGCAAATGTTGTCCCCTTGTTCAAGAAGGGGAGTAGCGACAGACCTGGTAATTATAGACCTGTGAGCCTTACTTCGGTTGCGGTTAACATGTTGGAAAAGGTTATACGAGACAGGATTTATAATCATCTTGAAAAGAATAAGTTCATTAGAGATAGTCAGCACGGTTTTGTGAAGGGTAGGTCGTGCCTCACAAACCTTATTGAGTTTTTCGAGAAGGTGACCAAACAGGTGGATGAGGGTAAAGCAGTGGGTGTGGTGTATATGGATTTCAGTAAGGCGTTTGATAAGGTTCCCCACGGTAGGCTATTGCAGAAAATACGGAAGTATGGGGTTGAAGGTGATTTAGAGCTTTGGATCAGAAATTGGCTAGCTGAAAGAAGACAGAGGGTGGTGGTTGATGGCAAAGGTTCATCCTGGAGTTTAGTTACTAGTGGTGTACCGCAAGGATCTGTTTTGGGGCCACTGCTGTTTGTCATTTTTGTAAATGACCTGGAAGAGGGTGTAGAAGTGTGGGTTCGTAAATTTGCGGATGGCACGAAGGTCGGTGGAGCTGTGGATAGTGCCTAAGGATGTTGTAGGGTACTGAGGGACATAGATAGGCAGCAGAGCTGGGCTGAGAGATGGCAAATGGAGTTTAATGTGGAAAAGTGCGAGGTGATTCACTTTGGAAGGAGTAACAGGAATGCAGAGTACTGGGCTAATGGGAAGATTGTTGGTAGTGCAGATGAGCAGAGAGATCTTGGTGTCCAGGTACATAAATCCCTGAAAGTTGCCACCCAGGTTAATAGGGCTGTTAAGAAGGCATATGGTGTGTTAGCTTTTATTAGTAGGGGGATCGAGTTTCGGAGCCACGAGGTCATGCTGCAGCTGTACAAAACTCTGGTGCGGCCGCACCTGGAGTATTGCGTGCAGTTCTGGTCACCGCATTATTGCAAGGATTTGGATGCTTTGGAAAGGGAGCAGAGGAGATTTACCAGGATGTTGCCTGGTATGGAGGGAAGGTCTTTCGAGGAAAGGCTGAGGGACTTGAGGTTGTTTTCGTTAGAGAGGAGGAGGAGGAGATCTGACTTAATAGAGACATATAAGATAATCAGAGGGTTAGATAGGGTGGATAGTGACAGTATTTTTCCTCGGATGGTGATGGCAAACACGGGGGGACATAGCTTTAAGTTGAGGGGTGATAGATATAGGACAGATGTCAGAGGTAGTTTCTTTACTCAGAGAGTAGTAGGGGTGTGGAACGTCCTGCCTGCAACAGTAGTAGACTCGCCAACTTTAAGGGCATTTCAGTGGTCTTTGGATAGCCATATGGATGAAAATGGAATAGTGTAGGTCAGATGGTTTCACAGGTCGGCGCAACATCGAGGGCCGAAGGCCTGTACTGCGCTGTAATGTTCTATGTTCTATGTACCTTATTTTATCATTATCTTGATTTGATTTGCCCAATTTGGTTTTCCCACTCGTCTTTTCCTTTTCATTGAAAACTGTAATGACAAGATACAAAGACAGTGAGAGCGTTTTGTGATGAGGTAGGTTATTAGACAGGATCTTCTCCTCGTTGGACAGAGGCCTTCACCCTGAGGCAGCATCCAATAGGAATATGTGTGTGTTTGTGTGTGTGTGTGTGTGTCTGTTTATTACTTTGGGGGTGAATTGCCTCTCCAGGACCCTGGTTTCTGATGCTTTGGTTAAGCTTGTGACAGTTGGTTTGCAGCCCTTGATTTTTAAAGCTGTTTAAAGCTTTTTCAATTTCGTACTTGTCTTTCAATGTGACACAGACATGTTATCCATGATACAGGAAATGGTGTGTTCGTCCTCAGAGAGGATGCTGAATCCTTCAATGAGAACCCGTGTGAAGGTTTCTTATAATTCCAGAATAATGCTTCTGTTTCAGGCGATGACATGAACTCAATGGTTTAGAGATATGCACAGCATCCTTTTTTAAATTGAGCTCGATCTGTAGTGGTCACGTTCAGTGAGATGTGTTCTTGGACGTGATTTTATGTGATATACAGACCTGCCATTTTAAGTGGCATGCACTGCGGACATTTGAAGTGATATTTTTTGCGGGCTTTTTTCGTTATGTTCACTGCAGTGAATTTACGTGCTGTTCATGGCAGGTATGTTCACTCATAAGCACTGTGGCCAATTTAAGTGATCTGTGCTGTCGCCATTTAAGTGGTATTTGCTGTGACTATTTAAAGTTATATTCATGTTGTCGAGTGCAAGAGATATTTGCTGTCGCCATTTTCAGCGATATGTGCAGAGGCCATTTTATCTCATATACACAGCGACCATTTTAAATGGCATTTATTGTGTCCATTCTGGAAGAAATGTTGCTGTGGCTGGTTTAAATCAAATTTTCTGCAGCCATTTAAATAATATGAAAGAATTATATTAAGGAAAGCCATGCATTTAGATTGCCACTTCACAACTACTGAACGTCCCAAAGAGTTTTACAGCCAATGAAGTATTTCTGAAGTGGGGCCACTATTGCAATGTGGAAAACACAGTTGCCAATTTGAGCACCGCAACATACTACAAACAGCAATATGGAAATGACCAGATCATCTTTTTGTGTCATGCTGATTCAGGAACAAATATTGGCCAGGACATGGTGGCGAACTGCTCTGTTCTTTCGTAAAATAATGCCATGGGATTTTTCACCCGTAGCTGAGATTGAAATATCGGGGGGAGGGGGGCGGGGCTGTTTAAAGTCTCATTTGATAAAAGGCTTATTCGATCATGCAGCTGTCCCTCAGTAAAGTTCCAATAACAGTATAGCGCTCTCTCAGTACTAGCCCTCGTTAACTGCGCTCTGTCAGACTGCACTGGAATGTCAGCCTTTATTTTCGTGCTCAGGTCCCCCTATATATTGATGGCATCTGTAGCCCCGAGCTGTGCACACTCCTTATCCAGCCTGCGTCCCTCTCAATATCCAGTATCTGGAGCCTGGAGTTGCATGCAAGCCTTACCCAGCTTCCCTCCTTCTTGGTTTATATCTGGCATCTGGATTGTAACCGATACTATTGGACTTTCAAGCCTGATAAAAGTTTATAACAATGTTCTAAAGGATTCTAACGTATAATAATGAATTTTAAACGTTTTCGAAGTTTTATGAAGTAGCATAAATTTCCATAAGGACTGTAAAGGATTGTAATATGTAATGAAAAATGGTAATGATTAAAAGCCGGTACAAAACATTATAAAGGATGATTAAGGATTATAAAAATGTATAAAGAATTATAAAGTTTTATAAAATATTATAACATTTTATTAGGGTATGAAAGGAATTTAGATATTATCAAAGGTTATCAAAATGTAAGCAATTTATGAGGCGCTTCAAAGGGTTATAATGTATTATAAGGAATTATGAATATTTTGAAATAATTATAAATGGTTAAATGCATTATTCAGTGCGATAAAGTGTTAGAACGTGTGATAAATATTTATAACATATTATTAAGGGTTACAGAAAGTAACGTGTTATAAGGGGTAATTAAGCGTTGTAATGATCCCACGTTGCAATAAATGTTTATAAGGTGTTATAAAGGATAACCACGTGCTATAAGGTATTTTAAAGGTTTTTATTAATTTATTCTTTCACAGGATGTGGGTGTCGCTGACAAGGACAGCATTTATTACCCTTCCATAATTTCCCTTGAGAAGGTGGTGATGAGCCACCTTCTTGAACTGCTGCAGTCCGTGTAGTGTACGTACACTCACACTGCTGTTATAATGGAAGTTCCACCGTTTTGACACAGCGACAGTGAGGTATTGGCGATGCAGTTCCAAGTCAGCAGAATGTGTGGCTAGGAGGGAAGTTGCAGGTGGTTTTCTTCCCATGCATCTGCTGCGCTTGTCCTTCTAGTTGGTAGTGGTCGCTCGTTTGGAATGCGCTGGTGAAGCAGCCTTGGGAAGTGGCTGCAGTGCAACTTATATATGGTGCACACTGCTGCCACTGTGCATCGCTACTGGAGGGAGTAATGGCGAAGGTGGTGGATGGTCTGCCAATCAAGGGGCCTGCTCTGTCCTGGATGGCGTGGAACTTCTTGAGTATTGTTGGAGCTGCACTCTTTCAGGCAGGTGGGAAATATTCCATCACACTCCTGATTTGTGCCTTGCAGTTGTGGGTAGGATTTGTGGAGACAGGAGGTAAGTTATTGGCCGCAGAAGTTACAGACTGTGCCCGGCTTTGTAGTCACAGTACTTATATGACTGGTCCAGTTTAATTTCCAGTCAATAGAAACTGGGAGTAGTTGACAGCGGGGGTTTCAGCAAAGGTAATGCCATTGTACGTCATGGGGACATGACTGAATTCTCTCTTGTTGGAGATGGTCATTGCCTGGAACTTATGTGTCCCTTATCAGCCCAAGCCTAAATGTTGTCCAGGTCTTGTTGCATGTGGGCCTAGACTGCTTTAGTATCTGAGGAGTCCAGAATGTTGCGGAAAATCATGCAATAATCAGAGTACCTACCCACTTCTGACGTTCTTGTGGAAGGAATGTATTTTATGAATCAGCAGAAGATATTTCGACTCAGGGCAATACCCTGAGTAGATCCTGCAGTGATATCCTGGGACTGAGATGATTGACGTCTCACAGCCAGAACCATCTTCATTTGTGTTAGCTATGACTCCAAACAGTGCAGAGTTTCCCCCTGATTCCCATTTACACATGTTTTTCTAAGGCTCCTCTATGCCACAGTCGGTAAAATGCTAATTTGATCCCAAGACTTGTCACTTTGTTAAGGATATTAAGGAGGTGGACCTCCCCACTCTCTACAGGGACCCAGTGAGTGAGGACATTACAGCTCACCAAATGGGAAACATTAGACCCACATAATCCGCTGTCCAGCTCCCTATTTAAAGTTCCCAACCGATCTCCTTGACCGTCTCTAGCGCTACTCTACATTTTACGTTCCAGATAGTCACCCAGTAAGATGAGGGCAGTGCTGCTGATTGTGGTTTGTGTTTTATTCACACGATAGCACAGAAAAATCTCACAAGGTCCTACCCAGATTGCTGCTCAAAGAAAGGCTGATACAATGGGGAAGGACATGGTTGGAGGGTATCCAGAGCTTGTTTCACAGTTTGCTTAAGGAGCGTCTGAAAGGAGGAGAAGCAAAAAAGAGGCCGAGAGATTAAAGGAGGTCGACAGCTTGGCGGCTGGGTATACCACATTTTTGGAATCAGAGGAAAATAAAGAGTTGGATAGTGTACCTGAAGTTGAAAAACAGACATAGCGAGGTGCTTGGGCATGGAAGGATATGAACAGGCGGATGACAATTATACAGTACAGATGTTTGCCAACTGTGAACCTATATAGCTCAGCGCAGAAATGGGATATCCATTAATGTTTCAGGTACGATACATTTATTATCCTGTACTTGCCGCAATTGGAGTTCCTGGTAAGCCTGTTTCTTAGCTGTTAATGGTGTAAATCGATGTTAACTGTGCTGCAGCACTCGGTATTATTTTTCACTGTTTGTTTTAGACAGCTGGCTTTTCTTTTCCAGCAATTTACAAATGGAATATCCTCACTATCTACTCTTTCAGTCTTGCAGGAACTGCATTATGCCTTGAATGGTTTTGGTTTAAATAACACTGGTATTGTTACTAGCTTGATATTGTTACTGCGGCACAGTGGTGCAGTGGTTAGCACTGCAGCCTCACAGCTCCAGCGACCCGGGTTTAATTCTGGGTACTGCCTAGTGGAGTTTGAAAGTTCTCCCTGTGTCTGCGTGGGTTTCCTCCCGGTGCTCCGGTTTCCTCCCACATGCCAAAGACTTGCAGGTTGATAGGTTAATTGGCCATTATAAATTGCCCCGGTATAGATGGGTGGTAGGGAAATGTGGGGACAGGTTGGGATGTGGTAGGGATATGGGGTTGGTGTAGGATAAGTATGGGTGGGTGGTTGATGGTCGGCACAAACTCGGTGGGCCGAAGGGCCTGTTTCAGTGTTGTATCTCTAAACTAATCTAAACTAAACTTATTCTCTGTATTGAATGTACTTAAATGAGATGCCTTAGCGAGGATCAATAATCAGACCTTCAGGAGCTTTAAAGAGTGACATAATGTGGAACTAACCTCGAATATTTTGTTATGGATGTTTTCTCGGTGATTGATAATGAACATCTCACGGTCTTAGTGTTGCAAGGGACCAGCACAATATCCTCGCTCCCTAATAACATGGTTCAATTTAACTTGGAGGCCAATGTATTTATTGGTTATTACTGTTGTAAATATTTTTCACATTCTGTGTGTGTCTGACGCTGCTTCAGAGGTCTAGCCAATGAACTGTGTTTACTGCTGACTCTTTCACATCTCCTTCTCTGCTTCACTGTGGAGCCTTCACTTTCACTGGATTACTTTGTAAAATAGAAAACATTGATATGATGTTTTATTGCTTTATCTTCTATCAGTTGGAATCAAGAGTCTCCCATTAATCTGTAGTTTATCAGCTGCACGCTGATTTTGGTGTTTGGTAAGTAAACAATCCCACATTCCAGCGGTGTACTTTATAATTTCAGGAGAAGGCAATTCAATGATTGTGAGGTTTTTCTGAAAGAAGCTTTTCATCCTGATTATTCAATGCATTGCAGATGAGATGAAGATTGTAGCTGAACAGGTGGAAACTTCAGTGTTCTGTAGACACATTGATATTCACAGCGATTTCACAATTCAACAAACTGATTCTGCTAATATAATCATTGGTAAACAGAACACATGCATAGAATGTTATGAATAAAACGTAAGTGAAAAGTATCATGAGGTTACAGTTTGCAGGATGTGAGTACTCCAGAGAGATAGGGAGAGCGACTGTGAGAAGGAAGGGGGAAAGGAGCAGGGGGAACGAAACCGAGGGAAAGAGATAAGCAGAAGTAAAGAGAAAGAGAAAGAAGCAGCAGTGTGAATACTTCACGATCATAAAGTTCTGGAATATCCAGAACAATTAGTGACAGAAACTGTGAGTTGAAGTTGTCTGTTGTCAGATTGTTCATTTTACTGTTGAACTTGATTCACTGTGTCTACTTCTGTCAGGTCCTCATTTTTTTTGTAGGCAGTTCCTATTCCTTACTGATTGACTGAATAAACAAAATAAAATCAGTTCTTCACAGATGGTTATTTATTATCTAAATACTGAACTTTAAAATCGCTGTGACTGCTGAAATCAATGAAAAGTGAGGCTGATATCAGAAATCTCTTTCAATTTATATCTAATTGTCTTTAAAAACTAAATGTATTGACTATATTGTATAAACAATGAACTGTTCTCCAACACCAATAACCACAGGGATTATTGTTTGAATGTATTAATTGAGTTATGTCACTGGGAGCTATAAATACGATTTCCTCTAACACTCTGCTGCAGTCTCTACCTGTGAATCTCTGCCTCTCCTCTCACTGTTTTGAATCCTCTGTCTCCTCATCCACTGCTTCACTTTATCCAATTTCCCGAACCATCTGCTCCTGTCTCCCTTCCGGATCCAACAGGTCCTTTTCCCTCTCTCCCTCCCAATCTCATTCACTGGCTCGACCTCCAGCTGCCACAGCCAACCTAATAAGAACATAGGAACATAAGAGCAGGAGTAGGCCATTCAGCCCTTCGAGCCTGCCTGCCATTCGAGATCATGGCTGATACGAGCACTCAAAATCAGCACCACAGTTTTCAGTATTTTCCCACTTGGCACCAGTCCCAGTCGGTTCTCTGAACCCAGAGCAACAAATCAGCTGTATTTCCCGCAGTCCCCAAACCCTCCCGAACAACAATCTGGAGCCAAATTCCGAATTAACCCTTGGATTCCATCTCTGTAAAACCCCTTTCTCATTTCCCTACCGGCCCTGCATCCTCACTCAGTACTTCCAGTCGATCCAGTGCTAAGTTTATTCACTTTCTGTATCAATTTCCCAATTCATTATTAATAATTGTCTTTCACAAATTTCACTGCGGCAAAGCACTTCCCAGGTCAATGATTCAGTTTTAACTGCTCGATGCAGCAACAAAGCTGGAAATTTCAGCTGGTGAGACAGAATAGTAACTACAGTGAGAGAGGGACACCAGCAGATGAAGATGGTGAGCAGGCCTGTAGCTGCAGTGAGACAGGGACACCAGCAGATGGAGATGGTGAGAGGAGGCAGTAACTGCAGTAAGACAGGGGCACCAGCAGGTGGAGATGCTGAACCATTGCTGATGGGGACATTCCATGTTGCTGAGAGTTTGAATGTTTGCTCTATTTCGAGGAACTTAAGTTTGTGTGACACTTGTGTTACACTTCATGTAATCCTGAGATGCTTAATAAAACTATTTAAATACAATTTGTGTTAAATGGCTATGTTCCAACTTATAAACGCTTGTAAGGTTCCTGTTTGGAAAATGATTTTGAGTGATGGAAAGCTAATGCAGAAATACAACACCAAATAAAGTCCAAACAATCTGTTACAAATAGAAATAACTCTCTCAATAAGCTGTGTTGAATTTTTCATCACTAAAGATATGACATCTCTCACTTATCTTTCTTGTGCTGCTATCTTCTTTATGATCAGCGAGAGGAATTGAAACAGTGATGCAATTGAATTTTGATAGTGAATATTAAATCTGCTTCCACCAACTTGTCAGACAGTGGATTCCAGACAATAACAACTTGCTGTGGATAGTTTCCCCTGGTTCTCTCCTTGTATCGATCTCCTATTATTATTCACCTTCATTCTGTGTTCTCTGCTTCGAGACCCCCGCACCCCGCACCCCCCACCCCCACCCCCCACCCTGCTGTTGGAAACATTCCTTCCCAATTTAACTCCAAACTGAGTGAAATAATTGTTATCTCTCCATGGCAGCTGCAGAGTCGCTGGTAGCTCCTGAATTTGGACAGTGATCAACATGTTGAAAGCATCCCTCGGAATCCTGCAAGAAAGCAGAGGACAGAAGAGTCAGGATGGAAAGTTAAACAAGTGATACATTTTTGCAGCAGCAAAAACTCTGCCAGAATTTCGAGGTAGCTATTGTTCAACTTTATAAGAACTGGAGGTGAAAAGTGATCCATACAATTTGTGGTCAGTGGTCGTTTTCCAACTTTGTAAACCTTTGTAACATTAAACTGGTAGATGTCAAGAAAATTATTTTGAATGATTCCAGGCTTATGCATAAATGCAATAACAACAAATAAATTGCAAATAATCATTTACAGATACAACTGTACAAAGAATAAAGAACAAAGAAAATGACAGCACAGGAACAGGCCCTTCGGCCCTCCAAGCCTACGCCGATCCAAATCCTCTTTCTAAACCTGTCGCCTATTTTCTAAGGGTCTGTATCTCTTTACTTCCTGCCCATTCATGTATCTGTCTAGATACATCTTAAAAGACGCTATCGTGCCCGCGTCTACCACCTCCGCTGGCAATGCGTTCCATGCTCCCACCACCCTCTGCGTAAAGAACTTTCCACGCATATCCCCCCTAAACTTTTCCCCTTTCACTTTGAACTCCTGTCCCCTTGTAATTGAATCCCACACTCTGGGAAAAAGCTTCTTGCTATCCACCCTGTCTATACCTCTCATGATTTTGTACACCTCAATCAGGTCCCCCCTCAACCTCCGTCTTTCTAATGAAAATAATCCTAATCTACTCAACCTCTCTTCATAGCTAGCGCCCTCCATACCAGGCAACATCCTGGTGAACGTCCTCTGCACCCTCTCCAAAGCATCCACATCCTTTTGGTAATGTGGCGACCAGAACTGCACGCAGAATTCCAAATGTGGCCGAACCAAAGTCCTATACAACTGTAACATGACCTGCCAACTCTTGTACTCAATACCCCGTCCGATGAAGGAAAGCATGCCATATGCCTTCTTGACCACTCTATTGACCTGCGTTGCCACCTTCAGGGAACAATGGACCTGAACACCCAAATCTCTCTGTACATCAATTTTCCCCAGGACTTTTCCATTTACTGTATAGTTCACTCTTGAATTGGATCTTCCAAAATGCATCACCTCGCATTTGCCCTGATTGAACTCCATCTGCCATTTCTCTGCCCAACTCTCCAATCTATCTATATTCTGCTGTATTCTCTGACAGTCCCCTTCACTATCTGCGACTCCACCAATCTTAGTGTCGTCTGCAAACTTGCTAATCAGACTACCTATACTTTCCTCCAAATCATTTATGTATATCACAAACAACAGTGGTCCCAGCACGGATCCCTATGGAACACCACTGGTCACACTTCTCCATTTTGAGAAACTCCCTTCCACTGCTACTCTCTGTCTCCTGTTGCCCAGCCAGTTCTTTATCCATCTAGCTAGTACACCTTGGACCCCATGCGCCTTCACTTTCTCCATCAGCCTACCATGGGGAAACTTATCAAACGCCTTACTGAAGTCCATGTATACGACATCTACAGCCGTTCCCTCATCAATCAACTTTGTCACTTCCTCAAAGAATTCTATTAAGTTGGTAAGACATGACCTTCCCTGCACAAAACCATGTTGCCTATCACTGATAAGCCCATTTTCTTCCAGATGGGAATAGATCCTATCCCTCAGTATCTTCTCCAGCAGCTTCCCTACCACTGACATCAGGCTCACCGGTCTATAATTACCTGGATTATCCCTGCTACCCTTCTTAAAC
Source organism: Heterodontus francisci (assembly GCF_036365525.1). Taxonomy (NCBI): domain Eukaryota; kingdom Metazoa; phylum Chordata; class Chondrichthyes; order Heterodontiformes; family Heterodontidae; genus Heterodontus; species Heterodontus francisci. The sequence continues at coordinate 5,251,964 of NW_027140794.1, forward strand.
AAGGGGACAACGTTAGCAATTCTCCAGTCCTCCGGGACCTCACCCGTGTTTAAGGATGTTGCAAAGATATCTGTTAAGGCCCCAACTATTTCCTCTCTCGCTTCCCACAGTAAACTGGGATAGATCACATCCGGACCTGGGGACTTGTCCACCTTAATGCCTTTTAGAATACCCAACACTTCCTCCCTCCTTTTGCCAACTTGACCTCGAGTAATCAAACATCTGTCCCTAACCTCAACATCCGTCATGTCCCTCTCCTCGGTGAATACCGATGCAAAGTACTCATTTAGAATCTCATCCATTTTCTCTGACTCCACGCATAACTTTCCTCCTTTGTCCTTGAGTGGGCCAATCCTTTCTATAGTTACCCTCTTGCTCCTTATATATGAATAAAAGTCTTTGGGATTTTCCTTAACCCTGTTTGCTAAAAATATTTCATGACCCCTTTTAGCCCTCTTAATTCCTCGTTTCAGATTGCGCCTACCATCCCGATATTCTTCCACAGCTTCGTCTTTCTTCAGCCGCCTAGACCTTATGTATGCTTCCTTTTTCCTCTTAGCTGGTCTCACAATTTCACCTGTCATCCATGGATCCCTAATCTTGTCATTTCTACCCCTCATTTTCACAGGAACATGTCTCTCCTGCACACTAATCAACCTCTCTTTAAAAGCCTCCCACATATCAAATGTGGATTTACCTTCAAACAGCTGCTCCCAATCTACATTCCCCAGCTCCTGCCGAATTTTGGTATAGTTGGCCTTCCCCCAATTGTGCACTCTGTCTTTAGGACCACTCTCGCCTTTGTCCATGAGTATTCTAAAGCTTACGGAATTGTGATCACTATTCCCAAAGTTTTCCCCTACTGAAACGTCAACCACCTGTCCCGGCTCATTCCCCAACACCAGGTCCAGTATGGCCCCTTCCCGAGTTGGACTATTTACAACTGCTCTCGAAAACTCTCCTGGATGCTCCTTCGAAATTCTGCTCCATCTAGACCTCTAACACTAAGTGAATCCCAGTCAATGTTGGGAAAATTAAAATCTCCTATCACCACCACCCTGTTGCTCCTACAGCTTTCCATAATCTGTTTACATATTTGTACCTCTATCTCACGCTCGCTGTTGGGAGGCCTGTAGTACAGCCCCAACATTGTTACCGCACCCTTCCTATTTCTGAGTTCTGCCCATATTGCCTCACAGGTCGAGTACTCCATAGTGCCTTCCTTCAGCACAGCTGTGATATCCTCTTTGACCAGTAATGCAACTCCTCCACCCCTTTTACCTCCCTCTCTATCCCGCCTGAAGCATCGGTATCCTGGGATATTTAATTGACAATCATGCCCTTCCCTTAACCAAGTCTCAGTAATAGCAATAACATCATACACCCAGGTACTAATCCAAGCCCTAAGTTCATCTGCCTTACCTATTACACTTCTTGCATTAAAACAAATACACCTCAGACCACCAGTCCCTTTGCTTTCATCATCTGCTCCCTGCCTATTCTTTCCCTTAGTCACGCTGACTTCATTGTCTAGTTCCTTACAGGCTTTAGTTACTACATCCTTACTCTCCACTGACCTCATTTGGTTCCCATCCCCCTGCCACATTAGTTTAAACCCTCCCCAACAGCGTTAGAAAAAGCACCCCCAAGGACATTGGTTCCAGTCCGGCCCAGGTGTAGACCGCCCAATTTGTAATAGTCCCACCTCCCCCAGAACCGGTCACAGTGTACCAAAAATCTGAACCCCTACCTCCTGCACCATCTCTCATGCCACGCATTTATCCTGACTGTTATATGGATCCGAATTGTTTTATGCAATGTCACCAATTGTACATTTTCTCTTGGCTGCATCATTTACCTGGGACTGGTTTGAGGAATTGTCAGGCAGTGGAAATGAGAATCCGAATAGAATCTATCTGTTCCTCAAACTGCAGCAAATCGGCCTCTCCAGCAAAAAAAAATCAATTTGCCAGAATTTCGAGGTAGTTATTGCTGCACCTTCTGTAAAGTGGAGGTGACTGGTGAAAGACATTTAATAAAATTTGTGTTAAATGGCCATTTTCCAAGTAGGACCCTCCAGGTTTACGTGGTAGCAGTTTTTTTTCTGAATTCAGTTATTACTGAGGTTTTGGGGGAGGGAGAAAGATACACAGAGACAGACAGAGTCCTGGGTAGTATCATTTACGACATTGGTTAAAATATCCCTCCTCTATTTCCTGTTTACACAGGGACTCACCTTGGACTGTCCCATATCTGGGAGGAAGTGTCCAAGTGGAGGGGGCTGAGAGCTGGTTGGATGAGCTGAACATTGGGAGGACTTGGTGGTTGAGTGATAGGTTCTGGGATATTTGAGGACAACGTCAAGTCACATTCTATTCATTTCCATGCGGTGTCCGAAATTGCCTTTCTGTATCTCAGTCTTTGTGGCTCTGTGCCCAGGTAGATTGGAGCTGACTACAGTGTGTGTGCGTGTGTGTGTGTGTGTGTGTGTGTGTGTGTGTGATTCCAGCCTGAATTACCCTCTCTCTCTCTGGCCTACTCTCACCTTTTAACCTAACTCCCACCCTATTGCCACCCTGGTCCATGGTTCTGCTCCCCCCAATTCCACCATGGAAGAACTGATGGCGGGAATGGTTGAGAGTCCAACGATGGAGCACAGACTGTGTTTATTAAATCTTTAATGTCCCTCACTTCCTTTCTCCCTCCCTCATCTCAATATCTCTCTCTCATAGTGTGTCTCTCTCTCACTGTCTTAGTCACTCTCTCTCTCTCCCGCTCATGCTTTCCTTTCTTTTTCTTTGGCCCGCTCTCTCTCTCTCTCCCTTTTCTCTCTCTCCCTCTTTGTGTGTCTCGCTCTTTCGCTTTATTTATTTCTCTCACTCTCAGGCTTCCCTTTCTCTCTCATTCTTTGGCTCTCTCTTTCTTCCTCTGGCTTTCCCGCTTTCTATCTCTTTCTCGCTCACTCTCAGTCTCTCTCTCAGACTTTATTTTCTCTCTGGTTGGCTCTTTCTCTCTTTCTTTCTCTGCGTTTCTTTATTTCTCTGTCACAGTCACAGGCTCTCTGTCTCGCATTCTCAGGCTTTTCTTTGTCTCTCTTTCTCTTTATTTCTCTCTCACTCTCACTCTCACTCTCTCTCTCTCAGTCTCAGCCTCTCTCTCTCTCTCTCTCTCTCTATCTCTCTCTCTCTCTCTCTTTCGCAGGAATTGTATCTCTCCCTTGCTCTCTCTTTCTCTAACTTTATTTTCTGTGTTTTTCCCCTCTTCTTTGCCTCTTTCACTTCTCTGGCTTTCTATCTACATAGTTCTCCCCCTAACTCTTTTTCTCTCTTCTCAGCTTTGTCTTCACCGCTTCTTTCTCTTTTACTCAGTATTTATTTCTCAGCATTTTTTGTTCCCTCTTTGTTGCTTTTTTTTTCCTTTCTTTGGCTCCTTCTCTCTTTCTTTTCCTTTTTTACTCTCTTTCTCTCTCACTCTCTCTCTCTCAGTCTCAGCCTCTCTCTCTCTCTCTCTCTTTCTCTCTTTCTCAGGATTTTTATCTCTCCCTTGCTGTCTCTTTCTCTAACTTTTTTTTCTCTGTTTTTCCCCTCTTCTTTGCCTTTCACTTCTCTGGCTTTCTATCTCCTTATTTCTCCCCCTAAATCTTTTTCTCTCTTCTCAGCTTTGTCTTCACCGCTTCTTTCTCTTTTTCTCAGTATTTATTTCACAGCCTTTTTTGTTCCCTCTTTGTTGCTTTTTTCCTTTCTTTGGCTCCTTCCCTCTTTCTTTTCCTTTTTTATTCTCTTTCTCTCTCTCTCTGTCTCTGACGTTCTCTTTTACTCACTCTCTGTGGCTTCCTGTCTGGCTCTTTATTTGTCTCAATGTCTTTCTCCTTAGTTGTTTCTGTGACTTTCTTTCTCTTTGCCTCTTTTTCTTACTCTCTTGCTCAGGATTTGTATCTCTCTCCAGCTCTTTCTTTCTCTAACTTTCGGTTTCTCTGGTTTGCTTTTCCCCTCTTCTTTGCCTCGCTCACTTCTCCTGCTTTCTCTCTCCTATTTCTCACCCTAACTGTTTTGCTCTCTTCTCAGCTTTGTCTTCGACGCTTTTTCTCTCCTCAGTATTTCTTTCTTTCTCTGCATTTTTTGTTCCCTCTTTGTCGCATTTGTTTTTCTGTCTTTGGCTCCTTCTCTCTTTCTTTGACTCTCCCGCTTTTTTTGATTTGCTTTTTTGCTCTCCTCCTCTGTCTCTCTGACTTTCTCTTTTTCTCACTCTCTGCAGCTTCCTTGTTGGCTCTTTATCTTTCTCAATGGCTTTCTCTTTAGTTGTTTCTGTGACTCTCTTTCTTTGTGCCTCTCTCTCTCTCTCTCTCGCTCTCTCTGGTCTTCTCTGCAGCTGTTTCTCTGAGTTCTTTTCTCTCTGGCTCTTTCTGTCTCTCTCTCTCTCTATCTCTTTCTGTGTGGCTTTCCCAGTCTTTCTAGATTTCTTCCAACACCCTCACCCCCCGGAAAATGTTGATGCCCCCCCAAATCTCCCCCACAAATTCCCCCTTCCCCAGCCACCATCACCGCCCCGCTCCCCCCACCCACCCCCCACCCCGCGCCCCCGCAAATTTCCATCTGCAAATTTCTCCTTGGCAAATTTCACTCACGCAAATTTCCCACACCCGCAAATTTCCCCCTGGGATTCAGAGAGAAACAGAGAGCGAGAGACTGGGATTCAGAGGGTACAGTTTTTATTTCAGATTTCCAACATCCGCAGTAACAAACATGGACGAAAATAGTAGTAGACTTCAGGATGATCGAGAAAGTCTGGTGAAATGGTCAGACACATGGCAGGTTAACTTCAATGCTGAGAAATGTAAAATGATGCATTTTGGAAGGAAGGCTGAAGAGAAGCGATATAAACCAAATGGTACAATGATAAAATGGGTGCAGGGACAGAGAGATCTTGGATTTCATTTGCGTCAACTTTTATATCTTAAAGATTTAATGTTAGGCTTCAAACCTTTCGACTGGATCTAGCTTCATCCTGAAAAGTGTTAGCAAACGTGTTGGGAAATGTGTCAAAAGCTGTTCCCATTCAGATAATCCTGCATTGTGGAAGTGTCAGCTATCGTTGCAGAGACAGTAAATAGGGGTGTTTGAATGGACCTGCAGGTTTTGGTTGATGCAATAAGGTGAGAATTGGAATTGGATCCCTTGCAGATCCATAGAATTGAAGGCATTTAAAGAACACCATATGAAGTAGCTAACCAATGTCTGATAAACTTCAAAGCCTTCAGACACACGGAAGAAGAGGAGAAGGGAATAATATACAAAACTTGAGACAGACAGACAACAGCAGTAGGCAAATTAATCTCTTGATATGGGTTTTGATATGAAGGCCTGAGCTGATGATTGAAAAAGCAGGAGTTCAAATCCTACACTGGGCTGTTGTTAATTTACATTCTGATTTTTCTTTATAAAAAACGTAAATCTGGAATTTAAAAACAAAACCTCGAGGATGAAATGATTCCCTTCTGTCTACGAATGCAAAGCCCGTGTGTGGCTCAGTTTTTCTGTATTTATTAACGATATAATATAATGAGGTGGATTGTCAAATACCAATGTTGCAAATGACACAAAAATAGGCAACGGTGTACGCAGTGTAGCTGGAAGCATAACATTGCAACGAGATACTAATATCTTATGTGAATGGGCAAAGCTGTGATAGATGGATTTCAATGTCAGCGCAAAAGACTCGAACATAGTACTTTACAAATGATGAAAGGCTAGAAACTTTGGACATGCAAAGAGACTTGGTAGGTCCATGCACATTTGAGTGCACTGTAGATTTACCAGCGTGATAAGTGAACTCCAAGGGTTAAATTACGAGGTGATATTACACAAACGTGTGATGCATTCCATGGAATTTAAGAGGATCAAGATGATTTGATCAAAGTTGTTGAGATATTAAGGTAAACTGATGGGGTAGTTTGGGAGAAACTATTTCAGCAGTTTGGGAAGATAGGAACAGGAGTAGGCCATTTAGCCCATCAAGCCTGCTCCGCCATTCAATGCTATCATGGCTGATCATACACTTCAATGCACTTTTCCCACACTATCCAGATATCCCTTGATATCATTGGTATTTAGAAATCTGTCAATCTCTGCTTTCAACATAATAAATGACTGAGCTTCCACGACCCTCTGGGCTAGAGAATTCCAAAGATACACAACCCTCTGAGTAAAGAAATGTCTTCTCATTTCAGTCCTAAGTGGCTTCGCCCTTATTTTGAAATTGTGTCTATTGTTTCTCGACACCTGAACCAGGGGAAACATCTTACTGGCATCTACCCTGTCCATCCCTTTAAGCATTTTATAGGTTTCAATAAGATCACCTCTCATTCTTCTAAACTCCAATGAGTACAGGCCCAACCTGTTCAACCTTTCCTCAGAGGACAGCCCCTTCATCCCAGTAATCAGCTAATGAACATTTTTTGAACTGATTCCAATGCATCCAGGCCTCACCATTTATACACTTGCAAAGATGCCAAACACCTTAATATTTCCCCTCTCACTCTGTTTATCCCATCCAATATTTCACACTCCTCCTCTTTAACTACAATGTCTGCATCGTTCCCCCGCTTTTATGAAGACAGACACAAAGTATTCATTACGAACCATGCCCACATCTCCCACCTCCATTCAGACATTCCCTTTTTGGTCCCTAATACTCTATCCTTAGTTATCCTCTTGCTCATCGTGTATTTATAAAACATATTTGCATTTTCCTTGCTTTCACTTGGTAATATTATTTTCCCACTATCTCTTAGCTTTCCTAATTGTCCTTTTAATTTAACCCCTGAACTTCCTTCACTCCTCTCGGCATTCGGTGGTATTGAACTGTCGGTATCTGACATAAGCTTCCCTTTTGTCCCTATCCAAAGGGCTCTGGATTTGGGAGTCCCGCCCTATTTGTCTTTGTGTGAAAATATTTGTTCTTAACCCTCACTCACTCTCACTGCATTGACACCTTCAGGTAGCTGTCTTCAGTCCACTTTGCTAAATCCAAAGAAGGGTCACTGACCCGAAACGTTAACTCTGCTTCTCTTTCCACAGATGCTGACAGACCTGCTGAGTGGTTCCAGCATTTCTTGTTTTTATTGCTAAATCCTCCCCTCCCTGGAACTACCATTTCCTTTGATCCCCCTGATGAACCCTCACATCCTTCCAAATGTGTGGTGACCAGAACTGGATGCAATATTCTAGTTGTGGACTAACCAGAGCGTTGTCAAGGTTCAGCATAACTTCCGTGCTTTTGCACTCACAATTATTTATGAAGCCCAAACTCCCCTATACTTAGCTGACGAATCTCTCAATATGATCTTTCACCCTCAAAGATGTAAGTACATGTACACCCCGGTCCCCTCTGCCTCTGCCCACTCCATGTGCTATTAAGGATACATAGCGTTTCCCTGTCTCTTCTGCGAGAAGGAGAGCTGGGGCAGGGGGTGGGGCGAGGGGCAGAGAGAGAGCTGGGGAGGAGAGAGTGTGGGGGAGAGACAGCGAGTTGATGAGAGCGAGACGGGGGCAAGGAATGGGGACACAGAATGAGAGAGTGTGAGAGAGAGGGGGAATGGAGGGAGAAAGAAAAGGACGAGAGGGGGAGTGGAGGAGAGCGAGCGAGGGGGCAGAGAGTGAGAGAGAGAGATGGGGGAGAGAAACCATGGGGGAGCGAGGGTGAGAGAAAGGGGTGCTATGGTCGTATGAGAAAGGTGTCTACTGGCCTGTTACTGTCTTCACCTGGTCTTATAGTAACAGCGTTTTATTTTAAATGCACTGTCTTGTGAGATCCCCCTTGGTGAATCCTTGTTCACCGCTTTCCAATTATAAGGCGACGGATGAGCACAAACAGGCTTTCTTAGGTTTGAAGTAGAAAGATGAAATTTATTAAACCTTATACTTAAACTCTAATACGGTTAACGCCTATGGACTAACGACTCGCCCACGCCGGCATGCACACGCAATATAACATGCGATTAGGGATAAAAAAGAGCAGACGGAAAGATAAGTAGAGTAGTTAGAGACAATATCTTCCTATTGTTTCTCGAGCTCGCTGCAGTCCTTGTTTGAAGAAATGGTCTTGCATTTCATTGGAGCCCAGTGTTCCTTTCAAACCTGTTTCACGTAGGAGACTTTTTTCTCTTTGAGTTTACGTGTCTTCAATGGTTTCCGAAGCTCGTGCCAGCGAGATGAGGGCAGACAGGAGAGAAGTCTTATCAAAACAGGCGCCAGGAGTTTTCTCAGTTCGAATCCTTTGTTGGAAGTTCAAATCTCAACAGCCAACTAGTAACATGACTATGTTCAGTATGGAGAAAGACGATGTAGATGTAAAGCTCAGGGAGGCAGATTGTGATATACTTCAGCAAATTAGCAATGAAAGGTGGTGGGGTGGGGGGTGGAGATATTGGCGGTTTGTGCGAGCTTAAAAGTGGATAAATGCCCAGGCCTAGATGAGATGTATCCCAGGCAAGGGAGGAGATAGCAGGGGCTCTGACACAAATTTTCAAATTCTCTCTGGCCACAAGAGAGGTGCTAGAGGACTGGAGGACTGCGAATGTGGTACCATTAGTCTATGGCACCAGAGTTAAACCAGGTAATTACAGGCCAGTGGTCTGACCAACATCAGTGATAGGCAAATCATTGGAAAAAATATGAGGGACAGGAATAACCTCACTTGGAGAAGCAGGGATTAATCAAGGATAATCAGCATGGCTTGGTCAGAGGGGGATCATGTCTAACTAACTTGTTTGAATTTTTCGATGTGAGTAGGTGTCTAGATAATGGTAAAGCAGTTGTTGTAGTCCACATGGACTTCAGTGTGGCTTTTGATAAGGTCCCATATGGGAGATTGTCAAGAAGGTAAGAGCCCATGGAATCCAGTGCAATTTGGCAAATTGAATTCCAAATTGGCTTAGTGGCAGGAGGCAGAGGGTGATGGTCGAAGGTTGATTTTGTGATTGGAAGCCTGTGACCAGCAGTGTACCACAGAGATCGGTGCTTGTTGTGGTGCACATTAATTAACATAAAGGAGGTATGATCAGTAAGTTCGCAGATGACTCGAAAATTGATGGTGCCATAAATAGTGTGGAGGAAAGCCTTGGACTGCAGGACGATATTGATGGGCTGGAAAGATGGGCAGAACAGTGGAAAACAGAATTTAATCCTGAGAAGTGTGAGGTGATGCAGTTTGGAAGGACTAACAAGGCAAGGGAAAATACAATGGATGGTAGGATCCTATGAATTACAGAAGGTCGGAGGAACCTGGTGTACTTGTCCATAGATCACTTAAAGCAGCAGCACAGTTAGACGAGGTGGTCAGGATATTTGCCTTTATTAGCCGAGGCATAGAATATAAGAGCATGGAAGTTATGATGGAGTTGTATAAAATGCTATTTCAGCCACAGCTGGAGTACTGTATACAGTTCCAGTCGCCAAACTATAGGAAGGATGTGATTGCACTGGAGAGGGTGCAGAGGGGATTCACCAGGATGTTGCCTGGGATGGAGCACTTCAGCTGTGAAGAGAGACTGAAAAGGCTAGGGTTGTTTTCCTTAGAGCAGAGCAGGTTGATGGGGGAGCTGAGTGCTGTATACAAAATTATGAGGGGCATAGATAGGGTAGATGGCAAGAAACGTTTTCCTTAAGAGAGGTGGCAATAACCAGGAGGTATAGATTTAAGGTAAGTGGCAGAAGGTTTAGAGGGGATTTGAGGAAATAATCTTTTCACTCAGAGAGTGCTTGGAATCAGGAACACATTGCCTGAAGGGGTGGCAGAGGCCTGAACCCACACAACATTTAAGAAGTATTTAGATGAGCACTTGAAATTCCATAGCAGACAAGACTGCGGTCGAAGTACTGCAAAAGGGATTAGAATAGATAGGTGCTGGATGGCCTGCACAAACACGATAGGCTGAAAGGCCTCTTTCTGTGCTGTATATCTCTATGACTAAAACTGCTTTGTTCCGACCATTTCTTCTGTGTATTCGGGAAGCAACTCCTGGATTTTATTTGTTCCAACATTGCTAGTACTATGCAAATAGCCTTCCTGTCAGGGGCTTGCAATTTTAAGTGTTAATGTTCATGTGATGAAATCATGTGTGCCTCAGTCTTGGCAGGTGGGAGTTTGCCTGCCAGGTGGGAACAGGGAGCGAGAGAAGGGGATGCGGAAGATGTACAGAGAGAGAGAGTGAGAGAGAGAAAGAGGGGAGGAGACAGAGAAGGAGGTGAAAAAGAGAGAAAGAACGAGTGGAGCAGACAGAGAAAGTGAGGGGGGCAGAGAGAGAGTGGCGGTTGGATATGGAGATAGAGGTAAGGGGGAGGGAGAGGTGAGGGGGAGAGATGCGGAGAAAGAGAGGGGAGCAGTGACAGCAAAAACGGAGGAGGGAGAGAAGGGGAGAGTGAACGGGAAGAAAAGCGGGAGCAGAAAAAGAAAGAGAGGGAGAGAGAGAGAGCACATCACAGAATGGGGCAGAGAGAGAGGAAGGCAGAGAGTGAAAGAGGGGAAAGAGAGAGGGAAGAGAGTGAAAAACAGAGAGGGAGAGATAGGGTGAGAGAGGGGGCAGAGAGAGAGAGAGTGTGTGGGGACAGAGAGAAAGAGAGGTACACAGAGAGCGAGGACGACACAGAGGGGAGGAGAACAGCACAGAGAGGGGGGAGCAACACAGAGAAGGGGTACATAGAGATAGAGAGAGAGGGAAAGAGTGATCAAGATCACTCCTGACTTTCCCTCCACCGTAAGTTCAGAAGTGGGGATGTTCACTGATGATTGCACAATGCTCAGCACCATTTACGACTCCTCAGATACTGAAGCAGGCCTTGTCCAGATGCATCAGTGCATGGAGAACATTCACAGTTGGGCTGATATGTGGCAAGTGACATTTGCACCACACAAGTGCCAGATAATGACCATCTCCAAAAAGGGAGAATTCAAACATCTCTCCTTGACATTCACTGGCATTACCATTTCTGAAACCCCACTATCAGCATCCTGGAGGATACCATTGACCAGATACTGAACTGGACCAGCCACATAAATTCCGTAGCTACAAGAGCATGTCAGAGACTAGGAAGTCTGCAGCATGTAACTCATCACATGTCTCCCCAATGCCTGTCCACCATCGATAAGGAAAAATTCAGGGTTGTGATGGAATACTCTCCCCTTGCCCTGATGGGTGCAGGTATAAAACACTCAAGAAGCTCGCCACCATCCAGGACAACGCACTCCTCTTGATCGACAACCCATCCACCAAACATTCACTCCCTCCACCACCAATGCCCTGTGGCAACAGTGTGTACCATATGCAAGATGCACTGCAGCAACGAACTAAGGCTCCTAAAACAGCACTTTCTAAACCCGCGACCAGAAAATTAAATAAGTTCGGAGCAGAAGTAGGCCATTCAGTAAAATCATAGATGATCGATTTCTATCTCGAATGTCATGCTTCCATCTACAGTCGATAATCGTTCATTCTCTTGTCTAACACAAATCTCCCTGGGCCCGCTTTAAAAATATTCAATGACCAAACCTCCACCAGCTTCTGAGGCATCGAATTGCAAAGTCACAAAACCCTGTGAGAGAAAAAACAATCTCCTTGCCTCCGTCTTTTTAGGGTGACCCCTAATTTTAAAACAGTGCCCTCTTGTTCTGGGCTCACCCACAAGAGGAAACATCATTTCCACATCTATCTTGTCAAGACCGTTCAGGATCTTCTATACTTCAATCAAGTCTGCCCTCACTCTTCTCATCTCCAGTGAAAACAAGCCCAGTCTGTCCAACATTTCCTCATACGATAACCCGCTCATTCCCAGTATCAATCTCGTAAACCTCCTCTTAACCGCCTCCAACGCATTCACATCCTTCCTCAAATATGGAGACCAAAACTGCACACAATATTCGAGATGTGATCGCACCAATGCCCTGTATAACTGAATCATGACATCCTTACCTTTATCTCAATTCCTCTCGTAATAAAGGATATCACTCCACTGGCATTCTTTATTACTTGCTGTACCCACAAACTATCTTTTTGCGACTCATGTACCAGAACACCTCGATCCCTCTGCACCTCGGAATTCTGCAGTACTTCCCCGTTTAAGGCACACTTTGTGTTTTGATCTTCCTGCCAAAGTGAACAACTTCACATTTTACCACATTTTACTCCATCTACCAGATTGTTTGCCTACTCGCTGAACCTATCCATAACGGTCTGCAAGCTCTATATACGCTCTTCACAACTTCCTTTCCACCTATATTTATGTCATCTGCAAATTTAGCTACTATGCCATCGCTCCCCTCATCGAAGTGATTGATATAAATTCAAAATTGTTGAGGCCCGAACACAGACCCCTGCGGGTCTCCACTCGTCACATCCTGCCAATCAGAAAATGACCCATTTATGCATGCTCTATGATTTTTTGCCAGCCAGCTAATCTTCTATCCATGCTAATATATTACCCCCTACACCGTGAGCTCCCACTTTGCGCAATAACCTTTTATGTGGCACCTTTTCAAATGCCTTCTGCTACTCCAAGTACAGTATCCACAGCACATGTCACTCATTCAAAGAACTGCAATAAATTGTTTAAACATAATTTCCCTTTCAAAAATCCATGCTGACTATTCACGATTACCTTGATGTTTTTCTAAGGGCACAGCTATAACCTTCTTAACGATCGATTTAAACAGCTTCCCCACGACAGACGTCAACCTAACGGGCCTCTCGTTACTCGTTTTCTGCCTCCCCACCTTCTTGAATAGAGGGGTGATATTTGCTACTTTCCAATCTGATGGAACCTTTCCATCAAGTGAATTTTGCAAAATTAACACCTACACATCTACTACCTCTTTAGCACCTCTTTTAAGACCCTCAGATGAAGCCCATTAGGATCCTGGGACTTGCCGGCCCGCAGCTCCATCACTTTGCTCAGTACTGCTTTCCAGGTGATTGTAATTTCAGCAGTTCCTCTCTTCCTTCCACCTCCTGATTTGCAGCTGTTACTGGAATGTTTTTTGTATCCTCTATAGTGAATGTAAAAGTAAAATATTTGTTCATTTCATCCGCTATTTCCTCATTGTCTACTATTAACACTCACTTCTCACTCTCTAGCGCAACAACACTCACTTTACTTAATCTTTTCATTTTAAATACCCGTAGAAACTCCTGGTATTCGTTTTTATATTTCTAGCTAGCCTCCTTTCATGCTCCAATTTCTTCCTCCTGATTAACCTTGTAGTCATGCTCTGCCATTCTTGGTATTTTGACCTGCCAATCATCTTTGCACATTGATATGCTTTTTCATTACGTTTTATGGTTTCCTTAACTTCCTCAGTTAAACACGGATGGTGGGTCCTCCCCTTAGAATCTTTCTTTACAGTAGGCATATACATATTCTGAGTGTTCTGAAATATCCCCTTAAATATCTGCCACTGCTTCTCTATTGATCTGTCAGCTAGCCTAGTTCATTCAGCCAGTTCAGCGTATATGCAAACATAGTTGTCCTTCATTAAGTTTACAGTACTAGTCTTCAACCAACTTCTCTCTTTCAAACTGGATGCAAAATTCAATCATTTTATAGTTACTGCGAGCTAGATGTGCCTTTACTCTGCGGTCATTAATTAATCATGTCACATTACACAATGCCACGTCTAATATAACCTGCTCTCTGGTTGGTTCCAGATAGATAGGTAGAGAGACAGATAGACAGAAAGATAGACAGACAGACAGATAGATAGATAGATAGATAGATAGATAGATAGATAGATAGATAGATAGATAGATAGATAGATAGATAGATAGATAGATACATGGATAATAAAAACAAAACACTGCAGATGCCGGAAATCTGGAATAAAAACAAGAAATGCTCGAAATACTCAGCAGGTCTCGCAGCATCAGTGCCGAGCGAAGCAGAGTTAACGTTTCAGGTCAGGTACTCAGCAAAGTGCTCAATTCTATCCCCTTATGCCTCTATCTCATTGAATTCCCTGATCGGCAGGGAACTCGAGCCCCCCGGGCACACATCTTTTACCAGGAGTCCTCCCCCAGATCAGCGGACCCATTCAAGCACCTCCAGCATTCCGCCTGTAGCTGGACCCGTCCCTTTGGCTTCTTACCTGCTCTTGATCTTTTCATTGAAACCTGTCGGCGAGATATCGGCTGTCTCAATTTCTCTGCCCCATCACTCACTCTAACCTTCCCCCCTCTAAACTTGCCGCATTCCGGTTTCTCACGTCTAATCCCGACATGGTCATCAAACCTACAGATAAGGGTGGTGATGTTGTTGTCTGACGCACCGTCCTCGACCTTGCCGAGGCTCAGCGCCAACTCTCAGACACTTCTTCCTGCCTCCCTAGGACCATGACCCCACCACCGAACATCAGGCTACTGTCACTGATCTCATCTTCTCTGGACATCTTCCCTCTACAGCTTCCAGCCTCATAATCCCGCAACCCCGGAGAGCCCACTACTATTTCCTTCTCAAAATCAACAAACAGGACTGTCTCGGCAGACCCATTGTTTCAGCCTGTTCCTGCCCCACTGAACTTATTTCTTCCTGTCTTGACTCTATCTTTTCTCTGCTGGTCCAGCCTTTTCCCACCGACATCTGTGACTCTTTTGACGCCCTACGTCATTTTGACAATTTCCAGTTTCCTGGCCCTAACCGCCTCCTCTTCACTATGGACATCCAATCTCTCTACATCTCCATTCCCAACCAGGACGGTTTGGGGGCGCTCCGCTTCTTCCTTGAATAGAGGCCCAACAGTCCCGATCCACCACCACCCTCCTCCACCTGGCTGAACTTGTTCTCACATTAAACAACTTCTCCTTCAACTGCACTCACTCCCTTCAAGTAAAAGGTGTTGCTGTCGGTACCCGCATCTGTCCCACTTATGTCTGTCCTTTTGTGGGATATGTTGAACATTCCTTGTTCCAGTCCCACTCAGGCCCCCATCCCCAACTCTTTTTCCGGTACATTGATGACTATATCGCTGCCATTTCCTACTCCTGCACGGAACGAGAAAACTTTATTAACTTTTCTTCTAATTTCCACCCTTCTCTCACCTTCACATGGTCCATATCTGACACTGTCCTTCCCTTCCTCAACTTCAAGTTTCGGGAAACTTGGATAATGCGGGATATTGTGAGCCTCGTCAAAAAGAAAAAGGAAGCATTCATAAGGGCTGGAAAGCTCGGAACAGACGAATCCCTTGAGGAATATAAAGACAGTAGGAAGGAACTTAAGCTAGGAGTCAGGAGGGCTAAAAGGGGTTATGAGAAGTCATTGGCAAACAGGATTAAGGAAAATCTCAAGGCTTTTCATGCGTATATAAAGAGCAAGAGGGTAACCAGGGAAAGGGTTGGTGCACTCACGGACAGAGAAGGGAATCTATGTGTGGAGCCTGAGGAAATGGGCGAGGTACGAAATGAGTACTTTGCATCAGTATTCAACAAGAAGAAGGACTTGGTGGATGATGAGCCTAGGGAAGGGAGTTCAGATAGTCTCAGTCATCTCATCATCAAAAAGGAGGAGGTGTTGTGTGTCTTGAAAAGCATTAAAGTAGATAAGTCCCCAGGGCCTGATGGGATCTACCCCAGAATACTGAGGGAGGCAAGGGAAGAAATTGCTGGGGCCTTGACAGAAATATTTGCATTCTCATTGGCTACAGGTGAGGTCCCAGAGGACTGGAGAATAGCCAATGTTGTTCTTTTGTTTAAGAAGGGTAGCAAGGATAAGCCAGGAAATTATAGGACGGTGAGCCTTACATCAGTGGTAGGGAAATTATTAGAGAGGATTATTCGGGACAGGATTTACTCCCATTTGGAAACAAATGGGCTCAGTTGCGAGTGGCAGCATGGTTTTGTAAAGGGGAGGTGGTGTCTGACTAATTTGATTGAGTTTTTTGAGGAAGTGACAAAGATGATTGATGAAGGAAGGGCAGTGGATGTTATCTATATGGACTTTAGTAAAGCCTTTGTCAAGGTCCCTCATGGCAGACTGATACAAAAGGTGAAGTCACATGGGATCAGAGGGGAGCTAGCAAGATGGATACAGAACTGGCTCGGTCATAGAAGACAGAGGATAGCAGTGGAACGGTGCTTTTCTGAATGGAGGGTGTGACTAGTGGTGTTCCACAGGGATCAGTGTTGGGACGTGTTCTGTTTGTAGTATATATTAATGGTTTGGAGGAAAATGTAGCTGGTCTGATTAGTACGTTTGCGGATGACGCAAAGGTTGGTGGAGTTGCAGACAGTGATGAGGATTGTCAGAGGATACAGCAGGATATAGATCAGTTGGAGACTTGGGCGAAGAAATGGCAGATTGAGTTTAATTCGGGCAAATGTGAGGTATTGCATTTTGGAAGGTCTAATGCAGGTGGGAGGTATATAGTAAATGGCAGAAGCCTTAGGAGTATTGACAGGCAGAGAGATCTGGGCGTACAGGTCCACAGGTCACTGAAAGTGGCAACGCAGGTGGATAACGTCGTCAAGAAGGCATATGGCATGCTTGCCTTCATCGGTCGGGGCATAGAGTATAAAAATAGGCAAGTCATGCTGCAGCTGTACAGAACTTTAGTTAGGCCACACTTAGAATATTGCGTGCAATTCTGGTCGCCATGCTATCAGAAGGATGTGGAGACTTTGGAGAGGGTACAGAAGAGGTTTACCAGGATGTTGCCTGGTCTGGAGGGCATTAGCTATGAGGAGAGGTTGTACAAACTTGGATTGTTTGCACTGAAATGACGGACGTGGAGGGGCGACATGATAGAGGTTTACAAAGTTATAAGTGGCATGGACAGAGTGGATAGTCAGAAGCTTTTTTCCCAAGGTGGAAGAGTCAGTTACTAGGGGACATAGGTTTAAGGTGAGAGGGGCAAAGTTTAGAGGGGATGTGCGAGGCAAGTTCTTTACACAGAGTGTGGTATGTGCCTGGAACGTGATGCCGGGGAGTTGGTGGAAGCGGGTACCATAGAGACATTTAAGAGGCATCTTGACAAATACATGAATAGGATGGAAATAGAGAGGTATGGGCGGCACCGTGGCGCAGTGGTTAGCACCGCAGCTTCACAGCCTCACAGCTCCAGCGACCCGGGGTTCGATTCTGGGTACTGCCTGTGCAGAGTTTGCAAGTTCTCCCTCTGTCTGCGTGGGTTTTCGCTGGGTGCTCCGGTTTCCTCCCACATCCAAAGACTTGCAGGTGATAGGTAAATTGGCTGTTGTAAATTGCCCCTAGTAGAGGGAATATGGGATTACTGTTGGGTTAGTGTAAATGGGTGGTTGTTGGTCGGCACAGACTCGGTGGGCCGAAGGTCCTGTTTCAGTGCTGTATCTCGAAATAAAAAACGGAAGTGCAGAAGGTTTTAGTTTAGGCAGGCATCAAGTTCGGCGCAGGCTTGGAGGGCCGAATTGCCTATTCCTGTGCTGTACTGTTCTTTGTGCTTTGTTCTCTGCTAACATCTCTGGGTATAGGCTGTCTACGAATATCCATCATAAGCCCACCGGCTCCCACAGGTACCTCGACTACACTTCTTCACACCCTGCCTCCTGGAAGGGCTCCATTCCATTCTCCCCGTTTCTCCATCTCCAACGCATCTGCTCTGATGATGCTACCTTCCACGACAGTGTTTATGATATGTCTTCCTTCTTCCTCAACCGAGGACACCCCGCCCCCCCCCCGCCAACACCCCACACAGTATGGTTTGTTTGTTTAGTTTGTTTCCAGTGTGCCTGCCGACTGTTTTTTTTTAATGTGCGTTTTATGTTTCTGATTGGTGAGCTCTGTGCTTTGCAGTCAATCACATTCTATCACTTTGTCTTTCAGCACATCATTAACATACCATCCGCCTTCTTTCCATGCCCTTCTGGTCAGTTATTCACTGTGACCCTATCCTATCAACATCTTCACCTTTGTTATCTCTTCCCCACTCCGCTTTACTTGCTTAAAACGTTTCACATTTCTTACATTTGCCAGTTCTGACGAAGGGTCTCTGACCAGAAACGTTAACTCTGCTTCTCTCTGCACAGATCCTGCCAGACTTGCAGAGTATTTCCGGAATTTCTTGCAGATAGATGGGTAGATAGACAGATAGATAGATAGATAGATAGATAGATAGATAGATAGATAGATAGATAGATAGATAGATAGATAGATAAATAGACAGATGTGGTAGACAGATAAATAGGTGGGTAGAGAGATATACAGGAAGATAGATGGAGACTCAAGAAATATGGAGACACATGGTAGATCGATGCATAGATAGACAGATAGATAGATAGATAGATAGATAGATAGATAGATAGATAGATAGATAGATAGACAGACAGACAGAGAGGTAGAGATACCGTGGTTGCCATACTGCTGGTATTGGCTTCACAGGCAGAAAAGGGAATGGTTGACCACCAGGCACAGACGTATGTTCAGATTGGTACTGCAGGAATCCCCTGTGACCATCCAACTCTCGAACTGATATATAACTTTGAATCCTGTTGGGGGGATGGCCTCCCACGGGAAAGCAGCAAGCGCCAAGTACGTGGCACCAAGGATGGCTCCGCTGAACAGCTGGGGAGGGGGGCTGGTGGAAGACTGCAAGAGCCAAAGTGAAAGGAGATTCAATAGTAAGGGAAACAGACAGGCGTTTCTGTGGCCACAAACGAGACACCAGGATGGTATGGTGCTTGGGTTAATTATTTCTCGGAGCGGCTGCGGGACATTCTGAAGGGGGAGGGTGAATAGCTTGTGGTCGTGGTAAATGTCAGTAACAACGATATAGGTAAAAAGAAAGGATGTGTTCCTGAAAAATGAATTGAAGGAGTTAAGAGCTAAATTAAAAAGCTGGACCACAAAGGAAGTAATCACGGTATTACTTCCTGTGCCACGTGTTAGTGAGTATAGGAACAGCAGAATGGACCAGATGAATGCATGGCTGGAAAAAGTGGTGCAAGAGGGAGGGATTTAGATTTTTGGAGATCGGGACTGGTTCTGGAGACGGTGGGACTTGCTCAAGCGGGATGGCTTGAACTCAGGCAGGAGAGGAACTGATGGCCTCGCGGTGGCATCTGCTAGTCCTGTTGTGGAGGATTTATACGAGAATGGCAGGGGGTTGGGAACCTGAGTTGAGAGACTGAGGAGGAGGAAACAAGTATAGAAGCGAAAGACAGGAAACAATAAAGTCAAAAGTGGAAGACATAGAAATCATGGGAAAGAAACAAATAGGGCCACAGTGTAAAAGAATGATAAGATGACTAAAAATGTTAAAAGGACATGCCGAAAAGCGCTGTGTCCCAATGTGTGGAGCATTCACAATAAGGTAGACGAGTTAACCACGCAAATAGATATAAATAAATACAATACAGTTGCAATTACGAGACATGGATTCCGGGTGACCAAGGATGGGAACTGAACATTCAAAGGCATGAAATATTTAGGAAGGACAGGCAAAAAGGGAAAGGAGGTGGAGAAGCGTTGTTAGTAAAAGAGGAAAGCAATACAATAGTGAGAAAGCATATTAGCTCAGAGAATCCCGAAGTGGAATCTTTATGGGTGGAGTTAAGAAACACTAAAGGGCAGAACACGTTGGGGTTGGTTCTATATAGACCCCCAAGCAGCAGTGGTGATGTAGTGGATTATAATAAACAGGAAATTACCAATGCATGCAATAAGGGTGCCACTGTAATTTTGTGTTACTTTGATCAACATATAGATTGGAAAAAACATATTAGCAATAATACTGCAGAGGAGGAATTCCTGGAGTACGTACGTGATGTTTTTTTGTGGAACAATACTTTGAGGAACCAACTAGAGAACAGGCCATCCTAGGCTGGATATTGTGCAATGAGAAAGGATTAGTTAAAAATCTTGTTGTGTGGGGTCCCTTGGGGAAGAGCGACCTTAACATGATAGAATTGTTGATTAAGGTGGAGAGTGAGAGAGTTCATTCCGAGACCAGGGTCCTGAACCTAAATAAAGGAAATTATGAAGGTATGAGGGGCGAGTTGGCTATGGTTGATTGGGGAACGTTACTTAAAGGATTGATAGTGAATAGGCAATGGCTAACATTTAAAGATCACATGGCTGAATTACAAAAAATGTTCATTTCTGTCTGGCACAAAAATAAAACAGGAAGGATGGCTCAACCGTGGCTTGCAAAAGAAATTTGGAAGAATATTAGATCCAAGGAGGAGAAATATAAAATGGCCAGAACATGCAGCAAACCTGATGATTGGGAACAGTATAGAATTCAGCAAAGGCGGACAAAGGGATTGATTAAGAAGGGGAAAATAGAGTATGAGAGTAAGCTTTCCGACTGTAAAATTTTCTATAGTTATTTGAAGAGAAAAAGATTCGTGAAGACAAATGTGGGTCCCTTACAGTAAGAAACGGGGGAACTTATAATGGGGAACAAAAAAATGGCTGACAAATTAGATGCATGGTTTAGTTCCGTCTTCACAAAGGAGGACACTATTTACCTACCAGAAATGTTGGGGAACATTTTGTCTAGTGAGAAGGAGGAACTGTATGAAAACGGTATTAGTCGGGATATGGAGTTAGGGAAATTCATGGGATGGAAGGCCGATAATTCTACAGGGCCTGATAATCTACATCCCAGAGTGCTTAAGGAAGTGACCCTAGAAATTATAGATGCAACGCTACTCTTTTTTTTGTTTAATTCTATAGATTCGTGAACATTTCCAACGTATTGGAGGTCAGCTGATGTAACCCCACTATTTAAAAAAGGAGGTGGAGAGAAAACAAGGAATTATAAACCGGTTAGCCAGACATCAGTAGTGTGGAAAATGCAAGAGTCCATTATAAAAGATGGAATAGTTGAGCACTTGTAAACTAATGACTGGATCGGATAAAGTCAACATGGATTTACGAAAGGCAAATCATGCTTGACAAATCTAACGCAATTTTTTGAGGATGTAGCTAATAGAATAGGTAAGGGATAAGCAGTGGATGTGGTGTATTTGGACTTTCAGAAGGCTTTCGATAAGATTCCACACAAAAGATTAGCGTGTAAAATTAAAGCACATGGGACTGGGGGAAAGGCGCTGACATTGATGGAGAACTGGATGGCTGACAGGTAATAAAGAAGAGGAATAAACGGGCCTTTTTCTGAGTGGCAGGCAGTGATTGGTGGATTAGCACAGGGATCAGTGCTAGGACCCCAGCGATTCACAGTAGATATTAACGATATAGATGAGGAATTAATTGTAATATATCCAAGTTTGCAGACGACAGAAAACTGGATGGGAGTGTAAGCTATGATGAGGATGTAGAGAGGCTCCTGTGCAATTTCGACAAGTTGAATGAGTGAGCAAATACATGGCAGATGCAGTATAATGTGGATAAATGCAAGGCTATCCACTTTGGTGGCAAAAACAGAAAGGCATTTCGATTGGGAAAGGGGGACGTGCAGCGATAACTGAGTGTCCTTGTGCACCACTTGCTGAAAATAAGCATGCAGGTGCAGCAGGCAGTTAAGAAGGCAAACGGTATATTGGCTTTCATAGCGACAGGATTCGAGTACATGAGCAAGGTCGTCCTGCTGCAATTACAGAAGTCTACGTGGTGGGCGGCACAGTGGCGCAGTGGTTAGCACCGCAACCTCACAGCTGCAGCGACCCACGTTCAATTTTTGGTACTGCCTGTGTGGAGTTTGCAAGTTCTCCCTGTGCAAGCGTGGGTTTCTGCCGGGTGTTACAGTTTCATTCCACGGACAAAGACTTGCAGGGTGATAGTAAATTGGCCGTTGTAAATTGACCCGAGTGTAGGTAGGTGGTAGGGGAATGTTGAGGATGTGGTTGGGAATATGGGGTTAATGTAGGATTAGTATAAAAGGTTGCTGGTTGGTCGGCACAGACTCGGTGGACTGAAGGGCCTGTTTCAGTGCTTATTCTCTAAACAAATATAAAATAAATAAAAAAGTCTTTGGTGAGCCCACATCTGGATTGTTGTGTGTAGTTTTGGTCTCCTAATCTGAGGAAGGGTGTTCTTGCTATGGAGGCAGTGCAGGGAAGGCTCACCACACTGATTCCTGGGATGACAGGCCAGAGGTATGAAGAGAGATTGTGTCGATTAGGCTTGTAGTTGCTAGAGTTTAGAAGAATGAGAGGGGATGTCATGGAAACCGACACCATTCTAACTGGACTGGACAGGCTAGATGCAGGAAGGATGTTCCCTATTGTGGGGAGTCCAGGACCAGGGGTCCATGTCTAAGGATTAGGAGTAAGCCATTTAGGACTGAGAGCAGGAGAGATTTCTTCACCCAGAGAGTGGTGAACCTTTGGAATTATCTACCAAGGAAAGCATTTGAGAACAAGTCATTAAATATGTTCAAGAAAGAGTTACATATAGTTTTTAGGGCGAATGGGATGAAGGGATAGGGGGGAAAGCGGGACAGGTTACTGAGCTTGGACGATCGGCCATGATCGTATAGAATGACGGAGCAGGGCCGAATGGCCTGCTCCTGCTCCTATTTTTCTATGTTTCTATGTTTATTCCATCACATTGCTGATACCGACAGCACACTGATCTGGTCGCAATTCACCTGGTTCAGTTGTTCCTGCCTTTTGTGGAGAGGACATAGCGGGACAGTTTTCCACATTGATGCGTAGCTGCCTGTGTTGTAACTGTTCTGGAACGACATTTGGGGACATAGCCAGTTACATATGAACATACGAACATGCAAATTAAGAGCAGGAGTAGGCCATTTGGTCCCTGGAGCCAGCTACGCCATTCAATAAGATAATGGCTGATAGATTTGTATCCTCAACTCCACATTGCCGCCTACCCTGAATAACCTTTCACCCTCTTGTTTATCAAGAATCAATCTACCTCCGCCTTTAAAATATTTAAAGACTCTGCTTCAGCGGTCTTTTAAAGAAGAGAGTTCCAAAGACTCACGACCACTTGTGAGAGAAAAAAATCCTCATCTGTGTATTAAATGGGCGTCCCCTTATTTATAAACAGTGATCCTTGTTCTCGATTCTCCCACAAGAGGAAACATCATTTCCAAATCCACTCTGTCATGACCCCTCAGAATCTTTTATGTTTCAATCAATTCGCCCCTTACTTTTTCTAAATCCAGCGGGTGCAAGCCTATCTGTCCAACCATTCTTCATTAGATAACCCGTCCATTCTTGTAAACCTTCTGTGAACTGCTTCCAATGCATTTATATCCTCCCTTAAATAAGAAGACGAATACTTTATACAGCAAAGCAGATGTGGTCTCACCAATGTCCTGTATAACTGAAGCATAACATCCCTACTTTGTATGCAATTCCCTTCGCAATAAATGATAAACGTATTTTAGCTTTCCTTATGAATTGCTATACCTGCAAACTAACCTTTTGTGGATCATGCACGAGGACACCCATCGCACTTTTCAATTACTCATCATTTAGATAAATAATTATTTTTTCTTTAACCTGCCTAAATGGACAATTTCACATTTTTTCTCGTTAACTCCATTTGTTGGATATTTGCCCACTTATTTAATCTATATTTATATCCCTTTGTAGCCTCCTTATGTCCTCTTCACAACTTATTTTCCTACCTGTCTGTGTGTCACCAGCAAATTCAGCAACCATATCATCGGACCCTTGATTCAAGTCATTTATATAAGTTGTAAAAAGGAGAGGCCCTTCACTGTTCCCTTTGGTTTGCCATTCGTTACCACTTGCCAACCAGAAAAAAAACCCATTTATGCCTACTTTCTGTTTCCTGTTAGCTAACCAATCTTCTATCCATGTCATTATGATACCCCCTACTCTATGACCATTTATATTCCACAGAAACCGTTGATGTGTCACCTTATCAAATGCCTTCTGGAAATCTGAGTACAGTGCAACCACAGGTCCCCCTTTATCCACAGCACGTGTTACTTCTTCAAAGAACACCAATAAATTGGTTAAACATGTTTTCCCTTTTACCAAACTATGTTGACGCTGCCTGATTCCGTTGAATTTGTCTAAGTGCCCTCTATGACGTCTTTAAGAATAACGTATAACATCTTCCCTATGACAGATGTTAAGCTAATTGGCAGCTACTTTCCTGCTTTCTGTCTCCCTCCAGTTTTGAATAAATGACTTACCTTTGAATTTTCCAGTCTAATGTAAACTTGCCCTAATGTAGGGCATTTTGGGAAATCAAAATCGACGTATCGATGATCTCACCAGCCACTTCTTTCAACGACCCTAGGATGAAGTCCATCATGACCCGAGGACTTTTCAGTCTGCAACTCCATCAATTTGCTCAGCAGCACTCCCCTGGTGTTTGTAATTTTCTCACGTTCTTCTCTGCCATCCATTTCCTGATTTACAGTTAGTTCTGGAATGCTGCTTGTATCTTCTATTGCGAAGACCAATGCAAAGTATCTGTTCAATTCATCTGCCATCTCTTTATTTTCCCTTATTGCTTCCCGATACGCACTTTCCATAGGACCAACGATCTTTTGGTAAAATCGTTTCTTAAAAAATAAAGAGACTCTTGCTATCTGTCTAGCTAATTCTTGTCAGGTTTCTCTTGTACGCTAATCTTTCCCTCCTTATTAACCTTTTAGTTGTTCTTTGCTGCTTTTTATATTCTGTCCAATCTTTCGACCTTTTACCCAACTGTGCACAATTATGTTTATTTCTTTCAGTTTGATACGAACTTTAACTATTTTTATTAACCACGGATGGTGGGTCCTCCCCTTGGAATTTTTCTTTCTCATTGGAATGTACCGATTCTGTGTATTTTGAAATATCACCTTGAAGGTCTGCAACCGCATCTCCCTTGACCTACTCTTCATCTACTTTGCCAGTTCACCTTTGCTAGCTCCGTTTCCATGCCCACTTAATTGCTCTCATTAAGTTTAAGCAAAGTGATTCCTGACAACGCAGCCAGCCGCTGACATCATCGGTCTGCGCCCAATGCACACATGCGTAGATGAGCTCCAGTTCTCTGCGCGTGCCTGGCGTTCCGACTTGCCAGGACTGGTTACCACATGCACTGACAACTTCAACACGTAACGTGTACATCTTCATGCAACGTGCCTGGTCGGCTCCTCTCCCCCACAGACCCCTCCTACCACGCCTCTCACTCCGGCCGCTCAGCTCCATCCCCTACCCCGCCTCTATCTACCCCCCCCGGCCATCCACACTCTCCCCCATCCCTCCATTCGCTAGCTCGAGGCGCTGCCACTTCCCGCCTCTCTGCCACATGCTCTTACATCGCTTGATTCTTAGGGCGGTGCGGTGCGGGAAGGAAACAGGGGGCAGGGAGCGAGCGTCCAGAGTGGAATGGCACGGAAAACAATTAGAATTGTGCAGCACCGTCAGAGGTGCTATAATCTGGATTTTCATTGCGTGCTGCCATATGTTTACGTTGTCATTCTCTAATTATTTGAGCAGCACCATCTTTCGTCCTGCCAGCTGCCTTAACATCGCAGACTGTGAACTTTAAGTGGAACAGGCTGCATTTGCACATGCGCCAGTACAACGCTAACTAGTGGTTGCATTGTCAGCAAATGCAACCAGGTTTAAAATGCTAGTCTTGGACCCACTCTTCTATCGGTCAAGCTGAATGTAAAATTCAATCATATTATGCTCACTGCTGCCTAGTGGCCACTTCACGATGAGGTCATTAATTAATTGTATCTCGTTGCACAATACCTGGTCCAGAATAGCCTACTCACTAGTTGACTCCAGAACGTGCTGTTCGAAGAAACTGTCCTGAAGACATTCGATGAACTTCCCGTCTTGGATAGCTTTGCCCATTTGATTCTTTTTCCAATCTATGTGTCGATTAATTTCTGCCCTTAATTATCGCATAACTCATTGACAAGCACCTATTATTTATTTCTTTATAGCCCGCCCTACATTGTAGTTCCTGTTAGGAGGCTTGTCCAACACTCCCACAAGTTACTTTTTGCCTTTACCATTTCTCATCTCCACCCAAACCGCGACTACATACTGGTTTCCTGAGCAAAGGTCATTTATCTCACATGTGCTAATACCATCATTAATTAACAGAGTTATCCCTCCACGTTTTACTAGTTTCCTGTCCTTCCTGAATGACATGTACCCTTCACTATTCAGATCCCAGGCTATGTCATCCTGCAGCCATGTCTCCATAATGGTTATCAGATTTTACTTATTTATTTCTATTTGCGATAACAGTTCATCTGTTTTGTTTTGAATGCTATGTGCATTCAGATACAGATACTTTAGTTTTGTCCTGTTATTATTTTTGTAAACTCTAGCCTTGTTTGCTGATTTAAGCTTTGATTTGTCCTTCCTGTCCCTTCCTGTCAAGGTCTGTCTATCTTTTCCATACTCATTCCTTTCTCTCTTGCCTTGTCTATACTCTTCGATTCAGCATATCTTCCCTTGCCTCCACTCTTTAATTTGGAACCCTCTGTACTTTGCTAGTTATGTGGTTCGCTAGAACACTGGGCCCAGCATGGTTCAGGCATAGACTGTCCCTCTTTCCCCCATTCTGGTGCCAGTGCTCACGAATAGGATTCCACTTCGCCCACAGTCTTTGAGCCACACATTAATTTCTCTAATCACATTTGCCCTGTTTATGTTTGCACATGGCGCAGGTAATATGCATGAGATTATTACATTTGCGGTTCTGTTCTATAATTTGTTGCCCAGCTCCTCATACTGACTAAGCAGAAACTCTTTCCTTGCCCTCCTTATGTTGTTATTACCCACATGGTCCACGATCACTGGATCCTCCCCATCCCACTTAAACTTCCTGTGCAGCCCTGAGCGGAGTCCGAACCCTAAACACAGACAGGCAACACAGCCTTTTGAACTCTCCCTCATTACTGCAGAAAACAATGTACATTCCCCTCACTATACTGTCTTCTTCTACAACGACATTTGATTTTGCTCCCGCCACTTGAACGGCTTCCTCTTCCATGGTGCCATGCTCAGTCTGCTAATCCACACTACAGCCCTCTCTTCTGTCTCTCCAAGTTGCAAGAACCTCGAACGTTTTGCACAATTGCAGGGGCTGAGGCTCTGCCACTGCGACATTCCTGACCCCCTTCCCTGTCTGACTCCCAGTCACAGCTTCCTGTCCTTGATCACTGACCAAAACAGGTGACCCTATCCAAAGGGACTGTCTTCTGGAACAAAGTGTCCAGGTAACTTTTCCCTTCACTGACACATCGCAGTATCTCCGTTTCGGCCGCCAGCTCAATGATTTTGAGCCATAGCTCCTCACGCTGCAGACACTTATGACAGACATGGTTGCCATGGATTTCCCACATAATGCAGCCGTGGCATATCACTTGTCTTGTCATCTTCAGTGCTAATTTAATAACATTTATTTCCTTTTAATTAATTTGCAGTTACCCCCCCACCCCCCCCATAACCGAACACCATCACTGAAGATACTCCCTCTTCTCACTCTGCCCTCCAGCAGCTCTTAGTGCAAACGCGCTGCTCGAAGACTCCACTGAACTTACACTCTCTGAAAACAATGATCTGTCAGCTTTGCTGGAGCTCAGAAACCAGTTTAAGCTAGCTACCTAATTAACGAGCTACAGCTTGTCTTAGAGAGCTTGCACGTCCCTGTTTAAAATTGTAAGAAACCTCACTTGCCTCTTAACGTAAACAGTAATTTCAATTAATTGCCAAATGTAAACACAATAAAAACTAGACTTTAAAGAGGTACAGCCTTAAAAAATACTCACTTACCAAACTCTCTTCTGTGCCCTCCTGCAACACTGAGTAGAGGCTAAAAGGCTGCAAAGATTTATACATTGCTATCAATTGTTATGAAGGATATTAAGGGCTACAAAGGACTAAAAAGTATTCGAAAGGATTATGAAAGTAGTTAAAGAATTTCAAAGGATTGTAAAGGATTATAAAAGATTTGAAAGATTAAAACAGCTTCTAAAGATTCTGAAGTTTAACCACGCTTTATAAAGGTTTTAGCTACTATAAACAGTTATACTGTGCTATAACTATTAATGAAGGATAATGAGGTGTCATAAAGGGTTACCATGTGCTATGAAGTGTCTGAAGGGCTATAAAGGATTATAAATAATTTTAAAGGATGGCAAAGGATTGTAAAGGCTAACATAGTGTTATGAAGTGTTAGAGCAGGTCATAATGCGTTATAAAGTATTACAAAGTGGTACAAAGAATTATAAAGTGTTCTAATGTGTTGGAAATGATGATGAAGAATTCAGGCTGAAGATTCCCACTATCTTTTCTCTTTCAATTGTTTTTATCCCAGTTGCAATGGAGACGGCTGGTAGGTGGGGCCGCACCTGACGGGTTCCCCTCACGCTGTTACTCCGCTCCAATGCATGAGGACGGGGGGCGTGGCTGGGTACCTCAGACCCCGCCCCCTGTCCCTTCTGCCTTCACTATTGGGAACAGGCGTCTCCCCCACTCTGGTCACCAAGGGAAGAGTACTCGCCCCCACTCTCCCATTACCATGGGAAAAGGAACCTGTAGCAAAGCCTCATCCCCATGAGGAATAGGTCCCACCCCCGCCCCCGTCACCCTGTGGAACAGCCCCGACCCCATTCCCGCATCACTTTGGAGAACTTGTCCCGCGGCAATGACCCCATCACCATGGAAAAGGCACTCCTTCCCCGCCATGTCACCATATAATGACTGGTCCCGCACTTGCTCTTTTCCAATAGCGAAGCGCCCCGCTCCCACTACCCAGTCAGCATGCAGAACAGGCCCTGGTGAACTACCCCTTCCACATGTGGAGCAATACCAGCCAACTATCTCCACAGCATGCGGAAGAGGCCCGGTCAAAGTACCCCATTAGCATGAGCAACAATAACTGCTCAACTATTCCGTCACCATTTGAAAAGGCCCAGCCCCTGTTGTGACAGACCCAGCCCCCTGCTGTTTGAAAAATGAAATAAAATATGAATCTTTTAGAAACGGTCAGTGATTACAGTCCCTCTTATCATGGAATGAACTTAACAATTCGCATAAAAGGATAATTCAGCATTTTCTTCAACTGCTCTCTGAACTGAGTCTGGGTCACGGCATAAATCACAGTGTTTGTGCAGCAGCTAAGCGGCTGCAGCATGAAGGCCATTTCCCACACAAAACTAGGAATTCCAGCCACAGACCCAGAATGAAAGTTCATATACTGTATTCTGGTGCATATCAAAACCACCGTTAGCATTGCCCATAAAAGTATGAAATTGGCTGAGATAACTAACAGTAAAATGATAGATTTCTATCGGCTCTCCATCTCTGGGTCTCTCAGACTCTTGGCACTGCTGTGAGCCCGGAGTCTCCTGCGCCCTCTGCTGCTCACCAAAATGTGTCTGATAGTGAGAGCATTTAACAGCAGAATCTCCACAAATGGGACCCCCGGGGTTAGAATGTTATGGAGGAACTCGATTGCTGCCCAGTCCCGAGAGAAGGCAGCATCCTCTGTTATATCACAAAACCAGGGTTGGTTGTAAAAAATATACTGACCTGTTAACATAAAATACCAGAAAATGTTCTTTAAACAGCTCAGCACAGTCTCTGTTCCCAGAACCACAGCTGCGGTTTTCTCGGTGCAATATTTTCTTTTCATCTTCAGGCAGCAAATGGCCACAAATCGATCAAAGGTGAAAGTGACGGTGAACCAGACAGAATAGTCTGTGGCTGCATAAAGCAGGACGGCATGGATATTGCAAACGTGGATGGACTCCCGGAAATAAAACTGTTCATGGTAAACAACGGGAATGTGCCTCAGTATCACGTCGAATATAATGACCAGTAGATCCGCTGCTGCCATGGCCACCAGATAGTGAGTGACACATTTGGAAAGACCACACTTGCCTCGAGCCAGGATCCCAATCGTCGCCAAGTTTACTGTGAAGAAGGAAATAAACAGGCAAATTATTTATCAGCCTGGGAGTAAATTTACCAGTTTGATTGAGGACTGACTGAGATTTTCAGGTGTGTTACTGTGTCCATCGATTTATTGATTGACAATGAAGCAAAAAATGAGAATACCTGTGACAACTTGGAAGCAGGGAGAGATTAAAAGACAAAAGGATGATGCTGAAGTTGTTCAACTCAACGCTGATTATAATCTTCCCCATCCGACCTTTCCCTGCCTGGTTTCACGACTGTTCTGTCTCAAGGAACTCGCAGTCCTGACAAAGGGTCAGTGACCTAAACGATTAAGTCTGTTTCTCCCACCACAGATGCTACCAGACGTTCTCAGCATCTCCAGCACTTTCTGTGTTTTTTTTTAATTTCAGCTTTCCAGCATCTGCTGCACTTTGGTCCTGTACAGAACGTTCAGTGCTGGATTGACTGAGAGATTCCCTCGCCTGTGACAGGGTCCCCATGGCAGGACAAAAAGGTGAACGAAACCCCGCCGCGGTCTTTTGGACCATCCCACTTCTCAGTTGAGCAGCACTAGGGCAATTAACTGCCTGGTGCCTGGTCCCGGTCTATTTAATCATGGAGATCCCTCCTGCTTAAACGAGTTAAACAGTCACAGGACCAATAGCTCAGTACTATTGGCAATGCCACTGGAAGCAGTGGAGCTGATGGTACTACAGCAGGCCTGTGATGACAACCATCACTGGAGACCAGACTCCAGATAAATGCGTCAGCACCACTGCGACCCATCAGGTAGTGGCGCCACTAACGATACTACACCAGAAATGGGAACAGATGAGTTGCTGGAGCTGAAGACCACAGTTTAGACTGGCAGGGTTGCTGGCACCAGCCAGTTAGCATGGGCCACTGACGGTACGAAACCAAACCATGGGCAAGGACCATTGTTGGGGATACAGACCCAGATTTGTGTGGTGGGGTCACAGGGAACAATCATGGCGGGAGGACCACTGCCAGTAATACACCAGGCCTGCGAATGGGACCATCGCAAGATCCTCAGACCCAGGTGAGTGTCGGAGAGTCACTGGGGCCTGTCAGTGAGTTGGGGTCACTGCTGGTACTGGGAAAAAAGTTTACTGCTGTAGTTTAGGCCCCAGGTAATGTTGTGCGGCCACCAGGTTCAGTCATGGTGCAGGCAATTCTACCATTAGAGCACTAAGCCTAGGAGCAGGGCAATCACTAGAGACCAGGACCACTACCGGTACTGAACTAGCCTTGGGAGCAGGACCATCGTGGTGACCTGATCTCCAGGGAAATATGGCGAGGTCACCGGGTCCAGGCAGGGAATGGCCGAATGCTCGTACGGCACCAGACCTGGAAGGTGATACATCGCTGGAGCCAAGGACCATATAAAAGTGAGACAGATTTGCTGGGAACAATAGGGAGTGGGTGCTGCCAGCACTAAACCGGGATTGAGCCCAGGAGCATTGTTGGAGACACGGAACCCAGGTAAGTGAAGAAAGGTGGCCGGGAGCCATCAGGGTGCAGGGGAGCCACTGCTGGCACCACACTCAGCCCGTTACCAGGACCATGGCTGGAATCTCGACTTCAGTAAAGTGACGCAGGGTCAACAGCGACAGTCAGGGATAGGAGGCCACAGGTTATATTGTGACAGCCCTAGGAGAAGATCCAGCAAAGAAGGTACAGACTTCAGTTGAGTACCGCAGCATCTCCAGGGCCATAGAGGGTTTGGGGCATATAAACAAGAAATGCTGGAAGTACTCAGCAGGTCTGGCAGCATCTGCACAGAGAGAAGCAGAGTCAACGTTTCATGTCGGGACCCTTCTTCAGAACTGGGTTTGGGGCCACTGCAGGCACTAAACCAAGCCTGTGAATAGGACCATAGCAGGAGAATCGGACCATTGATAAGGGTGGTTGTGTCACTGGGGCCTGTTCGGGCGTAGGGGCCATTGCCATTATTGCAGCAGCCTTAGTCCAGGACCATTTCAGGCCATATGAATCCCCGAGAAATGTTGCAGGGATGCCAAAAGCAACCACCGAGCAGCAGCCACTGACAATTCTACATCAGCCCTCAGAACCAGGCTGATCACTGGAGTCCCAAACACCAGGTGTGGCTTGGCGCCTGGACCAGTCCGGGAGTGGGTCCCATTGCTGATTCGACACCAGGCCTGGCGGCAGGAACATTGCTGGTGACCTGGACCCAGCTAAGCATGGCCGGTTCACTGGGGCCAGTCACTGAGCAAGCATTACTGATGGTACTAAACCAGGCCTGGGACCAGATCATCACTGGAGCCGCAATTACTATTTCTTTCCATTGTGGTCACCAGAGCCGATCTGGGATGGGCGGCTGCTGCCAGTACTACACCAGGCCTGGGAGCATGCCTTTGACTGGAGACCCAACACCAGGTAGTTGTGGAGGGGATGGCGAGCCAGTCAGGAAGCAGGCCCTACTTCTTGTGCTATACAAGGCCAGGGACCAGACCCATCGTTGGATCCCTAGAAACCAAGTAAGTGTGGTCAGTCACTGAGGAAGCATCGCCACAGTCAGTTCCATACCAGGACCTGGGCCAGGTCAATTGCTGGAGACCCAGATGCCTGTTAAGTGTGGTGGTGTTCCGTTGACATCCAGGGTGCATTGCGTGTACTACAGCTGCTCTGGAACCATAACCATCGCTGGATACCCGGATCTCCTATGATTGTGGCAGGGTCAGTGAGCACAGACAGGGAAGGCGAGCCCTTGCCATTAATTAAGAGATATCCTTCTTTTTCTTTCATTAAATAAAGCTTAGAGTTTAAAACGTAGAGGCATTTCAAAGTAAATCAAAAATAAATTCCATATTCTGCACAAAGCATTGCATTTATTTTTGTAAGACATTTGACCAGGTCCCAAAAGGCAGACTGATCAGTGAAAAGAAAACCTATGAGATGCAGGAGAATTTTGCACTTTGTATCCAAAATTGACTCAGAGATAGGAAACAAAGGCAAGTCATCGACCGTTGTTTTTGCGAATGGAAAGCTGTTTCCAGAGGCGTTCCACAGGGCTCAGTGTTGGGATATTTGCTGTTTGCGGTATATGTTAATGATTTGCAATTAAATGATTGGCAAATTTGCTGATGACACAAAAATTGGCCGTGCAGTTGATAGTGAAGAGGATATTCATAAACTCCAGAAAGATATCAGTGGTTTGGTTGAGTGGGCAGAAAAGTGGCAAATAGAATAAACCCAGATAAGTGTGTGGTGATGCATTTGGGGAAGGCAAATAACGCAAGAAAATATACAGTAAACGGGAGGATATTGATAGGGTTAGAAGAGGTGAGAGACCTTGCAGGTCGCTGAAGGTGGAGGTAGATTGGCAGACGGAGTGGTGAATAAGGCACATGGAATGTTTTTCGTTATTGGTCAGGTATAGAATACAAAAACAGGGATATAATTCTGCAACAGTATAAAACAGTGGCTGATCACAGCTGGAGTACTGCATACAGTTCTGGTCACCTCATTGCAGAAAGGACATAATTGCTGTGGAAGAAGTACATAGGAGATTTACAAGAATGTTGTCAGGGCTTGAAATTTCAGCTATGAGGAAAGATTAGATAGGCTAGGTTTGTTTTCTTTAGAATAGTGAAGGCTGTGGGGTGAATTAATTGACGTGCACATAATGATGAGTGGCTTAGATAGAGCAGACAGGAACGATCTGGTTCCCCGAGTGGAGAGGTGAATTACTAGGGGCACAGATTTAATGTGATTGGTAGAGGGATTAGTGGGGACATGAGGAAACGTTTTTCACCAGAGGGTGGTGGGTGTCCGGAATTCACTGTCAGGAACGGTGGTGGAGGCAGAAAGCATCAATTGTTTTAAAAAGGCACCTGAACAAACATCTGAAGTGCTGAAACCTGTAAGGCTATGGACCAGGTGTTGGAAGGTGGGATTAGATTGGGCGGCTAGTTTTTTTTGGCTGTCACAAGCACGATGGGCTGCATAGCCTCCTTCTGTGCTGTA
The DNA here is from genome assembly GCF_036365525.1 of Heterodontus francisci. Classification (NCBI taxonomy): domain Eukaryota; kingdom Metazoa; phylum Chordata; class Chondrichthyes; order Heterodontiformes; family Heterodontidae; genus Heterodontus; species Heterodontus francisci. The sequence goes on from NW_027140794.1 coordinate 5,285,820, forward strand.
ATTTTTCTATGGTTCATTGTCAGACACCTCTCGGTCCAAGAAAAATGTCTTTGTACAGATGGTGGAGGCAGGGTATTGAATATTATTCAAGGCGAGGTAGATAGATTACTGTTAGGTGAAGAAATCAGTGGTTATCGGGGGTCGATGACATTGTGGAATTCGAGACACAAACAGCTCAGCACTGATCTTATTGAATAGTGGAGCAGGCTCGAGGAGCCGAATGGTTTACATCTATTGCGAACTATATTACTGTGATGGGGCGTCTCAGATGGATGTCTCTTGCTGAATGGGGGATCCATTGGTGTAAGAAAAGTTATCCTATTTGTACTGGAGTGTAATCAAGAACTGTCTCACAGCCTGTCTGTGTTGAAGGGAACCAGATTACATCCCCTTCTTCCTCCACATGAGGTGGCCTCCCGATTACTGTGTTGTCATGATGGCAATGATTTGAAGTGTGCAGCAGAAAACCACAAAGTTGGGCACCTGTTCCAGCGTATACTACAGGGCTCCCCATGAGCGGTTCATGCATTGGAAGCAGTGTTTCATCACGCCCCTTGTTTGCTGCATGATGCATCTGTTGGGTCCATTTTGCACGTTACACCGGTGTTATTTTTGCATGGTTCCTTGGCGGCAGAGGGGGTGTGTTTGGGCGAGGAGAATTCATTGACTATGGAGAGTGTTGGTGGTGTTTTTCTCTGGAAAACCACATTTTGGTTTACCTTGGAGGGTCGCAGACGTTGGGAACACTCACTGCTTCAGAATGAAGGTATCACGGCTGCTGCCAGACAAGTGGACATTCACCGAAATGATATATTGTGCATGGTCACATGGCGACTGTTCAGTAATGGAGTGAGAGTTCTTTCAGATCCTGTACCTTACCCCATTGACAGATGAGGCTCCACAGAGCCACGTGCACCATTGGGAATCCCACTTATTTGGAAAAGCCATTGAACCTCACCACGTGCTGCTCCTACAGAGGGAGAAAACAATGAATTCACCTCATCCAGTATAGATGACATCTGTCATCTCCCGGAAGCATCGATGAACAGTATACAGTGAGACGTTGGATACGTTGCCGGCTCCTGCCTGGATAGCTCCTGGTGCAGAGAAGTTCAATGAAAGTAAAACATTAAAGGCCACTGGCCACGCCAGCACTGCCCTGATGCGCATATCCAGCTCGTGTTGTAGGAAGTGCGACAGTTCTGTGACTACCTCCTTATTGAATCAGTGTTGCCTCACGCACTCATCCTGGGTTAGTTGCAGGTCGAACATTTGCTCTTGGCTAAGGCTCGGTAGGTAGGAAAGATTCCGCCTCTACCTCCCCCTCATTCTTTGCAGAGATTCTTCTCCTTGCAACCTTTGCTCCATTCGGTGATCAATGTTACAGACCAAGATGCACTGTCTCCTACCTCGTCCATAACTGAGTCACCAAATCCTCTGGCCTCCATTCGTGTATGCAGCAGCTCACAACAACCAATAACAACCCCTACACCGCTGACCACGCCCCTCCCCTACCCCCCGCCACCCAGTGCAAGAAACAACATTCACAGAACAACCACCAGCTTTTCCATAGCAGAAGTAAGCCAACAGCCCCTCACCTGCATGCTGAATGCCTGGACCTTTTAAATAACGCTAGAAGCGGTGTTCCTGGTGCTTCCAAACGCATTTCCACCTGAGATTGACTAACACAGGTGGTCAGTGGACACACAGAGATCAAGCTTCCAAGACGTGTATCAACGCTGTAAGAATCCACTGCCCAACATGGAGCACAACATGAGACATTGCGGTAGTGGCTGGCAGATTGTCCCATACATTTGCATAGTTTCTGGTTTTGCAGCACGGGCATCAATGTCTCTATGGAGCCCAAAACAACGGTCAGGGAGCGATACAGAGGGAAACATATTTTCTTTGAAAAGTGAATTGATGAATGCTTAAAGGGGGACAACTTGTAGAAATATGGGGAGCGGATAGGGGAATGGGATTAATTAGAGGGGGAGGCCATGGATGGATTTAAACATAAGACTGAGAGTTTTAAAACTGAGGTTCTGCTCGATGGGGAACCAATGTAGTTCAGTCAGCTCAGAAGTGAATGTCGATTGGGATTTGTTGTATCTGGGATAGGAGCAGTACAGTGTTGACTGGGCTGTGATTTATGAAGGTTGGATCTGGGAGGATTGACCAGAAACTGTACTGGAGCAGCCATATACATTTCCGTGGCGACAAGAGAAGGTCAAAGGCTCGGGATTTCCGGAGAGTAACTCAGCTCCTGACTCCCAAAACATATCCATCACCTACAAGGCACAAGTCAAGAGTGTGATGGAATGCTTTCCAACTGACGGATTTGTGCGGCTCCAACAACATTCAAGAAGCTCATCAACATCCCGGACAAAACAACACAGGCGGCACACTGGCGCAATGGTTAGCAACGCAGCCTCACAGCTCCAGCGACCCGGCTTCAGTTCTGGGTACTGCACTGTGTGGAGTTTGAAAGTTCTCCTTGTGACTGCGTGGGTTTCCGTTGGGTGCTCTGGTTTCTTCCCACAGCCAAAGCCTTGCAGGTTGATAGGTAAATTGGCCCTTGTAAATTCCCCCTATTGTAGGTAGGAAAATGGGGTTGGATGTGGCAGGGAAAAGAGTATTCAAGTAGGATTGGTATAAATGGGTGGTTGTTGGTCAGCACGGACTCGGTGGGCTGAACGGCCTGTTTCAGTGCTGTATCCCTAAATCAGAAATAAGTAAACCTGCTTGATTGATATCCCATCCAAAAACAGTCGTTCCCGCCACCACTGACACATAGTGGCATTAGTGTGCACCATCGACCAGATGCACTGCAGCAACACACCAACGCTCCTCAGACAGCACCTTCCAAAACCACGACCTCTACCAACGAGAAGAACAAGGGCAACAAATGCATGGAAACATCACCACCTGCAAGTTCCCCTCCAAGCCACACACCATCTTGACTTGGAGCTATATCACCGTTCCTTCACTGTGAACGTGTCAAAATCCTGAAACCTTCCTTTCTAACAGCACTTTGGATGTACCTACCTCACATGGACTGCAGCAAGTCAGCCCACAACCACCTACTGAAGGGCAATTTGGGATGGGTGATATATGCTAGCCTAGCTAGCGACGCCCGCATCCAATGAGTAAATAAAAACATAAATAAATAGGAGTCTTAAATGAGAAGAAGAGTAATTCTATGAAATGTAGTCTACACATATAATGCCTCACTTTTACAAATCTCATAGCTACATATAGAGTCTTGCCAGAGACACCAACAGCAGTAAAGATGAGAGTATGTGAGAAGAACAGTTAGCAAAGTTTTTTTAGATTTCAGGCAAATGCAGAGACTTACCAAGAATAGAAACAACAAGTAGGGCAGAGTAAATGACAGGAGAAGTAATGCAGTTGAAGATGGTTTATAAATTCAATAGCTGGATAGCGAAGCTTACCAGGGACAGCAACAATAGCCAGGATGGGGTAATAAAAGTACTGAATAATCGCAAGTGAGAGCGAAATCCGCCAGTTTAAAGATAGTTGATCATAATATGCAGAAAGATAGACAATCTCCCAGGAGAAACTCCTGTCTATCGTTGCAGCATTCCGATCTATTGTTCTCAGATTAAGTCCGATTCTTGTAACATTCCAATCTATTGTTCTCAGATTTTGACCCATTGTTGCAGCATTCCAATCTATTTTTCTCAGACTCAAATGTATTCGCTCCCTGTCTCTGATGCCACTGATCTCTGTTGGTGCCAGAGGTGATGTTCGCTCTAACACGATGGGGTAACACATTGAAAGGAGTCCCTTATTAATAAAAGAGGTGAAATCTCCAGCGACTCAATTTGGGTCCATGGAGGCTATCATTAATCACAGTCACTGAACAGCCAGGTGCAGTTAACTCCTTCCAATCTTCTTTTGGGCCTCCTTATCTCGAGAGACAATGGATATGCGCCTGGAGGTGGTCAGTGGTTTGTGAAGCAGCGCCTGGAGTGGCTATAAAGGCCAATTCTGGAGTGACAGGCTCTTCCACAGGTGCTGCAGAGAGATTTGGATGTTCAGGTCAATGTTCCGTGCAGGTGGCAACGCAGGTCAATAGAGTGGTCAAGAAGGCATACGGCATGCTTTCCTTCATCGGACGGGGTATTGAGTACAAGGATTGGCAGGTCATGTTACAGTTGTATAAGACTTTGGTTCGGCCACATTTGGAATACTGCATGCAGTACTGGTCGCCACATTACCAAAAGGATGTAGATGCTTTGGAGAGGGTGCAGAGGAGGTTCACCAGGATGTTGCCTGGTATGGAGGGCGCTAGCTATGAAGAGAGGTTGAGCAGATTAGGATTATTTTCATTAGAAAGACGGAGGTTGAGGGGGGACCTGATTGAGGTGTACAAAATCATGAGCGGTATAGACAGGGTGGATAGCAAGAAGCTTTTTCCCAGAGTGGGGGATTCAATTACTAGGGGTCACGAGTTCAAAGTGAGAGGGGAAAAGTTTAGGGGGGATATGCCTGGAAAGTTCTTTACGCAGAGGGTGGTGGGTGCCTGGAACGCGTTGCCAGCGGAGGTGGTAGACGCGGGCACGATAGCGTCTTTTAAGATGTATCTAGACAGATACATGAATGGGCAGGAAGCAAAGAGATACAGACCCTTAGAACATAGGCGACATGTTTAGATAGAGGATCTGGATCGGCGCATGCTTGGAGGGCCGAAGGGCTTGTTCCTGTGCTGTAATTTTCTAAAAAAAAAAAACACAGCTTGAATTACAATAAAATAGTGCTAGAGGGCTGGGGGAGGCAAATGTTAAACCCTCTTTTAAACAGTAGACATGTGATAAACCATGTAATTACAGGCCTATCAGTCAATCCTCGGTGAAATGTTGGGGACATCCTTCCAGTCTATAATCTGGGACAAGGAAATCGTGCTCTTCAGAAAGCATGAGATTATAAATGAGAAGCAACACAGATATGTTAATTGTAAATCATGTCTGCCAATGGCCGTCTATTCCTTTGCTGATGCATTGGAGAGAGTTAATGAGGATTGCACGGTTGATGCTTTGTATTTGGACTATAAATTGTCAGAGGGATGCGAAACTGAGAGGGACCTCAGATTGGAGAAAGTTATACTGATAACTTGTCAGGGGTGTAGGAGGCAGGAACAAGTATCAGAGAGGAATGCCAAAGAGTTCAGAATACTCGGGAAGATAGATAGCACAAGAGTAGGGAATTGTACATTATTAGGTGGAGTCAGAGTAACGGAGAAAGTACTAAAGTCTGTATCAGGGTTAATGTGCATGCATGTGAATATACAGAGTGAGCTTAATAAGACTGACGAGGTACAGGCGCAGATTTCCATTTGGAAATATGATGTTGTGGCTATAACAGAGACCTGGCCCGAAGGGGGCAGGACTGTATGTTAGATAGACTTGGATAACAGGTGTTCAGGAAAGATAAGAAAGGGAAAAAGAAAGAGAGAGGGGTGGTGGCATTGGTTAATGAGATCATTGCAGTTCTAGGGAGAAAGGATGTCCAAGAGGGGTCGAGGACAGAATTAATTTGGATTTGGCTAGCACTCTGGAACACAAAAGGTGCAGTTACATTGCTTGGTGTTGTCTATAGGCCACCAGCTGGGCGAAGGATGTGGAGGAACAAATTTGCAAGGAAATTGCAGAGAGGTACAAAAATTAGAAGACAGTTATAATGGGTCTTCAATTGTCCAAACAGAGCCTGGGATAATTGCAGTGTAAAGAGCCATGAGGGGCAAAAGCTTCCAGAGTGTGTTCAGGAAAATGTTCTACAACAGTATATTGCTGGTTGAACGAGAAAGGAAGCACTGCTCGACCTCGTTTTTGGGAATGATAGGGCCAAGTGGATCAAGTAATAGTTAGAGAGCATTTAGGGGATTATGATCATTGTATCATAAGGTTTAGGCTGACGATGGAAAAGGACAAAGAGCAATCCAGGGTAAGAATAGTTAACTGGGGGACGACCAACTTCAGTGGGGTAAGAATTCAGCTGGGCCGGTTAAATTGGAGTCAAAAGCTGGCAGGAAAACCGATGGAAGAACAATGCGCTACCTGAAAAGTAGAGATAGATCGGGCACAGTCAAGGTATGTTGCTTCGAAGGGGAAAATTAGGGCAAACAAATCCAGAACCCCCTGGATGACAAAATTGGTAGAGATTCCGATAAAGAAGAACAGTTTGCTTATGACAGATGCCAGGTAGAAAAAAATATTGACAACCAGGCTGAATGTAGAACATCCAAGGGGATGTGAAAAAGTAAATAAGAGAAGTAAAGAGACAGTATGAAAAGAGACCGGCAGCTAGCATTAAAGGAAATCCCACAGTTTTCTACAGGCATATACATAGCAAAAATTTGGTATAAGGAAGAGTAGGGCTGATCCCACAGCAGAAGGTGAATTTGAATTCAATTAACAAATGTTGAATTAAATGCTAGTCTAATGATAGCCATGAAACCATTGTCGATTGTTGTAAAACCCTATCTGATTCACTTATGTGCTTTAGGGAAGGAAATCTGCTGTCCTTATCTGGTCCGATCTACAGGTGACTCCAGACTCACAGTAATTTGATTGACTCTGAAATTCCCTTTGAAATGGGCAGTTGTATCAAACCGCTGCAAAGTCAATAACGGCACAAAAGGCGGCTCACCATCTATTTCTTAAGGGTATTATGGATGGGCATGAAATACTGTCCCAGCCAAAGACACCCACATCCCATGAACGAATGAAGATAAAATTCAAACTCATCAGGGGTCTGGACAGAGTAAATAGAAAGAAAATGTTTCCTCCCGTGAAAGGATCGAGAACGAGAGGGCAGAGATTTAAAGTGTTTGGTAAGAGGATCAAAACTGACATGGGGAAAAACCTTTTCATGGAGCGAGTGATTGAGGTCTGGAATGCGCTCCCTGAGAATGTGGTGGAGGCAGATTCAATTAAGCATTCAAAAGGGAGCGAGACAGTTATATGAAAAGGAAGAATGTGCAGGGTTATAGGGAGAAGGCAGGGGAATGCAACTGAGGGAACTGTTCTTTCAGAGAGCCAGTGCTAACGCGATGGGCCGAATGGCCTCCTACTGCGCTATAACGATTCTGTGAAGTCTCTTCGAGTGAGGGTGATGAACAGTTGTGATTGGTAGGCGTTCAGGGCAAATCGTCTGCTGCAGGCATCACATAGGTAGTTCAGCAGGGGTGCAGTGACAGGTCTGCTGGGGCTCAAAGTAGCAACATAGCAGTGTCTTCACTGTTACTCAAAGTGTTTTCTTGAGGAGATCAATTCCTTGGCTGACTTCTTTAAAATGATGGGGTTCCTATTCTTGTCTCCAAAGTCAACATCCAAAACTTCCAGCTATTTGCAGGTGTCCAAGTCCTCTGAAAATCGTTTTCTTTTCATGTTACTAACACACCGAAGTGTGAGACTTTAATAGACACTCTAACATTCTGTAATTTCGTAACTAAGTGGACACAGTTGAACAGTATAGATACATCACAGGGAACAGTGGAGCAGCTCTCAGTGAGGCATTCTAACATTTGTAGCTTAATTGATGAATGGTCGTGGTTAAAGATGAAAGCCACATTCCAGAGTGCCGTAGATCAGTCCTGAGTGGGGGTCCAACGTTTGAAATTTAATTTTTGAATGGTCTCAGTGATAGAGAAGATCCAAATCCCATAGTATAGTAGAGCAGCCATGAGAGAGACACCTTACCATTTGAAATTTCAATACTGAATTGCAACAGTTAAAGAGGACTGCCACATCTCGGATTGCAGTAGATCTGATGTGAGAGAAGGGCTCAGAAATTTGGAGATTGATTATCGAATAAAGCAGTTACAGAGGAGAGCCACATCCATGGGTGTAGTAGAACAGCCCTGAAAAAGACACCCAAACTGTTGGAATTTGCTTACTGAATGGCCGTGTTGACCGTGGAGAGCCACCTCCCAGAGTTCAGTCGATCGGCTCTGAGAAATAAACTAACACGTGGAGCTTAATTAATTAAGGGACACAGGTAACGTGGACAGCTGCATCCCAGACAGAACCCTGCCTCTCAAGGATTGGCCTTCACAGCCATCAACAAAGGTGCACCAAGAGAAGACACCCCATTTAAATGGATTGCTTGTGCTTGTCCATCACCTTTCGTATATGGAAGCATGCCATCCATTATAAAGGATGTGAAAACTAGACATTTAGAAAATAATGATGTGTTTCGGCAACGCCAACATGGGTTTATGAAAGGGAAATCATGTTTGTCATACCTGTTGGAGATTAATGAGGATGTTACTTTTAGGATTGATAAAGGAGAATGAGTTGATGTGGTGCATTTGGATTTTCAGAAAGTTTTTGATAAGGTCCCACACAAGAGGTTAGTAAATAAAATTAGATCACATGGGATTGGGCGTCATATACTGCTATGGATTGAGAATTGGTTAACAGACAGAAAACGGAGAGTAGGAATAAATGGGTCATTCTCAGGATGGCAGGCTGTTTGTAGTTGTGTACCGCAAGGATCAGTCCTGGGGCCGCAGCTATTCACAGTCTATAAAAAATAGTAATTTCGATGTGGTGACCAAATGTAATATCTCCAAATCTGTTGAAACAAACAATTAGAAATGTAACTTGTGAGGATAATACAAGGTTATTTCAAGGAAACCTGGACAGGCTAAATGCATGGCAGATGGAATATAATACGAACAGGTGTAGTTGTCTATTTTGGTAGAAAAAAGGAAAGGCAAAGTATTTCTTTCATGGTAAGAGTTTGGGAAGTGTTGCTGTCCAAAGGGACCTGGGTGTCTTTGTTCCAGAGTCACTAAAAGCTCGCAGCAAGCAATTAAGTCGATAAATGGCATGTTGACCATCATCGCAAGTGGTTTTGAATACAAGAGTAAAGAACAAAGATTGCTGGAAATACTCAGCATTTCTGTGGAGAGCGAAGCAAAGTTAACGTTTCTGGTCTGCGACCTTTCATCAGAACTGACAAAGGTTAGAAAATAATTCACATTGTATTTTTTAACCATGTGCTTGCTTTCCATGTAGTCAGAGCTGCTCAGTATTCTGCTATTAACACTCTCTCTGGACTGATGCTTTGTCTTTCACCACAAGCACTAACACACTGTTTGCCTTGTTTCCAGCGCAGCTTTGTTACTTAACGTCGCCTTCCCCCTGCCCTATCAAACAACTTCATCTTTGTCCTTTCTTCCACCCCACTCCCCCTCACTTGCTTAAACCCTAATTATTTCCTAACCTTTGCCAGTTCTGATGACAGTTCACAAACCTAAAACATTAACTTTGCTTCTCTCTTCACAGTTGCTGCAATATCTGCTGGGTATTTGCACCACTTTTTATTTTTTTAGATTTCCAGCATCTGCAGTATTTTGCTTTTAGCTGCTTTGTCAGCAATCCAAATGTTTCATTCCCTCCACGACACCCTGGTCCACACCCCCAGTACCCCAACACCACGTCCCTTTCCCACAGCACCTTCCCATGCAATCGCAGGAGGTGTAATGCCTGCCCAGTTATGTCCTCTCTCCTCACTATCCCAGGCCCCAGACACTCAGGTATAGGAGCTATTTACTTGTACTTCTTTCAATTTAGTACTGTATTCGCTGCTCACAATGTGATGTCCTCTACACTGGGGAGTCCAAACGTTGGTTCGGTGACTGCTTTGTGGGACAGCTCCACTGATCCAAAATCGTGACGCCGAATTTCTTGCCATTTTACCACCCCCACGCCCACCAATGCCATCCCCCACCTCCCACCCCGCGCACGCCCCGCTCCCATGTCCACAGTTCTTTCCTGGGCTTGCTGCAGTGTTCCAGTGAACAGCAACGCAAGGTCGACGAACAGCATCACAGGTACCGATTAGGCACGATTTGGTTCAATAATTTCAGAGCCTGACGGGTCCCTTTTTATATTTGGTTATCTTTTAATATTCTACATTACTTCAATTTGTATATGTTATTTTAGTTTGTTTCATCGTTCATTTTTTTTTTTTTGCCATGTGCTTAACCAGGGTTTTTTCATGTTTGAGCTTTAGGCCAGGGTTGTTCATTTTTCTGCCAATTTACACCGTCTCTGCATGAACACTTTGGCTTTCAAAACATCATTAACATACTGTTTTCCTTTGCTCCATGACCTTCTGGTTACTATATCTCTGTGACCCTCTGTCCGATCAACACCTTGTCTTTCGTTATCACTTGCCCCACCCCTGCTTTGTTTGCTTAAAGCTCACTACATTTCTAACATTTGCCAGTTCTGATGAGGGGTCACAGACCTGAAACGTTAACTTTGCTTCTCTCTCCACAGATGCTGCCTGACTTGCTGAGTATTTCCACCATTTCTTCTTTTTAATTCAGATTTCCTGCATCTGCAGTATTTTATTTTTTATTAAAGTCTGTAGGGATAAGCCAGGATCTACAACCGAAGCAACTGTAAAACAGTATCCTTACCACTAAAGCCCAGACTAACAGGAACAAGTAAAAGCAGAAATCCAATACATGCTGGAAAATAATTTAATTGAACCTAGTCAAAGCAACTTGAATTCCCCAATAGTCTTCGTGCCTAAACCTGATGGGTAAAACCGACTTTGCATAGACTACAGAAAAGTCAATGCAGTAACGATGTCAGACTCCTGTTCAATTCTCACTTAGAAGATTACATTGACAGAGCGGGCAGTGCCAGGTTTCTTACAAAGATCGATTAGTTAATGGGATACTGGCAAGTTACTTTGAGACTTCAAGCTAAAGAAATATCACACCAGACGGACTTTATCAGTGCTGGGCGATGCCATTCGCGTGAAAAATGCGCCAATTGCAGGATGACGAATTGGGCATAGAAAAACCAGCCGGGTACTTTTCAAGAAAAGTAAGTCGCCACCGAAAAAGGTATTCCACAGTGGATAAAAAGAAACGTTAGGGCTATTGCTGGCTCTAAAACATTTGCAGTATATGCCAGCCACGGATACAAAGAAACACTGATACACATCAACTATAATCCATTAACCTTTCTTCAAAACTTAAAACAAAAATGCCAGAAAATTCAGCTGGAGTTTATTGTTACAGCCTTATTACTTAAACAATTTACACAATTCCGGTAAAAAAAAAACGTTCTCGCAGATGCTTTATCAAGAATTTAACTTCTTTGAGTTGCACGAGTAACCATGGTGCAAACAAAAATTGTGCTAACTACCAGCATAGTAAATGAGGGGCATGAGTACGAAAAAAAGTGTAACATTTTTTCATTTTAAGCTTTACGTTGCAATGCAATGCACTGATGAATGGCGTTTCATTTCGCCAAGGATGAAGACGTGGCAAAATGTTTTATTTTTTCAACCAAAATCTTGGACTTCTATGTGTTTCGAAAAAAAGTGAAAAAGGATGTTTCTCAGTGAAAGACACCTGCAAAAATTATTTGACTTTCTGCAATATTTTGAAACGCAGTTCAGAACAAAGAGTTGAACGTTATGGGCGTTTTGAAAGGAAGTTGAACTTGCAAAAGGACAGGAAGATCAGAGATTCAAGGAAATCACAGGGAAAATATTTCTTCAGAGCAGCTTGAGTAACAAGGGGTGACAGTGTGTCTGGTCATGAGACCTTATTCAGGAAGGTATTTTTTCTCTTTTTGGACCCTTTAAAGTCCTGTGAATTGGACAAAGAGCAGGCTTGTTTTAAGAGAGTGAAGACGCAGAAAAGTGCATCTTTTGTAAAGGAATTCAGAATTTGAAAGGTAGCAGAATCCTTTTGCCTCTGGTCTCTGAAGAATTTCTGCATCCACTGAAATTCCTGTTGTCTTCTGTGTTCGAAAAAAATCCTGTAATCTGAAAAATTCTTGTACTGCTAGTCTGCTGCTTCAAACGCCAAGCAGACCTATTGCTACACCAATGATGAAAGACGTCTGTCACGCCTGCTGCAGTGAAATTGCCATGAACCCCTACCCATCACAGTCTGTTAATCAAACCCTGAGAGAACATCGTTTGACATCCGACTATTTTACTGTGGGACATCTGACCATACCGGAAACATCCTACCAGGACGTGAAACACATTTTAAAAAATTATTTCTTCTATTCCCATGAAGCAGTTATAACACAAAGTCCCCTTTTGAAACCAGTTAACTATTTCTTTTTGAATGTATGTGGGTGTTTGTGCATGATGGTTAGGGGAATAAGGGTTTTTTCATGTTTAAATTTATCTCGTTAGCAGTATTTCTAGTAATAAGGTAATGCTGTTGTTGTTTAAAGGAACCTGGGTTGGTGTGCGTTACTCAGTGGAAAAATACAGCGTTTAATTTGGCTAGTCTTGGATTCGTGGGAAACTTTATTTGATATGTACTGACCTGTGGAGTCGTGGGACTGAATTAACAGTGCATTACTCCCACATTGGTCCTGACAGCATTAACAGGGTGTTACAGAATGCGGAAATGCACAAATCACCCATCTCCATTTAACAATCCAATCACATCTTTCTGACCCAGATAACTGTCATTTCCACAATGCTGGAATGAACAAATCCCCATCCTTATTGGACAATACCAGCACCTGTCTCTGACCAAGATACCAGAAAGTTACACAATGCAGCAATGAACAAACTTCATGCCTCCACTTATCAATCTCAGCTGCTCTTTCTGACATGGATAATAGGCAGTTCCGCAATGCAGGAATAATCATGCCCCCATCTCCATTGTGCAATCACAGTCCTCTCTATGACACTGATAACAGACTGTTCCACAATATGGGAATGAACAGACCCTCAATCTCCATTGAACAATCACAGCTCCTCTCTGTCATCGGACACCAGGTCGTTCTACAAAGCGGAATGAACAGATCCCATCCATATTTAAAACTGCCTGCTCCTCTCTCTGGCCTGGACAACAGGCAGCACAACAATGCGGAAATGAACAATTCCCCAGCCTTCTCTGAATAATCCCAGCTCCTCTCTCTGGCCTGGAAAACAGACATTTCCACAATGCTGGAGCGAACAAACTCCCATCTACATTGGGCATGCCCAGCTTCTCTCTCAGTCTTGTGTATGTGCGAGTTGTGTGGTCTCAGTGTCTCTATCTCAACCTTTGCAGCTTTCAAGCCTCTGCTTGCGAACTGGGATTTGGTGTGATGAGATATTTCTAACAGGTTATCTGTGTAACTGCGAGAGGAAGCTCTGAGATCTTCCTGTACCCTATCTTTCCTCTTGCTTTGATTTACCCAATTTGGTTTTCCCACTCCTCATTTCCTTTTCTTTGGGAGACAGTAATGACAAGATACAAAGAGAGTGAGAGCATTTTCTGATAAAGCAGGTTATTGAGCAGGATCTTCCTCCACCTTGGATAAAGGCCTTCAGCCTGAGGCAGCATTAAATGGGTCTATGTGTGATTTTGTCTGTTTATTACACTGGGGGTGAATTCCCTCTCCAGGACACTGGTTGATAATGCCTCGGCTAAACGTGTTCCAGTTGTTTTGCAGCGCTTGGGTTTTAAAGCTGGTCAAAGCTTTTTGTTTCAATTTAGAACTGGTCATTCAATGTGACACAAATATGTCAATCTACGATGCAGTGTTCATCCTCATAGAGAGGATACTGTATTCCTCAACAAAAACCCGTGTGAATGTTTCTTATAGTTCCAGAATAGTGCTTCCGTTTCTGGCAATGCAATGAATTTGAAGGTTCAGAGATATGCATGGCATCCTTTTTAAATTGAGCATATCTCTCAACCTTCGAATTTATTTAAATGATCTGCAGTGGTCACTTAAAGTGATATCTGTCTTGGCGTGATTTTATATGATATGCAGACCTGCCATTTAAGTGGCATGCACTGTGGTAATTTTAAGTCACATGTGCTGCGGCCATTTTTCGTTATGTTCACCACAGTGAATTTAAGTGGTGTGCATGGCAGGTATTTGCACTGGTAAGCACTGTGGCCAATTTAAGTGATATGTGCTGTCTCCTTTTAAGTGATATTTCTATGAATATTTCAAGTTATTTTCATGTTGTTCAGTTCAAGAGATACCTGCTGTCACCATTTTCAGTGATATGTGCGGAGGCCATTTTATCTGATATGCACAGTGGCCATTTTAAATGACATTTATCGTGGTCATTCTAGAAGAAATGGTGTTCGGGCTAGTTTAAATGATATTTGCTGCAGCCATTTAAGTGATATGAAATAAAGAGAAGAAGGAAAGTTATGCATTTCGATTGCCACTTCACAACTACTGAACGTCCTAAAGTGCTTTACAGCTAATGACGTATTTCTGAAGTGCAGTCACTATTGCAATGTGGAAAACACAGTTTACAATTTGTGCACCGTAACTTATTACAAGCAGCAATATGGAAATGACCAGATCACCCCTTTGTGTCATGTTGATTCAGGAACAACTATTGGCCAAGACATTGTGGTGAAATGCTCTGCTCTTCCTTAAAATAATGCCATGGGATCTTCCACCTATAGCTGAGATGGAAAAGTGGGGGTGGGGTGCGGCAGTTTAAAGTCTCATCTGATAAAAGGCATCTCCGTCAGTGCAGCCAAGCCTCAGTGATGTTTCACTGATAGTGTGGCGCTCCCTCACTACTGGTCCTCGTTTAGTGCGCTCACTCAGAACTGCACTGGAGTGTCAGCCTTCATTTTTGTGCTCAGTTCCCCCTATATATTGGTTGTGTTTGGAGCCCAGAGATGTGCACATTCCTTTTCCAGCCTCCATCCCTCCGTCTATATATCCAGTATCTGGAGTCTAGAGCTGAACGCAAGCCATACCCAGACTCCCTCCCTCCAGCTATATATCTGGCATCTGGATTGTAAAGCATTCTATTGGTACCTCGCGCTTTAGAATGGATTATGGCAATGTTACAAAGGATTCTAAAGTGTAATAATGAGTTATGAAGGTTTCTGAAGTTTTATGAAGGAGTATAAATTTCCATAGGGGCTTTAAATCAAGGATGCAAAGGTTATCAGGCAGTGTAAAGCATTATAAAGGATGATTAAGGATTACCACCATTTATAAAGTATTGGAAAGGTGTATTAAGGATGAATAAGCTTTATAATGGTTAGAAAGGAATTTAAAGTATTATCAAAGTGTATCAAAATGTAAGCAGATTATGAGGAGTTTCAAATGGTTATCATGTATTGTAAGGAATTAGGAATGTTTAGAAAGAAGGATAAAGGGTTAGAAAATAATTATTCAGTGTGTTGAACAATTTCAACAACTTCACAAAGAAGTTTTTTTCCTATCAAACATATTAGTGCCCCTCATAATCTTCTGCACCACAATCATGTCCCCCATCAGCCTTCTCTGCTCCAAGGAAAACAACCCTCGCCTTTTCAGTCTCTCTTCATAGCCGAAATGCTCCAGCCCAGGCAACATCCTCGTGAATCTCCTCTGCACCCTGTCCAGTGCAATGAAATGCTTCCTGCAGTGTGGTGCCCAAAACCGTACACAGTACAACAGATGTGAGCTAACTGGCGTTTTATACAGCTCCATCATAACCTCCCTGCTCTTATATTCTATGTGTCGGCTAATAAAGGGAAGTAGCCCATATGCTTGCCGAACCACCATATTTATCAGTACTGCTGCCTTCAGTGATCTCTGGACAAGTACGCCAAGGTCCCTCTGACCTTTTGCCTTCCTAGGGCCCTACATCCATTGTACATTCGCTTGCCTTGTTAGTCCTCCCAAAATGCATTACTGAAAAGGCAAGGACTGTTTTCCTTCGAGCAGAGAAGGCTGAGGGGAAATATGATTGAGGTAGACAAAACTGTGAGGGGCATTGAGAGGTTCGATAGAAAAAAACGTACTTGCCGTACTGGAAGGGTCAAGTCGGCGATGGCATAGTGGTATTGTCACTGGACTAGTAACCCACAGACCCAAAGTGTTTCTTTGGGGGAAGAGGTTCAAATCTCACCACAGCAGAAGGTGAAGTTTGAATTTAATTAATAAATCTGGAATTAAAAAGCTAGTCTAATGATGGCCATGAAACCATTGTCGATTGTTGTAAAAATCCATATTTTCACTAATGTCTTTGAGGGAAGGAAATCTGCTGTCCTTACCTGGTCTGGCCTACATGTGACTCCAGACCCACAGCAATGTGGTTGACTTTTACATGCCCTCTGAAATGGCCTAGCAAGCCACTCAGTCCAAGGGCAATTAGGGATGGGATATAAATGCTAGCCTGGCCAGCGACGCCCACATCTCATGAATGAATAATAAAAAAAAGAACCGGGGCAATTGATTTAAGGTAGAATGCAGGAGGTTGAGAGGGGATTTGAGGGGAAAAATCACCCAGAGGGTGGTTGGAATCTGGAATACACTGCCTGAAGAGGTGGTAGAGGCAGAAACGCTCACAACATTTAAGAATTAGTCAGATGAGCACTTGAAACGCCGTAGCATACAAGGTTACGGCTTGGAAAATGGGATTAGAATAGTTAGCAACTTGATGGCCTGCACAAACACGATGAGCCAAAGGGCCTTTTTCTGTGGTGTATGACTCTATGGAGAGGCAGAGGCATTAAGGGAGGTGGACAGCTTGGCGGCTGGGGACATCACAGTTTTGGAATCAGAGGAAAAGATAGGGTTGTATCGTGTGCCTGAAGGTGACAGCAGAGAAAGCGAGCTGCTGCGGCATGGAAGGATATGAACAGGAGGATGAAAATTCTATGGCACAAGTGTTTGCAAACTGTGCACCAATATAAGTCAGCGAGAGCAGCGGTGCTGAGCGAGGAGACTTCATGCAATTTAAGATTCAAGCGTAGAGTTCTGCATGAGCCCAGCATACGGGACATATGGTCCAGCCTGGTTTATACAATGGCAAGATTCCAGCTTTAAATTTGAGCCTTTCTATTGGCAGGAAATGAGGTATTTGCTGCTTTCTATTACTGAGCGCTAATAGTTAATCCAGAATGAGGACTGTCTGTGAGCATTGAGTTAGAGGGAGAGGCTGAGCTGGGAGGAAAAATAGAAAATGATAGAAATACTCATCACATCAGGCAGCATTGGAGAGAGAAAAGAAAGTGAAAGATTGTCTCAAATGTTGCCTGACCTGTTGAGAGTTTTTGTTCTGTCAAAACATCGGTTAAGCCACATTTGTTTTTATTTCTTATGATTTGTTCTTGTTAGAGTCACACTCCACACTGGGAGGGACACACACTGAATACAGAGACAATTACTACAGTGTCTGACTTCTCATTGGAGACACATAAACGCAAGCACAATAGACCCAATCTCAGAAATACCCGGGTCAAGCCGGGCTTTGTCACTTGGCCAACTCTCTTCTCCATTTTGCTTGCTGCAATGCTACACCTCAGCTCCAGCCAGCTACGTGCAGGCGTGAAAATAATCTACAGAACAGACGGGAAACTTTACCTTGCACCGCTTTCAATCCAAAACCAAAGTCACTCCAACCTCAGTCAACCTTTGTGCTTGCGTGTGCACTCATTCTGAAAATGAGCTCAAAATCATTGCCGACTCCTTCTCCAAAACATATAAAAAGAGGTATTTAACTAAACACTGTCAAAATGGATGGAGATCTTCCAACCAGCTCCCACAAA
Organism: Heterodontus francisci; assembly: GCF_036365525.1. NCBI lineage: Eukaryota > Metazoa > Chordata > Chondrichthyes > Heterodontiformes > Heterodontidae > Heterodontus > Heterodontus francisci. Next base: position 5,303,356 of record NW_027140794.1, read on the forward strand.
ACCAGCTGGGTGGGACTTGCCATTTGCATCCATGGCACCGGATCCTGAAGCAGTTGTTCAACTCAGAACATGGTCGCAGCAGAAAACGCCGAGGAAGACAACGGAAATGGTTTGGAGCATTTTGAAAGCATCCCGGAAGAGATCAAATACCACATGGACTCATGGGGGACCCTCGATCATGACTCTCTTACAAGGAGAAAGTTTATTCGCGAAGGCATCGTGCACCTCGAGCGATTTCATGAAGACGATGTGGAGGTGAAGGTGAGGCGTCAGATGGAGTGCGCAAACCTCCAAAGTACCCATCAACTGACCACTCAAACACCACCTGCCCATCATGTGGCAAAGTCTGAAGATCGCACATTGGACTTAACAGTCACCTCAGTACCCATCGAACTAGAGTGGGAGCAAGTAACCCTCGATCCAGAGGGGCTGCCTGAGAAGGAGAAGGAAAGAAGGACACAGTCCAAATCCAGACTGGGAGAGACACACAGCAAAGAGGGAAACATGTTATAGTGCAGCTATAATTTAAAATCCTCAGCAGGCTCCTGTTTACACTCATGCCAATTTGCCCATTTCCCTTCTGTACACATGTTTACTGCCCAAGGAAGGGTGTAGTGAAAGATTCTTTCATTAATCTAGGGGACACGGTTTCTTAGGAAACCCAGAGTTGAATTAATACCAATGTACTTCTGATCTCTCAATGTACTCCTGCCTCTCCCTTTCAACATCTCACATCTCTGTATATTTTGCTACACGACCCCCTCTGTCTTTACAGCCCCTTTATCCCTGTACCTCGACATGAATCTCCCCTTCCATCTCCCTATGCTGCTCTCTCCATCTCTATCCCTTTCTTTATCTTTCCCTCGATCTATCTTTCTGCCTACTTCTACCCTTCCCTTATTCGCTTTGTACGTCTTTATCTATACATCACCCTCCATCTCTCTCTACATCGCCATTCACGCCTCACCCTCTATTTCTCTATTGTGTACCTCAATCCCCTCTCTCTCGCCTTCTCTTTAACTGTAGCATTCCCTCCATCTCTCTTTCCACAGCTCTATCTTACTGCATCCTTCGGTGTATCCGTCTCAGTATCTCTCTGTCCAAACATCTGACTCCTTTCTGCCTCTTGAGTTCCTGGTCCCAAGTCTTTCTCTGTCTCTCTCTCTCTCTCTCTTTCCCTGTCTATCTTTTGTTGTCTCTCGCCCCATCAACATCTTTTTTATGGATCCCACTTCCTCCATCGCTCCCCAATTCTCTTGTTACCTGTCTACACTTCTGTGTCTCTCTATCTCTCCCTCATTCAATTTCCCTCTTTTTCTGCCCACAATGTTCTCCATCGTTCTCTCTCTCTCTCTCTTTGATTATCTTGTCATCTCATTCCCGAGCTCCCTCTCACTATCTTTCTACATCGACACATCTCTCCTTCTGCACCTTCTCCTATCCCTGTAATACCCTCCTGTCCCTCCAGTTTACTCTCGCTAGTTTATGCTCTTTGTCTATCTCTGCTGCTCTATCCATGTCTGTTCCCATTACTCTCTGTCTTTAGATCACGCTCCTCATTTCTGTCCCGCGCGTTTCACTAGGTCGCCATCTCTCTCGTTCCTACCCACTGTCAGTCGATGTTATCTGCCTCTGAATCTCCCGATCTGGCATCTTATTTTCTCCTTCTGTATTTGCTGTCCTTCTCCGATGTGTGTTCTCTCTCTATCTATTCTCTCTCACTCCCACTAACTCTCATTCGCACCCTCTCTTTTACTCTATCTCTGCTATTTTTCACACCCACTACAGTGTCCGTGTTCTGTCTGCCTCTGGCATTCTCTCTCACTCTCTCTATCTACCTCTTTATCACTCTCCCTCTCTATCTAGCTATCTCACTCTCTATCTCCTCTCCAGTTCCTGCTCTGTTTCTCTCAATTATTCTCCCTCTGTCTCTCCCGCTCTCTTTCTGTTTTCATCCCTAGTTCCTCTCACTCCTATTCCCCGCTACCAAGTTCCTGTCTGCCTCTCCTATTCTCTCCCTGTTTCTCCTACCTCAATATTTCTGTATTACAGGATATCAAGCTTCCCTTTTCTCACTGGTTGTTTGTATCTCTTCATTTCTGTGTATCCCTCACTTTCTGTGCTGTTTTCTACAAAAATGCATCACTCCCTCTTCCTGCCCCTCCTATCTCGTGTGGGACAACGCTTTTCGGTTCATTTCGATCTCCTAATTCGGCCGCTCTGTCACTTAATACACCTTTCTGCTCGACATTCCTTCCTTCTTTTTTTGAATGTTTTTCTGCCTCTTTAGCTTCCTAGCTCACTTTGTAGTATTTGTGTGTTATCTTTCTGCACATCTCTCAATCTCTGAATATCTATCTATTTCTGAATCTTTCCCTCCATCTGCTCTCTCTCTGTCTCCCCCTCTATCTGTAAATGCAGACCAACGTTCTGACTCCCCCTGTTGAGTCTATAGATGATAGACCCACTCTGAGAACTCCCCATGCAGTCGCTGTAGACGCAAACCCGCTCTGTTAGCATCCCGTGGTGTCCCTGAAAGAAGAACTCCTCTCTGTGACTCACCCCATGGAGTCTCTTAAAGTGCAAACTATCTCTGTGACTCCCACTTTGTATTAGCTGTATGGACAGATGCATTCTGTGACTCCCCTGTGGAGTGGCATCAAAGAACAAAGAACAGTAAAGCACAGGAACAGGCCATTCGGCCCTCCAAGCCTGTGGAGATATTGATGCCTGCCTAAACTAACAACTTCTGCACCTCCGGGGCCCTTATCCCTCTATTCCCTTCCTATTCATGTATTTGTCAAGATGTCTCTTAAACGTCGCTTTCGTATCTGCCTCCACCAGCTCCCCTGGCAGCAAGTGTCAGGCACTCACCACCCTCTGCGTAAAAAAACTTGCCTCGTACATCCCCTCTAAACTTTGCCCCTTTCACCTTAAACCTATGCCCCCCCCCCCCCCCCCACCCCCCGTAACTGACTCTTCCACCCTGGGAAAAAGCGTCTGACTATCCACTCTGTCCATGCCGCTCATAATTTGTAAACCTCTATCATGTCGCCCCTCCAACTCTGTCGTTCCAGTGAAAACAATCCGAGTTTTCCCAAACTCTCCTCATAGCTAATGCTCACCAGACCAGGCAACGTCCTGGTATACCTCCTCTGTACCCTCTTCAAAGCCTCCAAGTCCTTCTGGTATTGTGGCAACCAGAATTGCACGCAATATTCTAAGTTTGGCCTAACTAAGGTTCTGTACAGCTGCAACATGACTTGCCAATTTTTATACTCTATGTCCCGACCGATGAAGGCAAGCATGCCGTATGCCTTCTTGACTACCTTATCCATCTGCGTTGCCACTTTCAGTGACCTGTGCACCTGTCCGCCCAGATCTCTCTGCCTGTCATTACTCCTAAGGGTTCTGCCATTTACTGTATACTTCCCACCTGCATTAGACCTTCCCAAATGCATTACCTCACATTTGTCTGTCTTAAACTCCGTCTGCCATTTCTCCCCCAAGTCTCCAACCGATCTATATCCTGCTGTATCCTCTGACAATCCTCAACACTATCCGCAACTCCACCAACCTTTTTGTCGTCCACAAACTTACTAATCAGACCAGCTACATTTTCCTCCAAATCATTTATATATACTACAAACAGTAAAGGCCCCAGCACTGACTCCTGTGGAACACCACTAGTCACATCACTCCATTCACAAAAACACCCATCCACTGACACCCTCTATCTTCGATGACCAAGCCAGTTCTGTATCCATCTTGCCAGCTCACCTCTGATCCCGTGTGACTTCATGTACAGAGTAACTCTATCATTCACACCTTGGCCTTTCTGTGTGGACAGATGTACTCTGCGATTCTGCCATGGAGTCCCTGTTAGGAAAGACCCACTCTATGCCATCTTCTGTGGAGTCGCTGCACCGGAAGACCCAATTTGGGACTCCTTGCTCCGTTTCCCTGAAGCTCTGAATTTTATTTTCTGTGATTTAGGAGTTTCAAGTTCATATCTAGTTCAACATATACTTTGAGACAGAAAAGGTTGGATTGTAAGGCGCTAACTGAACTTGTTTGCTCAGTGGGAGTAATTGGAATAAATAGTCACATGAAACATATTTCGATGAGTATGTTTTTTCAACAAACGTAATTAATGCCAGTTGTGATAACAACTTTATTCTCTCCCTCGGGGATTTCTCTCTGCTCTAAATAAGGGTTTTCATTCACTGTGTCACCTGATACCATCACCACATTGCCTCCAACAGAAATTCCAACAGCAACTTACACAGAAGTGAAGCCATGGATCTAAACGATTTTCTTGCATCTTATAATGAACATTTGAGAATAAAAAGAATATTTCAGAATATTGAAAAGATTTACTATCCAATCATTATTGCTGTTGGTGTTCTTCGTAAATATCAATGTCCAGTTAGTAATGTTGCAATCCATGTTACACTGTAATATTAATCTGGTTATCAACATTACAGGCTCAGCTATTGATGGTATTCTATGTTTCAAATTGTTCCATCTTTATTAACACATGAATTGTTGTATACAGATACTGTTTTTGCCCCTGAAATGCCGCTACATCTAGACACTAACGCTATAAACCATGTTAAACTCTGTGACTTGCTATGTAATTCCCCATCCCATGTGCAACTTTGTGGGCTGTTGATGCTGTTCATGAAACCGTATTACCAAGGTTCAGATGTTCTACATCAACTCAAGCAGAGTCTATGTATTGCATTCTGCTGTCTATTATGAACATCTGTAACAGATCAGAAGATTTTTTCATGGTTTAGGAGACTTTTCACCAAATCTCATAAGATCACCGACCTGAACCATTAACTCTGTGTCTCCCTCCGCAGATACTGTCTGACCTGCTATGCATTTCCAGTATTTTCTGCACTTATTTAAGACTTCCAGCATCCGCTGTTGTACACTTCGCTTTTCACTAATGATTGGCATGTTTTCTTCTACAGAACAACATAAACAAATTCTGGAGGATCCCACATACACACACTTACATTTTTACATGTCTGAAGTATCATTCATTTGCAGTTAGTGTCTCTTTTCCCGCCATCTTCAGTTCTAGAATATTGTGACACTACATCTGACTGCTGGACTAGGGTTGTAAGATTAACTATCATTCTTGTTCAATCGTCACTCTATTGGAGTTCAGTACATTTATTTACAAGTAATGTTTTGAATAAACATTTGCATATACAATTGGATCCCATGCCAATCCAGCACAGTCCAGTCGAGCCTCATATATTTCTTTTCATTTCATTTCATCTGCTCATGTTCGAAACCAAGAAGTCACGAACTATATGGTGAATCGTTTCTGTTTGCATTCAGATACTTTACAGTACAAAAACTGTTGGCGCTCTGCTTTTTAAGTTGTATGATCTGGATGCTAATAATGTCATGCTCAATTATATCGAAGTTACTTTAATATTTTAAGCTATTTATAGCTAAACTGGCCTTGGTGCTTATTACCTGATGCTTTGCTTATTAAATCACAGTCTTTTCAACGCAATTAATTATTCTAACCCTTTGATCCTCTGATTAGGCTGCATCTGGATTATCGTGTCCAGTTCTGCTCACCACACATTAGCAAGGATGTGAAGGTCCTTGAGTAGGTGCAGGGGGCATTTGCCAGAATTATTCCATGGATGCGGCTTTTTTGCTACTATATTAGGTTGGAAAACGGGGGTTGTTCTCCTTGAAGTAAAGGAGCATGAGTGGACATTTGGTATAGGTGCACAGGTTTTATAAAGTAGACAAATAAAAGCTGGTCCCATTCGTTGATGTCACAAGGACCGGAGGACATTATTTTAAGGTTTGGGGAAACATGCAGGAGGAATGTGAGGGTGAACATTTTAATGGTGTGACGTGCTAATGACCTGGAACTCATTGTATAGGCGGGTGCTGGAGGCAGAGACAATCAATGATTTCAAAAGAAAGTTGGGTGGGCACTTGTGGATGATAAACATGCAGAACTACAACGATTGAGCCTGGTAATGGGACTGATTGGATTGTTCTGTGGAGATCCAACATGAAGTCAATGGGTCGAATTGCCTGATTCGGTGCTGTTTTCACTCCATGACTATGACTCCATAACGATGAGTTGCAGGTTTCACCACAAATTCCAGCATTGCTTTTGCTCCCAGCCTGATGTATAGCTTCACTGTTTATTGCTATTCCCCCACAGTGAACTTACTGACCATTGTGGTCCTATCACGGTGGTCTTTCCAAACGTGTCACTCGCTATCTGGTGATCATTCCAAAAGCAGATGTACTGGTTGTTATCATTGACCTGATATTGAGACACATTCCCATTGTTTATCATGAGCATTTTCATTTCCTGGAGTCCATTCCCATATGCACTATCCACATGACCCTTCTTTATGCAGCTACAGACTGTTCCGTCTGGTTAACCGTCACTTTCACCTTTGATCGATTTGTGACGATTTGTTGCCAAAAGCTGAGAACTAAATGTTGCACCATGAAAAGGGCAATTTTGGTGTTGCAACTGTGCGTGCTGAGCTGTTTGAAGACTGCCATCTGGTATTTTATGTATCTGGGACACTATCTGTCCTTAATCAGCCCGCGTTTCGTGCTGTCGACCTATGTGATAGCAATATGGGGATCAATTGAAATCTTTCACTATATTCTCAACCCTTGTGTACCATTTGTTCTGATTCTGCTGCTCAATGCTTTAACCGTCAGATATATTTTATTGTCCAGCAGAGGCTGAAGGAGACTCTATGGTCACAGCAGTGGGGAGACCCAGAGATAGAGAACCGACAGAAATCCATCATTTCACTCTTTGTTATCTCAGGACATTTCATACTGTTATGGACACTTTTCACGGTGGTTTATATATGTAACCGAATCTCTGATTTCGGTTATGTGATATATCAGCCTTATTTCCTTCAAGAGATGGGCTTCATGCTGCAGATCCTGAGATGCTGCAGAAACACTGGTATTTAAGCTGCATCCCACACTGAGTTCAGAGAGCAGTTAATAAATGTGAAGAAATATCTTTTTACTCTCTTTGTTACATTCAATAAACGATGAGAAGAACTGTAAGTTTTCCAGCATTACAACCCGAATTCTGCCTCATATTATGCCCGACCCATTCTCCCTCATTGGTCCAGTGATACAGGTTAATATTAAAACCCTCACTGACACACTGTGCAACCCATCACCTGAGACATACTGTGAAATATAAAACACCCCCACCAACTTCAAACATATTAATACCCTGACGGAGAAAACAGGGGAATATTAATGGGCTCACTGGGACAATGTGTCATATGACAGGTGTTAACTGTGATCAATCAAAACTCCCACACACACTTGTCTGATATTTACAATGAGAGTGAGAGAAACCCTCCTGTTAATATTAGTCCAGTCTCCATGCAAGTAATAACTAAATCGCAGAAATCTCTGCAGACTTTAAAAAAGTACCGGAAATATTTTTGTGCATTTAGTTTCTCCTGCAAAACTGGAATAAATACTACCTCAATTATCGAGTCACATATTTCGTAGGAACAGAATGTCATGGCTATCCTCCCGGCAATTATCATTCACACTCTTTCCTTATCTGCCTCATATCTTTCTTTCTCTATCTCTCACTCACTTTCATGACTTTCCCCACATCTCTCTCTCTCTCGCTGTCTCTCTGTCACACACATACACACACACACATCATGTTCTGGCTTGGGGCTTGTCTCATATTTCTAATTGTCATTCTCTCTCAATCTGATCTGGCCTGCCTCGTACCTCTCTCTTTCTACCTCGTTCCCTCGCACACACATGGGCACACTTCATCTATCCTTTTCTGCTGTCCTGCCCGACATCACTCTCTCGTGCACATTCATTCACTCTCTGCCTCAGCGGTCTGCCTTTCTCCATTCTATCTATCTATCTATCTATCTATCTATCTATCTATCTATCTATCTATCTATCTATCTATCTATCTATAGGATGCGTATAAAGGAAAAGGAGGATGTGTAGTGCTGTTAATAAGGGATGGGGTCAGTTCATTTTTGAGAGGAGATCTTATATCAGAAGTTTAAGATATTGAAGCAATTATAGAGTCATAGATTCTATGGGAGGAGCTAAGGTGCAGAGAGAGGCAGCATACATTGGTGGGAGTTGCTTATAGGAAATATAAATCAAGAAGTTAGAGGGGCATGTTAATAGGTAATACAGTAACCACGGGAGATTCCAATCTATATATAGACTGGGTAATGCTATTGAGCACTAATGCTATGGCAAATGAACTCCTGGAATGTACAGAAGATTTATTTCTAGAAAAGTATGTTGAGAAACGAACTAGAAAACGGGTTAGTTTATATCTAGCGTTGTGTAATGAGAAAGGGCAAATTAATCATCTCGTTGTGAAGGAGGCTTTAGGGAAGAGTAATCAGATGTAATAGAATTGTGCATTATGTTCGAAACTGATGAAGTTCAATCCGAAACTGGGTTCTTAATTCCAAACAAAGGGAACTACTCAGGTATGAAGCGAAACTATTTTGGGGTAGACTAGGAAACTATATTAAAATGAATGACAGTACACAGGCAATGGCTGTCAATTAAAGAATTAACACATTGTTTACAGCAAATATACGTTCCTTCGCGGCACATAAACCCAACAGGATAAGCAACCCAACCCTGGCGACCAAGTTACATTAAAGGTAGTTACCTGGTCTGGCCTACATGTGACTCCAGACCCACAGCAATGTGGTTGATTATGAAATACCCTCTGAACTGGCCGAGCAAGCCACTCAGTTCAAGGGCAATTAGGGATAGGTAATTAGCTTGGGCCTAGTCAGCGACGCCTACATTTCACAAACGAATGAAAAAAAATCAAAGGAAGGTTGAAAAAGTTGCCAAAAAAACATTAAGCCCGAGCATTGAGTGAATTTTAGAATTCACAAAATGAGGACCAAGAAACTGACAAATAAATGAAAAATGGGATATGAAAGTAAACTGCAAGAAATGTAACAACGGACTGTAAAAGCTTCTATAGGTATATAAAAATGAAAATATTAGCAAAGACAAATGTGGGCCCATCACAGGCAGAGACAGGGGCATTAATAATGAGAAACCAGGAAATTGCAGAGAAAGTAACAAAATACACGGTGCCTGTCTCACGGAGGAAGATGCAAAAAAACTCCCAAAAATATCAGATAACCAAGGGACTAACGAGAATTAGGAACTGAAAGAAGATAGTATTCATTCAAAAATTGCTGTAGATAAACTAATGGAACTGAACGTTGGTAAAGGCCTGGACCTGATTATCTACATCCGGGAGTGTTTAAAGAGTTAACTGTAGAGAGACTGGATGTATTAGTGGTCATCTTCCAAAATTCTATAGATTCTGAAACGGTTCCTGCAGATTTGAAGTTAGCAAATTTAACAAAGGAGGAGAGAGAAAACAGAAAACGACATACCTGTTAGCCTGGCAGCGGTAGCAGGGACAATGCTAGAATCTATTATAAAGGATGTGATAACTCGACACTTTGAAAATAATGGTAGGATTGGGGGAATCGACATGGATTTGTGAAGGAGAAATCATGTTTGACAAACTGTTAGAGTTTTGTGAAGAATCATTTTTATTTCTACGTTCATGGTATGTGGGCAATGCTGGCTTGACCAGAATTTATTGCCCATCCCTAATTGCTCTTGAAACGATAGTGGTGAGTCACCTTCTTGAACTGCTGCAGTCCTTGCAGTGCAGGAACACCAACAGTGTTGTTCGGAAGGGAGTTCAAGGATTTTGACCCAGAGACAGTGAAGGAGCAACGATATAGTTCCAAGACAGGATAGTGCGTGGCTTTAGGAACATAAGAGCAGGAATACGCCATTCAGCCCATCGAGCCTGCCCCGACATTCAATATGATCATGGCTGATCATCCATTTCAATTTCTTTTTCCCAAACTATCCTCATATCACCTTATGTCATTTGTATTTAGAAATCTGTCAATCCCTGCGTTAAACATAATCAATGACAGCCCTCCACAGCCCTCTGGGATAGAGAATTCAAAAGATTCACAACCCTCCAAGTAAAGAAAGTCTCCTCATCTCTGTTCTAAGTGGCTTCTCCCTTATTTTGATATGGTGTCCCCTGGTTCTATACTCCCCAACCAGGGGAAACATCTTACATGCATCTATCCTGTCTATCCCTTTAAGCATTTTGTAGGTTTCAGTTGATCTCCTCTCATTTGTCGAAGCTGTAGAGATAACAGGCTCCGTTTCCCCACTATCTCTCCATTGGGCAGGCCCGCTATCAGGGGAACAAGGCTAGTTGCACTCCCGAAATGGCAACGATATCCTTCCAAAGGTAAAGTGACTAAGACTGCACACAGTACTCTAGGAACAGTCTAAGCAATGCCCTATAAATTGAAGCAAGACTTCACTACTACTGTACACAAATCTTCTTGCAATAAAGGCTGACGTACTGTTATGATCCTGTAGGTTTTTCTTCGAGGAAGAATGCAGTGGCTGGAAAATGAGCCGTACTGGTTTAAGGTAGCAAACTCGAAAGACTTAGTCAAAGAAGGCATTCTCGTTTTAAAAACAAGAAATGCTGAGGATATTCAGCAGGTCTGGCAACATCGGTGGAGAGAGAAGCAGAGTTTTGATGAAGGGTCACTGACCTGAAGCGTTAACTCTGCTTCTCTTTCCACAGATGCTGCCAGACCTGCGGAGTATTTCCAGCATTTCTTGTTTTTATTTCAGATTTCCGGCATCTTCATTCACGTTTCCTTGGATACAGTCACTCGGACAGAGCATCAAGCAATACATTTGTTATAATTTAATTTTGAACTGGCTTATAGTGCAAACAGCCTGTTTTAACTGAGGAAACAGACAGACAGCTGTTTGCTAGCATCCGAAAGAAAAGTTCTCATCCCATTTAAACTGAAGGAAGAGAATTTAGTCTCTTTATTTATTATTCTCTCTCAATATTCTGGAACACTCTAGCTAAAACGGAGACATCTGATAATGTAAACTGAAGGAAGGGAAGTTAGACTGTCACAATCTCTTTTCCCTCAAAAATTCTAAAGCCAGATTGATTCTATTGAAAGTGTTTGCGAGTTGCTGATCTACTGTGATCATCGCTGGAGAAGACAAACACCACTTACTGCTAGAATTAAACTATGGACAGTTCTAATGTTGAAGAAACTTTTTTTTTTAATTCCCTAGGTTGGCTGTGAGGACGTGGACTTTTTCACCTCCGGCAGTAGCGTTAATTTGCAAGGACACTTTTTTTTTTCTGTTTTACATGCAGTCTATATCTTCATGGTGTTTAAGAATTTACTTTTTTAATTAAACAGTTAATTTGTTGATTTAAAGCCACCTGCTTTGGTTAGCCTCATTCTGGGGTTAATAATTGGTACAGTTTAACTTGTCTTCCTTTAATTTGGAAAGTTTAAGATGATATGTTCGGCGATCTGTGGAGGGGCGGGATTCAATTAACAGTGCGTTTCTCCCACCACAATCAGAGTCGTATATTTTGATTGGGGGCTTCGACTGGAGTGGTCAGTCGTAACAATACCATGACCCTTCCTACTTGCTTGCTGCAACTTCATGTCTGCTTTCAGTGACTTATTTGCAAGGTCATTTAGGTCCGTTTAAACATCTATACTTTCTAAACTCTTACCATTTAAGAAATAATCTGCACATTTATTTCTCCTCCCAAAGTGGATAACCTCACATAGTTCCAGATTATATTCCAACTGCCACATTCTTATCCACTTACTAAGTCTGCCCAAATCTCTTTGAAGCCGCTTTGCATTGTCCTCACGACACAATCACAGCTAGTTTTATGTTGGCCGCGAACTTGGAGATATTGCATTTGGTCCCAACATCCAATTCATTGATATATGTTGTGAACAGCTGGGGCCCAAGCACTGTTCCCTGCGGTACCCCACTAGTCACAGCCTGTCAACTTGAGAATGACCCGCTTTTTCCTACTCACTGCGTTCTGCCTGTCAAGGAATGTTTAATCCATGTCCGTATATTACCTGCTGTCGCATGTGCTTCAATTTTGCGAACCAACCTCTAGTGGGGGACATCATCGAAAGTCTTCTGCAAATCTTAGTATACAACGTCCATCGAATCCCCTTTATCAATTCTGTTAGTAACATCCTCGAAAAACTCCAACAGGTTCGTCAAATATGATATCCCTTTCATAAATACATGTTGAATATGCCCAATCAGATGCTTTAGATTGTAGCATTTTCAAAACGATTGATGTAAGGCTAACTGGTCTGTAATTCCTGATTTCTCTCCCCCTCTCTAATGCTTTGAAGGGGACCTCTGCAGGTGGTTATGTTCTCATACATCTGATGCTCATGTCATTAAGGTCATAGAAGTCGCATGTTTGGAATCTGCTGTCTAATGAGCCTTGGTGAGTTGCTGCACTGCATCTTGTAGGCTGTACACAAGGCTGCCAGAATTCATCGGTGGTTAAGGGAGTGAATGTTGAAGATGGTGGATGGGGTGTCTATCAAAAGGGCTGTTTTGTCCTGGATGGGGCCGAGCTTCTTGAGTGGTGTTGGAACTGCACCCAACTAGGCAGTGAAGAGTATTCCTTGTAGATGGTGGACAGGCACTGGGGAGACATGAGGTGAGGTTTGCCCTGCAGAATGCCTAGTCTCTGACCTGCTGCTGTAGCCACAGCATTTGTGTGGCTGGGACAGTTCAGTTTCTGGTCAATGGTAACCCCCAGGATGTTGAAGGTGAGGGATTCAGCAATGGTAATGTCATTGAACGTCGAGAGGAAACGCTTGGATCCTCTCTTGCTGGAGATGGTTGGATGCCTGGCACCAGTGCAGCACAAATGTCACTGGTGACGTATCAGCCCAAGACTGAAAGTTGTCCTGCTTTTGTTGCATTTATACACGGGCTGCTTCAGTATTTCAGGAGTCGCGAATGGTGCTGAACATTGTGCAATCATCAGCAAACATCCCCAGTTCTGACCTTATGATTGAAGGAAAGTCATTGATGAAGCAGCCGAAGATGGCTAGGCACAGGACACTAACCTGAGGAACTCCTGCAGTCTTATCCTGGAAATGAGATGATTGACCTCCGACAACCACAACCATATTCCTTTGTGCTCGTTCTGACTCCAACCAGTGGAGAGTTTTCTTCCTGATTCCTATTGACTTCAGTTTTTTTTCTGGGGATCCTTGCTGCCGTATTCTGTCAAATTCTGCCTCGATGGCAAGCGCAGTCACTCTGACCTCACCTCTGGAGTTCATCTGTTTTGTCCATGTTTGGACCAAGGCTGCAATGAGGTCAGGGTCAGGTTCGGACTGGCGGAAGCAAAATTGAGAATCAGTGAGCGGGTTATTGCCGGGCAAGTGCTGCTTGATTGCACTCTCGACGACCCCTATTCTGATGATCGGGAGTGGACTGTTAATGTGGTAATTGGCCTGCTTGGATTAGTCCTGCTTTTCATATACAGGACATACCTGAGCAATATTCTACATTGCCAGGTAAATGCCAGTGTTGTAGCTGTACTTGAACAGTACAGGGGGAGTGCTGCACTGTTGGAGGGTCATTCCTGAAGGAGCGCTGCACTTCTCCAACCCCGACAGCCCTCCCTACCTCTGTAACCTCCTTCCGCACCTACAACCCTCCCTATCACTTATCACCCTGCAGCGCCAACAACCCAACTTATCCCAAATCTAAATTTGCTGGCGACACAAAAATAGGTGGAGAGACATGTTGTGATGAGGAGACAAAAAATCTGCACAGGGATAGGTTAAGTGAGTCGGCCAAAATTTGGCAGATGGGATTCAATGTCGGAAAGTGTGATGTAATTCACTTTCGCAGGAAGAATAAAAAGGCAGATTATTATTTACATGGAGAAAGACAACAAAGTACTGCGGTACAGTGGGATCTGGGTCTTCTTGTGCATGAAACACACAGCAAGTGCAGCAAGCAATTAGGAAGGCAAATGGAATTTTGGCCTTTTTGTTAGGGGGTTAGAGTTTAAAAATAGGGAAGTTCTGTTGCAACTGTACCGGGTGTTGGTTGGACCACATCTGGAGTACGGCGCACAGTTTTGGTCCCCGTATTTAAAAAAGGATATGCTCGCAATGGAAGCAGTTCACAAAAGGTTCACTAGGCTGATGCCTGTGATGAAGAGGCTGTCTTATCAAGAGCGGCTAAACAGGTTAGGCCTTTATTCATTGGCGATTAGAAGAATGAGAGGTGATCTTACAGAAACATTTAGGATTTTAAGGGGGCTCGACAAGGTAGATGTTGAAAAGATGTTTCCACTTTTGGGGGAATCTCGAACTAGGGGACATATTTATAGAATAAGGAGGCCCACATTTAAAACTGAGATGCGAAGGAATTTCTTCCTCAGACGGTGGTGAATCTCTGGAACTCTTTGCCTCAGAGAGTTGTGGAGGCGACGTCACTAAATATACTTAAGGATGAGATAGGTAGATTTTTGAAACCTCGGGGAGTCGAGTAGTCCCGAAAGAGAAGTTGATGGCTGGGATAGATCAGCCAGGATCTTATTGAATGATGGGGCAGGCTTGAGGGGCTGAATGGCCTATTCCTGCTCCTATTTCTTATGTTCTTATGCTCTTATCTCTGAAACATCCTCCAGCCCCTGCAACCCTTCCTATCTCTTAAACCTCTCCAGCCCCTACAACCCTCCCTATCTCTGTAACTTCCTTCAACCACGACTACCTACCCTGTTTCTTTACCTCCACCAGGCCCAAAAATCTTTTCTTTCTCTGTAACCTCATCTAGCCCCTACAAACATGCTTATCTCTGTAACCTCCTTCAGTCCCTGCAATCCTTTGAGACCTCTGCGCTGCTCCAATTCTGGTCTATTCACCATCTACAATTTCCAACGCTCTACCATTGGCGACCCTGCCTTCAGCTGCCTGGGCAGTAAGTTTTGGAATTGCCTCCTTAAACCTCTCCACCACTCACCCCTTCCTTAAAACACAGTTTAAAAACTACCTCTGAATGAGCTTTTGGTCTAACGATCGAATATCTCCTTTTGTGAGCTCAATGTCATATTTTGTTTTATAGTGCTTCTTTGGGACTTTTTATGATGATAACATACTTTGGACGAATAAGTTGTTTTTTTATGGCACTTCATTGGTTGTGGGGCGTTTTGGGAAGCATTTTGTCGGCAACATAGCTGTCAGACTATTCACAGCAAGCTCCCACGAAGAGCAATGATAGACATCAGCTTTGTGAGCGATTTCTGATGAGGGAAAAATATTGGCCCTGCACAGTGGGTTTATCAGCCCTGCCACATATTAGATATAAAAGACCCTATGGCTCCATGGTTACATTGATTAGAATGCGGTGGCAACCATGTGTGGTTGAGACGCTGGCGATCCCCTGAAGGACACCCGGGTATGTTGAATTTAATCGGTGCTGAAATCTCATGTATACTGCATGCAAGGAGTTAAGCTTTATTATGCCATCAACTTGCTAAGTCAAGGGCGTTTCAATATTTCCTCGCCCTACATCTTGTATTAGAGGTCGAGGTGACATGGGAAAATTCTATAATACTCCATATTAGGGCAATATGGACATTAGATAATAGTCCACAATACCACAAGCCAGGGACAGAGGGATATCTGACAATAGCATATAATACCCCACATCAGGACAGCGGGTATATCTGACAATATTATGTAATAACCCACCTCCGGTTAATAAAAATATTTGGCAATGTTCTCTAATACTCCACATCAGGACAAGAGGGATAACTGACAATATTCTGTAAAACCCCACATCAGGACAAGAGGGTTAGCTGAAAATATTCCATATTGCCCAGTATCAAGGCAATGGGAATACCTCACGAATATCAATAGGACATGTGACATCATGCTGTTGAACCCCACGTAACGTCGATAGGTATGTATGCCAATGTCATATAGATATGAACATAAACACATAACAACATATAGAACATAAAACATAGAACACTACAGCACAGTACAGGCCCTTCGGCCCACGATGTTGTGCCGAACCTTTAACGTACTCTAAGATCTAAGTAACTACCTACCCTTCATTCTACTATCATCCATGTACCGAGCCAAGAATCGCTTAAACTCCCCTAATGTATCTGCTTCTACTACCACCGCTGGCAGCGCATTCCTCGCACCCACCACTCTCTGTGTAAAGAACCTACCTCTGACATCTCCCCGAAACCTTCCTCCAATCACCTTAAAATTATGCCCCCTGGTGATAGCCCTTTCCGCCCTGGGAAAAAGTCTCTGGCTATGCACTCTATCTATGCCTCTCATCATCTTGTATGCCTCTATCAAGTCGCCTGTCATCCTTCTTCGCTCCAATGAGAAATGCCCTAGCTCCCTCAATCATTCTTCGCAGGCCATGCCCTCCAGTCCAGGCAGCATCCTGGTAAATCTCCTCTGCACCCTCTCTAAAGCTTCCACATCCTTCCTATAATGAGGCGACCAGAACTGAATACAATATTCCAACTGTGGTCGAACCAGGGCCTTACAGAGCTGCAACATAACCTCGCGGCTCTTAAACTCAATCCCCCTGTTAATGAAAGCCAACACACCATACGCCTTCGTCACAACCCTTTCCACTTGGGTGGCAACTTTGAGCGATCTATGGACCTTGACCCCAAGATCCCTCTGTTCCTCCACACTGCCAAGAATCCTGTCTTTAAGCCTGTATTCCGCATTCAAATTTGACCTTCCAAAATGAATCACTTCACACTTTTCCAGGTTGAACTCCATCTGCCACTTCTCAGCCCAGCTCTGCATCCTGTCAATGTCCCGTTGCAACCTACAACAGCCTTCCAGACTATCCACAACTCCAGCAACCTTCGTGTCATCGGCAAACTTGCTAACCCAGCCTTCCACTTCCTCATCCAAGTAATTTATAAAAATCACAAAGAGCAGAGGTCCCAGAACAGATCCTTGTGGAACACCACTGGTCACCGAGCTCCATGCTGAATACTTTCCATCTACCACCACCCTCTGACTTCTATGGGCCAGACAATTTTGTATCCAGAGAGCCAACTTTCCCTGTATCCCATGCCTCCTTACTTTCTGAATGAGCCTACCATGGGGAACCTTATCAAACGCCTTGCTAAAATCCATATACACCACATCCACTGCTCTTCCTTCATCAATGTGCTTTGTCACATCTTCAAAGAATTCAATAAGGCTTGTGAGGCATGACCTGCCCCTCACAAAGCCATGCTGACTGTCTCTAATCAAACCATGCTTTTCCAAGTAATCATAAATCCTGTCTCCCAGAATCCTCTCCAATAATTTGCCCACTACCGATGTAAGACTGACTGGTCTATAATTCCCAGGGTTATCCCTATTCCCTTTCTTGAACAAGGGAACAACTTTTGCCACCCTCCAATCATCTGGTACTACTCCAGTGGGACAGTGAAGACGCAAAGATCATCGCCAAAGGCGCGGCAATTTCTTCCCTCGCTTCCCATAATATCTTTGGGTATATCCCGTCTGGCCCCGGGGACTTATCTGTCCTCATATCATTCAAAATTTCCAGCACATCCTCCCTATTAACCTCAACCTGTTCAAGCATATCAGCCTGTTCCACGCTGTGAACAAGAAGCACGAGCAGGCCCCTCCAGCCGTTTCTGTCATTCTATAAGATCATGGCTGATCGGTTTATGGACTCAACTCCACGTTCCTGCCTAGTCCCAATACCGATTAACTCCCTTGTTTGTTAGGAATCTGTCCATCTCTGTTTAAAAAAAGAACATTCAGTGATCCTGCGTCCACCGCTCACCGCTGAAGAGATTTCCACAGACTCACCACCCTCTGTCATAAATGGAAGACCTCATATTTTTAAACTGTGTCCCTAGCTTTAGTCTCTCCCACACGGGGAAACATCCTTTCAACATCCACGTTGTCAAGTCCTCTCATGATCTTACATGTTTCAATAAGATCAATTTTAATCCTTCAAAACTCCAATGAATACAGACCCATTCAATCCAGCATTCTCTCATACCCAACAGGAAGATGTATTACACGCACCAGATCTGATATCGCACTAGGATCAAGGGAACACTGAACACAGCTGCAACTCTGATCTGCACATCATGTATTCCCTCCCCCAGTGAACGACAGTGGCTAATTGTTCATTAAATTCTCGACATGATTGCCATCCCCAATTATCCTGATGATTACGCCGAGAACTCCCAGTGCCAGTACAGAA
The DNA here is from genome assembly GCF_036365525.1 of Heterodontus francisci. NCBI lineage: Eukaryota > Metazoa > Chordata > Chondrichthyes > Heterodontiformes > Heterodontidae > Heterodontus > Heterodontus francisci. The sequence goes on from NW_027140794.1 coordinate 5,321,587, forward strand.
ACCAGTTTGAGCAGGAGCTTGAGGTGATGCTAAGGTTCATGGAGGATATTGAGCTTCAAGCTGTTGCATCTCCAACGTCTTAAAAGTACAATCCTCTTGAACAACAGGGTCCACTCATCCCTGCAGCAATTGCATTAATAACAGGAGGAGGTCATTCAGCCCCTATCGAGCAAGTTACACAAGAACAGGAGGAGGCTATTCAGCCCCCCGTAAGCCTGGTACACATGAATATCCGGAGGCCGTTAAGATCCTGTGGAGCATGAGGAGCTATTCAGCCCCTCTGGAGCATGTTACACGGGAACAGGAGGAGACCATTATGCTAGTATGTTTGGTTATGTATACTTACTTGCATACACATGAGGTGCAAATACAACTTAATATTTTACTATGGAGTGCAAACAGTACTCCTCCATCTGGGATTAGCACAGGCCTCGATTGGATTATCCATTTCCTTTTGTATGAGTGGGATTCAGTACCACTCGAACTGGAGTTGACACAGGCCTGGTTTGACTGGCACTTTCCTGGTCTGTAAATTGGGCACAGTACCATTGCAGCTGGGATTAGCACAGACCTGGTTTGAATTGGCTTTTTTCCTGGAGTGTAATTATGACTCAGTTCGATTCCAAAAAGACTGACACCGTCCTGGTTTGAATTGGCCCTTTCCTGACGTGTGTTGGACTCTGTAACAATCCAGTTGGGATTAACAGGTGTGTGAGTGGGTCTCAGTACCCCTCCAACTTGGATAAACGCAGGCCTGGATTGAATTGGCCATGTTCTGGTTTGTGAGTGGGACTCAGAACTACTTTAGCTGGGATTAACACAGGCCTGGTTTGACTTTCCCTTTCCTGCAGTGTAATTGGGACGCACTATCATGCCAGATTGGTTTAACACAGGACTGGTTTGAATTACCCCTTCCCTGGTATGTATGTGTCACTTATTATCACTGCAGGTGGGATTAACACAGGTCTGATTTGAATTGGCCTTTTCATGGTGTGTGAGTGGGCGTCAGTACCACTCCAGCTGGGAATAACAGATATCTGTTTTGTATTGGCCCTTTCCTGGAGCGTGTGTGAGACTCAGTACCTCCCCAGATGGGATTTGCAAACGTTTGGTTTGATTTGGCCATTTCCTGATGTTTGACTGGGTCTCAGTACCACTCCAGCTGGGATTAACACAGGATAGGTTTAAGTGACTTTTTTGGGGTTTCTGAGTGTTGCTCAGGACCACTCCAGCTGGAAATGACACAGCTCTGGCTTGCATTGCCGCTTTCCTGGTGTATGATTGGGTCCCAGTCCCATTCTATCTGGGATTAATACAGTCCTGGTCTGAATTGGCCCTTTCGTCGTCTATGATTGGGTCTCAGCACAACTTCAGATGGGATTAACACAGCCTTGGTTTGTATTAAACGTTTCCGGTGTGTGAGCAGGAATCAGTAGCCATTCAGCTGGGATTAGCACAGGCGTGTTTCGAATTGGCCATTCTCTGGATTCTGATTGAGACCCAGTACCACTCCAGCTAGGAACAACACAGACCTGATTTGAATTGGCCTTTTTCAGGACTCTGTGTGAGACTCAGTACCACTTCAGATGGGATGAACACATGCCTGGTTTTAATTGACGATATCCTGGTGTGTGAGTCGGACTCAGTACCACTATAGATGGGTTTAACACAGCCTGGTTTGAATTGGCCCTTTCCTGGATCGTGTGTGGGACTCAGCACCACTCCAGCTAGACGTAACAAAGGCTAGGTATAAATTGGTCGTTTCCAGGTATGTGAGTTGGACTCAGTACCCTTCCAACTTGGATAAACGCAGGCCTCGATTGAATTGGCCTTTTTCTCGTTTGTGAGTGGGACTCAGAACTACCACAGCTGTGATTAACACAGGCCTGGTTTGACTTTCCCTTTCCTAGACTGTAACTGGGACTCGCTGCCATTACCAATGCGGTTGACAGAGGCCTGGTTTGAAATGGCCCTTTCTAGGTTGGTGAGTGGGTCACAGTCCCACTCCAGATGGGTTTAATACAAGCCTGGTTTGAATTGCTCTTTTCGCGGTATTTGGGTTGGACTCAGTACCATTCTAGACTGGAGTAACACAGGACTGGTTTCAATTACCCCTTCCCTGGTTTGTGTGTGCCACTCAATACTGTTGCAGATGGAATTAACACAGGCCTGATTTAAATTGACCCTTTCATGGTGCGTGAGTGGGTGTCATCAGCACTCCATCTGGGATTATCAAATGCCTGTTTTGTATTTGCCCTTTCCTGGAGCATGTCTGAGAGTCAGTACATCCCCAGATGGGATTTACAAACGCCTGGTTGATTTGGCCATTTCCTTGTGCCTGACTGGGTCTCAGTACCACTCCAGCTGGGATTAACACAGGCCAGGTTTAAATTGGCCATTTTCGGGTTTCTGACTGTTACTCAGGACCACTCCAGCTGGACATAACACGGGCCAGTCAATACCACTGCAGATGGGATTAACACAGACCTGTTTTGAATTGTCACTTTCCAAGTGAGTGAGTGGGACCCAGTAGCACTCCAGCTGGGATTTGCACAGACTTGGTTTGAATTGGCCATTTCCAGGAGTCTTTGTGAGACTCAGTACCACATCAGATGGGATTAAAACAGTCCAGGTATAAATTGGCCTTTGTTGGGTTTCTGAGTGTTGCTCAGAACCACTCCAGCTGGAAATGACACAGGGTTGGCTTGCATTGGCGCATTCCTGTTGTATGATTGGGTTTCACTGCCACTCCATCTAGGATTAACACAGTTCTGGTTTGAATTGGTCCTTTCATGGCGTGTGATTGGGACTCAGTACCACTCCAGATGGCATTAACACAGTTCTGGTTTGCATTAGACCTTTCCCGTTATGTGAGCAGGGATCAGTACCCATCTAGCTGGGATTAGCAAAGGCCTGTTTTGAATTGGTCATTTTCTGGATTGTGATACGGACTCAGTACCTCTCCAGTTTGGATTAACAAATACCTGGTTTGAATTAACACTTTCTCGGTCAATGAGTGGGACTCAGTACCACTCCAGATGGGATTAACACAGGCCTGGTTTGAATTGGCTTTTTCCAGGAATCTGTGTGAGGCTCAATACCACATCAGATGGGATTAACACAGTCTGGTTTGAATTGGCCCTTTCCTGGATCGTGTGTGGGACTCAGTACCACTCCAGTTTGATGTAACAAAGGCCAGGTTTGAATTGGCCCGTTCCAGGTGCGTGAATTGGACGCAGTACCCCTCCAACTTGGATAAACGCAGGCCTAGTTTGAATTGGCCATTTCTGGGTTGTCAGTGGGACTCAGAACTGCTGCAGCTGGGATTATCACAGGCCTGGCTCGACTTTCCCTTTCCTGGAGTGTAAGCAGGACTCACCACCATTACCGATGGGATTGACACAGGCCTGGTTTGAAATGCCCCTTTCTAGGTTTGTGAGTGGGTCACAGTCCCACTCCAGCTCAGATTAATACAAGATTGGTTTGAATTGGCCCTTTCCTGGTATGTGTTTGGGCCTAAGTACCAATCCAGATGGGATTAACACAGACCTGGTTGGTATTAAATGATTCCCGGTGTGGCAGCAGGATTCAATACCCATCCACCTGGGATGAGCACAGGCCTGTTTTGAATTGGCCATTTTCTGGATTGTGATTTGGACTCAGTACCACTTCAGCTGGGATTAACAAATACCTGTTTTGAATTGACACTTTCCAGGTGAGTGAGTGGGACCCAGAACCACTGGTTTGAATTGGCCTTTTCCACCAGTCGGTATGAGACACAGTACTGCTTCAGATAGGATTAACACAGGCCTGGTTTTAATTGACGATATCCTGGTGCGTGAGTCGAACTCAGTACCACTCCAGATGGGTTTAACACACGAAATGGCCCTTTCCTGGGTTGTGTGTGGGACACAGAATCTCTGAAGCTGGGATTAAAACAAGCCGGGTATGATTAGCCCTTTCATGGTTAGTGAGTGGGCCTCAGTACCATTCCAACTGGGATTAACACAGGCCTGGTTTGAACGGGCCCCTTCTTGGTGTGTGAATGTGACTCAGTACCATTCTAGCTGGAATTAACACAGTCCTGGTATGAATTCGGCTTTTCTTGGTATGTGAGAGTGTCTCAGTAGCACTCCAACCGGGATCAGCACAGGTCTGGTTGGAACTGGTCCTTTCCTGGTATTAGAGTGTGGGTCTGTACTGCTCCAGATGGGATTAACACAGTTCTGGTAAAAATTAGTCTTTTCCAGGTGTATGAGGGGGTCGCAGCACCACTTCCGCTGGACGTAACATCGGCCTGGTTTGAATTAGCCCTTTCTTGATGTGAAAGTGGGCTCAGCACTCCTTCAATAAAAGCAAAATACTGCGGATGCTGGAAATCTGAAATAAAAACAAGAAATGCTGGAACCAGTCAGCAGGTCTGGCAGCATCTGTGGAAAGAGAAGCAGAGTTAATGTTTTGGGTCAGTGACCCTTCTTCGGAACTAACAAATATGAGGTGGGGTGGGGCAAGAGATAACAAAGGAGAAGGTGTAGATTGGATAAGGCCACATAGCTGACTAAAAGGTCATGGAGCAAAGGCAACCAATATGTTAATGGAGTGTTGAAAGACAAAGTATTAGTACAGATAAGGTGTAACGAACTGAAGATTGAACAGCAGCAAGTACAAACATGAAAAAAACAGTGGGTAAGCAAACTGAACAAACTAAGATAAAATGAAATAAATGCAAAAAAAAGAAAGATTGTAAAAAATGTAAAAAATAAAAAAATAAAATATAAAAAATACCGAAAAATGAAACTAAACTGTGGGGCCCGTCATGCTCTGAAATTATTGAACTCAATGTTCAGTCCGGCAGGTTGTAGTGTGCCTAATCGGTAGATGAGATGCTGTTCCTCCAGCTTGCGTTGATGTTCACTGGGACACTGCAGCAATCCCAGGACAGAGATGTGAGCATGAGAGCAGGGGGGAGTGTTGAAATGGCGAGCAACCGGAAGCTCAGAGTCCTGCTTGCGGACTGAGCGGAGGTGTTCCGCAAAGCGCTCACCCAGTCTGCGCTTGGTCTGCCCAATGTAAAGCAGACCACATTATGAGCAGCGAATACAGTATACTACATTGAAAGAAGTACAAGTAAATCGCTGCTTCACCTGAAAGGGGTGTTTCGGGCCTGCGACCGTGAGGAGAGAGGAGGAAAATGGGCAGGTATTACACCTCCTGCGATTGCAGGGGATGGTGCCATGGGAGGGGGAAGAGGTGGTGGGGGTAATGGAGGAGTAGACTAGGGTGTCGCGGAGGGAACGATCCCTTTGGAATGCTGACTGGGGAAGGGAGGGAAAGATGTGTTTGGTAGTGGCATCACGCTGGAGGTGGCAGAAATGGTGGAGGATGATCCTTTGGATATGGAGGCTGAAGGGGTGGAAAGTGAGGACAAGGGGAACCCTGTCACGGTTCTGGGAGGGAAGGGAAGGGTTGAGGGCAGAGGTGCGGGAAATGGGCCGGACACGGTTGAGGGCCCTGTCAATAACAGTGGGGGGAACCCTTGGTTGAGGAAAAAGGAGGTCATATCAGCAGCACCGTCATGGAAGGTAGCATCATCAGAGCAGATGCGTCGGAGAAGGCGAAACTGGGAGAATGGAATGGAGTCCTTACAGGAGGTAGTGTGTGAAGAAGTGCAGTCGATGTAGCTGCGGGAATCGGTGAGCTTATAATGGATATTAGTGGACAACCTATCCCCAGAGATGGAGACAGAGAAGTCGAGGAAGGGAAGGGAAGTGTCAGAGATGGACCATGTAAAGGTGAGAGAAGGGTGGAAATTAGAAACAAAGTTGATAAAGTTTTCCAGTTCTGGGCGGGAGCAGGAAACGGCACCGAAACAGTCATCAATGTACCGGAAAGAGAGTTGGGGGAAGGAGCCTGAGTAGGACTGAGACAAAGAATGCTCGACATATCCCACAAAAAGACAGGCATAACTCGGACCCATGCGGGTACCCATAGCGACACCATTTACTTGAAGGAAGTGCGTGGAGTTGAAGGAGAAGTTATTCAATGTGAGAACAAGTTCAGCCAGGCGGAGGAGGGTGGTGGTGGATGGGGACTTTGTCTTTCAACACACCATTAACATATTGTTTGCCTTTGCTCCATGATCATTTTGGAAAGCTTTGTGGCCTGGTCCAATCTACATCTTCTCCTTTGTTAGCTCTTGCCCCACCCCCACCTCACTTGCTTATAACCTGTGATATTTCTAACATTTGTCAGTTCCGAAGAAGGGTCACAGACCCGAAACGTTAACTCTGCTTCTCTTTCCACAGATGCTGCCAGACCGGCTGAGTGGTTTCAGCATTTCTTGTTTTTATTTCAGTACTCCTTCTGATGGGATTAGCATAGGCCACGATTGAATTGGCCATTTCCTTTTCTGTGAGTGGGGTTCAGTACCACTCAAAGTGGGGTTGACACCGACCTGGTTTGACTAGCACATTCCTGGTGTGTAAGTGGAGCACAGGACCATTCCAGCTGGGAATAGCACTGACCTGGTTTCAATTGGCTTTTTCCTGGAGTGTAATTGGGACTCGGTACGGTTCCAAAATGTTTAACAAAGCCCTCGTTTGAATTTGCCCTTTCCAGGTGTGTAAGTATGACTCAGTGCGCCTCCAACTTGGATAAACGCAGGCCTGTTTGGATTTGGCCATATTCTGGTGTAAGAATCTGTATCAGTACCACTCCAACTGGTATTAACGCAGGCCTCGGTTGAATCGGCCATTTATTGGTGAGTGAGTGGGACTCAGTACCACTCTAGATCAGATTGACCCGGCCTGGTTTGAACGAGCTCTTTCCTGGTGTGTCAGTCAGACTCTGTAACACTCCAGCTGGGATTAACACAGCCTGTTGAATTTGCCTTTTCCAGGTTTGAGAGTTGGACTCAGTATCCGTCCAACTTTGATAAACGCAGGCTTAGTTTAAATTGGGTATTTTGGTTTGTGAGTGAGATTCAGATCTACCCCAGCTGGTATTAACACAGGCCTGGTATGTCTTGCCCGTTCCTGGAGCGTAAGTGGGACTCAGTACCATTCCCAATGGGATTAACAACAGCATTGTTTGTATTGACCCTTTTCAGGTGTGTGAGTGGGTCTCAGTACCACTACAGCTGGAATTAACAGCGGCCTGGTTGAAATTGGCTCTATCCTAGTGTTTGAGTTGGAGTCAGTGCCAATCCAACTGAGACAAACACAGGCCTTTCTTGAATTGGCTCTATCCTGCTGTGTGAATGGGACTCAGTACCTAACCAGATGTGAATAACACAGGCCTGGTTTGAACTTGCCCTTTCCCGGTGTGTGATTGGAACTCAGTACAGCCCCAGATTGGATCAACACAGGCCTGTCTTGCATTGGCGTTTTCCCAATGTGTGAGTGGGTCTCAGCGTCACTCCAACTGGGATTAACACAGGTTTGCTTTTGATTGGCCATTTTCTGATGTGTGAGTCGAGTTCAGTACCACTCCACCTGAGATGAACACAGTCTTGGTTTGTATTAAACCTTTCTTCTTGTGTGAGCAGGACTGAGTAACACTCCAGATGGTAATCACACAGGCTTGTTTTGAATTGGCAATTTTATGGTTTGTGAGTGGGACGTAGTACATTCCAGCTGTGATTAACGAACAGCTGGTTCGAATGTGCCCCTTCCTGGTGTGTGAGTGCGACTCAGTACGCACCAATAGGCGTTAAGACAGCCCTAGTTTGCATTTGCACCTTCCTGGTGGCTGAATGGAACTCAGTGCCACTAGAGCTGGGATTAACATGGGCTTGGTGTGCATTGGCCATTCCTGGAGTGTGACTCGGACTCTGTACCACTTTAGATGAGATTAACTGTGACCTGGTTTGAATTCACGAGTTCCTGATGTGTGAGTTGGAATCAGTGCCACTCTAGATGGGATTAACGCAGCCTGTTTTGAATGGGCCCGTTCCTGAAGTGTGTGTGGGACTCAGAACCACGTCAGAAGGTATTAGCACAGGCCTGGTTTTAATTGCTCCTTTCCTGGTTTGTGAGTTGGACTTAGTCATACCAGAAATGTTGGGGAACACAAGGCTTTATGAGAGAGAGGAACTGAAAGAAATCAGTATTAGTTGAGAAATGGTGTTGGGGGAATTGATGGGATTGAAGGCCGATAAATGCCCAGGGCCTGATGGTATGCATCCCAGAGTACTTAAGGAAGTGGTCCTAGAAATAGTGGATGCATTGGTGGTCATCATCCAAGATGCTATAGACTCTGGAACAGTTCCAACAGATTGGAGGGTAGCTAATGTAACCTCACAATTTAAAAAGGGAGGTAGAGAGAAAGCACGGAAAGTAAGACCAGTCAGCCTGAAGTCGGTAGTGGGGAAAATTCTTGAGTCCATTAGCAAAGATTTTATAGCAGAATACTTGGAAAACAGTGGTAGAATCGGGCAGATTCAGCCTGGATTTTCCAAAGTGAAATCATGCTTGACAAATCTATCAGAATTCTTCGAGGATGTAACTGGTTGTATTGATGAGGGCGAGCCAGTGGATAAGGTTTATTTGGGATTTAGGAAGACTTTCAATAAAGTCCCACATAAGAGATTATCATGTAAAATTAAAGTGGGCTTGGGGGTAATGTATTGCGATGGATAGAAAATTGGTTCACGGACACAAAACAAAGAGTAGGGACAAATGGGTCTTTTTTTCCAATGGCAGGCAGTGACCAGTGTGGTACCACAGGGATTGGTTCTAGGACCCCAGCTATTCACAATATACATTAATGATTTTAGATGAGGGAACTAAATGCAATATCTCCAAACTTGCAGATGACGCAACAATGGGTGGGAGTGGGGGTTGTGAGGACGATGCAGAGAGGATTCAGGGTAATTTGGACAAGTTGAGTGACTGGGATAATGCATGGCACAAGCAGCATAGTGTGGCTAAATGTGAGGTTATGCACTTTGGTAGCAAAAACAGGAAGGCATATTATTATATGAACGTCTATAAACTGAGAGAGGGGAATAGGCAACGAGACCTGGGTCTTCTCGTACACAAGTCGCTGAAGGTAAGCATGCAGGTGCAACAGGCGGTAAAAAAAGGCAAATGGTATGTTGGCTTTCATAGCGAGAGGATACGAGTACAGAGGCAGGGATGTCTTGCTGCAATTATACAGGGCCTTGGTGAGGCCACACCTGGAATATCGTGTGCCGTTTTGGTCTCCTTATCTGAGGAAGGATGTTCTTGCTATAGAGGGTGTGCAGCGACGGTTTAGCAGACTGATTCCTGGGATGGTGGGACTGACGTATGAGGAGAGAGTGAGTCGGTTAGGATTATATTCGCTGGAGTTTGGAAGAGTAAGGCGGGATCTCATAGAAACCTATAAAATTCGAACAGGACTTGACAGGGTAGATGCTGGGAAGATGTTCCCGATGGTGGGGGAGTCTAGAACCAGGTGTCACAGTCTAAGGATACGGGGTATACCTTTCAGGACTGAGATGAGGAGAAATTTCTTCACCCAGCGTGTGGTGCACCTGAGGAATTCTCTACCACAGAAAGCGGTTGAGGCCAAAACATTGTATGTTTTCAAGAAGAAGTTTGATATAGCTCTTGGGTCTAAAGCAATCAAAGGGTATGTGGCAAAAGCAGGAGCCGGCTACTGAGTTGGATGATCAGCCATGATTATTACGAATGGCGGAGCAGGCACGAAGGGCCGAATGGCCTCCTCCAGCTCCTATTTTCTATGTTTCTAAGTACCCCTCCAACCTGCATAAACACAGGCCCAGCTTGAATTGGCCATTTTTTGGATTGTGATAGGGACACAGACCTACTCCAGCTGGGATTAACACAGGCCTGGTTTGACTTAACCTTTCCTGGCATGTAAGTGGGACTCAGTATCGTTCCCGATGGGATTATCATGGGCCAGTTTTCAAATGGCCCTTTCCAGGTGTGGGAAAGGGATTTAGTACCATTCTTCCTGGGATTAACTCATGTCCGGTTTGCATTGTCCATTTCCTGCTTTGTGAGTGGGACACAGTACCACTCCAGCTGTGATTAACACTGGCGTGGTTTGACCTGACCCTTTCCTTTTATGGCAGTGGGACTCAGTATCACTCCAGCTGGGATTAACAACGGCCTGGTTTGAATTGGCCCCTTTCATAGTTTCAGAATGGGACTCTGTATCACTGCAGCTAGAATTAGCACAGTCCTGGTTTGAACTGACCCTTTCCTTTTGTGTCAGTGTGGCTCAGAACCACAATAACTTGGATAAACGCAGGCCTAGTTTGAATTGGCCATTTTCTTGTATGTGAGTGGGATTCAGAATTACTCCAGCTGTGATTAACCTGGAGTGGTATTAAGTCCATCTCACACATCTGTAAAGGGCCAATTCAGACCAAGCGCGTGTTAACAAAAGCCACGTTTGACTCCCCCTTTCCTGGAGAGTAAGGTGGACACAGTGCCATCTTCATTGGGATTAACACGCGCTTGGTCTGAATTGGCCCTTTACGGATGTGTGAGATGGACTTAATACCACTCCAGGTGGTATTAACACTTCCCTGATTTGAATTGGCTCAAAACTGGTTTGTGTGTGTGTGTGTGTGTGTGTGTGTGTGTGTGTGTGTGTGTGTGTGTGTGTGTGTGTGTGTGTGTGTGTGTGTGTGTGTGTGTGTGTGTGTGTGACTCAGTACCATTCTGCCTGAGATTAACACATGGCTGGTTTATGTTGGCCATTTCCTGGTGTATGAGTGGGACTCAGTACCACACCAGATGGGACTAACACAGCCTGGTTTGAATTGGCCCTTTCGTGGTGATTATGTGGGGTTTAGAAGCACTCAAGCCGGATTTAACACAGGCCTGGCTTGAATTGGCCATTTCCTGGTGTGCGAGTGATACTCAGTACCACTCCAACTGGGATTAACAGAGGCCTGGTTTGAATTCCCCACTTCTCGTTGTTGTGTGTGGGACTCAATACCACTCTAGCTGGGATTAACAAAGGCTTGGTTTGGCTTGCCCATTCCTGGTGTGTTAGAGGGATTCCGTACCATTCCAGATGCAATTAACACAGGCCTTGTTTGAATTATCCCTTTCTTGTTATGTGCAAGGGTCTCAGTACCTCTCCAACTAGGAATAACAGACTCATGGCTTGAACTGGCCCTTTGCCGGTTTCGGAGTGGGACTCAGTATCACTCCAGCTGGGATTAACAATGGCCTGGTTTGAATTGGCCCCTTTCTGTCATGTGTGTGGGACTCAACACCAAACCAGATGTGATTAACAAAGGCTTGGTTCGAACTCGCCATTTCATGGATTCAGAATAGGACTATGTACCACTCCAGCTGGAATTAGCACAGAGCTGGTTTGATCTGGCCTTTTCCTTTTGTGTCAGTGTCACTCAGAACCACAGTAACTTGGATAAAAGCAGGCCTATTTTGAATTGGTCATTTTCTTGTTTGTGAGTGGAACTCAGAACTACTCCAGCTGTGATTAACCCAGGACACGTTTGAATTGGCCCATTCCAGGTGTGTGAGAGGGGCTGAGTACCACTCCAGCTGCAATTAACACAGTACTGGTTTGATTTGGCCCTTTCCTGCTGTTTAAGTGGGACTCAGTTCCACTCCAACTGGGATTAGCACAGGCCTGCTTTGTGCTGGATATTGTCTGGTGTGTGAATCGGACTCAGTACCACTCCAGGTGGGATTAACGCAGCCTGGTTTGAATTGGCCCTTTCCTAGAGTGTGTGTGGGACTCACAACCACTCCAGTCAGCATTAGCATAGGCTTGTTTTGTAGTGGCGGTTTCCTGATTTGTGAGTGGGACTCAGTCCCACTTCAGATGGCTTAGCAGCAGGATTGAATTGACCCCTCCAGTTTGGATAAGCGCAGGCCTAGTTTGAATTGGCCATTTTTTTGGTTTGTGAGTGGGACTCAGAACTACTCCAGTTGGGATTAACACAGGCCTGGGACGACTTTCCCATTTCCTGGAGTGTAAGATGTCCTCAGTTCCATCCCCTATGAGATTAACACGGGCCTGGTTTGATTTGGCCATTTACAGATGTGTGAGGTGGACTTAGTACCACTCCAGTTGGGATTAACACAGCACTGGTTTGGATTGGCTCTATGCTGGTGTAAGAGTTGGAGTCAGTACCACTCCAACTGAGATAAACACAGGCCTGATTTGAATTGGCTCGATCACGGTGTGTAAGTGGGTATCAGTACCATTCTGCATGGGATGAACACATGGCTGGTCTGTTTTGGCCATTTCCTTGGCATGCGTGGGACTCAGTACCACTCCAGCTGGATTAGCACCAGCCTGTTTTGGCTTGACCCTTTCCTGGTATGGGAGTTGGACACAGTACCATTCCTGATGGGAGTAACACAGGCCTGGTTTGAATTGGCCGCTTCCGGTTGTGTTTCTGGGACAACACCACTCCAACTGGGATTAACAAAGGCTTGGTTTGTCTGGCCGGTTCCTGGTGTATGCGTTGGACATAGTACCACACCAGTTGAAATTAACAGGCCTGGTTTGAATTAACCGTTTGCTGGTGTGTGAATTGGTCGCAGCACCAATTCAGCTGCGATTAACAGACACCTGGTATGAATTCTCCCTTTCATGGTGTGTTAATCGGATTCAGTGCCTCACCAGCTGGGATTAACACAGGCCTGGTTTGAATTCGCTCTTTCCTGGTGTGTGAGCGGGACTCAGTACCAGTCCAGCTTGGATGAACACAGGCCTGGATCGAACTTGGCCTTTCCTGTTGTGTGAGTGGGAGTCAGTAGAACTCCCACTGGGATTAACACAGGCCTGGTTTGTGCTCGACATTTCCTGGATTGTGAGTGGGATTCAGTACCCCTTCAGATGGCTTTAATGCAGGCCTGGTTTGAATTCACCCCTTTTCTGATGTGTGAGTGGTATTCAGTACCACTCGAACTGGGATTAACTCAGGTCTGGATTGAATTAGGCCTTTTCTGGTGTGTGAGAGGTGGTCAGTACAACTCCAGTTTGAATTAAGGCAGGCCTGGTTTGTTTTGGTCATTTCCTTATGTGTTCGTGGTACTCATTACCACTCCAGCTCGGATCAACACAGTACTGGATTGAAGTGTCCCTTTCCTGGTGTGTGAGTGTGTCTCAGCGCCATTCCAACCAGGCGTATCGTTCTGAAGAAGGGTCACTGACCTGAAACGTTAACTCTGCCTCTCTCGTGACAATGCTGCCGGACCTGCTGAATATTTCCAGCATTGCTTGCTTTTATTTAGGATTATCGCAGGCCAGGTTCGAAACGTCACTTAGTTGGTGTGTGAGTAGGAATCAGTACAACTCCAATTGGAATTACAGCAGGCCTGGTTTGAAATAACTCTTTTCTAGTTTACGAGTGGTACTTAGTACTACTCCAGATGCGATTACCAAAATACTGGTTTGTTCTGGCCATTTCTTGGTCTGTGAAAGGAACTCAGTTCCACTCATGCTGGGATTAACACAAGCCTGGTATGAATTCGCTCTTTCCTGGTGTTTGATTGGGTCTCAGCAACACATCAGATGGGATTAACGCATGCCTGTTTTCAATTAGCTCTCTCCTGGTGTTTGTTTTACGGCTCAGTAGAGTCATAGACTCATAGAGTCATAAACGCAAAGAGTCATAGAGTCATAGACTCTACAAACTGGGATTAAAACAGAGCTGCTTTTAGTTGCCACTTTCCTGGTTAGTGAGTGGGACTCAGTGCCACGATATCTGGGTTTCTCATAGGCCTGGTTTGTTTTGGCCATTTCCTAGTGTTTGATTGTGACCCAGTACAACTCCAACTGGGATTAACAGATGCCTGGTCTGAAATGGCCCTTTCCTGGTGTGTAAGTGGGACTCTGTGCCATTCCAGCTGGGATTAACAGAGGCCTGGTCAGATATGGCCCTTTCCTGATGTGTAGGTAGGACTCAGTATGACTCGCGCTGGGATTAACATAGGCATGGTTTGAATTGGCCATTCCTGGTGTGTAAAGGGACCCTGTACCATTCAAGATGGGATTAGCACAGGCATGGTCTGAAATGGCCCTTTCCTGGTGTGTAAGTGGGATACAGTACAATTCCAGCTGGGATTAGCACAGGAATGGTCTGCAATGACCCTTTCCTGGTGTGTAGGTGGGACCCAGTACCATTCCAGCTGGGATTAGCACAGGCCTGGTCAGATATGGGCATTTCCTTGTGTGTAGGTGGGGCTCTATACCATTCCAGCTGGGATTAACACAGACCTGGTTTGAATTCACCCTTTCCTGGTGTGTAAGTGGGTCTTTGTACCATTCCAGATGGGATTAACACAGGCCTGGTCTGAAATGGCCCTTTCCTGCTGTGTAAGTGGGATTCTGTACAAAATGCAGCTGGGTTTAACACAGGCCTGGTCTGAAATGGCCCTTTCCTGGTGTGTAAGTGGGACTCTGCACAACATGCAGCTGGGATTAGCACAGGCCTGGTCTGAAATGGCCCTTTCCTGGTGTGTAACTGGGGCTCTATACCATTCCAGCTGGGATTAACACAGACCTGGTTTGAATTCGCCCTTTCCTGGTGTGTAAGTGGGACCCTGTACAAAATGCAGCTGGGTTTAACACAGGCCTATTCTGAAATGGCCCTTTCCTGGTGTGTAAGTGGGATTCTGTAACGTTCCAGCTGCGTTTAACACAGGCCTGGTCTGAAATGGCCCTTTCCTGGTGTGTAAGTGGGATTCTGTAACGTTCCAGCTGGGTTTAACACAGGCCTGGTCTGAAATGTCCCTTTCCTGGTGTGTAAGTGGGATTCTGTAACGTTCCAGCTCGGATTAACACAGGCCTGGTCTGTAATAGCCCTTTCCTGGTGTGTTAGTGGGACTCGGTATGACTCGCGCTGGGATTAAAACAGGCTGGCTTTGAATTTGACCTTTCCTGGTCTGTGATTGGGAATCAGTACCAATCCAAGAGGGATTAATATAGGCCTCTCTTGACTGGCCCTTTCCTGTTGTTGAGTGGAGGATCAATTCCACTGCAGATTGATTTAACACAGGCCTGGTTTGAAGTAGTCCTTTCCTGCTGTGTGAGTGGGGCTCAGTACCAATCCGCTGAGATTAACGCAGCCGGTCTTGAATTGGCTCTTTCCTGGACGGTCTGTGGGACTCAGAACTATGCCAGCTGGGATTAACAGAGGCCTGGTTTGAATTGGCTCTTTCCTGGCTTGTTAGTGGGGCTCAGTCCCATTCCAGCTAGGTTTCACAAATGCCTGGATTTAATTGGCCCATTCATCGTGTGTGAGTGGGCCTCAGCACAACTCCAGCCGGAAATAACACATTTCTGGTTGACCTGGCCCCTTCCTGGTGTGTCAGTGGACTTAGTACTACTCCAGCTTGGATTGACACAGGCCTGGTTTGAATTGACCCTTTCCTCTTTGGTGTGTGTGACTCAATACTACTCCAGCTGGGTTTAACAAGGGTTCGTTTGGTTGGTCCTTTTCTGGTGTGTAAGGCGGATTTAGTACCAATCCAGATGCGATTAACACAGGTCTGCTTTGAATTAGCCTATCCTGATGTGTGAGTGCGACTAAGTCCCACTCCAGCAGGATTAATACAGGCTAGTTATGAATTGGCCCATTCCTTTTGTGTGATTTGGTCTCAGTACCGCTCCAGCTGGGATTAACACAGCACTGGTTTGAATTGGCTCTATCCTGGTGTGTGATTTGGAGTCAGTAGCACTTCAAAAGAGAAAAATGCAGGCCTAATTTGAATTGCCTCTACACTGGTGTGTGTGCGTGACTCAGCACCATTCTGGCTGGGGTTTACACATGGCTGGTTTGTGTTGGCCACTACCTGGTAAATGAGTGGGCCACAGTACTACTCCAGATGGGATTAACACAAGCCTTCTTTGAATTGGCCCTTACCTGGTATGTGAGTGAGACTCAATAGCATTACAGATTGGAGTTAACACAGGACTGGTTTGAACTGGCCCTTTCTGATGTTTGAATGGGACTCAGTAACACTTCAGCTGTGATTTCCACAGACCTGGTTTGAATTGTCTCTTTCCTGGTATGGGAGTTGGACTCAGTACCTCTCCAGCTGGGATTCACAAAGGATTGGATCTTCTGGTCCTTTCCTGGTGTATGCGTGGGAGTTAACACCACTCCAGCTGCGATTAACACAGGCCTGGTTTGAATTAGAGCTTTGCTGGTGTCTGAGTGTGACTCTGTACCGCGCAGGGTGGATGAACAGAGGGCTGGTATGAGCTGGCCCTTTCCTGCTGTGTGAGTTGGTCTCAGTATCACAACAACAGGGATTAGCAGACTCCTGGTTTGATCTTGTCCTTTCCTGGTTTGAGAGTGGGGTTCTGTACCACTCCAGATGGGATTATCACAGGCCGGGTATGAAATTCGCCAGTTCCTGCCGTATGAGTGGGCCGCAGCACCAAATTAAGTCACCCCTTCCAGGTACATGTGTGGGACTCAGTACCACTTAAACTGGGATTAAATCAGGCCTTGTTTTAATTTTCTCTTTCCTGATGTGTGAATCGGACCCAATACAGCTCCAGCTGGGATTAACAGCGGCCTGATTTGAATTCGCTCTTTCCTGAAGTGTGAGTGGGACTCAGTACAACTCCAAATGGGATAAACAAGGTCTAGTTTTAATTGGCCCTTTCCTGGTGTGGGAGTGATACAGAGTACCACTCCAGATGGGATTAACACAGGCCTGGATTGAATTTTGCCATTCTGATGAGTGAGTAGGGTTCATTACTGCGCCAGCTTGGACTCACGCAAGCCTAGATATTATTCGCCCGCTACTGTTGTGGTGTGTGGGACTCAATACCACTCCAGCTGGTATTAACAAAGGCTTGATTTGTCTGGCCCTTTCCTGGTGGGTGAGAGGGGCTCAGTATCACTCCAGATGTGATTATCATAGACCTGGTATGTACTGGACATTCCCTGGTGTGTGAGTCGGATTCAGTACCACCCCATCTGGGATTAACACAGGCCTGGGACGACCTTCCCTTTCCTGGAGTGCAGGATGGACTCAGAACCATTCCCGATGGGATTACCACGGGCCTCGTTTGAATTAGCCCATTCCAGGTGTGTGGGAGGTTCTTAGTACCACTCCAGCTGCGATTAGCACAACACTGGATTGAATAGGCTCTCTCCTGGTGTATGAGTTGGAGTCAGTACCACTCCAACTGAGATAAACACAGGCCTGATTTGAATTGGCTCTTTCACAGTATGTGTGCGGGACTCAACACCATTCTGCGTGGCTGGTTTGTTGTGGCCATTTCTTTGGCATGGGTGGGATTCTGTACCACTCCAGCCGCGATTAACACAAGCCTGCTTTGAATTGGCCCCTTCCTTTGTGTGTGTGGGACACAAAACCACTCCAAATGGGATGCACAAAGTGTTGTTTGTTTTTTCTCTGTCCCATTCCTGGTCTGTGCATGGGATTTAATACCACACCAGCTGCGATTAACACAGGCCTGGTTTGAATTAGCCCTTTGCTGGTGTGTGAGTGCGACACTGTAACAATCCAGCTGGATTAACAGAGAGCTGGTATGAATTGACCCTTTCCGGTTGTGTGAGTAGATCTCAGTATCACTCCACCCGGGATTAACAGACTCCTGGTTTGAACTAGCTCTTTCCTGGATTGAGAGGGGGGCTCTGTACCACTCAAGATAGGATTAACAGTATGAATTCACCCTGCTGAATTCCTGCTGAATTAGTGGGTCGCAGCACCAATTCAGATAGGATTAACAGAGGCATGATTTCAATTATCTCATTCCTGGTGTGTGAGTGGGACACAGCACCATTCCAAATAGGATTAACACAAGCCTGGTTTGAATTGGCCCTCTCCTGGTGTGTGAGCGGGACTCAGTAGCAGTCCAGCTTGGCTGAACACAGGCCTGGATAAAATTTGGCCTTTCCTGTTCTGTGAGTGGGAGTGTCTACAACTCCAACTAGGATTAACAGAGGCCTAGTTTGTGCTGGCCATTTCCTGGATTGTGATTGGGACTCAGTATCCCTCCAGATGGGATGAATATAGGCTTGGTTTGAATTGGCCCTTTCCTGATGTGTGATTGGCACACAGTACCACTCCAGATGGGATTAACCCAGGCCTGGATTGAATTGGGCCATTTAACATAGAACATAGAACAGCACAGCACAGTACAGGCCCTTCGGCCCACGATGTTGTGCCGAACCTTTAACCTACTCTAAGATCAAACTAACTACCTACCCTTTGTTCAACCAGCATCCATGTACCTATCCAAGAGTCTCTTAAATGCCGCTAACGTATCTGCTTCTACGACCACCGCTGGCAGCGCATTCCACGCACCCAACACTCTCTGTGTAAAGAACCTACCTCTGACAGCTCCCCGAATCCTTCCTCCAATCACCTTAAAATTATGCCCCCTGGTGATAGCCCTTTCCACCCTGGGAAAAAGTCTCTCACTATCCACTCTATCTATGCCTCTCATCATCTTGTACCCCTCAATCAAGTCACCTCTCATCCTTCTTCGCTCCAATGAGAAAAGCCCCAGCTCCCTCAATCTTTCTTCGTAGGCATGACCTGCCCCTCACAAAGCCATGCTGACTGTTTCTAATCAAACCATGCTTTTCCAAATAATCATAAATCCTGTCTCTCAGAATCCTCTCCAATAATTTGCCCACTACCGACGTAAGACTGACTGGTCTATAATTCCCAGCGTTATCCCTATTCCCTTTCGTGAACAAGGGAACAACATTTGCCACCCTCCAATCATCTGGTACTACTCCAGTGGACATTGAAGACGCAAAGATCATCTCCAAAGGCGCAGCAATCTCTTCCCTCGCTTCCTGTAATATCCTTGGATATATCCCGTCTGACCCCGGGGACTTATCTGTCCTCATATCATTCATAAGTTCCAGCACATCCTCCCTCTTAACCTCAACCTGTTCGAGCATATCAGCCTGTTCCACGTTGTCCTCACAAACGACCATGTCCCTCTCACTAGTGAATACTGAAGCAAAGTATTCATTTAGGACCACCCCACCTCCTCCGACTCCAGGCACACGTTCCCTGCTCTATCCCTGATCGGACCTACCCTCAGTCTGGCCGTGCTCTTGTTCCTCACATAAGTGTAGAACGCCTTGGGATTTTCCTTAATCCTACCCGCCAAGACTTTTTCATGTCCCCTTCTAGCTCTCCGAAGTCCATTCTTCAGTTCCTTCCTGGCTACCTTGTAACCCTCTAAACTCCTGTCTGATCCTTGCTTCCTCAACCTTAAGTAAGCTTCCTTCTTCCTCTTGACTAGCTGTTCCACATCTCTTGTCATCCAAGGTTCCTTCCCCCTACCATCCCTCCCCTGCCTCATCGGGGCAAACCGATCCAGCAGTCGCAGCAAGAGCTCCCTAAACAACCTCCACATTTCTGTCGTGCATTTTCCTGAGAAGATCTGTTCCCAATTTATGCTCCCGAGTTCCTGCCTAATAGCATTATAATTCCCCCTCCCTCAATAAAATATTTTTCCACCCCGTCTGCTCGTGTCCCTCTCCATGACTATAGTAAAGCTCAGGGAGCTGTGATCAATGTCACCGAAATGCTCTCCCACCGAGAGATCTGCCACCTGGCCTGGTTCGTTGCCATGCACCAAGTCCAACATAGTCTCCCCTCCAGTCGGCCTATCTACATATTGAGTCAGGAAACCTTCCTGGACACACCTGACAAAAACTGCGCCATCCAAACTATTTGCACTAAGGAGTATCCAATCAATATTAGGGAAGTTGAAGTCACCCATGAAAACAACCCTGTTATCTCCGCACCTTTCCAAAATCTGCTTCCCAATCTGTTCCTCCATGTCTCTGTTGCTATTGGGGGTCTATAGAAAACTCCTAACAAAGTGGCTGCTTCTTTCCTGTTCCTGACTTCCACCCATACTGACTCACTCGACAAACCCTCCTCGACGACCTCCCTTTCTACAACTGTGACACTATCCCTGATTAACAATGCCACTCCCCCACCTCTTTTCCCTCCCTCCCTATTCCTTTTGAAACATCTAAACCTCGGAACATCCAACAACCATTCCTGCCCCTGTGAATTCCACGTCTCCGTAATGGCCACAACATCGTAGCTCCAAGTACTGATCCATGCTTTAAGTTCATCACCATTATTCCTGACACTTCTTGCGTGTGACTGGGAGTCAGCACCCATGCAACTAGGATTATCGCTGGCCTGCTTCGAATCATCACTTACCTGGTGTATGCGTGGGATTCAGGACAGCTCCAACTGAAATTACCACAGGCCTCGTTTTAAATGGCTCTCTCCTGGGTTGCGAGTGGTACCCAGTACCACTCCAGATGCGATTAACAAAATCCTGGTTTGTACTGGCCATTTCATTGAAAGGGACTCAGTGCCACTCCTTCTGGGATTAACACAGGCCTGGTTTGAGTTCGCTCTTACTGATGTTTGATTGGGTCTCAGTAATACTCCAACTGGGATTAACGCATGCTTGTTTTGAATTCGCCCTTTCCTGGTATTTGAGTGGGGCTCAGTACCACCCAAACTGGGATTAGAGAAGACCTGCTTTGAGTTGGTACTTTTTTGGTTAGTGAGTGGGACTCAGTACCACTACAATTGGGTTCCACATAGGCCTGGTTTGTATTGGCCATTTTCTGGTGTTTGATTGTGACCCAGCAGCACTCCAGCTCGGATTAACATCGGCCTGGTTTGAATTCGCCCTTTCTTGGTGTGTGAGTGGGTTTCAGTGCCACTCTAGCTACGATTAACATAGACCTGGTTTGTATTAGCCATTTGTTGGTGTTAACTGTGACCCAGTACTACTCCAGCTGGCAGTAACAGAGGCTTGGTTTGAATTGGCAATTTCCTCCTGTGTGTGTGGCACTCAGTAGCACTCCAGCTGGATTTAACATAGGCATCTTTGAATTTGTCCATTCCTGGAGTGTACTAGGGACTCAGTGCCATTCCAGCTGGTACTAGCATAGGCCTTGTCTGAAAAAGCCCTTTCCTGGTGTGTAAGTGGGCTCAATGCTACTCGAACTGGGAATAAAACAGGCTTGCTTTGAATTTGACCTTTCCTGGTCTGTGAGTAGGAATCAGTACCAATCCAACCAGGATTAATAAAGGCCTCTCTTGACTGGCCCTTTCCTGTTGTTGAGTGGGTATCAGTTCACTCCAGATTGATTTAACACAGGTTTCAATTGGCTCTTTCCTTGTATGTGAGTGGGACTCAGCACTACTCCAGATGTGATTTACAGAGGCCTGGTTTGAATTGGCCCTTTCCTGGTATGTGAGTGGGTCTCAGTAATAATCCGCTGGGATTAACAGAGGCCTGGTTTGAATTGCCCATTTCCTGGTGAATGAGTTGGACTCAGTATCACTCCAGCTTGAAATAACACAAATTAGGTTTGAATTGTGGTTTCCTTGTTTGTGCGTGGGGCTCTGTACCAGTCCAGCTGGGATTAATACAGGCTTGGTTTGAATTCGCCCTTTGCTGATGTGAGAGTGGGACTCAGTATCACACCACATGGGCTTAACATTGCCCTGCATTGAATTTGCACTTTCCTGGTGTTTGTGCGGAACTCGGTGCCTTTCCAGATTGGATTAACAGAGGACTGATTTGAACTGGCACTTTCCTGGTTTGTTTGTAATCTGTAGTGCGATCATTTTGCATGATATTTGGCATTGCCATTTGAAATGATGTGCACTCTTGCCTTTTTATGTGATAAGCATAGAGCATTTTAAGTGACAGGCAGTGTCTCCAATTTTTGTGATATGCCCTGCGACCATTTTAAGGAACATGCACTGTACCCACTTTAAGTGATATGCAGTCTTTCCATTTTAAGTGACATGCCGTGTGGCCCTCTGGACAGCAGCCATTTTAAGTGATTTGCACTTTGGCAATTTTTGATGGTATACTCTACGGCCATTTCAAGTGTTATGCAGTGCAGCCATTTTAAATGACCTTCCCTGCGACCATTTTAAATGATCTGCAGAGCGACTATCTTAAGTGACATGCTCTATGGACATTTTAAGTGATATGCGCTGCCGCCATTTTAAGTGACATGTACTGCGGCCACTTTACGTGATATGTACTTCGAACTTGTTAAGTGATATGCAATATTACCATTTTAAGTGATATAACGTGTGGCTATTGGAAATGACCTGCACTGCAGACATTTGAAATGATGTGCCCTGTGGTCATTTTAAATGATGTGCACTGTGGCCTGGTGAAATTAGATCAATCCACGGTGATGATTTTCAATGTTTTCTGTCCACGGAGCGAATGTATGAGCTGCAACGGGTTAGAAAAGAGCATAAAGGCTCATAATGGATAATAACTCATAAACGATTATAAAGATTTATAAAGTATTATGAATAATTATCGACAGTTTATAAAGGTTACAAAGGGCTGAAAATGTTTATAAATGATGATAAACGGTTATAGAGGCTTATTTGCATTATAATGTGATTATAAAGATTATCTGATTATGAAGCGTTCTGTTACCCTGGGAATCAGGACCCGCCTCCACTCCCCATCACCTTTGAAACAGGCGCAATCCCCGCTCCCCGTCACGCTGGGAAACAGGCCCGGCACATTATCCCGGTCACCATGTAAAACGTTCCCCGCCCGCCACACCGCATGAACCTGGATACATTCCCCGCCCCCACTACCCGCCACACTGGATACAGGTCCCGCCCCCTCTCTGTCACCGTAGTGACCTGCCCTGCCACCCTTTGTCTCCTCAGCGGCAGGCAGGGCTCCGCTCTGTCTCCATAGCGGCAGACCACGGACCCGCTCTGCCACCATAATGAAAGGCTCCGCCCGCCCTGGCTCCATAGCGACAGGCTACCCTCCCCGCTCTGTGGCATCGTGAAAGGCCCCGCCCCGCGCCTCTCTCGAACAACAGGCCCTGCTCCGCTGTGTCGCCACAGCGACAGGCCATGCCCCCATTCTGTGTCCAAAGACGCAGGCGCCGCTCCCTCCCCGTCTCCATAGAGAAAGGCCCGCCACGCTCTGTCTCCATAGTGACAGGCCCCGCCTTCGGACTGTTGGAAATAGTCCGTGATTCAGTTCCTCTCATCTTGAATGAATTTAACAATTGGAGTAAAGGGATATTTCAGCACATTCTTCAACTGCTCTCTGAACTGAGTCTGGGTCACAGCGTAAATCACAGTGTTTGTGCAGCAACTCAGGAGTTGTAGCATGAAGCCCAATTCCAGCAGAAACAGGGGTAGATGCACAGACTGATACCCTAAATCACGCATCCGTCTCGATATTGTATACCCCATTAACACGGCCCACAACAGGATGAAATTAGCCGAGATTACTAACAGTAAAATGATGGATTTCCTTCGGCTCTCCATCTGTGGGTCTCTGCGAGTCTCCCCACTTCTGAGAGCCTGGAGTCTTCTGCGTCCTCTGCTGCTCACTAAAATGTGTCTGATGGTGAGAGCGTTGAGCAGCAGAATGACCACAAATGGGAGCCCCGGGGTTAGAATGTTGTGGAGGAACTCGATTGTTGCCCAGACACGAGATTCCACAATAGCCAGTGTTACAAAACAAAACCAGGGGACGTTCATCCTCCGGTACCGACTTGTGAACATAAAATACCAGAAGATGTTCTTTAAACAGCTCAGCACAGTCACTGTTCCCAGAACCACAGCGGCCATTTTCTCGCTGCAATATTTGCTTTTCAGACTCTGGCAACAAATGGCCACAAATCGATCAAAGGTGAAAGTGACGGTGAACCAGACAGAACAGTCTGTAGCGGCATAAAGCAGGACGGCGTGGATATTACACACGGGGATGGACCATAGGAACCGAAACTTTTCCCAATAAACAATGGGAATGTGCCTCAATATCAGGTCGAGGATAATGACCAGTACATCCGCCGCTGACATGGCCACCAGGTAGCGAGTGACACATTTCGAGAGACCGCACTTTCCCCGAGACAGGATCCCAATCGTCAGCAAGTTAACTATGAGGAAGGGAAATAAACAGAGAAATTATACATCAGGCTGGGAGCAATGTTACCTGTTTGACTGAGGATTGCCTGAGATTTATAAATGTGTTCCTGTATCCAGTGATATATTGAAATGATTGGAACTGAAAGAACAAATGGGAAGGTCTGTGATACGATGGAAGGCAGGAGAGATTCAATAACATAAGGAAGATATTATCATTGTTAAACTCAATTGTTGATCATCATCTTCCCACTCCCTCCTTTTCCTGTCTGGTTTAAAAACTGTTCCATCTCTAATCTCTCCCAGTTCTGATGAAGTGTCACTGACCTGATACTTTAACTCTGTTTCTCTCTCCACAGATGGTGCCAGATTTGTTGAATATTTCCAGCATTTTCTGTTTTTATTTCAGATTTGCAGCATTTTTGTTCCTGTATAGAAAACTAAATGGCGGACTGACTGATTGTCTCACCTGTGACACGGAATTCAATTTTTCCAAAGCAATAATTGGAAATGGGTCCACTGAGAAATCAATGAAACAAATAATCTCAATCGGCACTAAGTTAACTGTAAACTGGGGAAATTAGCGAGAAACAATGCATCAGATTGGGAGCAAAAACAGCAGTTTGAAGGATTTCGGGTTGACATTTGTACATGTGTTGCCACATTCAGTATGTGCTAATTATTGTGCTAGTGACAGTGATTTCTGCTGGAAACAGGGAACTGAATTTAGCGGAGCCAGCGGGGGTCCCGACGATGGACTAAAAGGTGAGGGGATCAAAACCTCAGCAATTCGGAGCCACGACCTGGTGCACATCAGTGGCGCTCAGGCAATTAACTGTCCCGTGCCGTGGCCCACATGCCTTTAAGGATGGGGATTCCACCTGCCAAAGCTGCTGAACAATCAGATGTAGTATCAGTAACTCCACCGGGAGCCATGGGACTGCCACTACTGCACCAGGCCTGGGACCAGAGCCATCGCTGGCGCCTTAGTTCCCAGGTCAGTGTGTCGAGGACACCAGGGCTAGTTAGTTGCCGGAGCCACAGCTGCTAATGAACTAGGGCAGGGACCGCGAACCTGACTGGAGACCCGGACCACGGCTAGATGCGGCAAGGACACCCGTGCCAATCATTATGTCTGCTTGTGTGTGTGAGTAGCTGGCTCAGTGTTTGGGCTGTGACGTGTGTGCCTGTGTCTGAGTTATTGTGTGTGTCGGTGTGTATCTGGTTTAGTGCCTGTGATCTGCTGCGTGTGTGTGTGTGTGTGTGTCTGGTTCCATGCCTGGGGTGTGATTGGTCTGCGTGTGTGCCAGTGTGTGTGTGTGTGTGTGTGTGTATGTGTGTGACACAGTCTGTCTTTCTGACTGTGTGCCTGTAATGTGGTCTGCATGTGTGGATGTGTGTGTGTGTATCTGACTCAGTGCCTGGCGTGAGTCTGTGTGGCTCAGTACCTCAGCTATAATGTGTGTCTCTGAGCATGTGAGTGTGCGTGTGCGTATGAACAAGTATGTGTTTGTGTATGTGTGTGTGTGTGCATATCTGGTTCTCTGCCTGGGGTATGATGTGATGCGTGTGTTTGTGTGCGTGTGTGTGTGGACATGTGTTTTGTGTGTGTGTGTGCATGTGTGTGTGTGTATGCGTGCGTCTGGCTGAGTGGCTGCGGTGAGATATGCGTGTGTGTGCGTGTGTGTGTGTGCGAATGTATTTCGTTGTGTGTGTGTACGTGTGCCTTTGTCTCCAGGCCTGGGCTGCGTGCGTGTGTGTGTGTGTGTGTGTATGTTTGCGTATCTGTCTTTGTGTCTGTGTGGGTGTTCACTCAGTGTTTGTGTTGTCTCTGTATCGGTGTCTCAGGGCCTGGGGAATGGTGAGTGTGTGTGTGTTTGCATCAATGCACGTGCATGCAAGGATGTGTGTGCGCGTGCGTGCATTTTTGTATGTGGCTCAGTGCCTGGCGTACAAAGATTGTGCATGTGTGTTTGTGTGTCTGTCTGTGTATGACTCATCGCCTGGTGTCTGAAGGGTGTGTTTGTGTGTGTGTGTGTCTCTCTCTGTTTGTTTGTATCTTACTCTGTCGCTGGCGTATAAATTGTGTGTGTGCATGGAGAATCCACGAGGTGGATAATATTGTGGATATCGTATGGAGAGGTAGCCACACCGCAGCTCAGACTCCGCAGGCAGGAAGGAAATGGGCTACCACAAGGCAGAGCAAGATGACTAGGCAGGAATCCCCTGCAAAACAGATATACTGCTTTGGATACTGCAGGGTGGTCCCTCAGGGAAAAACAACAATAGCCCAATCCGTTGCACCATGGTTGGCTTTGCTGCCGCGGGAGGAGTAAAATATCACTCGGCATCGACCTCAGCACCGGAAACGACAACGGCAAACCCAGCCCTGTCGACCCTGCAAAGTTCTCCTTACTAACATCTGGGGGCTTGTGGCAAAGTTGAGTGAGCTATCCCACAGACTAGTCAAGCAACAGCCTGACATTGACATACTCACGGAATCATACCTTACAGACAAAGTCCCAGACACTGCCATCACCATCCCTGGGTATGTCCTGTCTCATCGGCACGACAGAGCCACCAGAGGTGGTGGCACAGTGGTATACAGTAGGGGGGAGGGGGGGCTGTGGCCCTGGGAGTCCTCAACATCGACTCCGGAAACCATGAAATCTCATGGCATCAGGTCAAACATGGGCATGGTAACCTCATACTGATTACCACCTACCGCCCTCCCTCAGCTGATGACTCAGTACTCCTCCATGTTGAACACCACTTGGAGGAAACACTGAGGGTGGCAAGGGCACAGAATGTACTCTGGGTGGGGGTCTTCAATGTCCATCACCAATAATGGCTCGGTAGCACCACTACTGACCGAGCTGGCCGAGTCCTAAACGACATAGCTGCTAGACTGGGTATACGGCAGGTTGTGGGGGAACCAACACGAGGGAAAAACATACCTGACCTCGTCCTCACCAATCTGCCTGCCGCAGATGCTTCTGTCTGTGACAGTATTGGTAGGAGTGACCAGCACACAGTAATTGTGTAGACGAAGTCCCGCCTTGACATTGAGGAGAACATCCATCGTGTTGTGTGGCACTATCACCGTGCTACATGGGATAGATTTCGAACACATATAGCAATGACAAACTGGGCATCCATGAGGCTCTCTGGGCCATCAGCAGCAGCAGAATTGTACTCAACCACAATCTATTACCTCATGGCCCAGCAAATCCCCCACTCTACCATTACCATCAAGCAAGGAGACCATCCTTGGTTCAATGAAGAGTGCAGGAGGGCATGCCAGGAGCAGCGCCAGGCATACCTCAAAATGAGGTGTCAACCTGGTCAAGCTACATCCCAGGACTACTTGCATGCCAAACAGCGTCAGCAGCATGCGATAGACAGAGCTAAGCGATCCCATAACCAACGGATCAAAGAACAAAGAAGAACGAACATTCCAGCACAGGAACAGGCCATTCGGCCCTCCAAGCCTGCGCCGATCTTGATGCCTGCCTAAACTAACACCTTCTGCACTTCCAGGGCCCATATCCCTCTATTCCCTTCCTATTCATGTATTTGTCAAGATGTCTCTCACACGTCGCTGTCGTATCTGCTTCCACCACCTCCCCTGGCAGCAAGTTCCAGGCGCTCACCACTCTCTGTGTAAAAGACTTGCCTCGCACATCCCCTCTAAACTTTGCCCCTCGCACCTTAAACCTATGTCCCCTAGTAACAGACTCTTCCACCCTGGCAAAAAGCTTCTGACTTTCCACTCTGCACATGCCGCTCATAACTTTGCAAACCTCGATCGTGTCGCCCTTCCACCTACGTCGTTCCAGTGAAAACAATCCGAGTATTTCCATGCTCTCCTCATAGCTAATGCCATCTGGACCAGGAAACATACTGGTAAACCTCCTCTGTACCCTCTCCAAAGCCTCCACGTCCTTCTGGTAGTGTGGCGACCAGAATTGCACGCAATATTCTAAGTGTGGCCAAACTAAGGTTCTGGACAGCTGCAACATGACTTGCCAATTTTTGTACTCTAAGCCCCGACCGATGAAGGCAAGCATGTCATATGCCTTCTTGACTAGCTTATCCACCTGCGTTGCCACTTTCAGTGACCTGTGGACCTGTACGCCCAGATATCTCTGCCTGTCAATACTCCTAAGGGTTCTGCCATTTAATGTATACCTCCCACCTGCATTAGACCTTCCAAAATGCATTACCTCACATTTGTCCGGATTAAACTCCATCTGCCATTTCTCCGCCCAAGTAACCAACGATCTATATCCTGCTGTATCCTCTGACAATCTACATCATTTATCCGCAACTCCACGAAGCTTTGTGTCCTCCGCTAACTTACTAATCATACCAGCTACATCTTCCTCCAAATCATTTATCGATACGACAAAAAGCAAAGGTCCCAGCACTGATCCCTGCGGAACACCACTAGTCACATCCCTCCATTCAGAAAAACACCCATCCACTGATACCCTCTGTCTTCTATGACCGAGCCAGTTCTGTATCCATCTTGCCAGCTCACCTCTTATCACGTGTGACTTCACCTTTTGCACCTGTCTGCCATGCGGGATTTTGTCAAAGGTTTTACTAAAGTCCATATAATAACATCCAATGCCCTTCCTTCATCAATCAGCTTCGTCACTTCCTCAAAAAACTCAATCAAATTAGAAAGACACGACCTCCCCTTCACAAAATCATGCTGTTTCTCCCTAATAAGTTCGTTTGTTTCCAAATGGGCGTAAATCCTGTCCCGAAGAATCCTCTCTAATAGTTTCCCTACCACTGACATAAGGCTCACCGGCCTATAATTTCCTGGATTATCCTTGCCACCTTTCTTCAACAAAGGAACAACATTGGCTATTCTCCAGTCCTCTGGGACCTCACCTGCAGCCAACGAGGATGCAAAGATTTCTGTCAAGGCCCCAGCAATTTCCTCCCTTGCCTCCCTCAGTATTCTGGGGTAGATCCCATCAGGCCCTGGGGACTTAACTACCTTAATGCTTTGCCAGACACCCAACACCATCTCCTTTTGGATAATGAGATGACTGAGACTCGCTGCACTCACTTCTCGAGGCTCATCATCCAGCAAGTCCTTCTATTTGGTGAATACTGATGCAAAGTACTCATTTAGCACCTCGCCCATTTCCTCCGGCTCCACACATAGATTCCCATCTCTGTATTTGAGTGGGCCAACCCTTTCCCAGGTTTCCCTCTTGCTCATTGTATACGTATAAAAAGCCTTGGGACTTTCCTTAATGCTGTTTGCCAATGACTTTTCTTGACCCCTTTTGGCCCTCCTAACTCCTTGCTTAAGTTCCTTCCTACTTCCTCAAGTGCTTCGGATCAGAACTAAGCTCTGCAGTCCTGCCACATCTAGACGTGAATGGTGGTGGACAACTGAACAAGTAACTGGTGGAAACAAGAAATGCTGGATTCACTCAGCAGGTCTGGCAGCATCTGTGGAAAGAGAAGCAGAGTTAACGTTTCGGGTCAGTGACCCTTCTTCGGAACTGACAAATATTAGAAAAGTCACAGATTATAAACAAGTGAGGTGGGGGTTGGGCAAGAGATAACAAAGGAGAAGGTGCAGATTGGACCAGGCCACATAGCTGACCAAAAGGTCACGGAGCAAAGGCAAACAATATGTTAATGGTGTGTTGAAAGACTAAGCATTAGTACAGATTAGGTGTGAATATACTGAATATTGAACATCAGCAAGTGCAAACCTGAAGAAAAACAACCTGAAAAAAACAGTGGGTGAGCAAACTGAACAAACTAAGATGAACTGAAATAAATACAAAAAAAGATTGTGAAAAATGTAAAAAGGAATGCCAAAAAAAAAGGAAGAAAAAATAATAACGAAAAATGAAAGTAAAGTGGGGGGCTGTCATGCTCTGAAATTATTGAACTCAATGTTCAGACCGGCAGGCTGTAGTGTGCCTAATCGGTAGATGAGATGCTGTTCCTCGAGCTTGCGTTGATGTTCACTGGAACACTGCAGCAATCCCAGGACAGAGATGTGAGCATGAGAGCAGGGGGGAGTGTTGAAATGGCAAGCAACCGGAAGCTCAGGGTCCTGCTTGTGGACTGAGCGGAGATGTTCCGCAAAGCGGTCACCCAGTCTGCGCTTGGTCTCCCCAATGTAGAGGAGACCACACTGTGAGCAGCGAATACAGTATACTACATTGAAAGAAGTACAAGTAAATCGCTGCTTCACCTGAAAGGAGTGTTTGGGGCCTGGGATAGTGAGGAGAGAGGAGGTAAAGGGGCAGGTATTACACCTCCTGCGATTGCAAGGGAAGGTGCCCTGGGACGGGGACGAGGTGGTGGGGGTAATGGAGGAGTGGACCAGGGTGTCGCGGAGGGAACGATCCCTTCGGAATGCTGACAGGGGAAGGGAGGGGAAGATGCGACTGGTAGTGGCATCACGCTGGAGGTGGCGAAAATGGCGGAGGATGATCCTTTGGATATGGAGGCTGGTGGGATGAAAAGTGAGGACAAGGGGAACCCTGTCACGGTTCTGGGAGGGAGGGGAAGGGGTGAGGGTAGAGGTGCGGGGAATGGGTCGGACACGGTTGAGGGCCCTGTCAACCACAGTGGGGGGAAATCCTCGGTTGAGGAAAAAGGAGGTCATATCAGAAGCACCGTCATGGATGGTAGCATCATCAGAGCAGATGCGTTGGAGACGGAGAAACTGGGAGAATGGAATGGAGTCCTTACAGGAGGTAGGGTGTGAAGAAGTGTAGTCGAGGTAGCTGTGGGAGTCAGTGGGCTTATAATAGATATTGGTCGACAACCTATCCCCAGAGATGGAGACAGAGAAGTCGAGGAAGGGAAGGGAAGTGTCAGAGATGGACCATGTAAAGGTGAGAGAAGGGTGGAAATTGGAAGCAAAGTTGATAAAGTTTTCAAGTTCGGGGCGGGAGCAGGAAACGGCACCGATACAGTCATCAATGTACCGGAAAAAGAGTTGGGGGAGGGGGCCTGAGTAGGACTGGAACAAAGAATGCTCGACATATCCCACAAAAAGACAGGCATAACTAGGACCCATGCGGATACCCATAGCGACACCTTTTACTTGAAGGAAATGCATGGAGTTGAAGGAGAAGTTGTTCAATGTGAGAACAAGTTCAGCCAGGCAGAGGAGGGTGTTGGTGGATGGGGACTGGTTGGGCCTCTGTTCCAGGAAGAAGCGGAGAGCCCTCAAACCATCCTGGTGGGGGATGGAGGTGTAGAGCGATTGGACGTCCATAGTGAAGAGGAGGCGGTTGGGACCAGGAAACTGGAAATTGTCAAAATGACGTAGGGCGTCAGAAGAGTCACGGATGTAGGTGGGAAGAGTCTGGACCAGCGGAGAAAAGAGAGAGTCTAGATAGGAAGAAATAAGTTCAGTTGGGCAGGAGCAGGCTGACACAATGGGTCTGCCGGGACAGTCCTGTTTGTGGATTTTGGGAAGGAGGTAGAAGCGGGCTGTCCGGGGTTGCGGGACTATGAGGTTGGAAGCTGTAGAGGGAAGATCTCCAGAGGAGATGAGGTCAGTGACAGTCCTTTGGACGGTGGCTTGATGTTCGGTGGTGGGGTCATGGTCCAGAGGGAGGTAGGAAGAGGTGTCTGTGAGTTGGCGTTGAGCTTCTGCAAGGTAGAGGTCGGTACGCCATACAACAACAGCACCACCCTTGTCTGCAGGTTTGATGACCATGTCGGGGTTAGACCTGAGAGAACGGAGTGCCTCAAGTTCAGAGGGGGACAGGTTAGAGTGAGTGAGGGGGGCAGAGAAATTGAGACGACCAATGTCTCGCCGACAGTTTTCAATGAAGAGATCAAGAGCGGGTAAGAGGCCAGGGTGAGGGGTCCAGGTAGAGGGAGAATGCTGGAGGCGGGTGAATGGGTCTGCTGGTCGGGGGGAGGACTCCTGGTCGAAGAAGTGAGCCCGGAGGCGGAGGCGACGGAAGAAGAGCTCAACGTCATGCCGAGCGCGAAATTCATTGAGGTGGGGGCGTAAGGGGATAAAACTGAGACCTTTGCTGAGTACAGAACGCTCAGCATCAGAGAGGGGGAGGTCAGAGGGTATAGTGAATACACGGCAAGGGGTCAGATCAGAAGGGGTGGGGTCAGAGGGAAGTGAAGCGGAAGGAGGATCTGGAGGGGCATTAGTCCCCATCAGCTGCTGGAGCTTGCGTTCCTTAACACCTGAAAGGAAGAAAAAAAGTTTTTTGTTAATGCGTCGGATGAGACGTAAGATGAGATGAAACTGCGGAGTAGAACAAATTTGAGATAAGGTGAGACGGTGCTGCTGGAGAGAGAGGTCCAGTGTGTACATATGGCGGCGCATAGCACTGAGTGTGGATCTCAGGATGCGGCGAGAGTAGCAGTCCGAGGAACGTTGTATTTCTCGGAGATACCTGTGATCCTGGGTGGTTTCAAAGCATGATGGGTGAAACTGCAGTTGGAATCCACGTGGAATCAGTCGGAGCCGGAGACAGTCACTGAGGAAGGAGATCTGGCTGTGAAAACGGGTTTTGGTAGATACCTTATCAAACACCAGGAGGGAAATAGAAAGCAATGAAGGTGAACAAGGTAAAAGAGACAAACGAAAATCCCGTCGGAGAGAAGAGCAGAACTTCTTCAAGGTAGGCATTCCTGGAAGA
The DNA here is from genome assembly GCF_036365525.1 of Heterodontus francisci. Lineage (NCBI taxonomy): Eukaryota > Metazoa > Chordata > Chondrichthyes > Heterodontiformes > Heterodontidae > Heterodontus > Heterodontus francisci. The sequence continues at coordinate 5,354,177 of NW_027140794.1, forward strand.
GAAGTGGCAGTGAATTAAACACTAAAATAAAAGCAAAATACTGCGAATGCTGGAAATCTGAAACAAAAACAAGAAATGCTGGATTCACTCAGCAGGTCTGGCAGCATCTGTGGAAAGAGAAGCAGAGTTAACGTTTCGGGTCAGTGACCCTTCTTCGGAACTGACAAATATTAGAAAAGTCACAGATTATAAACAAGTGAGGTGGGGGTTGGGCAAGAGATAACAAAGGAGAAGGTGCAGATTGGACCAGGCCACATAGCTGACCAAAAGGTCACGGAGCAAAGGCAAACAATATGTTAATGGTGTGTTGAAAGACAAAGCATTAGTACAGATTAGGTGTGAATATACTGAATATTGAACATCAGCAAGTGCAAACCTGAAGAAAAACAACCTGAAAAAAACAGTGGGTGAGCAAACTGAACAAACTAAGATGAACTGAAATAAATACAAAAAAAGATTGTGAAAAATGTAAAAAGGAATGCCAAAAAAAAGGAAGAAAAAATAATAACGAAAAATGAAAGTAAAGTGGGGGGCTGTCATGCTCTGAAATTATTGAACTCAATGTTCAGACCGGCAGGCTGTAGTGTGCCTAATCGGTAGATGAGATGCTGTTCCTCGAGCTTGCGTTGATGTTCACTGGAACACTGCAGCAATCCCAGGACAGAGATGTGAGCATGAGAGCAGGGGGGAGTGTTGAAATGGCAAGCAACCGGAAGCTCAGGGTCCTGCTTGCGGACTGAGCGGAGATGTTCCGCAAAGCGGTCACCCAGTCTGCGCTTGGTCTCCCCAATGTAGAGGAGACCACACTGTGAGCAGCGAATACAGTATACTACATTGAAAGAAGTACAAGTAAATCGCTGCTTCACCTGAAAGGAGTGTTTGGGGCCTGGGATAGTGAGGAGAGAGGAGGTAAAGGGGCAGTTATTACACCTCCTGCGATTGCAAGGGAAGGTGCCCTGGGACGGGGACGAGGTGGTGGGGGTAATGGAGGAGTGGACCAGGGTGTCGCGGAGGTGACTGGCGGAGGTGGCTCCACAAATATCCCCATCCTCAATGATGGGGGCGCCCAGCACATCAGTGCGAAAGGTAAGGCTGAAGTATTTGCAACAATCTTCAGCCATTAGAGCCGAGTTGATGATCCATCTCGGCCTCCTCCTGAAGTCCCCAGCATCATAGATGCCAGATGTCAGCCAATTCAATTCACTCCGCGTGATATCAAGAAACGACTGAAGGCACTGGATATTGCAAAAGCTGTGGGCCCTGACAATATTCCACAATAGTACTGAAGACCTGTGCTCCAGAACATGCCGCGCCCCTAGCCAAGCTGTTCCAGTACAGCTAAACACTGGCATCTACCCGGCGATGTGGAAAATTGCCCAGGTATGTCATGCACACACAAAACAGGACAAGTCCAACCCGGCCAATTACCGCCCCATCAGCCTAATCTGAATCATCAGTAAAGTGATGGAAGGTGTCATCAACAGTGCCATCAAGCGGCACTTTCTTAGCAATAACCTGTTCCCTGACGCTCAGTTTGTGTTCCGCCAGTGCCACTCAGCTCCTGACCTCATCACAGCCTTGGTTCAAAATTGGAAAAAAGAGCTGAACTAAAGAGGTGAGGTGAGAGTGACTGCCCTTGACATCAAGGCCGTGACCGAGAATGGCATCAAGGAGACCTAGCCAAACTGAGGTCAATGAGAATCAGGGGGAAAACCACCCGCTGGCTGGAGTCATACCTCGCACAAAAGAAGATGGTTGTGGTTGTTGGAGGTCAATCATCTGAGCTCCAGGACATCACTGCAGGAGTTCCTCAGGGGGGTGTCCTAGGCCCAACCATCTTCAGCTACTTCATTAATGACCTTCCCTCAATGATAAGGTCAGCAGTGGGGATGTTCGCAGATGAATGCACAATGTTCAGCACCATTCGTGACTCCTCAGATACTGAAGCAGTCCGGGTAGAAATGCAGCAAGTCTTGGACAATATCCAGGCTTGGGCTGACAAGTGGCAAGTAACATTCGCGCCACACAAGTGCCAGGCAATGACCATCTCCAACAAGAGAGAATCTAACCATCTCCCCTTGACATTCAACGACATTACCATCGCTGAATACCCCACTATCAACATCCTAGGGGCTACCATTGACCAGAAACTGAACTGGAGTAGCCATATAAATACCGTGGCTGCAAGAGCAGGTCAGAGGCTAGGAATCCTGAGGCGAGTAACTCACCTCCTGACTCCCCAAAGCCTGCCACCATCTACAAGGCACAAGTCGGGAGTGTGATGGAATACTCTCCACTTGCCTCCTTGTGTACATCTCCAACAACACTCAAGAAGCTCGACTCCATCCAGGACAAAGCAGCCCGCTTAATTGGCACCACATCTACAAACAATCACTCCCTCCACCACCGACGCACAGTAGCAGCAGTGTGTACCATCTACAAGATGCACTGCAGCAATGCACCAAGGCTCCTTAAACAGCACCTTCCAAACCCGCGACCTCTACAAACTAGAAGGACAAGGGCAGCAAATACATGGGAACACCACCACCTGCAAGTTCCTCTCCAAGTCACACACCATCCTGACGTGGAACTATATCGCCGTTTCTTCACTGTCGGTGGGTCAATGTCCTGGAACTCCCTTCCAAACAGACCTGTGGGTCTACCTACCCAAAATGGACTGGAGCGGTTCAAGTAGGCAGCTCACCACCACTTTCTCAAGGACAATTAGGGATGGTCCATAAATGCTGGCATAGCCAGTGACGCACACATCCCATGAATGAATAAAACGAAATGTGGGAATGTATTAGATATAGGGTTTTCAATTGGAAGTGGGATAGTTAGGCTTTTCTGTGGCCGCAATTGGGACTCCAAGAAGGTATGTTGCCTTCCTGGTGCTATGGTCAAGGCTGTCTCAGAGCGGTTACAGGACAATCTGAAGGGGTGGGGAGGGGGCGGGGGTGGCGGCGGTTGTACATCTACTGGCCATGGTACAGATTGGTACAGATGCCGTAGATACAAAAAAGGATGACGTCCTAAATGCAGAATATAGGCAGTAAGGAAGTAAGTTGAAAAGTAAGACCGATAGTAGTGATCTCAGGATTATTACCAATGCCATGTGCTAGTCAGAGTGGAAATAACAGGATATAAAGGTTGAATGCGTGGCTGAAGAGATGCGATGAGGGGAAGGGTTTTAGATTTCTGGGGCATTGGGACCTGTTCTGGGCAGGTGGGACCAGTACAAACAGTTACACCTGGGCAGGACCAGGACTCATGTCCGAGGGGGAGTATTTGCTGAAGTGTTTGGCGACAGTTGAAACTAAAATGACAGGGGGATGGGAACCTGTGCAAGGTGTCAAAGGAGGTGAATAAAAGACAAGAACAATAGACAGTCATGAGCATAAGAAAAGTGATAAGCAGAGAAATAAAGGGCCTAAATCAAACAGGGCCACCGTGAAAAATAGTGGGAAGGTGACAAGTAATTTTAAAAATTGAAGCCTGACGACTGTGTGCCTTGAAGCACAGAACTTTCACCATAAAGTGGATGAATTAATCGCGCAAATAGATATAAACGGGTATGAAATAGAGGGATTACGGAGACATGGCTTCAGGGTGACCAGGGATGGGTAATGAACATCCAGGGATATTCAGTATTTAGGAAAGACAGACAGAAAGTCAAAGGCGGTGGAGTTGAAATGCCGTTTAAAAAGAAATTTAACACAATAGTGTGCAAGGATGTGAGCTCTGAAGATTTGAATTATGTATGGGTAGAGCTGAGAAACACTAAAGGGCAAAAACATTAGTGGGGGTTGTATATAGAGCTCCAAACTGTAATGGTGATGCTAGGAATTGCATTAAACAGGAAATAATTAGAGATGCATGCAATAAAGGAACATCTGTAATTATGGGTGACTTTAACCTGCATACAGATTGAGCAAATCAAATTAGTCACAATACCGTACAGGAGGAATTCATGGAGTATATACAGGATGGTGGTCTGGACCAATACATTGTGGAACCAACTAGAGAACAGGCCATCCTAGACTCGGTATTGTGTAATGATAGAGAAATAATTGACAATCTAGTTGTCTGAGACCCCTTGGGGACGAACGCCCATAATATGATGGAATTCTTAATCAAGACGGAGAGTGACATAGTTAATTCTGAGACGAGGGTCCTGAATCTTAATAAAGGAAACTCCGAAGGTATGAAGGGCGAGTTAGCAATGATGGATTGGTAAACGTTACTTAAAGGCATGAGGGTGGATAGGCAATGGAACACATTCAAAGAGGGCCTGGATGAACTTCAACAACTGTGTGGCGCAGAAGTAAAACGGGAAAGGTAGCCAAACCATGCTTACAAGGGAAATTAGAGATAACATAAGACCCAGAGAAAAGGCATGCAAATTCGCCAGAAAAAACAACAGACCTGAGGATTGGGAGCAGTTTCGAATTCAGCAAAACAGGATCAAGCAATTGATTAAGAAGGGGAAAATAGAGTATAAGAGTAAGCTGACAGGGAACATTAAAAAACTGTAAAAGTTTCTGCAGGTATGTGAAGAGAAAACGATTTGTGCAGGTAAATGCAAATCCCTTACAGTCAGAAACTGGGGAATTTATTATGGGGAAAAAAGAAATGGCTGATCAACTAATTGCATACTTCGGTTCTGTCTTCACAAAGGAGGGCACAAATATCACACCAGAAATGTTGGGGAACGCACGGTTTAGTGAGAGGGAGGAACTGAATCAGTTTTAGTAGAGAAATGGTGTTGGGGAAATTGAAAGGATTGAAGGCCGATAAATGCACAGGGCCTGATGGTATGCATCCCATAGTCCTAAAGGAAGTGGCCCTAGAAATAGTGGATGCATTGGTGTTCATCTTCCATGATTCGATAGACTATGGAACAGTTTCTACAGATTGGAGGGTAGCTAATGTCATCTCACTATTTAAAAAGGGAGGTCGAGAGAAAGCAGGGAATTTTCGACCAATCAGCCTGCCGTCGGTAGTGGACAAAATGCTCGAGTCCATTATCAAAGATTTTATAGCAGAGCACTTAGAGAACAGTGGTAGAATCTGGCTGAGTAGGCAAGGATTTACGGAAAGGAGAGCATGCTTGACAAATCTGCCAGAATTCTTCGATGATGTAACTAGAATTAGAATTAGAATTAGATGTAACTAGTCGAGTTGATGAAGGGCAGCCACTGGATATGGTTTGTTTGGACTTTCAGAAGGCTTTCGACAAAGTCCCACATAACAGATTAGCCTGTAAAATTGCAGGTACAACAGGTGGTAAAAAAGGCAAATGGTATATTGGCCTTCATAGCGAGAGGATTCGAGTACAGGAGCAGGGATGTCTTGCTGCAACTGTAAAGGGCCTTGCTGAGGCCGCACCTGGAATATTGTGCGCAGTTCTGGTCTCCTTATCTGAGGAAGGATGTTCTTGCTATAGAGGTAGTGCAACGACGTTTACCAGACTGATTACTGAAATGGCGGGACTGACGTATAAGGAGAGATTGAGCCGGATAAGATTATATTTGCTGGAGTTCAGAAGTGTGAGGGGGGTATCTCATAGAAACCTATAAAATTCTAACATGAATTGACAGGGTAGATGCAGGAAGGATGTTACCGATGGTGGGGGAGTCCGGAACCAGGGGTCATAGTCTAAGGATACGAAGTAAACCTTCCAGGACTGAGATGAGGAGAAATTTCTTCACCCAGAGAGTGGTGAGCCTGTGGAATTCGCTATCACAGAAAGCAGTTGAGGCCAAAACATTGTATGTTTTCAAGAAGGAGTTAGATGTAGCTCTTGGGGTGAAAGGGATCGAAGGATATGGGGGAAAAGCAGGAACAGGTTACTGAGTTGGATGATCAGCCATGATCATAATGATTGATGGAGCAGGCTCGAACGGACGAATGGCCTACTCCTGCTCCTATTTTCTTTCTTTCCATGTTTCTGTGGCTGTGTGTGTGTGTGTGGGTGTGGGTGTCAGGCTCAGTGCCCGTGGCACGATCTGCATGTTTGTGTGTGTGTGTGTGTTTGTCAGTTCCTGGGGTGTGAACTCTGTTTCTGTTTGTGTGTGTTTCTGTTTCAATGCCTGAGGGGTGTGTGTGTGTGTGTGTGTGTGTGTGTGTGTGTGTGTGTGTGTGTGTGTGTGTGTGTGTGTGTGTGTGTCCTTTTTGCATCTGGTTCAGTGTCTGTTGTGTAAAAAGTTAATGTGTGTGGTGTATCTGTTTCAATGCCTGTGTTGTTTGTTTGTGTGTCTCAGGAACTGGGCTGTGCTGCCTGTGTGCATGTCTGTGTGTGTCTGCAAGTTTTGCTCAGTGCCTGTGGTATAATCTTCGTGTGCGTGTGTGTGTGCGTGCGTGTACCTGGTTCAGTGCCTGGGTGTGATGCGATCTATGTGTGAGTGTGTGAACGTCTATGTGTGCGTGTGTGTGTATGCCTCAGGCCCTCTGTTATGCTTTACTTGCGTGTGTGTATCTCACGGCATAGGCTGTGCTCTGTGTGTGTGTTTCTGTGTGGGTGTGTATTTGCATGTGTTTGTGTGTATGTGTGTCTCAAAGCATATGTTGTGCTTTGTGTCTTCGTGTGTGTGTGTGTGTGTGTGTGTGTGTGTGTGTGTGTGTGTGTGTGTGTGTGTGTGTGTGTGTGTGTGTGTATCTGATTCAGTTCCTGGAGTGTGATGTGTGTGGGTGTATGTACATATACATGTGTGTCTGGAACTGTGCCTGGGCTGTGACCAATGTTTGTGTGTGCGTATGTGAGCGTGTGAGTGCGTGTGTGGGTCTGGCTCATTGCTGGTGTGTTATCTCTGCGTGTCTTTGAGTGACTGCATGTATGTCTCTTTGTCTGGGTATCTTGCTCAGTGGCTGCGATGTGACGTGATGTGTGTGTGCGTGCGTGTATGTGTCGTCTATGTGCGAGAGTGTGTGTGTGTATGTTCGTATCAGTGCCTTTGTTAAAGTGTGCGTGTGTGTGTTGGTGTGACAGGGCGTGCGTTTGCTGTGTATCTGTATGGTTGTGTGTCTGTGTTTCTATGTGCATCCGTGCACGTGTGTCTGTGTTTCTGTGTGTGTGTGTGTGTGTGTGCGTCTCGTATTAAGGGTGTGAGTTCTGCTGTGTGGTGTGTTTGTGTATCAGGACCTAGATTGTGCTGCGTATCTTTGTGTGTGTGTAAGTGTTCAGTGTCTCAGGGCCTGGGTTGTGCTCTGTGTGCGTGTCTATGTGTTTGTGTATGTGTGTAATATGCATTTATGTGTCTCAGGGACTGGGTTGTGCTGTAGAGTTTTTGTGTGTGGGTGTTTTGTGTCTCAGGGACTGGGTTGTGTGTGAGTTTTATGTGCATGCGTTTGCCTCTGGCATTGGGTTGTGCTGTCTGTCTGTGCGTGTGCTTGTATGACTGTGAGTTTCTGTACGCTGGTGTGTCTCAGAGCCTGAGTTGTGCTGTGTGTGTGTGTGTGTGTGTATGTGTGTGTGTATGTGTGTGTATGTGTGCGTGTGCATTCCTGTATTTCAGACCTGCATTGTGCTGTAGTGTGTTTGTGTCTGTCTGTGTTTTGTGTCTCAGCACCTGGGCTGTGTTGCGTTGCTATGTGTCTGTGTGTATCTATGCGTGTATATCGATGATTATTGTGTATATGTCTGTGGTAGTGCGTGTGCATGTCTGTCGTGTGTGGATGTGTGCATGTTTTTGCCTCTGGGATTGAGTTGTGCTCTGTGTGTGTCTGTGTTTGTATGTCTGTGTGTTTCTGTATGCTTGTGTGCACCAGGGTCTGCGTTGTTCTATGTGTTTGTGTTTTTGTGTGAGTGTGTGTGCCTGCGTGTGTGCATATGTTTGTCTGTGTGTGCATCTCGCATTAAGGGCGTGCATTCTGCAGTGCTGTGTGTTTGCGTATCAGGACCTCGATTGTGCTGTGTGTCTGTGTGTGTTTTGTGGCTCAGGGCCTGCGTTAGCTGTGTGTGTGTGTGTGTGTGTATGTGTGTGTGTGTGTGTGTGTGTGTGTGTGTCTTTTGTGTCTCAGCGCCTGGGTTGTGCTGTGTTTCTATCTGAATGTGTGTGCCAGTGTGTGTGTGTCTATGTGTGTGTGTGTACATGTGCATGTCTCTGTGTGTGAGTGTGTATGTCTGTGTGTGTGTGTTGTGCACCTGTGCTTGTCTGGCTCAGTTCCTGGGTTGTCATGTATGTTTGTCTGTGTGACTATGCATGTGTGCATGTGTGTATGCCTGACTCAGTGCCTGTGTTGCCAAGTGTGTGTGTGTTTGTCTCAGGGCCTGGGTTCTGCTATGTGCCTTCGTCTGTGTGTTTGTGTGCATGTGTCTGTGTGCACGTGTGTGTGTCTGTTTCTGCCGTGTTTCTGTTGTGCTGTGCGTTTGTGTGTCTGCCTCAGGGATTGGGTTATGACCTGTGTTGGTGTGTGTGCGTGTGTGTGTGTTTGCACGTGTGTGTTTGCACGTGTGTGTGTGTGTGCTTGTGTGGATCCGTCTGGCGCAGTGCCTGGGGTCTGATCGGTGTCAGTGTATATGTGTCTGTATTTGTGTTTGTTTCTCTCTACCTGTGTGCATATATTTGTTTGTCGATCAATCTGGCTCAGTGCCTGGATTCCGATCGGTTTGTGTCTCTGTGTGTGCGCGCGTGTATTTATCCCTTTTTGGCACAGTGCCTGTGTTTGGATTGGTGTGTGTGTTTGTGTGTATCTCTGTGTATGTACGCAAGTGTTGCTGGGCAGTAATCTGCCGAAATGTGCGTGTGTTTACGTGTGCGTGTCTATGTCTCTTAGCCTGGGGTGTGATCAGTGTGTGTGTGTGTGTGTGTGTGTGTGTGTGTGTGTGTGTGTGTGTGTGTGTGTGTGTGTGTGTGTGTGTGTCTTTTGTGTCTCAGCGCCTGGGTTGTGTTGTGTTTCTATCTGAATGTGTGTGCCAGTGTGTGTGTGTCTATGTGTGTGTGTGTACATGTGCATGTCTCTGTGTGTGAGTGTGTATGTCTTTGTGTGTGTGTGTGTTGTGCACCTGTGCTTGTCTGGCTCAGTTCCTGGGTTGTCATGTATGTTTGTCTGTGTGACTATGCATGTGTGCATGTGTGTATGCCTGACTCAGTGCCTGTGTTGCCAAGTGTGTGTGTGTTTGTCTCAGGGCCTGGGTTCTGCTATGTGCCTTCGTCTGTGTGTTTGTGTGCATGTGTCTGTGTGCACGTGTGTGTGTCTGTTTCTGCCGTGTTTCTGTTGTGCTGTGCGTTTGTGTGTCTGCCTCAGGGATTGGGTTATGACCTGTGTCGGTGTGTGTGTGTGTTTGCACGTGTGTGTTTGCATGTGTGTGTGTGTGTGCTTGTGTGGATCCGTCTGGCGCAGTGCCTGGGGTCTGATCGGTGTCAGTGTATATGTGTCTGTATTTGTGTTTGTTTCTCTCTACCTGTGTGCATGTATTTGTTTGTCGATCAATCTGGCTCAGTGCCTGGATTCCGATCGGTTTGTGTCTCTGTGTGTGCGCGCGTGTATTTATCCCTTTTTGGCACAGTGCCTGTGTTTGGATTGGTGTGTGTGTTTGTGTGTATCTCTGTGTATGCACGCAAGTGTTGCTGGGCAGTAATCTGCCGAAATGTGCGTGTGTTTACGTGTGCGTGTCTATGTCTCTTAGCCTGGGGTGTGATCTGTGTGTGTGTGTGTGTGTGTGTGTGTGTGTGTGTCAGTCTGGCGCACTGCCAGGGGTCTGATCTGTGTGTGTGTATATGTGTACGTTCCTTAATTATTTTTTTTTATATCTTTGGCTGTGTGTGTGTTTGTGTGTGAGCGTGTGATTGCGCGTGTGCACTTGTGTATCTGGCTGACTCAGTATCTGGGGTCTGATTTGTGTGTGTGCGTGTCGGATCACTGGGGCCAGTCCGGAATGCCCTGGTGAGGGGCATTGGATGGGCAGTCTGAAAGCCCAGCGAATAGCGTGTCCTGGCGGGTTCATTGTTTACTGCATGGGCCCCTCCGTGAGCCACAGATAGCCCATGCAGGAGGGAGACTCCCCAAGCCTGCAGGGAGGGAACCCCGTTTTACAAGGTGCCCTCTCCATGACACATAAGTACCCCTGCCGCTGGTTAGATCTCAGCAATCGTGGGAGAGATCGTTAAGTGGTCACTTAAGGGCCTCAATTGGCCTCTGGTGGGAAAGTCATTGTCGGCCTATCCCCACTCCGCGAAGATCACTTGGCGATGGGATAACCACAGGCCTTCTTCCCTCACACCCATCGCGATTCCCTGGGCCACCCGCCTCCGAACTCAATTTACGGGGGCCCATAAAATCCAGCCCAGGATGTGGTGAGACCATGGATGAATTTGAAAACAAGGATGAGAATTTTAAAATCAAGTCATTGTTTTAATCGACAGCCAATCTGTGTCAACAAACACAGGAGTGATAGGTGAACGGGAGTTACTGTGATTTAACACATCAGTAGCAGAGTTTTGGATGACTTGAAGTTTACAGACAGTGGGATGTGGGAGATCAGCAGGAGGGCATTGGAATGGTCAAGTCTAAAGGAAATGAATACATGAATGAGGATTGTGAACAGAGTTGCGAGACAGAAGTGAAGTCCAGAGATGTTATGGAGAACTTTTTTGGCCCGTATTCAGGAGAACCTTTTTTGCCCTGTATGCAGCAAATCCAACAAGAGAGGGCTCAGTTTTAGACATAGTTTTTGGAAATTAAAATGGGCAGGTGGAAGGAGTGGCAGTGAGAGAGCATTTTGGTGGTCGTGATCACTATTTAGTTATTTTTACCATAATCAGGGAAAATGACAGAGATAGAACAGGAGTTAGAGTTTTCAATTGGGGCAAGGCCAGTTTTACTAAACTGCGGAGTGATTTAGCGAAAGTGAACTGGAAACAGCTACTTGAAGGTGAATCAGTGTCAGATCTTTGGGAAGATTCAAGGTGTTCAGAGTAAAAATGTTCCCACAAAGAAAAAATGGCGAGATGGCCAAATATACAGCCCCATGGATGTCAAGGAGCCTGCAGGGAAAGATATGGCCGGAAAGGAATGCTTATGTCTGACACTGAGAACGCGAAACTGGATAAAACCGAGAGTATAGGAAGGGGAGGGCTCAGATCAAAAAGGAAATTAGGAAAGCAAAGTGAGATCATGAAAGAATATTGGGAAGCAAAATCGAAGTGAACCCAAGGATTTTTTTTTTACATTACAATGAGAGCAAGAGGATAACGAAGGGGCAAGTAGGGCCCATAATAGACCAAAAAGATTACCTATGTGTACGCGAGGAAGATACTGGTATTGTTCTTAATGAATACTTCGTGTCGACCTTCACAAAGGAGGGGGACGATGCAGATATTGTAGTTAAAGAGGAAGAGTGTGAAGTATCGGATGTGATAAACATAGGGAACGAGGAAGTGTTAGTGGGATTAGCATCCTTGAAAGTTGATAAATCACCAGATCCGGATGAAATGTACCCCATACTATTAAAAGAAGCAAGAGAGGAAATAGCAGAGGGTCCGACCATCAATTACCAGTCCTCAATGGATACACATGTAGTGCCGGAGGATTGGAGAACTGCGAACATTTTATCTCTGTTTAAAAAGGGAATGAAGGATAGACCGAATAATTACAGGCCAGTCAGTCTAACCTCATTAGTAGGCAAAACATTGGACTCAATTCTGAAAGACAGTCTGAAAAACTGTAACTTCAAAAGACACAGGTTAACCAAGAATCGGCAGCATGGATTTGCTAAGGGAAGATCGTGTCTGACTAACTTGCATGCATGCTTTGAAGAAGTAGCAAGGAAGGTGGATGAGAGTCGTGCAGTTGATGTGGCCGACATGAATTTTAGCAAGTTTTTGACAAGGTCCCACATGGAAGACTGGTTAACAAAATAAAATACCATTAGATCCAGGGCAATCTAGCAAGGTGGGTGCAAAGTTGGGTCAGTAGCAGGAAACAAAGGTAATTGAGACTTTTGTTTGGTGGCTGGAGAGCCGTTTCCAGTGGCGTTCCGCAGGGCTCAGTACTGGGTCCCCTGCTTTTTCACGTACGTATTAACGATTTGGGCCTAAATGTATAAGCATGATCAACACGTTTGCAGATGATGCAAAGATATCTAGGGGGATAGCTGTAGGCTGCAGGAAGATATTGATGGTCTGATCAGATGGGCAGAACAGTGCCAAATGGAAATCAACTTGGAGAAGTGTGAGGTCATGCATTTGGGGAGGTTCACAGATGTTCACAGATCCCTGAAGGTTGCAGGAGACGTCGATACAGTGGTTAAGAAGGCATATGGAATAATTTCCTTTGCTAGCCGAGATATAGAACGTAAGAGCAGGGAGGCTATGCTAGAGCTATATCAATCATTAGTTAGGCCACAACTTGAGTCCTGTGTGCATTTCTGGTCAACTCATCACAAAATTGATGTCATTACACTGGAGACAGTACAGAGGAGATTTCAGAGGATGTTGCCAGGTCTGGAAAAATGCAGCTATGAGGAAAGTTTGGAATAGGCTGTGATTGTTCTCCTTGGAACAAAGAAAGCTGAGGGGAGATCGGATTGAAATGTAAAAAATGTAGAGGGAACTGGATAGAATGGAGGTGAAGAGTCTATTCCCCTCAGCAGAGTAGTCAGCCATGAGGGAACATAGATTTAATGTGATTAGGAGAAAGATTGGAAGACATATGAGGGGAAAAAAACACCCAGAGTGTGGTGGGGGTCTGGAACTCACTGACTGAAAGGATTGTAGAGACCGAAACCTTCAGCTCCTTCAAAAGGTGGCTTGATGCGCCTCAAGTGCTGTAATCTGCAGGGCTACGGACCAAATGCTGGAAGGTGGGATTCGGCTGGAGGCTCGTTTTTTTGGTGGGCAGAGACACATTGGGCCAAGTGGCCTCTTTCTGTGCTGTAAACATCCTATGATTTTCTTGGTGCAGTTAGGCTGTTTTAGTGAAGGTCTGAAGCCTCCTCCACCTCCTCCTCAGGTGCCCTCTGGATTCCTGGTGTCAATGCCTGTGTCCTCATGATGGTGATGATATGAAGGGTGCAGCAGAACACCATGAACTTGGACACCTGCTCCCGTGTGTACTGGAGGGCTCCCCCTGGGAGGTTCAGATATCGGAAGCATTGTTTCATCACACCAATGGTCTGTTCCATGATGGTCCTGGTAACTCCATTGCTCACGGTAAACACATGTTAATTGCATGAGGCTCGTTGACAGTGGGAGACTGGTTTGTGTGTGGGAGCATGAGCTGCATGTATAGGGGGTTTCCTTTGTCTCCTTGGAGCCACATTCTGATTCTACATGGCAGCCCCAAGTGTTGGGACTGGCTGACTGCTTCCGAATGAATGTATCGTGGCTGCTGCCAGGATAGTGGACATTCACCAACATGATGTACTGGGCATACTCACACACAAATTGTACATTAATGGATTGAGCGTTCTTTCAGTTCCTGTACCCTTCCCTGTTGACACTGGGGCCCCGCAGAGCCACCGACACCGTCAGGAATCCCGCTCTCCGGACAAAGCCAAAATACCTCTCATCCTGTTTCTCCCAGCTGAGGTAGGAAATGATGACATTGATGGCCACCCCCACCTCCCAGAAGTATCAATATACAACACACAGGCCGAGTAACTACTGGCCACTTGGTTTAACATCAGTTCTGAGTAAGTTTTCAAAAACAATAATCATGAGAAAAATCAACATGCAATTTACGCACTTGGAGAAGTCTGAGTTAATTGATTATTGTCAGCAGGGATTTTTAAGACGCAGTCATGTTTGACTAAGCGAATTGATTTTCCTTGATGAAGTAACAGAAGGTTGACGAAGGGAATGTGGTGGATGTTGTCGACGTGGATTTTAAGAAAACGATTTATGAAGTAGCACACAAAGGTTGGTTCTCAAAATCGAAGCTCATGGCATAGCATCCAATTGGATCAAATATTGTCGAAAGGACAGAAAAGAGCGAGTCGTTGTAAATGGCTGTTTTTTCGAGTGGAGGGCGGTAGGACAGTGATGTTCCCCAAGGGTCAGTGCTTCTTTTTTTGCTAAAAATGAATGATCTGGATATTGGAATAGAGAGTGAAATACCAAATTGTCTGATGATACCAATATTGGGGAGTGGTACACAGTGAGGATGCTACAAACAGCCTGCAACGGGATATAGATTGGCGAGCAGAACTGACAGAGAAGTGGCAGATGAAATTTATGATTTACGATTCAGAGGTGATGCATTTTGACAGAAGGAATAGGAAGGCAATATAGACTTAATGGCACAATTCTAAAGAGTTTTCAGTAACAGAGGGGCCCATGGTTCCATCTGGATTGATCTTTGAAGGTGGCAGGACATATTAGGAACGTGCTTAACAAAGCGTATCATATCTTGGGCTTCATCATCAGAGGCAAAGATACAAAAGCAGGGAAGTTATGCTGAAACTTAATGAAGCTTTGGTTGCACCCCAACTAGAGAACTTTGTCCAGAACTGGTCATCGCATGTTAGGAAGGATGTGAGGGTGTTTGAGAGGGTGCAGAGGAGATTTACCAGAATGGTTCCAGGGATGGGCGTTTTAGTTACAAGGTTAGTTTGGAGAAGCCTGAGTTATTCTCACTGGAGCAAAGAAGATTGAAAGAGATTTGATAGAGGTCTGCAAGATTATGATAGGCTTAGATAGATAGACAAGCAAAATTTGTTCCCATTAACTGATTAAACATGGATGAGGGGACACAGATGGATGATATTGGGCAATAGATGCAGGGGGAAAATGAGGAAGCTTTTATTGTACACAGTGGATGGTAATGACCAAAATCTCACTGCCCATAAGGGTGCTGGAATCCGAGGCAATCAGTGATTTCAAAAGGATATTGCATGGGCACCAGAAGGAAATTAAATTGCAGGGCTACGGGAATTGAGTGCGAGAGTGGGACTGATTGGATTGTTCCACAGAGAGCCTGAATGGTTTTGATGGACGGAATGGTCTCCTTCTGTGTCGTAAATGACTCTATGACTCCATGAATCTCTACTGCTCTGTGTTGGAAAAGCCAGCTGCTCCTGCCTGGAAAGATCCAGATAGATAAAAGTTCAATGAAGCTGTGATCTTAACAGACACTGGCAGCTCCGTCCTCACCCTGGTGTGAGGCTGCAGCTCGTGCTACAGGAGGCAACACGTGTTGTAGGAGGCAACACAGCTCGGTGACCATTTCCTTATTGAATCAGAGTTGCCTCACATATTACTCCTTGGTTGTTGCAGGTAGGATAAGTGCTATTGGAAAACATGGGGTGGGTAGGGCAGAGCCTCCTCCTCCTCCCTCTTTACAGAGTTCCCCCTCTTTGCAGCCTCTGTTCCATTTGTTGGTCATGTTACAGACCCACAGAAGCTGCAACTACAGTACCCATACCTCGGCCAGAGTTGGGTCACCAAATCCTCTGTCCTTCCTGAATGTCTGCAGCAGCTCACAACACAACATCCAAAAAAACATCCACAATACCTCCACTAACTTTACAATAGCAGAAGTAAGTCAAAAGACTCCCACCTGTAAGCTTGCTCTTTTAAACAACCATAGAGGAAGTTCCTCGTGCTGCTTCATGTATGTTCTGCTGAGAATGACGAACACAGGCAGGCAGGGGACATGCACAGTCCAAGTTTCAAAGACGTACATCAAAGCTGATGGAATGGTACACTGACATCACATTCAAACCCCTCCTCATATGAGCAGCACATACCTGGTATGACTGAGCTGGAGGTCTTCCCAGCATCGGACACTCTTCTGGCCAGACTAGAAGTGCCAGCTGTGCAGATCACACTAAAAGCTCATACGTGATACACCCAGGGTAGAGCCCTGCCCAGCATGGGGCACTGCACAGGTCACACTAGGATTGGCCGGCTGTACCGATCACATGAGCAGCACATGCATGGTACATCTGGGCCAGAGCCCTGCTCAGCATGGGGCACTCTGCTGGCTACACTAGTGCCCTGCCCAACATGGGATACTATGCTGGCCACAGTAGAAGTGGACAGCTGTGTGAGCCACATCATTTTATGGATCCCAGCTTCTCTGCCGTCAGCACAAGTCACAAATGGTGGCTAAGGACAGATACAGCGAGAAAGAAATTCACTTTAGAAGGAAAATTGAAAAAAAAAGATTGAAGGCAAAAGATTTGCAGGAACATGGGAATGGACAGAGGAATGGGACTAATTGGAGGGGTGAGGCCATGGAGGGATTCAAACACAAGAATGATAATATGAAAATTAAGGTGCTTCCAGCTAATGTGGATCAGTGAGCAAAGAGATGACTGGTGATTGGGATTTAGTGTGAGTTAGGATACAGGCAGCAGTATTCTGGTGGTTTATGGAGGTTTATAAGTGGGAGGGTGACGAGGATAGCATTGGAATAGTCAAGTCTGGTTCAATAAAGGCACAGATGAGGGTTTATGCAGCAGATGGGCTGAGGCAGAGGTGGAGATGGGTGATATTACAGTTTTGGTAGTAGACAGGATTGATGATGGAGAGAATATGGAGATGAGCTCATCTCAGGTATAAATAGAACACAGGGGTTGTAAACAGTCTAGTTCAGCCTCAGACATTGGGCAGTGAGGGGTACGTGGTTCATGGATAGGGGCTGGAAATTGCAATGGAGACGAATGGCACTGGCTTCACTCTTCCCAAAAATAGCATCGCATAAAAATATTTCAGTGAACCAGGGTTTGCAGATCTTCTAGCTGGAAATAGAGACAGCAGCAACAGCAGCAAAGATGTGATTGAATTACACAAGCTAGAATACAGTCAGCAATGGGTTATAGAGTGAATAGCTGGAGATAAAGATTCACCAGGAATAACAACAGCAGCAAGATGGGCAGATTAAATTACTGGAGCATTAATGCAGTTAAACATGGTTTATTGAATTAATAGCTCTGTAGAGTGACTTACCAGGGACACCAACAACAGCGAGCATGGGATAGTAAATGTATTGAATAATCTGAAGTGCATGATCGATACGATTGTCTAATGAGAGCCAATCATAATATGTAGAAAAAAAGTAAAGATCCGAGGATAAGCTCTTGCCCATTGTTGAAGCATTCAAATCCATTGCTCTCAGATTCTGATTTATCCTTTCCCTATCTCTGGAGCCGCTGATCCCTGTTAGTGCCGGGTTTCATGCTCCTGCTGACACTATGGGATACACATTGAATGGAGTCCTGTATTAATAGAAGATTAAAACCCTCCAGTGACACAATAAGGGTCCATGGAGACTGACATTAATTACAGTCACTGAACAAACAGGTTCTGTTAATTCCTTTCAATCCATTACTTTTTGTAC
Source organism: Heterodontus francisci (assembly GCF_036365525.1). Classification (NCBI taxonomy): domain Eukaryota; kingdom Metazoa; phylum Chordata; class Chondrichthyes; order Heterodontiformes; family Heterodontidae; genus Heterodontus; species Heterodontus francisci. The sequence continues at coordinate 5,371,460 of NW_027140794.1, forward strand.
CACAACAAAGTCGAACATTTACCCAGTCTAGATGGATGTATGAGGGCTGCTGAGGGGAGGAATGGTGGAATAACAGAGGCACTAGCCAGAATCTTCCAATACTCCTTGGATATGGGAGCGATGACTAAGGACTGGAGGGTTGTAGATGTTACACCTTATATAAAAAAGGAGAAATGTGATATAGCCTGCTCCTACTGAGCAGTCAGACTAGCGTCACAACTGAGGAAATTTCTACAGGTGACCACCCAGGAGAAAAATATTTGTTGCTTGGAAAAACAATGGATAGTAACTGGATAGAAACCAGGATATGCTAATGACAAATGATGCCTGTCAAATTTCAGCAGCAACAACAACTTAGATTTATATAGTGCCTTTAACGTTATAAAACTTCCCAAGGTGTTTCACAGTAGCCTTATGAAGCAAAGTATGACACTGAGACACAACAGGCGATGTTAAGTCAGAGGACCAGCAGCTTGGTCAAAAGAGGAAGGTGTTAAGGAGTGTCTTAAAGGAGGAAAGCGAGGTGGAGAGGCGAAGAAGTGAAGGGAGGATATTACAGAGCGTTGGACCCGCCAGTTGAAAGCACGACCGCCAGTGCTGCAGTGATTAAAATCAGGGGTGCACAGGAGGCCAGAATTAGAGGAGCACAGATATCTCAGTGGGTTACGGAGTTGGAGAGGATTACAGAAGTAGAGAGGGGCGAGGCCATGGAGGGATCAGTAAACAAGGATAAGAATTTTAAAATCAAGACAATTGCTTGACTGGGAGCCAAAGTCAGTCAGCGATAGACGAACTGGACTTTTTGTGAGCTAAGACATGGGGAGAAGAGCATTGGATGACCTCAAGTTTACGGACAGTAGCATGTGGGAGATCAGCCAGGAGTGAGTTGGAATAGTCACATCGAGAGGTGATGAAGGCATGAATGAGGTTTCAGCAGCAGGTGGGCTGAGACAGGGGTGACGTCAGGCGCTGTTACTTCGGTGGAAATAGGTGGTTGTAATGATATACTGAAAATTACTTTGGAATCTCATTTTGTGGCCAAATGTGACATCAAGTTTGCAAACAGACTGTCTGAATCTCAAATTGTAGCAAGGAGAGGGATGTAATCAATAACAAGGGAACAGAGTTGGAGTGGGGAGTGAAAGCAATGGCTTCAGTCTTCCCAATATTTAATTGGAGGAACTTTCTGCTCAACCAGTACTGGATGTCAGATGAGCAGTCTGAGAATTTATCAACATTGGAGGAGTGGAGAGAGGTGGTGTTGAGGTAAACTTGATGGAGTTCTTTGCTAAAACAATGAAGTGGGTTGATGAGGGTGGTGTGATTAAAGTTATATGTATGGACTTTCAAAAGGCGTTTAATCAAGTGTTATTCAACAGACCGGTTAGGAAAACTGAACCCTATGGATTAAAGGGGCAGAGATGTGCGGGTATAACATTGGCTAAGGAACAGTAAACAGCGAGAAATGGTGAAAGGATTGTTGTTCAGACTCGATGGGAGTATACAGCGGTGTTCCCATGGGTCGGGTATTAGGACCACTGCTCTTTTTGCCCTTGGAAATCCCGGGTGAGTAGGGCAGAGTGCCTTCCTCCTCCCTCTGTACAGAGCTTCCCCTCTCTGTCACCTCTGCTCCATTTGTTTGTCATGTTACTGACCCAGAAAGACTGCAACTACAGTTTCCATATCTCGTCCAGAGTTGGGTCACCGAATCCTCTGTCCTCCCTGAATGTCTGCAACAGTTCACAACACAACCTCCAGAAAACCATCCACAGAACCTCCACTAATTTTACAAACGCAGTAGTAAGTCAAAAGCCCCTCACCTGTAGGTTGGATGCTGGTCCTTTGAAAGAACACCAGAGGGGGTTTCTCGTGCTGCTGAATGAATGTTCAGCTGAGAGTGACGAACACAGGCAGTCAGTGGACATGAACAGACTAAGATTCAAAGACGTGCATCAAAGCTGCTGGAACGGCTGATTGACACCATATTCAGACCCCGCCTCACACTACACACACAAACGTAACGCCCACGCTAGTGCCCCGGCCACCTGGGTGTCCTGCACAATGTGATGGATGTGACCAACAGTGCAGCTCACACCATTTTATGTATCCAAACTTCCACAGCACCAGTGGAGCTGGAGAGATGTAATGTGTGGTTAGGGGGAGAGACAGAAGGAAATAAACTCACTTTAAAAATTGAACGAGAAAAAATACACTAAGCCAAACAAGTTGCAGGAATATTGGAAATGGACAGGGGATTGGGATAATCAGAGGGGTGAGGCCATGGAGGGATTTGATCACACGATTGAGAATATTAAAATTGAGGTGTTGGTGGATCAAAAGCCAATGTAGGTCAGTGAGCACAGAGATGCCTGGTGAACAGAATTTGGTGCAATTTAAAAGATAGCGGCAGGGTTCTGGATGACTACAAGGTTACAGAGAGTCAAAAGTGGGAGACTTGCCAGGACTGTGTTTGAATACTCAAGTCCTGAGGTAACAAAGGCATGGATGAGGGTTTCAGCAGCAGATGGGCTGAGCTGCGACTCTCTCCCTGTCTCTCTCATGCTCACTCTGGTTCAATTTCTACCTTTCTCCTTTTCCATCCCTATCTCTCTTACTCAGCCTATTACTGTCACACTGTTTAGCTCACCTTCTCTCTCTTCATTTCCCTCTTTCCCCTTTTTTCTTGCTCTCCTCATTTTCTATATTCACCTATTTCCCATCTCTCTCTCCTTCTGTCTCTCTCCCTCTCTTCCTCTGACTACCTCTCTTGTTGCTTCTCTCTTTCACGCCCTCTTACACTCTGACACTTGAAATTCTCCCTCTCTCTTTCTCTCTCTGTGTCTATTTATCTATCTCTATATATGCTTGCCTCTGACTGTCTCTTTACCTTTCTCTCTCTCTCAATGTCTGCCTGTATTGCATTCTGCGAAGATCTCTGCACCTCTCTCTGTCTCATTCTCTCTACCCTTGTGTCTCTATACCCGGTTTTCTGCCTGTCTCTCCATCTCTGTATCCCAATTTCACTCTCTCTCTGACTTTCTAACTCTCCTTGTCTCTGTCATTTTGTCTGTCACCACTCCTCCCACTCTCTGCATTCATCTATAGACACTTCTGTGTCCCTCGCCCACTCTCACTATCTCTCTCCCTCTCAATCTATTTTCTCCTCATCTCTCCCTCTGTAGCTCCTTCTCTGTCTCTATCTCCCTATCTCTTTTCATCTCTGTCTCTATTTATATCTTTCTCTTTTGTTTTCTTCTTTTTTTCTTCACCTGTCGTCTCTCGCGCTCTCTCCCTCTCTTTAAACTTCTCCCTTTCTTTCTCTCACACTCGCTGATACCCAGTCTCCCTCTTTCCCTCTCACTTTCTACATTCTCTCTCTTTCCTGATCTCTAAGAAGATATGGAGATAAGAAACGGGAGCAAAACTAGGCCATTCAGCCCTTCGAACCTGATCTGCCATTCAATAAACTCGAGGCAGATCCTGCACCTCTACTGAACCTTCCCACACTCTGCCATATTTCTTAATTCTCTCAGTACCCACAAACATATCAATCCTGTTTTGAATATATTCGGCGACTGAGCATCCACAGATCTCACATTACCCCTCATCTCAGTCCTAAATGACTATCCCCTTTTCCTGAGACTGTGACCACTGTCTCTACTCAATAGCCAAGGGAAGTGGCACACCCCTTCCCACCACCTTTGCAGACGACACAAAAGTTGGTGGAGTCACGGATAATGTTTAGGATTGTCACAGGATACAACAGGATATAGATCGGTTGTAGACTTGGGCAGAGAAATGACAGATGGAGTTTAATCCGGACAAATGTGAGGTAATGCATTTTGGAAGATATAATGCAGGTGGGAAGTATGCAGTAAATGGCAGAACCCTCAGGAGTATTGACAGGCAGAGAGATCTGGGCGTACAGGTTCACAGGTCACTGAAAGTGGCAACGCAGGTGGATAAGATAGTCCAGAAGGCATACAGCATGCTTGCCTTCATCGGTCGGGGCATAGAGTATAAAAATTGGCAAGTCATGCTGCAGCAGTACAGAACTTTAGTTAGGCCACACTTAGAATATTGCGTGCAATTCTGGTCGTGGAGGCTTTGGAGAGGGTACAGAAGAGGTTTACTAGGTTGTTGCCTGGTATGGAGGGCATTATCTATCAGGAGAGGTTGGATAAACTCGGATTATTTTCACTGGAACGATGGAGGTGGGTGGGCGACATGATAGAGGTTTACAAAGTTATGAGCGGCATGGACAGAGTGGATAGTCAGAAGCTTTATACCAGGGTGGAAGAGTCAGTTACTAGGGGGACACAGGTTTAAGGGGAGATGGGCAAAGTTTAGAGGGGATGTGCGATGCAAGTTGTTTACGCAGAGTGTGGTGAGTGCCTGGAACTTACTGCCGGGGGATGCGGTGAAAGCAGGTACGAGAGCGACGTTTAGGAGGCATCTTTGACAAATACATGAATAGGATGGGAATAGAGGAATACGGTCCCCGGAAGTGCAGAAGGTTTTAGTTTAGGCAGGCATCAAGATCGGCGCAAGTTTGGAGGGCAGAATGGCCTGTTCCTGTACTGTACTGTTCTTTGTTCTTTGTTCACCCAACATCTATCTTAACTAAATTCTGAAGAATTGTATATGTTTAAATTAGACCATCACTCATTCTTCTGCATCATAGGAATGTTGTAAGAAATGGTCATTGTAATAGTACTATAGAATTCCAACAAACTGCATAAAAAGTGGTTGTTTGATAACAATGGACTCTGTCTCTCATTATGAATAATTCTTCAGCAACCTTCAAGACCTAACACAGATACAGAACAGTACTTTGAGGTAGATTAAGTTGTTCACAAGGGTTGTTATTTACTCATTGACGTAACTAGAATTAGAATTAGAACATTACAGCGCAGTACAGGCCCTTTGGCCCACGATGTTGCGCCGACCTGTGAAACCATCTGACCTACACAGGTCTGGACACAGGTCTTTGTGTAGACATTCCTGGACCAGATAATGTGGAGCTTTATGTCCACATATCTAACAACTGTTAGTTAGATGCAGTAAACATTTGCACTCGACTGATTAAATCTCTGATTTGTAGATGAGAATAACAAGAAATAAAAAGACAACACTCAAAGCTGAAATTAAACAATAGTGACTTTACTAGATTCACTAGGAATACTACTAGTTAACATCAATATAAAAAACACCCATTTACAATACATCTATTATCAATATACATATTAGTCACAAATACTTTAACAGGAGCCATACATGCATGATCACCCAGTGAGCAGACGCCTCCCCGCTGATCATTCTGTTCAGTAGCTGACCATTTACCCGACCTAAACACTGAATAACTATTTGCAAAGATCTTTATGGATGTTTCATTGACAAGATCACACTGTACGACGAAAATACACTGAAAGCTACAATGTTCGAATGAGATGTCCAATTCTTTGTTTAGTCTATGATATGAGAGACTGCTTTGACATTGAGCACGTGTTTACATTTCTTTCAGTAATTTCAACTCCCCTTGTGGATGTTACAGATGTCTCAGGATCGGTATCAGCACACACAATAGCGGCTCCCTTTCCTGGTCACAGAAAAAAATTTAACTGCAGGACAATTAAACTATCCAAGTCACTTAAATTCCTGACATCTTACACATGTTGCTTAGAGAAATTCTATTTTCTTTGCATTCCAAAGAAAAGTTAACCCTGACGTCCACATTAATTCCATTATTTTCCACAAATGTATGACTGGGTCCAGAATGAGTTTTCTAAGCTTTCCTGCTTGATGCAACATGTTGATGAACTCCTCCTCATCACCACAGACCGTGTCAACACACTTCACCCTTTTCCAGGAACTGCTGCAGCTACATTGGGAGCTGACCGCAAGACCCAGCTGGTGGAAGATGGTGTCATGGAGGATGGCATCACTTTTCTATGTGTCCATATTGGAACATACAGCATCAGGCCAGACCAGCATCATGTCACGACCTTCCAGTGTCCAGCCCTGTCCACCTCAAAGCCTGCCCCGGTCCCTACCTCAGGCTGGCGGCGTATCAGTGGATGCTCCTCCAGTAGCTACCACTGTCCACCTCAAAGACTGCCCTTTGTCCTATCCGCAGGTTGGTGGGGCATCAGCGGATCCTCATCCCTCGATTTGCAGAGACTATGCCTCCTCTTTATGAACTACCGAATAGTGATGATGACAAGGCTTAATCCTGTTGGACTGAAGACAGAACGGAAGCAGTAACACAACTGAAGAAAGCTGTTGCCCAGGCAACGTGCTTTATCTCACCTAACATTGACAAGGCTTTCCACACGAAGGCGAAGGACAGAGAGAAAAGCCTGACTGCTGTCCTATGCAGGGAAAAGCAGGGGAAACTACTCGCCATTGTGAATGACTGCAGAATTGTCAGTGGGGCTGTACTGATTTAAACTGTTTGTGAAGGACATTTGTTAACCACGCTCTGCGGCATCAAACATTTCACTTACATCACGGGGTTCAACAGGGTGATACTGCCCAGTCCATGGTAAACCTTACCAGTATAGGAAAGCACAAGTCACCGCATTCTCCTGTCACAGAGTCTTAGAAACATAGTCATTTCAGCACAGAATGAGGCCATTCGGCCCATCGAGTCCATCCCAGTTATTTGCTGATACATCCCCTCTGTCTTATTCCCCAGCTCTGTCTCCATATTCCTGACAGTTTATTTCCCTCCAGTGGTCATTCAGTATCCTTTTTGAAATAATTCACCATCTCTGCTTTCACCACTCTCGTAGACAGTGATTTCCAGCTCATTCCCACTCGCTGTGTAAAAACCTTGTTCCTCACATCCCCCTGTATTTCGTGCCCACGACTTTAGCTCAAGTCCTCGTGCCATTAGCTAATGGGAACATATTTCCCTGTCTCCCTTATCCAAACATGTCTTCGTTTGCACCTCTATCAAATCTCCCCTCAATCTCCTTTACTGCAAGGAAAACAATTCCAGCTTTTGCAGACTAACGTTGTAACTAAAACCCTCCATCCCTAGAACCATTCTGGTCAATCTCCTCTGCACCCGGTCAAGGATCCTCACATCCTTCCTGAAGTGTGGTAATTAGAACTGGATGCAGTACTCCAGCTGGGGCCTAACCAGAGCTTTATAAAGGTTCAGCATAAATTTCCTTCTTCGGTACCTCTATTTATGAAGCCCAAGATCCCATATGCTTTACTAACGGCTCGCTCAGTATTTCCTGCAACCTTCAAGGATCTATGTACATGAACCCCATGTCCCCCTCCCCCTGCTCACTCTTTCGAACTGTACCATTACGTGTATATTGCCGCTCCCTGCAATTTCTGATAAAATGCATCAGCTCACATTTGTCTGTATTAAATTCTATCTGCCTCTTGTCTACCCATTCTGCTTGCCTATCTATGTCCTGTCGCATCGATTGTTATCAAGTTCACTGTCTGCCCCGCCTCCAAGTTTGGTATCATCAGCAAATTGTGAAAAGTTGTTCTGTATTCCAATATCCAAAACCGTTATACATATCAGAAAAAAAACTGTGGTCCTAACACTGAGACTTTCGGAACCCCACTGTGTACTTTCCGCCAGTCTGAAAAACATCTATTTACCACATCTCACTGTTCTCTGTAATTAAGCCAGTTTTTTTTTCTCTACCCAAGCTGACTCTGTCCCTCCTGTTCATAAGCATCAACTAAATGCCGAGCTGTCACAAAGAGACTAGAAAGAAGCTACAACTTCAGCTTAAAATTATGTGAAATGATACATGTGACAATTTACTAAATTTTGGAAACAGATAAACTCTGAAATTTCGTAAAATTCAGCCTCTCATTAACTTTAATGCATTTAATACTCTGTAAAAGCAATACTCCCAGAAATGGGACTGTGTGCAACTTACTCTATTTAGGGTTTAGGGAGGGAATTCCAGAGTTTAGGGAAGAGAACAGGAAGTGCTGAAAATACTCAGCAGGTCTGGCAGCATCTGTGTAGAGAGAAACAAAGCTAACGTTTCTGGTCTGTGACCCTTCATCAGCAATCTCAAAAGTTAGAAATGTTACAATCTTTGAGCAGGTGAAAGAGGGGAAGGGGAACGCGAAGGCTGGACTATGATGGGACAGAGAGGGGAGAGATTAAATGTCAGACTGTATTAATAGAAGTTATCCCGACTTGAGGAGTTGTAGTTATGTAGCTGGTGTTGTTATGCTTACAGCAGAGATCTTCTTGAGGAGATTTAATTGAGGTGTTTAACATTATGAAGGTTTAGATAAATTAACAAAAACAAAATCTGTTTACAGTGTCCAAAGGGCCTCTAAACCGAGGGCACAGATTTAAGGTGATTGGCAAAAAAAACAAACATGAGGAAATAGCAGTGACATTGAGCAATTGTTTTATGCCAGTCTACACAACGCTATAGAACACAGAAGACACAAGTTGCGTATCTGAAATAAAGGGTAACCTCGAGCCTGAAAATAGAAAATTAAGGTAATTGATATCTGTGGAGAAACTTAATGGACTGTTCACTTGGTAACAAAACCATGGTCATTCGAACCAAGAAGGGAGCACATTCGCGTCACTTAACTGTTCAACTGGTAACATATCCCGTGTGTATAATCCATCAGGTGGGGCACACTTACCTCACTTAAGCTGTTCAACTGGAAACATGCCATGTGTGTATGAAACCATCAGGGGTGTACACTCACATCCCTTATGCTGCTCATCTGGTGACATGTCCCGTGTGTATTTAACCATCAGGGGAACACACTCGCCTCACTTATACTGTTCACGTGGTAACATGCCCCGTGCTTATTAACCATCAGGGGAGCCCACTCACCTGACTTATAATGTTCAATAGTAACGTGTCCTGTGCCCAACTTCTCCAAATGTACCTTAATGGTGTGAGAGTTCTTTCAGTTCCTGCACCTCTCCCTGTTGACATGGGGGACCGCACAGAGTACCATCGGGAATCCCGCTATCCCGACAAAGCCACGGGACGTCTCATCCAGCTTCTTGCTGCTGAAGGAGAAAATGATGTATTCACCTTACCCAGCATAGAAGGCCTTCGTCGCCTAATGGATTCATCAATGGACTGGGAGATAATGGATATGTCGACTCCTCATGCCTGGAGAAGTCTGGATCCATTGAAGTTGAATGAAACTGTGACCTTAACGGCCTCCGTCCTCACTCTGGTGTGAAGTTCCAGGTCGTGCTTCAGGAGGTGACACAGCTCTGTGACCACGACCTTATTTAATCAGAGTCACGTCACAAAGTGCTCATGGGTTAGGTTTAGGAAGGAAAAGTGCTCTCAAAAAACCTGGGGTACGAAGGGCAGAGCCCGACCTCTTCCATCCCTGTTTGCAGCCTCTGCTCCATTTGTTGGTCCTGCTGCAGACCCAGATACACTGTAACTACCGTCCCCATACCTCGTCCAAAGTTAGGTCACCAAATCCTCTGCCCTCCCTGAATGTCTGCAGCAGCTCACAACACAACATCCGGCAACAACGTCCACAAAAGCTACACTAACTTCATAGTCGCAGAAGTAAGTCAAAAGCCCCTCGCATGAAAGGAGGATGCCTCGTCTTTTAAATAATGCTAGAGGGAATTTTTCGTGCTACTGAATGTATTTTTAGCTGAGAGTGACTAACACAGGTGGTCAGGGGTCATGCACAGACCAAGTTTCAAATACGTACATCAAAGCTGCCATCATGGCCCATTGGAATCACTTCAGACCATGTGCTCGGGTTACAGCCCTGCCCAGCATGGGGCACTGTGCTGGGCACACTGGAAGTGGTCGGCTGTGAGTTGCATGCCATTTTATAGTTGCAGGCTTCTGTAACGCTGGCACCAGTACTGCCGTACAGTGCAAATCGCAGCCGGGAGAATTGGAGAGAGAAAGCAACTCACTTTAAAAAGGGAATTGGAAAAAGACTCGAAGGCATAAGATTTGCAAGAACATGGGAAATGGACAGGGGAATGGGACTAATATGAGAGGTGACGCCATGGAGGAATTCAAACACCAGAATGAGAACATTAAAATTAATGTGCGACCAGACCGGGAGCCAATGCACATCAGTGAGCACGGAGGCGAGTCCATGACACTGTGGTAAGAGAAGCAATTGAGAACGTATCTCATGTGTACACTGGACGTTCAGCAATGTTTAAAGCCAGAGGTTAAGATTAACTTGTTTTCTGATGAAGACAACAGAAGAAAGGAGAACAGAAAGGGCTGGTGAGGCAAGTTTTATTTTATTTTTTTTATTTAGAGAAACAGCACTGAAACAGGCCCTTCGGCCCACCAAGTCTGTGCCGACCAACAACCACCCATTTATACTAACCATACAGTAATCCCATATTCCCTATCACCTCCCTTCACGAGGGGAAATTTACAACGGCCAATTTACCTATCACAGGTTGTGGTGACAACTTGTTTATCGGGAAATATCATCCCGCTGTGATCACAGACCTCGCCTGGTTTCCATCAGTCAATTGCAAGCTCACTGATTTTATTCCTATATTATTTCATGTCTATTTGTTCTCAAGATATGGGTGACACTGACAAGGCCAGCATTACTTCTCCATCCCCGGTTACCATGAGAAAATTGTGGGCCTTCATCTTGAACCCTTGCAGTCTGTGTGGTGAAGATGCTCCCACAATATGGTTATTGAAAATATTTCAGGCCTTTGGCCCAGTGTCGAAGAAACAACGCTGACATATGTCCAAACATAGATGGTGTGTGGCTTGGAGGAGGGGAATGTGAAAGAGATGGCGATTTGTGTTAGAGTCTTTGCTGAATTCATATCCCATCCTGTGTCTCCTGTCCCCTTGATGCGAATTGTAAGAATCCTACTGCTACCCTGGACTTGAGAAGTACTCATGGTAAAATACAAAACGCAAACACAATGACGGTTAACATTTTGGGATACAGTTCACTTTCGAGTGATTTGTCATTGCAAAGACACATGTCATTTGCAATGAGCTGGGGCTGAACAGGACGATATGAAGTAAAACTGAGACATTACCAAACCAAGAGTCAAGGTAGGTGAGCGGGCACAGTGTGAATGGGTGAACGGGTCTTGGTGCAAGTGAGGATACAGGCAGCAGAGTATTAGATGAGCTGACGTTCATGTAAGGGACAAGGTGGGAAGCAAGAGAAGAGAACATAACAATAGTCGAATGTGGAGCTGAGAAAGGCACAGATGAGGGAATCAACAGCAGAGGAGCTGAGGCAGAGACAGAGACGGTGACGTTATGGAGGTGGAAGCAGGTGATCTGGGTGATGGAGAGGATCTAGAGTTGGAATCATGAACAACGATGCTGATGGATTGGAGGCGGAAGTAGGTGATCTGCATGATTTGAGGATCTGGGGTTGGAATCAGGGTTATAGATGGTGATGTTATGGAGGTCGAAGTAGACAATCTGGCTGATGGAGAGGATCTGGGGTTGGAATCAGAGACAGGGACAGTGATGTGATGGAGGTAGAAATATGTGGTCTGGGTGATGGGGAGGATCTAGGTTTGGAATCAGGAACAGAGCCGGTGTTGTTATGGAGGTGGAAGTAGGTGGTCTCGGTGATGGAGAGGGTATGGGTTTAGAAACTTGATGACAAATCCTTTGTCCATTAAACCATCAGCGGAGCACACCCGCCTATCTAATAGTCTTCACCTGGTCTCAGGTCCTCTGTGTAGTAAAAAATCAGAGGAACGCACTCGCCTCACTTTTACTGTTTACCTGGTGAAATGTTACATATGTATCTAAGCATCAAGGGGACAAAGTCTCCACACGAATGATGACTACCTCGTAGTATATCCACTTTATACTGCATAACCAGAAGAGCACAATCGCCTCACTCATCCAGCTCACCTGGCAACATGCCCCACGTGTTTTAAAACATCAGGGGAGAACAGTCGCCTCACATATACCGTTCACCAGGTTACATGTACCATATGTATTAACCATCCAGGAGCACACTCACCTCCGTTACATTGTATACCCGGTCCCTTGACCAGTGTATATGAGATCATTAGGAGCGCACAATCGCCTCACTTATAGTGTTCACCTGGCAACATGACCCGTGTGTATTAATCTATCAGGGCAACACAGTCGCCTCACGAATACTGTTCACCTGATAACACGTCCCGTGTGTATTAAACCATCAGGGGAACAGACTCACCTCACATATATTTTTCACCTGGTAACATGTACTGTCGGTTAAACCATCAGCGGAAATGAATCGTCTCACTTATACTGTTCACCTGGTTACTTCTCCCGCGTGCAATAAACCATCAGATGAACATACTCCACCTCACTTTTAATGCACACATGGGAATCTGTCCCGTGTGTCTTAAACCATCAGCAGAACACACTCGCCTCACGTATACTGTCACCTGCTAACACGTCTTGTGTGTTTTGAACCATTAAGGGGGCAAACTCCCCTCACCTATAGCTTTCACCTTGGAACATGCCCCGTGTGTATTAACCATCATGGGACCCCACTCACCTCACTTATACAGTTCACCTGGCAATAGGTCCCGTGTGTATTAACCATCACAAGAGTAAACTCACCTCATTTATACTTTTCGCCCGGTGACAGGACCCCTGTCTATTAAACCATAATGGAAGCACTCTTGCCTCACCTCTACTGCTCACTGGTAACATGTCCCCTGTATATGAAACCATACAGGGAGCACAACAGTCTCCTCAATTATACTGTTCACCTGGTTCCATGTGCCATGTATAATGTTACGACCGTGGCGGGAGTAATGCACTGTCAATACCGTGCCAATACTCCACAAGTCGCAGTATATGCTTAAAGTTTTCATACTTGTCAGAAATTCGCCAAATTAAACACTGTACTAACCCCACAAAATTAAACACACTGAACCACTGATCGTTAAGCAACACAAAAAATAACAATTTGTGAAGAAACTAGATCTTAAATATTGTTGAGATAGAACTCTATCTAAGATATGTTATGACTTCTTATTCCGTTTAACGCCTCACACCCACACACATACATTCAAAGAAACAACGGCTAACCAGTTTTAGAATGGTGTTTTTTAAAGTAGCAATCTCATCGGAATAAACAAATAGCTGGGTTGTAAGTCCTGGTGAATTACGTTCCAAATTGGTGATCCCATATATCAATGATCTAGGCATTGTTGTTTGTAGATGTTACGACATTTTGAACAATTGTGAACTGTGAGGAGGATAGTTCAGAACGTCAAAAGGTCAGAGACAAGTTGATAGAATCAGCAGACAAGTCGCAGTTGAAGTTTAATGCGGAGAAATGTGAAGTGATTCATTTTGGTATGAAGAACATGGAGAGACAATATAAAATAAAGGGTACACCTCTAAAGAGGGTGCAGGAGCTGAGCGACCTGGGTGCATATGCGCATAAGTCATTGACGGTGGCAGGATAAGTTGAAAGAGTAGTTAATAAAGCATACAGTGCTCTGGGCATAACTAATTTGGGTATGGAGCACAAGAGCAAGGAAGCTATGTTAAACTTGTATAAGACTCAAATTTCGGATCAGCTGCAGTATTGCTTCCAGTTGTGGGCACCGCATTACAGGAAAGACAGAAGGGCAATGGAAAGAGTACAGGAAAGATTCCCAAGAATAGTTCTGATGATGTAAAACTCCAGATATGATGATATATTGTCGATGTTGGGATTGTTTTTTGCTGAAGAGAAGGCTAAGAGGTGATTTGATATATGCATTCAATACCATGAGGTCTTTGTAAGAGTAGATAGCGAGAAACTGTTCCCACTCGTGAAAGAATCAAGAACGAGAGGGCACAGATTTAAATTAATTCGTAAAAGATTTGAAAGAAACATGTGGAAAAGCATTCATGCAGTGAGTACTTAGGATCTAGAATGCACTGCCTGAGTGCGTGTTGGAGGAAGGCTCAATTGAGAAATTTAAATTGGAATTAGACTGTCATCTGAAAAGGAAGAATGTGCATGGGAACGAAAGGGACAGCAGAAACATGGGTACGAAATTGGCTGAGTTGTGGACAGCAGAGAATTGTGGTTAATGAATGTTTTTTTTCTGCTTGGAGGAAGGTTTGCAATGGAGTGCCCCAGAGGTCAATGTTGGGAGTCTTGCTTTTTCTGATATATATTAATAATCTGGACCTTGGTGCACAGGGCACAAGTTCAAAGTTTGTGGATGATATGGTTCTTGGAACAATTACGAACTGTGAAGAGGATAGTAAGGGACTACAAAAAGACATAGACAATTTGCTGGAATGGGAGACCAAATGGAAGATGAGGTTCACTCCGCAGAAATGCAAAGTGATACAGTAGGGGGAAAAGGCAGGGGAATGGCACTCGATGAATTGTTCATTCGGAGAGCCAGTGTATAAATGATAGGCCGAATGGACTCCATCTGAAATGCAGCGCTTCTGTGATTCCATGATCCAGTGTGACCTCTTTCTTTACATCCCACCCCCAATCCCTCACTCCTCCCTCCCCTTCTGATTTGATACTTCCCAATGATAACCCAAAACGGCCAGTTTCCCAGTCACAGCAGTTTCCAGGAGACAGAGACAGAGAGAACCGGCACAGCACTGATGGTGAAGCCCCATCACTTGGCCTGATACTCGCAGCCACCAGAACAAATTCTTACATTGCATGTATCCTGGAGCCTGGTATATAGTCGGAATCTGCACGTGGTGAGTCACTGAGCACGAGTGAGCTGCAGCCAGGCCAGGGAGAAATGATAACTCGTGCATATACTCACTGGACAGCGAGGTCAAAAATGGGCTATGTTATGAAGTACTCAGAGGACATAGAATCACCTCCTGCACCGCCACATCCCACTTGTATATATAATGTATAGTAATGGACACACAGTCCCACCTCCCGCACCGACGCAACCCAATTATCTTTATAACAGATAATAATGGACTCACGGTCCCATCTCCAGAACAGACACCTCCCACAGCTATAAATAATATGTAAATGATGGACACACGGCCGCACATCCTGTACTGACACATCCCACAGTTATGTATATTGTGTAATAATGGACACACAATCCCACCCGTACACTCTCATCCCACAGTTATATATAATATGCAATAATGGAAACACAGTTCCCCCTCCTGTACTGACACATCCCACAGTTATGTATAATGTACAATGATTGAACAGAGAACATAGAACAGTACAGGCCCTTCGGCCCACGACGTTGTGCCGAACCTTTAACCTACTCTAAGAGCAAACTACCTACCTACCCTTCATTCTACTATCATCCATGTACGTATCCAAGAGTCGCTAAATGTCCCTAATGTATCTGGTTCCACTACCAACGCTGGCAGCGCATTCCACGCACCCAGCACTCTCTGTGTAAAGTACCTACCTCTGACATCTCCCCGAAACCTTCCTCCAATCAACTTAAAATTATGCCCCCTGGTGATAGCCGTTTCCGCCCTGGGAAAACGTCTCTGGCTATCCACTGTATCTATGCCTCTCATCATCTGGTACCCCTCTATCAAGTCACCTCTCAACGTTCTTCGCTCCAATCAGAAAATCCCTAGCTCCCTCAATCTTTCTTCGTAAGACGTGCCCAGCAGTCCAGGCAGCATCCTGGCAAATCTCCTCTGCACCCTCTCTAAAGCTTCCACATCCTTCCTATAATGAGGCGACCAGAACTGAACACAATATTCCAAATGTGGTCTAACCAGGGCTTTATGGAGCTGCAGCATAACCTCGCGGCTCTGAAACTCAATCCCCCTGTTACTGAAAGCCAACACACCATACGCCTTCTTAACAACTCTATCAACTTGGGTGGCAACTTTGAGCGATCTATGGATATGGACCCCAAGATCCCTCTGTTCCTCCACACTACCAAGAATCCTGTTTTTAAGCCTGTATTCTGCATTCAAATTCGACCTTCAAAAATGAATCAAATCACACTTTTCCATCTGCCACTTCTCAGCCCAGCTCTGCATCCTGTCAATGTCCCGTTGCAACCTGCAAGAGCCTTCCACACTATCCACAACTCCAGCAATCTTCGTGTGATCAGCAAACTTACTAACCCAGCCCTCCTCTTCCTCATCCAAGTCATTTATAAAAATCACAAAGAGCAGAGGTCCCAGAACAGATCCCTGTGGAACACCACTGCTCACCGAGCTCCAGGCTGAATACTTTCCATCTACTACCACCCTCTGTCTTCTATTGGCCAGCCAAATCCGTATCCAGACAGCCAAACTTCCCTGTGTCCCATGCCTCCATACTTTCTGAATGTGCCTACCATGGGGATCCTTATCAAACACCTTGCTAAAATCCATAAACACCACATCTACTGCTCTTCCTTCATCAATGTGTTTTGTCACATCTTCAAAGAATTCAATAAGGCTTGTGAGGCATGACCTGCCCCTCACAAAGCCATGCTGACTGTCTCTAATCAAACTCTGCTTTTCCAAATAATCATAAATCCTGTCTCTCAGAATCCTCTCCAATAATTTGCCCACTACCGACGTAAGACTGACTGGTCTATAATTCCCAGGGTTATCCCTATTCCCTTTCTTAAACAAGGGAATAACATTTTCCACCCTCCAATCATCTGGTACTACTCCAGTGGACAGTGCGTAATCAAAGATCATCGCCAAATGCGCGGCAATCTCTTCCCTCGCTTCCCATAATATCCTTGGGTATATCCCGTCTGGCCCCGGGGACTTATCTGTCCTCATATCATTCAAAATTTCCAGCACATCCTCCCTCTTAACCTCAACCTGTTCGATCATTTCAGCCTGTTCAACGCTGTCCTCACGAACGACCAGGTCCCTCTCACTCGTGAATATTGAAGCAAAGTATTCATTTAGGACCTACCCTACCTCCTCCGACTCCAGGCACAAGTTCCCTCCTCTATCCCTGATCGGCCCTACCCTCACTCGGGCCATCCTCTTGTTCCTCACAGAAGTGTATAATGCCTTTTGATTTTCCTTAATCCTACCCGCCAAGACTTTTTCATGTCCCCTTCTCGCTCTCCAAAGTCCATTCTTCAGTTCCTTCCTGGCTACCTTGTAACCCTCTAAAGCCCTGTCTGATCCATGCTTCCTCAACCTTAAGTAAGCTTCCTTCTTCCTCTTGACAAACTGTTCCACATCTCTTGTCATCCAATGTTCCTTCACCCGACCATCCCTCCCTTGCCTCATCGGGACAAATCTATCCAGCAGTCGCAGCAAGTTTTCCCTAAACAACCTCCACTTTTCTGTCGTGCATTTCCCTGAGAACATCTGTTTCCAATTTATGCTCCCCAGTTCCTGCCTAATAGCATTGTAATTCCCCCTCCCACAATTAAATATTTTCCCATCAAGTCTGCTCCTGTCCCTTTCCATGACTATAGTAAAGGTCAGGGAGTTGTGATCACTATCACCGAAATGTTCTCCCACCGAGAGATTTGTCTGGTTCATTGCCATGCACCAAGTCCAACATAGCCTCCACTCCAGTCGGCCTATCGACATATTGAGTCAGGAAACCTTCCTGGACACACCTGACAAAAACTGCTCCATCCAAACTATTTGCACGAAGGAGGTTCCATTCAATATTAGGGAAGTTGAAGTCACTCATAACAACAACCCTGTTACTTCTGCAGCTTTCCAAAATCTGCCTCCCATTCTGTTCCTCCGTGTCTCTGTTGCCATTGGGGTGTCTATAGAAAACTCCCAACAAAGCGACTGCTCCTCTCCTGTTGCTGACTTCCACCCATAATGACTCAGTAGACAAACCGTCCTCGACGACCTCCCTTTCTGCCGCTGTGATACTATCCCTGATTAGCAATGCCACTCCCCCACCTCTTTTCCCTCCCTCCCTATTCCTTTTGAAACATCTAAACTCCGGAACATCCAACATCTATTCCTGCCCCTGTGATATGCACGACTCCGTAATGGCCACAACATCGTCGTTCCAAGTACTGGTCCATGCTCTAAGTTCTTCACCCTTATTCCTGACACTTTTGCGTTAGAATAGACACACTTCAACCCATCATACTGGCGGCAACTTTGTCGGATCAATTGTCCAACCATCCTCACAGACTCTCTGCACTCGGTATCTGCCTGTTCAACAGCTACCCCATGCACTGATCCGTAGCTCCGGTTCCCATCCCCCTGCCAAACTCGTTTAAACCCTCCCGAAGTGCGCTAGCAAAACTCTCGCCCAGAATATTGATGCCCCTCCAGTTCAGATGCAGCCCGTCCCTCTTGTACAGGTCCCACCTTCCCCAGAGGCTATCCCAATGATCCATATATCTGAAGTCCTCCCTCCTACACCAGCCCTGTAGCCACGTGTTCAACTATACTCGCTCCCTGATTCTATCCTCACTAGCACTTGGCACTGGTATCAATCCTGAGATTACTACTCTGCTCGTTCTGCCTTTTAGCTTCCAACCTAACTCCCTATATTCGCTTTTCAGGCTCCTCATCCCTTTTCCTAGCGATGTCATTGGTACCGGTGTGTGCCACGACCTCTGGCGGCACAGTGGCGCAGTGGTTAGCACCGCAGCCTCACAGCTCCAGGGACCCGGGTTCGATTCCGGGTACTGCCTGTGTGGAGTTTGCAAGTTCTCCCTGTGTCTGCGTGGGTTTTCTCCGGGTGCTCCGGTTTCCTCCCACATGCCAAAAGACTTGCAGGTTGATAGGTAAATTGGCCATTATAAATTGTCACTAGTATAGGTAGGTGGTAGGGAAATATAGGGACAGGTGGGGATGTTTGTTGGGAATATGGGATTAGTGTAGGATTAGTATAAAATGGGTGGTTGATGTTCGGCACAGACTCGGTGGGCCGAAGGGCCTGTTTCAGTGCTGTATCTCTAATCTAATCTTATGAATCCTGTAGACTCGATCCGAGACATCCCTGACCCTGGCATCCGGGAGGCAACATACCATCCGGGAGTCTCATTCGCGACCACAGCATCTCCTGTCTGTTCCTCGAACCATTGAATCTCCTATCACTATCGCTCTCCTAATCTCCCCCTTCCCTTCTGAGCCACTGAACCAGGCTCAGTGCCAGAGACCTGGCCACTGTGGCTTTCCCCTGGTAGGTCGTTCCCCGCAACTGTATCCAAAACGGTATGCTTATTATTGAGGGGAAAGGCCACAGGGGATCCCAGCACTGCCCCTATTCCCTTTCCCTCCCCTGACGGTCACCCAGGTACCTTTATCCTGTAACTTCGGTGTCACTACTTCCCTATAACTGCTCTCTATCACCCCCTCAGCATCCTGAATGATCCGAAGTTCATCCAGCTCCAGCTCCAGTTCCCTAACGCGGTCTGCGAAGAGCTGGAGTTGGGTGCACTTCTCACAGGTGAAGTCAGCAGGGACACAACTGGTGACCCTTATCTCCCACATCCTGCAAGAGGAGCATGCAACTGCCCTAGCTTCCATCCCCTCGGCACTAAATTGTCAACAGAGATTAAAGAGAAATGAAAAACTTACCTTACCAAACCCTCCACACGAGTCCTTGTTTTTGGTTAGAGGAGAAGGATGGGTGGGAGACACGACACCTGTAGTGTTTCGGGTTTAGCCACTGCCCGAATATATAAGTTTACTTCCACAGCAGTCCCCGTGTCCGCCGAAACAAAAGGTAGGTACTTGAAACTGAAACATAACTTCCCAGCTGCCCCCTCGCTCGCCCGATTGCTGATGTAAAAGAAGCTGCGGAAACAAAAGGTACGTACTTGAAACTGAAACTTTCCTTCCCAGATTTCAGACAGGAGAAAAACAAAGCTGGTAATGGTAGTAACAAAGGAAGTAAGCGAAAGTGGAAGGCAGCAGAAACGAAGGCCACTATCAAATCAGGTCAAAATATGGGGAAACAAGTTAGAAAGGCCAAATTTAAGGCACTCTATCGACTGCATGCTGCATTCGCATTAGGTTAGAATCGATGAATTGACGGAACATTAGTTACCAAGGACGATCTTTTACGTAAACGTGGCCTCAGCTGACCAAAGCCGGGAACTGAAATTTCAAGGGTATTCACTATTTCAGAAGGATAGGAAAAAGGAAAAGGATGTGGGGTAGTATTGGTAATGAAGAATTAGTTGCTGCATCAGTTTAATTCTGCAATGCATCGTCACAAATAACTCGTTTTAATCACTTAATTGAAAGCCCAAAGTTAAAGAAGCAACCATATCCCACAATGAAGAAGAGCAGCATTGAGAGAGATATTCAAATCTTGGTATTTAATTACAGAATGATCAAAGTTAAAGGGGACATCCAGAGTCCAAAGTGAAGTAGAGCAGCCCTGAAGGAAACATCCACACAGATGGAGTTAAATTGCTGAATGGTCACAGGCGAGTGAAGGACATCACTGAAACAGCATGAGACTAGAGCAAAAATTTAGATTTAGATTTAGAGGTACAGCACTGAAACAGACCCTTCGGCCCACCGAGTCTGTGCCGACCATTGACCACACATTTATACGAATCCTACACTAATCCCATATTCCTATCACATCCTCATCTGTCCCTATATTTCCCTACCACCAACCTATACTAGTGACAATTTATAATGTCCAATTTACCAATCAACCTGCAAGTCTTTTGGCTGTGGGAGGAAACCGGAGCACCCGGAGGAAGCCCACGCAGACACAGGGAGAACTTGCAAACTCCACACAGGCAGTACCCAGAATTGAAACCGGGTCGCTGGAGCTATGAGGCCGTGGTGCTAACCACTGCGCCACTGTGCCAGAAGATGTGGTGGATGATGTTTGAAAGTACAAACTCATTGCTAGGAGAATAAGGCTTCTAATTTCCATGAGATAATTGATGTGATTAGAATAGTCCAGTCTTGGCAGTTTTCCAGTTCAACTTCAGAAACATATGTATTTAAATACAATAGGGACTGAACTCGATGTCGTAATCTATTTGTTCAAATTTTTAAAATGTTGCAATTTCAATTTCCCCTTGGAGCTACCACAGGGTATAAATTATAGGCTCTGGGAATGCATCACCTCAGAGTTTAATATGGATAGATTGCCTGCAGTACAAAGGGCCAGCTCACTTCATGCAGAAAATGCTTGAAACACTGATCAGTATCAGGAAAATATATTACCTGATCCTTGCCAGCATTGGTGTTCCTGGGAAGTGAACATAACCATTGAAGTTGTGTAAAACAGTGTGTGAGTTGTTCTCTATTTCTTCTCTGATAAAGAATGCTACTTGGTGATCTAGTGGGCAGCGATATACAGACAACCGATCACTAATATCATTTTCTTCTGTCAAATATCCTGCATTATCACTGAGGTTTTATTGTATTGCCTGAACTGATAATAAACCTCTGATTGTAACTGATAGGCTCTCTGAATTATCAAGTCATTGCATTCAGTGGAAAATTGCATAATGTTAACTTAGATGCCACTGCAGCCAAATCTTTAAAAGAAGGTATTGTTGGGACTATCTATCACTGTAGAATTGTACTGAGTGTGGGTCACTAACTGGAGCGAAACATCTGACTCCAGTGGTCGTGTACTATTGGGAGTATCTGTCATTGTGGAATTGTGCGCAGTGTTGGTCATGAACTGGAGTAGAACACCTGATCCCAGTGAGCATGTTTTACTGTAATGACTGCAATTGTCCAATCAGTTTCTATTTTGAAATCTTTGCTTCAGATGATAGATCTCTCTATTGAGATACCTTAGGGTCTTAAGAATTCATTGCCAAGTGGAAGATGTTTACTGAGATCTTCTAATCCATGTATAAATTTAAATGTATTGATATTTCTCTGTTTCCTTTTGAAATGTTCCGACTGAAAGAGATGCTAACTATTTACCGACAATTAAACCGCAGGACAGCACTGATACAATATTCTAATACTGTAATAATGACTTATTCTTAAACTGAGTACAGTTACTATAAACACTATTTATTTTATTGCTGATTAATCCCTTCACCCAACATAATCCTGCGAAGCTGTGGGTTACGTGTGCTGAAACCAATTACCTATTAATGGCACAGGATAAATATTGGGCTGTGTTTGTTGAATCGTCCACTGCTGTAACAGATTCATCTTTGACGGATCAATTCATGTCTCACGTTCAGAATCTCACCAGATGTAACCTGCACCAATCTCTGCCCTTGGCTCAGTGAGTTGTGTCCCTATGAGGAGATACCTATAGCTAATGAACATATGTATCCGGTTTTCATAATACAGAGATCAGACCAAATGATGTAAATAATAACTTAGTAAAATATGAATGGTGAAATAAAATTCTCTCAGCTCTGGTGTCATCCTGTGAAAAATATTTGAACCATCTCGAGTGCATCAGTATCCTTTTTGTAACATGGAGACGAGAACTACACACACTACGCCAAGTTTTGTAAAACCATGGTTCTATTTCAGTATAAGATCAGCTCTTTGTTTTTGTTTTTCTATTCCAATACTCTGGAATTGAATTGCTGTGATTGTTTTGTATTTTACGGGCCTGTTAACACGTGTTGCTACTTTAAATGATTTGAGAATCTATCCCCTGAACCCCTTTTCCCCTTTGACCCCATTCAGACTCTTGTCGTCCAAGCATTATTTGAGATGCTTGTTTTTCAGAACAAAATTAAGCAGCTCACACTTATCACTTCTCAAAATAATTTGACATTTAAATGCCCTTTGTGCAACTTTATCAACTCTTATTAATAATGTTTTCAGGTATTTAGTTGCATTCTTACTCGGTATTAACTGTACTCTGAATTTGGACTTGGTTGAAAATTGTGAAATTGTACTTCTGCTTTCCACTTCCAGATGGTTTATTTAAATGGTGAAGGACAGTATTCGCAGCGCTGACCTTTGTGGAAAACCACTTCCCAACGTCTGCCAATCTGACAAAATACCTTTAACCCTTATTCCTTGTTTTCTGTTTTTGTAGTCAGATTGTTGTCCATTCTGCTATTTGATCCCTAAATTCACTTGTTCTGAGATTAGTCTGATACATGGTCCCTTACGGAATACCTTTGGAAAATTAATGGCCATTACTTCAACTGTATTACATGTATCTAAGCTTTCTGACATTATTCAAAAATCCAATAAGGTTGGTCAAGTTTGAGCTTCATTTTGGAATATGTGCTGAATATTCTTCATTATATTCTGTGTTTTCAGGTGTTTATCCGTTGCATCTCAGAAAAGGGATTCAAGTAACTTCTGTGCCGCTGACTCTAACTGATATATAGTTATTTGGACATGTTCTGCCTTACGTGTAAAATACAACAACCACATGAACTGTCCGTCAGTCGTCTGAGACTGTTTCATTACCTGATGATTATTAATGAACCGATAATAATGCCTCTTGTGCTTCTTTCCTATCTTTTTAGTATGTGCAGACCTTAAATGTTGTGAGATGTATTTTATTGGAATTTATTCACTATTATTGGACAGTTATTTCTTCCCCTCAGAGACCTCTCTTCCCCTTTTTCAGGCTCAGACTCCTAATTCCCTGGCTTATGTTGCCCTGACTGTCCCAAAAGACATGTGGCTTCCTATCTTCTGAGTTAGCAGATGTGTTCCAGAAATCCATTTACATGTTTGTCTATGTTAGTTTGTCCTGGCTGCTCCAAAGCCGAGTAAATGCGAGCTGTCCTTAAACTCAGTGGATGGGATCATTCCTGACAGACGTGATGGGCTGGGTCCTGTGCAGGAGGCAAGATTCCCAGAGTCGGCCTGAAATGTCACCCCTCACCCCTCCCCCTCCCCCGCCGCCGCCCCCAG
Source organism: Heterodontus francisci (assembly GCF_036365525.1). Classification (NCBI taxonomy): domain Eukaryota; kingdom Metazoa; phylum Chordata; class Chondrichthyes; order Heterodontiformes; family Heterodontidae; genus Heterodontus; species Heterodontus francisci. The sequence continues at coordinate 5,395,171 of NW_027140794.1, forward strand.
GACCGACCCTCCTGTCTTTTCGTGTAAAGTTTAACGAGACAGGATCCCCATCCCATTAAAGGCTTTATAGGGCCATGGGTTGCACAATCAAAGGCCGGCTGCACAGCGGTAACGGCAGCAGCACCGGGAGCGGTGGCCACTACCGGTACTAGGAACAGAACAGCAGCAGTAGGCCATTCAGCCCTTCGAGCCTTCTCCAACATTCAGTACGATCATGGCTGATCATCCACTTCAATGCCTTTTTTGCACACGATCCCGATATCTCCTTATGTCGTATTTTGAAATCTCAGAATTTCTGATTTGAACATACTCAATGATTAAGCTTCCACAGCCCTCGAAGGCAGGAAATTCCAAAGATTCACAACCCTCTGAGTAAAGGAATTTCTCCTCATCTCTCTCCTAAATGATTTCCTTCTTATTTTGAAATTGTGTCTCCTGGTTCTAAACTCCCCACCCATTACTTGCAATTACCCTGTCTGTCCCGTTATGTATTTTTTAGGTTTGAATGAAATCACCTCTCATTCTTCGAAACTCGAGAGAATACTCGCCCAGTTTCTGCAATTACTCTTCATAGGACTGTCCCGCCATCCTGGGAGCAAGTCTGATGAACCTTCGTTGTACTCCCTCTATGGCAATAAGATCCTTCTGAGGGTAAGGGGGCCAAACTGCACACAATAATCTTGGTGCGGTCCAGCCAATTGGAGCAAGACATCACTATTCCTGCACTCAAATCCTCTTGTGACAAAGGCTAACATACCATTAGCCTTCTTAATTGCGTGCTGCACCTGCATGTTAGCTTTCAGTGACTTATTGACAAAGATATGGAGGTCCCTTTGTACGTCTACACTTTCTAATCTCTTGCCATTTCAGATATACTCTGCATATCTGCTGCGCCTGCCAAAGTGGATAACCTCACAATTTTCCACATTATATTCTATCTGCCCCTTTCTTGCCCACTCAGTAGGTCTGATCAAATCCCCTTGAAGCCAATTTGCATATTCCTCACAACACACATTCACACCTGGTTTTGTGTCATCTGACAACTTGAAAATATTACATATGGCCACCACATTCAAAACATTAATATTTATTGTGAACAGCTGGGGCCCTTGTACTGATCCCTGTGGTACCTCACTATTTGCAGCCTGCCAATGGGAACCTGCCAATGCCATGATGCGTTTACTCCTACTCTCTGTCTTCAGCCTGTTAACCATCCGTAATCCATGCCAGTATATTGCCTCCTATCCCACGTGCTTTAATTCTGCTATCAATCTGCTGTGGGTGACGTTTTCAAAAACCTTCGGAAAATCAAGGTATATCAGGTCCACCAACTCCCCTTTCTCAATTCTATTGGTAAAAATGCTCAAAAAGCTCCAAAAGGTTCGTCAAACATGAATTCCCAAACATGAAGCCATGTTGACTATGCCCAATCAGATCATCATTATTCAAGTGTCCATTTATCACATCCTGTACAATAGATTTTTATATTTTCCCTACTGCTGATGTAAGGCTAACAGGTCTGTAGTTCCCGGTTTTCTCTCTCCCTCCCTTCGAAAATAGTGGTGTGACATTTGCTACCTTCAAACCTGCAGGAACATTCAGCCCCATTAATTTCTCCAATACAGTCTTCATCCTCACACTAATTTCCGTCATCTCCTCTTTCTCCCGAGTCCCTTGGATTTCTAAGTTTGGGAGAATTCTTGTATCTTCCTTCGTGAAGAAATGCACAAAGAAATAATTTAGCTTCTCTGCAATTTCTTTGTTCTAGTTATAAATTTTGCTGACACTGCCAGTAATGGACCCACATTTAACTGAGCCAAACGTTTCCTTTTTATGGACATATAGAAACTTTTGCAGTGCATTATTTTGTATGTTTTTTGATTATTACACTCATCTTCTGTTCCCTGTTTCTTTATCAGTTTTTGGTCTTGCTTTAATGTATTCTCAAATCTTCCCATTCAACTGGTTACTACTATTTCTGGTAACTTTATTGGCATTTTATTTTTAGCTTATACAATCCTTAACTTCTTTTGTTAGCCACGTTTGATTGCCTTTACTGTTGGGTTTTTTGTACCTTGAGGGAATGCACAGTTGCTGTAAACTATGCAATATTTCTTTGAAGACTATCCATTGCATCTGTACTGTCAGACCTTTTAATGCATTTTCCCAATCCACCGCAGTCAATTTGCCCCTCATACCTTCATAATTTCCTTTGTCCAAAATTAACACCCTGGCTTCAGGTTGAACTACCTCACTTTCAAACATAACGTAAAATTCTATCATATATGGTCACTCATCCCGGAAGCATCTTTACCAACCAGATGATTAATTAGCCCTTTCTCGTTACCTAATACTGATCTATCATAACCTGTTCTCTAGTCTGTTCCTCAACATATTGCTCTAGAAAACCATTCCTCACACTCCAACGTCTCGTCCTCCACAGCATTAGTGTTCATTAGATTTACCCTGTCTATCTGCAGATTGAAAACACCCATAATCACTATATTACACATGCTACGTGTTTCTAATCTCCTGATTAATACCTTGCCCCAACTGTCACTACTGCTTGTTTGCCTATAAGCAACTCCTGCCAATGTTTGCTGCCCCTTGCTGTTTCGTAGCTCCACCCAAACAACACATGTTTTTCTTACAATCTGAGATCGTCCCGTACTTTTGCTTTAATCCCATCCCTTATTATAAGCGCTAAACCACCTTCTTTTCCTGCCTTCCTTTCCTTTCTAAATGTTGAATCTCTTTGAATCTTCAGTTCCCGGTCTTTGTCACCCTACTGTCACGTTTCCGTAATGACAATGAGATCATACCCATTTACCACTATCTGTGCCTTTAAATAACCTACCTTGTTTCGAATGTTGTGTGCATTCAGGTAGAGTGCTCTTAACCTTGTCTTCTTAATATTATTCTGCATTCTAAACCTAGTTGAGGCTTGCCTTTATTTCGCCTACCTTCTAATGCTACTGTCTACTTTTATACCTCCTGTTTTAAGCTCTACATCCTTCCAATTTGAGCTATACCTCCGGTTCGAATCCCACTGACAGGATTGTTCAAACCCTCCCCAGCAGCACTGTCCAATCTCCCTATGAGGATATTAGTTCCAGTCCTGTGAAGCTGCAGCCCCATTAATATGCCACTCCAGGGCCTCAGTTGGCCTCAAGGTGTGAAGGTATCATTTGGCCTATCCAGCTCCCAGGAGAATCAGAACCTGCAATCCTGGTGTCAGGTTCTGTGGGAAATGATTCTGCCTTGACTCTCCAAGCTTGCACTACAAAACACGACTTCGGGAGGAGAACAGGTTCCTGCAAAATGAGTCTGATTCCCACCTAATTTCCTGATTGGTTTTGTGTCATTCTCTCACCATTTCCACTGGAATTCCACTCTTTGGCAGTGACTCTGGACTGGGAATTAAAGCCAACCCCGTTATGTGATCCTGACCCCTGCGCAGGAACCTGTTCTAAATTATAGGTATATAGAACATAGAACATTACAGCGCAGTACAGGCCCTTCAGCCCTCGATGTTGCGCCGACCTGTGATACCATCTGACCTACACTATTCCATTTTCATCCATATGTCTATCCAATGACCACTTAAATGCCCTTAAAGTTGGCCAGTGTACCACTGTTGCAGACAGGGCGTTCCACGCCCCTACTACTCTCTGAGTAAATAAACTACCTCTGACATCTGTCCGATATCCATCACCCCTCAACTTAAAGCTATGTCCCCTCGTGTTTGCCATCACCATCCGAGGAAAATGACTCTCACTATCCACCCTATCTACCCCTCTGATTATCTTATATGTCTCTATTAAGTCACCTCTCCTCCTCCTTCTCTCTAACGAAAACAACCTCAAGTCCCTCAGCCTTTCCTCGTAAGACCTTCCCTCCATACCAGGCAACATCCTCGTAAATCTCCTCTGCACCTATTACAAAGCTTCCACATCCTTCCGATAATGCGGTGACCAGAACTGCACGCAATACTCCAGGTGCGGCCGCACCAGAGTTCTGTACAGCTGCAGCATGACCTCGTGGCTCCTAAACTGGATCCCCCTACTAATAAAAGCGAACACACCATATGCCTTCTTGACAGCTCTATTAACCTGGGTGGCAACTTTCAGGGATTTATGTACCTGGACACTAAGATCTCTCTGCTCATCTACACTACCAAGAATCTCCCCATTAGCCCAGTATTCTGCAATCCTGTTACTCCTTCCGAAGTGAATCACCTCACACTTTTCCGCATTAAACTCCATTTGCCATCTCTCAGCCCAGCTCTGCAGCCTATCTATGTCCCTCTGTAACCTACAACATCCTTCGGCACTATCCACAACTCCACCGACCTTCGTGTCATCCGCAAATGTACTAACCCACCCTTCCACACCCTCATCCAGGTCATTTATAAAAATGACAAACAGCAGTGGCCCCAAAACAGATCCTTGCGGTACACCACTAGAAACTATACTCCAGGATGAACATTTATCATCAACCACCACCCTCTGTCTTCTTTCAGCTAGCCAATTTCTGATCCAAAGCACTAATTCACCTTCAATCCCATACTTCTGTATTTTCTGCAATAGCCTACCGTGGGGAACTTTATCAAATGCCTTACTGAAATCCATATAGACCACATCCACGGCTTTACCCTCATCCACCTGTTTGGTCACCTTCTCGAAAAACTCAATAAGGTTTGTGAGGCACGACCTACCCTTCACAAAACCGTGCTGACTATCGCTAATGAACTTATTCCTTTCAAGATGATTATAAATCCTATCTCTTATAACCTTTTCCAACATTTTACCCACTACCGAAGTAAGGCTCACAGGTCTATAATTACCAGGGCTGTCTCTACTCCCCTTCTTGAACAAGGGGACAACAGTTGCTATCCTCCAGTCTTCCGGCACTATTCCTGTCGACAATGACGACATATAAATCAAGGACAAAGGCTCTGCAAACTCCTCCCTGGCTTCCCAGAGAATCCTAGGATAAATCCCATCTGGCCCAGGGGATTTATCTATTTTCACACTTTCCAAAATTGATAACACCTCCTCCTTGTGAACCTCAATCCCAACTAGCCTAGTAGTCTGTATCTCAGTATTCTCCTCGGCAACATTTTCTTTCTCCACTGTAAATACTGCCGAAAAATATTCATTTAACACTTCCCCTATCTCCTCCGATTCCACACACAACTTCCCACTACTATCCTTGACTGGCCCTAACCTATCACTCGTCATTCTTTTATTCCTGATATACCTATCGAAAGCCTTAGGGTTTTCTTTGATCCTATCCGCCAATGACTTCTCGTGTCCTCTCCTTGCTCTTCTTATCTCTCCCTTTAGATTCTTCCTGGCTAGCTTGTAACTCTCAAGCGCCCTAACTGAGCCTTCACGTCTCATCCTAACATAAGCCTTCTTCTTCCTCTTGACAAGCTCTTCAACTTCTTTAGTAAGCCACGGCTCCCTCGCTCGACAACTTCCTCCCTGCCTGACAGGTACATACTTATCAAGGACACGCAGTAGCTGCTCCTTGAATAAGCTCCACATTTCGATTGTGCCCATCCCCTGCAGTTTCCTTCCCCATCCTACGCATCCTAAATCTTGCCTAATCTCATCATAAGTTCCTTTCCCCCAGCAATAATTCTTGCCCTGCGGTATATGCCTGTCCCTGCCCATCGCTAAGGTAAACCTAACCGAATTGTGATCACTATCACCAAAGTGCTCACCAACTTCTAAATCTAACACCTGGCCGGGTTCATTATCCCGATCCAAATCCAATGTGGCATCGCCCCTGGTTGGCCTGTCTACATGCTGTGTCAGAAAACCCTCCTGCACACACTGGACAAAAACAGACCCATCTAAAGTTCTCGAACTATAGTATTTCCAGTCAATATTTGGAAAGTTAAAGTCTCCCATAACCAGTACCCTGTTACTCTCGCTCCTGTCAAGAATCATCTTTGCTATCCTTTCCTCTAGATCTCTGGAACTATTTGGAGGTCTATAGAAAACTCCCAACAGGGTGACCTCTCCTCTCCTGTTTCTAACCTCGGTCCAGACTACCTCAGTAGACGAGTCCTCAAACGTCCTTTCTGCCACTGTAATACTTTCCTTGATTAACAATGCCACATCCCTCCCTCTTTTACCATCTTCTCTGTTCTTAGTGAAACATCTAAATCCCGGAACCCGCAACATCCATTCCTGTCCCTGCTCCCTGTATATGGACCTCGGGTGTAAACAATGGGATATTACACACTCAAACAATATCTCTGGAAGACTGTATGGGATAAGCAGTGCTTCATTTGCTTAGAATACGGGGACCATTCTTTGTTCCCTTCCTTCACATTTTTTCCCGATAGTTTGCTGACTGTGCTGCTGCTTTTTACTTATTTTGCCTTGAACTGGATAATTTCATCAACTTTTTCTCTCAATATAATCCGTCCTTGGGCTTCTCATGGCCATCTCTGACACTTCCCTTGCCTTCTTTGACCATACTGCCTCTATTTCATGGGTTGGCTATACACGATTATCTACTTTAATCCCGCCAACTCCCACAACTATCTTGATTATCTTTCATCCACCCCACTTCCCAGAAAGATTCTGTGCCATTCTCCCAGTTTCTCCATCTCTATTCCATCTGTTCCGATGATGCGCCCCTTCACACCAGTGCTTCAGAAATGTCGTGATTATCCGCCATCCAAAGATTACGCCACTGTGGTTAACAAGACCTTTCATCATGTCTATCGTATTTTCCGTGTTACTGCCTTCACCCATTCCCCTCCCAGCAAAAACCATCATAATGTTCCCCCTGTCCACACTTTCCACCCCACTCGCCTCCACAATGAACACACCATCCTCCAACATTTCCACCATATCCGGTTAAGTCCAGCACTAAAAATATATTTGGCTCCTTTTCTGCCACCCTGTTCCCTGCACCCTGGTCCACTCCTCTATTACCCACAATGTCAGGTAATTTTCCCTGTCACATTTCCATGCAAGGGCAGGAGAGGTATCCAGGGCCCCAAACAATCCTTCCCAGAGAAACAAGTTGCTGTACTATTTTCCATTTAGTAATAGTATTCAGTACGCATGGTGAAATCTGCTGGACATTGGGACAGGAGCAAATGCAGATTGGGTGATTGCATTGCATGACTCGTCCATTCAGTCTGCAAAATGTAACCCTGAGCTTCCAGTCACTTATCCTACTCCACTCTGACCTCTCTACCGCTGACACCCTATCCTCTTTCATTGCAGCTCAATTTCGAGTAGGTGTTTTATTGCATCTCGGGTTCAACACTTAGATTAAAATATTCAGATAATAAACATTGCTTCCACTTTCTCGGACAGCCTGTGCTGTTACTGGGGGATGGTTACACCAGAGTCAGTCAGAGTGGATGTGGTGCAGGGTTTCCCAATTCATACACAGCTGGTGGGTTTACTCACCATTCTGAGTCACTTTTCCAGGCTCGTCTTTGCCAGATTTTCCAGGTTCCACCCTCCTTCTGTAATCTGCTGTAGCCATTTAAACAACCCACTTTTTAATCCTCTCCTATTTCTTTGTCCCATTCGCCATATTTTTTTGTCTTTGTATCATTCCTGCCCTGCAACTGATCACAGATCTTCCCCATTGCTAGTTCCCCCCATACCAGACTTTTCACAGACTCTATCATTGCTTTAAAACTGTTAATCTTTAATATCGCCCAGGACTGGAGAAAACCTATCAGATTGAATCGTTAACACCCTTGCTGTATCCACAGATGTTGTCTGCCCTGCTGAGTGTTTTCTTTAATTCTGCCACAGGATGTGTGTGCTGCTGGTAAGGCCATCCCTTATTTCCCTCGACAACTGAGTTATTTGCCAGACCAGTTCAGAGGGCAGCTAAGAGTCAACCCCATTGTGCTTGGACTGGAGTTAAAGGTAGTCCAGGCCTAGTAAGGATATCAGATTTCCTTCCCTACAGGACATTAGTGAAGCAGATAAGTTTTGACAATATAAATGCGAGTACCACCATTACTGAGACTAACTTTCAATTCCTGCCTTTTGTTGACTTGCTGACTTTATTAATTATATTGAATCTAAATTCCACCAACTGCCAAGGTGGGATTTGAATCCGTGACACCGGGGCATTAGCTCGGTCCTCTTGATTACTAGCTTAGAATTAGAATTAGAATTAGAATATTACAGCGCAGTACAGGCCCTTCGGCCCTCGATGTTGCGCCGAGCTGTGAAACCATCTGACCTACACTATTCCATTTTCATCCATGTGTCTATCCAATGTCCACTTAAATGCCCTTAAAGTTGGCGAATCTACTACTGCTGCAGGCAGGGCATTCCACGCCCTGACTACTCTCTGAGTAAAGAAAATACCTCTCACATCTGTCCTATATCTATCACCCCTCAAATTGAAGCTATGTCCCCTCGTGTTTGCCATCACCATCCGAGGAAAAAGACGCTCACTATCCACCCTATCTAACCCTCTGATTATCTTATATGTCTCTATTAAGTCACCTCTCCTCCTCCTTCTCTCCAACGAAAACAACCTCAAGTCCCTCAGCCTTTCCTCGGAAGACCTTCCCTCCATACCAGGCAACATCCTAGTAAATCTCCTCTGCACCCTTTCCATAGCTTCCACATCCTTCCTATAATGCGGTGACCAGAACTGCACGCAATACTCCAGGTGCGGTCTCACCAAAGTCTTGTACAGCTGCAGCATGACCTCGTGGCTCCGAAACTCGACCCCCCTACTAATAAAAGCTAACACACCATATGCCTTCTTGACAGCCCTATTACCCTGGTTAGCAACCTTCAGGGATTTATGCACCTGGACACCAAGATCTCTCTGCTCATCTACACTAACAAGAATCTTCCCATTAGGCCAGTACACTGCATTCCTGTTACTCCTTCCAAAGTGAATCACCTCACACTTTTCCGCATTAAACTCCATTTGCCATCTCTCAGCCCAGCTCTGCAGCCTATCTATGTCTCTCTGTACCCTGCAACATCCTTCGGCACTATCCACAACTTCACCGACCTTCGTGTCATCTGCAAATTTACTAACCCACCCTTCTACACCCTCTTCCAGGTCATTTATAAAAATGACAAACAGCAATGGCCCCAAAACAGATCCTTGCGGTACACCACTAGTAACTAAACTCCAGGATGAACATTTGCCATCAACCACCACCCTCTGTCTTCTTTCAGCTAGCCAATTTCTGATCCAAAGCTCTAAATCACCTTCAACCCCATACTTCCGTATTTTCTGCAATAGCCTACCGTGGGGAACCTTATCAAACGCCTTACTGAAATCCATATACACCACATCCACTGCTTTACCCTCATCCACCTGTTTGGTCACCTTCTCGAAAAACTCAATAAGGTTTGTGAGGCACGACCTACCCGTCACAAAACCGTGCTGACTATCTCTAATGTACTTATTCTTTTCAAGATGATTATAAATCCTGTCTCTTATAACCTTTTCCAACATTTTACCCACAACCGAAGTGAGGCTCACAGGTCTATAATTACCAGGGCTGTCTCTACTCCCCTTCTTGGGGCGGCACAGTGGCGCAGTGGTTAGCACTGCAGCCTCACAGCTCCAGCGACCCGGGTTCAATTCTGGGTACTGCCTGTGTGGAGTTTGCAAGTTCTCCCTGTGTCTGCGTGGGTTTCCTCCGGGTGCTCCGGTTTCCTCCCACATGCCAAAAGACTTGCAGGTTGATAGGTTAATTGGCCATTATAAATTGCCCCTAGTATAGGTAGGTGGTAGGGGAATATATAGGGACAGGTGGGGATGTGGTAGGAATATGGGATTAGTGTAGGATTAGTATAAATGGGTGGTTGATGGTCGGCACAGACTCGGTTGGCCGAAGGGCCTGTTTCAGTGCTGTATCTCTAAACTAAACTAAACTAAACTAAGGGGACAACATTTGCAATCCTCCAGTCTTCCGGCACTATTCCTGTCGACAATGACGACATAAAGATCAAGGACAAAGGCTCTGCAATCTCCTCCCTAGCTTCCCAGAGAATCCTAGGATAAATCCCATCTGGCCCAGGGGACTTATCTATTTTCACACTTTCCAAAATTTCTAACACCTCCTCCTTGTGAACCTCAATCCCATCTAGCCTCGTAGCCTGAATCTCAGTATTCTCAACAACATTTTCTTTCTCTACTGTAAATACTGACGCAAAATATTCATTTAACACTTCCCCTATCTCCTCTGATTCCACACACAACTTCCCACTACTATCCTTGATTGGCCCTAATCTAACTCTAGTCATTCTTTTATTCCTGATATACCTATAGAAAGCCTTAGGGTTTTCCCTGATCCGATCCACCAATGACTTCTCGTGTCCTCTCCTTGCTCTTCTTAGCTCTCCCTTTAGATCCTTCCTGGCTAGCTTGTAGCTCTCAAGCGCCCTAACTGAGCCTTCACGTCTCATCCTAACATAAGCCTTCTTCTTCCTCTTGACAAGCGGTTCAACTTCTTTAGTAAACCACGGCTCCCTCGCACGACAACTTCCTCCCTGCCTCACAGTTACATACTTATCAAGGACACGCAGTAGCTGCTCCTTGAATAAGCTCCACATTTCGATTGTTCCCATCCCCTGCAGTTTCCTTCCCCATCCTACGCATCCTAAATCTTGCCTAATCGCATCATAATTTCCTTTCCCCCAGTTATAATTCTTGCCCTGCGGTATATACCTGTCCCTGCCCATCGCTAAGGTAAACCTAACCGAATTGTGATCACTATCACCAAAGTGCTCACCTACATCTAAATCTAACACCTGGCCGGGTTCATTTCCCAGTACCAAATCCAATGTGGCATCGCCCCTGGTTGGCCTGTCTACATACTGTGTCAGAAAACCCTCCTGCACACACTGGACAAAAACTGACCCATCTAAAGTACTCGAACTATAGTATTTCCAGTCGATATTTGGAAAGTTAAAGTCCCCCATAACAACTACCCTGTTACTCTCACCCCTGTCGAGAATCATCTTCGCTATCCTTTCCTCTACATCTCTGGAACTATTCCTCTTCAACATTGTCCTATTTTCAATCAGATTTACAGCAGTGTCAATATTTTGTTTTTACTTTGGTATAGATATTAAAGAATGAATGACATACGTGGGGATAGGCGTTCCTGAGTTTTAACTGCACGCACTAACCTTTTAATCCTTGACAGGTACCCCGCCTGATGTCACACTAACAGGCTTTGCTTCCAATTAGGTAGGAAGAAGTGTCGACCAGATCTTAGGATCAGTGCTGTCCAAATACTGACCCCGGGGTATGGGAAGAGCTGCCTGACATTGGGGTCTCCAAAGGGTAACACTAGAGCGAGAGAGTGTCTTGAAATTTCCGATCAATGGGTTCCCAATCCTGAAAGCAGGGGATGGGACTCGTATCCTGAAGTGTGATCTCAGGCCAGGGCAGGATGGGTCCTGGAGAGGATGTTATCCAAGAGACGACGACTGGTCTGATCAAGGGAGAGGGGTCCAATCCTGGAGGGAGTTCTGATGCCGCAAGTGCGGGTCTAATTCCGGGAGTGCGGTTTAATCTCGACGTTCGGGGTCCAGTTATGGTGGGGGATGGTTAGAATGGCCAAACCTGGCTTTATTTTTACATGACATGCAAATGTTCCCTATGACAACAGGGAAAGCGGGCCGGCCAGAGTTAAACCTGTCAAACACATAAAATCAGCAATTTCCAGCATCAGTAAAGTATTCCAGTTGCTAACCTGCCTCCTTGGAACGTGGGTCTGCCCATCCCCTGTCACAGCTTCATTAAAACCAGAAATGGACGGGTCAGAGGTGGGTTGTGAGATTTTTAAAATTTTAACCTCTGACGCGTCAGCAACTCACCTATTTGAAGTGATAAAAACCTGCCCTTACTGTCGGTAAAATGTTGATCCTTAATTTCCAGTCATTATTCCCTTTTCTCTCTTCCAGTTAATTTACTCGCGATTGTTATCCTGGCTCAGGGAAGATGCGGCCTCTCCAGCTGCACAACTCGTTACCTGGTGGCTATGGCAACGGCAGATCTACTGGTCATTATCACTGAGGTCATACTGTTAAGGATCAATACATCGTATTTCCCAGGTTCCTTCCTGAAAATCACCCCTGTGTGCAGTGTTAACATTGTCCTGGTTTGTGCAGCCGCAGACTGTTCTGTCTGGTTCACTGTCACTTTCACCTTTGATCGATTCGTGGCTATTTGTTGCCAGAAGCTGAAAACAAAATATTGCACTGAGAAAACTGCGGCTGTGGTTCTAGCAACAACCTGCATTCTGCTCTGTTCACAAAACATCCCCTACTACTTTATGCTTCGAACTATATGGATAATGGACAACGTACCGTGGTTTTGTGTTATAAAAGCAAGCTATTATACTGATAATGGATGGGTGGGATTTGACTGGTTTAATAAGATTTTAACCCCATTGCTCCCATTCGCTTCAATTCTGTTGCTCAACGCTCTGACAGTCAGACACATTTTAGTGGCCAGTCGAGTCCGTAACGGACTGAGGGGTCAAAACAAGAGAGTGAATCGCAGTGACCCAGAGATGGAGAACAGAAGGAAGTCTGTGATTTTACTCTTCTCCATATCAGGCAGCTTCATACTTCTTTTGTTGGTGCATGTTATACATTTCTTATATTATAACATCACAGTATCTGATCCCAGGGATTACAACAGTTCTGAATCTATATTTTGACAAGTCGGATGGATGTTGCGGATTTTAAGTTGCTGCACAAATACATTTATTTATGTGGTGACTCAGTCCAAGTTCAGAGAGCAGTTCAAGAGCGCGGTGAAATATCCAGTTACATCAATTATTCAACTAATGAATAAACAATGCAACTGAGAGCAGTCCAAGGCGGGTCCAAGTATTTCCAGTACATGAATGTAATATTTATCCACAATGGGAAAGATGTGACTGACAGCGGGTTGACCCACAATACATTGGTGGGTTGGGGTCATGAAGAGACACACGCCAAAGAGCAGTGCAGCAGCAGAGAAGAGATGACAGACAGCTCAATGACTGAAAAACCACTGGTGTTGGGGTTGTCACACACACCAAAGGGCAGCTGGGCACTGTGCCAGAAGTGAACATTTGGATACTGGAAATACACTGACTGGGTTTGGCAAGGTGGATGGTTGCACATGACAAATAACAATATGCTGGCGGGCAAGAATTCACCTTCGGAGCACTGGACAGAAAAGGAGGAAGATAGAGTCAGAATTCCCTCTGTAGAATATGAAGAGAAAATAGAAATCACAGTCTCCCCTTAACTGCCACTAGTTCCACTCACAGTTCATCAGTGCTGCTCAGAAAACAAAACTTGGTCGGAGACCAGCAAAATGCTGCTGATGGTGGGAAGCTTTTTGTGTCAGTCATTATTATTAATATTATTCGTTCTTATTTTGTAGACACTTTATTGATTCCGACTCCCTTACATTTCCCCCAACCTGGTCACTGCTCTCTCTCTCTCTCTCTCTCTCTCTCTCTCTCTCTCTCTCTCTCTCTCTCTCTCTCTCTCTCTCTCTCTCTCTCTCTCTCTCTCTCTCTCTCTCTCTCTTATCGGAGTACAGAATCTCGGAGATTGGTAGTGGCTGGAAGAGATTCCATAGATAGACAGGATGAAGGTCTCGAGTAGGAAACAGAGATAGGGATGGTTGTAGGGTTTGTACATTTTAAAGGGATAGGGAGGGTTGTAGGGGCTTGAGGACGTTAGAGAGATTGGGTGGGCTGGAGGGTTGGAGGATTTTACCGAGGTAAGGGGGTGGGGGGGCTGTATTGGCTTGAGGTGGTTGCGAAGATAGGGGGAGTTGCAGAGCTGGAGCAGGATAAAGGGATATGGCGGGTTGCAGGGCTGGACGCAGTTTCAGCAATAGCGACTGTAATAGGGGTTGCAGGAGGTGCTGCAGTTGGGGAGTATTGCTGGGGCATGTGTAGGATACAGAAATAGGGAGGGGTGAAGAGCCTGACGAGGTTACAGAGATGGGGATGAGGTCATGGAAGGATCTGAACACAAGGATGAATATTTCTTTTTTTTAAAATCATGTTGTTGTACCAGGGTCGAATGTCGGTCAGCAAACACGAGGGATGTGGGTGAACGGGACATAATCCTCGTTAAGAGATGGGACAGCAGGGAGTTGGATATACTGAACTTTATGGAGAGTGAAAATAGGGAGGCCAGTAAGGAGAGTATTTGATTTATCAAGTTTTAGATAACAAAGTCATGTCTGATGGTTTCCACTGTAGATGAGCTGAGACAATGGAGAATATGGACATTATTCACCCTCCCGCTCACATTCAGTGGCACTGTTAGATTGAGATCGCACATTAACCCATTCATAAACCACACTTACTTACTCTCAGATCATAAGTACATACTGCAGTGTCATTCGCCACTCCATGAAAGTTTAAAGCTGTTTTCAAAATATTTTCTGTGTAGATTGGTTCACAGCATGTGCTTCCCATTTGCAACTATGGCATTAATTGCCGATCCTTAATTGCCCCTTGAGAAGATAATTCCCAGCCTTCTGGCTTCAACTAGCTGCTCTTCCCCCGGCAATGGAGCTCCCTCAGATGCTACTATTGAGGGAGTTCCAGGATATGGCTCAGTTCTACAGCCCTCCATGGTAGAATAGCCTGCCAACAAATTCTGTCTTTTTTTTCTCAGGTGGAAACTGGGCCAGTTGGATGAGGGAGTCTGAGGAATTGCCAGAAAGAAATGTAACGTATTTTCTTTCATAACTATTTTAAACATATAAAACAATCTGCTTGCTGCAGCTGGAAAGCCACAAATTCCTCCTGGTGCTGTTGGAGAAGACGAATAATTTTGGCTCATTCCTGTCTCTTCCCGGATTCGCTTTGCCAACAATAACGGCCTTGGCCTCTCTTGTTGTCCGTCAGCGGCCGCCATTTTTGTGAGAGACAAAGACCAAAAAAAAAATAACAAATGAACTTCAAAAGGGCCAGATTAAAATACAGATCATTCCAAATGAATGAAAGAAAACTGAAAATGTTTAAACTAAAGATATTTTTAGGAGCCACATGGGTTAACACATTTAACCCAAACTCCGCTCAATGTGACATACACACAAGTACAAATGTGCAGTCACATTAATAAACACCATCTCAAAGACACACACACTGATACTAATTAAAACTCACCATGTCATTCTCACGAGCAATTAGACACGGGCAATAAATGCTGGCCTAGCTAGCCACGTCCACAACCCATTAAACAATAAAATCAAAGCACACTCACATTCACACACACGCACACACACAAATACACATGCACGCACACCCCTCCCCCCCCCACACTCACACACACAATCCAGTGTGAGTCTTGCAACAGTAGGAACTGACTTCTCGTGGAAAAAATGTTGCTGAGAAGAGAATGAGGGGAAATGAGGAGGAGAGGATGTTGGCGTTAATGTGATAATCGTCGGTATCAGAAAAATATCCTGTGAGGCTGCTAGTACTTCAAAAAAAATGATTGTTCATCATTTCTTGCACATAATAACGGGATCTAATCTGCTCAGTTTAGTTTTCTTATGACTGGTATACGTATAATTAGCTGGAGGCCATTCAGCCCTCAAGTTTGAACTGCCATTCAGTGACATCATAGCAGATCTGAATCTGAAGGCTAAAAACCGCCTCAGAGTTCATATTCCTCAATACACTTGGCGAGAAAAAAAATCTATCTACCGCAGGTTTAAAATTATTCATAAGGCTCCAGCATTTCCTGATTTTTTTTCATGGGTGAGAGTTCCACACAAGCAATATTGCCAATGCGATGCACTGTTTCCTATCTTCCATCATCAATGGCCTGCCTTGGACTTTAAAGGTCTGCCCTCGAATCTAACACCAGCAGGAAAAGGCTAATGTCCACACAATTCTTATTAATTCCTTTCATATCTGAAAAATCTTTAATCAAAACCTACACTGCAGCGCTTCCTATCTCTGTCATCTCCTCCACTACTATAACCCTCCCTATCTCAGTAATTTCTTCCACTTCCACAGCGCTCCCTATGTCTGTAATCTCCTCCAACCCTGAAACGCTCCCTATCTCTGTAAGTTGCTGAGGCCATGAGCTCTGGAATTCCCTCCAAGTCCTACAACTCTCCATATCTCTGAAAACTCCTCCAGCCCCTATACTCTCCATATCTCTGCAACTTCCTGAAGCCCCTACAATCCTACTAATGTCTGTAAGATCCTCCAGCCCCCTAAAGCCCTCCCTATCTCTGTAGCCTCCTTCAGACACTACATCCATCTCGATTTCTGTAATCTCATCAGCCCTGAAAAAATAATACTACCTCTGTCAGATGAACCAGCCTCTACAAACCTCCGTATCGCTTCAATAACATCTGAAACCGTTAACCCTGCCTATGAGTCTGACCTCCTCCAGTCCCCACAGCTGATCCCGATCTTGGTAACATCCTCTAGATAATACAACCCTCCCTATTGCTGGAACATCCTTTAATCCCTACAAGGCTTCCCCGTCTCTGTAACCTCCTCACGTTTCCACAAACCTTACTATCCCTGTAATCTCCAGTAGCCCCGACAACCCTCACTACTTCTGAAAACTCCTCCAGCCCCTGCAAACCTCCCTATCTCTGTGGGCTCCACCAGCCCCTATACCCTCATGAATCCCTACCTACTCCAAGCCCTATCACCATCATAACTCTATATCTTCCACCAGACCCTGCAGCTCTCTGAATCTCTGTAACCTCTTCCAATGCCTTCCCAGCTCTGCAAAATCCTCCAGCCCCTGAAAACCTCCCTATCTCTGTAACCTCCTACAGTCACTAAACCCTCCCTGTCTCTGTAACCTGTCCAACCACAAAAAACTTCCCTATCTCTCTAGTATCCTCCAGCCTTCAAAAGGAGTCAACCGTTTTAGGCCGCATCAGGGCAAAATAAAGAAAAAAATACACGATGCAGACATTTGAAAAGTATTACAGGGTATGTTGGCGGGGAAGCTTAAGAAAGGAATTCCAGAGCTCAGGGCGTAAGCAACTGAAGACACGTCTGCCAATTGTGGAGCGACGTAAATCAGGGACGAAAATCGTCAGAACTGGATGGTCACAGAGATCTTGAAGGAATTGTAGGGCTGCAGGAAAGTCTACAGAGACAGGGCTGCATTCGATTGCAGAGATAGGGTGAGTTTACTTCTGGCCGAGGTTTCAGCGATAGGGATGCTTGTAGTACTAGGTGAGGTTACAGAGATAAGGAGGGCTGTATATTCTGCAGAAGGTTACAGAGATAGTGAGCAGTGTGGGACTGGAGACTGTAACAGAATTAGTGAGGGTCGTAGGTGCTGAAGCAGGTCACAGAGATAGGGAAAGGAGTGAGGGCCAGGGAGGGACTTGAAGAAAGAGGATCTTTTTAATGCCAGAGTTGCTGGACCAGCGGCTAATGTAAATCATCAAGCACAAGAAGTGACAGGTGAACAGGACTTGGTGCGAGTTAGAATTAGGGACAGCTTGAATATTACATTGTACGTTAGAAAACGTTCCTGTCCACAGTACTGGTGAACAGCCTGAATATGTTCATCACAGTAGGCGTCCTCGTGTTTTCTGTTGTATTAATACCTTTCATGTCCAGCCAAATGAAAGAATTTATCACATGGTATTGTATTGCATAGGGGAACAATCAGAGAATAAAATGAACGCAGAGCTTGCTCGATTGCTGCTCACGCTGGCCAACATAAACTCCCACTCATTCCCGTGGTTTAGACAACTGTCTTCTCTCCGCAATTTTCACGGGGTAATATCCGTCTTCAAGAAAATGTTTTAGAAACAAAGAAAAGAGAAAATATTTACAGAATAGAAGGAGGCCATTCGACTCATCATCCTTGTGCTGGATCTATCCAGTCTAATCCCGCTTTTCAGTGTTTGGGGTGTTGCTGAGATAGTCTCTGTGTCACCGAGGGTAATTCATGGGCTCTTGCTGTGCTATGTTGTTTTACAATGCCTTTTAATCAATTTGCTCTCTGTCCCTCTTGCTTTAAGGAATTTTCATTCTGAAAACTGCATCGTGAAGATAGGGTAAGTTTGGGATGAGAAATCCTTGGACAGGAGCTTCCTCCAGAGGGGACGGACTGAGGCCTTGTCCACAGGCTGCACTCAAAGGGACCAAGTGAGTTGTCTCTGTTTATTAGCCCGAGGTTTAATTTCCTCTCTGGGGCCCTGTGTTAACTAGCTCCTGCTGAATTGGGGCCTTGGAGTTTTAGATCGGTTGAAAGACTGGGGTTGAAGGAGCAGCCCCAGGAGGGAGTCCCATTTGCCACTTGCTCCTTCCAGCGCTGTCTGTGAGGTTTGTTGGTGCCCCATTTAATTCATTTTACAGTAGTTCTGAGGTTCGCATTCCCTCCATCTCCGCATTCTTTTCTTTTGTCTCTATCTTGCCCATGCTTTCTCTTCTCTGTCTCGGTTTCACACTCCCCTTCTCCACTTAAACCTTTAATAAATTAATAAAAAAACACACACAGCAATGTCGTTATTTGAAATGGTGAGACAGAATCAACAGCTTGTTCCCGTTTAAAGAGGGAGTTTCACCCTTTCTGGGGACTGAAATCTGGCTATTATCACATTGCTGCTTGTGGGATCTTGCTGTGCTTCCGGTGCACTGCAGCATTACATACATGACAGCAATGAGGACTCTTTAAAATTCAGTTCCTGAGGGTCTGAGTGTGGATTTCTCTGCGTTTTCTCTCCATCTTCCTCTGCTTTTCTCTCCCCTGCACTTTCTCTATTTTAACCATGAATCAATAGGTGCCACAATGTGAGGTGTGGTTATTTTAAACGGCGATAGAGTTACTTCACAGGACAGTTCAATCCAGATTAAATCCCAGATCGAGAGAAGAAGAAACAGATGTGGATGGAGTGCGGGGGTGCTGAGGGGCGGTGGGGCGATGGCGGAGCAGGAAAAAAGACAGGGAGAAGGGTGTTTGTGATTTTAAAACTGCAGGAATGTTTCTCCCTCTGGGATCTCTAAACGTACATCACGAAAAACAGATTATCTGCATCTGATCATATTGCTGGATGTGGGATCTTTCTGTGCAAAGATTGCCTGCAGGTTTCCGACATTGCAGCAGTGATGGCTACTTTAAAGAAATAATTCATTGAGTGTCAACTGCTCCTGAGGGCCAATAATTACAAGAGCTGAACGTGAAGCTGCATAAAGACTTGTTCGAAGTTTAAAGATGGAGTTCAGCATTTTCTGAGAACTGTGATGGGATATCTGGCTATAATCACATTGTGGGATCCTGCTGTGCATACATTCCCGTCATCAATTCCTACATTACAACAGATGGAGAGAAAAAGAGGGAGAGTGAGAAACAGGGGGCGGCACAGTGGCGCAGTGTTTAGCACTGCAGCCCCACAGCTCCAGGGACCCGGGTTCGATTCCGGGTACTGCCTGTGTGGAGTTTGCAAGTTCTCCCTGTGTCTGCGTGGGTTTTCTCCGGGTGCTCCGGTTTCCTCCCACAAGCCAAAAGACTTGCAGGTTGATAGGTTAATTGGCCATTATAGATTGCCCCTGGTATAGGTAGGTGGTAGGGAAATATATAGGGACAGGTGGGGATGTGATAGGAATATGGGATTAGTGTAGGATTAGTATAAATGGGTGGTTGATGTTCGGCACAGACTCGGTGGGCCGAAGGGCCTGTTTCAGTGCAGTATCTCTAATCTAATCTAAGATGAAAGTGGCAGTTTAAACGCAGAGAGACAGGCGAAGTGTGGGAGTGGAAGGGAAGGCAGAGAAAGATGGAGAGAGACAGGGAGAGAGAGGCAGCTGGGGTGTGGGTGAGGGAGGGAAGACAGAGAAAGATAGAGGAAGAGAGAGAGAGAGAGATAAAGGAATCCACAATCAAAACCTTGCTAAACTCAATACTGCTGCGTCACCATTGCTGGGATATTAGTGTGTACAGCTTGCCTGCAGAATTCCCTGCCTTTTAACAGTGACTGAATTTTAGAAGTGAATTCATTGTGTGTAAAGCTCTCCAGAAGGCTTGGGAGTAAAGTCCTGAGCGTGAAGCCGGTATAATTCCCGAATAATGCTGGTGTTTTGGGCAGTGCCATGAATTTGAGTGTTAAATGAAATGTGCAGCAGTCATTTGAATTGAGAGTGAGGTTCTGAGAGTTGATTTCCGTGTCTCTTTCCCTGTCTCTCCATCTGTCTTTCTGAATGAGAGTAACAAGAGGGAGAGAGACGCAGGGGAGTGAGGGAAGCATGGAGAGAATCAGAGGGGGAGAGCAGGTGTAGAGGAGAGGCAGAAACAGATGGACAGAGCCACACAGTGTAATAGAGGGAGAGTGAGAGAGAGAGACGGAGTGACACAACAGGAAATGACAGGGTAAACACATCCACACTTCCCCTTCTTCAGCTCTGTGTCGGGGGATGTGTTTGTAAGATGGGGAGTCACTGAGAGATTGTTTTGTGTTTGTGAGTGAGGGAAAGAGTCCTGGGCTCTTGCTGTGTTTTTTTTCTGTTCAAAAATGCTTTGCTTTCTTTGAATCAATTTTATTTCCCTTATATCCAAGAAGAATCTTTTTAGAAGCTGCAGTTTTGATGATGCAGAGGGAGAATCTTCTGGCCACGTGGAGTCGTCAGACAAGAACTTTAACCTTTGAGGTAAGTAATAATAAAGATATATGTTTCATTGTCAAATTCATTTCTAGATACAGAAAAGAAGACTGTGTGTTTGCGGGGCTGATAGAAAAAAAAATCAAGTGCTGCAAATGCTCAGTATTTCCAGCACGGTTTTTTTTTCAGAATTCCAGCATCCGCAGTATTTTGGTTTTGTGCTTTCGGGGGTCTGCGATTTTTTTTTACCACAAGGGAGGGGCTGGAGGGAGCTCTGAAGTAAATAGTTTGGGAAGTGCTGCTCCAGAACAGTCAATGTAATCCCGTAGATTTCCCTCTCAACATCTCTTGCTGCAACCTGTTCCCTGCACCTACCTCCATGTTCCGTGCTCTGTTTCTTCACATCTTTAAATCCCTATCTCTGTATCTCTCCACATCGTTTCTATCTCTGGCCCTCTCTAGAGTCTCACAAGTTTTCATTTTCATTCTCTTTCTGCCACTCTCTGCATCTTTATCTGTCTCTCTCTCAGTCCATTTCTTCACTCTGACACTTCCAAATACCTGACTCTTTCCATCTTTGCTCCTCCTTTCCTGAAAGATTATCCCTGCTTCCCCCACCCCCCCATGTCCCGGGGCTCCACTCGTTATTATGTTAACACATCTTACATTGTATCTCTGCCCCTCCACTTCTTTCCATCTCTGCGTCTCTCAATATCTATATCGTTGCTGTGTTCACTCTCTGCACCTCCAGCTGTCAATGTAACTCTGTTACCTCTGTTCTCAGTTTCTCTCTCACTGGTTTCTGACTACCTGCTTCTCATTCTCCATCTCCTTTTCCATTTATTTTTCTCGGTGGTGGATTTGAACTTGCTGACCTAGTGTTGTACAGGGTGATTGTGAACAGGGATCCTGCTTTCCATCAGTTTAGCTCCCATTGAGGTAAAAACAGGGGAGAGATGCTGAACGGACAGCCGATTCACAACAACCCTCCTCCCCTCCATCCTGGTTTGCACCATTGGCACCAAGTCCGAGTCCAGCCCAGAGTTTCTTTGTCTCTCTCTGTACCTGCTCCGGGACTGTCTCTACCTGCCTTCCTGTGGCTCAAGGAGGGAAGGGACTGATCAGCCATGATCTAACATGGGTGGAACCGGCTCAAAGGGCTCAATGGCCTCTTCCCGTCCTTGTGTCAGTCAATGTGTGCGTCTTTGTCTGTCCTCCTCTGCTTCATTCCCTGAAGCTGACGGGAGAACAGGTGAAACGCCTTTTTGCAGACGGGGATGTGTCTGGGCTGGGATGCCGTTAGCCTCTGGGTGTTCGTCATTGCTCTATGCCCGGCCCTGCCGTTGGCCGTACATGAGTTAAAGTTGCCGGGGGTCTGGGAGCCAGTTGATGGAATTCCAGTGGCTTACCCAGACCAGCAATTAAAGAGACTTATCAATTGTCGGGAGACGGAGCCACACCCAGGAAAGTGATGGAGGTTGGAATTTCACGGGATGGGGTTGGGGGAGGGGGGAATGGGGGCGGACTGTTGACTGGGATGGAAGTTACATGGGGGGCGAGGGGTGGGGATGCTCACGGGGGAGATGGTACAGGATGGGAATTAGTAGAGTGGGGCTTTTAGAGGACAGGGAGGGTATTTAGAAAGGGGGGCATTTACAGTGGGCACAGTGGGAAGAAATAGAGGACAATATTTACACAGGGAATTAGTTATGCTAAAATGCAAGGGGAAGGATTCTCCAGGTTTAAAACTGGAGGGGGAGGATACTCCAGGTTTAAAATGGGAGGGGGAGTGCATATTCTCCAGTCTGTTCATGGGGTGTTTAAATGTGGGAATTTTGACGGGGAGGGTAGGGATTAATTACATGGGGGGCCGGTTCACAGGTGGAGCATTTTTGGGAGTCTGTTCACAGGGGGTTTTTGATGGGAGTTTGTTCCTCGGGGTATTTAGATGGGAGCCTGTTCCTGGGAGTGCCTAGATCGGAGTCTGTTCACAGGAGGGGTATTTAGATGGGAGTCTGTTCACAGGAGGGGTACTTAGATGGGAGTCTGTTCCTGGGGGTACTTAGGTTGGAGTCTGTTCAGGGGGTAATTAGATGGGGGAACTGTTCACAGGAAGGGTATTTAGATGTGAGTCTGTTCCTAGGGGTATTTAGATGGGAGTCTGTTCACAGGAGAGATATCAGATAGGGGTGTAGACGAGGGGTAATTAGATGGGGGCGTCTCTTCAAGGGGTGGGGGGATTCGCAGTGCAGGAATTTACCAGGGGGCGAAATGTTGCCTTTTTTAAACATTGAGTTGGGAGAGGAGGACATATGCGGGGGGTAGAAATAATTTGCGGGGGAGGGAAGAAATTTACCGGGGGGGGGGGGATAAATTTGCAGGGGGAAAATTGTGACGGGGGAATAATTTGCTGGGCGGAATTTTCAGCATTCTGAATGCACATCTTGACTCACTCTTCCATCAGTAAAAACACCCACTCCCCTTCTAATGGCACCTTCCCATGCAAATACTGGAGATGCATCACCTGCCCTTTCACGTCCTCTCTTTCAACCGTCAGGGCTGCAAGCACTCTTTCCAGGTGAAACAGTGATTTACTTGTACTTGCACAGTGGTGCACTGGTTGGCACCGCAGCCTCACAGCTCCCGCGACCCGGGTTTAGTTCTGGCTACTGCCTTTGTGGAGTTTGCAAGTTCTCAGTGTGACTGCGTGGGGTTCCGCCAGGTTCTCTGGTTTCCTCCCACAGTCAAGGACTTGCAGGTTGATAGGTAAATTGGCCATTGTAAATTGCTCCCAGTGTCGGTAGGTGGTAGGAGAATGGTCGGGAATGTGGGGTTAATTTCGGATTAGTATAAATGGGTGGTTGTTGGTTGGCACAGACTCGGTGGGCCGGAGGGCTTTTTTCAGTGCTGTATCTTTAAATAAAAAAATGTTGTATTCACGATCATTGTCCTTTACACTGAGGAAACCAAACACATGTTCAGTTTTGCTGAGCACTTCCAATAAGACTGCAAACGTGATGCTTAGCTTCCAGTCACTTGTCATTATAATTCCCTGCCCAATTCCCATGCTGACCTCTCTGTCCAGGGCCTGCTCCACGGTTTCAATCTTCCGGAATCAGCAGCAACTTCAAAAGCGCACGTGATAACGACTCCTCCATTTGTTTTTGACAGCGGGGGTTGGGAATGATTCCGCTCTCCATTCAATCATTCATGCCTTCCACCCTATCACAGTTATTCTCTTCAGTTATTTTGTTCCTTTCCTCTGTTCCCCTTTTCCCACCCTCTGTTCTTACTTATATACTGCTGCAACAGGACACTTTATCGTTCTGGCGAAAATTCTCCAGCCGGGAATTTTAACTCTGTTCCTCTTTCTAAAAATGCTACCTTGCCTACAAGGCAGTTTCAGCACTTGATGTTAATTTCTCAGCTTCCCCGCTTCCGCAGGATTTTGCCTTTTTACAGAAGGAAATGTCATAGAATGTTACAGAAGAAGTGAGGTTGCAATTGAATGTAAAGAGAAAGAAATACATGCAATAGAAACATGACTTTGGAGGGGCTGGCAAAAAGGTGCGATGAGGGGATGAGGAAAGTGATCTCATTAGAAATACATTTTGTAACTTGCTGCCTTGCTGTCGAGGGCAGCCACCTCGATTACCATTACCACATCACTGTTTTACTTGCCCAATTGTGCTGTATCAGCCCACTGTCGAGCGGCATTGTGTTTCTGAATCGTACCTCTCAGAAATGCCGCACAATTATACTCCATATAAGGCCTGTGTAGCTTTCGAGGGTAACTTGCCGAATCATTGAGGAAACGTAATCACTCAGTGAGACTGTCTGGAGAATCAGAACACAAAGACACACTGACTGGTAATCAGAAGTTCCAAACATTCACCATCGTTGAACTGTGCAGGGAGGGATGTGATGTGTTTCTTGTAAGCATTACAGAATGTGTTTTATAAAAGGTGATCACTTGGAATCAACAAAGAATTTCCATTACCGAAATATATGAAAAGCAGCTCACAGTCTGCAGGACCTCAGAACAGTCACTGTGTGTTTTGCTGTTCTGTTCAACTGAGTGGAAGCGCCTGACAATGTGATGATTTCTGTGACATCAACATACTGCTGTGGGACATTTCACCTCGGACTTTGAACTTAGCTACATAAAATCCATAAGGACATAGTATCGGGGGAAGAATGTGACAGCTTAGTGACTGCAAATAAACTGATCTCTTATTACAAAGACTGACTCACAGTACAAAGATACGGTAATCGGTGAACACTTTCCAAAATGTAAAACCCAAAATCAACAGGTCACGATAAATGACTAAGTTCAAATCAATCAGCAAAGTTAGGTAAAGCAGGAGCATCAATTCTCCCTGTGGTTTCAAAGTAAAATAGATGAACTCCTGAAATGTTCAGGCTGTTTTCTCTACCTGCATATATAGGTTAATGAAACAGCAATACTGTTAATAATCTAGTCAGGCGAGTGAGGCTGTGTTACTGTAAACGGTTAACTCCTTGTGATCCAATCACCAGGAATGTAGCCTCTAATAATGTCATTTGTTAACTCACTATGATTCAATGCAAAGATGAGAGCTGAAGATAGATGGTTGTTTCAATAAACTGACCACTGCAACTCAATAAATAAAAATGAATGTCAGCCTGATATATCCGGGAGTAAATTTAGACCTGGAGAATGAAAATAGCCTGAAGATCGAATGCTGATCAATGAATTAGCACAGCTGAGGTTTCACTATAAAGTTACCACAAGTAGAAAACCTTGAAATGAATTCATTCCCCGGATGTGCAACAGCAACTCTCCTGAAATGGACATTTAACCAAAGAATTCACAAACTATATTGGAACCAGGCTAATAACTCTGATAACTTTGCCATCCACTCACTGGTTTCTGCAGGGATATCGGGTCCTGTCATAATCTGATAGGTTTGTCCCCCGGAGTTATGTTTTGCAGGTATCAAACAGACTGACAATACAGTAAGTATGAGATATGTGTGTTGACAGCAACTGGTTGCCACAGCAACTTGAATTACTCGTACATAATGATGGAGGTTTAAGATGTTTGGTATGGGTCTCTTGTATCTGTGAGAAGCCGGCCAATCCTGTAAATCATAAATACTGTTACATATTCATTGAGAGATACAGCACTGAAACAGGCCCTTCGGAAACCCACTCTGTGCCGATCAACAACCACCCATTTATGCTAATCCTAAATTAATCCCACATTCCCTAGCTAAACTCGGGGCAATTTATAATGGTCAATTTACCGAACAACCTGCAGGTCTTTTGCTGTGAGAGGAAACCGGAACATCCGGCAGAATCCCACACGGTCACAGGGAGAAATTACAAACTCCACACAGGCAGTACCCAGACCTAAACCCGGGTCACTGGAGCTGTGAGGCTGCGGTGCAAACCACTGCACCACTGTGCCGCCCTGATTAGCCATTAACATTCTGAAAATGGTGCAAGTAACGAAGGAACATCCAGTAAGCACTGATATTCGGATGTAACTTATGCCACACATGCAGGATCCTATATAAACGTTGAAATTCGAGGATCTCCTTGTCAACACGGTAATTTCCGAGTATCTCTGTCAATAGATAACATTAACGGGACACAATAAATACTGACAGTTGCATGGTCTCCTGTAACGAAAATCTGATGGACACAGAAGATATTACAAGACTCCCAGAAATTCTTTTCAAATGCTGTCACTTCAATGGACAAATTGTATTCATTGATAAGCAATCCCCGAACTGTCTGTCGTTAACATAAATCCAGAGGTCTATTTGTAAATGCTGAGAATGCCCAACGATTCTGTGAAAACTAGTACATAGTCTCACTCCCAGTATTCTCTTGCAAATAAATTCTCGCACCCGAGGGATCCCCTGTACACACAACTCGCAATCCAGGGATGTCATGTAATTGTTCAAATGGCGAGATGCAATTACCGCCAAGAGCCGCGAATATACGTTGTTAAATGATAAAACAAATACAGTAAAGCATGCTTCAGACAGTTACTAACTGGATATTGTAGTGTTTTGACAATTGTATTGTCCATATTGTTCATTTGAGGCTACCATGCACACACGAGCCAGCAGATGGCACTGAAAGAGAAAGTGAAAGAAAACAGAGTAAAGAAGACTCCATTGTGTTCAAGAGTTTGCTGACTCGGTCCTCAGTCTTTTCCTCATATGTCTTATTAAACTCTGCTAAACCACAGGCCAGTCCAGAGACCATCAGAGTCGTTGATCGTTACAAGGAACAGGCAGCAGTAATGAGGTGGTTAATGAAACAAAAAGACAGTAGTTTACTGAATTAATAGTTGGAGATGGAGGCTCACCAGGAACGAACGAGCAGAGATAGCACAACCTGTGGACACTCTGAACCGCCATATGTATCATAATTTCTATATATACTATATGGCAATTTGAATATACACATTGAAACTCCCAGATCATACGCTTCCAGGCTATTGTTTTCAGTTGTTGATCCATTCTCTCCCTCTTTGTAAAGCTACAGGTGCCTGCCAGTCATTGACGCAATAGTAGAGTAACACTGCAAGGAGAATCTTATTGACATCAAAGAGAAACCTTGCAGTGGCACAAATAGGTCCCTTGGAAAGTGCCATGAATCACAGTCACTAAACAAACAAGGTCAGCAACATGCTTTCTTCTGAACACGTTATATGTCAAACCGTGTACTTGCCCAGATATTGCGCAGACATGAATTGAAACTTCCCAAAGCCCAGAATATAATTTGATTGACTGTTCCACTGGTGAAAACTGCACAGCGCAATAGTTACATTGGTATAACACTGTCCATATCTGCCTGTGGATTCTGAACGGTGTCATGCTTGCATTTAAACAGTACTGCCTCCCTCTGCTGGTGAATACTGCACAGTACAATTGTTGCATTGATACAGCAATACCTCCATTCTTTTGTCGGTATGACAGTGCAGTATTATATTTATATAGTAATGATGAGTGCAAAGACTAAAATTATATAATAAAGTCTACCTCATTTGGTGAATACCAGCTTACACCTCTGGTGGGGTAGACTAAAGAGTGCACTGGCTACATTTTCACAGTGATATCCTCGTCTCTTTGGAATACAGAATAGTGCTTTGCTTATTGTTACGATCAGGTGACGAGGGGTCACACTACACCCCAATTGTCCTTCTTCTCATTTGACCGCAGCAGGGGTTATTCCTTTCTAAACACTGGATGTACTTATCACTCGAGTGAGTGTTTTACCTTTGTCCTTTGTTGTGATCGTAAAAGAAACAATTGGACAAGTTTTCTTGAGTTTAAACAAGGAAGAGGTGAGTTTATTATACTTAATAATTAAACGTTTAAAGTAGGTTGCCAATCCATGAAGTTAAAAAAATCCCCTTTTTATAGCAGGTTTTCTTGACATTATGTTTAATATCATAATGCTTACCACCACTGGTAGATCCACTTCCATAAACTGCACCAATGGCTCCAACTGATGCAATATGTGTTTATCCAGTATTTCATAACTGTTTCATGGTCAAGAAAATAAATGTGCACGGCATCTATAGAATGACACATTGCACATCAACTGGCCACTAACCATAAACGGACAGTTGTTTCATAAACTGACCTCCTACGGAAAAACTGAACAAGGTCAAATAAACTGACCCCGACCACACATCTAAACTATTCAGAAAATGCTGCGTGACTCACTAACTTAACAGGTCTCTAAAACGGACACATCGCAGCAAAATACATAACCATCGACATTGATTTGTTTTGCGAAATGTTCTCTTCTTTTCTTCTTGTCCTAGATGTGCATCTCTTTAAGGGAGCTGCGGCAAATTGTAGGTGCCTCTCCACTCTCACAGATATGAGGTTGCTTAGCCTGCCCAGTACTCATATTTAGCTTTTACTGTCTCTGCTGACAGATTCTTCTGCACGACTATGCCCTTCAGAAGCAGGAGAACCAAGCCAGCAATACCAATCTGAACAGTCACCCCTCTGACTTCAACACACACCAGTTCAGCATTTAGCACAATGCATGGGAATGATGGTGCGATAGCACAGTCTGTGCAGGGTGAAGTTCACATTGCAAGTGATGAGCACGGGTAGTGGTGAAAGGCACAGTAGAGGACAGAGGAGGCAGGCGAGTGCGCCCTGACCCAAAGTTTGCTGAAGAGTGTGGGGAATTCAATGCCTGGCTGTTCACGCAAAGGAAATTGGAATAGTACCAGCAGAGAACGGTTGCGTGGGTAACCTGTCAAAGACTTTCAACATCATGGATGAGACTATGGAGGAGCCAACAGTCTATGAATGGCACCCGGACGTTCCTGTTCATGGAACGAGTTGCCTGTGTTCTCTGATGAAGAATGTGTTGTCCTCCACGGAAGCTTACTATGCAAGAGCCCTGGTAATCACCAAGGCCAGCTTTGATTGAAACCCAACCTGCTGCTATTGGGGCTTTGGTTTCTACAGTGACGTCCAGCCTCGAAAAGTAGTGAAGCAGCGTTGACAGATTTACTGGTTCAAATGGAGAGGAGCTTTGGTCGGATCAGTGGTGTCCTTTAGTTTTCTCTCATGCAGATCAGTGAGAGATAATGCACAGCCCCATGGGATCAGACTGGCGCGACAGCAGCTGCAGGTAGTGTCCTCTTTCAAGAGGGAAGTACATCTGTGCCCTTGACAGACCCTCGTCCCATGCCCATGCACGCACCAGCAATGTAGTCCAGATGCACCAACCAGAAGCCAGTCCCATTCTCGGTCGCACCGCCGAAAATGCTGGTTGTAAATATCTGCAGTAACATTTTAACGACAGCTGCAAGCGTCCACCACGCTGAATTAAAAGGGGCAGCTCTATAATTAGAAAATACCAGCCTTCAAGGGAACACTATTAGGTGGCACATGAATGAATATTAATTTGAGTGCAATTTATTAACGTAATATTAGTCAAACATTTATCCATGTCAATTTGTGCAAAATGTTTTAGTAATAACTTAGGACCCTCACAGTGTGTGGGCGTGGGAATGCCTCATGCAGGGATTTTCTCTGTCCAGGTGCAGTGGAGATTTGACCTAAATGTAGGGGAAGAATCATCTCCGTGGGTCACTTGGTGCAGGGATGGGAGGAAGGGGTTTGAGTAGCATTTCAATGCAACCAATATTTAATCACTTGTTCTCAGACTTCACATGTTACTCGCTGCTTCACCGTGCAATGCCAGGCACCACGTGGTCAGCTTTCGATGTGGTCTCCAATTCTGCTGCACAATGACAGTGCAGTGACTGGCACGACAGAACCATCTCTCAGTGTGGGCTCCAGGTCTGGCTGCTGATACATGGCAGTGGGAGGGAAATATGAAATAATTGTCAAAGAGGACCACATATCTGCCAATATGATAGGAAAGAGGAAGGTTGAGTCCAGGGTAACTGCTACTGTCGTGAGTCAATAGGGGATCCGGACACCGAGCACGAACCCATACTTCCTCCAATTCAACTTGCTCGTCCATTACAAATACCCGCTATTCAAAAATACAGGAGCAATTTTAGGGCTGAAAAGTGCTAATATAAAGTTGACGTGTTCATTGAAGCCTCATCGAATCGCCGTTTGTTCTCAACAGAATAGACTACATTGTGAGTAACAAATACCATGTATTCAGTTCGAAGTAGGTACAATTAGATGCTTGCTTCATCCAGAAAGAATGTTTGGGACGCTCTCTGTGAAAAGGGAAGAGGGGAAAGAACAGGTGTTGCATCATTCAACCATTGCATGAGATGTTTTTTGTTGCGAGAGGAGTGATTCTGGGATTGACAGAGGACTAACCAAGAGCTTGACAGAGGGAATAGTGCCTTTGGATTGTTGAATGGGGAAGGGAGGGAATGATGCCTTTATTCGTCACATGGCGCTGGCGGCTGAAATTGCAGAAAACTGTTGAATATGTAGGTGTTGCTGTGGCAAGGCTAACTGGATCATGGCTCTGGTGGTGACGAGAAGGGATGAGGGCGGAATTGCAGGTTACGTGCCTGAAGAAGGGAACTCTTCAGCCGATCAAAGGCAGAAGCCAATTCGGAAATGATGATGTGGAAGGTGGCATCATTGGAACTGCTGTAACAGAGATGTAGATACCTGGAGAAGGCAATAGAGACCTGACACGAAGCAGGATGGGGGAGGTGGGGTGCATAATCGAGCTAGGTCTCTGGGTTGGTGGCTACAGACAGACATTGTGAGCTACCTGCCGATCCTCAGTTTTAGAAATAAGATTTCGAGGAATCGAATTGGGGATGGGTCGTGTAAAGGTAAAGTAGGGCTGGCAGCGAGAAGCAAAGTTAATTCCTTTCAGCTGAGAATGAGGTCAGGAAACTACAATGAAATAGTCATCAATGTTACCAAACAAGATGTCGTGTGCTGGTGGGACGTAAAGGTGTCAAACAACTGGATGGCGAGGCGAGGGATAGCGATGCAGAGAGGCTGCACGTCCTATTCAGAGATACAGGTGTAGGTGGAAGATACATCCTGGTGAAAGATGGACTGCAAAGCGACTGGACATCCCGGTGTGGGATGGAAAAGTACAGACCTGAATATTTTGAATGGGCTAAGTTGCAGATGGTTTGAACATCCTGGTAAGAGATGGACATATTGAGGGTATGGCCGTCCTGATGAGGGATGGACTTGTAGGGATCCAAATTTCCTGAATGGATTGAGTTTTAATAAGATTGATCGTCCTAGTGAGAGATAGAGTTTTAAGAGAATTACATGCTCTAGAGAGAGAAAGAGAAGTTTAAAGGGAATGAACATCTTGGTGAGAGATGTAAATGTAGAGTGGTTGGACGGCCTGGGGAGAGATGAAGTTGAGGGAGTCTACATGTCCTGTTTACAGTGTTGGACTGGATGTCCATGGTGAAAAGGAAAAATTTCTGGACAGAAAACCAGAGCAGCTAAAATCGTGGATGGCTGCAGAAGAAGACAAGGGGACAAAGTGCAATATAAAGAGTTAGGATCCATCGGAAAGGAACAGATTGAAATGTTGAGTCTAACGATGTAGCCTTGTTTGTGGATGTTTGGAGGATTTAGAAGGGGCTGTGCGCGGTCACAGGCACGGGGTGAAGATCTCAAGAGGAAATGAGTTCAAAGATAGTATGGGAAAGGATGACATGATGTTCAGTGGTGGACTCATGGTTTGGGGGAAGTGGAACGATATGTCAGAGAGTTCGTGTTTAGGCTCCCCAAGGTAGAGGTCTTTACAACAAACAACAACAGCGATTCCATTGTCAGCAGGTTTAATGACAATGTCAGGGTTGAGAGAATAAAGTGCTGCACATCACAGGGAGATAGATAAGAGAGAGTAAAGGGGGCGGAATTCATTTCATAAAACTTGCCTCCATCTTAACACAAACCTTCACTCTTTTACTCTCTTCAGTCCCCCTTTTTCCGTGGTTCTGTATTTGCTAAAAGTAATTAATCTCGACTAATATATATTTCTGAAGAAATAGCAATTACGTTCAAAGCTAGTCCTGTGTCTCTCGCCACAGATGATATCTCAGCTGTTAAGTGTTTCCAGCATGATTCGTTTTCAATTCAAATGATGTTCGCCGTCTGCTGGTGGATACGGGTATTTCAGTAAGCCGACGAATCACAAAAATCACAATTTTCTGGAGAGTAATGCATGGTGTAGCTGCTCTCCCGACAGAGTAACAATTGCGCTCTGCTGATGACTAACTGAAATGTTTAAAATTGACGGCAAAATCGCATGAATTTCTGACCAGTTTCTCCTGCTCTCCCAAAATACTCCGGGATAGAGTAGCGCAGGAAAACATTATATTGTATCTCGAAATTGGTGTATATTTAGTCCTTGAACCACAATACAGTCGTTAATATTGACAAAGGCACAAATTCCAACTGCAACATTGAATAAATCACTTTAATTATATTTGAAGGTTATTCCCATTGTGCATCAACACTTACATTAGAAACTGCAGTAATTTGTCCATATCGAGTATGTGGTGGTGGAGGAAGAAGTTACAATAAATGCAGATTAAAGAGACAGACCATTTATTTGTCACCTGACGTGTTCTAAACCTTTTTTAACAGGATATGGAAAAGTGAATCGGTTACAAAACGAAGTTTGCATAAACTCTTCATTAATAAGCACCGGTTTTAATCTCTGTAACAGTGTTGGTAATTACATGCGGAGTAATATATCTCAGTACTTGCACAGACAGAGAAATGATCCGAAATCAATTCTGTTTGGTATTTTAATTAAACAGAAAACACGCACCTTCAGACAAAATATAGAGAAAAGCCAAATCTAGTTATTACAACACAATGTAAAATGATGGTTGATAAAAAATAAAGTGATGTTTATATCGTAAAACAAAGCACAATTATCATGTTCACACTGTTGGGAAAGTTCATGCCGTTCCTTCAGATTTAACACAGAATAACACATCAGTCTGTGATCCACCTCCAGACATCATACACTGGATTTGACGCTGACTTTTACCTGAAAGGACAACAAAAACGACTTGAGAGGTTTACAGCAATGTTAACCACCAAGCAAATACATCAAATACAGTATATGATCACCCCAGAATATTTCTGCTTCAATAAGCCTCCTATTTCTTTTGTAAGTACAGAAAATGTTCTCTTTTTTTTAGAGATACAGCACTGAAACAGGCCCTTCGGCCCACCGAGTCTCTGCCGACCATCAACCACCCATTTTTACTAGTCCTACACTAATCCCATATTCGTACAAGATCCCCACCTGTTCCGACATTTCCCTGCCACCAACGTCTACTAGGGGCAATTTATAATGACCAATTTACCAATCAACTGCAAATCTTTTGTTGGTGGGAGGAAACCCAGCGAAAACCCAGACACAGGGAGAACTTGCAAACTCAACACAGGCAGTACCCAGAATTGAACCCGGATCGCTGGAGCTGAGAGGCTGCGGTGCTAACCACTGTGCCGCCCATCATCTTTCTGATACTTTGGGATCAATATCGATATTCTTAATATCGGAAACAGCTGGGACTGCACACTGTCAGCACAATACACGGAACAAATTATAAAACATTGGTCTTACCAGACTGATGGAGATGTAAGATGCTGAACCACACAGTCAGTGCCCATCTTTGGTGTAATGTCTGCTATTGTGAACGTGTCATAGTGAACATCCTCATTGTTTTCAGGAATGGAGGGAGGCATCAAAGCGGGATCAGTGCGGGTCTGAGAGCTGTGTACTGCGGAGGGAAAGATCATGGATTAATGATTGGACTGAAAGCGGGATCAGTGCTGGTCTGAGAGCTGTATACTGTGGAGTGAAAGATTATGGATTAATGATTGGACTGAATGCGGGTTCAGTGCGGGTCTGTGAGCTGTATACTGTGGAGAGAAAGATTATGGATTAATGATTGGACTGAATGCGGGATCAGTGCTGGTCTGAGAGCTGTATACTGTGGAGAGAAAGATTATGGATTAATGATTGGACTGAAAGTGGGTTCAGTGCGGGTCTGTGAGCTGCATACTGTGGAGAGAAAGATTATGCATTAATGATTGGACTGAAAGTGGGTTCAGTGCGTGTCTGAGAGCTGTATACTGTGGAGAGAAAGATTATGGATTAATGATTGGACTGAATGCGGGTTCAGTGCGGGTCTGAGAGCTGTATACTGTGGAGAGAAAGATTATGGATTAATGATTGGACTGAAAGTGGGTTCAGTGCGTGTCTGAGAGCTGTATACTGTGGAGAGAAAGATTATGGATTAATGATTGGACTGAATGCGGGTTCAGTGCGGGTCTGAGAGCTGTATACTGTGGAGAGAAAGATTATGCATTAATGATTGGTCTGAAAGCGGGATCAGTGCGGGTCTGAGAACTGTATACTGTGGAGAGAAAGATTATGGATTAATGATTGACTGAAAGCTGGTCCAATGCGGGTCATCTATATACGTATAACGTAAAGGGGACTGGAATTTGTTGGCCTCGGAATGTTTTCCATCTCCATTCACTGTGTTGTTTTTTTTTACCGCTGGGTGATAGCAGATGAAATGGATCAGCGAAGACTGAATCAGGCAGTTCAGATTGAGCACCTGGAAGATTTCCAGTCAAAGTGTTAGCAAGAGAGATATCACACAGCGAATAACATAAGGGTGTCTTTTCTAAAATATTTCAAGCATTGTTTTGTCTAATTTCCTTTAATCACAACATGTATTTAAATCAACCAGCAGTCTGTGACATCGCCGAGTGGAACGAAATTCAAAGTAGTGACAGAGAGCTGGTGACTGTGGGAGTTTAACTCACCGAGAGTGGAGAGATCACCGCCGGCACTTGTGAAGAGATCATCAGGACTACTGTCCAGCAACAAGTGACCATCCTGAGTGTCAATGGCTCCAGTCTCAACATCATCATAATCACCCGGAACCAGACCTGGGAGGAAATAATGATTTTCACTGAAATTAAATGGTAATACTGAATACTTAGAATTATATTATTAGACATCAGTCGACACGGGCCAGCCAGGGTAAACTGTAATCTTCAGCCGTAGTGAGATTAGAGGCTGGCGAATGATGGGACCGTGTCGTGTCACGATAGGCGAGTCATAGCTCATGCGATGTTTAAAATGCAGCCTGTAATCGATTGAAAGGAAGGGGCAGTGTAGGATATTGGTTGGGAGACTGACAACCTGTATGTTTGGCAGATGGCAGCAGCCAGAGCAAGGTTGGCGCCCAGGTTTTCGCATGCCTCCATGGAAGTGCTCCTCCAGGCAGCAAGGGCAAGGAGGGAAGCGCTTTTCCATCGGGACCGGAGGAGGAGGCCAGTGAGGCAGGTGGGGAGGGCATGGCAGGACATTGAGCAGGGAGTGAGCAGCCGTGAGGTAGTCCCATGTAAGAGGTTTCAGTGCAGGAACGGGATCAATGCCCTGATATAGTATGACAAGGTGATTGCAGTGCCTAACATTAATTTGACAGCCTTAAATGTCACAAATGATAAAAATTAAATTGGAGAAGGGGTGCCTCACTCATTTGTTCAGATGTTCCTACACCATGGAGCACAGCTCAGTGCCCACCTTCTTGGAGAAGCACAATCTTCAGTGACACTGCTGTTCCGATATTTGCAGGAAGCAGAGCCTCTGATGGTAAGCCCTCTCTGGTGGGTAGCATCTTCTGCACTCAAGAAGCTGGTTGCGTGCGGCTGTGTGCCCTGCTCATCCACACTCTTTTCCAGCCTCATGATTATTGTCCCTGTCTGGGTGCTGCTGCCCATCTCCTGGGAACTGCAGCTGCTTCCATCTCTCATTCTCCTCCACAATGGGAGGCCTCAAAACCGGCGTGGCGTAGACCTATTGTAAATTGCTGCACTCACTTCTCAAGGTCTCCATTCTTTTTACTTGGTGTAGGTAAGTTTCAAGTCGGAGAGGATGCTCATCCTAAATACCTCTGTTATGATCGCCAAGATAGGTCAGCCTCCAGATTGCCAATACCGCGATACAGTATCTCTCCCCCTCCCTCCAGTGCCACAATGCTTTTCACAGCCAAAACTGACCTTCCTCTGACCTTCCCCCTCCTTATAGATGGCGAGTCTCTGAAAACTGTTGTCGCCTTTCATTAAATTGTGAATGGTTTGGAAAATTGCCATGAATTTCCTGTTTATTGACTCAATTGCCTGCCCAGTGCCTTAAAGTGCAGCCTCCACCCACCAGCTCGGCCGCTGCCAGGAATATCACTTAACAGAGTAAATACGTCGGGCTTCCTTTGCACTGCTATCCAGCGGCAATTTCCCTCCCAGTCTGTCGCCACTGTGTGACAAAATTCTGCCCTCCGTTTTAAAGTCACATCTGTCCCATTGAATCACCCATTCAACATACAAACAAATGTCACATTTCACCGCCCACACAACAGTGTCAGAAATCACAATAATTGAATGTTTCATTCCATTAAAGTATTGGTTGCAATCGGTATTATTCTGCAGACATCCAAATTATTTCTCCTTTCTTAAAAACTAAAATCCCTCAGCAAATCCCCATGCATTCAGCAGCATCATTTTACAGCGATTAAGTTCTGATATATTTAGTTGTTGATTTTAGATAACAGACTGCGTGATGGATTAAAAAAACGTGATGGTAACAAATAAAAATGTACCCACCCTGAATACTGGAGGAGTTTCCTTCAGGATTTTCTGATCCAGGATCCGTATCACCCAAACTGTGACTGGTGTAATATTCAATCCGATTTAGGGACTCAATGGAATCAGCAACTGTTAAACACAAACATGGATGGTTATTGGAGAGATCGATTGGGACGTTCCAGCAAATAACATAATGCCGTCATCATCTGGTGACAATGTCCTGGGACTTTGTATCTGACACGATTGTGAAACATTTATCACAGGGACTGCAGTAGTTCAAGAGCAACTCGGGATGGACCAAATATGTTGGCTCATCCAGCGAGCAGTTAAAACAATACGCAGTACAGCTGGTGGTTCAGATTTCAGACATCAGAGCAGAGACAATAGTGTAAAACATAATCAGTTCGCACAGTTTCATAATCCAGAATCCCTCCAAACTGTCCGCGTTTCTTTCAATTTCAGAGTCTCAAATGGATGGTGGTGGCTTTAAACCCGAACCCCACCCCGGATAATGGGGCAGAAAAGTGTAAAGAGTGCAAGGAGACGAATAACGGATTTGTTCTTTACTGTTTTTTTTTGCAACCTGAGAAATTAATCTCAATGGTTAAATTGCCCTCTAAATATATCGCAAGACAAAACTTTTATCGATTTGCTAGTGTTGTTGCCCCAGTATTGTGAAACAGAATTTGTAGATTAATGTTAAACTTCAGAATACAAAGTGTTAGGATATGTTTTTTGGAGAAACCACCGACTTCAGTTAAGGAGTTCCTGATGGAGACGTGTTTCTGATCCAGAAATCCAGTCACTTAGAGAAATAAACTGTGTGTCAATGTGACTGTCTCCTCCTGAGAGCAGTGTCTATTTGTGGTCTTGCTTAAATGGAGTAAAATGATATGATAGTTACAAACAAACAGAAATCACGTTCTTTAAGCAGTAGCAATGGGTGGAAATCTTCCCAACCCCATTGCTAATCTTGCAATACGCACAGATATAGACACACTCGCACTGTGATATGACTCCTTCACCTGGGGATAGCGAGCGGATTTCTGACAGTGTTCAGTCAGTAAACTGACCATTAACATGGGGTAGTTAAGTGGAAGTGACATTTGTCTTGTGAACATTCGGCATGAAATATAAAACACAGACCTGAACGCCGGATCTGATAGGAATCCTTGCCAGGTGGAATATTCCCAATCTCTTCATAAATTGCTTGGTATAAACCAGCCGGTGAACCCTTGCCACTAGTGACAGAACCTGTCAGATGGAGGGTGGGAAGATGAAAGTTTAGTTGCAACCCACGAGCGTTGAACAGTAAATTATCTGCGAACACATCCAAATCACAGAGACGGAGAAAGTAAAGGGACAAAGTCGGGTACAGTGAATGCAGAGTAGTTTTGTTGTGCGTATTTTCATGCATGTCTATGTGTCAATTTTACTGCATATCCCTATGTTCACCTGCAGCAGACTGAGGACAAATGTGTTGACTGAGTAAAAAATTTCAATCAAGTTTGTTAGAAGCGATCTCTCCCTAACAAAGCCATGCTGACTGTCCCTGATTAATGCCTGCCTCTCCAATTGGAGATTAATCGGGTTCCTCAAAATTGTTTCAATATTTTCCCTTCCACTGACGTTAGATTCACCTGCCTGTAATTACCTGGTTTAACCCTGCTACCCTTCTTGAATAATGGTACGACATTCACTGTCCTTAAATCCTCTGGTCCATTTCCTGTGGCCAGCGAGGATTTGAAAATGTATGTCAAAGCCCCTGCTGGATCTTCCCTTACCTCACTTAACAGCCGAGGTCACATCTCATCTGGGCCTGGGGATTTTTCTATTTTAAGCCCGCTAAAACAACAAACACTTGCTGCCTTTCAATGCCAATTTGTTTAAGTACTTCACAAACCCGCTCCCTGATCTCGACACCGCCATCGTCCGTCTCCATGGTGAACACAGATGAAAAGTAATCCATTAAAGCCGAATTTACGTCCTCTGCCTGCACATTGCAGACGGTCATTTTGATCCCTAATCAGTCCCATTCTTTTCCTGGTTATCCTCTTGCCCTTGATATACTTTTAAAAAATGCATTGGGCGTTCCCTTGATCTTCCTCACCAGTGTTATTGCATGCCCCCTCTTCGCTCTCCGAATTCAATTTTTAAGTACCCCCTATACTTTCTGTACTCCTCTCGGGAGTCCGCTGTTTTTCAGCGCTCTGAAACTGCCAATAGCCTCCTTTTTGCTCCTTATCCAATCCTCCATATCCCTTGACACCCACAATATCCCTGGAAATGTTCGTCCAAACCTTCAACTCTATGGGAACATGTTAGCCCTGAACTCTCAATATTTCCCTTTTGAAGGTAAGAGCCAATGGGATCCAGGGCAATTTGACAAATTGGATCCAAAATTGGCTGAGTGGTAGGAAGCAAAGAGTAATGGTCGAGGGTTGTTTTATTGAATGCAAGCCTGTGACCAGTGATGTACCACGGGGATCGGTGCTGGGACCCTTGCTGTTTGTAGTGAACATTAATCATCTAAACCTGAATATAGGAGGTATGAGGAGTAAGTTTGCAGATGATGCAAAAACTTGTGGTGTCGTAAATAGTTGGGAAGAAAGCCTTAAATTACAGGACGATATAGATGGGCTGTTAAGATGGGCAAGGGAGCAGCACATTGAATTTAATCCTGTGAAGGGTGAGGTGATGCATTTTAGGTGGAGTAACAAGGCAAGGGAATATACAATGGATGGTAGTACCATAGGAAGTACAGAGAGTCACAGGGACCTTGGTGTCCTTGTCCAAAGATCACTGAAGGCAGCAGCATAGAAAGATAAGGTGGTTCGGAAAGAATATGGGATTCTTGCTTTTATTAGCCAAGGCACATAATATAAGAGCAGAAAGGTTATGATGGAGCAGCATAAAACGCTAGTTAGGCCACAGCTGGAGTACTGTGCACAGTTCTGGGAACTGCACTGTAGGAAGGATGTGATTGCACTGGAGAGGGTGCAGAGGAGATTCACCAGGATGTTGCCTGGGTAGGAGCATTTCAGTTATGAAGCGAGACTGGAAAGCCTGGGGTTGCTTTCTTTAGAACAGAGAAGGCTGAGGAGGGAATATGATTGAGGTATACAAAATTATGAAGGGTATTGATGGAGAGATAGGAAGAAAACTTTTCTCTTAGTGCAGGGGTCGGCAACCAGGGGGCATCGTTTTAATGTAAGGGGAAGGATATATCGAGGTGATTTGAGGGGAAAAGTATCACCCAGAGGATGGTTGGATTCTAGAACACATTGCCTGAAGAGGTGGTAGAGGCAGGAACCCTCACAACATTTCAGAAGTATTTAGATGAACAATTGAAATGCCATCGTATACAACACCATGGGCCAAGTGCTGGAAAATGGGATTAGAGTAGATAGGTGCCTGATGGCCGGCAGAGATACGCTGAGCCGAAGGGACTGTTTCAGTGCTGAATAACTCTATTAATCTATGACTCTATGACCTGATCTCCTGCTTGTGATCGTTTGTAAACGACTGCTTGCCCAGTGAGGTTGCAAGGCTCGATCTTATCAGCTTTAGGACTGTCTTGTTACAGAGCCTGTTCTGGTCGGATCCTTGGCAGTGCTAGGCGCCTATGCTGTCCCAGCTATAGAATCTTTCTTAAGAGAGAGAGAGGTCTATTTCTATAGGAACTTTATATTATTATGAAAAGTGTCATTTATTAAGCCTCCCATTTCTTATAATAAATCAGGAGTGATTTGGATGGGTGAAATATGAGTGGAAGCGTCGTTTTGGAATGTTGAATCACCGCTGGTGAATACAGAAGGTCCTATACAAGTATCACCTGTCAAAATAACAGTCAGACACGGTTAGACAGCTCGATATTGGATGCCCAGAGCCGGAATTTGAAAGGCTGGAACTGATAACCAATGGATGAAGGAAGATTAACAGACAAATAATTAGTTGAATGCACAGCTTAAAAAGTTGAATTAAACTTCCGGATCCTTTGTTACAATAAGTAAATTTTTCCAGAGTTTCATGTATGATGTGCTGAACTCTCACAGTGAATGTGGACACTTCAAATCACTCTCCATTTTAAATGTCACATTTTACTAAATCCAGAGCACATTGAATGGAGAAAATCAGCAAAAAAAAAAATGTGCTTCTAACAAGGCCACGTGAACGTCCATAGAAATCTGCAAGGAACGAGAGTTTTGCATGCATATGACACAATATCTGGGATCTTTCGTTGGATCCGCGGTAAGATATGAACCTCACCTCTTCTGATTGACTTTTTCTGTATAATCACCATCAGTGAGATCAACACACAGAATAGCAGGACTCCGAAGCAGATTGCAACTCGGATGGAAGTACTTTTATATCCCTGTTCTTAATGACAACAATACAGAAAGGTTTAACACATACATAGTCCGTCTTGCACGATAACATATTTACAAAAGGGAGTTAATAATTATATCCACTGCTTCTGGGCAATGAGTCAGGCTGAACATTCCGCAATATGTGTGGTGCACATTGCACCAGAGGGAAGTGTGAGCCAGTCTAAATTACAGAGACAGTGCCCCCATGTTTCTGATGAGAACACGACAGTTCAGGTACAGCCAGAATCTGGAATTAGCTAAATTTCAAACAGACCATTTGAAATATGCGGTGAGGAAAAGATATTCCAGTCAGTGGGAAAGTGCTCATAGCATCTTGAGAAAATGACTACAATACCAATTCAACTAATTCAAACCCTAACGCTGGCGAGGATACTAATAATGGTAAGTACCTGCAGATGTGGACGGGACAGCAATTGGAGGCACATCGAGCCCTGTGGAGCATATTGTACAAAAAGTTCAGGAGGATGAAATTTCAGCACTTTCCATTTAAACGATAAATACTGCTCTTAATTTCCCGAACTAGTGAGTCAATTTAACAAAACAATGAACCCTAACCCCACTCTCCATACCCTGTCACCCTCACCGGAACAAATCACACTGGCATCTTCCTTGTGATCACAGTCAGACTGAGCCGGCGATGAAGAAGGACAGTTGGCCAGAGAAGATTCGCTTCCAGTGCATTTCACCTCATCCAGCCATTTAACACCGTCACCCTGGGAAAAAGTAGCTCCTCCTGGGGCCAAAAGAGCGTGACCACAATCCAGCTGTCTGCAGACAACATTGGCATCGGCCATATCCCAGGAGTCATCACACACCGTGCCCCAGCTGTTATTGCACAATATCTCAACTCTCCCGGTTCAGTTGGTGTTACCTCCAAACAGGCGCAACAAATGTCCAGAATCTGGCAAAGAGAATCAATGGTTATTATTGATGTAGTATAAGAAAGGAGTACATGTCAGATAGTTGGTATAATAAAGAGGAAGTAGCACCTGGTGAAAGCCCACGTTTACAATCATATTCTCGAATGCAGTCCTTTGATCTGTGGTGCTGCTCCTTAGTTACTTTTGCTTCTGTTTAGAAGAGAAACATGTTGACTGTATCAGACACCAATGTTTGAAATGACACTCGCACATTTAGAGGTTTGTTGTGTTACCTGAACAAACATCACCAGCATCCTCCCTGTGTTCACAGTTGTGTTTACCCCACGGTTCTTTTTGACATTGCCAAAGGAACGATTCGTGTGAAATACATTCCATCCCATCAAGCCAAATGGGTCCGGATCCTTCTCCAAATGACTGAGCATAATAATCGATAGAACTGAGGGGACCGCACTCTAACTGTTTGCAGATCAGTTCTGCATCAGGTCCATCAAGTGTATCCGAGCATACTGTTCCCCAGGTGCCATTGTCGAACACTTCCACTCTCCCCTCACAGCGATGCTTCCCATTCACCAGCCGCAGCTCTTTGTGCTCTGTCAATGACACAAGAAATATCCGGATAGTTAGATTGATAACTCGTTGTATGTTCATACTGCACAGCTCAACACATGCTGTTCCGGTTGTGTTCACTGATTTCCAGAAATTATTTCAGAAAAGCGATAGAAAAACACCGACAGCACATAAAGTAATAAAGAATAATCAACACGGATTTCACAATAGAAAGACAAACAACGTTATTGAATTCTTTGAAGAAGTTACAGAAAGATAACAGGGATAATGCAGTCGATGTAATATGCATGTTTTTTTTTCAGAAGGCGTCTGACAAGGATCATGACTGGGGTCAGAGCCTGTGAAGTCAAGAGATCAGTGGAAGAATGATAGGAAACCAGCTACAAAGCACACCGTCCGGGTACAATGTGGTAACCCAGAATGGTGGAAGTTGGGAAGTGGTGTTCCACAGAGCTGGGGTCACTGCTGCACAACATTTACATGAACGGTTTGGATTTAGACAAGGGAGATTAATTTCAACATTTAAGATGACAGCAATTTGGGGATATAGTTAACACTAAGAAAGACAGAGACAAAATACGGGAAGACGTTAATAAACTGGACGAATGGGCATGCAATTGCCAAATAAGTTGAATAGAGATAAGTCTAATGTGCTCAGTGTTGACAGGAAGAATAAAGAGGCCACGTACTTCTTGTAAAATAAGAGTGAAAATGATATAGATCAGCAAAGAGACCTCGGGATACAGAGGCACTAATCACTTCTGAAGTGACAGGGACCGAAGCCAGTGATCATAAATATAGGATAATCACGAATAAATCTAATAAGAAATTCAGGAGAATTTGGTTTTCTTTGTACCTAGGGAGTGGTTTGAATTTTGAATTCCGAACACATGCAATTGCTGAGGTGATTTGCACTGATCCCTTTAAGGTAAAGCTATACAGGTACATGAGGCAGAAAGAAGCTAGAGGATATGCAAAGTGGGTTAGATGCAGTAATGTGGGGTGATACTCGTGGGCAACGTAAACACCACATTGACCAGTTAGTCCGAATGGCCAGATTCCGTGCTGTCCATTGTATGTAATTCGAAGTCATATCTTCCCTGTGAAACCACGTGCACAACACTACGGAAAATGGGCACATGGAAGCACCGTTACCTGAACACATGATCCTCACATCTTCTTTATGAGAACAGTCGTGGTTGCCCCACGATGCTGAGGGACATTCCCAGAGAAATGATTCA
The DNA here is from genome assembly GCF_036365525.1 of Heterodontus francisci. Taxonomy (NCBI): domain Eukaryota; kingdom Metazoa; phylum Chordata; class Chondrichthyes; order Heterodontiformes; family Heterodontidae; genus Heterodontus; species Heterodontus francisci. Next base: position 5,438,983 of record NW_027140794.1, read on the forward strand.
TTACGGGAACACTTCAGTTCATCCAACCAAACTGGCCCTGAGCCTGGTCCACAAGATGCAGGAAGCGCCAGGTCCAATGCCTTTCCACATCCCAGCTGTTTGCAAACCACGTCAGCGTCCGCCAGATCCCAGGAATCATCACAAACTGAGCCCCAAGTCCCATTGTAATAAATCTCCACTCGGCCAGTCCATGGGCTTCCACCGTCAGACAGCCTTAACTGCACGTGGTCTGTTGGATAACAGTACATGAGGATTATACTTTCAATAGACATTCACATCATCACTCAATACAACTGATTTTACCATCACCAGCTCAAAAAAAGAACGTTAAATGCACCTGTGACAGGTAAATAAAACTATACAACAGAATATCTGTTTGCACTTACTTCTTACATAGAATGTAAAGAACGGCAATGTTTCAGATATGCCATTACATCTGGCTTTGACAAGTTCTGATCTCCAGTTCCCCTTTTATGTTTTGAACGCTGGGGACGGTGTCAAACAGGTAATCACTCACACGATTAACAGTTAATTTATACTCATGTTATATAACTGTATATGTTCCTTGTCCATGTATGTTATGAGATTAGAGATACAGCAGTGAAACAGGCCCTTCGGCCCACCGAGTCTGTGCCGACCATCAGCCACCGATTTATACTAATCCTACACTAATCCCATATTCCTACCAAACATCCCCACCTGTCCCTATATTTCCCTACCACCTACCTACACCAGTGACAATTTATAATGGCCAATTTACCTACCAACCTGCAAGTCTTTTGGCTTTTGGGAGGAAACCGGAGCACCCGGAGAAAACCCACACAGACACAGGGAGAACTTGCAAACTCCACACAGGCAGTACCCAGAATCGAACCCGGGTCCCTGGAGCTGTGAGGCTGTAGTGCTAACCACTGCGCCACTGTGCCGCCCAATCCTGATTTGTTATCTTGGTCAGACATTTACTGCCATCTCCTATTTCCCTCATCTTCAATTACAAGTGCCTTGCATTTATCTAGCGCCATTAACGTAATGAAACATCCCAAGGGGCGATACAGGAGTGATACCAAAGAAATTTTAACACAGAGCACCGAAAAATATATTCGGTCTGATGACCAAAAGCTAAGTCAAAGAGTTAGTTTTTATGGAACGTCTTAAAGCAGGAAAGACTGGTTGACAGGCAGAGAGATTTAAGGAAGTAATTCTAGAGCATGTGACCTTTGCAAATAAAGGCACGGCCGCCAATGGTGCACAATTAAAACCAGGAAAGCTCAAGAAGCCAGAACTGGGAGCTGTCAATCTGGAGCCGATTGCAAAGACAGGAGCTGTGAGGCCAGGAAGGGATTTGAAAACAAGGATGAGAATTTTAAAACCGCTCATTGCTGGGCAAAGTAGGTCAGTGAGCAGAGGGCAGATGCCTGAGTGGCAAATGGTCGAGACAGCGGAGCTTGCAGAGGTTGTAACGAGTGAAGCCAGCCAGGATTGCATTAGCATCATGGAGTCTGGAGGGAACAACGCTATCAACAAGACGAGATAAGGGCAAATGCGGGTGATGTCATGGAGGTGAAAATAGACAGTGTTAATGAGGATATAGAGATTTGATAGGAGGATCACTCTGGGGTCAAATATAACACCAAGATTACAAGCTGTCTGGCTGAGTGACAGACAGTTGGCATGGCGAGAAATGGCGTTGGCGGCAAGGAAACATGCGATGAGGACTGATGGTTTCTATCTTTTCAATACTGAGTTGGAGGAATTTTCTGCTGATGCAGTACTGAATGTCAGCCTGGAATTCTGAAAGTGTACAGGCATTGGAGGGCTCAAGAGTGTTGAATGTGAGGAGAGTTGGATACAGTGAGATACATGTGGAAGCTGAGGCTGTGTTTGCGGATATCGCTGAAAGGCAGCATGTAAATGAGTAATGAAGTGTCAAAGGATCGATCTTTTGGTGACTTTGCAGGAGCAGGAATGAAGCCATTGCAGGCCACTTTCTGACCATGACTGCATAGATAATACTAGAACCAGCTGAGTGCAGTCCCACCCAGCCGGGTGTTAATGGGGAGGAATTGGAAAAGTATTTCATGATCAATCATATAAAAATTTGAGACAAGTCAAGAAAGAGGAGGTGGAATCGTTTATGTTTGCCACAATCACTTCGGATGTCGTTTGTTTTCGTCCTGTGGTGTGGATAGAAAATTGATTTGCGGAATTGAAACATGCAGCTTCATATAAGATGAGCATGGATTTGGGAGGCGACAACACATTCAAGGACTTTGGCGAGGTACGAACAGTTGGAGCTGGGGCCGTAACCTGCATGGACAGGTGGTCAATGGTTCCTTTCTGAGGAGAGGTGTGATGACTGCTGATTTGAAGGAGAGGAGCCTGAACATGTAGAGAGAGAGAGAGAGAGAGAGAGAATTGTTAATATTGCCAGCTAACATGGAACCCAGGAAGGGAATGTTTGTGTTCAGTTGTTTAATAGAAATAAGGTGGAGACAGCAAAATGTGGATACCATAAACAGCACAGGTTCAGAGAGAGAGTGAAGGATTCTAGGAGAGAAACAAGAAATGTGAATTCAGGGTGATCGTATGGGATGGGGGTGGGAACTGATAGGAAGTTAGGCCTGATGGGTTGTGGAAGAAAGGGAAGTAGTGGAGGTGACTGAACGGATGTTTTTGAACTTTGTGACAAAAAGTCGATGAGCTCCTCTCACTTATTTTTGGAGTCCAGGGTGGACGAGGCAGGGGAGTGGTTCAGGAGGAAGATTTATGATGGAGATTATTTGCTGTGCGTTTTCTTTGCCTTCCTGGATAATCTTTGTCAAACGGGAGGTTTTAGTGAAGATGAAGAGGACCCAATGATGCTTTATGTGATTGATCCATTCAGGATTATATTACCAGACAGTTCCCCACATGTCACCATTCCTTTCTGTTTTTTAAATTATTTCAGGGGATGTTGGTGTCACTGGCAAGACCAGCAGTTTAATCCACGCTATTTATAACTTCATTATTACTTTATTACTCCACTTCATATTGGAGAATGTAAGGTCCACAAGTACTACCCTTAAACATCAGCCTTACAATATGCAGTATCTTCGTGTAGAACTACGTTCTCGGGTTGTGTTGATTATAACATTATTAACATTATCATAAATCAATTTAATATTAATTGCATAAGAGAATCACTTACCTTTGTAAGGATGGGACTCTGTCTTTGACAAGGAATATATTTGAGTAATTTTAGATACATAAACCGCATGTCTGAACAGAGAGTATGCAGACCTGTCTGTCCAGACAGACTGCTGCAATTATGTTAAATGAGCAAACGAAACATGTGAGGCACATTAGCAATTGCTATTGTCTGTACAAAATCAATGAACTAAACGACTAATTCTATTAATATATGACTGTTGGACCGGACCAAAGAGGACAGAAAACAGGATCTCTCTGCAAAATTTTGGACAGGATCAGGAAGCGCCTATGGGCAATTGAACGCCAGATGTGTAGGCCTCCTGGCTGAACAGAAACCAGTATTTAATCTGGACTGGACAAAAATGATTGGACTAATTGCGTCAGGCACCTTGGAGAATAAACAGCAGCAATGTGACCCATCAGATACAGAAGTAGAAGACAAGGAGAAGACACATGGCTTCTGTCGGTGGGCATAAATGTTGTGTGGAGCTTAACATTTACCTAACTGAAGAACAAGATGACATACTCTACTCTGTCCAGTGACTGAGTGTGTAATAACCATTCAGCACTGTAAACTTCTGACGTGAAACGCTGGAATGTATTGATTTCCGCAGTGTCCGAAGAAAATGCTTACTGTAACCAATCGGTATCAAATCTGAATCATTAACGATCTCATATGTTGTAAGTTCCACATGTCGTATGCAAATAAATGTTCATTGGAACAACCCGAAAACATCTGCCCACACTCAAGCCAAAAGACTTGCAGGATGTTAGGTAAATTGGCCATTATAAATTGCCCCGAGCGGTGGTAGGGAAATATAGGGACAGATGGGGATGTGGTAGGTATATGGGATTAGTGCACGATTAGTATAAATGGGTGGTTGATGGTCGGCACAGACTCGGTGGGCCGAAGGGCCTGTTTCAGTGTTGTATCTCTAAACTAAACAAAACTAAACTACACTCTGCATAATGCAACATCCCCAGAACACATGCCTGCATTAACATGCTACACAATGAAACTTTAAAGTGTCTAGTCCAAAACATCTGTCTACTTTTATACACAACCTAATGAAACTTGCACCAGACCAACTCCCACACAGTTACCTCCACTTATATACTATACAGTAGAACTGATTGCAAGCTTGGCGCCGGATTTGATACCACAGCTGAGAATCCAATTCCGTATTCTCTTTATCAGAAGGCCGTTATCTTTCACCTCTATCATCATTCACCTCCCTTCCTGCCTCAGCCCATCTGCTGCCGAAATGCTCACCCATGCTTTGTTGCCTGCAGAATCGAATATTTCAATGTTCTCCTGGGCGATCACCCATCTTGCATCCTCCAGAAACATCAGCTCATCCAAAGTTTTGTTGCCTGCCCGACATGAAGCCCCTCTCAGGAACGCCATGGCACTCGACGATCTATTGGTTTCCCTGCGATCAATACCTAGAGTTTCCAAATATGATCTTCCTGTTCAGACACCTTCATGCTCTCCCCCTGCATCAGTATAACCGTCTCCAGCCTGAATCATTTCAGGAACTCTGCTTTTCTCTGAACACAGCTTCTTGTACTTCACCCACTTCAATTGCCCACAACTTTCAGTTTTGCCTTTAACCATCTAACCCCCAGATCTGAATTTCCACCAGAAATATTTCCGTGGCTCCGGCTCTTCAAATCCAACCATCTGACTAAGAATTTCGTCACCCACTCTAACATCTTTTTGTTTGGCTCTGTGTCAGTTTTCTCTCCGTTTACATTCCTGTTAAACCTCTTGGGATGTATGTGTTAATTGAAATTTCTGTAATACAAACGTTCTTGCTTTTTAATTGTGTCCGTGTCCTCTCTCTCTGTACACCACCCCAGCTCCCCGACCGCCCACCATCCTCTCCCACTCTCCTCGAGTGAAATTACTGGTTTGAGAAACCCAGGAACAAGTAACCGATATTATCACTTTTCTCAGCAGATTAGACATTTCACTTTTATGTTTTTGTAAAAGCAGTGAAGAATTTGCTTACCTCAACACAGGACCCCTACATCCATACTGTCAGTGAGAGACGAATTCAATGTGAATAAGATGCAGTTCTGGAGCTGCAATTCGCTTCCTTCACACTGGACATCATTCACCCAGATGGGTCCTTCACTCTCTCCGTCCTTTGAATAGTTGTAAGCGGCTGTCGCTTCACCACAACCCAGCTGTGTACAGACTACGTTGGCATCATTCAGGGTCCAGTGTCTATCCTGCAATCTCCCCCAGCTGCCATTGTAGTAAATCTCCACTCGCCCATCACACCACCTTCCCCCGTTAGTCAGTCTTAGCGACCAATTTTCATCTACAATATGAAACACATTGAGAATGGTGAAACTGAAGCAAAATATCTCAGAATTTACTGCCACCCGAAAAGTCATTAATATTAATGGTTACTATTCCTGTCATCATTGTTCAGAAGGCTTGTTGAAAGGTCATTTTCACCATTACCTTTTCTCTGTAAATACATTTTAGAGACGGACCGAGTAGCTTACGGTTGCTGAACTGGGGACAGAGGGTAAAATGAACTGCAGGTGATAGCCGAGGGACTGAAGGTCGTCCTCCTGTCCACATGCACTGATATTCCAGCTCTCGCACTGTACTTAAAAATTATCAACTTTTCTTCCAATTTATCCTCCTTATATTCACATGGTCCATCTTCAACTCTTCCGTTCTCTTCCTCAACATCTCTGTCTCTGATTCTGGGCATAGGTTATTAACTAATATAAAGAGTAAACCCAGTGACTCTCACAGTTACCTTGTCGATGCTTCCTCACACCCCAATTCTTCGAATGACTCTATCACATTTTTTCACTTGCTCCATCTGCAATGTCTGGTGATACAACCTTCTATATCAGTGGTTCCAGATATGTATTCCTTTTTCCTCAACCGAGGACTCTCCTCACCTCCTCATCCACCCACCATGTTTGACAGGGCCCTCAAGCACGTCCATTCCATTCCCCATACGTCTGCTTTCACCCTTTCCCCTTCCCGGAACAATGATAGGATTCTGATTCTCCTCATCTTCCACTCCATCAGCTTCCATATTCAACAGATCATCTTCCACCATTTCCACCACCTTTAATGTGGTGCCACTACAAAGCACATCTTCCCCTTCCCTCCACTTTTAACATTCTGAAGGGACCTTTCACTCTGTGGCACCCTGATTCACTCTTCAATCATTCTCAGCACCCCTTCCCCCAGGACCTACCCATGAATGCGCAGGAGGTGCAACCAATGCCCTGTTACCTCCACCTTTCTCACCATCCAAGCCGCCAAATACTGCTTCCAAGTAAAACAGCGATTTTCTCGTACTGCTTTCTCTTTAGTATACTGTATTCACTGTATTGACTGATCATGATACCGTCTCCTTTACATTAGGACACCAAACATAATTGAGTGCTTACTTTGCACAACACCTTTGTTCAGTCTGCAAGCTTTACCTTTAGCTTCCAGTTGCCTGTCCTTTTCATTATTTATTCCGCTCCCACTCTGACATCTCTCTCCTCTTTCTCCGACACAGTTCCAATGAAGATTAACATAAGTTTGAGAAACAGCACTTCCTCTTTCCACTCGACTCTTTACAGGCTTTTGGAATGAACACTGAATTCAGCAATTTCAGGAAAGATTCCCTCCCCTTTTTTGGACGATGTCTTGCCTTCCAATTTGCAGCTCCTGTCGAAATGTGTTTTTCACTTGGCCCATTCCTATCTCTTTCTGCCTTGCATTGTCCCATTTACCATTTAATTTTTCCTGCCTTCCACCATATCACAGATTGTTCCTTTCGTTCTTTCCTTGCTTTCCCCTTTCTTTAAAAACTGTTAAATCTCTAAGATCTGATGAAAGATCAGCAAACTGTAAGGTTGATTCTGTTTTTTTCACCGTAGATGCTGCCAGAACTTCTGAGTATTTTCAGCACTTACTGTTTTTATTACCGATATGTTAAATTGTGAAACGTGGGAGCAATTTGCGTTGATTAATGTCCCATGTACAGCGATCAGTTAACTGAGCAGATAATCTGTTGTAAGAGGGCACTGGCTGAGGGATAACTGGGAGAATTGTAATTTACATCAAGTTTGTGAAAGAATCAAAGACATGGCATATTGGTGAAATAACGAGTTACTTCAGTCGCTATTATTTTATTGCCCTTGATGTAATGGAAATGTAAATTTATCTCACGCTATTTGGCTGGAAACAGGTTCACGGTGTTTTCTATTATACAACTGATCATTGCAGAGAATTCCATGATAATTCATATTTGAACGACCAACATTGATCACAGTTTCAATGCTCGAGCAACATTTCTATGCAATGGCAGTGGTCCTGGGAGCAAATTGCTGATTATATGCCCCTTGAATAGTGCCCTAGATTTACCACAAAACAGATATTATATGAGCGATAAGTACTAATCACTAGACATTGTATGTATTCAATGTTTACTGGAGTGAAGCTCTTTGATTCATTTGTAATTTAATTCAGACCAATAAACCGACAAACACATCTCAGAATCTTAGTGTCGAAGGAAGCATGGGATCAGCAAAACTAGTGAATCAGCGACCTGTGGAAATAGTTAATGATGCTTGACAGCAGAACAGTTGGTGTATTTCAGTTCAATTGACTGAGATGACTCACCCGTACAGATGACACTGGCATCATTTTCATGGGAGCAGCTAAACTGTTCCCAGGATGAAACAGGACAATCCCACAATCGCGTCTCATTCCGCCGACACCTGCAACTTTCCTTCCACACTGGACCGGCTCCCTTCCCAAAGTGAGCTCCTCCCGGGATTGAGGTTACTGTCCCACACTGCAAGTGCTCGCAGACCACGTTGGCGTCTTCCAGATCAAAGTACATGTCACACAGCGTCCCCCACTGGTCTCCGTGCAGCACCTCCACCCGGCCAGAGCATCTGTTCGTCCCATCAAGCAATCGAGGTCCATGTTTCCCTGTATTGGAAACCAATCCAAATCCAAATAATTTATAAATCATCCTCTGCATAGAAACAGCAAAATAGAAAATGGGTATAAAAGTTGAATCTTATGTACACGATTATCTATCCATACTTTATACAAATTATCCATCAAAAAACAATTGGAATTACCACAGCAACACAAAAGCAAAATACTGCAGATGTTGGAAATCTGAAATAAAACAGAAAATGTTGGAAATACTGAGCAGGGCTAGCAGCATCTGTGGAGAGAGCAAGAGAGTTATGTTTCAGGTCTGTGTACTTTCATCACAATAATTACTACAGGACCTATTTAAGAAGTTGGCTGAACAGTCAAAAATTAACAGCTCTTCTTGCAAACGCTAATCGATTGTTGGTCTTTATCTCTTGGATTTTGGAATGTAAACGATGAAGGATGTGATGTTTCTGTTGTATCTGTTGTCACGTTTGGGCACGGCACTTCACAAAACCATTGGCTTTGGAGGTTGTTCAGGACAGTGTCACCAGAATGGCAACAATGCTTAAAGAGTTACATTATGAAGACAAGTTGCATAAACTTTGTTTGTAGTAGATTTGGTTTAGAAGGATTCCAGCTTATCTAGTTGATGTGTTTAAAATGGTTAAGGGGTTTGATAGATGAGCTATAGAAGATCTGGAGAACAAATACAAAACAAGCCCATTTAGGAGCTGCTTTTCTTTATGCGGATGTGGACATCTCTGGCAGAGGTGGCAGTTATTGCTCAACTCTACTTGCCCTTGAAACCGGTGTCAGGACCGTCCTCTTGAACTGCAATTGCCTGCATGGGGAATGTTCTTCTGCAATGCAGTAAGGTAGAGTTCAGGCAAAGTGTGCAAGCATAGAGTGTACCTTTAACTGCATGTGTTGTAAGCAGAGTGGAACGTTTGGAATTTGGTAATTAGTGGCTAAGACTGAAATCTAGCCTTAACATTTAGCAATTGGCTTGGAATTAAAAACCAAACTGCAAGGCAGTTCATTGTTCGCAGTTAACAGGGCAAGTCAGGTTAGCAGTAAGCTGTCAATCAGCTGTGATTGTGTGAACACGGGTAATTACTGTTAGCTGGAAACTGTCTAAACTGTTGCATCTCGAATGTGCCTCAAAAAGCATATAATATTGGACGTCATTGCAAGATGATTTGAGTAAAGGAGCAAGATGTTACTGCACCTATAGAGGGCTTTGGTGAGACCACACCTGGAGTATTGTGTGCAGTTTTGGTCTCCTTATCTGAGGAAGGATGCCCTTGCCATGAAGAGTGTGCAAAGTTGATTTACAAGGCTAATTCCTGGGATGGCAGGATTCACGTATGAAGAGAGATCGGATCGACTCGGACTATATTCACCAGAGTTTAGAAGAATGAGAGAGGATCTCAGAGAAACCTAAAAAACTCGAACAGTACTAGACAGGCTAGATGGAGGGAGGACGTTCCCGATGGCTGGAGAGTCCAAAACCACTGGTCACAGTCTCCGGATATGGAGTATGCTATTTAGAACCGAGATGAGGAGAAATGTCTTCACTCAGAAGGTGGTGAACCTGCAGAATACTCTACCACAGAAGGCAGTGGAGGCCAGATCTCTAAATATATTCAAGAAGGAGATAGATATCTTTCTTATAGCCAAAGGAATCAAGCGATATGGGGAAAAACGGGAACAGAGTACTGAATTAGATGATCGGCCATTACTTTTTTTGAATGGCGGAGCAGGCTGGAAAGGGCTGTCTGGCCTACGCATACTCCTATTTTTTATGATTCTATTTTTAGACTTCTAGTAAGGCAGAGTGTAACCACAGATTGCAATGTTAACTGAATACATTATCAACATAGTGGGAAGTTAGAGTTTGCTAAGAGGAAGGATTCGGTGCAGAGGGGGAAAAGGAGGTATTTTTTATTCTTTTATTTCGGGCTAGGACAGCATTTATTACCAATCCCGAACTGCCCTTGCAAAGATGGTGGTGAGCCGCCTTCTTGTACCACTGCAGTGCATGCGCTTTCAGTGCACTCACATTGCTGTGAGGAAGGGAGTTCCAGGATTTGACACAGCGACAGTGAAGGACCAGTTATTTCGTTCCAAATCAGGATGGTGTGTGCTTCGGAGGAGAACATGCAGATGGTCTTCCCATGCATCTGCTGTCCTGGTCCTTCTAGGAAGTAGAAGGTGAGCGTTCGGATGGAGGTGTTCTGTTTTGTCTGTTAAACTGGAGTCAGTGACGAGAGCCATGGGTTTAAAGGAGCGTCACAGCCTGCAGCAGCAGAGCCTATTGGAAGGGGCTGAGGGACAGACACCAGGCAAATAGAGGGAAAAACTCACTCAGTGAAGCAATTGTCAGGTCAGGGTGTGAGAGTGCGTAGGTAAGTTGTAAATAAGTATTAAGTTAATTGATGAGTGCTTAGTGTTTCGGCGTTAGCTGACCAGTGAAATAGCGTTAAAGCTAAAATGCATCTAAAAATAATTTTACCTCAAAAATAAAGACAGACTAAGTTCTGGCAGAGCAGTTTTTTTTCTGGATATTGGAATTTGTAGATAATGGAACTGCCGCGAGGGAACTTGTCTGTAGTAGATATCTCAACCTGGAAACTCTCTGGCTCAGGATCATAGAGCTGTTGTGGGAATTGGAGAAACGCCAACACATATGGCAACAAGAAGAGTATTTGACAGTTTGCTGCAGATTTCAGTCACACCTTGTAGAGAGCTGCAGGATCAGAATGAGGTTGTTGCAGCTTATAGTGCTCAGTAATGGAAATCCAGATGGAATGGAGAACGAGGATATACAGACGTGAAAAGGAACAAAGTCCTGGCTATTTGTGAGGATAAGGATGAAGACGGTCAGAAGGACAGCCAGAATGTTGACCGTGATACCTTGGAATAGGAAGCTGTTCAAAAGGAGGAGGAGTGGATCATAATGTCATACTTTTAAGTGATTCAATAATGAGGGAATTAAGAGTTCCACACAGTAATTTCCCAACTTGTGCGAAGTGAGGGTTATCTCAAATCAGATTGCAAGAATGGAGGGGAAATATCCAGTCGTTGTGGCCCATGTAGGGATAAACAACATAGCGAAGAGTAGGCAAGAGGTTCTTTTCGGAGAGTACCAGGAGCTGAAATATAAAAGAAGATATCAAGGATTATAATCTCTGGATTTTTATACAAGCTGCTTGCACATTGGCATCAGAAAAATAAACGATTAGGGAGATGAACATGTGGTTGAAGGTTATGATGTTGGAAAGAGGTTTTACCTTTCATGGGACCCTGACACCTGTACTGGGATATTAAAGAACTATTCTGTTGGAATGTGCAGCACCTGAAACGGGTTGGGATCAGGGTCCCAGAATAAAGGATAAATAGGGTTGTTACAGGAACCTTAAACTAGTAAATGGGTGAGGGGAGGCTGGTGGGGGCGGGGGAGGGGGTAGACCACAGTTGTAAATGTAGCATATCTAGGTGCTACAGGGAAATAGATAACTAAAATATGCAACATTTGAGTCAGACCATTTTACGGTTTTACATCACGTGCCTTTGCGCTGAAAACAGCAGTTGCTTTCTTGAAAAAGCAGTTGTTAGAAATACTGACAGACCGCAACGTTTTGGGCCGTGTACTCTGTCCATTGTCTGGAGAAATAATTGTAATTGGTGGAAGCTGTCCGTTTATATGTAGTGCAGAATGGGAATGTGGGCTGGATCTTACCACTGTTAGGTTATTACATGTTCTTGTTCTGGCTGTTATTGGTCAGTTAATTATATTCCATGATTGGTCAGTATATGCCATTATACTTGCTGCTAATTCGTCTGTTATTGTGCATCGTGGCAAGTCAATCCATACTACTGTTCTGGTCATGGTATGTTGGCAGCACAGCAGGTGCTTGTGCGTTTCTCGAGTAGGGAAAGCCAGATATTCACTGAGGAACAGGCCACTGTTAGGGGGACGGTCTTGTGTTTATCGATCTCCATAGCTTCCCTGATGCAGTGAACGGCACAAGCCTGCCATCAAAGAAGCTCAACTCAATGCCCACCGCATTGAATGGTCCAACTCCAAACTCAACCTCATCTATTATGGACTGGCGTGCAAGACACAGTAACATTATAAGTATAAAAGTGACCAAAAACATGCAAAAATGGAAAAAAAAATGCACAGATCTTCGTGAATGGCAGAGATACAAAGAATAGCAAAGGATGACAAAACAGATCGCAAGAGCTACAAATCTTTTACAATAAATTCAGAAACATATTGTCATTAAAAGCAATGTGGTCTCATGACAATAACAGTTGTGATATTATAAATTAAAATAAGGAAATGGCAGGAATTATACATAATTACTTTGCATCAGTATCTACATGGACACAACTTTTATTAAGGTTTGCTGTTGCCACAGTAGGCCAAATGCTGCTCTGACATTGAGGGCAGTCACTCTCATCTGGAATACAGCTATATCAGCCATGTTTGTGCAACGGGTGTGATGAGGTCTGAAACTGAGTGGTCCGAACAAACACAAACTGAGCATCAGTGAGTAGTTTATTGGTAAGTACTGCTTGATAGCGCTGTAAACAAAACCTTCCATCACTTTGTTAATGATTGAGAGCAAACTGCTGGGACAGTAATTAGAAAATTGCAATTGTCACACTGCTATTTAAAGAAAGGTTGTCGAGTGAACCGAAGAATTATAGATTGGTTAGCCTAACAGCAGTTGTCAGGAAATTACCAGAGAGTACATTTAAAGAAGGAGTGTCTGATCACCTTGAAAAGTTACAGCCAATCAGAGAGAGCCAGCATGGATTTGTAAAAGGTAGATCATGCTTGATGAACCTGATCAAATATTTTGTGGAGGTAACTAAAGTAGAGGTCAGGGACACCTCAATGGATGTTATTCAAATGAACTTCCGGAAAGCACACAACAAAATCCCTCGTAACTGATTGTTGGCTAAAGTTGAAGCTCATAGAATTTTGGGAAAATTATTGACCTACTTAGGACGTTAGCTAAGTGGCAGGAGACAGACAGCAGGGATAATGGGCAGATCATCTAACTGGCAGGATGTGATGGTGCCGTCCCGCAGGAACCTCAACTATTCAGCATATTTATTAATGATTTAGATGACTGGATAGAAAGCCACATATAATTGACATACTCAATATTGCCATTGAAAGAAACCATCTGCCATATTGTAAACATGTATATTTTAAGCATAACTTTACAAAAAAAAGATTCAGTGACTGTGTAAAACTATTTCAATATTGGTGAGTGTGAGGTGTCCAATTTGGACTTAAAAAGATTACAGTACTTTTTAAATCGCCGGACGCAGCACAGGGAAAAGAGACTTCAGGGTCATTGGCAAGTACAGGAACGAAAATCAAAACAGCCAATGGAATGCTGGGCTTTATATCTAGAAACATGGAATACAAGGGGCTAGAAATGATTCTACAGCTAAAAAAAAAAAACTGGTCAGGCCCCATCTGGTGTAATGTTCAGCTATGGGCAATATGCGTTGGGAAGGATATGTTGACCAGGGAAACTGTGCAGCATAAGAGATGCTAGAATGATTCCTTGGCTTCAAATGTTTCTATTTTTTATTCATTCAACAGATGTAGGCGTCACAGGCAAGGCCAGCATTCGTTGTTCATGCCTCGTTACCTTTCACAACTGGGTGACTTGTTAGGCTATGTAAGAGGACAGTTAAGAGTCAACAACATTGCTGTGGGTCTCTAGTCACATGTAGGACAGGCTAGGTAACAATGGCAGATTTCATCCCCTAAGGATATGACTAAACAAGATTTTTTTTTAATGACAATGGACAATGGTTTCATGGTCACCATTACTGAGACTAGTTTTCAATTCCAGATTTATTAACTGAATTTAAATTCCACTAGCTGCGATGGTGGGAATTGAACCAGCGTCCCCAGAATTAGCCTGTGGCTCTGGATTGCTAGTCCAGTGACATTAACACCACGTCACTGCCTCACCTCATTATGAAGAAGGATTACACAAACTGTGGCTGGGTTCCCTGAAATTTGGAAGAGACTTGTCTTTTCACATTCCCAGCCTATCTCTTCCAGCTGCTGGAAAGTCTTTGGGAATTCTGCAGGTGAGCTACTAGCCACAGAATGCCGATCATCTGACCTGCTCCCGTCGCCACAACATTATTGTGAATGGTCTAGTTCTGTTTCTTGGCAATGACAACACCCAGTAGAACTTGATGGTGGTAGTGAATTCACTGATTATAATAGCTAGGGGAGATGTTATTGTCTCTCTTGTTGGAAATAGTCATTACCTGACACGGAGGTGGTGAGTGTGTTACTCTCTACCTTTCAGCCCAAGTCTAAATAATGTTCTAATCTTGATGTGAGTGGGCATGAACTGTTCCTTAATCCGAGGAATTGTGAATGGAAGTAAAGACCATGCAATCATCAGCAAAAAGCCCAACTTCTGACATTTTGATGGTGGGAAGGTAACTGACCAAGCACCAGAAGATAGTTGGGCCTCAGAGAACAATTAGGAAACACATTTTTCTGTAAAAACAGTGTACATCTGGAACATTCCCTAACAACTTCCAAAGTAAAGAGTTGTGGATGTTACATCTAATCTAAATTTTCAGACTAATATTGTTAGATTTTTGTTAGCTCGGTGTATCAAGGAATCTGGTTCAAAGCCAGGTAAAGAGACTTTGAAGAACATATCAGGTATGATATAACTGAATGATGGAACAGGCTGGTGCAACTGAAAGCTCTGTACTGATAATGTGGATATGTGTCCGATCCTGTCATATTTAGCGGGTAAAATGCACACATTATATTAAATAACTTTGTAATATTTCACTTCTGGCCTGATTGCACTGAGCAGTGCTAGACTACAGCCGTTCTTTTATACCCTGCCGTTCAGTAAGTGTTAACGTGGGTACAGTGGAACAGTGGTTAGCATCACAGCTCCAGTGTCCTGGGTTCAGTTCTGGGTGCAGTCTGTGCAGAGTTTGCACGTTCTCCCTGTGAATGCGTGGGATTCTGCCTCGTGCTCTGGTTTCATCCCACAGCGAAAGACTTGCAGGTCGAAATTAAGTTGACCATTGTAAATTACCCCTACTGTCGGTAGGTGCTAGGAGAATGGTAGGTAATGTAGGATTAGTATAAATGGGTGGTTGTTGGTCGGCAGAGACTCGGTGGGCCGAAGGACCTGTTTCAGTGCTGTAGGACAAGAATAATAACGTGGGCAGGGAGGGTCAGAAGGCTATTGTAATGTCGGATCATTCGTGGTGTTCAAATTAAAGTATCGAAATAGGCCAGTGCATATTCATTTAGTCAACTCCCAACTGTTGCAGCTAATATTCAATTCTAAATCTACATTCGGTGCAGTGGTAAACAAACTTGCGAAAATTCTGCTTCTTGCAGAATCAATGTTAAGATTTCGAACCATCTTGTTTACCAGTAATTGCAGGTAGTTTTACGACGTTACACCAAACCTATAGCAGTGATAGTAAACTATAATGACTAGTTTAGATATGAACCTTACAGAAAGAAACATGGGAATGCCACCTTCCTTTGTTTTCCAAATATTAAGCAGGAAGTTGCCTGCTTTTCAGTAAGTCTGTACTCACCGGAACAGATCACACTGGCATCGTTCCTGTGGCTGCACTCCTGGGTTCTTTGAAAAAGACGGCAGTCCAATAAACTGGACTCGTTTCCAGTGCATTCAAAGATATCAGTCCATACGAGCCCAGTGCCCTCTCCAAAATGAGCATATCTTGGCACAGACACGGCGACTCCACACTGAAGCTGACTACAGACCACATTGGCGTCTTTCAAATCCCAGTCAAGGTCACACACTGTTCCCCAGGTTTCACCGTACTGGATCTCCAGTCTGCCTGAGCATGGGGAGTCTCCGGATGTTAGTCTAGGAGATCTGTGATCTGAATAAGCATATTATATCATAATTAGCATAATACGTTAATAATCACAATAATACAAATATTTACATTTCAATTCGCATCTGATTAATCACAAATCTGGCAACATTCGTTCTCAGATTCTGTTCAAAACTGATTATGCTGGATTTCCTGTATCACTACTGCTTATAATGTGACAGAACTATCATGTTTAAAATGTTCCTTTATTTATTTATAACTTCCCCAGTCGCCGTCACTGTAACTGAGAAACATGCACTGTATCAGCAGTTAGAACTGGGCAAGAAGTATTGTGTGACAAGAACTGGTGCTTGGAGTACTGTGTTCATATTTAACATAAATGATTTCGAGTCAGAAAAGGGACATACAATTGTAATATTCACTAATGACATCTACTTGGAGCAATAGTTAATACAAAGGCAGATTGTGAGAAAAATACTTTATGTTAACGAAATTGCAAATGAATTTTAATGCAGATAAATGTACACTTACACATTTGGGTAGGAAGACTGAGAACCCAGACTCCTTGGACAATGATAATCTAAATTGTGTCGAGGAGCAATGGGACTCAGGGGTACAGATATAAAAATCAATAAAATAGCAATACAGGTTAACAAAGCTCTAGAATTTACAAAACAATTGTGTTTTATTAAAGAGAGATACGTTGAAAGGGGAGTCACACCCAGCACAAGGAAAGATTTGGTGTTGATTGGGAGTAGGTTGATTGGGTGCTAACTAGTCAGTGTTTCCCTACTTTTCTAGGCAGTGTGCAACTGAGCAACTTTACACCATATCAGTTGCATCCTAGTGCTGTAACTGCTGTAACTGTACTGGATCAGCTTGGCTAGAGTTGTCGCTAGTTTTCGAGCACTGATCTTCAGCACTACAGCTGGAGTGTTATCAGGCCTTTAACTTTTGCTTTGTGCTGCGTGCTCAGCCGCTTCTTAATGTTGTGTGCAGTAATCTTCGGAATGGACCAAACAATAGAACGCATTTGCACAGCGCTAACCCATTGACATGAATTGTCACACAATACTTCTCAACTTTTGTCAGTGTGAATAACTACCTTTAACCCACACTTTGTTGACTGTTTTGTAGCCAGTTTGCAGCAGTCTGTCATGATCACCCTTCCAAGCCCTTCGTATGCAATTAATTACCCTGAAACCACATTCACAGTTTTAAGTTTAAAAACTGGACAGACAGTTTGTGACCAGCAAGCTGCAGCAGTCAGCATATAATCATAGAATGTTTACATCACAGAAGGAGGCCATTCAGCCCGTTGTGTCCATGCTGGTTATCTGTAAGAGCACCTCACTAGTCCTATGCTTCTGCCCTTTCTACATAGACATGCAAAGATGTTCTCTTCAGGTGCTTGTCCAATTCCATATTGAAAGCCACAATTGAATCTGTCTCCATCAGACTCGCACGCAGAACATTCCAGATCCTAACCACTCACTATGTTAATAAGTTTTTCCTCATGTCACGGTTGGTTCTTTTCCCATCCACCTTATCACAGTGTCCTCAGGTTATTGACCTTTCTGTCAAGAGGAAAAGTTCCTCTCTATCTACTGTCTGGACCACTCGTGATTTTGAATAACCTCAATCAAATTTCCTCGCAGCCTTCTCTGTTCTAAGGAGAGCAACCACAGCTTCTCCAATCTATCATTATAACTGAAGTCTTTCATCCCTTGAACATTCCTTGTAAATCCTTTCTGCACACACTCTTAAGCATTCACATTCTACTAAAGTGCCATATTCAGAATTGTACACAATCGACCAGTTGAGGTGAAGCCAGTGTTTCACAAAGTTTCATAATAACTTCCTTACTTTTGTACTCCATGCCTCTATTTAAAAAGACCAACATCCCTATTAACCACTTTCTCAACCTGCCCTGCTGCATTCAACTATTTGATCACAAATACTCCCAGATCACTCTTTTCCTGCAGTCACTTTAGAACTGTACCCTTTAAAAGAGACTGGCAACTAGCAATAAAAGAAGTTCCAATATTTTTTATAGACAGATAACTAGCAAAAGGTTGGTAAAAGGAGGAGTGGGGCCGATCAGGGACCAGAAAGGGGATTTAATATGGAGGTAGCAGGCATAGCTGAGCTATTAACTGAACTCTTTGCATCTTTCTTTACCAAGGACGAAGATACACCTCAGGCAATGGTAAAAGAGCAGGTAATTCACATACTTGAGGGGTTTAACATTAATAAAGAGGATGTTTTAGATCTACCCTGTTATATACGAACATACGGATGAACATACGAGTTAGAACCAGGAGTAGGCCACTCGACCCCTCGAGCCTGCTCCACCATTCAATAAGTTCACGGCTGTACTGATTACTCCACATTTCCACCTACCCACGATAACCTTCCACCCCCTTGGTTATCAAGAATCTATCTACCTCTGTTTTTAAAAAATTCAAAGACTCTGCTTCCACCGCCTTTTGAAGAAGAGAATTACAAAGACTCACGACTCTCTGAGAGATAGAAATTCTCCTCATCGCTATCTTAAATCGGCAACCACTTATTTTTCAACTGTGACCCCTAGTTCGAGATTCTGCCACCAGGGGAAACATCTTTTCCACATCCACCCTGTCAAGACCCCTCAGGATTTTATATGTTTCAATCAAGTCGCCTCTTACTCTTCTAAATTCCAGCGGATAACAGCCTAGTCTGTCAAATCTTTCCTCGTACAACAGGTCACCCATTCCAGATATTAGTCTAGTAAACCTTCACTGTACTGCCTCCAAGGCATTTACATCATTCCTTAAATAAGGAGACCAGTACTGCACACAATACTCCAGATGTGGTCTCAGCAATAACCTGTATAGCTGAAGCATAGCCTCCCTACTTTTGTATTCAATTCCACTCGCGATAAATGATAACATTCTACTAGCTTTCTTAATTACGTGCTGTACCTGCATACTAATGTTTTGAGATTCACACACTGGGACACGCAGATCCCTCTGCATCTCAGAGCTCTGCAATCTCTCACCATTTATATAATATGCTTCTCTTCTATTCTTGCTGCCACTATCGCCAATTTCAGACTTTCCCACATGAAACTCCATTTGACAGGTCTTTGCCCATTCACATAACCTATCTATATCCGTTTTCAGACTCCTTATGTCCTCTTCACAAGTTACATTCTTACCTATCTTTGTGTCATTAGCAAATTAAGCAACCGTACCTTCGGTCCCTTCCTCCAAGTCATTGATATAAATTGTGAAAATGTGATGTCCCAGCACAGATCCCTGTGGCACACCACTCGTTACATCTTGCCAACCAGACAATGAGCTATTTATGCCTACTCTCTGCTTCCTGTTAACTACACAATCTTCTATCCATGCCAATATGTCACCCCCTACACCATGAGATTTTATTTTCTGCAATAACCTTTGATATGGCACCTTATCAATGCCTTCTGGAAATCTAAGTACAATATATTGAGCTTTTTCCCTTTATCCACAGCACTTGCAACTCCCTCAAAGAACTCCAATCACTTGCTTAAACGTGATTTCCCTTTCACAAAAATATGTTGACTCTGCCTGATGACCTTGAATTCATCTAAATGCCCTGCTATAACATCTTTAATAATAGTTTGTAACATTTTCCCAAGACAAATGTTAAAGTAATTGGCCTGTAGTTTCCTGCTTTATATATCCCTTCCTTTCTGAATAAAGGCTTTGCATTTGCTATTTTCCAAACTAAAAGAACCTACCCCGAATCCAGGGAATGTTGGAAAATTAAAATTAACGCATCAACTATCTCCGAGCTACTTCTTTTAACACCTTAGGATGAAGTCCATCAGGACCCGGGGACCTGTCAGCTCGCAGTTCCAACAATTTGCTCAGTACCATTTCCCTGGTGATTGTAACTTTTTTGAGTTCTTTCCTCCCTTCCATTTCCTGACTTACAGCTAATACTGGGATGTTACCTTTACCCTCAATATTGAAGACCGATGCAAAATATCTGTCCAATTCACCTGCCATCTCCTTATTACCCATAATTAATTCCCCAGACTTATTTTTTACAGGATCAACGCTCACTTGGTTAACTCTTTTCTTTTTTGAACAATATCTATATAAACCCTTACTATCTGTCATTATATTTCTATCTAGCTTTCTCTCGTACTCTAATGTTACCTTCCTTATCAATCTTATAGTCGTTATTTGCTTTTTTGTATATATCCTGTCCAATCATCTGACCTGCCTCCCATTTTTGTGCAATTATAGGCTTTTTCTTTAAGTTTGATACGACCTTCAACTGTTTTACTTAACCAAAGATTGCGGTCCCACTCTTGGAATGTTTCTTTCTCATTGAATTGTATCTACTCTGTATATTCTGAAATATTCCCCTAAATATCTCCCACTGCATCTCTATTATCCCTTAACCTGATTTGCCAGTTCACTTTAGCTAGCTCTGCGTTCATGCCCGCATAATTGCCCTTATTTAAAGTACTAGTCATGGACCCACTCTTCTCTCCCTCAAACTGAATGTAAAATTCAATCATATCATGATCGCTGCATCCTAGGGGCGCCTTAACTATGAGGTCATTAATTATTGGTATCTCGTGGCACAATACCAGGTCCAGTATAGCCTGCTCTCTGGTTGGCACCGCAGCGTATTATTCCAAGAAATTATCCCGAAAATACTCCATGTACGCCTTATCTCGGCGACTTCGGCCATCTGCTTTTTCGAGCTATATGTAGGTGAAAATCCCCCCATAATTATCGGTGTACCTTTCGGACAAGCTTCCGTTTTTTTATTCCTTTATACTCCGTCCCACAGTGTGGTTAAGGTTAGGTGGTCTGTACACCACTTCTGACAAGTGACTTCTTGCCTTTATGAATTTTCATCTCTACCTAAACGGTTTCCACATCCTGGTCTGCTGAACTTAGGTCATCCCTCACTATTGCGCTAATACCATCATTATTTAACAGAGCGACCCCTCTACCTATTCCTAGCTTCCTGTCCTTCCTAAATGCCATGTATCCTTCAATATTCGGGTCCCAATCTATATAGTGTACAGGACACAATTTCAAAGTTTGCAGATGACACAAATGTTGGAAGCATTGTGAACTGTGAGCAGGATAGTGCGGATCTTCAAAAGGACATTGCCAAGTTAGTGGAATGGGCAGGCAGGTGGCGGATGAAGTTCAATGCAGAGAAATATGAAGTGATTCATTTTGGTAGGAAGAACATGGAGATAAATTATAAAATGAAGGGCTCAATTCTAAAGGGGTTGCAGGAGTAGAGGGGCCTTGGTTGAATAGTGCATAAGTCATTGACGGTGGCAGGCTAGGTAGAGCGAGCGTTTAATAAGGCGTTCAGTGTCCTGGGCTTTATTAATAGGTGCATGGAGTACAAGAGTAAGGAAGTTATGTTGAACTTATATAAGACACTAGTTCGTCCTCAGCTGGAGTATTGGGTTCAGATCTGGGCGCCGCACTTGAGGAAAGATGTGAGGGCATTGGAGAGAGTATGGAGACGTTTCATGAGGATGGTTCCAGGGATTGAGGAATTTCAGTTATGAAGATAGATTGGAGAAGTTATGTCTGTTCACCTTGGAGAAGAGAAGGTTTGATCGAGGTATTCCAAATCATGAGGGTTCTCTATCTGCTCTATGGAAATGTCACAATCTCAAGCCAACTCTCCATTCGTCAACCCAGCAGCCGCTACCGGGCATGTACTGTCAGCCCAGCTGTTCAACTGCAATGATCGCTTGGCCTCAAATCTGATATAGTACACAGATTGTGAAGGTGAGACTGGGGAGCAGGGGAGGGAGGGAGGTTTATCAGCCTCGTGGAGCCGTAGTAATGGGTCCGCAGTAATTGTGGGTATCACAAGAGGAAAATACCCTGTAAGATCCCACTTACAGGGTGGGAACTGTTTCCACTGGTGAAAGGATCGAGAAGGAGAGGGCACCGATTCAAAGCATTTGGTAAAAGAAGTAAAAGTGACATGAGGAAAATCTTTTTCATGCAGCGAGTGTTTCAGATCTGGAATGTTTACCTGAGAATGTGGCGGAGACATGTTCAGTTGAAGCATTCAAAAGAGAATTAGACAGTTCTATGAAAAGGAAGATTGTACAGACTTATGGAGAGAGGGGAATGGAACTGAGTGAATGTCTCTTTCAAAGATCCCATACAGACATGATGGGCCGAATAACCCCCTTCCGCTCTTTAGCAGTTCAATGATTCTGTGATATCGCCTCTCCTCCGTGTTCCAACCAGAATGTATCAGTTCACACTTCTCTGCATGAAATTGCATCTGCCACCTGTCCGCCCATTTCACCAGCCTCTCTTTGTCCTCTTGAAGTCTATCACTATCCTCCTTATAGTAACTGGTCAGGATTTCAGGAAAACTCGGCGCTGTTCTTCCAATAGTTCAACGGTGCTGAGTTTAATCGTTGCAACTGCTTCCTGAACTATCTTAGCTCTTTTGTTTAATATTCTGTGCATTTCACTTTCTTAATATTTGTCAAAATGTAAATGGTAATGCGCACGCAGCGGTGGGATCTTACAGAGCCGTTTCCTCTTTGTGATTCTCCCAAAAACTGTGGACCCATTACTTCGGCTCCCCAAGGCTGAGAAACCTGCCTCCCTCCTTCCCCTGCTCCCCAGTCTCAGCTTCACAATCTGTGTAATATATCAGATCTGAGGCCAAGCGATCATTGCAGGTGGACAGCTGGGCTGACAGTACATGCCCGGTAGCGGCTGCTGGGTTGATGAATGGAGAGTTGGATTAAGATTGCGAAATTTCCTGCGGTTCAGCTCATTCACTGCAGCTTTAGGGAAAATCTCAATGGAAAGTGCTCTGTCTGTATTGCAAATGTGCTCCGTAAAAGATATTTACTGCTCCCGGTGGAGAATGTTTATGAAATATGTTACTAATGATATAAGTTTAAACAGTGATCCTAATATTAATGATAATTTTAACCAGAGATTACTGGAATTATTATCATCTGATTTTCCAGGTACGGACCGACAGGGATTGTTTTATTTTCGCTTCTTCACAGAATCTATCAGCTGCGGCGGCAGATGAGAAACTGAGAAAGATTTTTACCTGAGCAGATGACGCCGGCATCATCGGAGTGTGGCCAGGAATATTGATCCCATTGATACGATTCGCAGTCCCGCAGAGCGGCCTCGGTTCCGCTGCACTCTACATCAGCCGTCACAACGGGTCCGGTCCCTTCCCCAAAGTGAGCCCAGCCCGGTGCAGAGACCGCGGTCCCGCAGCCCAGCTCCCGGCACACAACAGCGGCGTCCGGCAGGTCCCAGTCAGAATCCAACACAGTCCCCCACTGTCCCCTGTAGTGAATCTCCACTCTCCCAGCACACCGACTGCCCCCATTCACCAGTCTCAGCTTCACCGTCTCTGTAAAATATCAGAAATATCACCAAGAGGTTATAGTGTGTTAAACCCACAGGTTCCCAGCGCACGGACCCTCCCCATTCACCAGTCTCAGCTTCACCATCTCTGTATAATATCAGAAATATCACCAAGAGGTTATAGTGTGTTAAACCCACAGGTTCCCAGTGAACGGACCCTCCCTATTCACTAGGCATCAATTGATAGGAACATTAGTCTGCACCCTGAACCCTGCAGAAGTGGGGAGATGGGCGTGGTTGGTATGATCACATGTTTACGTGCTCAGTACTGAATGGACGACCACAGTGAGATCCCAGCACCTGGAAAAAGCAGAGGAAATTGCACCCTCACCCACCATAGCCAATAAAGACAGGGCTGGATGGTGATGTGATCTGGAGATCAGCGCAGATTGGTGAGGTGGACCTTTGGACCGGCAACAGTGTCAGTGTAGCTGATAATTCACACTCTGCTCTTCAGACACCCTCAGTTATTGCCCCTCGACATGAAGAGAGCAGTCATCTCTCAGCTAGGTAACAGTGTCAGTGTAGCTGATAATTCACACTCTGCTCTTCAGACACCCTCAGTTATTGCCCCTCGACATGAAGAGAGCAGTCATCTCTCAGCTGGGTAACAGTGTGAGTGGAGCTGATCCTTCACACTCTGCTCTTCAGAGACCCTCAGTTATTGTCCCTCCACATGCAGGCAGCAGTCATCTCTCAGTTAGAATTAAAGACCTTTGCTAACATTATGAGGGACACACTCCCTTTCTGGCTAGCAACCGGGCAGCGGGTGATTCCGTGATCAAAAATACTACAGAGATTGTCGTCCAAGCTTAATATTTAATGGGTTGGATTAGAGCAAAGAGATAGCAGGTCGTGTGAAAATAATGGGCGATTACCTGACGGGTCAGCCTGACTGTTCCCAGGTCTGCCTGAAATGAGAAGTTAACAATTAGAGTTCAGTGGGACAAGAAATGAATGACAATGTCAGAAAGAAAAGACACAAATACAGCTAACTGCAGGGTCATGATTCCTTTCGCCTTGCAGAAGAAATTATACCGGGATCTGTGATTTCATTTCTTAACACACAAAATACAATTTCTGCAACAAATTAATATTGGTAATGGGCCAAAATGTAGCCAGAAATGTTTTCACATATACACACACTGACACCCGGATACACTGTCCCCTTGTGGTGACGGTGGGTGGGCTCCATGTATTACCAGTGTGAAGGTGCTCTGAGAAGGCGGTGTTGATGGTCCTCTCCCTTATAGAATCTTACAATGAAACAGCACAGATGGACGCCATTCGGCCCATGGTGCCGATGCTGTCTCTTTGTAAGAGCTGTCTAGTTAGTCCCACTGCCTTTCCCCATCGACCTGTATATTTGTGCTGATGGTGCTCTGACCCGTGTGTAGGTGCCCTGAGAAGAGGGTGGTGATGTAACCGCCTTTAAACCCACTGGTGATGGCACTCTCAGTGAATTCAGCATTCCGATCCAAAGTTCGAGAAGGAATGGGAACATTTAAATTCAATTAAAGATGTTCTGATCCTGTGGTGAATTTCAATGCCTTTTAATTTACTGCATAATCTTCCACTGGTATCTTTCAAAGTTTCTATAAAGATGTAATTGGCCCTTTCTGTTTTTCCCTAAAATATATAGCTCCCTCAACAAAAACAAAACAACATGAAGGGTCTGTCAGCCTCC
This sequence comes from Heterodontus francisci, assembly GCF_036365525.1. Lineage (NCBI taxonomy): Eukaryota > Metazoa > Chordata > Chondrichthyes > Heterodontiformes > Heterodontidae > Heterodontus > Heterodontus francisci. Next base: position 5,464,133 of record NW_027140794.1, read on the forward strand.
AACTCCGTGCTGACTGTTTCTTACTAAGTTGCTGCTGCTCTGATTCTCTTGTAAGCTGCCCTCGCCGACGTGCCTTATTCTTTTACCCGTTAATGATGTTCGATCAATGGTCCTCCCGTTTACTGGGTAAACGTTCCTGCTTTTTACAAATGCAGTCAGTCGGTTGACATGCACCCAATCTCCATGATCACAATGTGTCTCACCGATCTCCAGGTGTTTTTACTATTCACAGCATTATATACGATAGACGGTGTGTTGAGCTGTACCCAATCCCCCTGATCACAATGTGTCTCACAGATATCCACGTGTTTTTACTATTCACAGCATTATATACTGCAGACGGTGTGTTGACCTGTACCCAATCCCCATGATCACAATTTGTCTCACAGATCTCCAGGTATTTTTACTATTCACAGCGTTATATAATATAGACGGTGTGTTGACCTGTACCCAATCCCCCTGATCACAATGTGTCTCACAGATCTCCAGGTGTTTTTACTATGCACAACATTATATACTATAGACGGTGTGTTGACCTGTATCCAATCTCCCTGATGACAATATGTCTCACAGATCTCCAGGTATTTTTACTGTTCACAACATTATATACTGCAGACGGTGCGTTGACCTATACCCAATCTCCCTGATCACAATGTGTCTCACAGATCTCCCGGTGGTTTTCTATTCTCTACATTACATACTATAGACAGTGTGTTGATCTGCTCCCAATCTCCCTGAGCACAATGTACAGAACATAGAACATAGAACATTACAGCGCAGTACAGGCCCTTCGGCCCTCGATGTTGCGCCGACCTGTGAAACCATCTGACCTGAACTATTCCATTTTCATCCATATGTCTATCCAATGACCATTTAAATGCCCTTAAAGTTAGCGAGTCTACTACTGTTGCAGGCAGGGCGTTCCATGCCCCTACTACTCTCTGAGTGAAGAAACTACCTGTGACATCTGTCCTATATCTATCACCCCTCAACTTAAAGCTGTGTCCCCTCGTGTTTGCCATCACCATCTGAGGAAAAAGACTCTCACTATCCACCATATCTAACCCTCTGATTATCTTATATGTCTCTATTAAGTCACCTCTCCTCCTCCTTCTCTCTAACGAAATCAACCTCAAGTCCCTCAGCCTTTCCTCGTAAGCCCTTCCCTCCATACCAGGCAACATCCTAGTAAATCTCCTCTGCACCCTTTCCAAAGCTTCCACATCCTTCCTATAATGCGGTGACCAGAACTGCACGCAATACTCCAGGTGCGGTCTCACCAGAGTTTTGTACAGCTGCAGCATGACCTCGTGGCTCCGAAACTCGATCCCCCTGCTAATAAAAGCTAACACACCATATGCCTTCTTAACAGACCTATTAACCTGGGTGGCAACTTTCAGGGATTTATGTACCTGGATACCAAGATCTCTCTGCTCATCCACACTACCAAGCATCTTTCCATTAGCCCAGTACTCTGCATTCCTGTTACTCCTTCCAAAGTGAATCACCTCACACTTTTCCACATTCAACTACCTTTGCCATCTCTCAGCCCAGCTCTGCATCCTATCTATGTCCCTCTGTCACCTGCAGCATCCTTCGGCACTATCCACAACTCCACCGACCTTCGTGCCATCCGCAAATTTACTAACCCACCCTTCTACACCCTTATCCAGGTCATTTATAAAAATGACAAACAGCAATGGCCCCAAAACAGATCCTTGCGGTACACCACTAGTAACTAAACTCCAGGATGAACATTTGCCTTCAACACCACCCTCTGTCTTCTTTCAGCAAGCCAATTTCTGATCCAAAGCACTAAATCACCTTCAATCCCATACATCCGTATTTTCTACAATAGCCTACCGTGGGGAACCTTATCAAACGCCTCACTGAAATCCACATACACCACATCCACGCCTTTACCCTCATCCACCTGCTTCGTCACCTTCTCAAAAAACTCAATAAGGTTTGTGAGGCACGACCTACCCTTCACAAAACCGTGCTGACTATCGCTAATGAACTTATTCTTTTCAAGATGATTACAAATCCTATCTCTTATAACCTTTTCCAACATTTCCCCCACAACCGAAGTAAGGCTCACAGGTCTATAATTTCAAGGGCTGTCCCTACTCCCCTTCTTGAACAAGGGGACAACATTTGCTATCCTCCAGTCTTCCGGCACTATTCCTATCGACAATGACGACAAAAAGATCAAGGACAAAGGCTCTGCAATCTCCTCCCTGGCTTCCTAGAGAATCCTGGGATAAATCTCTTCTGGCCCAGGGGACTTACCTATTTTCACACTTTCCAAAATTGCTAACACCTCCTCCTTGTGAACCTCAATCCCATCTAGCCTAGTAGTCTGTATCTCGGTATTCTCCTCGACAACATTTTCTTTCTCTACTGTAAATACTGACTAAAATATTCATTTAACGCTTCCCCTATCTCCTCTGATTCCACACACAACTTCCCACTGCTATCCTTGATTGGCCCTAATCTAACTCTAGTCATTCTTTTATTCCTGATATCCCTATAGAAAGCCCGAGGGTTTTCCTTGATCCTATCCGCCAATGACATCTCGTGCCCTCTCCTCGCTCTTCTTAGCTCTCCCTTTAGATCCTTCCTGGCTAGCTTGTAACTCTCAAGCGCCCTAACTGAGCCTTCACGTCTCATCCGAACATAAGCCTTCTTCTTCCTCTTGACAAGCGCTTCAACTTCTTTAGTAAACCACGGCTCCCTCGCTAGACAACTTCCTCCCTGCCTGACAGGTACATACTTATCAAGGACACGCAGTAGCTGCTCCTTGAATAATCTCCACATTTCGATTGTGCCCATCCCCTGCAGTTTCCTTCCCCAACGTACGCATCCTAAATCTTGCCTAATCACGTCATATATTCCTTTCCCCCAACTATAATTCTTGCCCTGCGGTATATACCTGTCCCTGCCCATCGATAAGGTGCACCTAACCGAATTGTGATCACTATCACCAAAGTGCTCACCTACATCTAAATCTAACACCTGGCCGGTTTCATTACCCAGTACCAAGTCCAATGTGGCATCGCCCCTGGTTGGCCTGTCCACATACTGTGTCAGAAAACCCTCCTGCACACACTGGACAAAAACTGACCCATCTAAAGTACTCGAACTATGATATTTCCAGTCAATATTTGGAAAGTTAAAGTCCCCCATAACAACTACCCTGTTACTCTCGCTCCTGTTGAGAAACATCTTCGCTAGCCTTTCCTCTACATCTCTGGAACTATTCGGAGGTCTATAGAAAACTCCCACCAGAGTGACCTCTCCTCTCCTGTTTCTAACCTCGGCCCATACTACCTCAGTAGACGAGTCCTCAAACGTCCTTTCTGCCGACGTAATACTCTCCTTGATTAACAATGCCACCCCCACCCTCTTTTACCATCTTCTCTGATCTTACTGAAACATCTAAATCCCGGAACCTGCAACATCCATTCCTGTCCCTGCTCGACATCATGTCTCCGAAATGGCCACAACATCGAGATCCCAGGTACCAACCCATGCTGCAATCTCACCCACCTTATTCCGGATGCTCCTGGCGTTGAAGTAGACACACTTTAAACCAAGGTCTTGCTTGCCAGTGCCCTCTTGCGTCCTTGTAACCTTATCCCTGACCTCACTACTCTGAACATCCTGTACACTGGAACTACAATTTAGGTTCCCATCCCCCTGCTGAATTAGTATAAACCCCCCGAAGAGCACTAGCAAATCTCTCCCCCAGGACATTGGTACCCCTCTGGTCCAGGTGAAGACCATCCTGTTTGTAGAGGTCCCACCTACCCCAGAAAGAGCCCCAATTATCCAGGAAACCAAAACCCTCCCTCCAACACCATCCTTGCAGCCACGTGTTCAACTCCTCTCTCTCCCTATACCTCGCTTCGCTAGCATGTGGCACGGGCAACAACCCAGAGATAACAACTCTGTTTGTTCTCGCTCTGAGCTTCCACCCTAGCTCCCTGAATTTCTGCCTTAAATCTCCATCTCTCTTCCTACCTATGTCGTTGGTACCTATGTGGACCACGACTTCGGGCTGCTCCCCCTCACCCTTAAGGATCCGAAAAACACTATCCGAGTCATCACGAACCCTGGCACCTATGAGGCAACACACCAACCGTGAGTCTCTCTCGTTCCCACAGAACCTCCTATCTGTTCCCCTAACTATGGAGTCCCCAATGACTAATGCTCTGCTCCTCTTCCCCCTTCCCTTCTGAGCAACAGCAACAGACGCTGCGCCAGAGATCTGTACCCCATTTCTTACCCCTGGTAAGTCGTCCCCCCCCCAACAGTATCCAAAGCGGTATCCCTGTTGTTGAGGGAAACGGTCACAGGGGATCCCTGCACTGCCTGCTGGTTTCCTCTCCTTCCCCTGACGGTAACCCATCTACCTACTTCTTTTACCTGAGGTGTGACTACCTCCCTATAACTCCTCTCAATAACCCCCTCCACCTCCCGAATGATCCGAAGTTCATCCAAATATGTAACCTCACTTACCCAGCAGTCCCGCGTGCGCTCCGCCTATATACGAGAAATGCTCTGCTCCCGCTGTTCTCTCTCTCTCTCTCTGTGGCTTCCGATTTCTTGACGCGCTTTTCAAAGCTCTGCTCCTGCTGTTCTCTCTCTCTCTCTCTGTGGCTTCTGATTTCTTGGCGCGCTTTTCAAAGCTCTGCTCCCGCTGTTCTCTCTCTCTCTCTGTGGCTTCCGATTTCTTGGCGCGCTTTTCAAAGCTCTGCTCCCGCTGTTCTCTGTCTCTCTCTCTGTGGCTTCGATTTCTTGGCGCGCTTTTCAAAGCTCTGCTCCCGCTGTTCTCTCTCTCTCTCTGTGGCTTCCGATTTCTTGGCGCGCTTTTCAAAGCTCTGCTCCCGCTGTTCTCTGTCTCTCTCTCTGTGGCTTCGATTTCTTGGCGCGCTTTTCAAAGCTCTGCTCCCGCTGTTCTCTCTCTCTCTCTCTGTGGCTTCCGATTTCTTGGCGCGCTTTTCAAAGCTCTGCTCCCGCTGTTCTCTCTCTCTCTCAGATCTCAGATCTCCAGGTGTTTTTCTGTTCTCAACATTATACACTATAGATGGTGTGTTGACGTGCTCCCCAACTCTCTGCTGACAATATATCTCCCATGTATTGTTGTCTCTTTGTATACCCTGGTGATCTGGGCAACGGGACAACGATTCCTGTCCTCAGCTCTGCTTACCGAGTATCTTTCATGAGATACATTTTCCCAAATATAATCTCACTGGTCTCTTTATACTCCTAATTCTAAAATGTAAATAGTATGTGACATCCTCCCAGTCGTGGAGCCTTTGCATTCCTACCAACTTTACCTGATAATAGTCAGTTCCCGCAAATTCCCCTTTTCCAGTGACCCAATGAGAGGCGAGGGCGAATAATCTTGCAGAATTTCCTGAAGAACGATTCCAACCTCATTGTTTCTGTAGAGTCCGTGAATCTTCTTCAATCCACTCATTCATTTCTCCTACTCTTCATGCATTTATCATTTCAGCCTGTTACCATCCATGTCACGCCAGATTTATTTTCCAGATAAACCAGTGGTTCAAGGAGCAAGCCCAGGAACACCTTCTGAGGGAAACAAGGGATGGACAATAAATGGGTGCAGACCAATATCGCCAGCATGACGACAGCGTTTCAAGGAAACACCCCGCCATCTCTTCCGGCAAAGAAGGGTTGCTCAGTAAATTCTGCCTGGCCAGCGAACTCATATCCCGAAAATGAATCTAAACAACCTGCAACCGGGACTCCCATTCTTGCCTATTCGACATGTTTATCTCTTACTGTCTCAGAGAAATGTTCAGTCATACCCCTTTCTCATTCATTACTATTTTCCCATTTATCTACACTACTCATATCTGCTGATTCCTCCATTTTGCTCTTATATCCTTCCTCACAGTTTCTAACTGCTGTCATTGTTGTACTCGAAGAAGTTTGAATGCATTTCATTGCGCACCGTTATCCAAATCACCTCTATATACAGAGAATATACCCACTATTCCCACACTCTTCTGGTCGGTCTCCTACCCTACGTAAACTTCAACAGATCTGAAACTCTGCTGCTGCTGTTATCCTGGTGTGGACTTTCCCGGTCACCCATTTCCCCTGCTCTTACTGACCGACAGCGGCTCCCACTTCCCAGCATCTCAAATTTCAGTGGTCGCACGGTTAACTTCCTGATATTTAGATTAATGTGTTTGGTGCAAAACTGTTAAGTTATTTATACATATTATACTTATGTTAACTTGCTATTGCACCATGTTACCACAAAGAGTAATAGAGAAATATTAATTAGAAATAACAATACATTCAAAGGAGTTGAACTGAAACGGGACAAACGTGGGATGTTCAAAGCCCAGAATTTAAACTCTTGAATGAGTTAAAAAACCAAGGATAGGGGTGGTTTAGGGGTTACAAAATACAGTCAATACAGAGAGTTTATAAGTGCATATTTCTCACGGCAGTTTACTCGGTGGGTCAAGAATCAAAATGATTATATCAAACTTTTTTAGGTCCAACTCGAACAACTTTCGCAATTAAGTGAGCTCTTTTAGATTTCAGAAGCAAATGAATTGATAGAATTACAGTTATTGTAGCTTACAACCACAAGCAAAGCACCGGACAGAAGGAAATCATATCAAACAATCCGGAATCTGTGCGTCAATAGCATTATCAGTAATTTTTAACTATCTATCTCCATAACACATGAGCTAGTGCCTGAAGAAACGATACCATTGTTATAAATAACCAAACACGCATCAAGCATTTACAGAACTGAGATAAATTGTTCTGGGCACTGTCTGTTAATTTTAAATATGGAAAAGAATTCAGGATTTGTTCCACAAGTTGACCAGAGTATGGGACTTGTGGAAGGACATTATAGAATTTAATAGGAGTAGGGATAGGCCATACTGCCTACCCAGACGACTCCGCCGTTCAATAAGATCATGGCTGATCTATTGCCCCATCTCCACTTTCCCACCTTTCCCCAGAGATTGGGAAAAAACTCCAGATCTTTCATGAAACACCGCATCACACGATACAAAAAGTATGGGACATGTGGAAAGAGATGCCGAAACACGTCTGGATGTTGAAAACTACATCAAATGTATGAATCATGTAGAAATAGATTGCGAAATACTAATTATTACACAACACCGTGCACATAAATGTATGAAACAGAAAGCATGATTTATTATAAAAAGTGATAGTTTTGAAGATTGTCGGTGACCAAATAAAACTGTTCACACACCGAATCCCCCTGAAACCAGTAGCATCATTTCTGGAGGGTGTAATTGATAACTCTATTAATAATCACTACAAATGACCCAATATTGGATTCCACCTCCAGTTAACATAGTATACAATATTTATTGTCCTTTCTGAATATTCCAAATGCTGTACACAATATTTAATCTAATTCTCTGTATGACACGGCACTTCACTGAGAAATTCCGTGGACAGAAATCTCAATGTGGGATGAGTCGACTGGATGGAGATCCCGGTATTCTGCAGTTCTGACTCCCATAAACTCGATTGTAACACTGACTACTTTTTAATTCCAGGAGTCTCCGTTTTAAACGCCTGATTAGAACTTTAACTCCAGTCTGCTGCGTCTGTACAGGAGTCTTGGGAAACAACATAAAACCGACTCTTACGGTGTTTATATTCAATTTTGGTACTAAAACAAAATTTCACACAAATCTCCTCTGGAAATGCAATTAAATGTTAATCAGATGACAAATATTCGATCCCTTTTTGCTGTCAGCGACAAAAATGGATAACATTTCCCTATTTGAAATCAAACAGGACAAAATGTATTTAATGACAAATTTATTAATTAAGGAAACCGTTTCAATATTCACTTTATACGATCTCAATAAATGACAAATTAAAATAAATATGCACTTTCCGATAAATTGATTTTGATCTGGGGCCGATTGCTAAAAACAAAAATTCAGGGAGTCAGCTGCATTTCATACTTTCTTCCTGTTCTGTGGCTTGCAGAAAATATTCTTAAATTACTTTCAAGATCAGGATTTTACAACACAATCCCTTTTACAAAACCAAAAGAAAATTCATCACGGAAGTATGTAATAACATTTAGGGAGTGTTTCCCTGTCGTGAAGCTGCATTTGTTGTCGATAGACATTAACAAATGTAACCAAACCCGCTCTGGAAACAGTGAGAAACTGAATGGAATCATCGACCGAAAAACTCTGCAAAAATATCGAGCAGGTGGAAGGAGACTATTCATGATATCTCATTAAACACTTCACGATGCTTTACAAAAAAGGAGTATGTGGAAGGAGACTTTGTCACACTAATCATTATTTGACACTGTACATACGAATATGTGAAATAAGTTGAGAATTTATAATACAAAGTTCGAAAGTTTCAAGGTCATCATTAAGTAAACAATAACAAATGGAAAATCTTCCGCAGATTTTGGAATATTCACTAACATTATCTTTTGGACAGGCACTTCACAATTACAGTAATAACTGATGCTAATTCAAGTAATATTGGTTCTGTCTCTAGTTAATATATTATACAATATTTATAGATCATGTACAACACTATAACGTGGAACAAACTTATTTAAATTATTTCAGTTCCACTCAGTGTATCATATAGTGTCAGACAGCACTTCTAATGTGAAATACCTGGGACAGAAATGCCCGTGTGGGTTCAGTCAGCAGTAGATTTAGCTTTGACTGCTGTTCTATAATCTCTGTGTTACCATGGACCCCAGACCCCAATCCCCGAGACCTTCTATTCTCACTCTGATCACATTCTGCTGCTCGATTGCTGTGTTTATATAATCTGCTGAGAAGTTCAACTCCAGTCAGTCGTGTCGGTACAAGAGCCGCAGAGGACCACATAAAATAAATTGCCACGTTATTTGTTTTCAATTTTGGATTTAAATGAAAGTTTCGCACATGTCCCACCAGGGAATTGAGAAGACGTGTTAATCAGATGTAAGATATTATAAAAACAATGATTTCTGATAGAGAAAGAATGGATAATTGTTCTGTATTTAACATTGATAGAATGTAAAATCAAGCCAACAGCCCAAGATCCGTATTCAATGCGAATTCCACAAATGATATAAACTATTTCAATATTCGCTTCATATGATAGCAATGAAACATTGTTCTATTTGTCATAAAGCATGCCTGCTTTTTAAAAATCATTCGGAGCAACTAGCTATTGAAAAAAAGGATACAGGGAGTCATGTGCACTTCATTTTTTATCTTTTCAATGGCTTGAATAATTTAAAAAGAAATAATCCACAAAACAGGATTTTACTCTCCAATCTCTTCACGGAAATATAATTCGCTAAATACATAAAGTATCGGATAACACTGGGACTAAGTTCTCCTGACAGTCAACCAATAAAGTTTCAATAGACAGAGATTAATGAATGTAAAGAAACACACACGGTAAATAGTGAGAAACAGAATTGAATCATCAATGGAATAAAACAACACATATGCAACATGCATGAGCCGTTGGAACAATAATAAAGAACATTATCACGAACTCATTACACACTACATGACACTGTGTAAAAATATGTGATTGGGAAAACTGAACTATCTTTCGGTACTGTACATACAAATGGAGGATATAGAATAATGAATTTAATATAAAATATACTAATTTTGAAGATCATCACTAACTGATCAATAATGCAGAGCAAATTCCCCAACGATTCAGGAACTTGTCAGTAACACAATTTTTTGCAGAGTGCACTTGATAATTATACTAACAATGAAAGCAAATTGACAAATTTTCGTTCCATCTACATTTGAGAGGAATTATAGATTGAATATTACACTTCAAAACTGAACAAACTATTTTAAAATATTTAGTCTCATGAACTGTATCACTAGAAGAGCAGACAACATTTGTATTGAACAATATCTGTGACAGAAATGTCTGTGGCGGTTCATGTCAGCTGCAGATGCAGTTTTGACTGGTGTTCGACACTCAGTGAGATAACTTACACCCAGACACAGATACAGTCTATTCAAACAAAGACGGCGCTCTACTTCTAACAGTCTCGCATTAAATAATCAGATGAGAATTTCAATTCCAGCTGGCTGTGTCAGTGTAAAAAGCTCAGGGCGGGACGGCAGGGGGAGTGGGGGGTGGTGGGGGGGGGGGGGGGTGGGTAATAAAACAAAATGCCTTGGTCTTTGTGCCCGACACAAATTCAACTGGGAATTTAAAATACCCGTTAATTAGATGTAGAATATTCCAAACTCGTTTACTGTCACCAATACAATATTACTGTCAGCAATAACTCAATTGTTAGCACTCTCGCCTCAGAGTCAGGAGATGGTGGGTGCAAGCCTAATTCCAGGGACTTGAGCACAAAATGTGGGCTGCCACTCCAGTGCAGTACTGAGGGCATGCTGCACTGTCCAAGATGCTTTCCATCGGAGGAGAAGTTAAACTGAGGCCCCGTCGGCTCTTTCAGGTGCAGTATTTGGAGAAAGGGCAGGGGAATTATCCCCAGTGCTCTGAGGAATGTTGATCCCTCAATCAACATCACACACACACAAAAGGTATTCTGGCCATTATCACATTGATGTTTGTCGGAGCTTGCTCTGTGCAACGTGCCTGCCACGTTTCCTACATTACAGTATGGACAACACTACAAAACAGTACTTAATTGACAGTAAAGCTCTTTGGGACGTCCTGACGTCGTGAAATGCGCTACATAAACGCAAGTCATTTTTATATATATGGAGGTTTATTCCTATTTGTTGTTGATAGAACTTAAAATGGAAACAATCAATCCCAAATGTGTGTCAAATGAAACTTCTACAAATTGTATAAACCTTTCAGTATCCATTTCATACCATCCCAATGAATGACAACTGTAAATAAAATAGATGCGTTTTCTGTAAACTGATCCCAGATACTGACAGATTCCATTCTAACAGCGAAGTGGCTCTTTTTATAACAGACCCTGCTGAAATAGAACCATTAGATTTTCAACTCCAGTCTGCTCTGTCTGTACGAGCGGCAGGTTGAAGGCCATAAACAAGTTCCGATATTTCATTGCACTCCACACAAGAATATAAAAATGGATAAAGCATTATTTACTTTCTACATCTCCTGAATGGGTTCTGTATTAAATATGATAATTAGATTAATAATAAATATCTTGTAATAATAATCAGTGTATCACTAAATAACATAATGCATTCAATAATCCGTAACTCACAGTTCAAAAGCTGCAGAAGAGACAGGGTGAGGAAGGACAGCAGCATCGTTCTGGTGCCGGGTACAGCGATGTGAACAGAACATTAACCGAACGCTATTCTCAAAGACTAAGAGCTCCTTCCAGCAACTTCTGAAACTCTGACTGTTGTGGAAATTAATTCTTTGACAGAAGTTTCTACAGAAACCAATGTTTCCTTCCAAATACCCAATAGATTTTGACTTGTGTGAACAGTGAATTACAGTCTGGTAAAATACACCAATGAGATGAAATGTGACCATTAATAGATAAAATGAACCCAAGTTCCTACTACCAGCCTATCCTGCGAGGACAATGACATGTGACAGTGTGAAAAGTAAATGAATCACTGATCTGGCGCCCAGATCATCGAATCAAAGATGCACAGGAAAGGCCATTCGGCTACTTTAGTCAGAGTCGTTTTTAAAGAGCTGTCTAATTTATTGTCACATCTGTAGCATTTTCTTGTAACCCTGCAAATTATTCCATTGGAAGCACTTGTTTAATTGTCTTTATAAATTCCTCTGGAATCTGATTTCATCACTCTTTCAGGTCGTGCTTTCCAGATCTTAACAAGCCTCTGTTTAAAATACGGTCTCTTCATTCCCCCTCAAGTTATTATGCCGGTTCTATAGAAGGCCTCGGCCCACAGGCGCAGCGCTGGAAGCCCAGAGAAGAGGTAGGTGAGGCGGGGTCACCAGTTACAGTCCGTAAGGCCCCGGTGAGAGATTAAGGCGGTGTTCTGGTGGTGCAGGAGGAGGGAGGTCCCGGGGAATGATCTGGTTCCTGGTGGAGGTGCTCTGTGGGCCACAAAATACCCACGAATGAGGCAGCGCCCCACCCCACCCGCAAGGCCACAGGGTGAGTGCTTCGTTTTACAAGGTGTCCTCTCCATGTGGTGGAGGACCTCGCTGCTGGTAAGATCCCAGCGGCGGTGGAATGATCCCATAATTATCCCATAATAGGCCACTTAAGATCCTCAATGTGCCACTGGGCGAGAAGGCTGTTGTCGGTCTATCCTGCCCCCAGGATCACTGGACGAGGGGGATGCGTTGGGATCTCCATCCTGCCATATCCCCTGCCAGCCGCCGCTTTTCTCCTTGTCCCCTCCCCACCCCTCCTGGCTTCCAATCATGCCTCTGGGGGCCAGTAAAATCCTGGCCATGATCTCTGATGACAAACGTATTCATGAGAGGAAATAATTTCCACATGCTTACTCCATCATAACTCCTCATTATTTTGAGTTCTGTTAGATCTGGAATGGCGGGATTGACGTATGAGGAGAGATTGAGTCGGTTAGGGCTATATTTTCTGGAGTTCGGAAGAGTGAGGCGGGGGGAGGCGGGGGGCGTTCTCATAGAAGTCTACTAAATTCAAACAGGACTTGACAGGGTAGATGCAGGAAGGATGTTCCCGATGGTGGGTGAGTCCAGAACCAGGGGTCATTGTCTAAGGATACTGGATAAACCTTTCTGGACCGAGATAGGGAGAAATATCTTCACCCAGAGAGTGGTGAGCCTGTGGAATTCGCTACCACAGAAAGCAGTTGAGGCCAAAACATTGTATGTTTTCAAGGAGTTAGATACAGCTCTTGCGTCCAAAGGGATCAAAGGGTATGGGGTGAAAGCGACAACAGGTTACTGAGTTGAATGATCAGCCATGATCAGAATGAATGGCACAGCAGGTTCGAAGGGCCGAATGGCCGACTCCTGCTTATCTTTGATATGTTTCTATCCCACTGAACTTTCTCTGCGCCAATAAGAAAAATCCAGACTCCTGCATTCTATCCATGTAAATGAATTCTCTCACCAGTGGTGACTTCTTGCTAATCCTCCTCTGTACCCTTTCCAGGGCCCTGAAATTCTTCCAAGGTATTCGTGCCCGGAATTGCACACAAGACGTCAGCTGAGTCATAACAATTGATTTGTAAAAGATTAGTTTGATGCCCTTTATGTTTGAATTCAATTACCCCATTTTCAAATCAAGTATCCCATACACTTTCTCAATCAGCTTCTCCACTTGCCCTGCAATCCTCAAAGATGTATGGACTTGCATTTCCCGGGTCCCTCTGTTCTTGCATCCCCTGAAAATGGTACCATTTATACTATACTGACATGATGTTTTCCCAATGAACTTCACTTCTGACTTGACTACAATAAGTTGCAGCTACCGTTGATTTTCCCATTTCAGCAGACTGTCTACCCTGAAGTCTGCTATTATAATATTCACGATTTACTGCAGAGCCATGTTTTTCACCATCCACAAATGTTAAAATTATACATTCTAAACCCAAGTCTATGTAATTTGCATGTGGAAAGAAAAAACAGTAGTCTAAAAACCAGCCCCCGGGCAACCGCCACCCTCGCCTGTCAGAAGAGCATCCATTCACCACTATTCTCTGCCTCCTATCACTGAGCCAATCGACTGCTCGAGCTGACATCGTTCCTTTAATAATATGCATTCCTATTGTCTGAATAAGTCTGTTATGAGGTACTTCGTCAACATTGGATGCCCACATACACAAAGCCCACTTCAGTCTCTTATTTGATAAAACAGCTCAATCAGGTTAGTTACACGCATTTGGCCTTCAACAAATCCGAGATGGTTTTCTCATCTTACCCCATGCTTCTGCAACTGAGAATTAATTTTGTCCTTGATGAAGGCCTCTAGTAGATCTCTCAACCTTCACTCTTGTTAGATAGATTAGCTTGTAGTCACAAGGTTTACCCTCTCTTCTCGTTTTGAAAAGGAGTCGAGCATTTACCAAATTCAAGTCCTCTGGCCCGAGTGCGATAAACAAGGAGGATTGAAACATTGTGCTCAGAGCTGATCTTATCTCCAACCCAGCTTACTTTATCCACCTAGGATGCTTCCCATATGGAACAGGGGTGCTGTCGACATTTAGTGATAAACTGTTTAGCAACGCCTTCCCATCTATTTTATCCAATGCAAGATCTCTGCTTCCCTCTACTCGATTGCGACATTAATTTCAGCCTCTTCTTTTGTGGAGGTAGTTGCAAATTACTCATTCAGTACCTCAGTCATGCCCTCTGCCTCGACAGGGATATTTACCTGTTTCTCTATAATCGGATCCACCGTTCCTTTAGCTATCCCTTTTACTTTTATATGTTTTACAAGATTTGTAGCTGCTAATCTTTTCTATGCTTTCCCTTTGTCTATGCTTTCCCTTTGTCCTTCTTGTATTCTTTTTCTATTTCTCCCTGTACACGATGCTATCTATCTGGTTTTAGATTATATTCTTGAATTGGAATTTGTAATGAATTTCTTCTTTCTCTTTTCCCTTAACTGACAATTCATTTTTCATCCAGAGAGTGCAGCATTTAATTCCCCACCTTCACCTCTAGACTTGACTATTCCAATACACGTCCTGGCCAGCCTCCCTCTTTGCATCCTCAGTTAACCTGAGGACATCCAGACCTCTGCAGCCAACGTACAACTCACTCCAGGTCCCGTTCACCCATCACCGCTGCACTCCCATTAGCTTCTGGTTATTCACCTAAACAAACTTGAAATTCTCACGCTTATTTTCTAATCTCGCCATTACCTCTTCCCTCCCTATCTCTGTAATCTCTTTCAGCCCTATGAGATATTTGTGCTCCTTCAGTTCCGGAATCTTTAGCATTCCCAAATTTAAATGCTCCAACGCTGGTGCTCTTGTTTTCATCTACCAAGATCCTAAAATCTGGACTTTCCTCCATAAACCTCTGCCTCACTATTTGTTTTTCCTCCTTTAAAATGCTGCTTAAAACTTACCACCTTGACCAGGCATTTGGTCATCCGCCATCATATCTGTCAATGCTTCTCGCTATCAAATTGTGTTTGATAATATGACTTGGATATTTTAACTATGTAAGGACACCTCATAAATAAGAAATTGCAGATCTTGTTTTCCACCTTCTCCATTACTATGGTCTGTCCCAGACTATATTAGTGTAATTGAAGGTTAAACCATTTTTATGTTTTTATGAACTTCCCTGACAGAATAACTCCATAATCTAGTGCTCACTTTTGGGGGGTGTATAATAAACACTAAACGATTTAACACCTCACTTTCTGAATGGATTAATGAATAGATTCACTTGTCGAACCTCCCAGTATATTGTTTTTCTGTTGTAAACATACCCACTTCTGACCTTATGGAGGAAATGCCATTGATGAAACAGCTGAAGATGGTTGGGCCTACGACACTACCCTGAGGAGCCCCTGCACAGATGCCATGAGACTGAGATGATTGACCTACAACACCCACAACCCTCTTCCTTTGTGCGAGGTATGATTCCCACAAGTGGAGATTTTTCCCTCTGACTCCCATTGCGGGCAGTTAATCCCAGTTAACGCCTTTCCCAATAATGGTTCATCGTGGAGCGACGCTTACATTTTAAATGCACTTTTCCGAGGCAGGAAGGCGAATGTGAGATCCATAAACACTCCAGTCGATTCCTGATGCGAGTCCGTCACCATCCCCCTAGTGATCTATTCCAGTTACACCTCAGCTGGATGGACAATTACAATTGGATAGATCTGGAGTGGCAACATGTCAGTTCACACATTACAACAGCAGTTTATTTGAAATATAAACTATCGTGGTAACTATGTGTAACAATGAAAGAGTCCTTCATTCCTCATAAATACTGGGATTGATATTCAATGGGCAGAATTCTATCTGTTTCTGGTGCGACTGAAAGGTGCAGCTTGATATTAGTGAGAGGATCGACATCGGTGCAGTCACCGCATGTTTTCCATGGAACTGCAACGAATTGTTATAAATAGTTGAAGCTGCACTCTGCAGGCAAGTGGGAAGTATTGTACCAGCTACTGACTTGTGCTTTGTAGATGGTGAAATGTCTTTGTGGAGCCAGTAGATGAGTTGTTGTTTTTGTTTTAGTTTTAGAGATACAGCACTGAAACAGGCCCTTCGGCCCACCGCGTCTGTGCCGACCATCAACCACCCATTTATACTCATCCTCCACTAATCCCATATTTCTACCACATCCCCACCTGTCCCGATATATAATTCCCTACCACCTACCTATACTAGGGACAATTTATAATGGCCAATTTACCTACCAAACCTGCAAGTCTTTTTTGGCTTGTGGGAGGAAACCGGAGCACCTGGGGAAAACCCACGCAGACACAGGGAGAACTTGCAAACTCCACACAGGCAGCACCCAGAATTGAACCCGGGTCGCTGGAGCTGTGAGGCTGCGGTGCTAACCACTGTCCCAGTGTACCGAGCATTTGACCTACTCCTGTAGCCAAAGTATTTAAATGCCTGGTCTTGTAAAGT
The DNA here is from genome assembly GCF_036365525.1 of Heterodontus francisci. NCBI lineage: Eukaryota > Metazoa > Chordata > Chondrichthyes > Heterodontiformes > Heterodontidae > Heterodontus > Heterodontus francisci. Next base: position 5,480,728 of record NW_027140794.1, read on the forward strand.
GTCTGGTCAATGGTAAATCCCAGGATGATCATGTTGTGGTATTCGGCGATGGTAACGTCGTTTTATTTCGAGAAGAGGTGCTTGGCCTCTGTCCTGTTGGACAAGGTAATTGACTGGCATGTGTGTGGTGCGAATGTTACTGACCACGTATGAGCCCAGGCCTGTATCAGAAGGACATCTTACTTGAAATGTAACGGGCATTATCAAGCAAACAGAATTATTCTTCTCCAGTTAGAAGTGTGTTTTAGCTCTTTGCCACCATGGCTGAAAGGGCCTTTGAACCTTTCCATTCCAGTTCCACTATCATTCCTTCCATCCTTCCTTAACCACAATGAAGTTGCCTTCCCCTCAACTTTCACTCCACCAGCCTCTACTTTCAATGAACTATCCTCCATCACTTCTGCCAACTTCACCACAATGCTACCACCAGACATCCTCCTCTCCATTTTCAGCATTCTGAAGGTACAGCTTGACCCACTCTTCCATCACTCGAAACACCCACTACTCTTCCAATGTCACCATCCCATGCAAGTGTTTTTCAACCGTCAGGCCCACAAACAGTGATTTACTTGTACTTTACTTTATTTTATCAATAGTGTTCATTCTTAACAATTGTCCTCGACACCGTGGAGATGAAGCATACATTCTGCAATGGGATTGCTGAGCAGTTATTAAGTCCCTTAGCTTCCGTTCACTTGCCATTGTAATTCCCTGTCCCACTTCCAGCTGACCCCTCTGTACTCAACCTCCTACACTGTTTCAATTTTCCTGATCAGCATCAACTTCAAAAATAAAAACACATAGGAACTAGTGTCCCCATTTGTTTTTGACAGCAGGTTCTGGTAATAATTCCTCTCTTCATTTATTCACTCTTCCCTTCAACCACATCACAGTTTCTCTCTTTATCTCCTTCCTCCGTTCCCCATTCCCAGCCTCAGTGCTTACTGAAACACTGTTACAGCACAACATTTTCCAGTTCTGAAGAACATTCTCCAGCGGGGAAGGTTACGTCTCGTTCCCTTTCTCAAAATGCTGCCCCACCGAATAAGTATTTCCAACATCTTTTGTTCATATTTTAGATTTTCAGCATCCGCCGTATTTTGACTTTTTAAGGAAGATGCTACCATGGGGAAATGGGGTGAGGTTGCAATTGAATGTAAAGACATACACACAATAGATCAATAACTTTGGAGATGCTGAGAAAAGAGAATAAGATGGGATCAGGAAAGTAATCTCCTTAGGCACATTCTTGGTCCAATATTGCCTTGATACCGAGGGCAGCCACTTCGATTACCATTGTCACCATTACCAGCAATACAGCAATCACTATTTTTCTGCTCAGCTTTGCGGTATTTGCCCACTGCAGAACAGCAGAGTGTATCTGAGCCATTCCTCTCAAAACTGCTGCACTCCATATAAGGACTGAACAGCTTCATCGGGAAACCTGCCAAATATTTGAGGAAATGTGTTCACTCATTGAGACTGTGAGACACGCAGATCACACAGAGACACTGACTGGTCATCATAAGTAGTGAATTTTCACCATCGTTGAACTATACAGGGAGGGATGTGATGTGTTCCCTTAAAAAATGAGTCTGTTTTCTGGAAGGTGATCACTTGGAGTCAAGAAAGGCTTTCCAATACCGAAATATGTGAAAAGCAGCTCACAGTCTGCAGAGCCTCAGGATAATCACTGTGTGTTTCTCTGTTGAACTGAGAGGAAGCACCTGGCGTTGTGGTGATTTCAGTGCTTCTGTTTTTCTTGCCTGCTGCTTTGTAATATCAAGATACAGCAGCAGGATGTTTCAGCTCGGAATTTGAACTTACGTTGTTTAAAATCCAGATGGACAATGTATCGGGGGAAGCATGTATGGGCAATATCATTAATTCACTGGAAATATTTGACAGCTTAGTGTCTGCAAATAAACGTATATCTTATCACAAAGAGTGAATCACAGTACATAATTACTGTAATCTGTGTACAATTTCCAAATGTATAACACACAATATCAACAGGTCACGATAAATCACTCTGAGTCCAATTCAATCAGCAAAGTCAGAGACACCAAAGCATTAATTCTCACTGTGGTTTTAACTTAAAATAGAAGATGCCATGAGATGTTGAGGCTGTTTCCTGTATAGGTGAATGAAGCAGGAATACTGTTAAGAATCAAATGCAATCAGGAGGATTGAGCCTGTGTTAATGTAAAGTGTTAACTCACTGTGATCCGATCACTGGAAATGCAGCCTGTGTCAATGTCAGTAGTTAACTTGCTGTGATTCAATTCAAAGAGGGGATCTGAAGATTGACAGTTGCTTCAAAATAAACTGTCCACTGTGCCCCAATAAATAAAATTAAATGTCAGCCTGATTTCTCTGGGAGTGAAAGTAGATCTGGGTAATGAAAAGAGTCTGAAGAACTAAAACAGATCAATAAATGAACACAGCTGAGCTGCCACTGTAAAGTTATCCCAGGTGGAAAACCTTCAAATGATTAATTCCCCGGATCGCACATAGAATGAAACAAAAACTCTCCCGAAATGGACATTGAATAAAAGAATTCCACAAACTGTCTTATCAATCTGGACAGAAATGATTTGAAACAAGTTACTGCGCCCCATAACACTGCCACACACTCTTTGGTTTCTGCAGCTGTATCCAGTCTTTTCCAATCTGATAGACTTGTCCCCCTGAAGTGTGTTTTGCAGAGATCACAGACTGAAAATTTCAGAATGAGACATGGATGTTGACAGCAACCGGCTGACAGAGAAACCTGAAGCACACGCACAGAATGGTGGAGATTGAAGATATTTGGGTCAGTCTCTTGTATCTGTGAGGAGCTGATCAATCCTTTAAACAGTGGCACTTACACATAAACATACTGAAAATGGTCACACTCACCAAGGAAATTGCAGTAAGCACTGATACTCAGCAAAGAACCTATATAAATTATGTTACACATACAAGATCTCCTCAGAATTTCTCAAATACTTAAGAGAATGCAGTATGAAAGCAGAAATGTGAGGATCTCTGTGCCAACACTGTCATTTTCTGGGATCCCTGTTAATAATGTAACACTCAGGCAGCCCAATAAACACTGACCTTAAATCAGAAAGTGCTGGAAATGCTCAGCAGATCTGACAGCATCTGTGGAGACAGAGTTAGCATTTCCGGTCTGTGACCTTTTGTTAGAAGTGGAAAAGGTTAGAAATGTAATCGTTTTTTTTTAAAGTGGAAAGAAGGCGGCAAGAAGAAATAAAATTAATATGTGTGATCGAACAGAGGGCAGGAGAGATTTTTTTATTATTATTCATTTATGTGGAGTGGGCGTCCCTGGTTAGACCAGCATTTATTGACCATCCTTGATTGTATTTGAGATGGTGTGAGCTACCTTCTTTAACTGCTGCAGGCCATGGGGTGTAGGTGCACCCACAGTGCTGTAAGGATTTGTGTGCCAGAATTTCAATCCAGCGACAATGAAGGAACGACGGTATTGTTCTTAGTCAGGATGCTGAGTTGCTTGGAGGGGAATTTTAAGGTGCTGGTGTTCATCTGCATCTGCTGCCCTCGTTCTTCTAGGTAGTAGGGGTAGCGGCCTTGGTATGTGCTTGGTGTGTTGCCGCAGTGTACCTTGTTCTTGATACACGCTGCTTCCACAGTGTGTCGGTGGTGGAGGGAGTGAATGTTGAAGGTTATGAATGGGGTGCCAATCAAACGGGCTGCTTTCCTGGATGGTGTCGAGCTTCTTGTGTGTTCTTGGAACAGCACCCATCCAGGTAAGTGTAGAGTATTCCATCATACTCCTGACATGTGCCTTGTAGATGGTGGACAGGCACTGGGGAGACAGGGTATGTGTTACTCGAGGCAGAATTCCTAACATCTGACCTGCGCCTGCAGCCAGTGTTTACCTGGCTGGTCCAGTTTAGTTTCTGGTCAACGGTCACCCACTAGATATTGATAGTGGGGGATTCAACAATTCTAATACCAGTGAACATCAAGGGGAGATGGTTAGATTACCTCTTGTTTGAGCTGGCCTCTGACTAGCACTTATCTGGTGCGAATGTTACTTGCAACTTATTAGCACAAGGCTTGATGTTCTCCATGTCTTGCTGCATATGAACACGGGCTGCTTCAGTATATTCTGATTCACAAATGGTGTTGAACATTGTGCAATCAGCAGCACGCATCCCACTTCCGACCCTATAATGGAGGGAAGGTTATTGATGAAGCAGCTGAATATGGTTGTGCCGAGCACACTGCCCTGATGTCCTATGGCTGAGATAATTGACCTCCAACAACCACAACCAACTTCCTTTGTGCTAGGTACTACTCTAACAAGTGGAGAGCTTTCCCTCTGATGCCCTTTGATTCCAGTTTTTCTCGGGCCTCTTAATGCCATGCTCAGTCAAATATTGCCATGATGTCAAGAGCAGTCACGCTCCCCTCACATCTCGAGTTGTGCTCTTTAGCCCATGTTTGGACCAAGGCTGTAATGAGGTCAAGAGCTGAATGCCAGTGAGCAGGTTATTGCCGAACAAGAGCGGCTTCAAAGCACGGTTGATCACCCCTCCCATTACGTTGCTGAATATCGAGAGTTGACTGATAAGGCAGTAATTGACCAGGTTAGATTTGTCCTGTTTTTTGTGGACAGGCCATACCTGTGCAATTTCCCACATTTCCAGGTCGATGCCAGCGTTGTAGCCGTACTGGAGCAGCCTGGCTCAGCGTATGGTTAGCTCTGGAACACAAGTTATCAGTACTATTGCCGGAATACTGTCAGGGCCCAGAGCATTTGCAGTATCTGGTGCCTTCACTATTTCTTGATATTTCGTAGCGATGAATGAGATTGGCTGAAGACTGACATCTGTGATGCTGGGGACCTCAGCGGTAGGCCGAGATCTATCATCCACTCTGCACTTCTGGCTGAAGATGGATGTAAATATTGCAGCCTTGTCTTTTGCACTGATATGCTGGGCTCCACTATTAGTCAGGATGTGGATCTTTGTGGAACTTCTTCCTCCTGTTGGTTGATCAGTCGTCCACCACCATTCGTGACTTGATGCGGCAGGCTGCAGATCTGTTTCTGTGTTCTTGGACCTGCACTCATCCAGGCAAGTGAGTGGGGACAGTATAAAGAAAGATTTTTCAACTGTGAGCTTCTGAGTTTTAGAGAGTACACAAAGCGTGTGGGACGGGAGAGGAGGAGTATTATATGAACTGTGGGAAAATGGAGTTCATCGACCAAAAGACTTACTTGTTTTCTCTACAAGTTATTTTATCTGGTGTGTCATGTGGCTGGAAGCCTTGCCTGATTCAACAGGCTGAATTTTTCAAGCCTTTTGGAGATGGTCTGGGAGTCAGGACGGCAGGCAATCCTGGTGGGGAAGACATCGGGTTGGGAGCTGATCTGTGTGTTGTGGAATTGTTTAACTCTGTCCATCACATGTTGCTTCCACTGTTGGGTATGCAAGTAGTCCTGTGTTGCAACTTCACCAGGCTGACACCTCATTTTTAGGTATGTTTGGTGCTGCTCCTGAGAAGCCTTCCTACATTCTCATTGAACCAGGGTTGATCCCACGGCTTGATGGTAATGGTAGAGGGGGGATATGCCGTGCCATGAAGTTTCACATTGTGGCTGAATATAATTCTGCTGTTGCGTCTGTTGCCTATGGCACAAAGCGTCTCACGAATACCCAGTTTTGAGTTGCTGGATCCGTTTGCAATCTATGCCATTTAGCATGGTGGCAGTGCCACACACTACAATGGTGAGTCTCCCTCAATGTAAAGGCAGGACCTTGGCTCCAGAGGGACTGTGCGGTGGTCAATCAGAGAGCCATAGAGTAATGCAGCACAGAAACAGGCCCTTTGGCCCAACGTGTCTGTGCTGACCATCAAGCAGCTAACTATTCTAATTCCATTTTCCAGTACTTGGCCCGGACCATTGTATGCTATGGCGTTTCAAATGCTCATCTACATAATTCTTAAATGTTATGAGGGTTCCTGCCTCTACACAACTTCAGGCAGAGCGTTCCAAACTCCAACGACCCTCTGGGTTCAAATTCTTTTCCTCAAATCCCCTCTAAACTCCCTGCCCCTTACTTTAAATCTATGCCCCCTGGTTATTGATCCCTCAGCTGACGGAATAAGTTTCTTCCTATCTAACCTATAAATGCCCAGAATATTGTATACATCAATCAAATCCCCCCTCAGCCTTCTCTGCTCAATGGAAAACAACCCGAGCCTTTTCAGTCTCTCTTCATATCTGAAATACTCCAGCTCAGGCAACATCCTGGTGAATCCCCTCTGCAACGTCTCCAGTACTATCACATCCTTCAAATAAGGTGGACACTAGAACTGTACACAGCACTCTAACTGTGGCCCAACTTACATTTTATACAGCTCCATCAAAACCTCCCTGCTCTTATATTCTATGCTTCGGCTAAAAAATGCAAGTATCCCATGTGCCTTCCAAACCACCTTTGCTGCTGCCTCAATGATCCATGGACAAGTACACCAAGGTCCCTCTGACCCTCTATTTCCTCGGGTCCTACCATCCATTTTATATTTCCTTGCCTTGTTAGCCCTCCTATGCATCACCTTTTCAGGATTAAACTCCATTTGCCACTGCTCCGCCCATCTCACCAGAACATCTATATCGTCCTGTAATCTAAGGCTTTCCTCCTTCACTATTTCCAATATCATCAATTTTTGTGCCATTTGCAAGCTTACTAATCATACTTCCTATATTCACGTCTGAATCATTAATGTACACTACAAGCAACAAGGGGCCCAGCACCGATACCTGTGGTACAACACTAGTCACACGTCTGCACTCCCAAAAACAACCCTCGGCCATCAGCCTCTACCTCCTGCCACTAAGCCAAATTTGGATCCAATTTGCCAAATTACCCTGGATCCCATGGGCTCCTTCTTAACCAATCTCCCATGCGGGGCCTTCGCAAAAGCCTTACTGAAGTTCATGTAGACTACATAATCCACCTTACCCTCATCTACACATCAAGTCACCTCCTCGAAAATTTTCAATCAAGTTTGTTGGACAGGATCTTCCCCTGACAAAGCCATGCCGATTATTGTTGATTAATCACGGCCTCTCGAAGTGAAGATTAATCCTGTCCCTCAGAATTTTTTCCCAATAGTTTCCATACCACTGATATAATTATCTGTTCGATCCCTGCTCCCCTTCTTGAATAATGGTACCCACATTCAGTAGCCTCCAGTCCTCTAGTAACTCTCCTGTTTCCATATTGGATTTTCAAATTTGTGTCAGGGCCCCGGCTTTCTCCTCCCTTGCCTTATATTACAGCCTGGGATGCATCTCATCTGTGCCTGGGGATTTATCCACGTTTCATCCCACTAAAACAGCTAATACTTCCTCCATTTCAATGTTAATTTGTACAAGTATATCACAATCCACCTCCCTGATCTCGATGCCTACATCCTCCTTTTCAATCGTCAAAGCAGATGAAATGTAATCATTTAAAACCATACCTTTGTCCTCCGGCTCGACACACAGGTTGACACTATGGTCCCTAATGGGCCCTACTCTTTCCCTAGTTATCCTCTCGCCCTTAATATACTTATAAAACGCCTTGGGACTTTCCTTTATCTTGCCCACCAGTGTTTTTTATGTCCCATCTTCGCTCTCTTAATTACATGTTTTCAGTACCCACCCCTCCCCATTCTACAGGCTCGAGGGGTAGAATAGCCTACTCCTGCTCCTATTTTCTATGTTTCTATTCTCCTCTATGGACTCCACTGTTTTCAGCGCTCGAAATATGCCACAAGCCCCCTTTCTTCCTGATCCGATCCTCGAGATCCTTTGACATCCAGAGTTCCCTGGGCTTGTTAGACCTACCCGTCACCTTTACGGGTACATGCTGGCTCTGAACTCTCACTATTTCCTCCTTGAATGACTCCCAATGGCCTTATGTAGACTTTCCTTCAAGTAGGTGCTCCCAGTCCACTTTTGCCAGATCCTGTTTTACATATTGATATTGGCCTTCCCCCAGCTCGGTACTTTTATTTCCGGTCCCTCATGGTCCTTTACCATAGCTACCTTAAATCTTACAGAGTTATGACCACTAAGCCCGAAATGCTCCCCCACTGATACTTCTATTACTTGTCCAGCTTCATTCCCCAGGATTAGGTCCAGAACTGCCCTTTGTCTTGTTTTGTCAAAAGTTCTACCTACTGGCTCAAAAAACTCTCCTGTATGCATTTTAAGAATTCCGCCCCCATTAAGCCTTTTGCACAAAGAATATCCCAGTTAATTCTGGGGGAACATGAACTCCCCTACTATAGCCCTATCAGTGCCTCACATTTGCCTACGTATCTGCTCCTCTATCTCTCCCTGACTGTTTGGAGGCCTGTCGTACACTGCCAGCCAAGTGATTGCCCCTTTTTTCGTTTTGAAGTTCTACCCATATGCCCTCATTTGAGGATCCCTCTAAGATATCATCCCTCCTTACTGCAGTAATTGACTCCTTGATCAACATTGCAATGCCACCTCCTCTTTTACCCCCTCGTCTGTCTCGTCTGAAGATTCTATAACCTTGAATACTGAGCTGCCAGTCCTGCCCTTCCCACAAATATGTTGCTGTGATAGCATTAATATCATAATCTCATGTGCTAATTAATGCCCTCAAATCATTTGCCTTGTTTGTAAGACTCCTTGCATTAATAAAATAGATGCAATCCATCCTTGCATTATTCGCTGGGGCTTTAACAGGTCTGTATTTGCTCTGGCTTCCAAACTGACTGAGAGTTTCTTCTTTATTTGACTTTGCATCACACTTTCTGTACCTCCAGTCTTATACCATTGTGCTGCCAATTTAGTTTAACCCCCAACAGACCCCCTCCCACCCCAACAGCACTCGCAAATCTACCAACAAGGATGTTGATAAAACACACACAGGCACACACACACCGATCAGACCCCAGGCACTGAGCGAGACAGATATACAACCACAGACACAGACAGACAAAGAGAATCACACACACATACATCTATCAAACCCCAGGTTCTGAGCCACACAGATATACAAACACACACGCAAACGCACACACACGCAAACGCACACACACACACACACGGTGAGATGGGAACCTTTGCAAAGTGTCAGAGGAGGCATGATCAAAGACAAGGACAAAAGGCAGGAAGGGGGATAGGAAAAGTGAAAGGCACAGAAAACAAGGGACAGAATCAAACAAGGCCGCAGTGAAAACTAGTGGGAAGGGACAAAATAATGTTAAAAAGGCAAGCCGTAAGGCTGTGAGCCTTAACGCGTGCAGCACTCACAATAAAGTGGATGAATTAATCGCGCAAATCGATATAAACGAGTATGATACAGTCGGGATTACGGAGACATGGCTGCAAGGTGACCAGGAATGGGAAATGAACATCCAGGGGTATTCAGTATTTTGGAAGGACAGACAAAAAGCAAAAGGTTGTGGAGTTGCATTGCTGGTTAAATAGGTTTTTAATGCAATAATGAGGAAGGATGTTAGCTCTGACGATGTGGGATATGTATGGGTAGAGCTGAGAAACACTAAGGGGCAGAAAAGGTTAGTGGGGGTGTGTATAGACCCCCCCAAACTGTATTGGTGATGCTCGGAATGGCATTAAACAGGAAATTATAGACGCATGCAATGCAGGGACATTTGTATTTTCGGGTGTCTTTAATCAGCCAAGAGATTGGACAAATCAAATTAGTCACAATACCGTAGAGGAGGAATTCATGGAGTATATACGGGATGGTTTTCTGGAACAGTACGCTGAGGAACCAACTGGAGAAGAGACCGTCCTAGACTGGGTATTGTGTAATGACAGAGGAATAATTGAAAATCTGGTTGTGCGAGACCCCATGGGGAAGAACGACCATAATTTGATAGAATTCTTCATCAAGATGGAGAGTGACATAGTTGATTCTGAGACTGGGGCCCTGAATCTTAATAAAGGAAACTATGAAGGTATGAGGCGCGAATTGTCTATGATGGACTGGGAAACGTTACTTGAAGGGATGACGGTGAAAAAGCAATGGCAAACATTCAAAGTGTGCAAGGATGGACTGAAACAATTGTTTATTTCTGCCTGGCGCAAAGGTAAAACGGGATAGGTAGCCAATCCATGACTTACAAGGGAAATTAGAGAAAGGATTAGATCCAAGGAAGATGCATATAAATTCGCTAGAAAAAAAAAACAACATCCCTTAGGATTGGGAGCAGTTTAGAATTCAGCAATGGGGGACCAAGCGATTGATTAAAAAGGAGAACATAGAGTATGAGAGCAAGCTTGTGGGGAACATAAAAACTGACTGTGTAGGTTTATATGGATATGTGAAGATAAAAAGATTAGTGAAGACAAATGTAGGTCCCTTATAGTCAGAAACAGGGAATCTATTATGGGGAACAAAGAGATGGCTGATCAACTAATTGTATACTTTGGTTCTGTCTTGACAAAGGAGGACACAAATATCATACCAGAAATGTTGCGGAACACAGGGCTTAGTGAGAGATGAGAACTGAAGGAAATCAGTATTAGTAGAGAAATGGTGTTGGAAAATTGGTGGGATTGAAGTCTGATAAATTCCTACGGCCTGATGGTCTGAATCCCAGAGTACTTAAGGAAGTGCCCGAGAAATGGTGGATGCATTGGTTTAGTTTGGAGATACAGCCCTGAAGCAGGCCCTTCGGCCCACCGAGTCTGTACCGACCATCAACCACCCATTTATACTAATCCTACACTAATCCCATATTCCTACCACATCCCCACCTGTCCCTATATTTCCCTACCACCTACCTATACTAGGGGCAATTTATAATGGCCAATTAACCTATCAACCTGCAAGTCTTTGGCATGTGGGAGGAAACCGGAGCACCCGGAGGAAACCCACGCAGACACAGGGAGAACTTGCAAACTCCACACAGGCAGCACCCAGAATTGAACCCGGGTCGCTGGAGCTGTGAGGCTGCGGTGCTAACCACTGCATCATCTTCCAAGATTATATCGACTCTGGAACAGTTCCTACAGATTGGAGGGTAGCTAATGTAGCCCCACTATTTAAAAAGGGAGGTAGAGAGAAAGACCAGTCAGCCTGACGTCGGTAGTGGGGAAAATGCTAGAATCCATTATCAAAGATTTTATAGCAGAGCACTTGGAGAACAGTGGTAGAATCGGACAGAATCAGCATGGATTTACAAAAGGGATATCATGCTTGGCAAATCAACTGGAATCCTTCGAGGATGTAACTAGGAGAGATGATGAGGGGGAGCCAGTGGATGTGGTTTATCTGGACTTTCAGAAGGCATTTGAAATAGTCCCAGAGAAGAGATTAACATGTAAAATTAAAACGCATGGGACTGGGGGTACTGCATTGCGATGGATCGAAAATTGATTGGCAGACAGGAAAAAAGGAGTAGGGATAAATGGGTCTTTTTCCGAATGGCAGGCAGTGACTAGTGGGGTACCACAGGGATCGGTGCTTGGACCCCAGCTATTCACCATATATATTTATGATTTAGATGAGGGAACTAAATGTAAAATCTCCAAATTTGCAGATGACGCAAAACTGGGTGAGCGGATGAGTTGTGAGGAGGATGCAGAGAGGCTTCAGGGTTATTTGGAGAATTTGTGTGAGTGGGCAAATGTATGGCGGATGCAGTATAATGTGGATAAATGTGAGGTTATCCAGTTTGGCAGCAAACACACGAAGGCAGATTATTATCAGAACGACTCTAAACTGAGAGAGGGAAATATTAAATGAATCCTGTGTATTCTCATACATCAGTCGCTGAAGGTCCAACAGGTGGTAAAAACAGCAAATGGTGTGTTGGCCTTCATAGCGAGAGGCTTCGAGTACAGAAGCAGGGATGTCTTGCTGCAATTATACAGGGCCTTGGTGAGGCCACACCTGGAATATTGTGTGCAGCTTTGGTATCTGAGGAAGAATGCTCTTGCTATCGAGGGAGTGCAGCGAAGGTTGACCAGATTGATTCCTGGGATGGCGGGACTGACGTATGAGGAGATATCTAGTGGGTTCAAATTATATTCTGTGGAGTTCAGAAGAGTGAGGGTGGATCTTATAGAAAACTATAAAATTCTAACAGGGCATGACAGGGGAGATGAAGGAATGATGTTAACGATGGTGGGGGAGTCCAGAACCAGGGGTCATAGTCTAAGGATATCGGGTTAACCTTTCAGGACTGAGATGAGGACAAATTTCTTCACCCAGAGAGTTCAGAGTTTGTGGCTTTCGCTGCCACAGAAAGCAGCTCAGGCCAAAACATTGTATGTTTTCAAGAAGGAGTTAGATATCGCTCTTGGGTTTAAGGGGATCAAAGGATATGGGGCGAAAGCGGGAACAGGTTACTGCTATCGGTGATCAGCCATGATCATAATGAATGACGGAGCAGGGCCGAATGGCCGACTCCTGCTCCTACAGACATACACACACCGATCAGAACCCAGGCACCGAGCCAGGCAGATATACAAACAAACCCGCACACACACACAAACATACACCAACTCACACAGGCCAGCTTTGATTAAAGCCCAACCTGCTGCTGTTGGGGCACTGGTTTCCACAATCCCTTCCAGCCTCGAAATGCAGAGAGGCAGCATTGACAGATTTAGTGGTTCGAATGGAGAGGAGCTTTGGTCGGATCATTGATGTCCTTTAGTTTTCTCTCATGCAGATCAGAGTTATAATGTACAGCCACATGGGAGGAGACTGGTGCTATGGGAGCTGCAGGCGGTGTCCTCTTTCAAGAGGGAAGTGCATCTGCGCCCTTGACAGACCCTCGTTCGATGCCCATGCAGCCATCACCAAGTGAGTCGAGATGCTCCAACCAGACGTCAGTCCCACTGTCGGTCGCACTGCCGAAAATTCCGGTTGTAAATATCTGCAGTGCCATTTTTATTACTGCAGCAAGCGTCCACCACACTGAGGTGAAAGGGACAGATCTAGAATTCGGAAACACACAGCCTTCAAGGAAACACTATTGGGTGGCACATGAATGAATATTAATTTGAGTGCAATTTATGAACTTAATATTAGTTAAACGTTTATCCGTGTCAATTTGTGCAGATTGTTTTGCTAATAACTTTAGTTCCTTCACAGTATGTGGGCATGTGAATGCCTCATGGAGGGATTTTCTCTGTCCAGGTGCAGTGGAGATCTGAGCTAAATGTAAGAGAAGAATGATGTTCGTGGATCTCTGGGTGCAGGGGTGGGAGGAAGGGGTGTCGGCAGCATTTCAATGCATCCGATGTTTAATCACTTGTTCTCAGACTTCTCATGTTACTCGCTGCATCACCGTGCCATGCCAGGCACCACATGGTCAGCTTTCGGTTTGGTCTCCAATTCTGCCTGAACGATGACAGTGCAGTGACTGGCACAACAGTCATCTCTCAGTGTGGGCTCCAGGTCTGGCTGCTGATACAGCGCAGTGGGAGGGAAATATAAAATATTTATCAAAGAGGAGAATTGCTTTTGTCATCACACAATGTGATGTACCTGTCTCACTGCAGTTACTACCCCCCTCTCACCATCTCCATCTGCTGGTGTCCCTGTCTCACTGCGGTTACTGTCCCCTCTCATCATCCCCATCAAGACTCTGTCACACTCTCCTTGGTTTCTGCAGGTGTATCCGGTCCTTTCTCAATCTGATAGACTCCTCCCCCTGAGGTGTGTTTTGCAGATATCACAGACTGACAATTTCATGATGAGACATGAGTGATGACAGTAACCGGTTGTCAGAGAAACTTGAAGCACACGCACAGAATGGTGCAGGTTTAAGATACTTGGGTCAATTCCTTGTGTCTGCGAGGAACTGATCAATCCTGTAAACAGTGGCACTTACACATGAACATACTGAAAATTGTAATACTAATCAAGGAACTTGCAGCAAGCACTGATACTCAGCAAATAACTTATATAAATTATGTTACACATGCAAGATCTCCTCAGAATTTCGCTTCAGGGGATGTCGTATGAAAATAGCGATCTGAGGATCTGTCTGCCAACACTGTCATTTTCTGGAATCCCTATTAATAATCTGACACTCGGGCAAACCAATAAACACTGACCTTGAATCAGAAAGTGTGGGAACTGGTCAACAGATCTAACAACATCTGAGGAGACAAATTAGCAATTCAGGTCTGTGAACTTACAGCAGAACAGGGAAAGATGAGAAATGTCATCGTTTATTTTTTGAAAGTGAAAAAAGGGGTCAAGAAGAAATAAAGTTAAGATGTGCGATAGGACGTAGGGCAGGAGAGATTATTTCTTTATTATTATTCATTTATGGGGAGTGGGCGCCCCTGACGAGACCCGCATTAATTGACCATCCTTGATTGCTTTTGAGATGGTGTGAGTTGCCTTCTTGAACTGCTGCAGTCCTGGGAGTGTAGGTAAACCCATAGTGCTGTAAGGAAGGGAGTGCTAGAATTTTAACCCAGCGACAGTGAAGGAACGATGGGACAGTTCCAAGTCAGGATGGCGTGTTGCTTGGAGGGGATTGTTTCAGGTGGTGGTGTTCATATGTATCTGCTGCCCTTGTTCTTCTAGGTAGTAGTGATAGCGGCTTTGGTTGGTGCTATTCGAAGGAGACTTGGTGTGTTGCCACAGTGTACCTTGCTATTGATACACACTGCTTGCACTGTGCGTCGGTGCTGGAGGGAATGAATGCAGAAGGTGGTGGCTGGGGTGCCAATCAAGCGGGCTGCTTTGTCCTGGATGGTTTCGAGATTCCTGTGTGTTGTTGGAGCTGCACCCATTCAGGCAAGTGAAGAGTATTCCATCATACTCCTGACATATGCCTTGTAGATGTTGAACATGCATTTGGGAGACGGGATATGAGGTACTAGCGGCAGAATTCCTAACCTCTGACTTGCGCCTGTAGCCATAGTGTCTACCTATTTGGTCCAGTTCACTTTCTGGTTAATGGTTACCCACTGGATATTGAAAGTGGGGGTTTCAACAATTCTAATTCCATTGAACATCAAGGGGAGATGGTTAAATTATCTCATGTCTGAGATGGTCACTGACTGGCACTTGTGTGGTGCAAATAGTACATGCCACTTATTAACACAAGACTTGATGTTGTCAGGTCTTGCTGCATATGGACACAGGCTGCTTCAGTATTTTATGAGTCACAAATCTTGTTGAACATCAGCGAATATACCCACTTCTGACCTTATAATGGATGGAAGTTCATTGATGAAGCAGCTGAAGATGGTTGAGCTGAGCACACTGCCCTAAGGAACTCCTCATCGTGGGGCTGAGATGACCTCCAACAACCACAACCAACTTTCTTTGTGCTCAGTAATACTCCAAACAGTGGAGATCTTTCCCTCTGATGCCCTTGGATTATAGTTTTTCTCGGGCTTCTTAATGTCATGCTTAGTCAAATGCTGATGCGATGTTAAAAGCTGTCACGCTCCCCTCACATCAGAACTTCAACTCTTTTGCCCATGTTTGGACCAAGGCTGCGATCAGGTCAGGAGCTGAGTGGCCCTGGTGGGAACCAAATTGAGCGTCAGTGAACAGGTTGTTGCTGAACAAGTGTCGCTTTAGAACACTGACTCCCCCTACCCACCCCACATCACTTTGCTGATTATCGAGAGTAGACTGATAAGGCGATAAGTGGCCAGGTTTGATTTGTCCTTTTTTTTTGTGGACAGGAAATACCTGGGCAATTTTCCACATTGCATGGTGAATGCCACTGTTGTTGGCGTACTGGAACAACTTAGTTCGGCGTATGGCTAGCTCTGGAAAATAAGATATCACTAATATTGCCGGAATATTGTCAGGGCCCATAGCATTTGCAGTATTCGGTGCCTTCAGCTATTTCATGATCCGTGGAGTGAATAAGATTGGCTGAAAACTGACATCTGTGATGTTGGCGGCCTCAGGAGGAGGCCGAGATGAAACATTCACCCTGCACTTCTGGCTGAAGATAGATGTAAATATTGCAGCCTTGTCTTTTGCAGTAATGTACTGGGCTCCCCTATTCGTGAGGATGTGGATCTTTGTGGGACCTCTTCCTCCGATTACTTGTTCATTTGTCCACCACCATTCGCGGCTGAATGCGACAGGACTACAGATCTGTTTGTGTTATTGGACCTGCACTCATCCAGGCAAGTGAGAGGGGACAGTATGAAGAATGATTTTTCTTTTAACTGTCAGCTTATAGGTGTAAGAGAGTAAGAAAAGTTTGTGGGAGGGGGGAGGAGGCGTTTTATATGAACTGTGAGAAAAATGGAGTTCATCGACCAAAGGGCTTACCTGTTTTCTCGACAAGTCTCTTGTGTGTCATGTGGCTGGAACCCTTTCCTGATTCAATAGGCTGACTATTTAAAGCCTTTTGGAGATGGCCTGTGAGTCAGGAGGGCTGGCAATACGGGTGGGGAAGGCATCGTGTGAGGAGCTGATCTGTTCGTTGTGGAATTTCTTAGTTCTGTCTGTCGCCCGCTGCTTCCACTGCTGGGCATGCGAGCAGTCCTGTGTTGTAGTTTCACCAGGCGGACACCTCATGTTTAGGTATGTTTGGTGCTGCTCCTGGGAAACCCTCCTGCACTCTCATTGAACCAGGGTTGATCCCACGGCTTGATGGTAATGGTAGAGTGAGAGATATGCCGTGCCATGAAGTTACACATTGTGGTCGAATATAATTCTGCTGTTACTGATGGCCCAAAGCGCCTCATGGATACCCAGTTTGGAATTGCGAGATCTGTTTTGCAATCCTTTTAGCATGGTGGCAGTGCCACACAGCACAATGGTGAGTCTACCTCAATGTAAAGACAGGACTTCGTCTCCACGATGACTGTGTAGTGGTCACTCCTACCAATACTGCTATTGACAGATTCATCTGCATCAGGTAGATTGGTAAAGACTAGGTCAAGTAGGTTTTTCCCTCTTGTTGGTCCCCTCAGTAGCTTCCACAGACGCAGTCCCGATGTTGTGCCCTTCAGGACTCAGCCAGCTTGGTCAGCAGTGGTACTACCTCGCCACTCTTGTTGATGGGCATTGAAGTCTCCCACCCAGAATACATATTATGCCCTTGTTGCGCTAAGCGTTTTTTCCAATTGGTATTCAATATCGATAAGCACTGATTCTTCAGCCAATGCGTGGGGGAGGGGTCATGCAGGCGAGGTGGCAATCAGCGTGAGGTTTCCTTGTCCATGTTTGATCTGATTTAATGAGACTTCTTGGGGTCCAGAGTCAATGTTGAGGGCTTCCAAGGCAACTTCATCCTGACTGTATACCGCTACGCCACCAGAGTCGGTGGACATGTCCCTACAGTGTGACAGGACATATCTGGGGATGATGATGGTGTTGTCTGCGACATTGTCCGTTATGTATGATTCCATAAGTATGACCAAGTCAGGCTGTTGCTTGCATAGCCTGTGGGACATCCCTTCCAATTTTGGCACATGCCCCCAGATGATACGAAGGAGGATGTTGCAGAGTCAACAGGGCTGTGTTTCCAGAGCCTAGGTCAATGTTGGATGGTTCTTCTGGATTAATTCCATTCCTTAGGCTTGTTAGTGGTTTGATACAACTGAGTGGCTTGCTAGAATAGCTCAGAGGACATTTTATGAGTCAACCACATTGCTGTGGGTCTGGATTCTACTGTAGGCCAGACCGGGTAAGGACAGCAGATTTCCTTTCGTAACGGATTTGAGTGAACCAGATGGATTTTTTTCAACAATCGACAATCAGTTCACGGTCACCATTACACGAACTTTTAACTCCAGATGTGTGAAATAACAGAGATAACACGGAATAAAAGGAAAAGGGTGTGCTAAAAGTTGGAGTAGAAAGACATAGTATCACTCCAGAGAGTGTATTAATTGCAGTGCAATGATAAGCTCTGTCCAAAAGCAAAAGCACGCCAAACTGACACATGGTTAAAAATAAAATGAAATCAAATAAATTTTTAAAAAACTAAATGCAGTCATGAACTGAGATCGTTGAACTCGATGTTGAGTCCAGAAGGCTGTAGAGTGTCGAATCAGAAGACGAGGTGCTTTCTTCGAGCTTGTGTTGAGCGTCACTGGAACACTGCAGGAGGCCAAGGACAGACATGTGGGTGTGAGAGAAGGGTGGTGAATTAAAATGGCAAGTGATAGGAAGCTCGTAGTCAAGCAGCAAATACAATAATGTCACAAGACCATTAATTTTTTTGTATTGAACGCTAAGAATTCTGTGTGATGTTAAATGTTTGAGCAAAAGGATTTTCTGTGAACATTGGATGCTGCAACTTGGTATTGGAACTGAGTTCAGATTTCTGGTACCTATTGCCAAGCAGCTCAACAGGCAAATTACAGGAATATTTATGAATGTCACATGACTTATTGTTCGGGTTTTAGTTTCACTTTGCACTGTGAGAGATCAGTAAACTGAGCAGCATTGCAGCGAACTGGCTGGGACCTATGTTTGCAGACAAGGAAAATAGCTACTATCTGAAAAAGTAAGATTTTCCTGTCTTGGAAAAAAAGCCTTCATTTGCGCTGTGGTTGTGGTCTGCTTGGACAGGGGAAAAGAGCCCTGGAGAGAGAAAAGACCTAGGAAAAGAGAAGTTGCTACATTCTGTGGTGGAAAACTACTTTGCAGAAAGGAAGCCCTGCATTGTTAAAGGAACAGAATCATATTGCCTCCAGTCTCTGAAAAATCTCTGCCGCAAGACTGATTCCTGTTGCCTGCCATATTTTAGAAAACCCAGATAGCTCAAGAAAGCTTATATTGTTAGACAGCTGCTTCAACATCCAAGTAGGCCTGTTGCTACATCCTTTGCTGAAAGATCTGTGTGACGCCTGCTGCAGACGAATTGCCTTGAACTCCAAACCATCACAAACTGTTCATTGAACCCGCCTGTAGAGATTTCAAGTGGCATCCGACTATTGGACTCTGGGACACCTCACCGACCCGGGAATATCTGAGCAGAATATTATGACCAAGCTATTTTATTATTCTCAGGAAACAGTTGGAAAGAGAAAAGCCTTTTCCCCCGGTTAACCGGTGTTTGCATGTATCTGTGTGTGCGCATAAGAGATAGGAAGAATAAGAGGCTATAAAATCTTTTCAGATATAGATTTGTTTCATTATTGTTTAAGATTTAGTTTCTGAAAATTGTTAATTTTGTTGTTGTTTAAAGAAATCTTTCTTGGTATGCTTTATTCTGCGGTGGGGGTGGGGGACGGGGGTACAAATAAAGTGTTTAAAGTGGGTATTTTTCTGGTAGCTGGAAAACTTTAAGAATAAGTTGTGACCTGTGGAGTAGTGAGACTGGATCAACTCTTGTCGTATCTGTATTCTAAATTGAAAGAAGTACAAGTAAATCGTTTCTTCACCTGGAAAGATTGCTTGTAACCTTGCATGATGAGGAGAGAGGAGGTCAAAGGTATTACACGTCCTGCAATTGCATGGGACGGTGCCATGCAAAGGGAACACCTTGGTGGGAGATGGAGGAGTGGACCATCGTGTCGCAGAGGGAATGGTCCGTTCAGAACGCTGACATGAAGCGGAGGGGATGATGTATTTGGTTGGTCGCATCACGCTGGATGTGGCGGAAATGGGAGAAGATGAAATCTTGGATGTGGAAGCTGCTGGGGTGGAAAGTGAGGGCAAGGAGATCCCTGAAACTGTTCTGGAAGGCAGGGGTAGGAGTGAGGGCGGAAGTGTGGGAATGGGTTCGACAAATGCAGACAGATGCCTGATCTGTAAATTAATTGGCATTCACACTGACAACCCAGAGTTACAAGCTAGCCAGGAAGGATCTGAAGGGAGAGCAAAGAAGAACGAGGAGAGGACACGAGAAGTCATTGGCGGATAGGATCAGGGAAAACCCGAAGGCTTTCTACAGATATATCAGGAATAAAAGAGTGTCCAGAGACAGCTAAGGGCCAATCAAGGATAGTAGTGGGAAGTTGTGTGTGGAATCAAAGGAGATAGGGGAAGCGGTAAATTAATATTTTTCGTCAGTATTTCCAGTAGAGAAAGAAAATGTTGCCGAGGAGAATACTGAGATTCAGGCTACAAGGCTAGATGGGATTGAGGTTCACAAGGAGGAGGTGTTAGCAATTTTGGAAAGTGTGAAAATAGATAGGTCCCCTGGGCCAGAAGGGATTTATCCAAGGATTCTCTGGGAAGCTAGGGAGGAGATTGCAGAGCCATGGTCCTTGATCTTTATGTCGTCATTGTCGACAGGAATAGTGCCGGAAGACAGGAGGATAGCAAATGTTGTCCCCTTGTTCAAGAAGGGGTGTAGAGACAGCCCTGGTAATTATATACCTGTGAGCCTTACTTCGGTTGCTGGTAAAATGTTGGAAAAGGTTATCAGAGACAGGATTTATAATCATCTTGAAAAGAATAAGTTAATTAGCAACAGTCAGCACGGTTCTGTGAAGGGTAGGTCGTGCCTCACAAACCTTATTGAGTTTTTCGAGAAGGTGACCAAACAGGTGGATGAGGGTAAAGCAGTGGATGTGGTGTATATGGATTTCAGTAAGGCATTTGATAAGGTTCCCCATGGTAGGCTATTGCAGAAAATACGGAAGTATGGGGTTGAAGGTGATTTAGAGCTTTAGATCAGAAATTGGCTAGCTGAAAGAAGACAGAGGGTGGTGGTTGATGGCAAATGTTCATCCTGGAGTTTAGTTACTAGTGGTGTACCGCAAGGATCTGTTTTGGGGCCACTGCTGTTTGTCATTTTTATAAATGACCTGGAAGAGGGTGCAGAAGGGTGGGTTAGTAAATCTGCGGATGACACTAAGGTCGGTGGAGTTGTGGATAGTGC
Organism: Heterodontus francisci; assembly: GCF_036365525.1. Classification (NCBI taxonomy): domain Eukaryota; kingdom Metazoa; phylum Chordata; class Chondrichthyes; order Heterodontiformes; family Heterodontidae; genus Heterodontus; species Heterodontus francisci. The sequence continues at coordinate 5,501,548 of NW_027140794.1, forward strand.
CGAAGGATGTTGTAGGGTACAGAGGGACATAGATAGTCTGCAGAGCTGGGCTGAGATATGGCAAATGGAGTTTAATGCGGAAAAGTGTGAGGTGATTCACTTTGGAAGGAGTAACAGGAATGCAGAGTACTGGGCTAATGGGAAGATTCTTGGTAGTGTAGATGAACAGAGAGATCTTGGTGTCCAGGTACATAAATCCCTGAAAGTAGCGACCCAGGTTAATAGGGCTGTTAAGAAGTCATATGGTGTGTTAGCTTTTATTAGTAGGGGGATCGAGTTTCGGAGCCACGAGGTCATGCTGCAGCTGTACAAAACTCTGGTGAGACCGCACCTGGAGTATTGCGTGCAGTTCTGGTCACCGCATTATAGGAAGGATGTGGAAGCTTTGGAAAGGGTGCAGAGGGGTTTTACTAGGATGTTGCCTGGTATTGAGGGAAGGTCTTCGGAGGAAAGGCTGAGGGACTTGAGGTTGTTTTCGTTGGAGAGAAGGAGGAGGAGAGGTGACTTAATCGAGACATATAAGATAATCAGAGGGTTAGATAGGGTGGATAGTGAAAGTCTTTTTCCTCGGATGGTGATGGCAAACACGAGGGGACACAGCTTTAAGTTGAGGGGTGATAGATATAGGACAGATGTCAGAGGTAGTTTCTTTACTCAGAGAGTAGTCGGGGCTTGGAACGCCCTGCCTGCAACAGTAGTAGACGCGCCAACTTTCAGGGCATTTAAGTGGTCATTGGATAGGCATATGGATGAAAATGGAATAGTGTAGGTCAGATGGTTTCACAGGTCGGCGCAACATCGAGGGCCGAAGGGCCTGCACTGCGCTGTTCCATTCTAATTCTAATTCTAAAAAGAAAAGATACAAGCAGACTCCCAGAGATCCTGTTCAATTACTGTCAATTCCATGGAATACCCGGAAATATCGATACACAATCCCAGAACCGTCTATATTTCTAAGAATATCTGGAGACATCAATATTTGGACATTGAGTCTCACCAGGAACACCAGCATCAGCGAGTCGGTTACAGCACACCCAAAACTGCAAGATATATCCTAATTTCAAAAGACAGTACATGGTCGTTTGACTATACACATTGAAGCTCGTAGATCATACTCTTTCAAACTAATCTTCCCACACGTTGATCCATTCTCTCCCTCCCGATAAAGCGGCTGATACACGGCTGTCCCTGAATTGCTACTCTCTTGGACGTTTTGCGAGAATAAGATTGCAATGAAAGTCTGATTCATAGCAAAGAAATTTAATTGGGCCTTATGAAAAATGACATTCATTACAGCCACGAAACAAACATGTTCAGCGAAAGACTTACATCTGAACAACATATTTATATATATATATATATATATAGACCACAGAACACAAAAGTCCGAGTGTATCAAACCTGTGTCCTCAGTAATAAAAGCAAAATACTGCGGATGCTGGAAATCTGAAACAAAAACAAGAAATGCTGGATTCACTCAGCAGGTCTGGCAGCATCTGTGGAAAGAGAAGCAGAGTTAACGTTTCGGGTCAGTGACCCTTCTTCTGTGTCCTCAGTACCTTGCTCTACGGCAGCGAGGCCTGGACAACGTATGTCAGCCAAGAGCGATGTTTCAATTCAGTCCATCTTCGCTGCCTCCAGAGAATCCTTGGCATCAGGTGGCAGGACCGTATCTCCAACACAGAAGTCCTCGAGGTGGCCAACATCCCCACCAACTAATGGTGCAAGGACCACAGGACACAGAGTGAAGGCTTTGGGCAAGAGATACAGGTGAAATATTATTCGGAAAATTTTTATGCAGTGGGTGGTAATGATCTGGATTCTGCTGCCCACAAGGGTGGTGAAAGCAGAGACAACCAATGATTTCAAATTGAAATTGTACAGTAACGTGACGGAAATAAACTTGCAGGGCTATGGGGATTGAGTGGGGGAGTGGGAATGACTGTGTAGCTCCGTGAAGAAACAGCATGGATACGATGAGCCGATATACCATCTTTAAACTGCTTCACTCTCTATCCTACTTTTAATACAATCCTTAAAACGTTCCTCTTTGATCAAGTTTTTGGTCATTTGTTCTGATCTCTCCTTTGGACATTTGATCAAAATATCCCCTGTCTTAGTGCCATCTTTTCTTTGATAATGCTCTTGTGAAGTGCCTTGGGACAATTTGCTACCTTAAAGCAACTGTATAAATACAAGCTGGTGTGCTGTGCAATGGCTGCTCCGAACTTGTCTTCTGTTGAAGCCTGTAATTCCACTGAATTCCAATTTTGCATGTGTTAGTCGTTCCCCGCTACCCTGCCCAAGTATCTGTTCTTCATATGTGAGTCTTCGAACTGAGTGGTTGTCGGCTATTCAACTATGTAGGCATTAACTGCCAATTGTGCATCTGAAGCCCACGCATGCCCTCTTATTGTGTTGCAAGGCTTGTATCGCATGGTGTGTTTCCTCAGTGTCGAAGGTTGTGGGGTCAATATGAGGGTATCTCATTTGGGTTAGTGTCTACACCATTACAGCCACATCACCAGTACCCAGCTACCCCACGTCTGCCAGCCATTTCTCCTCTTAGAACACTGTACTTATACTGGGGGTATAGAGACGTTCGGGGTGTGGTTCGTTTAGTAGTGGTGGTTGGATGCTGGATGCTAATGCAACTTACTTTGTTCTTAAAAGTCATCAACATGCTTCTTTGGGAGGTAACTGGCACCCACCCGAAGGCCTGGACAGCTCACTTTTCACAGTGCTGTGGTCTTCTGCACTAACCTTCTGAGCTAGCGAAACAGCAGCACAGGGAGTCCACACCAGGAGTTCTGGCCCTCTTGACATCATATGCCTTGAAAAGTGCAGAAAGTGGTTGAAATCCACTGTGAGCAAACGGTTCACTTCCAGAGTTGGTGTAACTGGAACGCTCCAGCAAGTTCACCAGAATTAGAGCCCAACTCTTGGCGATCATATTTACCAGAGGGAATGGGAAGAGCACTGTGCAGGTACACCCCTGGTTGCGTTTTTAATCTCATCACGATTCACTGTGCGGCTTATCCCCGGGCCCTGACTTTAATCTTGCGACTATTCACTGTGTGGCTTTCCCCCGGTCCTGTGTTTAAACTTGCCACGAATCTCTGTGCAGGAACCCCCGGGCCTCGTGTTTAAACTTGTGACTATTCACTGTGCAGGATTCCCCCGGGCCCTGTGTTTAAACATGACACGAATCACTGTGCAGAATCCCCCGGGCCCCGTGTTTAAGCTTGACAAGAATCACTGTACTGGATCCCCCGGGCGCTGTGTTGAAACGTGATACGAATCACTGTGCAGTTTCCGCCGGGCCCTATGTTTAAACATGTGACTATTCACTGTGCTGGATCCCCCGGGCCCTGTGTTTAAACTCATAACTCTTCACTGTGCTGGATCCCCCGGGCCCTAAATTTAAACATATGACTACTAACATTGCAGGTTGCCCAGGGCCCTTTGTTTCAACTGTGGCTATTCACTGTGCAGACTCCCCGTCTCTGTGTTTTAACTTGACATAAATCACTGTGCAGGATCCCCTGGGCCCTGTGCTTAAATTTGACACGAATCACTGTGCATGTTCCCCGCCGGGCCCTGTGTTAAAACTTGACAAGAATCACTGCGCAGGATCCCTCCCCCGGGGCCCTGTGTTTAAACTTGACATGAATCACTGTGCAGGATCCTCCCGGGCACTGTGTTTAAACCTGACAGGAATCACTCTGCAGGATCCCCCGGGCCAGGTGTTTAAACTCTTGACTATTCACTGTGCAGGATTCCCCCGGGCCTTGTGTTCAAACATGACAGGAATCACTGTGCAGAAATCCCCTGGCCCCGTGTTTAAACTTGATACGAATCACTGTGCAGGATCCGCCGGGCGCTATGTTTAAACATGTGACTATTCACTGTGCTGGATCCCCCGGGCCCTTTGTTTAAACTCGTAACTCTTCACTGTGCAGGATTCCCCGGGCCCTAAATTTAAACATATGACGACTAACTTTGCAGGTTGCCCAGGGCCCTTTGTTTAAACTGTGACTATTCACTGTGCAGGCTTCCCGTCTGTGTGTTTTAACTTGACATGAATCACTGCGCAGCATCCCCTGGGCCCTGTGTTTAAAGTTGACACGAATCACTGTGAATGCTCACCCCGACCACCGCCGCCCCCCCCCCCCCGCCCACCCCCGGGCCCTGTGTTTAAACTTGACAAGAATCACTGTTCAGGATCCCTCCCCCGGGACCCTGTGTTTAAACTTGACATGAATCACTGTGCAGGATCCCCCGGGCCCTGTGTTTAAACTCGTGACTCTTCACTGTGCAGGATCCCCCCCCCCGGGCCCTGTGTTTAAACTTGACAGGAATCACATGTGCAGGATTCCCCGGGCCCTGTGTTTAAACATATGACTGCTAACTTTGCAGGTTCCCCAGGGCCCTGTGTTTAAACGGCGACTATTCACTGTGCAGCCTCCCCGGGCTCTGTGTTTAAACTTGACATGAATCACTATGCAGGATCCCCCGGGCCCTCTGTTGAAATATGTGACTATTCACTGTGAAGGATCGTCCCGGGCCCTGTATTTCGAATTGTGACTATTCACCGTGCAGGTTCCCCCTGGGCCCTCTGTTGAAATTTGACACGAATCAGTGTGCAGGATCCCCCCGGGCCATGTGCTCAATATTGTGAATATTCTCTGTTCAGATTCCCCTTGGCCCTGTTTTTAAACTTGTGACTATTCATTGTGTATGTTCCCCTGGGCCCTGTGTCTAAATTTGGGACTATACACCGTGCAGGTTCCCCCTGGGCCCTGTGTTTAAAAATGTGACTATTCGCTGTGCACGTTCCTCCCGAAATCTCAGTTTAAACTTGTGACTATTCACTGTTCAGGTTCACTTCGGCCTTGTTTTTTACACTTGTGGGTTTTTATTGTGCAGGTTTCCTCATCACGCACAGTGATTAAACTTGTGACAATTCACTCTGACGGATCCCCCGAGCCCTTTGTTTAAACTTGCGACTATTTACAGTGTAGAATCCTGACAGGCCCTGTATTTAATATTGCGATCGTTCACTGTGCATGACCACCCTGGGCCATGTGTTTTGATAGTGTAAATATTCACAGTGCAGGTTTCCCTGGCCACCGTGTTTCAACTTCTGACAATTCACTCTGTCTGTTCCCCTGGGCCCTGAGTTTAAACTTTTGATTATTCACATTGCAGGTTCCCTCGGGCCCTGTGTTTAATCTTCTGACTATTCACTGCGCTGGTTCCACCCGGGCCCTCTGTTTAATCTGAAGTAGTGAGTCGAGATAAACGGGGCATTTTCAGATTGGCAGGCTGTAACTAGTGGAGTGTCGCAATGATCATTGCTGCTGCTCCAGCTATTTACCATCTATATTCGGGACTTAGACAAAGAAAGTGAGTGCAATATTTCTAGATTTGCTGATGAAACAAAGCTAGGTACAAATGCATACTGTGAGGCTGAGACAAAAAAGATGTAGGCAGTTTAAGTGAATGGGTAACAAGGTGGAAGCTGAAAAATAATGGGGATCTGTGAGGTTATTCACCTCGTTCGCAAAATAGTAAAGCACTTTTTCAAGGGTGTGTTCTGACGGCGCTTCTACATTTTTGTTAAAATGTTTTGGGGACTCGTGTATTTTGCAATTGAAGCATTGTATTATTTGTGGAAATTGAAAATGATTCTATGGATTTACTTTTCATTTTCCTATCTGAAAACAACCTTTACTGGAAGCCACCTGTCTTCAGATAAATACCCAGCAGAGGCTTTGTGACTTGGGGGAGATTTTGTCCAGAGAACTGACATGTCAGGATTTCTGCGGATCTGGAGCTAGACCATTGAGATATTGCTTTTGGTTTCGCTTTAGACGGTGTTTTAGAGATGTTACGTGTTTTGAAGGCAGCTGGAGAAAACCAGCCAAGCAAGCAGTCACAATAAGCACCCTGTTCCATGTCTTTGAGATGTACTTTGAAGCATTGTAAGAGATCCATAAATTGACGTTGCATTCCGACTGAAAGGCCTGCCAGAAACCCCTGCTGTCATATTTCTCTTGGAAAGCCTATCAGACTGATCTTCAACGTCGCCTGGAAAGAAACCTTCTAGAAATGTCCTACAGACGGTGAGGGAGGGCAAGAGACGGGTAAGGAGGAAAGAGAGAATGGCTGAGGGACCGAGAGACACACACAGTAAGGGAGAGGGTGAAGAATAAAATGTCTCAAAGAGAAAGGATGGGCTCGAGGGACCGTGCAGCCTCTTCCTCTCTTCCTAAGGGCTTTTTAATATTACATCCTGAACTAAACAAGGTTATGATGATAATGTTTAGCAAATGAAATGGAATTAATTAACAATAGTTTCTCCTTTAAAATGATCATTATTAATTCACAATTTTACTTGTGTGAATTTGGGCTTGCTTGACAGATATTTGGTGTTTATTAACATCGCTGAATAAATAAATATTGGAAGATTCAATTTCACTGTTCCCATCCTTGTTCAAACACCTCCTGACTCACTCGAAGGTTTAAACCTAAGGATCAGTTCTGGTGGTGCAGGGTCCCTTTAAGAGGTTGGGACTGACCCTCTCCATGTTGCCCTCTCCCCCCACCCCACTCGGTGTCACAGCGCTGGGTCACGGGTTACAGACTGTCAGTCTCTATGACTGACCCATGATTCCCTTACCCCAAAGACAAGAAAAGGAAAGCAAAAATTATCTTGCTCCCTGTGAAATCAAATTGACAATAAATTGAAACCCCAAGCGTGAAATATAAAAGGCGAAAAGAGAGATTTCGATGTTTGTAAAAACATTTTTTACACAGAGGGAGGTGTTTGTGTTTATCTGTCCAAGTTGGTCAATGTGAATATATGTGTCTCTGTGTGGGTTCGTTCTCTCTCTCTCTCTCTCTCTCTCTTGGTCAGTGGGAATGGCTGTGTCTGGCTGTGGATTTCTATGTGTGTGTGTGTTTATCTGGACATGTCAATCTGCCTGTGTGTATTTGACTGTCTTTCTGTCTGTATGTGGGTTTGTCTGTGTGTGGGATAGGAAACCGAAGGAGACTCTTTCATCCAATGGTGACTTTATGGGTGGAACTGAGGAACAGAAAACGATCTAAACCTGGAAGAGGTTTTGTGTATAGACCCCCTTGTCGCAGTTCTGAGGTGTCAGATTGTATAAATGCACAAATTAGGCAAGTGTGTAACAAAGGCAAAGTCGTATTAATGTGGGATTTTAACTTACACAAAGATTGGGAGAGGCAGACTAGCATCTGTCAGAAAGGTAGTGAATTTTGGGAATGTGTCTGGGATAGTTTCCGACAGCCATGTGTCCTAGATGTAACAAGGGGAGAGGCAATATTAGATTTAGTTATGAGTAAGGAGCCAAATTTAATTAGCAGCCTAACAGGTGTGAATATTTATCAATTAGTGGTCACAACATGATTGAAATCAAGGTATCGTTTGAAAGTGAAATGCACGAATCAGCTGCTAGAATTTTAGACTTGGGTAAGGCTGACTTTCCCAGGATTAGACAGAGACTTTCCACAGTTAACTGGGAAGATCTCTTCATGGGTCAAACAACTGAATAACAGTGGAGAATATTGAAAGAAACATTTCCCGCAATACAGAGCGAGTATATACCCCTGAGAGGAAAAAGCTCCACTTCACATAAAAAACAGCCATGAACAACCAAAGAGATTAGGGACAGTACAAACGTAAAAGCAAGGGCTTACAAAAATGCAAAACACAACACAGATCCGGCCGAACTGGATAGATACAAAGATCAGCAAAGGGTCACAAAGCAGCTTAAAGGAGTTACTGAAAGAGAGTACGAAATGAAGCTTGCAAGGGACATCAAAATCAATAAGAAGAAATTTTATAGTTACATAAAGGGAAAGCAGGTGGTCAAGATCAATGTCGGCCCACTAAAAGCTGAAAATGGAGATATTGTCATTAATAATGGAGAAATGGCAGACATGTTGAACAATTACTTTGCCTCAGTATTTACAGTTGAAAAGGAGGATAACTTACCGGCCATCCGGAAAAATTAATAGCCGATAGGTGCCAGGGATTTAATACAATTAACGTTCAGTAAAACATCAGTAACAAAGAAATTAATGCAAATAAACAGTGAGAAATCTCCAGATACTGATGGTTTCCATGCAATGGTGTTAAAAGAAGTAGGTGAGCACATTGTAGATACCCTAACTATAGTCTTTCAGAGTTCCCCAGATTCAGGAGTGGTCCCTCTGGGCTGGAAAGTTGGACATATCACTCCATTTTTGAAGAAGAGTGAAAGGGGAAACCAAGGAAATTACAGAAGAGTTAGCCTGACATCTGTGGTGGGCAAGTTGCTGGAGTACATAATCAAGGATACCGTGACTGGACGCCGAGAAAAACTTCAGTTAATCAGGGACAGCCAACGTGGATTCATGACGGGAGGTCATGCCTGAGAAATCTCATTGATTCTTTTTTTAAAAGAGGTGACTAAGGTACTGGACAGGTGAATGTCGATGGATGTTATTTATATGGACTTTCCAGAAGGCATTTGATAAAGTCCCACATAAGAGACTGTTAATTAAGGTAGACACCCAGGGAGTTGAGGGCAAATTATTGACATGGTTAGGAAGTTGGTTGAGTGGTCGGTGACAGAGAGTGGGGATAATGGGTAAGTATTCCCATTGGCAGGATGTAACTAGTGGTGTCCAACAGCGATCTGTGTTGGGGCTTCAATTATTCACATTTTTCATTAACGACTTGGATGATGGCATCGTAAGTCATATATCCAAATTTGCTGATGATGCGAAGTTAGGCGGCATTGTAGAAAGTCTAGATGATAGCATAAAGTTACAAGGAGATATAGACAGACTAGGTGAATGGAAAAAAAACTGTGGCGGATGGATTTCAATGTGGGCAAGTGTGAGGTTATCCATTTTGGACCAAAAAAGTATCGAGCAGGGTACTTCTAAATGGAAAGAGGGTAAGTACAGTGGATGACCAAAGAGACTTGGGGGTTCAGGTGCATAGATGTTGAAAATGCCGCAAGCAAGTGCAGAAATTATTCAAAAAGGCTAATGGAATGCCAGCCTTTATATCTAGAAGACTGGAGAATAAAGACACAGAAGTTATGCTGCAGCTGTACAAAACCCTGGTTAGACCCCACTTGTAATACTGTGAACAGTTCTGGGCACCACACCTGAGGAAGGATATATTGGCCTTAGAGGGAGTGAAATGTAGTTTCACTACAATGAGACCTGGACTACAGGGGTTAAGTTACGAGGGGAGATTACACAAATTAGGCCTTTTCTCGCTCGAATTTAGAAGGTTGAGGGGTAATCTGATCGAAGTCTTCAAGATATTCACAGGAAAAGACAGGCTAGATAAAGATAAACTAATTCCACTGTTCGAAGATTCTAAAACGAGGGGACATAGTCTAAAAAGTAGGGCCAGTCCATTCAGGGGAGATGTTAGGAAGCCCTTCTTCACGCAAAGGGTGGTAGTGGTTTGGAACTCTCTCCCACAAACAGCGGTTGAATCCAGAACAGTTGTTGGCTTTAAATTTGAGATGCATTTTTGTTAAACAAATATATTAAGGGATATGGGCCTAAGGCACGTATGTGGAGTTAGGCTGCGGATCAGCCATGATCTCATTGAATGGTGAGACAGGCTAGAGGGGCTGAATGGCCTAATCCTGTTCCTACCTTCCTATGTTCCAATAATCCGTTAATAAAGAGCTTTCATCTTAACAACTCCGATGAATATACCGAAATATCCTGCACAAAATATCAACCAGTTGTATCATTATATTTGTCAGAACAAACGTGCCTCTCTCATGCTGCCGATGTTGGGTTTATGTGGGCTGATGATGCAAAGGGTGGTGGGATAGTAAGCTGTGACGAGGGCACGAAGAGACTGAAAAGGAAGATTGAAAGGTGAAGTGAGTGGGCAAGATATTGGAAGCTGGAATATCATGTGGAGAAATGTGAGGTTCTTCACTTCGGCAGGAAGAATAGAAACACAGAATATTTTTCTAATGGTGAGAAACTGTTAAATGTTGGTGTTCAGGAAGGATATACTTGCCTTCGAGGCGAGGAGAGAGAGAGAGAGCGAGACATAGAGATGGGGTGAGGGAGAAGGCCAGTATTAAATGTCCCAAAGATACTATGCAGGGTGCATTATAAAACAAAATCTGACACCAAACACACAAAAGGAGAGATTAAGGCTGATGACCAAACGCTTGGTCAAAAAGGTTAGTTTTAAGGAATGTCTTTAAGCAGGAATGAGAGGTGGAGAGGCAGAGAGGTTGTGAAAAGGAATTCCCGAGTGTTAACAGGCAGTGGCATTAATTCCTGATTATTGGTAAAGATTTGTTAGGAAAGGGTATTAGTATTTACGGAGCCGAGACAGTTTGATGTGGACAAGAAGCAAATCAGCCTTGACCTGATTGAATGGGTGGGACATGTTCCAGGGGCCGAATGGCCTCCTTCTGTCTTCCTAAGGGTTTTATTAATATCACTGCCAATGCAATGTTGGTTTTCTGTTTGCAAAGTGCTGACAAGGTCGGGGTTCTCTCTGGTCTCCCCTAAACCCTCCCGCCAGCCTTGGAATGACTCATTGATTCATGTCAAAGGGAACCAGTCAAGGGTCTTGGTCTATATTTGCTGAGCCTTCCAGTCTCACTCAGTTTCTCGTCTATATCTGACTGCACGTCACCCCTACTGTAACTCCACTCTATATCCCATCCACCTGCCAAATTAGTTTAACCGCTCCCACGCCCGAACGGCACTAGCAAAACTCCCAGCAAGGATGTTGGTCCCATTGCAGTTCAGGTGCAACCCATCGAACTTGTACAGGTCCCACCATTGCCAGAAACAGACCCAGTGGTCCAGGAAACTAACGCCCTTCCTGCTGCCATGCATTCATATGCTCTATCCTCTTATTCCTATACACACTAGCACGTGGCACTGGGAGTAATCCAGAGATTAGAACGTTCGCGGTCCTGCTTATCAATTTGCTACTTAGCACCCTAAATACTTGTTGCATCACCTCATCCCTCTTTCTACTTATGTCGCTGGTAGCAATGAGTACCACAACCTCTGACTGTTCACCCTCCCCCTTCAGAATGTCTTGCAACCGTTCCGTGAGATCCTTGGCCCGAGCGCCAGGCAAGCAACATACCATCCTGGCGTCACTTATGCGGACACATAAACGCGTGTCTGTACCCCTTACGATAGAATCCCCCATCACAATAATTCCCCCACACGTTTTCCTACCCTGCTGTGCAGCTGAGCTACCGGTGGTGCCACGGACCTGGCTTTTGCCGCGTTTCTCTGAGAAGCTATCTCCTACAACAGTATCCAAAGTGGAACATCTGTTAGAATTGGAAATGGACCAAACGGACACCTGCACTATCTGCCTAGTTCTTCTACTCTGCATGTGGGGGTCACCCAACTCCCTTTCTACATGAGCAGTCTTAACCTGCAGTGTGACCACCTCCCTGTACGTGCTATCCAGGATGATATCAACCTCGCAGATGCTCCACAGTGTCCGCAACTGCCGCTCAATATCCGAAACGCGGATTTCGAGTAGCTGCAGCTGGAGACACCTCCTGCACACGTCTTCAGGCTGGACACTGGAAGTGTCCCTGACTTCCCATATCGCTCAAGAGGAGCACTCCAGGTTGCCGAGCTGCCCTGCCATAAGTTACCCTTAATTTATACCCTTAAATTACCCAACAATTAGATTATTTACACAAAGGACCTTGGGTCACTAAAAGAAACGACCTACTATATTAAAAAAAAACTTTAGAACTTTCCCTTTACCTTTACTTTCCAAACCAGATACTTAGATTTATTCTCTAACAACTGTTTTGCACCCACTGTTGAGCATTGAAGAAACTTTGTTATCCAATACAATATTTAAAATGCTTATTTTTTCTTTCAAGAATCGACATTCCATTTTATTCCAGGCTTTGCCATGTATTGTTTGTCTGTTCATTTGATTCCTCCAATAATCATTCCTTTGTCTTTGTCTCAGCTGTTGTTGCACTTCTAAATCCCAGTGGTCATACTCAAATATTTTCTCTCTTATTTACATGATGTAAGTTAGGTTAAAACAGAAATTGGATTATCTTATAACTCAATTGACTTACTGCAAGTTGCAACAAAATAGTTGCCTATTTAAAGATAAACGCAGCTCAACTGATTTTACCCCACCTTAACACATTTATATTGTAGATGGATGTTTAAATGTGAATCCAAGGAAAAGTTCCAAACTAATCATGTTATCATTGACAAAGTATGAAATTGACTAATTTCTTTCTTAATGAGTCCACTGATTAATTATTCTGAGGATTAAGTAACGTTAGTCATTTTAAAACACCATTCCAAGAACCTCCAATTCCGCACTGGACAAAATCTGCCTCCTCCTTAATCTGATTATTGTTGTTGACCACTCTTTCTATTCTCTAGCTCATGAGTGCTGTGATCTGCACAAATTTTGCATGTTCTTACCTTCTAAAATATCATAACCCGAAGTGACTACTCACGATGAAGAATGTTATTATCTGTTAAAACTTCATTGACACCCCTCAGATTGAAGACAGTCACCCCACCTGCTGATCACATCACTCGATGATAGTCATTATTCTTTCACAGGTGTGCTGTTAATTCCTAAACTATTATCATGTAAGTACATATAATTAAAACAATAGATTATGCACGCTGGCTTATTATTTACCTCAGATACCCCTTTACAGTTGATAGGAAATGTACCGAATCATACTGATTATTTTTTCAACTAAGTTTCCCAAATTCAAATAATGCTGTCATCAGTTGATAATATCTTTCATTTAATTATCTTAAAAGGAGGTTTTCCTTAATATTCAGCAACAACCTAGACAGTATTCCCACTAACTTTTTTGAAAATTACGTATGTTTATATCCATTTAAACTCAGGGAGATTTCCTTTAGAGTGCTTGGAATAGCAACTCATGTTAATTTATTTATTATTGATTTAAATGTCATAAACAATCCTTTCCATGTTTCGTTGTTTCAGATGAATTTATCAGAGACACTACTGTCCACAGTTGATATGCGAGCGATCTGCAAATAATTACAAAGACTTTCTCCAGAAAGATAACAAATGGAAACAAATGTATGAATGAATTAATGGCAATTCCTGACTTTTAAAAAAAATAAGGCCAAACCTTCAGATCAAAATATTACCATGCTGTCATAAATGTTGCAGAAGTCTTAAGCTGCTGGAGTTGATTGATCTTTGTGACCATATGGCCCACTTATTTAGAGAAACAAAGAACACAAGGTCCATTTGGCTTGGAGCCAGATAAGTTCCTTCTGTCCAGATACACGTGGTAATTCAGGAACAGTAATTATCATCAAATCCGAGGTGGATTCAAAATTGGCTTTGTGGCAGGAAACAAAGGGTAATTGTTGATTTGTGTCTTAATGACAGGAGGACTATTTCCAGTGGTATTCCGGGGAGCTCAATACTGGTCCACTTCTTTTTGTGGTATATCTTAACGATTTGGATGTAAATGTAGACCTCAGGATCAAGAAGTTTGCAGACCAGATGAAGATTGGCCGTTTTGTGGATAGCAAGGAGGATAGTTGTAGACTGCAGGAAGATATTGATGGTCTGGTCAGATGGGCACAAAAGTTACAAATGGAATTCCAGCCGGAGAAAAACGAGGTGATGCATTTTAGGAGGTCAAACAAGACAAAGGAGTACACTTTAAATGATAAATCACTGAGAAGTGTAGAGGGAGTGAGGGGCCTTGGCGTCAATGTCCACAGATCCCTGAAAGTAGCAGGACAGGTCGATAAGGTGGTTCAGAAGGCATATGGAATCTTTTCCTTTATTCGCTGTGGTATAGAATATAAGAGCAGGGAGGTTATGCTGGAACTGTATAACTCATTGGTTAGTCCACAACTTGAGTACTGTGTGCAGTTCTGGTCACCTCATTACAGAAAGGATGTAATTGCACTCGAGAGGGTACAGAAGAGATTTACGAGGATGTTGCCAGGACTGGAAAAATGCAAGTAGGAGGAAATATTGGATAGGCTGGGGTTATTCTCCTTTGAACAGAGAAGGGTGAGGGGAGATCTGATTGAAATGTGCAACATCTTGAGAAGCCTGGATCGAGTGGAGGTGAAGAATCTATTCGCCATATCAGAGAGCTCAGTGACGAGGGGGCACAGTTTCAAACTGATTGCTGGAAAAATAGAGGGTAGATGACGAAAAACGTTTTTCACCCAGAGGGTGGTAGTGATCTGGACCTCTTTGCCTGAAAGAGTAGTTGAGGCAGAGACTCTCGACTCATTGAAAAGGAGTCTTGATATGCACCTCAGATGCCATAATCTGCAGGGCTAAGAACTAAATGTTGGAAGGTGGGATTGGAATAGGTGGATCCTTTTTTCGGCTGGCACACAAACGATGGGTCAAAGTGGCCTCTTTCTGTGCCTTAAACATTTTATTTTTCTATGATTCCATGGTTCTTGGAAGGTTAAAATACTAAGTTATTCATCTTTTCTACTGATATTCGTTCCATGTTTTTTGCCAGTCTTTTACCTCGTAATTCATCTTATTCTCCGGTCTTGCGGATCTATCTCTGGTTGTTCCCCTTCTGGATTCCCTTCCTTGAATGAAAAAAGTTGGTCAGACTAATCAGAGCAAGATTCCACTCAACTTCACAGCCAATCATTTCGGTTTCGCCTTTTTCAACGTCTGGCCCCAAGTTACACCATTGTATGTTTTGGGGTTTTGAGGCTTAAACACTTTTATTTAAAAATTCTCGGTTCTGAATTTTCAATTTATTACAATGGTGTCCTCAGTTGTGCCTGACCTAACAAGTTACAAATAACGGCTACTTATGAATCCAGTATAATTTATTAAGCAAGATGTTATAAATACTTTACAAAAAAGCACTGAAAACAACATGCAAGTTTCTTATCCTTCAAGGCCAGGATTCATTGAATATTTCCAGCACAGGCGATCCCTTTGTTCTCCAGTCTCTGAATTGACATTACGTGGAACTGTGTTTCAGAATAATTAAACTGTAAACTGTACCAGCAAAGACTCCGAGTTTCCATCTTTTGGGCTTCCGATTCATCATTTTGATATCCTTTGAATTAACGCTTCCATTAGTTTAACATGAGGTTCATCTGCTGACACCGCACCTCTGTAATTAGACTGAAGATGCTAAATGCATGTCCATCTCTTATTTCCTCGGCTCCAAGAGTTAACATTTCATTGTTTGAACAAACAACACATCCTTGTAGATACAAAGCAATTGTACATCAATCTTTCCTCTTCTTATCAACAATGCCAACTGCCGTAAACAATTTACCTCAACCTTCCCAGGGTGCCAGCGTTGTGGCTAATGCAATATCAGGAAAAAACAACGTTGTTTTGAATTATAAATGTTTTCTACTGCAGATATATTTAATTGATCAAGTCAGTTAGCAATCTTATTAAACTGCATGGTTCTTGTTCAATGATCGGTGTCATATCCAGTTTAAGCTTCTTTCACATCAGTTCCTTAATGGATTGCAATCACTCTCCTCCTGACCCCTTTACGAAGGTCATCTCTTTCCCTTTGCTCTATGCTCCTTATCTTTTTTTGACTTCTGCTAATTTACGACCGATCCTCTTGCTCTGGACCCCCTCTTCCCGCCACTAACAGCTCTAGTTTTTGTCTTTACTCCTGCAGGCCATGTTCTTCTTGATCTCCAGCGGTCACCTCCTGTCCATTGACCACTTGATCTTTAAGCTGGTCTCAGTTGCTTTGTTTATGAATTAATTTAATAATTGATGTAACTGCATATTTCACCGCGCTCTTTAACTGCTCTCTGAACTCGGACTGAGTGGCCACATATATAAATGTGTTTGTACAGCAACTTAAATTCCGCAGCATATGTGCGACATCTTCAAAGGTATATTAAGAATCATCATCTAAGAAATAACCAGCATCAAATATATATAAAATATACACCAGCCACAGAAATATGAAACTGCCAGATATGGTGAAGAGTAAAATCATAGACTTCCTCCTTCTCTCCATTTCAGAGTCACTGTGATTATCTTTCTTGCTCTGACGTCTCAGTCTCTGACGAACACGATTGGTCACTAAAATGTGTCTGAACGTCAGAGTGTTCAGCAACAGAATTAAAATGAATGGCAATAATGGTGTTAAAACTTTTTCAAACATTGCAAATCCAATCCATAGAGGGTCAGTAAAATAGCTTGGCTTGTTAGAGCAGCCCCATTGTACATCGTCGATGACCCCTCTAGGTTTAAACCTAAAGTAGATGGGAATATTGTTCAGACAGAGGAGAATGCCGGTAGTTGTTAGAACCACAGTTGCAGTTTTCCTGGCACAATATTTTGATTTCAGCTTCTGGCAACAAATGGCGACAAATCGATCAAATGTGAAAGTGATGGTGAACCAGACGGAACAGTCGATGGTTGCACGGATCAGGACAGAGAGAGGGCGACACACAAAGGTGAGGTCCAAGAAATTTAATGGGAAATAAAGGTTATTGATTCTCCGGAGTATGATCTCAGTGATAATGACCAGTCGATCCGCCGTTGACATGGCCACCAGGTAGCGAGTGGTGCAGGTGGAGAGTCCACAATTTCCCTTGGACAGGATTACAATTGACACTAAATTAACTGTAATGGAGAGAAAGGAGAAGTTGTTGCGAATTAATGAAAAAACTAAAAAACATTCCCCACTTCTCAACCCAAGCAGGAAGGATTTTAGCACAAAAAACCGTGTGGGTTGGGATCAGGTCAGATCGGGTCCATGACACCAACCTGCCTCCAACACCAGCACTTCCAGATTTAACAAATCCAGGAAGGGACGAACAACTGCTCACCGGATGCTGGTCATCCAGTTCATTATAGTGACGAGGAGCCAAAAACGGGTAGATTGGTGAACGTTACCCAGTCTTCAACCACTCCCACTGTCGGAACCCATCCCGGGCTCGAATCACTCCCTGGCATTGAAGTAATTTCAGCCTGATTCGAATCAGTCCTTCGGATAGCAGGCACTCATACGTCTTTGGCCATTCCTTCTGATGTATAAATGATTGAAATTGAACAGGGATTTGCATGAGACAGTGCAAATATGATCAACGCACAGGCTTTCGTTTCATTAACATATTAGAAAGGCGGTGATTGAACACATCAATAATAATGTACACTTCTGGGCTACACATGATAAAAGTATCCAGGGTAACCAACAGGTGCACACATTCTTTACGAAAAATACAATAACTGAAAGATTATAATTATCGGGATATGTTGTGGCTCGATTCTTTTGATAAGAGAAGTATGTGTGTCCAACTAGTAGAGGCCTTTCAAATTATATAGGGATTAGAGAAGGAAAACGTGGACCTGATATTTCCACCTTTGCTGGTGACCAGTTCAGTATTTCCTCAAAATAAGATGATCATCAATAAATGCACGAAGGAATTCAAGAGAGACCTATTTACTTGGAGTTCTGAGAATGTGGAAGTTGCAATGGAAAAAAAATAAGAAGAAGCGAGGTGAGAAAATGAGGGAGACAGGATTGGAAGGATATACAGATGGAATTAGATAAGCGGGAATGAAGAGAGCATCGTGCAGAGAGGGAAGACAGTCGTGATCTAGTT
Organism: Heterodontus francisci; assembly: GCF_036365525.1. NCBI lineage: Eukaryota > Metazoa > Chordata > Chondrichthyes > Heterodontiformes > Heterodontidae > Heterodontus > Heterodontus francisci. The sequence continues at coordinate 5,519,221 of NW_027140794.1, forward strand.
GTGCCAAATGTCCTGTTTCTTTGCTGTAAAAGCGGTAGCTTGTCTATTAACAAGTCATAGTCATCAGTATTATTCATAATATTGAAGAGGATTATTTATTATTGCAGTGCACTCATGACCAAACGATTCTCAGGACCGTGCTCGGGAAGGAAATTAATCAGCATCTTATAGTGCTGTCAACAACTCTACTTCGAGTAAGAGTAAGATGGGGACCAGCATTGACTACAATGGCAGATACTCCAGGTAATACATGGTACCTAGTGTTACTTTGTCCACACCAGTTAGTCAGCCACAAGCAGTATAATTCTCGAGTGACAGAGACTCCCAGTTAGACATGATCACTGAGGTCAGGGGCTCCACACCAGTTAGTGCACACACACTGTATGTTTCTACATTAACAGATAATTGCAGTAATCCTTCCCCTCTGATATTCTCCTGCTTTGAGCTGTGATTCTACAGAACACAACATTCCACATAATTCAATAACTTTACAATGCAGTATGCCTTGAGCTCGGAACAGTTGAGACAACAGATTCAAACTGCACAGATAATTCAGGAAATTAATGCAATTATATTATTGAATATGTGTCTGTCTAACTGTAACCATTCGATCTCATGTAGTATTATCATTCCCATGGTAATGGAAGAAACCAGCTCATACACAGATTTGCAAAACTTCATTGGTTAGAGATACTTACCAGGAACGCCAATGATAGCAAGGATCAGACAGAATATTTTCCCCACCCATTGAATTGGTCGGTGCATTTTCTGCTAGGATTGATCGGTCTGTTCGTGCTGCAGGTTATATCTCTGAAATACGTTCTGAGGTGACACATTCCCAGTGCATTAACTTTATACCCTCCAAGATCTCCATGGGGATACTGAGGTTGCAAAATTGTTCAAACAGTTTTTCTTAATCTTTGAAGAAACAGATTAGGACAGTTGTGTTAATTCCCTGTTGATGGAATATATTTTTCACTGAAATTGAATTGGACCCATCGCCATCCCCATTCCCACCCCCCAAGACTGGGCAAATCTGATCACAACAAGCAACTAATCATAAGTGGAAGCTGTGTTAAAGAGAAATCAAGGAAGTCCTCGAAAAATCATGAGTCCCATCTGTAGATTTCATGTTGTTTCAGTGAAGACCTTCACTCTGCATGACTATTCAGAAATTAATTTCCTAACGTCAGAGGAGCCCCTCAGGGATGTTCGTCTACACTTTGGGTGCCCTCATTAGCTGTACAATTCTGTTCAACAATTCATAAATTCAAAGAAAAAAGGAACATAGAATGGTTGCAACACTGCATTTGGCCATTTGGTCTGTCTTCTCCATGTCTGTTCTCTGCACGGGCACCTCAGCTAATCTGACTTCCACATCTCCTCCTCACTGGCATGCATTGCTTTTCTCTTAAGTTGATTATTCAGTTCGCTTCTGATTCAATCGGTATTCACCACACTCTTAGGCAGTTCATTTCATATCCTCAACATGTGCTGTGGAAACATACGTTTTCCCTTATGTCGCCATTGATTCTATGTATGTGTCCTTTGGTTTTCACTACGTCTGCCAATGAGAGCAGTTTCTCTGTGCCCATTCTGGTTAAACCGTCCGTGGTTTTTAACTACTCTATCAACCTTTCTCTCAATTTGATTCTCTAATCTGTCGGCATAAAACAACTGTCACACTTGGAAATTTTCTCTTGATCATTTTCTACACCCACTCTAAAGCCGACACATTGTTCCGCAAGTTCGGTGTTTAAAACTGGACACAATGTCAGGATTTTCAATATTGTTCCATCCCTCACACGCTCTTAGCTAGTGTGGTTCCCTTTTCCACCTCTTTATCCGATACATTGGTGATTGGATTTGTGTCAAAACTTTCTTTCACATTGAGCTCGAAAATTTAATCACAATTGCATTGAAATATCTGTCTCTCCCTCGCCTGAAAACGGTCCATCTGTGACCCTTCACTTCTCTTTCACGAATTCCCTCTCCATTTAAATGGACAGGCTCTGCATCAGCATTTACTGTGATCCACCAACTCCCACAGATATATCCTCCAACTCTGCTTTGTGTAAATAATAACTTCCATTCTTTCAGTATCCTCTTCGCCTTCTGTTTGTCCCAACGCTGCCATCTTCCATACCAGAGCTTTTGCAGTCTCTTCATTTCACGTTAACCGTGCATTCCTCACATGAGTTTTGCAGAGTTTTGCATCACCCGAGTGACTGTCCTCACCTCCTTCCCTACCTTCCAGAACCAGGCTATCAATTCACTTATTCTCAATTTCCAGTCCAATGCCTCCACCTTCAATACATCATCCTCCTCCATTTCCACCATGTCCAACTAAAATCGCGCACAAATTATCTTTGTTCATTCTTCCATCACACCCAAGATCTCGTCTCCTTGCCTGCGGCTTCTTTCTATTCAAGTGCAAGAGATGCATCTATGATGATAAGGTCTTTAGAAATAAAAAGGGGAGTAGGCCATTCAGCCCATAGATCATGTTCTGCCATTCAATACCATAATGGCTGATCTGAACATGGCTGAAATTTCAATTTCCTGCCAGACAACAATAAGTCTTCACTCCCTCGCAAATGAAAAGTTAGTCTCAACCAACCTTGAATATATTCAATGACGCAGACTCCACTGCCTTCTGGGTAAGAGAATTCTAAATGTGATGGAACTTTCAAGAGAAGAAATTCCTCCTCATTACCATTTTAATTGGGAGATCACTTATTCATAAACGGTGGAGAATGTGCACAGAGATCTATGGCTGTGGTTGATCACTGAGCTGGCCGGGATGGGGACCACGAAATTAATGTTAGGAATTGACAAAGTTCTTCAAATTGATTCACTGGAACCACTGCAAAAATGTGGAATTTGGCAAGAAGGCAGAGTTCAAGGGTATGCGTCCTTGACCAGATTAGGATCTGGGCTGTGGCATTCGGTATGCCTGCAGGTTGCGGTGGAGGGAAATGGGTTAATTGGTAAGGAGAGCAGTATGGAGATTGAGAGTCGAGGTGAGGAAGGCTGGATTATGGTTGTGGAAGCAAAGTGCGAGAGCAGCCAATATTTCAGAGGTGATTAACAGCAGGTTTCTGATGGCTTGGATACAAGGGGAGGATGATGATTTCCGGGCTGGCTGGGGCACCAATGAGGGCTTAGCCTGAGGTCGCAAGTTGAAGGCTCTTCCTTCTTGTAACTTGGACGAGGGCATTTCTGGCGAGGCTGGGATTTGTGATCCATCTTTTGTTTGCCTTGAGAACGTGATGGAGAGGCACCTTCTTGAAACCCGAGGCTCCATCTGCTTTTGGCACACCGGCAGTGCAATTAGAAAGAAAGTTCTCGTATTTTTTCCCAGCAATAATGAAGAAATGGTGACGTCGTTCCAACTCAGGATGTGTATGGCTTGAGGGAACTTGCAGGTGTCCATGTTTCCATGCGTCCGCCCCCCTTATCCTTTAAGGTGTGAGAGGTTGCGTGCTAGAAAGGAGCTGCCGAAGTAAATTTAGTCCCTTCCTGGCGTTGTGAAATTGTGTTTGGTGCACACCCACACTTTTTGGGATTTTCTTCTCCCTGCTGCTTTCACATGCGTTCAAGTCCTCTGAAGAAGGAATTCTCCTCCACACAAGATCACGGGGCAGGTGGTTCCACGTTGCCCGTCTCAGGGCGAAGTCCAAAGTATGCAAAGTCCTCATCAGGGAACTCCTGTTTGCTGCTGATGCTGCTTTAACATCTCACACTGAAGAGTGCCTGCAGAGTCTCATCGACAGGTTTGCGGCTGCCTGCAACGAATCTGCCCTAACCATCAGCCTCAAGAAAACGAACATCATGGGGCAGGACGTCAGAAATGCTCCATCCATCAATATTGGCGACCACGCTCTGTAAGTGGTTCAAGAGTTCACCTACCGAGGCTCAACTATCACCAGTAACCTGTCTCGAGATGCAGAAATCAACAAGTGCATGGGAAAGGCTTCCACTGCTATGTCTAGACTGGCCAAGAGAGTGTGGGAAAATGGCGCACTGACACGGAACACAAAAGTCCCAGTGTATCAGGCCTGTGTCCTCAATACCTTGCTCTATGGCAGCGAGGCCTGGACAACGTATGTCAGCCAAAAGCGACGTCTCAATTCATTCCATCTTCGCTGCCTCTGGAGAATACTTGGCATCAGGTGGCAGGACCGTATCTCCAACACAAAAGTCCTCGAGGTGGCCAACATCCCCAGCTTATACACACTACAGAGTCAGCGGCGCTTGAGATGGCTTGGCCATGTGAGCCGCATGGAAGATGGCAGGATCCCCAAAGACACATTGTACAGCGAGCTCGCCACTGGTAACAGACCCACCGGCCGTCCATGTCTCCACTTTAAATACATCTGCAAACGCGACATGAAATCCTGTGACATTGATCACAAGTCGTCAGAGTCAGTTGCCAGCGATCGCCAGAGCTGGCAGGCAGCCATAAAGGCGGGGCTAGAGTGTGGCGAGTCGAAGAGACTTAGTAGTTGGCAGGAAAAACGACAGAGTCGCAAGGGGAGAGCCAACATTGTAACAGCCGCGCCAAACAAATTTTTCTGCAACACCTGTGCAATTGCATGTCACTCTAGAATTGGCCTTTATAGCCACTCCAGGCGCTGCTCCATGCACCACTGACCACGTTCAGGCGCTTACACATTGACTCTCGAGATAAAGAGGCCAAAGATAACACACAGCAGCCACTGTGTGCAGTGGTGACAGGAGTTCAGTGCTAACGTGGTGCATCAGGTGCACATCAAGTGCGTTCACTTACCTGGATCTTACTGAGGCGCTTGAGTTTTGTTGGAGGCGGCACAGATCCAGCAAAATGGAGAGCATTCCATTATTTCTGACTTATGCCTTTGTAGATTGCGAACGTAAGAGGCAGTGGATGAGTTATTTGTTGCATAAATTCCAGTGTCTGATCTTTTCTTGGAGCAACAATATTTATCTGGCTGGCCCAGTTAAATTTCTGATCAAAGGGAATGCCCAGGATGTTGATAATGTGATAACTGGAAAGTGACCACGATGATGAATATCAAGGGGAGGTCGTTAGTTTCTCACTTGCTGCACTAGGCAATTTCCTGGCAAATGTGTGATGTGATTTTCAATGTCCTTTTATGAGCACCAGCCTGATGCAAACAATGCAAAAACTATGGTGTGTTTAGCTGGCAGTGAACGAAGACAGGTTCAGCTTGTTTGTCATTCATCCAAATTTCGTCAATCCTGGCTTCAATGTTCGACCGAATAATTGAAAGTGGAAAATTACAGGGTAGATGAAGGAACTATAAACTGTCGTTGATCTATTTGTTGAAACAAGCTACGAGCTTCATGGTTGGCTGTGATAATTTCGAAAAGATACATTGTAATGAACAGGAAAACAAGGACAATACGCAGGGTTGCATCATATATGGATGGACAAGAGGAGGGGTCATTGGATCTGATGCAGGTACCTTTATTCCCCGTCAATACTTAGTTACATGTTGTAAAAGGGAGGACACAATAGGGAGAGTTCTGCTGCTGTCCGTCGAACCATGGGGCTTGGAAACCTTGCTCTGGGGAATTAGATGAACCATCTCTACCCACTATTTGGCAGTACGTCATAGTATCGGGGGAATTGCGGTGGAGCATGTCGGGGCAATGGGAGGGCTATCATTACCTTCTTCTTGATGGATCTGTCGTTTGAGGGTCCAGTTGGTAGGTGATTGAGAAAGCTGTTCACAGCTCAGCTCTGGCACAGAGTTCTGGAAGTGACTGACAACAGATTGAAGGAGTTCCACGGAAAGTAAGTAATACAATTCCCGCCCCAGTAATTCATTGCATTTTCTGGGTTACTTAAAAACAGTAACAAGAAACCTCGAACCCCGACTCTGCCAGTTGGCTGTCAAGGCAAAGCGACCACAGATTTCACATTCATGACAAACAGAAATCAAACACTCGGACTCTCTGGTGAATCAGATTCAACACTTTGTAAATACAAACATTTTTCTGTTTCAATAATTTCGTTACCATTCTCGGGAAGATCAATTTCTCCCCAACATCCGAATTTTACATTTTGTTCCGAAATAGTTATGTGATTTTATGTTTGATTTCGCACAATATCAGGATGGATCAATTCTACACTTACAAACTTGACATTCAACAAACCCCCAAAAAGACTTCAAGGCAAATCTGTCGGCAAAAACATGTCTACTTCCTTCTGCCTCTCCCTCACATGAGTTGCAGTTATTGCAGATGTTTCACTTTGCGGTGAGTAGGTTCCTCATTGGATTGAATTACCCTGAGAGAAGGACTCATAGCCTCATAGAATATTTCGTTCACCTGCCCTGCACGGCCTGAAGTCAGGCAAATCCTTCGCCCTGACAGAGATCAACAAAGGAGCATGAAACATCCCAATTACACGATCTGATCCTGGGAAGGCGCAAAATGTAGGTCCATTATTTACCAAATTTGGTAAACATGCATCTGTCAAAGGACAAAACAGGAACCAGTCTTACTTCCACATAGGTTTATTCACAATACTCCATACACCATAAGTGTAGACTACATTTCCCTTCTCCGGACCAGTTCCCCCGTACCCCTCCCCAGATGGAAACTGGTTATTCCATATGTCCCCAGATCTTTCCACAATTAGTATCAGCTGCTCTTAATCACAATTAGAGCATGCAGCTATACATACTCAATTGACAAATCATTTGCAACATTGGCTCATTCGCAGCATTTTATTATCAGTCCATCTATGTGTTCATTGTACTTTATTATTTTTCTTGTGTTGATCTTCTTCGAATATACAAGCTACATGTGAGCATTTTAGCTCCACTTTGAAGACCAGAACTGCTCTGCAAATGTTCGGCATTGCAGGAATGCACACCTCTGGACTGTTCATTCAACACTCACCACGAAATCTAACACTATGCCACTCAATCACACAGCGACATACACAAACACACGTAAGCAAAGTACAGTTGAAAAGAATAGTGCTCTTTTAAAGTTTATGAACAAAATAATAGTTCATAATTCACATGGCTCGTTTTCGAAAAGACACAATGCAGACCTTTTGAAAAAGACGGCTTCACTCCTGAAGTGTCGTTAAACAGCCGGAGTCGCGTGCTGAAGTGGCTTTCATGATTCTCTTGAAGGGATAGAATTTCTGCAGGCCACAAACTTGGTTGCTTGTAGTCTCGTTCCCACGAGGTCACTTTGCAGTATTGGTGGGTTCGAAATGGAACAGGCTTGGAGTCATCACCATGTTACCGTCTCCAATTATTAAGGGAATAGATTTTGCTGCACTTCCTGCTGCTGCTGTTACATCTTTCTTCAGACAGCACTTAAATAATAAAAATAAACCAACATGGCTACGGTACCATGTGAATTATCACATTACCCTTTCCCAAATATGGTGTTGGAAATAGGGTGATTATTAATCAACTGACTTATTACTTGATTACGGTCTTTGTTTCAGTGAGCCCCATTCAGTTCAGGATTGCCTCTTGGATTGTCTCAGGATACGTGAAGTTGCCACTTCTTAGTCTGGCATGTATCATTTTATCCTTGTGAGACAGTATGGCTGTATGGAAATTAACTGATCATGTCAGATGACCTTTGGTGGCCATCATTTGAGGCTTATATGATCCGTTTTAAAAGAAAGGTCAGTTACAAAATGCTGCACACTCAGTGAAGTTCTATGTTAAAATATATGAATTTGACATGGCTCTACTGGGCATGGCAATAATTGCGGCAGATGATATTAGTGCTAAAATATATTGAAAAAAATATAAGACACAAATCGCATTGCATAGGTTCTCCAATCTAAGCAGGCTCCAGCAGTTATAGGACAGTTGACCAGTATCACTCGACTTGTTCCGAAGAAGGGTCACTGAAATGAAACGTTAACTCTGCTTCTCTTTCCACAGATGCTGCCAGACCTGCTGAGTGGTTCCAGCATGTCTTGTTTTTATTATCACTCGACTTGTCATGGTTCCTCTCCTTCTTTGCGTATGCACTTTGCTAACATGCATTCCACAGCAATGAGGAAAGAAGTGGGTGAACCCAGACCGTAGCGGGTGGGGTGGCAAGAAACCGGTGACCTGCAGTGAAATGGACGCCGACCACAAGCATGACAACTTACAATAACAAAGCGCGACACACATCCAAAGAGACATCTCAGAAGACATAATAGAGCAGGTTAAAACAGAGTGACATCAAGAGCGAGTGGAAAAGTATAGATAGTGCGAGATTGATGAGCACGTAGTGAGAGATATCGACTTCCAGTCGTGTTTTGAAGACAAGACGAGAGTTGAAATGATGTAGTGCAGGAATTTCCGATGCCCTGGGTACCGTTTATTGGGAAACACCTGCTGACGGTGCAGAAGAAGCAGTGGTGCATAACAAATACTGTTCGACAACAGATGACAAGGGAGGAGTGGAGTAAGTTCACAGCGATTTATAGCTTGGCATGTTATTGTGATTGACAGGGTGTCATCTGCAACAGGATTGATATGGTCGTCCAAGTTTCTTCAAATTATTTCAGTGGAACAATGAGGACAAGGGGAATTTGGTGGAACGGTAGTGGACAGGGATTGGAGTATTATTCTGGTCAGGACTTGAGTTGTGGCACTCGGGATACCTGCCGTTTAGGCTGTGCTCCTGATTTGGTCGTGGGTGGACACAAACTGGAGTCGAAGACAGGGATAATAGAACTGACCAGGAGCAGAGGCTAGTCATGTGACCCTGTATTCCTTGGAAGTTGGGGTAACTTGAGATGACTGCAGTTTGATTGAATCCTGGATTTGTGATCATATTTCCTCCCTGGTTACCATTCATGAGCTTCAGTGAACATGGGTAGCAGCTGGTTCTGACAGCGGACACAGTGAGTATGATTCCTCCAAATAAATAGAAGAAAAAATATGAGTATAGAATGTGGGAGGTCGGCCAGGAGTGTGTTGGAACATTCAAAACAGGAACTGATAAATACACGGATGAATTTTCAGCAGCATTTGAGGTGAAACGGGGGAAGAGGAATGGGTCATTGTGATGGCGCAGGCTTATAGTTGTAAGCTCATCTCGAGGTTATTGTATGACCAAGGTTGCGAAAAATAGGGTTAAGTCATCGATAGTTTCCAGGAAAAGGATTTCTGGCTGGAGCGTAAAGTTTGTAACAAGGAACAAAGTAATTGGCTTCAGCCTTTCCAATATTTAATTGAAGGACATTGATGTTCATCCAGAACCAGATTTCTGACAAGCCGTGTGACAATCCAGAGACAACTGAGGAATGAGAGATATGATGGTGAGGAAGAGTTTGGTGTCTTCAGCACCAATAGTGAAAGTGACATTCTTTCTGGATGATGTCACTGGCAGACAGAATGTAAGTGAGAAATAGAACTTTCGAGATAAACAGAGACACTGCCGCAGAAAATGGAATAGAATCTACTGATGTTGATATTCTGGCGATGATTATAAAAATAACGGGGGCGATGGTGGAGAGATTTGGAGGATTGACTGATCAACTCAGTCAATTTCTGCAGACAGGTCGAGAATACGAGGAGGAAAAGTTAATGTTTATTTCAGTCACACAGGATGCCATTTGTGATTTTGATAAGAGCTGATATGGTACTGTGGCAGTAACGGATGTCTGATTGGAGGACTTCAATTATGGAATTCTGGAAAAGATAGGCACAAGTTAAGGAGGCAACATGAAACGGCAAGAGCTTGGGATGGAAACTGAGTTTGGAAATCGACGAAAGAAAGGGTTATAAAATAAAAACTAAAAGTGGTGGAAATGCCCAGCAGGTCTGGCTGCTTTTGAGGAGAGAGCAACAGAGTTAACGTTTCAGGTCAGTGAGCTTTGATCAGAAATGGCAAAGGTTAGAAATGTGATTGGTTTTAAGCAAATAAAGCGGCGGTGGGGCAAAAGAGAACAAAATGGAAGGTGTTGATAGGTTAAAGGGTCACAGAGAATAACTGACAAGGAGGTCATCGGGGAAAGGCAAAGAGAGTGTGTTAATGGCGTGAAGAAAGACAACACATCAGTGCAGAGAGGAGGTTAAATGACTAAATAATAAAAGCCAAAAGCACAAACAGGAATAAACACAGTGGGCAGGAATATGGTGAAAAAATTGAATGATGAAACAAAGTAAAACAATAAAAGTAAACATGAAAGATGACGTTAAAAATTTTTTAAAATGGGGGCCACTCATGCTCTGAAATTATTGAACTCAATGTTCAGCTCGCAAGGCTGTAGAGTGCCGAACCTGTGCATGGGGTGCTGTTCCTCGATCTTGCGTTGATGTTCACTGGAACACTGCAGCAATCCGAGGACAGAGTTGTGGGCATGACAGCAGGGGCGTGTGTTGAAATGGCAAGTGACAGATAGATCAGGATCATGTTTTCAGACTGAGCGGAGGTGTTCAGAAAAGCGCTTACCAAATCTGCGTTTGGTCTCCCCAATGTAGTGGAGACCACAATGTGACCAGCGAATACTGTATACTAAATTGAAAGAAGTACAAGTAAATTGCTGCTTCATCTGAAATGGGTGTTTCGGGCCTTGGATAGTGAAGAGAGAGCAGATAAAAAGGGAGGTATTACACATCCTTCGATTGCATGGGAAGGTGCCGTGGGAAGGGGACGACGTGGCGGGGGTAATGGAAGAGTGGACCAGGGTGTTGCAGATGGAACGATTAGCTCGAAAGGCTGACAGGGAGAGGAAGGTGTATTTGGTGGTGGTATCACGCTGGACGTGGCGGAAATGGCGCAGGATAATCATATGCATGTGCAGGCTGGCGAGTGGCAAATGTGGTCAAGAGGATCCCTGTCGCGGTTCTGGGAGGGAGAGGAAGGGCTGAGGGCGCAGGTGCAGGTAATTGGCTGCACACGGTTGAGGGCTCTGTCACCCACAGTGGGGAGGAATCCTTGGTTGTGGAAAAAAGAAACCATATTAGAGGCGCTGTCGTGCACAGTGAATCGTCACAAGTTTGAACACAGCTTCCAGGGAATTCTGGTCAGTGAATAGTCACAAGTTTAAACACATTTCTTGGGCGGAAGATGCACAGTCAATTATCACAACATTAAACACAGGTACCAGGGGCTCCTGCGCAGTGATTGGACACAAGTTTAAGCATCGGGCCCGGGGGGAACCTTCACAGTGAATAGTCACAAGTTTAAACACAGGGCCCGGGGGATCCTGCACAGTGAATGGTCACAAGTTTAAGCACAGGGTTGGGGTGGGGACCTGCACAGTCAATAGTCACCAGATTAATCACATGGCCTGAAGGGTACTTGCATAGTCAATAGTTCACAAGATTAAACACTGGGCCCGGGCGATCCTGCACATTGAATTGGCACAAGTTTAAACACAGGGCAAGGGGGAAACTTGCACAGTGAATAGTCGCAAGATTAAATACACGGCCCGGGGGATCATGCACAGTGATTCATGTCAAGTTTAAACACAATGGTCGGGTGTATCGTGCACAGTTGTTTGTGTCAAGCTTAAACACTGGGCCCGGGGGGATCCTGCACAGTGATTCATAACAAATTTAAACACAGAGCCCGGGGGGAAGCCGCAAGGCGAAAAGTCACAAGATTAAACACAGGGCCCGGGGGCAAGCCGCACTGTGAATAGTCACAAGATTAAACACAGGGCCTGGGGGGAAGCCGCACTATGAATAGTTACAAGATTATACACAGGGCCCGGGTGAAGCCACACGGTGAATCGTCACCAGATTAAACACAGGGCCCTTGGGGAAGCCACAAGGAGAAGAGTCGCAAGATTAAACAAAGGGCCCGGGGTGTACCGGCACAATACTCTTCCATTCCCTCTCGCAAATATAATGGCCACGATTTGGACTCTAAGCCTGGTGGGAACTGCAGGAGCGTTCCAGTTATACCAACTCTGGAAGTGAACAGTTTGCTCACACAGTGGATGTAAATCTCCTTCTATACTTGTCATGGCATATGATGCCAAGAAGACCAAAACCACTGGAGTGCACTGCCGGTGTTTCTTCCCTAGTTCAGAAGGCCAGTACAGAACGCCCCAGCACTGAGGGCGGTGAGCTGTCCATGACTCCGGGTGGGTGCCAGTTACCTCCAAAAGAAGCAGGTTCCTGACATTCAAGAGCAAAGCAAGTTGTGTCAGCATTGATCACCCAACCACTGCGAACACACCGAACGTCTCTCTACCCCCAGCACAAGTACAGTGATCTCGGAGGAGAAGTGTATGGCAGACTTGGGGTAGCTGGGTACTGGTGGTATGTCTGTAATGTTGTAGAAATGAACACAAATGAGATACCCTCATATTGATCCCACAGCCTTCAGCTTGCAGATTACTCATCTTCTACACATGGTAAACACACCATGTGATTCAAACCTCGCAGCACAGGAAGTAGTCATGTATGGGCTTTAGATGTGAAATTAGCTGTCAATACCCACAGAGATGAATAGGCTGCAACAACTCAGTTCGAAGGCTGACATATGAAGAACAGATACTTGGGGAAGTGGTGGGGAACTACTAACACCTGTCAAATTGGAATTCAGTGGAATTACAGGCTTGAAAAGAAGATCAGTTCGGAGCAGCCATTGCACAGTGCACCAGCTTGTATTTATACAGAAGCTTCAAGGTAGCAAAATGTCCCAAGGCACTTCACAGGAGCATTACCAAAGGAAAATTGGCACCAAGACAGGGGATATTTAGATCAAATGACCAAAGGAGTTATTAGAGCAAATGACCAAAAGCTTGATCAAAGAGGGATGTTCTAAGAAGTGTATGAAAGGTAGGACAGAGAGTGAAGCAGTTTAAAGATGGTGTATCGGTTCATTGCGTCTATGCCGTTTCTTCACGGAGCTATCCAGTCATTCCCACTCCCCCCACTCAATCCCCATAGCCCTGCAAGTTTATTTCCTTCACTTTGCCGTACAATTTCAATTTTAAGTCATTGTTTGCCTCTGCTTTCACCACCCTTGTGGACAGCAGGATTCAGATCATTCGTACCCGCTGTGTAAAAAAGTTCCCAATCATATTTAGCCTTTATCTCTTGCTCAAAGCCTTCAAGCTGTGTCCTCTCGTCCTTGTGCCACGAGTTGCTGGGAAACGTTATTCGTTCTCTAACTTATCTAAGCCTGTCAAAACCGTGTACAATTCCATTAAATTTCCCCTCAACTTCCTTTGTTCGAAGGAGAGCAGCCAGCTTTTCCAACCTAACCTTATAACTAAAATCCTCCATCCTCTGGAAAATCTCCTCTGCATCACCTCAAAAACCGTCACATTCTTCCTAAAGTGTAGTGATGATAATTGGACACAATATTCCAGTTGGAGCCTACAAAAAGAGCTTTACACATGTTCAGCATGACTTCCTTTTGTGTTCAGGAAGCCCAACATCCAATATGATTTAATAATCGCTCTCTCAATATGTTCTGCCACCTTCAAAGATCGATGCACATGATCCTGCAGGTCACTCATTCCTCCCACACTCTTTAGAACCTTGTCATTAGGTAGATATTTCCTCTCGCTATCCCATCTGCCAAAATACATCAACTAACACTTGTCAGTATTGTTTTCCATCTGTCACCTATCTTCCCATTCTGCTAGCCTATCTTTGTCCTGTTGTAGGCGGTTCATATCATACTCACTGTTTGCCACCTCTCCAAGTTTGGTGGCATCTGGAGATTTTGAGATTCTACTCTGTATTCGAAGATCCAAATAATTTATACAGATCAAAACAGGAAAACATTGCCGCCCCACTGACTCTTGTGGAACACCACTGTCAACCATCCTCCAGTCTGAAAAACAATAATTTAATATGATTCGGTGTTTTCTGTCCTGAAGCCAATTTTTGATCCAATTGAACACTGACCCTCCTATTCCGTGAACCTCAATTTTGTTCACCAACCTTTATGTGTTGCCTTATGAATCATTTTCTTCAAAACCACTCAAAACAACATGCACCACATTCCCTTCATCAACCTTCTCTGTTATTTAATCTAAAAGGTAATTAGGTTAGTCAAGTAAAATCTGCATGTTACGGATTTGTTTCGGCTATCCTTTGTAATTAGAACCTCTCCAAGTGTGCGCAGATTTTTCCCTCATTATTGTTTCTAAAGCCTTACCCATCACCGATGCTAAACTAACTGGCCTGTAGTTGCGAGGACTGTCTTAACACACTGTCTTGAAAGCATTTGCCACTTTTCAATCCTCTGGCACCCACCCCCACCGCGCCACCCCCCCCCCCCCGCCCCACCCCCCGCCACTCGTTATGCAGGGAAGGATTGAAGATTATAGTAAGCCCTTCCATTACCGCCATCCACACTTCCAATAGCAGCCTGGGAATCTATTCATCTAGATCAGGTGTCTTATCGACCCTAAGCTTAGCCCCCCTTTTAGTATCTCTCCTTCTCAATGTTTATCCTATCCATTGCTTCCACTCTCCCTGCTTCTGCAGACATTTTGTCAGTTTCCACTTCCTGAGTGAAGACTGATATTAAGTCTTGATTAGGTATACTAAGTATATATTAAGTATATATTAAGTATATGTATGCTTCATAGTAGACCACTGAAAACTTAATTCTTGCACTATAAATACACATATGACTGCCTTCATAATCTGAGCAAAGAATCAGAGCTCCTTGGCTGGTGATACATGCATCCGTGATCTACTGGTATAACTACAATATCCTTCTGTTAAAGATGGGTTCATGAACTGTTTATCCCAGCTTCTTCAGTAGTGCCTGCGTCCATGCTTACCTTCCAGTCACATCAGTCCTCTGTTGCACCTTCCACCGCTGTCGGTCCTGTGCAACTGTGATGTGAACTTTACCTTGAATGGACTCCTCTGACTCACTATCATTCCCACGCGGGATGATAATCCCTGAGTTGGTGCGTGTTGAAGACTGAGGGGGTGACGGTACATATAGGGGTTGCTGGTCGGGCTCGCCATCTTCTGAAGGGCCTAACCAGTGAAAACAGAAAAAAAGGATGAACGAATGGAAAACATTGGGCAGGTTATACAGCTTGCTCGATCTGGGAGTGGTGAGGCATCCAAAACTTGGGAAGCTTCCTGAAAGAGATTCGCTGGTGGAATAAATAGAAGAGAAGAGAGCCAATCGCAATTCAGATCAGTTTGGATGGTCATGTACTTCATTGCCGATGTGTTATCTTTGGAGAAGTGTTCAGTTGATTAGTCACGGGTCATCTAATGTGTAAATTCGAGTTATGGCTTTGGTCCGTTTGTTTAAAAATAATTGTGTTTGTATGCAAAGAGGTCAATTTATGAAAACTATAAGTTTATGTTTTGAACAAAGAACAGTACAGTACAGGACAGGTCATTCGGCCCTCCAAGCCTGCGCCAATCTTGATGCCTGCCTAAACTAAAACCTTCTGCACTTCTGGGGTCCGTTTCCCTCTATTCCCTTCTTATTCATGTATTTGTCAAGATGCCTCTTAAACATCTCGATGGTATCTGCTTCCACCACCTCCCCCTGCAACAAGTTCCAGGCACTCACCACCCACTGTGTAAAGAACGTGCCTCGCACATCCCCCCTAAACTTTGCCCCTCTCACCTTAAACCTATGTCTCCTAGTAACTGTCTCTTCCACCCTGGGAAAAAGCTTCTGACTATCCACTCTGTCCATGCCACTTATAACTTTGCAAACCTCTATCATGTCGCCCCTCAACCTCCGTCGTTATAGTGAAAACAATCCGAGTTTATCCAACCTCTCCTCATAGCTAATGCTCTCCAGACCAGGCAACAACCTGGTAAACCTCATCTGTACCACTAGTTGGTTCATGCTTCATTCTCTGGCTGTTGTTTGCATTTCTTGTCTTGATCTTGAAGAAATGCAGAAATACTGGATGGGTGTACGGTTCCACGTTGAGAAAGCAAATATTGCATCAGTTGGAGTCATTGGCACAGTTTATGCAGTAGGATCTGCAAGTGCATGTACGCATTATGGTGTAAGTATAACCACTTCAAAGGAGTATGAGAATATCACGGTGTTAATGTAGCCATGCACCGTGCAGAATTCCACAACAAATGTAAAAACCAGGACTTATCAATGGAGGCAGATATTAATGTATCAAATTACGTCCTTCAGTCTTCAGCATTCATCATTTCTATAACTGTAAATATTGAATTGTTTATGCACAACTAGAGGGACATATTACTGCTTTCATGCAGCCGAAGAACAGTGCAATATTGAGAAGCAGAGGGAGGCATTATTATAATCATGGTTCAGTACAGAATCCGCAAGCAGATGTGGACATTATTGAATCAATGTAATCATTGCGCTGTGCAGTTTTCACCAGTGTGACAGTTAGTCAACTTATGTCTGGGAAGTTAGAATTTCAGTCTGCATTTTATCTAGTTAAGTTTATTTTCATATATATATGTATATATATATATATGAAAGATGAAAATCATTCGCTGAACTAGTTTATTTAGTGACTGTAATGAATGTCAATTTTCATTGGGCCCAATTGAATTTCTTTGCTTTGATTCAGAGTTTCATTGTTATGTTATTCTTCCCAAAAGTTAGTCTGATGGTGACCGTGAACCGATTGTCGATTGTTGAAAAAACCCCTCTGGTTCACTCAAGTCCTTCAGGAAAGGAAATCTGCTGTCCTTACCGGCCTGTCCTACAGGAGACGCCAGACCCACAGCAATGTGGCTGACTCATAAAATGTCCTCTGGAATGGTCTAGCAAGACATTCAGTTGTATCAAACCACTAACAAGTCTAAGGAATGGAATGAATCCAGAAGAACCATCCAACGTTGACTCAGGCTCCGGAAACACAGCAATGTCGACTTTGTAAAGTCCTCCTGACTAACATCTGGGGGCATGCGCCAAAACTCGAAGAGATGTCCCACAGGCTTTACAAGCAACAGCCTGATATATTCATACTTATGGAATCATACATAACGGACAATGTCTCAGGCACCACCATTATCATCCCAGATATGTCTTGTCCCACTGAAAGGACATACCCACCGAAGCTGGTGGCATAGCGGTATACAGTCAGGATGAAGTTGCCTTAGAAGCTCTCAACAATGACTCTGGACCCCATGAAGTCTCATGGCATCAGATCAAACATGAACGATGAAACCTCCTGCTGATTGCCACCTACACCTGCTCGGCCCCTCCCCCACGCCTTGGGTGAAGAATCAGTACTTATCCATATTGAACACCAATTGGAAGAAGTACTTAACGCAGCAAGGGCACAAGATGTACTCTGGGTGGGAGACTTCAATGCCCATCACCAAGAGTGGCTGGGTAGTACCACTGCTGACCAAGCAGCTTGTGTCCTGAAGGGCACAACTGCGAGACTACGTCTGTGGCAGCTGCTGAGGGGACCAACAAGAGGGAAAAACCTACTTGACCTCGTCTTCACCAATCTCCCTGATGCAGATGCATCTGTCAATAGCAGTATTGGGAGGAGTGAACATCGCACAGTCATTGTGGAGATGAAGTCCTGTCTTTACATTGAAGTATACTCACCATTGTGCTGTGTGGCACTGCCACCATGCTAAAATGATTGCAAAACAGATCTCGCAACTCAAAACTGGGTACCCAAGAGGCGCTTTGGGCCATCAGAGACAGCAGAATTATATTCGACCACAATGTGTAACTTCATGGCACAGCATATTACTCACTCTACCATTATCATCAAGCTGTGTGATCTAACGTGGTTCAATGAGAGTGCAGGAGGGCTTCCCAAGAGCAGCACCAAATATACCTAAAAATTAGATGTCCGCCTGATGAAGCTACAAAGCAGGACTACTTGCATGCCCAGCAGTACTGCCTGTGTGGAGTTTGCAAGTTCTCCCCGTGTCTGCGTGGGTTTTCTCCGGGTGCTCCGGTTTCCTCCCACAAGCCAAACGACTTGCAGGTTGGTAGGTAAATTGGCCATTATAAATTGCCCCTAGTATAGGTAGGTGGTAGGGAAATATATAGACAGGTGGGGATGTGGTAGGGAACATGGGATTAGTGTAGGATTAGTATAAATGGGTGGTTGATGGTCGGCACAGACTTCATGGGCCGAAGGGCCTGTTTCAGTGCTGTATCTCTAAACTAAACGATACTAAACAGTGGAAGCAGCAAGTGATAGACAGAGCTAAACAATTCCACAACCAACAGATCAGCTCTTCACCCAAGCCTTCTCCACCCATATAGCCAGCTCTCCTGACTCCCATGCCATCTCCAAAAGGCTTTAGAAATTCAGCCTATTGAAGCATGAACGGGTTCCAGCCACATGACGCACCAGATATAATAACTTGTAGAGGAAACAGGAAAGTCCTTTGGTCGATGAACTCCATTTTTTCCCACTGTTCATATAAAACTCCTCCTCCCCCTCCCACAAGCTTTTCATACTCTCTTACACCTGCAAGCTAACAGTTAAAAAATCATTCTTCATACTGTCCCCACTCACTTACCTGGATGAGTGCAGGTCCAATAACACACACAGCTCAGCAGTCCTGTCGCATTCAGTCACGAACGGTGGTGGTCAAGTGAATAAGTAACAGAAGGAAGAGGTTACAGTGGCGCAGTGGTTAGCACCGCAGCCTCACAGATCCAGCGACCCGGGTTCAATTCTGAGTACTGCCTGTGTGGAGTTTGCAAGTTCTCCCTGTGTCTGCGTGGGTTTCCTCCGGGTGCTCCAGTTTCCTCCCACATGCCAAAGACTTGCAGGTTGATAGGTTAATTGGCCATTATAAATTACCCCTCGAATAGGTAGGTGGTAGGGAAATATAGGGACAGGTGGGGATGTGGTAGGAATATGGGATTAGTGCAGGATTAGTATAAAGGGGTGGCCGATGGTCGGCACAGGTGGGCCGAAGGGCCTGTTTCAGTGCTGTATCTCTAAAAATAAAAATAAAAAAAAAATATCCACATCCTCACTCCTCGGGGAGCCCAGCAGATCAGTGCAAAAGACAAGGCTGCAATATTGACATCCATCTTCAGCCAGAAGTGCAGAGTGGACGATTCATCTCAGCCTCCTCCTCAGGCCGCCAGCATCACAGATGTCAGTCTTCAGCCAATCTTATTCACGTCACGTGATATCATGAACTAGCTGAAGGCATCGGATATTGCAAATGCTCTGGGCCCTGACAATATTCAAGCAATAGTATTGCTTATGTTCCAGAGCTAGCCATGCGCCGAACCAAGCTGTTCCAGTACGGCTACAACAATGACTTCCACCTTGCACTGTGGAAAATTGCCCAGTTATGTCCTGTCCACAAAAAACAGGACAAATCAAACCTGGCCAATTATCGCCTGATCAGACTACTCTCGATCATCTGCAAAGTGATGGGGGTGGTGGGAGGGGTGTTCAGTGTTCTCAAGCGACACTTGCTCAGCAATAACCTGCTCAATATGGCTTCCACCAGGGCCACTCAGCTCCTGACCTCATCACAGGCATGGTCCAAACATGGGCAAAATAGTTGAAGTTCAGACGTGAGGGGAGCGTGACAGCTTTTGACATCATGTCAGTATTTAATGGAGCATGGCATTGAGAAGCCATATTAAAAACTGGAATCAAAGGGCATCAGAGGGAAAGATCCCCACTGTTTCGAGCAATACCTAGGAGAAAGAAAGTTGGTTGTGGTTGTTGGAGGTCAATTATCTCAACCCCAGGATATCACTGCAGGAGTTCCTCAGGGCAGCGTGCTCAGCTCAGCCATCTTCAGCTGCTTCATCAATGACCTTCCATCCATTATAAGGTCAGAAGTTGGGATATTCGCTGATGATTGCACAATATTCAGCAATATTTGAGACTCATAATGTACTGAAGCAGCCTGTATCCATATGCAGCAAGATCTGGACAACATCAAGACATGTGTTAAGAAGTGGCAAGCAACATTTGCACAACACAAGTGCCAGTCAGTGACCATCTCAAACATGAGATAATCTTACCATCTCCCATTGATGTTCAATCACATCAGAATTGCTGAATCCCCCACTTTCAATATCCAGTGGGTAACCATTGACCAGAAATTGAACTGGACCAACCAGGTAAACACTATGGCTACAGGCGCAGGTCAGAGGTTAGGAATTCTGCCGCTAGTACCTCATATCCTGTCTCCCAAATGCATGTTCACCATCTATAAGGCACATGTCAGGAGTATGATGGAATACTCTTCACGTGCTTGAATAGGTCCAGCTCCAGCAACACACAAGAAGCTCGACACTATCCGGGACAAAGCAGCCTGCTCGACTGGCACCCCATCCTCAACCTTCAACATTCACTCCCTCCACCACCGACGCACTGTGGAAGCAGTGTGTATCAAGAACAAGGTACACTGTGGCAATACACCAAGTCTCCTTCGAACAGCACCTACCAAAGCCGCTACCACTACTACCTAGAAGACCAAGAGCAACAGATGCATACGAACACCAACACCTAAAGGTTCCCCTGCAAGCCACACATCATTCGGACTTGGAACTATATTGCCGTTCCTTCACTGTCGCTGGGTTAAAATTTTAGCACACCCTTCCTGACAGCACTGTTGGTGTACCTACACCCCCAGGACTGCAGCAGTTAAAGAAGGCAACTCACACCATCTCAAAGGCAATCAAGGATGGTCAATACATGCTGGTCTTGCCAGGGACGCCCACGTCCCATGAATGAATAATAAAAGAAATAGCGTTCCTGCCCTCCACCTGATCACACATCTTAACATTATTTCTTCATGACCCTTCTTTTCACTTTCTAAAAATAAACTATTACGTTTCTAATATTTTCCAGTTCTGATGTAAGGTTACAGACCTGAAATGCTAACTCTGTCTCCATAGATGCTGTCAGATTTGCTCAGTATTTCCAGCACTTTCTAATTTAAGGTCAGGGTTTATTGGGTTGCCTGAGTGTCACATTATTAACAGGGATCCCAGAAAATGATAGTGTTGGCAGAGAGATCCTCAGATCTCTACTTTCACACTGCATTCTCTTAAGTATTTGAGAAATTCTGAGGAGATCTTGCATGTGTATTTATATAGGTTCTTTGCTGAACATCAGTGATTGCTGCAAGTGTTTGATGACATTTGTGGATGGTTAAAAAAAACATGGCTCTTAGTAAACTGTGAATATTATAATAGCAGACTTCAGAAGGACATACACAATCTGCTGAAATTGGCAGATCCATGGTAGATGCAATTTATTGCGGTCAACTCAGAAGTGATGCTGGGAAAATATCAAGCTGGTATAATATAAATGGCACCATTTTCAGGGAATGCAAGTACGGAGGGATCCGGGGAATGCACGTCCATAAATCTTTGAGGATTGCAAGACAAGTAGCGAAGCTGATTGAGAAAGTGTATGGGATACTTGTTTTGAAAATAGAGATTTTGAATGTAAATATAAAGTAAATCAAGCTAAGCCATAACAAATCAATTGTTATGACACAGCTGGAGTCTTGTGTGCAATTCGGGGAAGAATACCTCAGAAGAATGTCAAGGCCCTGGAGAGGGTTCAGAGGAGGATTGTCAAGAAGACACCATGGGTGAGGGAATTCATTTACGTGGAGAGAATGGAGGAGCCTGGATTTTTCTCATTACAGCAGAGCATGTTCAGGGGGATCGACCAGAGTTCAAAATGATGAAGGATTATGATAGAGTAAGCATGGTCAGCAGCGATCATTGCAAGGATTTTACTGGCCTCAAGCAGAACGGAAGCCAGGAAGGAAGTGGGGAGGGGGATCATGGAGAAAAGTGGCGGGTGGCAGTTGATGTAGCAGAATTGAGATCCCATCGCCTCTCATCGTGCAGTGATCCCGGGGAAGGGATAGGCCGAAAACTGCCTTCACGCCCGGACGCAGTTTGAGGATGTTAATTGGCCTATTAAGGGCCAATTATGGGATCATTCCATCGCCGCTGGGATCTTACTAGTGACAGATTCTTCCGTCACGTGGAGAGGACACCTTGTAAAAAGAAGCATTCTCCCTGCGGCCTTGTGGATGCAGTGGGCGGCTGCCTCCTTCCGGGCCAGTTTCTGGCCCACAGGGCACCCCCACGAGGAACCAATGCATTTCCTGGGACCTCCCTCCTCCTGGTGCACAGGAACACCGCCCCGACCCTCTCACTGGGGCCTTATCGGATTTCTCCGGTGACCACGCCTCACCTACCTCTTTTCCGGGTTTCCAGCTCTGGGCCAGGGTCCGAGGCCCTCTGCAGAAGTAGCAGAATAACTAGAGGGGGAATGAAGAGACATTTCTTCACACAGAGGCTTGTTAAGATCTGGAAAGCACGACCTGAAAGAGCGATGAAATCAGCTGCCAGAGGAACTTTTGAAAGGCAATTGAATAAGTCCTTGAAGTGGACGAATTTGCACGGTTATGAGAAAAAGCTACGTTTCTGTCAATAAATTAGATAGCTCTTTCAAAGGGACGACTCTGACTATAGTAACCGAATAGCCTTTCCTGTGCATCGATGATTCTGTGATCTGGACGCCAGATCAGTGACTCATTTACCTTTCACGCTGTCACACGTCATTGTCCTCGCAGGATCGGCTGGTAGTTGGAACCCGGGTTCATTGTATCCATGAATGGTCACATTTCGTATTATTGGTGCATTTTACCAGACTGTAATTCACGGTTCACACAAGTCAAAATCTATTGGTTATTTGGAAGAAAACATTAGTTTCTGTAGAAACTGCTGTGAAAGAATTAACTTCCACAACAGCCGGACATTCAGATGGTGCTGGAAAACGTTCAGTTAATGTTCTGATCTCATCCTGTACCGGACTCCAGAACCATGCTGCAGTCCTTCCTGACCCTGTTTCTATTGCAGCTTTTGAACTGTGAGTTACGGATTATTGAATCCATTATGTTATTTATTGATACACTGATTATTATTGCAAGATGTGCATCATTAATCGAATTGTCACCTTTACGACAGAACACATTCAGATGATGTAGAAAGTAAATAATGCTTCATACATTTTAATTTTCTTGTGTGGAGGTTAATGAAATATTGGAACTTGTTTATTGCCTTCTGCCTGCCGCTCGGACAAACAGAGCAGACTGATGTTGAAAATGTAATGGGACTATTTAAGCTGAGTCTGTCAGAAAAAGAGCCACTTCGCTGTTAGAATAGAATCTGTCAATGTCTGGGATCAATTTACAGAAAACGGATCTATTTTATTTACAGTTATCATTCATTGAGATGGTATGAAATGGATACTGAAATTTTTTATATAATTTGTAGAAGTTTCATTTGATACATATTTTGGATTGTTTATCTCCATTCTAAGTTCTATCAAGTACAAATAGGAACAAACCTCCATTTATAAAAGAAATTCTTGCGTTAATGTAAAGCATTTTCCGACATCAGGGCGTCCCAAAGAGCTTCACTGTCAATTAAGTATTGATTTGTCATGTTGCCCATACTGTAATGATGGCAACACGGGAGACAATTTTCATACAGCAAATTTCGACAAGCAGCACTGTGATAATGACCAAAATAACATGTACTTGTGTGTGTGATGTTGGTTGACGGATCAACATCGGCCAGAATACAAGGGCTAAGTCTTCCATCCTTCTTTCAAGTAGTGCACCTGAGAGGGCAGAGGGAGCCTCGGATTATTTTTTCTTCCGAGTGGCAGCCCAGATTTTGTGCTTAAGTCTCAGGAATTTGACTTGAACCCATCGTCTGCTGACTAGGAGGTGAGAGTGCTACCAACTGAGCTGCTGTTGACAGCATTACTGTTTCAGTGATATGAAAGGAGATGGACTATTTTACATCCAATTAACCGGTCTTTTAAATTCCCAGTTGAGATTTGTGTCCAACACAAAGACCACGATAGTTTGCTTTATTTTTCGCCCTGCGTTTCTTATGCTGAAAGAGCCAGCTGGAATTGAAATTCTAATCTGATTATTTAAAGCGAGTCTGATAGAAGTAGAGTGCAGTCTTTGTTTGAATTGAGTGTACCAGAGTCTGGGTGTAAGTTATCTCACTGAGTGTAGAACACCAGTCAAAACTACATCTACTGTCGATTTCTCAACACAAGCGTTGTCTGCTCGCCTCGTGGTACAGTTCACGAAAATAAATATTTCAAAATAGTTTCTTCTATATTAAAGTGTTATGTTAAATCTATAATAACCTCCAAGCTGGAGCTCGGACCAAAATTTTCTTAATTCGGTTTAATTATCAGGATAATTATCAAATGCACTCTGCAAAAAATGATGTTACTGAAAGTACCTAAATCGTTGGAAACTTGCTCTGTATTATTGATCAGTTAGTGATGATCTTCAAAATTAGTATCTTTTATATTAATTCATTATTCTATTTCCTCCATTTATATGTGCAGTGCCTAAATATAATTAAGTTTTCCCAATCATATATGTTTACATAGTGTCATGTGGTGTGTAATGAGTTAGCGATATTGTTCTTTCGTACATTTGCAACAGCTCGATGTTTGCTGTTTTATTCCATCGATGATTCCATTCTGTTTCTCACTACTTCCCGTGTGTGATTGGTTACATTTATTAATCTCTGTCTATAAAGAAAACGTTATTGGTTTGCTAACAGGGAAACTTAGTCCCAGTGTTATCAGATACTTCATATATTTAACTAATTATATTAACGTGAATATTGCCTAATTGGAGACTAAAGTCATATTTTGTGGATTATTTAAAGAACGTTTGATTCAAGGCACAGACAGGGGAAAAATTATTTGCACATGACTCCCTGTATCCTTTTCTCCAATCGCTAGTTATTCAGAACCATTTTTAAAAAGCAGGCATGCTTAATGAAAACACATTTTTTACATTGCTTTTGTATGAAGCGAATATTGAAATAGTTTATCTCATTTGCAGAATTCACATTGAATACGGAGCTTGGGCTGTTGGTTTAATTTTACATTCTATCAATATTAAATAGGGAACCATTATCAATTCTTTCGCCATCAGAAAATATTGTTTTTATATTATATTGCATCTCATTAACACATCTTCGCAATTCCCAGGTGGGACATGTGCGAAACTTTGATTTAAATCCAAAATTGAAAATAAATATTGTGGCAATTTGATTTTTTTCGTCCTCTGCGGCTCTTGTACCGACGCAACTGACTGGAGTTGAAATTCTAAGCAGACTATTCAAACACAAAATCCAGAATTAGAGCGTGATCACAGGAAGCAAAGAAGGTCTCGGGGTTTGGGGTCTATTGTAACACAAGAATTTTAGAACAGCAGTCAAAGCTAAGCCAACGGCCGACTGAACCCACACGAGCATTTCTGTTCCAGGTATTTCACAGTAGAAGTGCTGTCTGAACCTGTGTGGTATGCTGAATGGAACTGAAATAATTTAAATAGCTTGTGCCACGTTCGAGTGTTGCACATGGTCTATAAACATTGTAGAATATATTAACTAGAGTCAGAACCAATCGTATTTCAATTAGCATTAATTATTACAGAAATTGTGAAGTGCTTCTCCAAAAGATTATGTTATTGATTATTCCAAAAACTCCGGAGGATTTTCCATTTATTAGGGCTTACTTACTGATGACCTTGCAAATTTAGATATTTGTATTAAAGAATAAAGAACAAAGAAAATCACAGCACAGGAGCAGGCCCTTCGGCCCTCCAAGCCTGTCGCCGATCCAGATCCTCTATCAAAACCTGTTGCCTATTTTCTAAGGTTCTGTATCTCTTTGCTTCCTGCCCATTCATGTATCTGTCTAATACATCTCAAAAGACGCTATCGTGCCCGCATCTACCACCTCTGCTGGCAACGCGTCCCAGGCACCAACCACCCTCTGCGTAAAGAACTTTCCACGCATATCACCCCTAAACATTTCACCTCGCACTTTGAACTCATGACCCCTAGTAATTGAATCCCCCACTCTGGGAAAAAGCTTCTTGCTATCCACCCTGTCTATACCTCTCATGATTTTGTATACCTCAATCAGGTCCCCCCTCAACCTGCGTCTTTCCAATGAAAATAATCCTAATCTACTCAACCTCTCTTCCAGCAAGCGCCCTCCATACCAGGCAACATCCTGGTGAACCTCCTCTGCACCCTCTCCAAAGCATCTACATCCTTTTGGTAATGTGGCGACCAGAACTGCACGCAGTATTCCAAATGTGGCCGAACCAAAGTCTTATCCAACTGTAACATGTCCTGCCAACTCCTTGTACTCAATACCCCGTCCGATGACGGAAAGCATGCTGTATGCCTTCTTGACCACTCTATTGACCTGCGTTGCCACCTTCAGGGAACAATGGACCTGAACGCCCAAATCTCTCTGTACATCAATTTTCCCCAGCACTTTTCCATTTACTGTATAGTTCACACTTGAATTGGATCTTCCAAAATGAATCACCTCGCATTTGCCTGGATTGAACTCCATCGGCCATTTCTCTGCCCAACTCTCCAATCTATCTATATTCTGCTATTTTCTCTGACAGTCCCCTTCACTATCTGCTACTCCACCAATCTTAGTGTCGTCTGCAAACTTGTTAATAATAAATTCTCAACTCATTTCACATATTCATATGTACAATGTCAAGTAATGATTAATGTGACAAAGTCTCCTTCCACATGCTGCTTTTATGTAAAACATCGTGAAGTGTTTAATGAGATATCATGAATCGTCTCCTTCCACCTTCTCCATATTTTTGCGGAGTTTTTCGGTGGATGATTCGATGCTGTTTCTCACTGTTTCTAGTGCGGGTTTGGTTACATTTGTTAATGTCTATCGACAACAAATGCTGGTTCACGACAGGGAAATGTTCCCTCAATGTTATTGCAGACTTCCATGTTGAATTTTCTTTTGTTTTTGTCAAAGGGATTGTATTCTAAAATCCTGATTTTGAAGGTAATTTAAGAATAATTTCTGCAAGCCACAGAACGGAGAGATAGTATGGAAAAAAACTAAAGCAAAATACTGTGGATGCTGAAAATCTGAAATAAAAACAAGAAATGCTGGAACCACTCAGCAACTCTGGCAGCATCTGTGAAAAGAGAAGCAGAGTCAACGTTTCGGGTCAGTGACCCTTCTTCGGAGAAAGTACTGAATGTCGCTGACTCCCTGAATCTTTTTTCTTAGCAATCGGCCCAGATCAAAATCAATTTACAGGAAATGTGCATATTTATTTAAATTTGTCATTTATTGAGATTATATAAAGTGAGTATTGAAACAGCTTCCTTAATTTGTAAATTTATCACTTAATACATTTTTACATTTTGTCCTGTTTGATTTTAAGTTCATCAAAATCAAATAGGAAACTGTTATCAATTGTTGTCGCTGACAGCAAAAACGGATCTAATATTTGTCATCTGATTAACATTTAATTGCATTAACAGAAATATTTGAGTTAAACCTAGTTTTGTTTTAAACATTGAGCATAAATACCACAAGAGTTGGTTTTATATTGTTTCCAGTGGCTCTCGGACAGACGCAGTCGAGTGGAGTTAAAATTCTAATCACGCATTTAAAATGGAGACTACTGTAAATAGAAAGTGCTCTGTGTTGCAAGCGAGTGTATGGGAGTCAGAACTGCAGAATACCGGGATCTGCATCCATCCAACTCATCCACATTGAGATTTCTGCCCTCGGAATTTCTCAGTGAAGTGCCTTGTGATTCAGAGAATTAAATTAAATAGCTTGTACAGCATTTGGAAACTTCGGAAATGACTATAAATATTGTGTAATATGTTACCTGGAGGTGGAACCAATATTGATTAATTTGCATTAATTATTAATAGAGTTATCAATTACACTCTCCAAAAATTCTGCTACTGATCTTAGGGGAATTCGCTGTATGAGCTGTTTTATTTAGTCAGTGACAATCTTCAAAACTCACCATTTTTACAATATATCATGCTTTCTAATTCATACATTTATATGCACGGTGTCGTGTAATGATTAGTGTTTCTCAGTCTCTTTCTGCATGATTCATACATTCCGTGGAGTATTTAATATCCAGACGTGTTTCTGAATCTCTTTCCACAAGTCCCATACTTTTTATATCGTGGGATGCAGTGTTTAATGAAAGATGCGGAGTTCTTTCCCAATCCCTGGGGAAAGGCCAAGAAAGTGGTTTGGGGGTAGTAGGTCTGCCATGATTTTATTGAACAGTGAAATATGGGTAAGCAGTATGGCCTAATCCAACTCCTATTAAATTATTTAATGTCCTTCCACATGTTTCATACTCTGGTCACCTTGCGAGACAAATCCTGAATTCGTTTGCATATTTAAATTCAACAGACAGTGCCCAGAACAATTTGTTTCGGTACTGTAAATGTTCGATGCGTGTTTGGTTATTTCTCACCATGGTAACGTTTCTTTAGGCACTCGCCCATGAGTTGTAGAGATGGATTGTTAAAAGTTACTGATAATGCTGTTGACGCACAGAATCCAGATTTTTTTTTGATGTGAGGTCCTTTTGCCCAGTGCTATGCTTATGTTTTAAGCCTAAATAACTGAATATTATCAATGAAATTATTTCTGACATCTGCAAGAGCTCACTTAATTGCGAAAGTTGTTCAAATTGGACCTAAAATAATTTGATACAATTTAACTATTTAGATTCTTAACCCACCTAATAAACTGCCGTGAGAAGCATGTACTTATAAACTCTCTGTATTGACTGCATTTTGTAATCCCTAAACCACCCCTGTACCTGGTTTTGCAACTCATTCAAGAGTTTAAATTCTGAGCTTTGAATATCCCACGTTTGTCCCGTTTCACTTCACCTTCCTTTGAATTTATTTTTATTTGTAATTAATATTTCTGTATTACTGATTTGCAGCAAAATTAAAAGACATTGAAATTTACCTCAGGATCGGAAAATATTTATTTTCTGTTACCGTCCCTTCAAAAACTTGGGATTGGAATGCTGAATTCAATGCGAGTACCATCACCAGCGGGTTTCCAAGCTGGTCTATCAGCACCCTCTTCTCAGGGCACCTAAACACGGTCATCAAAGGTGAGAGCACCATCAACACAAATTTACAGGGCGATGGGGAAAGGGAGTGGGAATAATGAGACACATCTTACAACGAGGTAGCATGGGCACCATGGGCTGAATGGCGTCCCTCTGTGCTGTTTCATTGTAAGATTCTTTGAGGGAGACAACCATCACCAACGCCTTCTCGGAGCACCGTCATATTGGTAATACATGGAGCCCACCCACCGTCACCACAAGGAGAGAGTGTATCCGGGTCTCAGTGTGTGTATATGTGAAAACAATTCTGGATACATTTTGGCCCATTACCAAAATTAATTTGTTACAGAAATTGTATTTTCAATTTAAGGAATGAAGCTCAGATGAGATCACAGATCCCAATATAATTTCTTCTGCAACGTGACGGGAATAATGACCCTGAAGTTAGTTGTATTTGTGTCTTTTCTTTCTGACAGTTTCATTCATTTCTTGCCCCAGTGAACTGTAATTGTCAACTTCTCATTTCAGGCAGGCCTGGGAACAGTCAGGCTGACCTGTCAGGTAATCGCCCTTGATTTTCACACTATCTGCTGTCTCTCTGCTCTAATCCATCCCATTAAATATTAAGCTTGGGCGACAATCTCAGTACCTTTTTGATCACGGATTAACCTACTGCCATGTTGCTAGTCAGAAAGGGAATGTGCCCCTCACAGTGTTACTAAAGATCTTTAATTCTGGCTGAGAGATGGCTGTTGGCTTTATGTGGAGGGACATTAACTGAGGGTCTCTGAAAGCAGAGTGTGAAGCATCAGCTCCAATAACACTGCTCCCAAAGGTGATTTTACACCTCCCCAATCAGCGCTGAGATCGAGATCACGTGACCACCCAGCCCTGACTTTATTGGCTATGGTGGGTGAGGGTGCAATTTCTTCTGCTCTTTCCTGCTGCTTGGATCTGACTGTGTTCGTCCAATCAGTACTGAGCATGTAAATATGTAATCATTACAGCCATGCCCATCTCCCTATTTTTGCAGGTTAAGTCTGTTCTGAGCCGACATCGCCACCCGGATTCCATTGGAGCTGCTTTGTTGGTGGTAATTTCTGGTTGTCCATTGGTTCCATGCTGGATTGCACCGTTTATGAGCTTTTCCCTCTGCTTTTTGCCATGTTTGTTATTTACTCTAGGTTTTATTCGGGTTCTGGACATAGTCTGACACTAATTCCCCTCTTGCCTGGTGAAGGGGCGTACCACGCGCTGGAAGCCTGTGGGTTTATTTGACTGTAATCGCTTGATGACACTTCAAATATTTTACAGAGACGGTGAAGCTGAGACTGGTGAATGGCGGCTGTCGGTGAGTGGGAGAGTGGAGATTCACTACAGGGGTAGTGGGGGACAGTGGACGACCCTTACTGGGACCTGCAGGACGCCACTGTTGTGTGTCCAGAGCTAGGCTGTGGGACCGTGGTCTCTGCACTGGGACAGGCTCACTTTGGGGAAGGCTTCGGACCCATTGTGATGGAAGCTGTAAAGTGCGGCGGGACCGAGGCCGCTTTGAGGGAATGTAAGTCACATGAATGGGATTACTATTCCTGGCCACACTCCAGTGATGGCGGCGTCATTTGCTCAGGTAAAAATCTTTCTCAGTCTCTCATCTCCCGCTGCGTCAGATAGAATCCGGAGGAAAAAGTGGAAGTAAAATAATCTGTGATGATCCATACCTGGACCGGGAGATAATCCTTATAGTATTCTCTGGTTAGTAATAATGTTATATAACTATTAGAATCACAGTTTGTTAAAATTATATCACTCGTATTATATTTAATAAACATTCTCCACCGGGAGTAATAAATACCTGATACTGAGTACATTTCTAACACAGACAGAGAAGTTTCCATTGAGATTTGCCCTGAAGCCACAGTGAATGATCTGAACTGCTGTAAATGGCACAATCTCAATCTATCTCTCCATTCATCAACCCAGAAGCCGCTACCGGGGATGTTCTGTCAGCCCGATTGTGCGCCTCTGCTGATCGCTGGCCTCAGATCTGGTATATTGTACATGTTGTGAAGCTGAAACTGGGGAATAGCGGAGGGAGGTTTCTCAGCCTCGGGGATCTGGAGAAATGGATTAATGTGGGTATCACAAGAGGAAACTGCGCTTCAGATCCCATCGCTGCCTGTGCATTCCCATTTAACTTTGGGAAATATTATGAAAGTGAAATGCACAGAACATTAAACAACAGAGCGACCATAGTGCAGAAAGCAATTGCAACGATTAAACTCAACACCGCTGAACTATTGGAAGAAACGCGGCGAGTTTTCCTGAAATCCTGGCCAGTTACTCGAAGAAAGATAGTGATAGACCTCAAGAGGACAATGAGAGGCTGGTGAAATGGGTGGACACGTGGCAGATGAAATTTAATGCAGAGAAGTATCAACTAACGCATTCTGTTTGGAACAAGGAGGAGAGGAAATATCACAGCATCGCAGAACTGTTACAGCGCACAAGTGGCTATTCAGCCCATCGTGTCACACTGGCTCTCTGAGAGAGCAATTCACTCAATTCCATTCCACTGCCTTCTCTCCATAGCCCTGCACATTCTTCGTTTTCAATTAATTGCCCAATTCCCTTTTGAATGCTTCAATTGAACCTGCCTCCACCAAATTCTCAGGCTACGCATTCGGGAACTTAACCACTCACTGCATGAAAACGTTTCTCGTCAAGTAATGTTTGTTTCTTTTACCCGTTACTTTAAATCGGTACCCTCTCCTTCCCGATCCTTTCACAAGTGGGGACAATTTGTCTCTATCTACCCTGTCCAGACACCTCATGCTTTCGAACACCTCCATCAAATCACCTTCAGCCTTCTCTTCTCCAGGGAAAACAGTCCTAACTTCTGCAATCTATCTTCATAGCTGAAATTCCTCATCCCTGGAACCATTCTCCTGAATCTTTTCTGTACGCTTTCAAATGCCCTGACATCTATCCTCAAGTGCGGCACACAGAATTGGACGCAATACTCCAGCTGAGTCCGAACTCGTGTCTTATACAAATTCAACATAACTTCCTTGCTCTTTTTCCCTATTAATAAAGCCCAGGACACAGCTCTCTCAACCTGTCCTGCCATCTTCAATGGCTTATGCACATATATACCCAGGCACCTCTTCTCTTGCGCCCCCTTTAGAATTGAGCCCTTTATTTTATATTTTGTCTCAATGTTCTACCTACCAAAATGAATCACTTCACATTTCTCTGCATTGAACTTCATCTGTCACCTGTTTGCCTATTGTACCAAATTGTCTATGTCCTTTTGAAGTTCTGCACTGTACTCCTCACCGTTCACAATGCTTCCAAGTTTTATATCATCTGCAAACTTTGAAATTATGTCCTGTACAACAAGGCCTAGGTCATTAATATATATCAGGGAAAGCAAGTGTCCCAAGACTGACCCCTGTGGAACTCGACTACAAACCTTCATCCAGCCTGAAAAATATCCATAACCACTACTCTTCGTTTCCTCTCACAACGCCAATTCTTTATTCTCCAAAGTGCCTGATGCAACAAATCCAATCACCTTTATCCAAACCAGTTTAAATATTGATTTTCCACTGAACCAGGAGCTCTGCAAATTTTGAGTTCAATTGCCATAGACACATCCTGATCATGCCCAAAATTTCGCAGAGAGATCTTGTTTTCTGCCCTCTTTGGTCCAGTCCAACAGTCATATATTGATATAATTAGCAGTTTAGTTCATTGATCCTTTACAGACAATAAAAATTGCTAATGTGCCTCACACATTCCGTTTACTCATTTAACATAAGCTCTTCCCTAATGGCATTGGCTTGTCTGGAAAGAGAGGTCTGCACATTGTCTGTTCAGACATGCTGTTTTCGTTTCTAAAATTACTCGAATATCTTCATTGTCAAAGACAGAGTCCCATCCTTACAAAAGTAAGCGATTCTGTTATGTAATTAACATTAAATTGATTTATGATAATGTTATAAGCACCACAACCCGAGAACATAGTTGAATACAAAGATGCAGCATATTGGACTGCTGATATTCAAGGGTAGTACTTGTGGACGTTACATTCTCCGGTGTGAAGCGGAAGTGATGAATAGGGTGGTTGAAACTTTAAACCAAATAGGCAAAGCGACATCTGGTGAACTATCTGGTAATATAAACCTGAATGGATGAATCACAGAAAGCATCATCGGGTCCTACTCTTCTTTGAAAAAAAAAATGCTCATTAGTCAAAGATCATCCACGAAGGGAAGGAACACGCACAGCATATATTCTCCATCACAAATCTTCCTCCTAAACCACTCCCCTGCCTCATCCACCCTCAACTCCAAAAATAACTGAGAGGAGCTCGTGAACGTTTAGTTACAAAGTTCAAAAACATCCATTCAGTCGCCTAAACTGCTTCCCTTTCTTCCTCAACCCACCAGGCCTAACTTCCTATAAGTGAGCCCGCATCCCATCATCCAGAATTCGCATTGCTTGTGTCTCTCCTGGAGGCCTTCACGCTCTCTTTGAACTGATGCTGTCGATGAAATCTGCATCTTGCTGTCTGCACCCTATTTCTACCAAACTACTGAACACACACGTTCCCTTCTGTTGGAGAATTTTTCTGAGCTTTGCTAATTATAACATAACTTTGTAGAAGCAGAAAAGCAGGACACAGCTTGTAGCTAATCTAACCACAACCAACGGTCATAAATTGTAGACAGAGCAGCTAACCACAATCAACAGTTATAAGGTGGCGACAAAGGTCATGGAGAATGTGGGGAAGTGGGCAAAGAATATTCTGCTGAACCTTCTGCATTGCAAATTGCTTGTGCAACCCAGACAGACATTAGCACGGGCGGATGTTGAACCTGGAGTGTGCATTGACTTGCAGCCTTATGCGAAGCTGACCTTGGGCTGTGCATGGTGTATAGTCACGTTGGCAGTCCTGTGGTTATCTTGTGGTTTCATGTCTGATTGAGAAACTGTCTGCTCTGCCTCTGTTATACTATTTAAGTCCACGGCGATCTGTAGCTCTTTGGGAGTAGCGCTGGACCGCATTTGGTTAAGGTGTACCAACCATGATAACATGCAATAAAGTGTTTGTTCTCAACGTCTGAGTCCGGAGAATTTGTTCAGCAATTGGGCACAATCTGGATTTTCTCCAACACCTTCCTTGTCCCCATGTTAGCTGACAATATGAACGATTCTCTCCCTCGCTTCATGTTCTGACTCTTCTCCTTCAAATCGGTGGGAATCGCACCTCCCCTTAAAGAAACCATTGACCACCTGTCCTTGCAAATTACTGCTGCAGCTCCAACTGTTATTACCTCACCAAAGTCCTTGAATGTGTTGTCACCTCTAAACTCCATGCTCATCTTTTATGGAGCTGCATGTTTCAATTCCTCAAATCACGTTTCTAGTAAAACCACAGTACTAAAGTAAGTTTAAAGGGTGGCATAGTGGCGCAGTGGTTAGCACCGCAACCACACAGTTTCAAAGGCCCGAGTTCGATTCTGGATGCTGCCTGTGTGGAGTCTGCAAGTTTGCCCTGTGACTGCGTGGGTTTTCCTCACACAGCCAAAGCCGTGCAGGTTGATAGATAAATTGGCTGTAGAAAATTGTTCCTGCTGCAGGTAGGGTATGTGGGAGTTTTGCAGATTCGGTGTGCCGAAGGGCCTGTTTCAGTGCTGTATCGCTAAATATAAAATAAAATATGTATGTATAAAAAAGAACAAATCTTATCAAAGTCATAAAGGGCATCCTAAGTAATTGTGACAAATGTAAACGATTCCTCTTTCTTGACTTGTCTTCAGCTTTTGATATGATTGATCATGGAATTCTGCTCCAACTCATCTCCATTCACACACGGCTGGGTGGAACTGCATGTAGCTGGGGGTTCCAGTCTTATCTATTCAGTCATAGTCAGAAAGTTATCTGCAATGGCTTCTCTTCCCGCTCCTGTAAAGTCACCAAAGACTGAAGACTAAAGTCCTTCGACTTCTCATTTACATGCTGCCTCTCAGTGATATCCACAAAGACAACCTTAGTTTTCACAGGTATCTCACGGTACCCAACTATACGTCAAATCCAACATTCTTGATCCCACCACTGCTTGGGAACTGCCAGAATTCCAGTCTGACATTCAGTACTGCGTTTGCAAAAAATTCCCACATTTCAGTATTGAAAGGATAGAAGTCATTGCCTTCAGTCCCCATCGCATCTGCTCCCTTGCCACAAACTCTATTTCTCCCCATGCCAACCGTCGGTGACTGAGCTTGACTGCTTGTAACCTTGGTGTTATATTTAACTCCTCGCACACATCCATACCATCATGACCACTGTCTATTTTCTACCTCCATAATATCACCTGACTTTGCCCATATCTAGTCTTACCCATTGCTTTGTTCCCTCTAAACCTGATGATTCTAATGCATTCCTGGTTGTCTTCCCTGGTTACAACCTCTGCAAACTCTGCTGCCTTGACCAAGTGTCACTCAGCCATCTGCCCTGTGCTCACTGACATACATTGCCCAGCAATGCGTGATTTTAAAATTCTCATCCTTGTTTTCAAATCCCTTCCTGGCCTCACAGCTCCTGTCTTTGCAATCGGCTCCAGGCTGACAGCTCCCAGTTCTGGCTTCTTGAGCATTCCTGATTTTAATTGCACACCATTGGCGGCCGTGCCTTTAGCTGTGAAGGACACACGTGCTAGAGTTACTTCCTTAAATCTCTCTACCTATCAATCTCTTTCCTGCTTTACGACACTCCATAAAACCTAAATCTTTTACTTAGCTTCTGGTCATCTGACCAGAATATTCTTAGGCACTCCGTGTCTAACTTTCTTTGATATGACTCCTGGATAGCACCTTGGGATGGTTTATTACGCTAATGGCGCCAGATAAATGCAAGTCACTTGCTATTCAAGATAAAGGAAATAGGAGATGGCAGTAAATGTCGGGCCAAGATAATAGATAAGGGTAACATACGTGGACAAGCAACAGATATAGTTATATAACATGAGTATAAAATGATGGTTAATCACGTGAGTGATTGCCTTTACAACAATGTATATAGCGTTTGAAACATAAAAGGGGGACTGGAGGCCAGAACTTGTCAGCGCCAGATGTTGTAGGATATCTGAAACATTTCTGCGCATTTCATTACATGTAATATGTAACTGCAGACAGATTTTCTGCTATAAATATTGTATAGTATGCATTTAGAATGTTTATTTCTAGTGAGTGATGGTACAATGAGTTGGATTGAGTGATGAGGTGAATGCCTAATGTAAATCTAATCCTCCTATATTGTTGTCCAACAGACCATTTGCAGTTAAGGTTGTCCGATGGTGGGAGCCCATGTGCTGGCCGAGTGGAGATGTATTACAACGAGACATGGGGCTCAGTTTGTGATGACTCCTGGGATCTGGTGGAAGTCAACTTGGTTTGCAAACAGCTGGGTTGTGGAAAAGCATTAGACATGATACTTCCTGCTTCTTGTGAACCAGGCTCAGGGTCAGCTTGGTTGAATGAACTGAACTGTTTTGGTAACGAATAATTTCACTGGGAATTTCCCTCAGAATCGTGGGGTAACCACGACTGTTCTCATAAAGAAGATGTGCGGATCATGTGTTCAGGTAAGACTGCTATGAATGTACTCATTTTATGTAGTGGTGTAAACGAGGGTTCACACAGAAATTATGATATAGAATTGCATGGAATGTGTCATGGACTTGTCTCGTTTTTTCGCCTACGATTAAAAACAATGTGCAACTTTAAGACTCTGTTAAAAATAGAGCACCTTTAAGGGAGAGAACGTTCTGGAATTTCTAAGGCACAGTGTGCCAGATGCTGCATTTTGTTACCAAGGCGGCAGCGGGAGAGAGAGGTCACATGGTGTAATGTTACTACTTAACTGTGTGTAAAACTGAAAACAAAGCGGCTGAACGCAGACTCACCAGCAAAACGAACTGAAGAGAGAACAGCTGTTTATTCTCTCTCAGCAAAAATTCTCTTGAGAGCTACAGGCCGAATTAATTGCCTAAAGAAGAAATTCATTTTTTTTTCAAGAAACCGTTTGTATTGCTGAAGGAACTGCTGTTGCCTCCTGCAGCTCAACAGTTAAACGCCTGTTAAGAACAGACCAGTGCATCCAATCCTCATGAAGACTTCGAGTGGCCTTTGACTATTTCCACATTAGAATGCCTCATCCACCAGGAAAGTAATCCACAGGCTTACTTATTTTATTCGTTCTTGAGAAGCAGCTAAATTTCAAAAACACTAATTTTAAAACGAGTTAACTACTGTTGGTTTTGAATGCATGTGTGCGAATGTGGGGAGTTCGTTTAAAATCATCAGGTCATTTAGTCATAGGTTTATCGTAATAGTACTTAAGACTTTTGTTTCAATAAATAGTTAATTTGTTGGTGTCTGAAGATACTTGGTTTGTTCCCTTTTATTCTGGGGTTACCAGAGTGTTTATTTTGGCAGTTTTCCAATTGGGTGTGAAAGCTTAATAATATGCTGCGACCTGTGGAGTGACGGGACTGAATTGACAGTGTATTGCTCCCACTGTGGTTGTAATATATTAATTGGGTGGCTCGTCTGAGATCAGAATCAGATGAATTGAGGGTCTCATGTTTGGAATCATATAAATTGCTTGTCTCTTGGACAGCATAAAATTTTGGATCTTGTGTCTGGCAGCATATTAATTGCTGTCGGCTTTGGGATCATATTAATTGGAAACTTGGTTGTCAGGATCCAAATCTAACACCAATTATGAAAAAAATGGAACGAATTTTCTTGTATAATAAGGTAGAGTCTATAACATCAGAATGGCTCAGCAGTTGCAGCAGAGTTCTCAGGAAAGGAAAATGTTTCCCTCAGTGGCTCGATACCTTTAACTCAGAATAAATGAAAAGAATTGGCAGCAAAATAGTGGTAGGAATTGAAATTCCTTTTTCAGGAATTGAAAGTCAACAATGCAGCGATAATTGACCTAATAGTCAATAATTCTAATAATTAGAAGGAAAATAAGAGGAACAAGAACGTACTAAGTCAGAGATTGATGCAGCAGAATTGGCAAACATTCAGTTGCAGTTAAGTCAACTGGAGCTTCAACAGGAAACAGAAAAATAAATAACAATAAGAAAACTTGAGGCTGGAAAAGAATTAAGAAAACTTGCACTTGAAAAAGAGGAAAGGGAGAAAGAGAGGGAATTTAGCCGAAAAGAGATGGAACTAAGACAAAGGAATAGTCTTGAATCCAGGGAAATGTCGGGTCATGAGGAATCTGAATTCAGCCCAGGACCCAGCAAAAAGCTGTTTAATTTATAAAAGCTGTTCCTACGTTGGGAGAAAGGGACGTAGTGGCACTTTTTTCCTATCTTTTGAAAAAAATAGTCAAACAGATGAAATGGCCGAAGGAAAGCTGGACACTGATTTTGCAAAGCCGGTTTGTCGGCAGAGCTCATGAAGTTTATGTGCTGCTTCCTGAAGAGGCTTCTGCAGAGTGTGAGATGGCAAAAATCCTATTCTCCTCGCGTATGAGTTAGGCCCTGAAGCTTATGGTCAGAAGTTTAAGGACTGACAGAGATTGGCTGGGCAGACAAATGTAGAATTTGAGAGGGTGAAACAATTTAATTTTGACCGTTAGATACGGGCAGTAAAGATGAACACCACATATGAGAACCTTCGAGAGTTAATTCACTTGGAGGAATTTAAAAATTGCATTCCTTCAGTAGTGTGAACTCATGTAGATAACCTGAAACTTTTGAAGGCTAGGCAGGCAGCGGAAGTTGTGGATGATTTTGACCTTGTGGATAAGCAAAACCTTTTGTCTGTCACCCCCATAAACCCGAGAATGATAGAAAGTGGGTGAGTGACAGGAAGGCAAGTATCCAGGGACAAGAATGAATAGTTGTAAATGCCCTAGTAGCACGTCCTGAACTCAGACAGGAAAGTGCTGAGGATAGAAGTGAGGTTCGCAAGCCAACGTGTTATCATTGACACAAAACGGGACATCTTCGTTCAGAATGCTGGAAATCGCAAGGTAACCCCAGAGGACTCAGGGTACACAAAGTTAGCGCAGAGGAAAAGACTCTGCCGAAGAGGATAGCATACCAGGCTATAGCTTTAAACAGAAGCTTTAAAACCAGATACATAAAGGAAAATGAGGAGAGACGGAAAGAAAACGATGCCCGAACGTTATGATTCTCTTTTTCAAAGGAAAAATGAACTGCGCATCCTGTATGTGAGGTAGGAAGTCATATCATTATACTCAGGGATACAGGAGCAACCCAAACTTACTGCGGAAAGGTATAACGTTTCTACCAGAGAGCGCCTAGAATACTGAAGTTTTACTTAATGGAGTTGGCAGGGAGTGTTTACCCGCATCTTTATATGAAGTATGCCTGGAGAGTGACTTAATACCTGGTATGGTAACTGTACAAGTTAGAACATAGAAAAATGCAGAATTGAAGGAGGCCATTCAGTTCATTATGTCTGCACGGGCCGAATAAGCCATCCACCCAAACTAAACCCAACTTCTAGCACCTGGCCCACTGTCCCACAGGTGACAACACGTTGGGTGCATGTCCAGGTGCCTTTTAAAACAATTGAGGATCTCTGCCTCCACCACTGATCCTGACAGTGAATTATAGAGATCCACCACCCTCTGGGTGAAAAAAGATTTTCCTCCTGTCCCCTTTAATCCTTCTACCAAACACCTTAAGTCTGTGTCCACAGTTTGACAATCAAGGGAATTGATCGACTCCTAGGAAATGATTTGGCGAGATCAAAAGAATTAGTTTTGCCTACAATTACAGAGGAACCAAGTGAATTATGGAAACAGAGCGATTACATGAACAAGTTCCAGGAATACTTCCTGTGTGTGTAGTCACCCGAGCAATAAATAAACAGGATCCATTGTCTGAGGTATACGTGGCAGCACAAACAGTTATCCAAGTGTCTGAAACCTTATTTGGGGATTTATCATTACATTACAGCAAGCTGGTCAAGGGATATACTGAACATCACAAACGCTCTGACAGAAGCTGAGGCAAAAGGCGTTCCAGAAGGCTATTATATGATTGTGAGGAGGGAATAGAGGCTGTCTCATGGACCTGCGGATGAAGACTAGACAGTTGTTGAACAGATAGTGGTACCACCTAAATATCACTCGAGATTATTACGGTTAGCACATGACATTCCTTTTGCACAGCTCAGACGATTTCAGAAGACCAAATCACATATAAATGAACCTTATTGCTGGCCCGTTCTTCCAAAGGATGTGAGACAATTTTGTAGGACATGCCATACCTGTCAAATGGTAGGAAAACCGCAACGTCCCACAAAACCGGCACCAATAGTTCCCATACCAGTGATTGAGGAACCATTAGGCAGGGTAATGGTAGATTGTGTAGGATCCTGACCAAAATCAAAATCTGGACCTCAATACATATTTACCATCATGGATATGGCTACTCAATTTCCACAGGCCATTCCTGTGAGGACAATTAATGCTAGAATAATAGTAGCAACGTTAGCACAATTCTTTATGAGATATGGGTTATCACTTTCTGTTCAATCGTTCAAGGTTCTAATATCTTGTCTCAGGTATTTCAAGAAGTATGAGCAATTAGGGGATTAGGCAGTTAGAATCTTCTGCATCAAACCAACAGTCACGGGGTGCTTTAGAGAGATACCACCAAACATTCAAAACAATTATTGGAACAGACTGCCACGAATATCCACATGACTGGGATAAAAGGCAAAACTTTCTTTAATTTGCCACCAGAGGCTTTACTGAATGAGTCCTGAATGAGTAAGTTAGGCTTCATTCATTTCAAATTGGTTAACAACTGTGAAGTAAGAAGTCTTGTACAACTCATAAAAGACAGAATATTCGAACAAAATGCTGAATCTTCGAAGTTAGACTATATATCTGTGTTCTGGGAAAGGGTCAGGAGAACTTGTGGTGCGGCTCAGAAACACATTAAATCATCACAAACCAGCATGAATAAATGGGCAGACAAGAATGCAAAATCCCGCGATTTTTAACCAGGGAATGAAAGATTAGTGTTATTACAGTTACAGGGACAACCATTATAAACACGGTTCAGTTGCCCACATCGAGTTGGAAAAGAGTTGGTAACGTAGATTACTTGATTGATACCCCTGATTGTCGAAGGAAGAATGGTTGTGTCACATTAATATGTTCAAGCAATATTATCTCCGTGAGGAGGATAAGCCAGATATGTCAGATAATCGGTACTCTTGAGAAGGGAAAGGAAAGTGAGG
Organism: Heterodontus francisci; assembly: GCF_036365525.1. Lineage (NCBI taxonomy): Eukaryota > Metazoa > Chordata > Chondrichthyes > Heterodontiformes > Heterodontidae > Heterodontus > Heterodontus francisci. The sequence goes on from NW_027140794.1 coordinate 5,560,412, forward strand.
ATGAGGCAGAAGGAGGCATGGGAAATTCTCAGATTGAACATCCAACACTCAGATTAGGGAGTACAGAACGGCGAGGAAAATTGGATAACATGCTTTTGCACTTAGAGGCAAAACAACGTAAAGAGCTAACCAGGCTTTCAACAACATTTAATGGAGTTTGTAGGGATACACTGGGATGTACAACCTTAGTCACACATGATGTAGATAAAGGGGGAATCGTTCCTTCAAAACAACATGCTTACCGCTTATCTCTGGTCAAACAGGCCCAAAGAAAAGCTAAGATCCAGTACATGCTGGAAAACAATTTGATCGAGCCTCGTCAAAGGAGCTGGAAGTCACCAATAGTGCTAGTATCAGTTCTGATGAAGGGTCACTGACCTGAAACGTTTACTCTGTTTCTCTCTCTACAGAAGCTGCCAGACCTGGTGAGTATTTCCAGTACTTCTTGTTTTTATTTCAGATTACCAGCATTTTGCGTTTATAATGGGCTGGTATCTATACCTGAAAGGGTGAACCCAATTTAGTATGGACTACAGAAAAGTCAACGAGGTAATAAAGGCTGACTCCTACCCAATTCCGCGTTTAGAAGACTGTATTGACAGAGTGGGCAGTACTGGATTTACTGCCAAGATCGACATGTTAAAGGGATACTATTACGTTCCTTAGTCTTGTCGAGGCAGATATATCAGCTTGTCTAACATCTGACGGTCTTTATCAGGCCACTTGATGCCATTCAGGCATAAATGAAAAGTCCCAAGCCACTTATCATTGATGAATGATTCAGTTTTTCCCGACTGTGTAGTGTATCTCAATGATGTACTAATATACAGTAACGCTTCGCAAGAACACCTAAACCAACCAGAAATTATGTTTAAAAAGCTCCAAGCCATGGACTTAGTGATAAATCTGGCAAAAAGCGAATAGGGAAAAGCAAGAGTAACATAGCTCGGACACATAGCGGGGCAAGGACAGTTACTACCAAAAACGGCAAAGGTACAAGTCTTAGTAGAGTTCCCTATCCCTGAACCTAAGTGGAAAATAATGAGACTTTTAGGGATGTGCGGTTTTTACAGGAAATATGTACGGATTTTAGTACTGTGGCTGCTCCATTAACCAATTTACAGCAAAAAAGAACAACAATGTAGTATGCTCAGATGATTGCCAGACAGCTTTTTAAAAGATGAAAGCAATCTTAACTAATGAGCCAGTGTGGGCTGCTCCAAATTCTGCTAAACCATTTAAAATAGCAATTGATGCTAGCGACCTGGGGGCTGCTGCAGTACTATTGCAGGATGACGAATCAGGCATAGAGAAGCCAGAAGGGTACTTTTCACGAAAACTAATTTGTCATCAAAGAATGTATTCCACTGTGGAAGAAGAAATATTAGGACTTTTGATGGCTCTCAAACATTTTGAAATATATGTCTGCTAAGACGATAAATAAATACTAATATACACTGACCATAACACATTAACGTTCGTGTAAAAAAATAAAACCGAAATGTTAGAATATTTAGATGGAGTCTGTTATGACAGCCAAATCATCCAAACATTTTACATATATCAGGGAAAAATAATGCTATTGTTGACACTTTGTCCCGAATTTGACCTTATGAAATTGTATGGATTGCGATGGTATAAAGATAATGCTGTAAACTATCAGTAGAATTAATTGCGTTTGAATGTGGAAGAAAATGTTATTTTTATCCCAGTTCCTAATATTTTTTTAGTTTTTGCAACGTAATGAAAGGCATTGCAGGAATGGCGTTTCATTTTGCCATATGCGAGGGTGTTGTTTTCACCTTAGATTAAGAACAGTGTGTGCCTTCATGATTCTGTTAAAAATAATGCTGTCGGGATAGAAATAGGGATAGAAAGTTTTGGAATTTCAAAGGCATTGTGTGCCAGAAAAAGCATTTTTGTTACTTTGGCAACAGCAGGAGAGAAATGTCACATGTTATGATGTTTCTATTTAATTGTGTTCCTTTTCTTCTTTCTTTTTCCTTTTTCTTTTGTGTAAATTTGGCAAATCTGGCTTGAAACCAGACTGGCTAGAGAAGCACATTGAAGAGAAATTAGCTGTTTATTGTCTCTCAGCAAAGATTCGACAGGGAACTACGGGCCTAAAGAAGAAAAGCCACCTTTTTTTCCAATAAACCATTTGCATTGCTGAAGGAACTGTTGGTGCCTATTAAGAATAGACTACTGCATCAAACCCTCGTGAAGACTAGCAGCGGTCTTTGACTAATTCCCCGTTAGAATACCTCATCCATCAGGAAGGTAATCCAAAAGACTTGCTTATTTCATTTAATCTTAAAAAGCAACTAATTTTTGACAGCACGTCTATTAAAACCAATTAACTACAGTTATTTTTTAATGTATGTGTGTACATGGGGGAGTTAGAATGAAATAAGAAGTCATACTGTCTTCAGACCTAGGTTTGTCTTCATAGCGTTTAAGATTTATTTCTTCATAAATAGTTAATTTGCTGTTGGCTAAAGATACCTGGTTTGGCCTGTTGTATTCCGGGGGTTTATAGAATGGTTATTTTCGCTGTTTTCCAATTGGATGTGAAAGCATTATAATATGTTGCAACCTGTGGAGTGAGGGGACTGAATTGAAGTGCGTTGTTCAGGTCGTGGCCATAATAAATGTACAGCACAGAATCGGGCCTTTCGGCCCAACTAGTCTATGTGGTATTTATGCTGTACCTGTGCATCACTCCAAATTACTGCATGCAACCCTCTCTGCATGTCCTCCAATTTCTTTGTCCCTCATGTCCTTATCGAGCTTCACTTAAAATACATCTATGCTGTTCGCCTCAACTATTGCATGCGGTCCAAGTTCCACATTCGATTCACACCCTCTATAGAAAACGATTCTGCAAAAATTTCATATTTAGTATTTGATGACTCTCTCATAGTTATGATCTCTAGCTGTGGTCTCTGACACGTTATAAGCAATTAGTGTACCCGTATCCCTAGATTTATTTGCTCCTATACATAATTCTCACTCGTATTTTCCAAGAAGTACGTGGCCTCTTTATTTTTACTACCAAAATTCACCACATTAGACTTTAGTTGTATTAAAATTAATTTGCCAATTGCATGACCATTTGGTCCATTTATTAATGTCTTCACGTATTTTGTCGCTCTCTTCCTTGATATTAATTATATCCCCAAATTGCTGTCACATTAAATTTTGAAATAATGTATCCCACTTCTCGGTACAAATCCTTTGTGTAAGTATTGAGCAGCAGTGACCCCAGCACCAATCCCTGTGGAACACCACTTCCCACCTTCCGCCATTCTGGGCAATCACCTTTAACCCTGACATTCTATTTTGTAGCTGGTTTGCTACCATAGTTTCACTGATCCCTTGACTCCAAATGCGCGACCTCAGTCAGGATCCTACTATATGGTACCTAGTCTGAGGCCTTTGTTAAAAAAAACATGCATATTTCATCGACTGCATTATCCCTGTCATCTCTCAATACCTTCGTCAAAGAATTCAATGACGTTGCATGTCCTTATGTTGTGAAATCCGTGTGATTATTCGTTCTGACATCACGGGCTGATGGTGTTTTTTCTCTTGCCTTTCTTAAATAATTCCCGGGAACCAGCATGTGTTGATCTGTGCAATATGGACACACGAGTTATACATCTAACCATCTGGAAATCTCTTCTTTCATTGACAGAGCACAAAGAGCTGCGGCTGGTGAATGGGAAGCATCCCTGTGAGGGGAGAGGGGAAGTGTTCGACAATGGCACCTGGGGAACAGTGTGCTCAGATACACTTGATGGGCCTGATGCAGAGGTGATCTGTAAACAGTTAGAGTGCGGTCCCCTCAGTTCTATCGATTGTTACGCTCAGTCATTTGGAGAAGGATCTGGACCCATTTGGCTCAATAAGATTGAGTGTACTTCACACGAATCGTTCCTTTGTCGGTGTCAATCTGACCCGTGGGATAAAAAACAAATGTGCAAACAAACTAGTGTTGTTTGTGCAGGTAACACATCAAATCTCTCAATGTGCGAGTGTCATTTCAGAAGTTGATGCAGTCAGCATGTTTCTGTTCTCAACAGAAGCAAAAGTAGCTATGGAGCAGACCCACAGATCAAAGGATCACATTCGAGAATATGTTTGTAAACGTGCACTTTCACCAGGTAAAACCTCCTCTTTATTGTATCAACAATTTTTTTTATTCATTCATGGCATGTGGACGTTGCTGGCTAGGCCAGCATTTATTTCCCATGCCTAATTGCGCTTGCGAAGGTGATGGTGAGCTGCCTTCTTGAACGGCTGCAGTTCAGATGGGGTAGGTACACCCACAGTGCTGTCAGGAACTATCTGACATCTACTCCTGTCTTGTACTACATCAACAATAATCATGGATTCTCTTTGGCAGATCCCGAACAATGGTTGCGCCTGTTTCGAGGTAACAACAACTGCACTGGGAGAGTGGAGATATTGTGCAATAACAGCGGGGGCACGGTGTGTGATGACTCCTGGGATATGGCCGATGCCAATGTTGTCTGCAGACAGCTGGGTTGTGGCCACGCTCTACTCGCCCCAGGAGGAGTTACTTTTTCCCAGGATGGCGGTGTTATCCGTCTGGATGAGGTGAAGTGCACCGGAAGTGAATCATCTATGGGCGAGTGTCCTTCCTCATCGCCGGGTCAATCCGACTGTGATCACAAGGAAGATGCCAGTGTGATTTGTTCCGATGAGGGTGGCAGGGTTTGGAGAGTGGGTTATGGTTATTTGTTTTGTTAAATGGACTCGTTCGGGTAGTTAAGAACAGTATTTATCGTTTTAATGTAAAGTGCTGACATTTCATCTTCCTGAATTTTTTGTACAATATATTCCACAGGGTTCGATGTGGCTCCAATTGCTTTCCCGTCCTCATCTACAGGTACTGACCATAATGAGTATTCCAGCTAGCGTTAAGGTTTGTATTAGATTATTTAGTATCGTTGCCATTTTCGGAAGATAATATGAGCACGTTCTCACTGACTGAGTGGAACATTTTTTCCTCACCGCATATTTCCAAGCGTCTGGTTGGAGTTCCATTAACCCCAGTTTCTGGCTGTACCTGAGCTGTCCTGTACTCAACAGAAACATGGGGCCATTATCTCTGTAATTTAGACTGGGTCACACGTTCCTCTGTTGCAATGCACACCACGCATACTGGGGAATGTTCAGCTTGACTCATTGCTCTGAAGCAGTGTATATAATTATAAAATACTTATTGCAAATATTTCATCATGCAAGGCGGACTGTGTCTGTGATAAACCTTTCTGTATTGTTTTCATTAAGAACAGGGATATAAAACTACTTCCATCCTAGTTGCGCTCTGCTTCAGAGTCCTCTTAATCTGTGAGTTGAACTCACCGATGGAGGTTATACAGGAAAAGCCAATTAGAAGAGGTGAGTTTCATACCTTACCGCAGAACGAACACAAGATCCCAGATATTGTGCCATATCCTTGCAAGACTCTAGTTAACTGCAGCTTTCCAAGGAATGTCAAGCGGCCTTATTGGAAATAAATTGTAATCGTTTTTGCTGATTTGCTCTATTCAATGTGCTTCGGAATTAGTAAAATCCGACATTTAAAATGTTTTCGTACTTCATCCATTGGTTATAATTCCAGCTATTCAGATTATAGGTATAGCCATTCATTCTCGAGCTGTCCAACCTGTTTCTATATTCCAAAATAAAGCTTCCGCTCGAATTTCACCCATCCAACTCACTGCTGAATTACAAGGGTTCGAATAAATGATTGACATAGGTAAACTACCAGCTCCCCAAAATAAGCGACATCGATGGATGCTCGGAGGAGCAGAGACAGCATGCCCCATCGGGGGCAACATCGAGAGCTTCGTGGCATCTCGGCTAACTGGAGTGACTCTTTGAAGCTAACTGGAGCTTCAAAGAGTGACAGTAAAATTATCTGCCATAGGTCGTATTCTTCTTGTGTCAATTTAGCTCATGCATCGAGTCTAAAATGTTGATTCCTTATAAGCGTAATATTTTAAAATTACTTATGAGTTCTCGACCACCTATTTCGGATAAACTGTGACTCCTGAACCTACATCTTACACTATGTACACGAATCCTTTCTCACAGTGAGGGAACAAAGCAAAGAACAATAAGCTCCTCGCTCATATTTCCAACTGATGCTGTCACAGAATCAGTCAACTTCATCCTGCTTCTCTTTAGCTGAATTCCACTTGTGGGCCCAGAATCCAGTAATCAGTTGGAATTTGTTTCTCCTGATACCCGCTCATTTCTTCTTGCCCCCAGACTGCTGCAGATGAACATATCAGTATGCAAAACAAAATATACACATAGACATATACAAAGGTGGACACAAAAAAACGACTCTGCATTCACAATACCTGTCTTTGTCTCTTTGCTGTCACCATCATTGTGATTTGAATGTGTTTGCAGATAATTTACTGTTAAACGCTCGTGGGTCGGAACAAAACGTTAATCTCTCCATCCTCCATCCGACAGGTTCTGTCACTCATGGCAAGGGTTCACCAGCTGGTTTATACCAAGCAGTTTATGCAGAGATTGGGAATATTCCTCTCAGATCCGCCGTTCAGGTCTGTGTTTTATATTTCGTACCGAATTTTCACGGGACAAATGTCACTTCCACTTAATTGCCCCAATTTAATGGTCTATTTACTGACTGAAATCTGTCAGAAATCCGCTCACTATCCCGATGTGAAGGAGTTATATCACAGTGCGAATATGTCTAAATCTGTGTATATAGGAAGGCGAGCAATGGGTTTGGGAAGATTTCCACCGGCCGCTACTGCTTAAAGAACGTGCTTTCTGTTTTTTTGTAAATAGTAACCAAAGTCATTGGTGCATTTTCCCTTCCGTCTGCACACTGACTGCCAGATATCTAAACTCCCGAATAATAAACACATCGGCTGTTCGTGTTATTTGTTAATTTTATATTCTCTCAAACAGCAACTGAATGTCATAAATCAACTGAAAGTATCTTCAATTTTTCATTTATCGTCACATCCTTTATAGCATATTCTATATCTGCTGACTTTACAGTCTGAGTCACGACCATTTCATTTTATTCCCTTTAAGCTCGATCATAAACAGTCACTGCTCTCAGTGGAGACAGTCACCATGATTCACATTTTATTTCTCGAGGTGACTGGATTTCTGGATCAGAAACATGTTTCCATCAGGACCTGCTTATCTGAAATCGGTGGTTTCTACCAAAGAACTTATTCTAACACTTTGTCTGCTGAATTTTAACATTAACCTACAAATTCTACTTCACGATACAAGGGCAACAACACTACCGAATCGATAACATTGTCTCTTGCGCTATATTTGGGGAGCAATTTAACCATTGAGATATATTTCTTAGTTTAAAACAAAAACACACCCAGAAGAAAAACAATCTGAAATTAGCCTCCTTGCACTCGTTTCTGCCCCATTATTCGGGGTGGGGTAAAATTTTGGAGTCACCGCCGGCCGTTTGAGACTCTGAAAGGAAAGGAGATGGGGACAGGGTGGGCGGATTCAGTATTACGAAGCTGTGCTAACCGACTAGGTTTTAAACTATGGTCTCTGCTCTGATGCCTGAAATCTAAATCACCACCTGTGCTGTGTATTGTTTTGACTGCTCTCTGGATGATCCAACATTTATGGTCCAAGGTAAGTTTCTGTTGAACCACTGCAGTCCCTGAGATGGTTGATGCTCCACAATCGGGTCATATAAAAAGTTCCTGGACATTGTTACCAGATGAACACCAAAACCTGCTGATTCCTGTCTGGTGCAAAAGTAAGCTGGGAAAGGTAGCCAAACCTTGGCTTTCAAGGAAAATTGGAGATAACATTAGATCCAAGGAAGAGGCATACAAATTTGCCAGTAAATAAAAGTACAGACCTGACGATTGGGAACAGTTTAGAATTCAATAAAGAAGGACCAAGGGATTGATTAAGAAGAGGAAAATGCAGTACAAGAGTAAGCTTGTGAGGATCATAAGAACTGACTGCAATAGCTTCTATAGATATGTGAAGAGAAAAAGATTGGTGAAAACAAATGTAGGCCCCTTACAGTCAGAAACAGGGGAAATTATTATGGGGAATAAAGAAAGTGCTGACCAACTAAAAGGATACTTCACTTCTGTCTTCACAAAGGAGGACACAAACATCACACTGGAAATATTGGGGAACACAGGGTTTAGTGATAGGGAGGAACTGAATGAAATCAGTATTAGTAGAGAAATGGTGTTGGGGAAACTGACGGGAGTGAAGGCCGATAAATCCACAGGGCCTGATAATCTACATCACAGAGTACTTAAGGAAGTGGCCCTCGAAATCATGGATGCATTGGTGCTCATCTTCCAAGATGTAAAATCATGCAACAGTAGTAGACTCGCCAACTTTAAGGGCATTTAAGTGGTCATTGGATAGACATATGGATGAAAATGGAATAGTTTAGGTCAGATGGTTTCACAGGTCGTCGCAACATCGAGGGCCGAAGGGCCTGTACTGCGCTGTAATGTTCAATGTTCTATGATCTAGACTCTGGAACAGTTCTTACAGATTGAAGTGTAGCTAATGTAACCCCACTATTTTAAAAGAGAGTTAGAGAGAAAAGGGGGAATTATAGACCAGTCAGCCTAAGGTCGTTAATGGGGAAAATTCTAGAGTCTATTATCAAAGATTTTATAGCAGAGCACTTGGAGAACAGTGGTGGAATCGGACAGAGTCAGCACGGATTTACGAAAGGGAAATCATGCTTGACAAATCTCCTAGAATTCTTCGAGGATGCAATTAGTAGGGTTGATGAGGGAGAGCCACTGGATGTGATTTATTTGGACTTTCAAAAGGCTTTTGTCTAAAAATACGGGGTAAACTTTTCAGGACTGAGATGAGGAGAAATGTCTTCACCCTGAGAGTGATGAGCCTATAGAATTCGCTACCACAGAAAGCAGTTGAGGCCAAAGCATTGTATGTTTTCAAGAAGGAGTTGGATTTCACGAAAGGGTTCAAAGGATATGGGGCAAAAGTGGGAACAGGCTACTGAGTTGGATGATCAGCCATGATCATAATGAATGGCGGAGCAGGGCCAAATGTCCTACTTCTGCTCCTATTTTCTATGTGTCTATGTTTCTATGATGAAGGTATTATGTTATTTGTTCGAACGTCCCTATCAATGTCACCAATAACTATCCATGTTTGTGTTTAACAGTTGCTGATTCCATTGAGTCCCTCAATCAGATTGAATATTACACCAGTCCCAGTTTGGGTGACACGGATCCTGGATCAGAAAATCCTGAAGGGAACTCCTCCAGGAATCAGGGTGGATACATTTCTACTCGCTACCATCACTTTTTAAAAAAAATCAGCACGTTATCTAAAATCAGCAACTAAATATATCAGAACTTAGTCGCTGGAAAATGATGCTGCTGAAGACATGGAGATTTTCTGAGTGATTTTAGTTTTAGAAAATGGAGAAATAGTTTGGATTCCTACAAAATCATCCCGATTGCACCCAGTACTTCAATAGAATGAAGCATTCAATATTATGTTTTTTGGCACTGTTTTCTGGGCGGTGAAATGTGAAATTTGTGTGCATATTGGATGGGTGATTCAAGGGATACATGTGACTTTAGAACGGAGGGCAACATGGTGGTGGATAGCGGTGTGAAGGATTCCCAACGTTTTTTGCTGCTGGGTGATATTCCCAGAGTCGCCCGAGCTGGTGGGTCGAGGCCTCACTTTAAGACGATGCGCTAGTAACTGAGCCTATTGAACAGGAAATGCAAGCGATTTTCCAAGCTTTTCACAATTTAGTGAAAGTCGCGCGAGGACAACAGAGTTTCAGAGTCTGGTCATCTACAAGGAGGGGGAAGGTCAGTGGAAGGTCAGTTTTGCATACATGAAGCATCATGGCAGTGTAGGGAGGGTGAGAGATACTGAATCGCGGTATGGACTATCTGAAGGCTGACCAATCTTGGCGAGTACATCGGAAATATTCAGGTTGAGCATCCACTCCGACTTGCAACCTATGTATACAGAGTAAAAAGAATGGTGGACTTGAGAAATGAGTTAAGCAATAGGTCTCATCCACTCCGGTTTTGAGGCCTCCCATTGTGGAGGAAGATCAGAGATGGAGAGAGCTGCAGTCACCGGGAATTCGGCTGCAGCACCCAGAGACGGAAAAGGATCATGAGGCTGGAAGAGAGTGTGGATGAGCAGGGAGCACAGTAGCAGCCACAGAGGGACAATGATCATGAGGCTCGAAGAGAGTGTGCATGAAAAAGGCGCATGTAGCACGCAACCAATGTCTTGAATAATGTATATGCTACCCGTCAGACAGGGTTTACCATTAGAGGTTCTGCTTCCTGCAAATGTCGGAGCAGCAGTGTCAGTGAAGGTTCTGTCTCTCCAGGAAGGCGGCCACTGAGCTTCGTCCTATGTAGGAGGAGGATCTGAACGCAATGGGAATTGGTATGCTCCCATTTCCTGCGACACTGAAACTCACAGTGGCACTAAATTATTACACCTCAGGATCATTGCAGAGATCCTCTGGAGACATCTGTGGGATATCCCAGTCTGTGGCACATCACTGCATCAAGAAGGCCGTAAATGCCATGTTCAAGAAGGCGAGCCAATACATGCACTTTCACACCAATCTGGACAGCCAGACTGAGATTGTTGTAGTATTTGGGGAAATCGCGAGATGCAGGGTGTCATCGACAGCATGCATGTAGCCATTAAGACTTCCACAGTTCAGGCAGCAATGGGAACTGCGTCTACCCTCTGTGCAAATGGTTTGGGAACATTGCAAATTCTTCTTATGTATCTGTGCAAGGTTCCTGGGAGGCTATCACGATGCCTTCATTCCACAGCGGTCTGAGCTGCACGAGTTTTTCAGCCCCCCCCCAATGAGACTTCAAGGATGGATAATAGGTGTCAAGGGCGACCACTGAAGGCATGCCTCATATGCCCGTGCAAAACCCAGCACAGATGCAAAGGAGAGCTGCAACAGTTGTCATTCAACAATTCCAACGACCACTGAGTAGGCGATAAAGCTTCTAGAAATGCAGTTCAGATGCTTTCATAGATCTGTTGGAGCCATTCAATATGCCCCATCATGATTCTTGCATATCGTGGTGCTCTGTTGTGCTCTGCTCGTGGAGATAAATGACGTGACGCTACATCCTCAGAGGTCTCCTGCGGCACAAGGTTGCAAAACGTATATAAACTTATACAAAACTTATATAAACTAACCTTTTTGTTTTGGCAGTTTCTTTTTGCAGAGGCGACAGGGAGAGCGAGGTGGCAGCTGTGTAAGTGAGTTTACAACTTATATAAAAGTTCCTTTTTGTTTCGGCAGTTTCTTTTTGCAGAGGCGACAGGGAGAGCGAGGTGGCAGCTGGGTAAGTGAGTTTACAACTTATATAAACTTACCTTTTTGTTTCAGCAGTTTGTTTTTGCAGCGGCGACAGGGAGAGCGAGGTGGCAGCTGTGTAAGTGAGTTTACAACTTCTATAAGCTTACCTGTTTGTTTCGGCAGTTTCTTTTTGCAGCGGCGACAGGGAGAGCGAGGTGGCAGCTGGGGAAGTAAGTCCTCTATATTTGAGCAGCGGCTGAACCCGAGAGACTACACATGTAGTGTCTCCCACCCGCCCTCCTCCTCGAACCAAAAAAAAAGGACTCGGTGGTGTGCAGATAAGGGAAGGCTTTTTCTATTTTTTTTTTCGTGTGATTGGTAAAAACATTTCATTCCTTTTTCATTTATCTAAGTTAAGACTAAGTTAAGCTTAAGATTAAAATTGGAAGGATATCTCAGACCCGTGTTATGCTCCTCTTGCTCAATGTGGGAGCTCAGGGACACGGCTGATGTCCCTGACTCCTTCACGTGCTGCAAGTGTGTCCAGCTGCAGCTCTTGTTAGACCGCATGACGGCTCTGGAGCTGCGGATGGACTCACTTTGGAGCATCCGCGATGCTGAGGAGGTCGTGGATAGCACGTTTAGCGAATTGGTCACAACGCAGATTAGGATTGCTGAGGGAGAAAGGGAATGGGTGACCAAAAGGCAGAGAAAGAGCAGGAAGGCAGCGCAGGTGTCCCCTGCGGTCATCTCCCTCCAAAACAGGTCTACCGTTTTGGATACTGTTGAGGGAGATGGCTCACCAGGAGAAGGCAGCAGTAGCCAGGTTCATGGCACGTGGCTGGCTCTGCTGTTCGGAAGGGCGGGAAAAAGAGTGGAAGGGCTATAGTCATCGCGGATTCGATTGTAAAGGGAGTAGATAGGCGGTTCTGTGGTCGAAAACGAGACTCCCGAATGCTATGTTGCCTCCCAGGTGCACGGGTCAGGGATGTCTCAGATCGGCTGCAGAACATTCTGAAAGGGGAGGGTGAACAGCCAGTTGTCGTTGTGCACATAGGCACCAATGATATCGGTAAAAATCGGGATGAGATCCTACAAGCAGAATTTAGGGAGTTAGGAGCCAAGTTAAAAAGTAGGACCTCAGAGGTAGTAATTTCAGGATTGCTACCAGTGCCACGTGATAGTCAGAGTAGAAATAAAAGAATAGTCAGGATGAATGCGTGGCTTGTGAGATGGTGCAGGAGGGAGGTGTTCAGATTTTTGGGACATTGGGACCGGTTCTGGGGGAGGTGGGACTATTACAAATTGGATGGTCTACACCTGGGCCGGACTGGAACCAATGTCCTAGGGGCGGCTTTTGGTAATGCTGTTGGGGAGGGTTTAAAATAATGTGGCAGAGGGATGGGAACCAAATGGAGTGGTTAGTGGACAGTAAGGAGGTAGTAACTAAAGCCTGTAAGGAACTAGATAATGAAGTCAGTGTGGCTAAGGGAAAGAGTAGGCAGAAAGCAGATGATGAACGCAAAGGGACTGGTGGTCTGAGGTGCATTAGTTTTAATGCAGGAAGTGTAGTAGGTAAGGCAGATGAACTTAGGGCTTCGATTAGTACCTGGGAGTATGATGTCATTGCTATTACTGAGACCTGGTTGAGGGAAGGGCATGATTGGGAACGAAATATCCCAGGATATCGATGCTTCAGGCGGGATAGAGAGGGAGGTAAAAGGGGTGGAAGAGTTGCATTACTAATCAAAGAGGATCTCACAGCTGTGCTGAAGGAGGGCACTATGGAGGACTCGAGCAGTGAGGCAATATGGGCAGAACTCAGAAATAGGAAGCGTGCGGTAACAATGTTGGGGCTGTACTACAGGCCTCCCAACAGCGAGCGTGAGATAGAGGTACAAATATGTAAACAGATTATGGAAAGATGTAGGAGCAACAGAGTGGTGGTGATAGGAGATTTTAATTTTCCCAACATTGACTGGGATTGACTTAGTGTTGGAGGTCTCGATGGAGCAGAATTTGTAAGGAACATCCAGGAGGGTTTTCTAGAGCAGTACATAAATATTCCCACTCGGGAAGGGGCCATACTGGACCTGTTGTTGGGGAATGAGCCCGGCCAGGTGGTTGAAGTTTCAGTAGGGGACTACTTTGGGAATAGTGATCACAATTCCGTAACTTTTAGAATACTCATGGACAAAGACAAGTGTGGTCCCAAAGGAAGAGTGCTAAATTGGGGGAAGGCCAACTATACCAAAATTCGGCAGGAGCTCTTTGAAGGTAAATCCACATTTGATATGTGGGAGGCTTTTAAAGAGAGGTTGATTAGCGTGCAGGAGAGATATGTTCCTGTGAAAATCAGGGATAGAAATGGCAAGATTAGGTAACTATGGATGACAGGTGAATTTGTGAAACTAGCTAAGAGGAAAAAGGAAGCATACATAAGGTCTAGGAGGCTGAAGAAAGACGAAGCTTTGAAAGAATATCGGGAATGTAGGATCAATCTGAAACGAGGAATTAAGAGGGCTAAAAGGGGTCATGAAATATCTTTAGCAAACAGGGTTAAGGAAAATCCCAAAGCCTTTTATTCATATTTAAGGAGCAAGAGGGTAACTAGAGCATGGATTGGCCCACTCAAGGACAAAGGAGGAAAGTTATGCTTGGAGTCAGAGAAAATGGGTGAGATTCTAAACGAGTACTTTGCATCGGTATTCACCGAGGAGAGGGTCATGACGGATGTTGAGGTTTGGGACAGCTGTTTGATTACTCTAGGTCAAGTCGGCATAAGGAGGGAGGAAGTGTTGGGTATTCTAAAAGGCATTAAGGTGGACAATTCCCAGGTCCGGATGGGATCTATCCCAGGTTACTGAGGGAAGCGAGAGAGGAAATAGCGGGGGCCTTAACAGATATCTTTGCAGCATCCTTAAACACGGGTGAGGTCCCGGAGGACTGGAGAATTGCTAATGTTGTCCCCTTGTTTAAGAAGGGTCGCCGGGATAATCCAGGTAATTATAGACCGGTGAGCCTGACGTCAGTGGTAGGGAAGCTGCTGGAGAAGATACTGAGGGATCGTATCTATTCCCATTTGGAAGAAAATGGGCTTATCAGTAATAGGCAACATGGTTTTGTGCACGGACGGTCATGTCTTACCAACTTAATAGAATTCTTTGAGGAAGTGACAAAGTTGATTGATGAGGGAAGGGCTGCAGATGTCATATACATGGACTTCATTAAGGCGTTTGATAAGGTTCCCCATGGTCGGCTGATGTAAAAGGTGAAGTCGCATGGGGTCCAGGGTGTACTAGCTAGATGGATAAAGAACTGGCTGGGCAACAGGAGACAGAGAGTAGCAGTGGAAGGGAGTTTCTCAAAATGGAGACGTGTGACCAGTAGTGTTCCACAGGGATCCGTGCTGGGACCACTGTTGTTTGTGATATACATAAATGATTTGGAGGAAAGTATAGGTGGTCTGATTAGCAAGTTTGCAGAGGACACTAAGATTGGTGGAGTAACACATAGTGAAGGGGACTTTTTTTTAGAGATACAGCACTGAAACAGGCCCTTCGGCCCACCGAGTCTGTGCCGACCATCAACCACCCATTTATACTAATCCTACACTAATCCCATATTCCTATCACATCCCCAACTGTCCCTATATATTTCCCTACCACCTACCTGTACCAGGGGCAATTTATAATGGCCGATTAACATATCAACCTGCAAGTCTTCGGCATGTGGGAGGAAACTGGAGCACCCGGAGGAACCCCACACATGACACAGGGAGAACTTGCAAACTCCGCACAGATGTACATTGATGTCCAGAGAGATTTGGGTGTTCAGGTTCATTGTTCTCTGAAGGTGGCAACGCAGGTCAATAGAGTGGTCAAGAAGGCATATGGCATGCTTTCCTTCATCGGACAGGGTATTGAGGACAAGAGTTGGCAGGTCATGTTACAGTTGTATAAGACTTTGGTAAGGCCACATTTGGAATACTGCGTGCAGTTCTGGTCGCCACATTACCAAAAGGATGTAGATGCTTTGGAGAGGGTGCAGAGGAGGTTCACCAGGATGTTGCCTGGTATGGAAGGCGATAGCTATGAAGAGAGGTTGAGTAGATTAGGATTATCTTCACTAGAAAGACGGAGGGTGAGGGGGGACCTGATTGAGGTGTACAAAATCATGAGAGGTATAGACAGGGTGGATAGCAATGAGCTTTTTCCCAGAGTGGGGGTTTCAAGAACTCGGGGTCACGAGTTCAAAGTGAGAGGGGAAAAGTTTAGGGGGGATATGCATGGAAAGTTCTTTAAGCAGAGGGTGGTTGGTGCCTGGAATGCTTTGTCAGTGGAGGTGGTAGACGCAGGCATGATAGGTACTTTTAAGATGTATCTAGACAGATACATGAATGGGCAGGAAGTAAAGAGATACAGGCCCTGAGAAAATAAGCGACAGGTTTAGATAGAGGATCTGGATCGGCGTCGGCTTGGAGGGCCGAAGGGCCTATTCTTGTGCTGTAATTTTCTTTGTTCTTTGTTCTTTTGTTCTGCAGTGTCGTCGGCTGCGTCTGCTTCCACTTGATCTGAGAGAGAGAGAGAATAATGGTGAGAGTGTGCTCCATACATTATTTGACTATTCATTTTCTGGAGCTGCAGGAGGCCAATGATACCACATCAACGCTATGCTTATTGCTCAGCAGCATTTGTTTATTTTCCCTCATCCATTGGGGCACACACTATCTGGTGCCTCCGTACACATCTCACCATCTGTGCCATAGGCTGCTCTGCCTCCAGGCCTCCGAGCTCCACGGCCTCTTCCTCCATTGGCATCAGGACTATGAGAAAAGGGACGCCACCTCCAGTCCTTCTTCTCTCATGCGCATAGTGAATTCACTTCCCCTGCAAGCACACAGATTAACATTGGCATTTACCCGTCATAGTCAGACACCATAGCTTGGTTGGCAGCAGCCTCACTGACCACCATGGCACCACAAGGATGCCTGCTGCATGCAGCCATTCAGTGCTGGAAGTGCAGGAATCAGCTGTGACTGACCAGTGTCCTGCACAGAGGGGTTAATATTCCTCTGGCAGCCATTGTTGCTACCTGGGCATTGTTGCAGACTCAGTGGGGACACCCCCTATCCAATTTCAGTTTCATTTTTTCTTACATTTAAGACTGCCAGCTAATGTTCAACACTTAACTCACATTGCCTAAGCACATCATAGCATTGATCCAGTTCTTGCACTGCAGCCTCTTATGTGGGACCACCTCATGGCTGCTCACCTCCTCCTCAATCTCCTGCCATGCTCTCCCTGTCTGCCTAGCTGGTATCCTCCACCTGTCCCAAGCGAAACGCGCTTCCCTCCTTACCCTTGCTGCTGGGATGAGCACTTTCAGCGTGGCAGGAGAAAACCTGGGCGTCACCCTTGCTCTGGTCACTGCCATCTGCCAAATACACCAGTTGCCAGTCCTCCCACCCAATGTCCTTCAGAGCTCCTGCCTTTCAATCGATTGCTGGCTGTCTTTTAAATATGACACTGACCTAGGAAGACTCAATTGCCGCCACATGACATGGTCCTACCATTCGCCATCCTCTAATCTCACTGCAGCTGAAGATCGCAATCTACCCTGGCCGGCCCGGGTAGATTGACATTTAATAACATAATTCGAAATATTCAGTATTACCATTTGATTTCAGTGAAAATCATTATTTCCTCTCAGGTCTGGTTCCGGGTGATTATGATGATATTGAGACTGGAGCCATTGACACTCAGGATGGTCACTTGTTTCTGGACAGTGGTCCTGTTGATCTCTTCACACTGACAAGTGCCGGCGGTGATCTCTCCACTCTCGGTGAGTTAAACTCCCACAGTCACCAGCTCTCTGTCACTACTTTTAATTTCATTCCTATCGGTGTTGCCACAGGCCGCTGGTTGATTTAAATTCATGTTGTGGTTAAAGGAAATTAGATTAAACAAAGCTTGACTTATTTTAGAAAAGACATCCTGATGGTATTTGGTGTATGATATCTCTCTTATTAACACTCCCACTGGAAATCCTTCATGTGCTCAATGTGAACACCCTGATTCAAGCTCAGCATATCCACTTCATCTGCTGTCATCCAGCGGTAAAAAAAACAACTCGGTGAATGGAGCTGGATAACATTCAGAGGCCAGCAAATTCCAGTCCCCTTTACGTTATTGACACATATATATATGACCCGCACTGAACCCGCTTTCAGTCCAATCATTAATCCATAATCTTTCTCTCACAGTATACAGCTCTCAGACCCACACTGAACCCACTTTCAGTCCAATCATTAATCCATCATCTTTCTCTCCACAGTATACAGCACTCAGACCCGCACTGATCCCGCTTTCAATCCAATCATTAAGCCATAATCTTTCTCTCTACAGTATACAGCTCTCAGACACGCACTGATCCCACTTTCAGTCCAATCATTAATCCATCATCTTTCTCTCCACAGTATACAGCACTCAGACCCGCACTGATCCCGCTTTCAATCCAATCATTAAGCCATAATCTTTCTCTCTACAGTATACAGCTCTCAGACCCGCACTGATCCCACTTTCAGTCCAATTATTAATCCATAATTTTCCCCTCCACAGTATACAGCTCTCAGACTCGCATTGATCCCGCTTTGCTGGTTCCCTCCTTTCATGAAAAAAATGAGGATGTTCACTGTGACACGTTCACAATAGCAGACATTCCACTAACGATGGACAATGACTCATAGTTCAACATCTTCCATCTCCATCACCCCGGTAAGATCAATGCTTTTTTATTTGTTCCAAGTATTTGCGCTGACAGTGTGCAGTCCCGGCTGTTTCCGATATGAATATGATAATTACTGGTGTTTTCAACGGTCACTGATTCCAAAGTGTCAGAGAGACGATTTTCTGTACTTACTAAAGAAATAGGAAGCTTATTGTAGCAGAAATATTCTGAGGAGATCATATACTGCATTTGATGTGATTATTTGATGGATAGCATTGCTGTAAAACTCTCAAGTCATTTTTGTTGTCGTTTCAGGTAAACGCCAGCCTGAAGTCCTGCATGTGTTGTCTGGAGGTGGATCACAGACTGGTGGAAAATATTCTGTGTTAAATCTGAGAGAATGGCATGAACTTTCCCAACAGTGTGAACATGCTGAATGTGCTTTGCTTTACTATATAAACATCACTTTATATTAATCAACCATCATTTTACTTTGTATTGAAATAAGTAGATTTTGCTTTTATCCATATTTTGCCTGAAAGTGTGTGTGTTCTGTTCAATTAAAATACCAAACAGAATTGATTTCGGATCATTTCTCTGTCTATACAAATACTGAGATAGATTACTCTGCATGTAATTACCAACAATGTGACAGAGATTACAATCATTGCTTATTAATAACAGTTTATACAAAGTTCGTTTTGTAACCGCCTCACATTTTCATATGCTATTAAAGAAGGTTTAGAATACATCAGACGACCAATGAATGGTCTGTCTCTTTGCTCTGCATTTATTGCAACTGCTTCCTCCACCGCCATATACTCAAAGTGGACAAATTACTGCAGTTTATAATGTAAATGTTGATGTACAATGGAAATAGCCTTAAATAATAATAAAATATTTATTAAATGTTTTAGTTGGAATTTGTGCCTTTGTCAATATTAATGCTTGTATTATGTTTCAAGTGCTAAATAAACACTAATTCCCAGATACAATATATTGTTGTTTTACTTCGCTACACTATCCCTGAGGATTCTGGAGTATTTCGGGATAGCAGGAGAATCTGATCAGAAATTAATGTGTTTTTGCACTTGAATTCTAAATATTTCAGCAGAACGCAATTGTTGCTCAGTCGGGAGAACGACTACACCGTGCATTCTCCTCCAACAGATTGTGATTTTCATGCCATTCCTTCACCTACTGAAACACCAGTATCCACCAGCAGAAGGCGGACCTGCGTGAGAAGGGCAGCGGCGGCGGGAGATAAAACGCGGCGGCAGAGTGCCCTTTCTCCCTCTCCCCACATGTCAGAGCCGAAGTGTGACATCTCAGGGGAAGAGGGTAGTGATTGCTGGGTAGCTCGTCCATGACTCTTTTGATTAGCCAAGTGGTTTAAATCAATGACGTTATTACAGCTGAATACTGCAGTTAAGAAATTCACTTTTGAAATATTTAACATCGAAATTAATTAAGTAAGTAGGATAGAGAATGGCTGGGCAGTCGATGTGTTGCAGCTGTAGTATGTGGGAGCCGATGGACGCTGGTGCGATCCATGGTGATCACATCTGCAGCAAGTGTTGGCTGCTCGAGGTACTTTCGGCTCAGAGTTGATGAGTTGGAGTCAGAGCTGCGGGCAGTGGGACACATCAGGAAGGGGGAGAGTTACCTGGACACTGGATTTCGGGAGAAAGTCACAGCCTTAGATTAATTACATCTCATTTGGACCGTGATCAGGGACAGGGGGTATACATGCGAGTGAGGAATGTATGGTGATCTCGCGCATAGATTTGGAGGAGACTCAGCCAGTGCCCTTAGTCAATAGGTATGAGATTCTTGCTCCCGGTGTGGACGAGGGCACAGACTGCAGGGAGGATGAGCGAACTGACCACAGCAAGGTGGTTGAAAGCGCCAATCAAATTAGAGGATACAAGAGAAATATAATAGTCATAGGGGATGGCATATTTAGGGGATTAGCAGCAAAGGCAGGGAGTCCCAAAGGCTGTGTTTCCTACGTGGTGCCAATGTTAAGGACATCTGTTCTGGGCTAGAGAGGAACTTGGAGTGGGAGGGGGAGGATACAGTTGTTGTGGTCCACGTAGGTACCAACGACATAGGTTGGAATAGGAAAGAGGGACTATGAGCAGCTCGGGTCTAAATTACAAAGCAGATACACAAAGGTAATCATCTCTGGATTACTACCTGAGGCACGTGCACATTGGCGTAGAATAAATAAGATTAGAGAGGTAAACACGTAGCTCAAAGATTGGTGTGGGAGAAATGTGTTTTGATTCATGAGGCACTGGCACCAGTACTGGGGAAGGACAGAGATAAGAACAAGAAATGCTGGAACCACTCTGCAGGTCTGGCAGCATCTGTGAAAAGAGAAGCAGAGTTAACGTTTCGGGTCAGTGACCCTTCTTCGGAACTGACAAATATTAGAAAAGGCACAGGTTATAAGCAAGTGAGCTGGGGGTGGGAAAAGAGATAACAAAGGAGAAGGTCTGGATTGGACTAGGCCACATAGCTGACCAAAAGGTCAAGGAGCAAAGGCAAGCAATATGTTAATGGTGTGTTGAAAGACAAAGCATTAGTACAGATTAGGTATCAATGCACTGAATATTGAACAGCAGTAAGCACAAACCTGAAAAAAGCAGTAGGTGAGCAAACTGAACAAACTAAGATGAAATGAAATAAATGCAAAAAAAAGGACAGAGATGTTCTGTTGGGACGGGCTTCATTTGAACCAAGCCTGGACCAGTGTCCTGGTGAATCGTTTAACTATGATTGTAGATCGGGCTTTAAACTAATTAGTGGTTGGTGGGATGGGGGGTGGGCGGGGTGGAGTGTTCACTGGAAGGGAAGCTTGAAAAAATCAAATAAGGGACGAGAGAGCAGAGGTGCAGTGTCATGAGGAAGCGAACGGTAACCCAAGTGTGACAGGAAGGGGCAGAAAATATAAACAGAACAGTGCAGCAGTACTTAGAACCAGAATGAGTATTAATGGTAAAAAAGTCAAAGTGTAAGGCTCTTTATCTGAATGCACACAGCATTTATAGCAAGATAGATGATTGATGGCACAAATGGAAATAAATGAATATGACTTTATAGCTAATATACAGACGTGCTTGCAGGCTGACCAAGACTGGGAACTCAATATTCACGGGTATTTGGCATTCTGGAAAAATAGGCAAAAAGCAAAAGGAGGTGGGATAGCTTTGTTAATAAAGGAAGGTATCAGTGCGGTGGTGAGTAGTGATATAGGTGCAGTCCATCGTGATGTGGAATCAGTTCGGCTGGAAATAAGGAATAGCAAGTAGAGGAAGTCACGGGTGGGAATCGTCCATAGGCCCCTGAAGAGTTGCCTCACTGCAGGACAAATTATAAATAGGGAAGTAATGGAGGCGTGTAAGACTGCAATCCTGTTTTTTATTCACTCTTTCCCGATTGTGTGAGTTGGGCTCAGTACCAATCCAACTGTGATTAACAAATGGTTGGATTCATTTGGCCATTTCCTGGTGTGTTAGTGGGACTCAGAACCATTCCAGCTGGGATTAACCCAGGCTTAGTTTGAATTGGCCATTTCCTGTTTCGTGAGTGGGACTCAGTACCATTCCAGATGGGATTAAAACAGGGCTCGTTTGAATTGGCTGTTTCCTAGTGTGTGATTCGGAGTCTCAACCGCTACAGCTGGAAGAAACGCAGGGCTGGTTTCAATTCGCTCTTTCATTGTGTGTCGGTGGGACTCTGTACCATTCGAGCTGCGATTAACACATATCTGGTAGAATTTGCTCTATCCTGGGTGTGAGTGGGAGTTTGTTACACACCAGCTGGGTTTAACACAATCCTGATTTGTTTTCGCCATTTCCAGCTGTGTGTCTTGGTCTCACTACCACTCCAGCAGGGATTAACACAGGCCTGGTTGTACTTTGTCAATCCTATTGCGTATTTGGGTCTCAGTTCCGCTCCAACTGGGATTAGCCGAGGCGGTGTTTGAATGGGTCATTTCGTGGTGTGTGAGTGGGACTCAATACCAGTCCAGCTGGGAATAACGCAGCCATGGTATGAATTAGCCCTTCCTTGTGTTTGAGTGAGACGCAGTGCACTTTAGCAGGGATTTACAGTTGTCAGGTTTGAAGTGGCCCTTTCCTGGCGTGTGAGTGGGACTCAGAACCATTCCAGCTGGGATTAACCCAGGCCTGGCAGAATTTTCTCTGTCCTGGTGCCTGATTTGGACACAGTACCACTCCAGCTGTGAATAACTCTGGCCTAGTTTGAACTGGCCATTTCCTGTTGAGTGAGTGAGACTCAGTGCCATTCCAACTGGGATGAACACAGGCCTGTTTTGAATTCGCCCTTTCCTGGTGTATGAGTTGGACTCAGTTCCACTCTGCAGGGATTAACACAGGGCTCGTATGAATTGACTCTTTTCTAGTGTGTTAGTCGGACTCTCTGCAACTCTCACTGGAATAAACGCGAGGCTGGTTTCAATTCGCTCTTTCCTTGTGTGTTGGTGGGACTCAGTACCATTCGAGCTGGGATTAACACAGGTCTGGTAGAATTTGCTCTATCCTGTGTATGAGTGGGAGCTGGTTCCACACCAGCTGGGATTAACGCAATCTGATTTGTATTCGCCATTGGCAGCTGTGTGCGTCGGTCTCAATGCCACACCAACAGGGTTTAACACTGGCCTCGTTGTATTTGCTCTATCCCATTGTGTATTTGGGATTCATTTCCACTCCAACTGGGATTAATGGAGGCTGTGTTTGAATGGGTCATTTCCTGGTGTTTGAGTGGGACTCAATACCAGTCCAGCTGGGAATAACGCAGCCATGATATGAGTTAGCCCTTTCCTTGTGTGTGAGTGAGTCTCAATACATTCCATTAAGGATTTACAGATGCTTGGTTTGAAGTGGCCCTTTCCTGGTGAGTGAGTGGGACTCAGTACCACTCCAGCTGTGATTTGCAGAGGCATGATAAGAGTTGGCCCCTTTCTGGTGTATGGGTTGGATTCAGTACAGGTCCAACTGAGATTAACGGAGGCCCCTTTTCAATTGGCAATTTCCTGGTGGGTGAGTGGGACGCAGTACCACTCCAGCTGCGATCAACACAGGCCTGCTTTCAATTGGCCATTCCCTGGTCTGTGAGTGGGACTCAATACCACTCCATGTGGGATTAACACTGGCCTCGCTTGAATCGACACTTTCCTGTTGTGTGAGTGAAACTCAGTTCCGCTCCAACTGGAATTAACAGAATCTTGCTTTGTATTCGCCCTTTCCAGGTGTGTGAGTGGGCCTCGGTACCACTCCAACTGGGATGGCCGCAGGCCACGTTTGTACTCCCCCTTTCCAGTTGTGAGGGTGGGACTCAGTACCACTCCAGCAGGGATTGACAGAGGCCTGTTTAGAATTGCTCCTTCCTGGCATGTGAGTTGGTATCAGTACTACTGCAGCTGGGATTAACAGAGGCGGGGACTGGATTGGCCATTTCCTGGTGTGAGAGTGGTACTCAGTAGCGTTCCAGCTGCGATTGTCTCAAGCCTAGTTTGCATTGGCCATTTCCTGTTGCGTGAGTGGGACTCTGTACCACTCCAGCTGGGGTTACAAAAGCCCAGTTTCAATTGGTCCGTTGCTGGGACTGAGTACCACTCCAAGTGAGATTAACACAGGTCTGCTTTCAATTTTCCCTGCCCTCGTTTGTGAGTGGGACTCAGTACCACTCCAGCTGGTATTAACAAAGGCCTGGTTTGAATTGGCTCTTTCCTGCTGTGTGCGTGGGACTCAGTGCCAATGCAGCTAGTATTAACACAGGCCTGGTTTGAACTGGTCCTTTCAAGGTGACTGCGTTGGACTAAGTACCACTCCACATGGGATTAACAAAGACATAATTGGCATGGCCTCTTTCCCGGTGAGTGACTGAGATACAGTACCACTCCTACTGGGATTATCACCGGCCTGGCTTGAATTAGGTCTTTCCTGGTGTGCGAGTTGGACTCAGTACCACTCCACAAGTGATTCGCAGTGGCCTGATTTGAACTGGCCATTTTCTGCTTTGTGTGTGCGGGTCTCTGTGCTATTCCAGAAGGTATTAACAGATGCCTTGATTGAGTGGGCCCTGTCCTGAAGAGTGAGCGTGACTCTGTATCACTCCAGATGGGATTACGAAAGGCTTGGTTTGAATTGGCCCTTTCCTGGTGTGTGAGTGCGACTAAATACCACTCTAGATGGGATTACCGAATGCCTGGTTTAACGTGGCTCTACCCTGATGTGTGAGTAGGACTCCGTGCCACGACAGATTGGCTTAACATTGGCCTGGTTTGAATTGGCCTTTTCCTGGTGCGTCAGTGACACTCAGTACCACCCCAGATGCGAATAACATAGTCTTGGTTTATGTTTGACATTTCCCGGTATGTTAATGTGACTCAGTAACACTCCCATTGGGATTATCATTGGCCTGGTGTAAAGTGGCTCTTTCCTGGTGTGTGAGTGGGACTCAGTGCCACTCCAGATTGGCTTAGTATTGGCCTTTCTTCGTGCGAGAGTGTTAATCCCATTCCAGTTGGGATTAACACTGGACTGGTTTGAATTGGCCATTTCCTGGTGCAGCGAGTGGGACTCAGCACCAACCAAACTGGGATAAACTCATGTCTGGTTTGAATTGGCCCTTTCTTTATCTGCGATTGGGCTCAGTACCACTCCAGATGGGATTAACACAGGTTTTGTTTGTATTGGCCATTCCCCGCTGAGTGAGTGGGGCACGGTAGCATTCCAACTGGGATTATAACAGGCCCAAAAAGAACTGTCCCTTTCCTATTGTGTGAGTTGGACTCAGTTGCACTCCAGCTGGGATTAACACAGGCCTAGTATAAAATGGCTCTTTCCTGGTGTTTCAGATGGACTCAGTACCACCCCACATGGGATCAACAGTGGCCGAATTTGAACAGACCCTTTCTTGTTGTGGGAGTGTGGTTTTGGACCATTAACACATGTCTGGTTTGAATTGGCCCTTCCTGGTGTGTGATTTGGACTCAGCATGTCTCCAGATTGGATTAACAGAGGCCTGGTATGAATTCGACGTTTCCTGGTGTGTGAGTTGGACTCAGTCCCTGCCAGAACGGATTTACACAGGCCTTGTTTGAATTGGCCCCTTCCTGGTGTGTGAGTGGAACTGCGTACCACTCCATTTAGAATTAACACAGGCTTGGTATGAATTGACCGTTTTATGGTTGTGAGTTGGACTCAGGAGCACCCTGCTGGGATTAACGCAGGCCTGGTTTGAAGTGGCTCTTCCATGCTGCGTGAGTGGCTCCAGATTGGCATACCATCGACCTTCTATTCATTTCGTCTTTCCTGGTGCGTGAGTGGCTCTCAGTACCACGCAGATCGGATTTGCTCATGCTTGGTTTGAATTGGCCTTTGTCTGCTGTGCGAATGGGACTCACTACAACTCCTGCAGGGATTAACATAGGCTCGGCTTGAATTGGCCCATTCTTCTTCTGTGATTGGGCTCGGTACCAACCCAGCTGGTGTTAACAGATGTTTTGCTTATATTGGCCATTCCATGTTCCATCAGTAGCACTCAGCACCACTGTACATGCGATTAACACAGGCCTGGTTTGAATTGCTCATTTTCTGGTGCTTGAGTGGGACTCAGTAACAATGCTGCAGGGATTAACACTGACCTGGTTTGATCTGGCCCTTTCCTGGTGTGTGAGTGCGACTCAGTACCACTCCAGTAGAATTAACACTGGCATGGTTTGAACTGGTCATTTCCTGCTGTGTGAGTGGTACTCAGTGAGTCTCCAGATGGGATTAACACTGAAATGAAAGCAAAGTACTTCAGATTCTGTAAATCTGAAATAAAAACAAGAAATGCTGGACATACTCAGCAGGTCTGGCATGTTCTGTGGAGAGAGAAGCAGAGTTAACGTTTCAGGTCACTGACTCTTCTTCAGAACACATTGGGATTAACCCTGGACTGGTTTGAATTGGCCCTTCCTGGTGTGTGAGTGAGTTTAAGTACCACTCCAGATGGGATAAACATAGGGCTACTTTGAATTGGCCCTTTCACTGGTGTGTGAATGGGAGTCAGTACCACTCCAGATGGGATTAACACATGCCTAGTTTGAATTCGCCTGTTCTGATGGTGAATATATCTCTGTACCATTCCAGCTAGGATTAACACAGGCCTGGGTTGAAGTGGCTAATTCCTGATTTCTGAGTGGTACTCAGTACCACTCTAACTGGGATTACCACAGGCCTGGTTTGCATTTGCATTTTCCTGCTGTGTGAGTTCGACTCAGTTCCATTACAGCTGACCTTAACAGAGGCCTGGTTTGAACTGGCCCTTTCCCGGTGACTGAGTTGGACTCAGTACCACTCCAACTTGTATTATCACTGGACTGTATCGAACTATCCTTTGCCTTCTGTGTGAATTGGACTCAGTTCCATTACTGCTGGGTTTAACACGGGCCTGGTTTGAATTGGCGCTTTCCTGCTGTCTGAGTGGGACTCAATACAACTCCAGCTGGGACTAACACAGGTCTGATTTGTACTGGCCATTTACTGGCGTGAGTCGGATTTATGACCACTCGAGATTGGATTAACACAGGCCTGATTTGAATTGCACCTTTCCCGATTTGATCTGCAGTGCGATCATTTTACTTGATATTTGCATTGTCTTTTAAATGATGTGCACTCCAACCCATTTATATGATATGCATACGACCATTTTAAGTGACATGTACAGCGGGCATTTTAAGTGATATGCACTGTGACCATTTTTGATGACATACACTGTGGCCATTTAAAGTGACCTGCCATGCCGCCAATTTAAGTGATGTGTGCTGCCGCAATTTTAAGTGATATGCACTAGGCGATTTTAAGTGGCAGGCAGTGAGGCCATTTCAAGCGCCATATGCTGTCACCTTTTTAAATGACATGCACAGACGCCATTTAACAAGATATGCAGTGTGGCCATTTTATATGATATGCAGTGCAGTCATTTTAAATGATATGCACTACGGCCATTTTGATGGCATGCTCTGCAGACATTTTAAATGATATCTGCGGTGGCCTGTTTGAAATGAGAGCAGTCCACTGCGATCATTTTCAGTGATTTATGTCCACGGCAGGGAACACATGAGATGGAAGGGGTCGTAAATGCATACAAAGGCTTAAAAAGGATAATAAATCGTACACAATCATAAAGGATTAGAAAAAAGTATAAAGTACTGTGAAGAATTGTAAACAGTTCATGAAGTGTTGTAAACGTTTGTAAATGATTATAAAAGACACTTTGTAATATAAAGAGATTATAAAGATTATAAATGATTATGAAGAATTCTGGCTGCAGCATTCGATCACCAAGTGAACAGGCCCCGCCACCTCTCTCCGCCATCATGGGAGCAGATCCCTCCAACTCTCCACCACCATGGGAACGGGCACCTTCCCCAGTCCCCGTCATCATGGAAAAATGCTCCACCCCACTCCCCGTCCCCATCGGAAACAGGATCCGCCCCCACATCCCGTCACCATGGAAATCTGGCCCCGATACTACTGCCCATAACCCTGAGAAACAGGCCCGGTGCAACTCCCTGTCATCTTAGAAAAGGCCCCGCCCCCACTTCCCGCTACCGTGAAAGACTGGCACCGCCCCCACTCCCCGTCACCCTGGCAACAGGACCCGCCCTCGCTCTGCCTCCATAGTGACACACCCCAACCCCGCTCTGTCAACATAGTGACAAGTCGCGCTCCAGCTCTGTCTGCATAGTGTCATGCTCCGGCCTCGTTCTGTCTTCATAATGACATGCCCCGCACCCACTCTGTCTCAAAAGTTGTAGGCCCGGCCTCCTCTCTGCCAGCATCGAGGTAGGTCCCGCTCCCGCTCCACCACCACACTGACTGGCCCTGCCCCCGCTGTACCTGCATAGTGAAAGGCCACGTTCCTGCTCTGTCTGAATAGTGACAGGCCCCCACCACGCATCTCTCACTCAGGGCCTGGGTTCCGCTGTGCAGTGTATTTGTGCTTCAAGACCCCGGTTATGTCTCCATGGTGACAGGCGGCGCACCCATTGTTTCTCAGTAGTGTCAAGACCCGACCCAGCTCTGCCCCCATAGTGACAAGCCTCGCACCCGCTCTGTCTCCATAGTGACAGGCCCTGCACCCGCTCTGTCTCCATGGTAACATGCAGCGCCCCCGCTCCCCAATACTTCTGCATAGTGACAGGTCCCGCCCCCAGCTCTGTCTTTGTAGCGACAGGCCCAACCACTGGCTGAAGGAAATAGTCAGTGATTCAGTTCCTCTCATCATTGAATGAATTTAATAATTGGAGTAAATGGATATTTCAGCACATTCCAGAACTGCCCCCTGAACTGACTCTGGGTCACGGCATAAATCGCAGTGTTTGTGCAGCAACTCAAGAGCTGCAACATCAAGCCCAATTCCTGCAGGAAATCAGGTAGAAATAATGAAACAGGGCGCAATGTCCGCATCCGGTTCCATATTGAATAGACCATGAAAATTGCCCATCACAGAATGAAATTCCCCGAAATAACTAACAGCAAAATGATAGATTTCCTTCCACTCTCCATCTCTGGGTCTCTGCGACTGTCCCCACTGCTGTGAGACCGGAGTCTCCTGCGACATCTGCTGCTCACTAAAATATGTCTGACGGTGAGAGCGTTGAGCAGCAGAATCATCACAAATGGGAGCCCTGGGGTTGGAATGTTGTGGAGGAACTCGATTGTTCCCCAGACCCGAGAGTAACAAACATCCCCTGTTACAAAACAAAACCAGGGTCTGTTTATCAGCCAATAACGACCTGTGAACATAAAATACCAGAATATGTTCTTTAAACAGCTCAGCACAGTCACTGTTCCCAGAGCCACAGCCGCCATTTTCACACTGCAATATTTGCCTTTTAGCTTCTGGCAACAAATGGCCACAAATCGATCAAAGGTGAAAGTGACGGTGAACCAGACAGAACAGTCTGTGGCTGCGGAAAGCAGAACGGCATGGATATTTCACATTGGGATGGAATGCCGCAGAAAGTGAAACTGTTCCCGATAAACAATGGGAATCTGCCTCAATATCAGGTCGAGGATAATGACCAGTAGATCCGCCGCTGCCATGGCCACCAGGTAGCGAGTGACACATTTGGAGAGACCACACTTTCGCAGAGATAGGATTCCAATCGTCAGGAAGTTAACTGTGAGGAAGGGAAATAAACAAGGAAATTACACATCAGGCTGGGATCAGTTTGATTGAGGACTTATTGGGATTTAGAAATGTGTTCCTGTATCCAGTGATGTATTGAAATGAGTGGACCTGAAAGAAAAATGGGAAGGTCTGTGATACAGTAGAAGGCATGAGAAAGCATGATAGTGAAATCGTTAATCTCAATGTTGATCATAATCCCGCTCCTCCCTCCTTTCCCTGTCTCTTTTAAAAATTGTTCCAACTCTAATTTCTTCCAGTTCTGATAAAGGGTCACCGGCCTGAAACATTAACTCTGTTTCTCTCTGCACACATGCTACCAGACCTGCTGAATATTTCCAGCATTTTCTGTGCGCTTTTTCAGAATTTCAGCATCAGCAGCACTTTGCTCTTGTATAGAAAGTTAAATGTTGGACTGATTGAGAGATTCTGTCTCTATGCCTATGGTGTGATCAGCGTGTGTGCATGAGTGTGTGTGTGTGTGTGTGTGTGTGTCTTCCGGTGCCTGTAGTGTGGTTGCGTGTGCCTATCTGTTTGTGTGTGTGTACATGTCTGTCTCTGTGACTCTGTGTGTGTCTGTTTGTATCTGGTGCAGCACTTGGTGTATAAACAGTGTGTGTGTGACTGCATTTGTAAGTCTGGCTCAGTGCCTGGGCTGTGATGTTTGTGTGTGCGAGTGTGTATGTGTGTGTGCATCATGTGTGCGTGTCAGAGAATGTGCGTGTGTGTGAGAGCATGCGTATGCGTGTCTGGCTCAATGTCTGGGTTGTGACGTGAGTGTGTGTGTGAGTGTGTGACATGTACGTGCGTGTGCGTGTGCGTGTGCGTGTGCGTGTGCGTGTGCGTGTGCGTGTGCGTGTGTGTGTGTGTGTGCGCGCGCGTTCCAGTGCCTGTGGTGTGGTTGCGTGTGTCAATCTGTGTGTGTGTGTGTGTGTGTGTGTGTACGTGCGTGTGTGTGTGTGTGAGTGTGTGTTTGGGTGTGTATGCGTGCATGTGTGGCTCATGAGTGGCGTTTTAAGAGTGTGTGTGTGTCTTTGTGCGTGTGTGTGTGTGTGTTTGTGTATGTGTGTGCGTTTCTGTGTGTGTGTGTGCGTGTGTGTGTGCGTGTGTGTGCGTGTGTGTTTCTGTGAATCTGCCTTTGTGTGTGTTCCTGTATGTCATTGGCTGGCTTTTGTTCTGTATCTATTTGTATCTCTATGCTTTTCTGTGTATGAGTCGCTCACGGCCTGCGTTTTTCTGTGTGTTTTTGTGTGTATGTTTGTGTGCGTGTGTGTGTGTCTGTGCGTGTGTACGCTTGTGTTTGGCCTGTTTCTATGTGCCTCAGTGACTGGCGTATAAAGAGTGTGTGTATGCGTGTGCAATTGTGTGTCTATGTGTGTGTGTGTGCATGTCATGGGCTGGCTTTTGTTCTGTGTCTATTTGTGCGTCAAAGTGGATCTGTTTGTATCTGACTCAGTGTGTATGTGTTTATATCAGTGTGTGCATTGAGGTGTGTGTGTGTGCGCGTGCGTGTCTGTTTGTGTGGGTCTGTTTGGATCTGGCTCAGTAAAGGGCGTGTAAAGAGTGTGTGTATGTATATGCATTTGTGTGTGTGTGTGTTTGTGTGTGTGTGTGTGTGTATGTGAGTGTCTGTGTGTGCGTCTCAGGGCATGGGGTGTGTGTGTGTGCTTGCTTATGCGTGTGTTTATCGGTGTTTGGGTGTGTTTCTGTGTGTGCTTGTATCAGGGCCAGTTTTGTGCTTTGTGTCTTCATGTATGTTTGTTTATGCGTGTGAGAGAGGGTGCACGTATGCGTTTGTATCTGTGTTTATGTGTACTTGCATGTGTATGTTTGTTTTTGTGTTTGTGGTTGGGTGGGTATTGATGTTTGGATGTGTGTGTGTGTGTGTGTGTGTGTCCGCCAGTGTGTGGGTTTGTATCAGGCCCTGGGTTGTGATGTATGTCTGCGTATCGGTGCGTGCGCCTCAGTGATTGTGTTGTGTCTGTGTATGTGTGTCTCAGGGCCTAGGCTGGGCAGTATGTGTGTGTGTGTGTGTGTGTGTGCGTGTGTGTGAGTGTGTGTGTGTGTGTGTGTATATCTGGTTCAGTAACGGGGGGGTAATGCATGTCTGTTTCTGTATTTGTGATTATGTGTCATGGCCTGGCTGTGATATGTGTCTCAGTACCTGTGTGTGTGTGTATCTGTCTTTGTGTGTGTGCCTGTATGTCATGGACTGGCTTTATTCTGTGTCCGTTTGTGTCACTATGCTTATGTGTGTATGTGTGTCTCATGCCCTATGCTTTTCTGTGTTTGTGTGTGCATGCTTCTGTTTGGCCTGTTTTTATGTGGCTCAGTGACTGGCGTATAAAGAGTGTGTGTATGTGTGTGAGTGTGGATCTGTTTGTATCTGACTCAGTGTGCATGTGTTTATATCAGTATCTCCGTTGATGTGTGTGTGTGTGTATGCGTATGCGTGCGCCTGTTTGTATCTGGCTCAGTAACTGGCGTGTAGATTGTTTGTGGTGTGTGAGTGTGCATCTCAGGGCATGGGGTGTGTGTGTGTGTGCTTGATTGTGCATGTATTTATCTGTGTTTGGGTGTGATTGTTTGTGTGCTTGTATCAGGGATTGTGTTGTGCTTTGTGTCTGTGTGTGTGAGTGAGAGGGTGCACGTGTGCGTTTGTCAGTGTGTTTGTGTGTACTTGCATGTGTATGTTTGTTTTTGTGTTTGTGGTTGGGTGGTAATTGGTGGGTGGATGTGTGTGTCTCAGGGCATGGGTCTGTGTGTGCTTACTTGTGTGTGTGTCTGTATCAGGGCCTGTATTGTGCTTTGTGTCTTCATGCATGTGTGTTTGTGTGCGTGTGAGAGAGGGTGTACGTGTGCGTTTGTATCTGTGATTGTGTGTACTTGCATGTGTGTGTTAGTTGTTGGGTGGGTATTGGTGGGTGGATGTGTGTGTGTGTGCGTCCGCCAGTGTGAGGGTTTGTCTCAGGCCCTGGGTTGTGATGTATGTCTGTGTATCTGTGTGTGCGCCGTAGTGATTGTGTTGTGTCTGTGTATGTGTGTCTCAGGGACTGCGCTGTGCAGTGTGTCTTCGTATGTGTGTGTGTGTATTGGTGCTTGTGTATGGATGGGTTTGGGTGAATGCGTGTGCATGTCTCAGGACCTGTTAGTGCTTGTGTGTGTTTGTTTCTGCTTGTTTGGGTGAGTGTGGGTTTCTGGATGTGTTGTGTGTCTCAGGGCCTGGGGGGGGGGTGCTGTGGGTCTGTGTGGGTGTGCTGGCGTGCGTTTGTTTCTGTGCTTGTGTGTGCATGTTTGTGCGTGCGTGTGTGTGCGCGCGTGCATCTGGTTCAGTGATTGGGGGGTAAGGCATGTCTGCGCGTGTGTCTGTGATTTTGTGTCATGGCCTGGCTGTGCTATGTGCCTATTTGTGTCTCTTTACTTCTGTGTGTGTGTGTGTGTGTGTGTGTGTGTGTGTGTTTCTGTGTTTCTGTGTATCTGTGCCTGTATGCCATGGGCTGGCTTTATTCTGTTTCCATTTGTGTCAGTATGCCTGTGTGTGTGTGTGTGTGTGTGTGTGTGTATGTTTATTTATTTATTTAGAGATGCAGCACTGAAACAGGCCCTTCGGCCCACCGAGTCTGTGCCGACTAACAACCACACATTGATACTAACCCTGCAACAATCCCATATTCCCTACCACTTACCTACACTATGGGCAATTTATAATGGCCAATTTACCTATTAACCTGCAAGTCTTCGGCTGTGGGAGGAAGCCAGTGCACCCAGCGAAACCCCACGCGGTCATAGGGAGAACTTGCAAACTCCGCACAGGCTGTAACCAGAATTGAACCGGGATCGCTGGAGCTGTGAGGCTGCGGTGCTAACCAAAGCGCTACTGTGCTGCCCATGTGTTTCATGCCCTGTGTTTTCCTGTGCTTGTGTGTGTGTTTCTGTGTATCTGTCTTTGTGTGTGTGTCTTTATGTCATGGGCTGGATTTTACTCTGTGTCTACTTGTGTCACTATGCATGGGTGTGTATGTGTGTCTCAGGGCCTGTGTTTTTCTCTGTGTGTCTGCGTGTATGTTTATGTGCGTGTGTCTGTTTGTATCAGTGCCTGGGTCGATGTGTGTGTGTGTTTGTGTTTGTGGATTTGTGTGTGTGGGAGTGGGTGTGCGTGCATCTGTGTATTAGTGTGGGTCTGTTTTTATCTGGCTCTGTAACTGGCATGTTAAGAGTGTGTGTGTGTGCATTGTGTGTGTATGTGTGTCTTTGTGGATCTGTTTTTATCTGACACAGTGACCTCCGTGCAGAGTGTTTGGGTGTGTGTGTGTGTGTGCGTGTGTGTGCCCGTGTGTGTGTCTGTGTGCGTTTCTGTTTATCTGTCTTTGTGTGTGTGTGCCTGTATGTCATGGGCTGGCCTTTGCTCTTTGTCTATATGTGTCTCTATGCCTGTCTGTGCATGTGTGTCTCAGGGCCTGTGTTTATCTGTGTGTGCTTGTGTGTGAAGGTGCATTCGAGTGCGCGTGTGTGTGTGTGTCTCTCAGAGCCTGGGTTGTGCTGTGCGAGTGGGTGTCTGCGTTTGTCTGTGTGATTGTGTGCATTGGTCTTTGTGTGTATGTCATGGCCTGGTTTGCGCTGTTCGTGAATTCGTGTCTCAGTGTTTCTGTTGTTCTGTACGTGGGTGTGTGTTTGTCTGTGTTTGTGCATGCGTGAATTTGCATGTGGGTTTGACTCGGTGCGAGATTGTGTTTTGTGTTTGTCTAGGTTTCGGTGCTTCTGTTAAGTTCTTTGTGTGTATCTCAGGGACTGGGCCATGCTGTCTGTGCGTGCATGTGTGTGCGTGTATGTGTGCGTGGAGCTGTATGTGTGTGTGTGGATCTGTGTGTGAGTGTGTGTGTGTGCATGTATTTGTGTGTGGATGTGTGTATGCGTGCGTGTATGCTTCTGTGTGTGTACTTGCGTGTTGCTGCTTATGGGTGTGTGTATATGTTTGTGGATGTGTGTGTTTATATGTGTGTATCCGTATATGTTTGTATCAGTGCCCGTGTTAATCTGTGTGTGAGGGTGTGATAGTGTGTGTGTGTATGTGTGTGTGTGTCTCAGGGCCTCCATTGTGTTCTGTATCTGTGTGTCGTGTGTCTGAGTGCACGCATCTCTCACTCAGGGCCTGGGTTCCGCTGTGCAGTGTATTTGTGCTTCAAGACCTCGAATGTGATGTGTGTCTATGTGTGTGTTTGTGTGAGTGTGTGTGTCTGTCATGCCTGTCTTGTGCTCCGTGTCTATTTGTGCCTCTGTGCCTGTTTGTGCATATGTGTGTGTGTGTGTGTGTGTCAGAGCCTGTGTTTTGCTGTGTGTGTTTGTGTGTGTATATTTGTGCATGTGTGCTTGTGCTGGCTTGAGTGCATGTGTTGATATTTGTTTGTGTCTGTGTGTGTGCGTTTGTTTGCGTGTGTGTGTATCTGTGTTTGCGTGTGGTTGGATGTGTCTTACTGCGTGTGCATATGTGTGTGTTTGCATATTTGTTTGCCTCAGGGCCAGGGTTGTGCTCTGTGTTGGTGTATGTCTGTGTAAGTGCACCTCTCACTCAGGGCTTGGGTTCTGCTGTGCAGTGTGCTTGTGTCTCATGACCTCGAATATGTTGTGTCTCTGTGTGCGTGTTTGTGTGTGTGTTTGTGCGTGTGTTTGTGTGTATGCCATGTCTGTCTTGTGTTCTGTGTCTATTTGTGTCTCTGTGCCTGTGTTTATATGTGTGTGTGTGTGTGACTCAGGGCCTGTGTTTTGCTGTGTGTGTTTCTGTGTGTGTGTTTGTGTGCATGTGTGTGTGTATTTTGTGTCTGTATCAGCATATACACCCTACTGAGCCAGCGGTGCTTGAGATAGCTAGGCCATGTTAGACGCATGGAAGATGGAAGGATTCCGAAGGATGCATTGTACAGCGAGCACGACACTGACATCAGACCCACCTGTCCATGTCTCCACTTTAAATACGTCTGCAAATGCGAAAATGTCCTGTGACATTTACCACAAATCGTTGGAGTCAGTTGCCAGTGATCACCAGAGCTGGCGGACAGCCATAAAGACGGAGCTAAAGAATGGCGAGTCGAAGAGAGTTAGCAGTTGGCAGGAAAAAAAAGTCAGAATTTCAAGGAGAGAGCCAACCGTGTAACACCCCCGACAACCAGTTTTACCTGCAGCGCCTTTGGAAGAACCTGTCACTCTAGAATTGGCCTTTATAGCCACTCCAGGCGCTGCTCCACAAACCACTGACCACCTCTAGGTGCTTACCCATTGACTCCCGAGACAAGGAGGTCAAAGAAGAAGATTAAGGACAGTGTGTGTCTCAGGGCCTGTGTTTTGCTGTGTGTGTGTCTGTGCGTGTGTGTTTGTGTGCATGTGTGTGTGCTTTTTGTGTTTGTGTCAGTGTCTGTGTTGATTTACCTGGCAGTGGAGCAGCGGCTGATGGACCAGCGGGGGAACCTGATCCGGAGCGGCGGCAGATTCCTCTGTGTCTCTCAGCACACACTGAGACTCAAAAAATAGGGGAAAAAACTTAGTGAAATCGCGGGAAATTTGGGTAGGTTACAGCTGTTAGTGCATTTAAATTGCTTAAAAATGGGCATCGAATTCTTCAAAAAAAATCTCAAGTGATAAGGTGAGTAGTACCAATTAAATTAGTGTAATTTCTCAAGGAATGGGTAGAGTTTGGAGTAGAACAAGGCCCCTAATGTAATTAGTATTTTTTAAAGGGCGTAACTACATTAATTTAAAGGCAAGTGATGGTTGGAGAGCTAGCACCCATAATATGCTCCTCCTATGCGATGTGGAAAATCAGGGATGCTTTCAGTATCCCGAACAACCATGTGTGCAGGAAGTGTATCCATCTGCAGCAAATGACTCAGCGCATTATGGAGCGAGACCTGCAGGTGGATTCACTGTGCAGCATCCGCGATGCTGATGACGTCGTGGATAGCACGTTTAGAGAAGTGGTCACAATGCAGGTAATGGCAGCACAGGCAGAAAAGGGATGGGTGACCATCAGGCGGAGCAGTAAGCACAGCAGGTAGTATAGAAGTCCCCTGTCGCCATCCTCCTCTCAAACATATATACCGCTTTGGATACTGATGGAGAGGGGGGGGGGGGGGTTAGATGACCACCTAGGACAAATCAGCAACAGTCAAGTTTATGGCACCACGGAGGGCTCTGTTGCTCAGCAATGGAGGAAAATCGGTGGAAAAGCCATAGTGATAGGGGATTCTATTCTAAGGGATGCAGCTAGGCGTTTCTATGGCCACAAACGAGACTCCAGG
Organism: Heterodontus francisci; assembly: GCF_036365525.1. Taxonomy (NCBI): domain Eukaryota; kingdom Metazoa; phylum Chordata; class Chondrichthyes; order Heterodontiformes; family Heterodontidae; genus Heterodontus; species Heterodontus francisci. The sequence goes on from NW_027140794.1 coordinate 5,597,027, forward strand.
ATGGTATGCTGCCTCCCTGGTGCTGGAGTCAAGGATGACTCAGAGCAGATGCAGGACATTCTGAAAGCGGAGGGTCAGCAACCAGAACTCGTGGTTCACATTGGTACTAAAAACATAGACAGATGACGTCCTGCAAAGTGAATAAAGGGAGTTAGGCAGAAGGGTAAAAAGCAGGACCTCTCGGGTTGTAATCATAGGATTACTCCCTGTGCCACGTACTAGTGATGGTAGGAATAGGAGAATAAGGCAAAGTAATGCTTGGCTGAGGAGCTGTTGTAGGCGGGAGGGGTTCAGCTACTTAGAGCATTGGGATCTCTTCTTGTGCAGTGGTTTCCTGTACAAGAGGGACGGGTTCCATATGAACTGGAAGGGGGCCAATATCCTTGCGGGGAGGTTTGCTAGTACAACTCGGGAGGGTTTAAAATAGTCTTGCAGGGGGTGTGGGTCCCAAAGTAGTAGTCTCTCCGATGAGATAGTTGAGGCAAATGTAGAGGTTCAAGCAAGCAACTCCAGTAGTTAGGCAGGGCAGGGGCAGGACAGGGAATGTGGAAGGTCTGGTATGCTAAACTGCATTTACTTTAATGCAAAAAGCCTTACAGGTAAGGCAGATGAATTCAGATCATGGATCAGTACATGGGATTGTGATATTATAGCTATTCCGAAAACGTGGTTGACGGAAGGGCAGAACTGGCAGCTGAACGTTCTGAGGTACCGATGCTTTTAGCGTGACAGAGGAGGAGATAAGAGAGGAGAGGTAGTTGCACAATTTATTAGGGAGGACATCACAGCAGTACTTAGAGAGGATATCCCGAGGGAACGTCCAGCGAGGCCGCATGGGTAGAACATAGAAATGAGAAAGGGTTGATCACTTTGATGGGATGACACTATATGCCCCCCAATAGTCAGAGGGAATTGGAGGAGCATACATGTAGGGACATCACAGATAGGTGTAGGAATTATAGGGCTGTAATAGTAGGTGATTTAACTTCCCTAATATTGACTGGGACTGCCTTAGTGCCAAGGGATCAGATGGGGAAGAATTTGTTAAGTGAATCTAGGATAGATTTCTGAAGCAGTATGTGGATGGCCCTACTAGAGAAGGGGCTACACTCGACCTCCTCTTAGGAAATGAGGATGGGCAGGTGGTTGATGTGTCAGTGGGGGGAGCACTTTGGGACTGGTGACCATAACTCTATTAGCCAAAAGATAGCTATGGAAAAGGATAGAACTGGTCCTCAGGTTGAAGTCCTAAATTGGGGGAAGGCTAATTTCGATGGCATCAGACAGGAAATCGTAAAAGTTGAATGGGAGAGGCTGTTTACAGGTAAAGGGACGTCTGGCAAGTGGGAGGCTTTTAAAAGTGAGATAGGAAAAGTTCAAGGCCGGCATGTTCCTGTTAGATGGAAGAGCAAGGCTGATACATTTAGGGAAACGTGGTTGACGAGGGATATTGAGGGTCTGATCAGGACAAAAAAGGAGACATATTTCAGGTTATAGGCAGCTGGGATCGAGAAAGTCCCTCAAGGAGCAGAGGGAATGCAGGAACACACTTAAGGAGGAAATTAGGAGTGCAAAAAGGGGCCATGAGATTTTCCTGGCCGATAAGGTAAAGGAAAATTTTAAAAGGTTCCATAAGTATCTTAAGAGTAAAAGGGTAGCTAAGGAGAGAGTAGATCCCCTTAAGGAGCAGTGTGGTAATCTATGTGTGGAGCCACGGGAAATGGGCGAGGACTTTAATGAATACTTCTGGTCTGTATTTACCGTGGAGAAGGTCATGGAAGTTAGTTAGTTCAAGGGGAAACACCGATAGCCAGAAGCATATCAGCATGACAAAGGAGGAGGTGTTGGAAGTTTTGAAGCGCATTAAGGTGCATAAATCTCCAGGGCTTGTCCAGGTGAATCCTCGGATGCTGTCGGAAGCAAGAGAGGAGATTGCTGGGGCCCTGGCAGAGATTTTTGTCTCAACTTTAGCCACGGGAGCGGTACCGGAAGACTGGAGGATAGCAAATTTTGTGCCTTTATTTACGATGTTCAGCAAGGATAAGCAAGGGAACTACAGGCCGGTGAGCCTTACATCTGTGGTGGGAAAGTTATTGGAAGGGATTCTGCGAGACAGGATTTATATGCATTTGGAAAGGCAAGGTCTGATTAGGGATAGTCCGCATGGCTTTGTGCGTGGAAAATCTTGTCTTAGGAATCTGATTGAGTTTTTGAGAAGGTGACCAAGAGGATTGACGATGGCAGGGCGATGAACGTTATCTACATGGACTTTAGCAAGGCCTTTGACAATGTTCAGCATGGGATGCTGGTCCAGAAGATTCGAACACATGGGATCCAGGGTGAGCACGCCGATTGGATATAAAATTGGCTTGAAAATAGGATGTAGCTGGTGTTAGTGGAGGGTTATTTTTTCAGATTGGAGGCCGGTGACCAGTGGTGTGCCGCAATGAACGGTACTGGCATCTCTGCTGCTTGTCATGTATATTCATGACTTGGAGTGAATGTTAGGGACATGATTAGTAAGTTTGCAGATGACACCAAAATTGGTGGTTTAGTGGACAGTGAAGAAGGTTGTCTACAACAGGATATAGATAAACTGGCAAAGAGGGCAAGCGATTGGCAAATGGATTTGAACACAGACAAGTGCGAAGTGATCCATTTTGGGAAAATACACCAGGGCAGGACATATACAATGAATGGCAGGGCCCTTGGGAGTGTGGCTGAGTAGAGAGACCTTGGTGTGCAGGTACATAGTTCCCTGAAAGTTGCAACACAGGTAGGTAGGGTGGTGAAGAAGGCGTCTGGCATGCTTGCCTTCATCGGCCGAGGCACTGAGTACAAGAGTTGAGACATCATGTTTCAGTTGTACATAACGTTGGTTAGCCCGCATTGGGAGCACTGTGTGCAGTTCTGGCCGCCACACCACAGGAAAGATGTGATTAATCGAGAAAGGGTGCAGAAAAGATTCACAAGGATGTTGCCTGGTTCGAAGGGCTTAAGTTATAAAGAGGGATTGGATAGGCTGGGTCTGTTTTCCGTCAAGCGAAGGAGGCTCAGAGGGGACATGATGGAGGTATATAAAATTATGAGAGGCATAGATAGGGTAGATATTCAGAATCTGTTTCCCATGGTATGGGTGGCTAAAACTAGAGGGCACAGATTTAAGGTGAGAGGGAGGAGGTTTAAATGGGATCAAAGGGGTATATTTCTCACACAAAGAATAGTGGGTATCTGGAATGAGTTGCCTGAGGAGGTGGTGGAGGCAGGAACAGTAGCAACATTTAAGAGGCATCTGGACAGGTAGTTGAATGAGTAAGGCATAGAGGTATATGGAATTAATGCAGGCTGTTGGGATTATTATAGGCAGGCGTTATGGTCGGAATAGACACGGTGGGCCAAAGGGCATGTTTCTATGCTGTACGACTCCATGACTCTATGAATCAGTGAGCAATTCCTTTATCTCGCCAAGCACTGTCTCTTAGTATGCAAATGTTCTTCCAGCCACTGCTGGTCTCTTCAAACAAGTTATCTTTTCACTCCAGCAACAGTTTAAAATTGTTATTCATATGACAAAAAAAATATGCCTCATTGTTGCCAGGTGGGGTCCCCAGGCCACATCGTTGATTAACAATGCTACCTCTCCACCTTTACATAGCTTCCTATTCTTCTGGAATGTCTATATTCAGGACCAGGATGCCTGGTCCTTTTAAATTACATTAAAGGGGGAGCCTCGTGCTGCTGAATGTATGTTGAGCTGATAGTGACTAACACAGGTGGTCCGTGGACATGCACAGACCAAGTTTCAAAGATGTGCATCCCAGCTTTCAGAACGGCTCATTGACGTCAGTTAAATCCCCGCCTCACACTAGCAGCACACACATGGTGCAACTGGGCTTGAGAACTACCCAGCATGGTGCACTGTACTGGCACATTAGAAGTGGCCAGCTGTGCATTTCTAATCATTTTACAGATCCAGGTTTTTGTAATACTGGCAGCAGTGGCACCATAGAGTAAAAGTGACACCACAGGGATAGAAACTCAATTTAAAAACGAAATTGGAAAAATACTCAAAACCATAGGATTTGCAAGAATATGGGAATTGACAGGGGAATAGGGCTAATTGGAGGAGTTGCGGCCATGGGCCATGGAGCGATTCAAGCAAAGAATGAGAATATTAAAACTGAGGTACTGCAGACCGGGAGTCAATAGATCAGTGAGCACAGGGCTGATGGGTGATCAGGATTTGGTGTGAGATAGAATACAGGCAGCAGAGTTCTTTATGGGCTGTTGTTTATGGAGGTTTATAACTGGCAGGGTGTCCAGGATAGAAGTGTAACAGTCAGGTGTGGATTTAACAAATGCACTGATGAGAGTTTATGCAGCAGATGAGCTGAGGCAGAGGTGGAGACGGGTGATATTACAGAGCTGGTTGTAGGCAGGGTTGGTAATGGAGATAATATGTCAATAAACTCAAGTCAGTGTCTACTGGATGCCAGATGTTGTGAACCGTCTGGTTCAGCCTTAGACATTGGCCAGCGAGGGGCAGCAGATAATGGATAGGGAATGGAGTTTGTTACAGAGACTGAAGGCAATGGATTTGGTCTTCCAAAAACGTAAATGCCAAGAACATTAAATCATTGAAATATGGTTTATAGATCAAATAGTTGGATACAGCGACTTACCAGGAACACCAACAATAGCGAGAATTGGAAAATAAATAGTTTGAATCATCTTCAGTGCATAATAGATCCGAAAATCTAATGGTAGCCATAAGGAATCTGCAGTGACTTGGGCAAACCAAAAGGAAAAACTCCTGCTGCCGATTTTGGTAACATTCCAATCTATTGATCTCAGATTCTGACCCATTGTTGTCACGTTCCAATCTATTGTTCTCAGATTCTGACCCATTGTTGTAACATTCCAATCTATTGTTCTCAGATTCTGACCCATTGTTGTAACATTCCAATCTATTGTTCTCAGATTCTGACCTATTGTTGTAACGTTCCAATCTATTGATCTCAGATTCTGACCCATTGTTGTAACATTCCAATCTATTGTTCTCAGATTCTGATCTATCCGCTCCCTCTCGCTAAAGCCACTGATCCCTGCTCGTGTCGGGGTTGATGCTCCCACTGACAATATGGGATAACATATTGAAGGGAGTCCCTGTATTAATAGAAGAGGGAAAACCTCCAGTGATACAATTAGGGACCATGGAGACTGACATTAATTACAGTCACTGAACAAACATGTTCAGTTCACCACTTTCAATCCAGCACTTTTTGTACTGCAATAAAGTAGACCATTTACCCAGTCTGGATGGGATGTATGAGGGTTGCTGAAGGAAGAAATGGTAGAAATAGCAGAGGCACTGTGCAGAATTATAAAATCCTCCTTGGATATGGAAGTAATGGCAGAGGACTAGAGGGTTGTAAAACACCCTGTTTACAAAAGGAGAGATGGAGTAACTCTGCAACTACTGACCAGTCAGTTTAACATCGGTCGTTTGAAATTTCCAGAAGCCATAACCCTCCATAAAATATATCTTTCTTGTAAAAACATGGGATAATCAATGACAAGCAGCACGGATAGGTTAATGGAAAATCATGTCTGATAATTCTGATCACGTTTGTTGATTACATAGCTGTGAGTGGTGTTGAGGATAGCATGTTCCACGTTGTGTAAATGGACTTTCATAAGGCCTGTGATCAAATGATATTTCATAGACTTGTTATGAACAATGGAACAAATGTATTAATGCTGCAGTGATAGTATGGATATCACACTGACTCAGGGGCATAAAACGGAGAGAAGTGGTGAACAGACATTGTTCAGACTCGGGGAGGGGGAGTATACAGTGCTGTCTGTCAGGAGTAGTACTGAAACCAATACTGTTCCTGACATATATGCAGATATATATATATATATATATATATATATATATATATATATACAGATTTAGATATATAAATTACATAGACGTATATGTAAAAAAAACATAATTTCAACTCTTACTGATGACATCAAACTCATAAATGTAGTAACCGGTGTGAGAGATAGCAGTTGGCTTCAGGGGGACGTAGAAAGTCTGATAGTGAAATAAAAATATGCGTGGAGCATGGAATTTAACACATCGATTTGTGGAAGTGATTATTTCGGGAGAGATAATAAGAGGCGTGAACAGAAACTGAATTGAACCATTTAACAGATGGTACAGGAGCGCAGAGACCTGGGTGTGTATGTGCACAAGTCTCCAATTGTGGCAGCAAAGTTGTGAAAGTTTTAAAAAGGCATACTGGATCCTTAGCTTTATATTTGGAAGCAAAGAATAAAAAATACACACACAGGTACATTCTGCTAAGACTAGAAAAATCATTGGTTAAGCCTCAGCTGGAATGCTGGAATATTGTGTCCCATTCTGGACACCACACTTTTTTAAGGATTTCAAGGCCTTGGAGATGGTGCCTGGGTGATATATTAGAATGGTAACAGGGGTGAGGGACTTCAGTTATGTGGAGAGAAGCGAGGATTGTTCTCTTTAGAGCAGATAAGGTAACGGGAGATTAAATAGAGGGGCTGAAAATCATGATGTGTCTTGATAGAATATAAAAGGAGAAGCTGGTTTCACTGGATGAAGGGTCAGTTACCAGAGAACACAGTTTAATGTTGATTGACAAACAAACACAGGAGAGATGAGGAGATTTTCTTTTCTTGACACAACGAGTGTTTATGATTTGGAATTCACTTCTTGAAAGGGTTGTGAAAGCAGATTTAACAGAAACTTTTAAAAGGGAATTTGATCAATACTAACTGGGTAATTTTCAGGACTGGGAGAAAAGAACAGGGGGGAAGAATAATTGGAAATCTCTGTCAAAGAGCTGGAACTGGTACGATTTGTCAAATAGTATCCTCCTGTGCTGTATTGTTCTCTGTCTGTCTGATAACAAAAACCATTGAGTACCTATCTCATGTGTACAATTGACATTTAGCTGTTTTTAAGCCAGCAATTAATCGTTACTTGTTTTCTGATGAAGACTACAGCAGAAAAGCAAATATAAGGAGCTAGTGAGGTAAATTGTGCTGACAATTTTTTTTATCAGTTTATGACGTCACACTCAGATCAAAGGCCTTGTCTGGTTTCAATCATTCAAACTCATTGATTTTATTCCTATATTATTTCATGTTCATTTGTTCTCACGGTATGGGTGACACTGTAAAGGCCAGAATTACTTTTCTATCCCTGGTTACGATGAAAAAAAGTGGGCATTCATCTTGATCCATAGAAATACGGAAACATAGAAAATCGGAGCAGGAGTAGGCCATTCGGCCCTTTGGGCCTGCTCCGCCATTCAGAAATGATCATGAGTGATCGTCTAATTCAGTACCTTGTTCCAGCTTTCTCTCCATATCCCTTGATCCCGTTGGCATTAAAAATATATCTATCTCCTTCTTGAATATATTTAAAATATTAACTTGACCTCCACTGCCTTCTGCGTCGAGAATTCCACAGGTTCACCACCCTCTGAGTGAAGAAAGTACTCCTAATTCCGGTTCTAAAAGACATACGCCGTACCCTTAGACTTTGACCCAAAATTCTGGACTCCCCAGATATCGGGACATCCTCCCTGCATCTGGCCTGTCTAGTTCTGTTAGAATTTTACAGGTTTCTATGAGATTCCCTCTCGTTCTTCTAAACTCTTGTGAATATAGACTTGTCGATCAAATCTCTCTTCTTAAGTTGATCCTGCCATTCCAGGAATCAGCCTAGTAAATCTTCCTTTCACTCCCTCCATGGCAAAAACATCCTTCCTCAGATAAGGGGAGCAGAACTGCACGCAATACTCCAGATGTGGTCTCAACAAGGCCTTGTATAACTGGAGTAAGACATCCTTGCTCCTGTACTCAAATACTCTTCCAATGAAGACCAATATACCATTCAGCTTCCTAATTGCTTGCTGCACCTGAATACTTGCTTTCAGTACTGGTGTACAAGGATACGAGGTCTCGTTGCACCGCCAGCTGTCTCAATCTATCACCTTTCAGATAATAACCTGCCTTTCTGTTTTTACAACCAAAGTGGATAACCTTACATTTATCCATGTTAAACGGCAACTGCCATACATTTTCACGCTCACCCAACTTGTCCAAGTCATATTGGAGCCTCCTTGCATCCTCCTCACAGCTCAGATCCACCGCCACGCCCCCCCCCCAGCCCCACCCCCAGCTTTGTGTCATCTGAAAACTTGGAAATGTTACATTTAGTTCCCTGACTCAAGTCTTTAATATATATTGTGAATGGCTGGGGCCCAAGCTCTGATCCCTGCGGTACCTCATTGGTCACTGCTGACACTGGAAAAAAAGCGTTTATTCCTACTCTCTGTTTCTTGTCTGTAAACCAACTCACAATCCATGCCAATATATTACCCCAATCCCATGTGCTTTAATTTTTGCCGACTAACCTCTTTTGTGGGGCCTTATCAAAAGCCTTCTGAAAATCCAAATATATCACATCCACTGGTCCCCCCTTATCTATTCTACTGTAACATCCTCATAAAACTCCAGTGGATTTGTTAAGCATGATATCTATTTCGTAAACCCGTGCTGATATTGTCCAATCCCGTTTAAGCGTTCCAGGTGTTCCACGATCAAATGCTTTATAATAGACTCCAGCATTTTATCTACTATTGATGTAAAGCTAACTGGTCTGTAATTCCCTATATTTTATTTCCCTCCTTTTTTAAAGAGTGAGGTTATGTTTTTCACCGTCCAATCTGCAGGAATTGCTCCAGAGTCTATAGAATTTTGGAAGATGACCACCAATGCATCCATTATTTCCAAGGCCACTTATTTTAGTAATCTGGGATGTGGATTATCAGGCCCTGGGAATTTTTCAGCTTTTAAACCCATCAATGTCCTGGACTCGATTATTTTTTTCTTAATGCTGATTTCCTTCAGTTCCTCCCTCTCATCAGACCCTTGCTTTCCTAACATTTCCGGGAGGTTTTGTGTGTCCGCCCTTGTGAAGACCAAATCAAAGTATGTGTTCAATTGTTCTGCCACTGCTTTGTTCCCCAATATAATTTCCCCCATTTCTGGCAGGAGGTGAATTACATTTGCTTTCACTAATCTTTTTCACTTCACATATTTATAGAAGATTTTCCAATCAGTTTTTTCCTGGTTCCCGCAAGTCTACTCTCATACTCTATTTGCCACGCTTAATCAACCGCTTGCACTCCTTTGCTGAATTCTAAACTGCTCCCAATCCTCAGACATTTTCTTTTTCTGGCAATTTTATATGCCTCCTCTTTGGGTCTAATGTTATCCCTAATTTATTTTTTTAGCCACGGTTGAACAACCACTCTGGTTTTATTTTTGTGCCAGACATGATTGAATGGTTGTTGTAATTAATGCACATGTTCTTTAAATATTATCCATTGCCTATCCACCGACAACCCTTTTAGAAAGTTCCCCAATGTACCATGGTCAACTGCGCCTCATACCTTCGTAGTTACCTTCATTTGGATTCAGAATCCCAGTTTCGTATTCAACTATTTCACTCTCCATCTTTATGAAGAATTTTGTCATGTTATGATCGCTCCTCCCCAAGGGACCCCGCAGAACAGTATTGTTAATTAATCCTTTCTCATTTAACAATACCCATTCCGCGATAACCTGTTCTCTCGTTGGTTCCTCAACGTATAGGCGTAAAAAACCGTCATGTACACACTCCAGGAAATCCTCCTGCACAGTATTATTGCTAATTTGGTTTGACAAATTTATATGCAGATTAAATGTACCCATGATTACACTTGCACCCTTATTCAATGCTGAAGGGGGAGAACAAGACAAGGACAATGAACAATGGAGAAGGTCTGATGAACCACAAGTTGTCATGAGTGACAAAAACCAGGCAAGGGTTAAAGTTTCACATCTATTTGCCTTGTTAATGATTGGATAGTATAATGTATACCTGCTTAGAATGTAATAATGTAACCCAGCTGTATACAAGTAGACACAATTTTATAGAGGTAAGAGAATAAGAATGTGTAACAGAAAGATTGGTAAATGGAAAGGAACTGTTATCTGTAAAATGGTATAAGACTGATGTTTTGAAACTCTTCAGGGAATTTATACGCCATCTTGTATGGGTCTCGTCTCCCCTGTATCTTCTTTGGCCTCCTTATCTTGAGATAGAATGGGTAAACGCCTGGAGGTGGTCAGTGGTGTGTGGAGCAGCGCCTGGAGTGGCTATAAAGGCCAATTCTAGAGTGACAGGCTCTTCCACAGGTGCTGCAGAAAAAAATGTTTGTCGGGGCTGTTACACAGTTGGCTCTCCCCTTGTGCCTCTGTCTTTTTTCCTGCCATCTGCTAAGTCCCTTCGAATGGCCACACTTTAGCCCCGCCTTTATGGCTTCCCGCCAGCTCTGGCAAACGCTGGCAACTGACTCCCACGACTTGTGATCAATGTCACAGGACTTCATGTCGCGTTTGCAGACGTCTTTAAAGCGGAGACATGGACGGCCGGTGGGTCTGACACCAGTGGCAAGCTCGCTGTACAATGGGTCTTTGGGGATCCTGCCATCTTCCATGTGGCTCACATGGCCAAGACATCTCAAGCGCCGCTGACTCAGTAGTGTGTACAAGCGAGGGATGTTGGCCGCCTCGAGGACTTCTGTCTTGGAGTTACGGTCCTGCCACCTGATGCCAAGTATTCTCCGGAGGCAGCGAAGATGGGATGCATTGAGACGTCGCTCTTGGCTGACATACGTTGTCCAGGCCTCGCTACCATAGAGCAAGGTACTGAGGACACAGCTTGATCCACTCGGACTTTCGTGTTCCCTGTATATGCTTACAATAAGTGAGTGAACAAAGGAGCTTGAGTCTCTTCTGGCCTACCGTGGAATAAGAGGTTGACTGAACTCACTTTCCATGGAGTAGCCGGCAGGGTACAACCGGTCTTCTGTGAAGGCGTAAGCAATTGTGAGTATTATTTCATTTGAAAGAATACTCTCCTGTTGTAGTTGTCAGACGAGATCGGAGGTCCACAGGGTATGTCAGAAATTTAGACCTGATATTCCCTACCCCATCCCCACCATTTGCCTACCACCTACGTACACTTGGGGCACTTTACAATGGCCAATTTACCTATCAACCTGCAATTCTTTGGATGTGGGATGAAACCGAAGCACCCTGCAGAAACCAACGCGGTCACAGGGAGAACTTGCAAACTCCACAGAGGGAATACCCAGAACCGAACCTGGGTTGCTGGAGTTGTGAGTCTGCAGCGCTAATTACTGCATCACTGTGCCACCCATTCTGCATTGTACCCATTGTTCCATTTTTACAATGTATAGTTTGTGAGAACCTTGAGTCACATTTTGGCTGTGAAATACTTGAACCTGTATGTATTCCTTGCATCGGAACAGGGAGTTTGACACGGATTGTGGTACATTTAATTTTTAACCCATTACAGGAATCAATTTTCTAAGTTGTTTGGAATTGAATGTGTGTGAAAATTATTGGTGCAAATGTTCATTTCAATTTAAGATTGTGCTCCCAGGAATGCAATATAAAATAGATTTGTTTAAAGTTTTAAAGTTTTGTTTTTATTTTAAAAGTTGTTTTGGAAACTGTAAAACGGCAATGAACAATTTTCTATGAGATAAGCTTCAGCTTGAAAGTCTGAAGATGTCTGGCAAAAATCCAATTTGAAGTTTAAAACACTGCTTTAGTTGGACCAACGTTTAAAATCTGCTATTGCTTTATTTTGCCGTTTAAATTTGAAGACATGTTTTACTGACCGTTTTAAAGTAGCCAATGTCAGGAATTAAATATTGTTTTTTGGGAGAGAAGGATAAGAAAAGGAGATATGGGAAAGAGTAAAGTTGTGTAAGAAGGTGGTGTTAAATCTTTTGTTGTAAGAATGTTAAATAACATTTTTTTTACTTTCTGGTTTTATTACTGTCATTTGAAAAGGCGTCTGAAGAAAGAACAGGAAAAATAACGTCTACCTATCTTAAAAAAAAGAGCACATGTTATTCTGTTGTGTGTGTAGTTAGTAAGTATTATAAGTTAATAATCTCAACAAAGTTCATACTATTAAGGTTAACTAACCTGTTAAGTTGAGAAAAAACCTTTTAAGTATTTATAGCTGTGAATTAGAATTTGGAATCATTTTGGTTGTATAAAAATGTATAAAAAACAAAGTTTATTTGGGGTGATATGAAATGGAACATTAATAAAGTCTGTCACTCCAGCAACAATCTGAGATGTCGAAATCCAGTGTAATTTAGCAAGTTACTTTGAAGAAATAAAAATGTCATCTAGGATAGAGGGGGGAAAATATGGCAATGCCTGGAATCAAATGGGAATGTTTGATTTCTATTTTGAAGTATTATGACTGTACAGTTTATCTAGGGCTCATGAATGAAATAGAATTATAATTAATGGGAATTGGCATTTATATCGGGCTGATGCAAGATTTAATACAGGAATTCTGAGGATGAAATAAAAGTTACACATCCCGTATCATCCTCAAAGTTATGGTAGAAAGAATGAAGAGGACTTTTAAAACCTCGATAGCTAAAGCAATACCAGAAACAGGGAACAGCTGGACAACAGTTTTACCCAGCATTCTGATGTGCCTACGGGCCACCCCAAATAAGAGGACAGGATTTACTCCATTTGGGCTGATGACAGGACGGGAAACACAGTTACCAGAAGGAATAATGGTCGAATGGACACAGGCCTGCTTAAAGGCAGAATCTGAGAGTAGGTCAGAGAAATAAGTAAATTGCTGCACAAGCTCTGACAAGAGGTTAAGGAACGACAGGCAGCTAAGGACATAGAATTGCATCATCAGCTGGAAAAAACAGAAGGTTCCACAGGTCGTGATAAGGTAATGGTCAGATTGAGTCCAGAACGTGGCGGACTTCAACCCCCATGGCATGGACCACATGAGGTCATTATGACAGGTGATATGTGTGTGCTCATAGAATTGAAAACGGGAAGTAAATGGAAACATTATGCACGGTTGAAACTGTATATAGAAACCTAGAAATCTGATGGCGACCCGGGCGATGGGAGCTGATGTTAATATCGTTGCAGGTATCTCCTTATCCTGAGCGGATCGGTAGTGACGTGGGAGGCATCGACTGTACATGTGCACGGCAACACCTGCCTGCACCCAAGACAATACGCTCCGCTCCCCAGAGGAGGTAATGGGTAAAGCAGCCGAATACCTGGATTACGGATCAAGTCACCACCCAGACACACCAGAGAAGAGTCTGGGAACCAAACCGTAAATGTTTCCAAAATAATGTGATGGGGTTGGGTAAATGGTATTATGGGTGTCGAACAAATAACGCAAACAGCACCATCGTTCATGAAGTAAACATCACAGCCGGAAGGAATGATCTGCCCCCACTTCGTTTGGGAACCGGATCTTGATGGCCAGTATTGTCAGGAAGTGTGTAAATATGTGATAAATAGGCATGAATGTTATGTTACACAATATTATAATTTGAGTACTTGTGAGTATCAAAGGCAAACTCGCTGTCCAAGAACGACAACCCTCTCCCCCACCCCTTCCAGACGGGATAGTTAGGGTAGGGAAGTCCAAACCCCTGTTGCATGACGTTACCATGGCTTCTCTGGAAGTGATTTACAATATCACGAAACTGGTGACGATATCAGAAGGACCGTGTGGGGATCACCAGAGTTCAATCAGATGAGCTAAATACCAATTAGGACAGCTCATTGGGGATTACAAGTCTCGAATTTCCCCAGGAATTAGGAGACGGGAAAAATGGACAAGGAGTTTGGTGTCAGACATAGGGGGACTGTTTGGAAGCACATATTCAGTAATAAACTCTGCTCAGATCCATGAAGTAAACAATTACGAGTAGCTGCTGACACATCCAAAATACTGTGGTACAATGCGTCCGGGACAGAATATGCTCTGACTGATACTGGGATACAAGGCAAAAGACTAGTGAGAGCCATAAATATTACCAAGCAAGGGCTAGTAGATAATGTCGACTCACAAAGCAGGGGAAGGGTGCGTGACATGTTAGCCCTAGATTTGATCGAGGGAATAAACTCGGATATAGCAGACATCAGGTTTGGAAACGTCCCCGGACACTTGTTTGAATCGATCGATCAACTGAATCTCAGAAACCTACACTCGACCCCAGAGTGGAGGAGCGTACGGGGCAATTAAATTCCTAGTGATAATACCCCAAGAGTATCATCCGGGAGCCTCCTTTAACATCAGCTATCGCTTTGAGTCATTGAGAGTAGAAAGGGATGGTTCGGTATAGCGTGCAGGATCCCATGGGTACCTCTCTTATGTTAACTCCACGATTTGGATGAGTCCCAAAGATGTACTTGTCGTACCCTAGAGTTCATGACCAACTGCAGCAAAATCACGCTCGACATGCTCCCTATCCAGGATGCATTGAACACAGTTCAGATGTCCTCATGCAACGGTGTCTTATGACAATCGAGGATAAAATGGTATTGGGAGGATTTAAATTCTTAGCTAACACCAGTTTTTGCATGCAAGTGACTAACTCCCTTATATTAGGGGACTCTCACCTGCCCAGGCAAACAACAGGATACGTATTTAGCCTCTGGTTGGATGATACATCATTTACGAATGAAACCCCAGGCAGGGTAGCGCGATTGGCCATGCAGCAGGCCACAAAGATAGCACATCAGTATACCCGGGCATTGAGAGAACAAAACATACGGGAGCGCATCCAAGTAGACCTGGCCACTAGATCAGCAACACAATTGGCTAGGTTGGCCTCAGCCTACTCTACAACAGTGTGATGACAAATTAGTGGGAAATCCTTCGCGTGGTAAAGACAATTTTCAGATTGACGGTATTGGTATGGACCATTTGTCTGTGCCACTACCAGCGAAAGCCCTAAAAGAATATAAAATGGCATTCCGAGGATATGTTCCGGTACCCAACATGTGCACACAAAGAAGGAATACAGGGATTAGAGGAAAGGCTAAACTACACAGTTTAGTAGTTTCGGATTCCTCCAGGAGTCTGGACGACTGGCCATCCGAAGGACAAGCGGAGAAATTCTCAACGCTGGCGTTTGGCCAAATTGGGCGGAGCCAAGGCCCTTAAGGTGGGAGGAGGGCGAAAGGGGGAGGAAAAGACAAGGACAGCGAACAAAGGAGAAGGCCTGATGGCCCACAAGCTATCATGAGTGACAAAAAACAGTCAAGAGTCAAAGTTTCATGTTTAGGTGCCTTGCTTATGATTGGATAGCATAATGTATACCTGCTTAGAATGTAATAGGGTAACCTAGGTATGTATTAATAAACACAATTGGGTAGAGATAAAAGAGTCAGAATGCGTAACCGAATGATTGGCAAATGCAAATGAACTATTATCTGTAAAACGGTTTAAGAACGATGTTTCAAAACCACTCGGTAAGTTTGTATGCCATCTTGCATGGATGCGATCTCCCCTGCATATGCTGGCAATAAAACAGTGAACAGCGGAATTTGAGTCTCATCTAGTCTATCGCCGAATCAGGGGGTGGCTGAACTCCCTTTCAATGTAGCTTCTCATGGTTTCTCACGAATGACTTCAATATCCACTTTGTAAGAATGGTTATTCCCTATTCTGCATCGTGGATTAACATGACTGTGTCACATTGAAAGGCCACGTCGAAAGTAATCAAAGCTTTAAACCACTTTAAAACTCAAGGGCAGAAATCCAACAGAAACACGTGTAACCGAGGCATCGAGCCCCAGGCTCCTTGAGAGAAAATTCACCCCAGTGTTAAAAAACAGACAGAAAAGTACAGAGAGCCATTGGATGCTGTTTCAGGGTGCATGCCTCTGTCCGAGTAAGAGGAATAACGTGCCCAATAATATTCCTCATCCTAAAACTCTCTCATGCCCTTTGCATCTTGTCATTACAGTTTACAAAGTAAAATAAATGTCCCCATGAGGAGGAGGAAACATAAATTGGATAAAATCAAAGCAAGAGATTCATAAGAAAAGGTAGCGCAACATCCCAGAGCTTCCTTTCTCATTTCCACTGACATTTTCCCAGAAACATCCCATTGCAAACAAATCCCACTGAGAAAGGAAATGATTGAACGTGATCAAGATTGAGACATAGAGATATTTAGAGCGCACAACCCACACACACCAGATTGAAAGAGATGTCTATTCCCCTGAAGAGAGGGAGAGAGGGTGGTTTGGGATTGGGACTGAGCCCCTCCTACGCAGAAACACCCCAGGTCAGCAGTGTACGTTAGCTCCTATGTCTGTAACACGTTGGGATGTCTCTCAAACTGTTTCTTGGCATCCTGCCACTGGCACGTTAATGCATGAAAATCCAAGATTTTTTCCCTTCTTTTCAGGTGTTAAGTAATGCGAGCTTCAGCATTTCATGGGAACCAACGCCCCTCCAAATTTTTCTTCCCCTTCATTTCCCTCTGCCCCATCTTTTCTTCTAATCTCACCCGTTTCCATGTATTCACTTTACCCTCTGACCTTCCAATCTCCAGCAAGTAACAAACTGTCTTTAACAAAGGACTCAGTTTTATGCCCTAAGGCCCCCACCTGAATGAATTTAACGGTCGGCATGACGTTGAGCTCATCCTTAATTGCCTTCGCCTCTGGGCTCACTTCTTTGGTCAGGAGTCCTCCACCGACCAGCGGGCCCCGTTACCTGCCTCCAGTATTCTCCCTCCACCTGAACGCCTCCCTCTGGCCTATTACCTGCTCTTGATGTTTTCATTGAGGTCTGTAGGCGTGATATCGGTCATATTAACTTCACCACTGCAGTCACTCTCTTTAATCTGTCTGCCTCTAAATTTGCTCACTCCGTTCTCTCAGATCTAACGCCGACACTGTGATCAAACCTTCTGCCAAGTGTGGTGCTGTTGTTGTCTGGTGCACCAACCTTGACCTTGCAGAGGCTGAGCATCAACTCTCAGACACTGCTTCCTACCTTCCCCTGGACCATGACCTCACCACCGAAAATTGAGCTGCTGTCCATAGGATTGTGACCCACCTCATGTCCTCTGGAAATCTTCCATCTACCTCTTGCAACCTTATAGTCCCGCCGCCCCAGGCAGCCCACTTTTACCACCTCCAAAAATCCACAAACAGGACTGTCCTGGCAGACCCATCGTTTCAGCTTGTTCCTGCCCCACTGAACTTTTTTCTTTCTATCTTGACTCTATCTTTTCTCCCCTGGCGCAGTCTCTTCCCACCTACATCAGTGACTCTTCTGACGCCCGACATCATTTTGACAATTTCCTGTTTCCTGGCCCTAACCACCTCTTCTTCACTATGGACGTCCAATCTCTCTACACATCCATCCCCAACAGAACGGTTTGAGAGCTCTCTGCTTCTTCCTTGAACAAAGACGCAACCAGTCCCTATCTACCTTCACCGTACTCCGCCTGGCTGAACTTGTTCTCACATTGAACAACTTCTCCTTGAAGTCCACTCACTTTCTTCAAGTAAAAGGTGTTGCTAAGGTTACCTGCATGGGTCCTAGTTTTGCCTCTCTATTTGTGGGGTACGTCGAACATTCCTTGTTTCAGTCCTACTCAGGATCCCTCCCTCACATTTTATTTTGCACTGTATTGATGATTGTATCCATTACACTTCCTGTTCTGACACGTACAGGAACATCTCACCAACTTTGCTTTTAATGTCCATCCGTCTCTCACCGTTGACCACGCTTCCTCACACCCGACATCCTGTAACGATTCCATTCCACTCTCCCTGTTTCTCCGTCTCTGACACATCTGGTATGATGGTGCAACCTTCCACAACAGCGCTCCTTCCTCTTTCATCAACCGAGGATTCCCCTTCAATGCGGTTGATGATGCCCTCAACTATTTCCCATGTTTCTGCCCTTACCCTTTACCCTCCCTCCCAGAACCAGGACAGGTTTCTCTTTTCCTCACTTTCCAGCCCACCAAGCCCTCGCTTCCAAAGGGTCATCCTCCGCCATTTCTGCCACGTCCAGCGTGATGCCACAACCAAACACATGCTCCCTCCCCTGTCAGCATTCCGAAAGGATTGATCCCTCCGTGATCCCCTGATCCACTCCTCCATTCCTTCGATACATTGTCCCCTTTCCACGGCACCTTCCCATGCAATTGCAGAAGTTATAATACAAACGACTTTACCTCCTGTCTGTGCACCATCCAAGGCCTCAAATTCTCCTTTCAGGTGAAGCAGCGATTTACTTTTGCTTCCTTCAATATAGTGCACTGTGTTCTGTGCTCGTAATACGGTCTCCTCTACATTGGGGAGACCAAACGTAGATTGGGTTATGGCTTTGTCGAAAACCTCCACTCATTCCAAAAGTGTGACGCCGAGATTCCAGTTGTTTGCCATATCAACACACCATTATGATCTCCTGCCCATATTTCTGTCCATGGTCTGCTGCAGTATTCCAGCGAACATCAACACAAGCTCGAGAGGCAGCACCTCACTTTTCAATTAGGCACGCTACAGCCTTGCAGACTCAACATTGATTGCAACAATTTCACAGAACAACTGACCTTTTTTAATTTTTGTTTAACATTTATTTATTTAAGTTATTTTATTTTATTTTTTAACCATGTGCCCGTTTACCATGCAGTGTTTCTGGACAGAACTGCTCATTTCTCTGGGTTAATGCTTTCTCTTTCACCATGGCCTTTGCCCGATGACAGCTTTGTTATTTAATCTCTCCGGCCCTCTACCCTATTACACATCTTATCTTTTGTTCTCTTGACCAACCACTCCCCCACGCCCCCTACACACTTCACTTGCTGAAAGGCTAATATTTTTCTAACCTTTGCCTCTTCTGATGAAAGATCACTTACTTGAAACGTAAACTCTGCTCTCTCTCTACATATGCCGCCCGACCTGATGAATATTTCCAGCACTTTCTGATTTCATCCCATCCTATACAATCTGTTTACAATGCACTACATCTATGACTACTCTGTGCCACATACTCTAGACCACAGCTAGGAAAATGTACAGTACTGGTCACCACAATACACTAAGCATGAGATCAAATTAGAGATGGCACAGAGGTGATTTACAGAGGATGTTGCTGTAACTGGAGAATTTCAACGATGATGGAAGATTGGCTAGACTGAGGATGTTGTGTTTTGAATAGAGACGATGAGGGGGAGATTTAATTAAATTGTGCATAATTATGAAGGCCCTACACAGAGTGAATAGGAAGGACATGTTTCCCTCAACAGAGAAGTCAGTAATCAGGGGAGATAGACTTAAAGCAATTGGTGGAAGGATTGGAGGGAGGTTAAGGAGAAATATTTTCACCCAGAGGTTGATGAGTACCTGGAACTCATTGCCTGAAAGGGTGGTCGAGGCAGAAACCCTCATTCCATTTTAAAAATAAGACACTTGGATATGCACTTAATGTGACGTAACTTACAGGACTATGGACCACGAGCTGGAAGGTGGGATTAGATGAAATAGCCCGCTTGTGGCTGGCACAGACATGATGGGCAGAATGGCCTCCTCCTGTACTGTAAACTTGAATGATCCTATATTTCCATGCTGTATTAATTTGGTGTGTTGTACTAGTTTGAGGAGCTGTCTTACTTTGAGGTGTTGTGCTAATTTGAGGTAGTTGCTTGAGATACTGTATTAATAGGAAGTGCCCCATTCGCTTGAGGGGTTGGATTTGAATGTGAGGGGCCGCATTTGCGTCAAGTGTGGTATTAGGATCAGGACATAATTAGCTTCAGTTGACCTATTATTCGGAGTTGTATTTGTTTGAGATGCCGCTTCAATCGCAGGGACTGCACGAGTTTGAAAGTTTGTTTTGGTTGAAGGGGCTGTAACAGCCCTGTAACAGGTTGTATCTATTGAATCTTCTGTATTACCTGAGTTGTTCCATTGGTGCAAAACGTTGCATTAGATTGAGGTGCTGTATTAGATTGAGATGTGTCCGTTTGTTGTGTGGATTAGGGTATCATACTATATTCGTTGAATTCCGTAATGCATAGTCATAAATAACCCACTTTAATAATGCAACTGAATGTCCAGAGTTAAACGGAACACCACATCTCAGAGTGCAGTGGAGCAGCCGTAAGAGAGGCATTCTAACTTCTGGAATATAAGTATTCAGTGGTCGCAGCCGAGGGGAGACAGTGGAATAGTGGCAATATCACTGGAATAGTAATCCAGAGCCCACGCTAATGCTCTGGGGACCTTGTGTTCGAATCCCACCACGGCAGATGGTGACATTTGAATTAAATTAATAAATCTGGAATTGAAAGCTTTTGTAATGGTGTCCATGGTACCATCGTCTGCTGTCCATTGTCGGTTGTTGTAAAAAATATATGGCTCACTGATATCCTGACCTGGTCTGGCCTACATGTGAGTCCAGACCCAAAACGATGTGGTTGTCTCTTAAATTGCCTAGCAAGCCACTCAGTTCATGGTAAATTAGGGATGAACTATACATATTAGCCGAGTCAGTGACGCCTGCATCCCACAAATGAATACAAAAATAAAACATGAGATCTAGTGATGGAATTGATGGTGTTTGAAAGAACAACCTCATTGCTGGGAGAATACGTGTTCAAAATGTTATTAGGTAATTAATGTGACAAGAATTGTCCACTCTTTACAGCTTTCCCAATCAGATATATATCAAGTGCTCCACTATGGTTACTGTCCCACACTCAGTACAACTCTTCAGTGACTGACACTGGGGCTTTGTGAGCCACACACTGTTCACTTCTTCATAATTATATTCTATCACAACAGAGACTTTACTTGATTTTGTAATCTGTTAGTTCGATTAAAAAATAAAGAAAAACAATTTGAACGATGTTGCAACTTCAATATCCCCAAGGAGATCCCACAGGGTATAAATTGTTGGCTCTGGAAATGTTTAGACTAAGAGTTTAAGACAGAGCGGTTTCCTGCAGCATAAAGGGACACAACATTTCACACAGAAAATGAGGGAAACATTTTACTAAACAGGAAATTATATTACCTGATCCTTGCTGGCATTGGTGTTCCAGGTAAGAGACGATCAACATTGAAGTTGTGTAAGTCTGTGTGTGAACTGCTGTCTGGTATTATGGGTTGACTGATAGCGTTACGTGGTGATTTAATAATCGCTGTTATGCAGAAAACCCGATAAGTAACATATGACTTTATTAACTCAAATATCTTGAATTATCTCTGTAGATTTGTTCAAAATCTTGGTAACACACAGGCATTCCAAATTATCAAGCTATTGCCTTCAGGTGAATATCTTGTTCTGTTAAATTAAACAAACGGAAGGCAAATTTCTCAGTAAAGATAGTATTTGCAGTATCAGTCAGTGTAAAATCATAATAAATGTGGGTCACTAAACAATGTGCAGCACCTGACCACAGCGACCATGTATTAATGGGAATATATGTCAATACAGAATTGCAGTGTGTGTGGGTCAGCAACAGGACTGGAATACCTGATCGCAGTGGACATGTGCTTCTGAGAATTTCTCTCACTATGGCATTGCACTGAATTTGGCTCACGAACCACATTGGAACACATGACACAACTGGCAATATATCACTGCGAACATCTATTCATGTAGATTTGTACTTTGTGTGGTCACCAACCGGTGAGAACACAAGATTACAGTGGTCATGAATTATTGGGAGTGTCTGTCACTGTATACTTGCACTGACTGTGGGTCACTAACCAGAAGGAAACACCTGACACTGCAGATAATGCATTAGTGGGATCATATGTCAATGCAGATTTGTACCATGTGTGGCTCACAAACCAGAGTGGAACAACTAATCCCAACGAGCATCTGTCATAAGGAGTATCCGTCACTGTAGAATTGTACTGAGCTTGGGTCATTAGTCAGGGAGGAACACATGATCCCAATGGTTATGTTTTCCTGGCAGTATCTTTCACGACAAACTTGCTCTCAGTGTGGGTGTCTCTATCCAGAATGGAAGACCTGACCACAGTGACCAGGTATTACTGGAAGTATCTGTCTGTGCACTGAGTTTGATCTCATCCCAGATTTATACACATGAACCATGGAGTTAAACACCTAAACGAGGGACCATGTATTACTGAGAGTAGCTGCCACAGTAGAATTTTACTCAATGTTCGACACTGACCAATGTGGAACAGCGAATCCCTGTGCGCATTTATTACTGTGGATATGTTTTACTGAAGAACTGTACTGAGTTTTTGTCACTAAACGGAGAAGAACAGCTGATCACATTGACAATATAGAACATGGAACAGTAAAGCACAGTGCAGGCATTTGGCCCACGATGTTGTGCCGACACTTTAACCTACTCTAAGATCAAACTACCTGCATACCCTTCATTCTACTATCATCCATGCACCTATCCAAGAGTCGCTTAAATGTCCCTAATGTATCTGCTTCTACTACCACCGCTGGCAGTGCATTCCACGTACCCAGCACTCTCTGTGCAAATAACCTACCTCTGACATCTCCCCGAAACCTACCTCCAATCACCTTAAAATTATGCCCCCTGGTGATAGCCCTTTCCGCCCTGGGAAAAAGTCTCTGGCTATCCACTCTATCTATGCCTCTCATCATCTTGTACCCCTCTATCAAGTCACCTCTCATCCTTCTTCGCTCCAATGAGAAAAGCCCTAGCTCCCTCAAGCATCCTTCGTATGTCCTCCAGTCCAGGCAGCATACTGGTAAATCTCCTCTGCACCCTTTCTAAAGCTTCCACATCCTTCCTATAATGAGGCGACCAGAATGGAACACAATATTCCAAGTGTGGTCAAACCAGGGCTTTATACAGCTGCAGCATAACCTCGCGGCACTTAAACTCAATCCCCCTGTTAATGAAAGCCAACACACCATACGCCTTCTTAACAAACCTATCAACTTGGGTGGCAACTTTGAGCGATCTATGGACGTGGACCCCAAGATCCCTCTGTTCCTCCACACTGCCAAGAATCCTGTCTTTAAGCCTGTAATCTGCATTCAAATTCGACGTTCCAAAATGAATCACTTCACACTTTTCCAGGTTGAACTCCATCTGCCACTTCTCAGCCCAGCTCTGCATCCTGTCAATGTCCCGTTGCAACCTACAACAGCCCTGCCCACTATCCACAATTCCAGCAACCTTTGTGTCATCGGCAAACTTGCTAACCCAGCCTTCCTTTTCCTCATCCAAGTCATTTATTAAAATCACAAAGAGCAGAGGTCCCAGAACAGATCCTTGCCGAACACCACTGGTCACCGAGCTCCAGGCTGAATACTTTCCATCTACAACCACCCTCTGTCTTCTATGGGCCAGCCAATTCTGTATCCAGACAGCCAAATTTCCCTGGATCCCATGCCTCCTAACTTTCTGAATGAGCCGACCATGGGGAACCTTATCAAACGCCTTGCTAAAAATCCATATCCACCACCTCCACTGCTCTTCCTTCAGCAGTGTGTTTTGTCACATCCTCAACGAATTCAATAAGGCTTGTGAGGCATGACCTGCCCCTCACAAAGCCATTCCTACTTGAGGGGAGTATATATTGCAGGGCGTATCTGACAATGTATAATTGCACTGTGTGTGGGTCACCAACTGGAGTGAAACGCTTGACACCCGTGATCATGTATCATTGGGAATACCTGTCACTGCAGAATATTTGTGTGTGTGGGTTACCAAACGGGGTTGAACACCTGACCATAGTGACCAGGTATTACCAGAAGTATCAGTTACTATCGAATTGTCCTTAGTTTGCATCACTGACAGGAGTGGATCACCTGATCCCAGTCATCTTGTGTCACTGGGGATATCGTTAGTACAGAATTGAACGGAGTTTGAGTCTCTTACAAAAGCTGTACACGTGATCCCAGAGGCTCTGTATATCTGGAAGTATCTTTCACTGCAGAATTCTGCTGAATGGCTGTGTCACGAACTAGGATGGACGACTGACCACAGTGATCAGGTATTAATAGGTGTAGCTGTCACTGTGGAACTGTACTGAGTGTGGATCACTAACTGGAGTGCAACAGCTGATCACATTGAATTATTTTAATATTTTAATTATTTTATTTTTCACTGCCGGTATGTTCTGTGTGTGCAGCACGAAACGAAGCAGAACAGATAATCACTGGGAGAATCTATGAATGTGGAATTGCCTTGTGTGTGCATCAGAAACCGGTGTGGGACACTTGAACCCAGTGGTCAAGCATTACTCGGAGTATCTGTTACTGTAGAATTGCACTGAGAGTGGGTCACGAACTGCAGAGGAACAACTGATCTCCCTGGCCAAGTACGATTGAAAGTGATGGTCACTGGATAATGTTATTCTGTGTGAGTCACTAACCAGAGAGCAACACATTATCGCAATGTCCATGTATTATTGAGAGTAGCTGTCTCGGTGGAATTGTACTAAGTGTGGGTCACTAACCGGTGAGAAACACCTAATCCCAGTGACCATATATTACTAGGAGTATTGGTCACTGTAGAACTGTACTGCGTGTGAGTCAAGAACCAGAGTGAAACACCTTAGCACAGTGGCCTGTACTGCTGGGACCATCTGTCACTGAAGAATTGTAATGAGTGTGGGTTACTAACCGGAGTCGAACACCTGAACCCAGTGGCATTGTAATACTAGGTGTATCTGTCAATGTAGAATTTCAGTTAGTGTCTGTAACTAAGCAGAGTGAAACGCCTGATCCCAGTGACCATGTATTACTGGAAGTAGCTGTTGCTGTGAATTTTACTGCGATGAGGGTCACTAAGTTAAGTAGAATACCTGATCCCATTGACCATGTATTAATGAACATGCCCGCCACTGTAGAATTTTAGTGACTGTTGGTGACTAACCAGATTGAAACACCTGACTCCAGTGGCCATTTATCTTCGCACCATCTCTCACTGCAGAACTGCACTGCGTGTTGGTCACTAACCGGAGAGGAACATCTGATCTCAGTGACCATGTATTACTGGGAGTATTTGTCACGGTAAAAAAAATTGAGTGTATGTCAATTACCATTATTGGTGCTAAAATCCTGACCTTACTGTCTGGATCAGACACAGAGAATGTTTTACCAGTTACTTTACCGTTTTTTTCTTTTTTCTTCTCCTTCATTTAGTTAATTTACTGGCGATTGGCTTGCTGTCCCGGGGAAAGTGCGGACTCTCCACCTGCACCACTCGCTACCTGGTGGCCATGGCAATGGCGTATCTTCTGGTCATTATCTCTGAAGTCATCCTGTGGCGGATCAGTTATTATTATTTCCCGGGATCTTTCCTGGACATCACGCCTGTGTGTAGTGTTATTGCTGTCCTAAGTCGTGCAGCCACAGACTGCTCTGTCTGGTTCACTGTCACTTTCTCCTTTGATCGATTTGTGGCTATTTGTTGCCAGAAGCTAAAAACAAAATATTGCACCAAGACAACTGCAGCTGTGGTTCTCGCGACAAGCTGCATTGTTCTCTGTTTAAAAAACGTTCCCTTCTACTTTATATTTGAATCGAGAGAGATAATTGACAACGTGCCGTGGGACTGTTATCGAAATCCAAGCTATTATACTGCACCCGGATGGGTGGGATTTGACTGGTTTGCTGTGGTTTTAACTCCATTGCTCCCATTCACTTTAGTCTTGTTGCTCAACGCTCTGACAATCAGACACGTTTTAGTGGCCAGTCGAGTCTGGAAGGGACTGAAGTGTCAGAGCAGGGTAGAAAATCACACTGATCCAGAGATGGAGAGCAGAAGGAAGTCTATGATTTTACTCTTCAGCATATCTGGCAGCTTCATACTTCTGTGGTTGGTGTATGTTATGGATTTCTTATATTATAACATTGCAGGAACAGATCATAGCGATTACACCGATTCTGAATACATATTCGGAGAATTTGGGTTTATGTTGCGGACTTTAAGTTGCTGCATAAACACGTTTATTTATATGGCGATTCAGTCGAAATTCAGAGAGCAGGTCAAAAATGCAATGAAATATCCAGTTGTATCAATTATTCAATTAATGAACAAGGAAAACAACTGAGAGCAATCCAGAGGCCGGCCCCAGTGTTTCCATTTATGAATGTGACATTAATCTCTATACTTATATTAACTGAATGACATCAGGAGTCACGAAGATCCAGCGGGTAAGGGACATGACGAGATCACCAGACTAGAAGAAGGAAAAGGCCAGGAGGAGTGAAAAGCACAAAAGAACTGGCAGTGCTCTGCATTTTGGCTGACAGTTGGAGGACTGAATGAACACTGGCAGGAGGAGTCACACACGCCAAAGAGCAGTGGGCCAAAGGGATGTTTTGAGCTATGGAGGAGCGGACTTAAGGAATGGCGGAGGGAGAATGGAAACAAGTAGAGATTCAGAGCACCACTGCAAAAGCAAAATGCTGCAGATTCTGGAAATCTTCTTGTGAATAGATTGTTTTTTTTTTGGAAACACTATATTGTGGCTGTCTCCTTTCATATTGCCTCCCCACCAACATTTCTGATCACTGTCATCTCTCTCTCTCCCTCCACAACTCAAAGGGTGGGGCTGATGGGGGCTTCCATTCTGGAAAAAAACACTATTGGCCTCAGTTGGGGAGACGGGGCTGGGGCGAGGGAATTGGTTCGGTCTGGGCACAGGATTCAACATCCCTAACTCCTCAGCTTGGCGTCTGCTTGGATCAATGTAACCAAGACATTTCCTGGTCCGCAGGTTAGCTGATATTGATAACGGTTCTCTCTCCTTAGGTTCTGTCCCTCTCTCCTTCAAATCTGTCATCAACAGCCTGCCTTCCAGAAAACAACTCATGTCGCCTCTGTCCATACAAACGACCTCCCTATCTCCAACCTCCCCTTCCTGTTTAAAGTGCTTTAACAAGCTATAGACTCTCAAATTCGTTCCTATTTTTCCTGGAACTGCAAGTTTGAATTCTTCTGGTCATGTGTTCACCACTTTGACTGTACTGAAGCGGCTCACATCAAAGTCACAAATGACATCCCATGTGATACTGAAAAATTTAATCCTCCCCCCCCCCCCCCCGCCCCGCCACGTCCTTCTCGACCTGGCGGCAGCCACGGTTGACCACACCATCCTCCTCCAACGCCTCTCCACTGCGTCCAGTTGGGTGGGACTGCACTCACCTGGTTCCATTCTTAACTCTCCAGTCGGAGATAGATAATCACCTTCAAAATCCTCTGTTCCTGCTCCTGCACTTTTACCTCTGTTGTTCCCCGAGGATCGATCCTTGACCCCTCGTATTTTTAAAATACATACTGCCCCTCAATGACATCATCTAAGAGCACAGCATGAATTTTCATATGTATACTGACGGCACCCAGCACTACATTGGCAAACCACACTCGACTCCTACACTGTTGCTAAGTTATCCGTCTGATTAAAACAACATCCAGTACTGGATGAGCAAAACAAATCCTCAAAATAAATAATGGAAACACTGTAGACATTGATTTTGTTCCCTGCTTCAAGCCCCTTTCCCTAGACATCGAGCCCATCCTTCTCCATGACAACAGTCTTTCACAGTCTTGGCGTCACATTTAACCCTGAGGTGAGCTTCTGAGCTCATATTCACTTCAACATTAAGACCACCTAATTACACCTCCATAACGTTGCCCGAATTCACCCCGCGCTCTGCTCATCTGCTGCTGAAACTCTCACTCATGCTTTTGCTACATCTATACTTAACTATTCCAACACGCTGTTAGCTGATCTCCCACATGCTACTGTCCAAAAACTTGAGGTCATGCAGAAGTATGCTGCCTGTATCTTTGCTCGCATCAATTCCCTTTCCCTTATCACCCCTGTGTTCGCTGACCTACATTGACACCCAGTCAAACAAAGTCTTGATTTTAAAATTCTCACCCTTGTTTTCAAATCCGTGCATGGTCTCGCCCTTCCTTATCTCCGAAAACGTCTCCAGCACCAAAACCCTGCCATATATCTGCACTTCTCTAATCCTACCCTCTTGAGAAACCCTGATTTTAAACTCCCTGCCATTTGTGACCACACCTTTAGTTGACCAGGCTTTCGGGTCTGCAATTGTCTCCCTGCACATCTCCGGCTGTCCACTTTTCCATCATTCCTTAAAAACAAACTCTTTGATGAAGCTTTTGTTCAGCTAATCTAACATTTCCTTCTGTGTCGCTGTGCCACATTTCGTTTGATAATGCTCCTGTGAAGCGCCCTGGAATGTTTTATTATGTTAAACGCGCTATGTAAATATAAGATGTGTTACGACTAAGGTGGGAGGACTACACTATTAATTCAGTCTTATTTCTACACCAGTCACAACATTTTTGAAAAATATTCCCAATTACCGAAATTGTCAATCAAATATACTACTTTCCCATAATGGAACACACTAACCAGGTCTCTTTACTGAACAACAACATTTAAAAACATGTATTATAAAACAAGTCTTAAATAGTATAAAAGTAAAGCAGTATCACGTAGATCAATACTTTAAAAATCCAGCATTACATTTTTTTAAAGTCCCCTTTCTACTTTAAGTAAATGTTAAAGTCCCTTTTTAACTTAGTCCCTTAACACTCACACACAACACATAGATTCAATAGATTTAATTCAATTAACCGAAAAGGAAAACTATGAAGGATTTTTGGATCAGAGCACTATTACAGACAAAAACACGTGGGCAGATCACTTGCCCACCACTGAAGGCAAACAGCATATGAGAAATGCTGCATCAATCTGGCACACAGTCCAACCTCCGAGGACATGCAGACAGGTCACGAGAATCGTCCATATCAGTTCTTTTCAGACAACGTTGAGAATTATTTTTAGCAAGTTTTCTCCAAATACAGGAAATATGATGAATGGACACAATGGATATCACAGGGTGTTTTCTTTGGAGGTTCTGGAAAGTGAGTTGGGTTGTGATCTTCTCTCCTTTTTAAAAACCTCAGCAGCACTTGATATTATCTCCTTCGAGAAGGTAAAACAAACAAACACACTGACTGACAACAAAAGATTGTCAGTTATTTTTCTCTGCCCATCCCACGTGCTCTGCTACTACTGGGTTTGTCCAAGCGAATGAGTGCTTGTCATGTTTCTGCCCGTTTCCAGGGTTTCTGCTGCATTTCCAACCCAGACTATGTGACAACCAGCAACACTGTTGCCAATCCGGATCCCTCAGCGTCCCATTGAAGGCTTCCTTTATAAAAAATCCTTTGACGTTTATTCAGATTAACTATAACTACCTTTAAAATATTTTTAACAAAACAGAATAATTTTCATCACACCTCCATCTTCGGAGGAATGAAACATGATTTTTATTTGCATTTCGGTGCAACGTGTAGGAAAAATAGAAAACACATTTTAAAACCCATACCCATTCAAACTTTTTTTGCAGTCAATAAAATTCTATTCCATACTCTCTTTTCATTCAATTATTTGAACAAAGTTCGATTCTCGATAAAACATCTCCAATAACATTATTTTCACCTGCAATGTTAATAATCCTTAAGTGATAATGTTACAACAGTAAAATCCATTGGAATAACCTGGCATTCTGATATTTGTTTCCACAAAGGTTAGGAGGTTGTGATCAGTATATACCAATGTCTCTCTGTTGCCGTGGCGGACATTCATTTCAAAATGCTTCAGAGCCAATAACAGAACGAAGGTTCCTTTTTCCACTGCAGAATATCGTTTTGATGCGAATTTAGATTTTAGTAAATGTATCCCACTGGCCTTTCTATTCCCATTTTATCATATTGCAACATGACTGCACTGACCGCTAGGTCACTGGCACCAATTACTGCCTTGAAGGTCGGAATACAATTCAAAGCAGACAACACGGCTTCAGTAATCAAAATGGCTTTCAGCCTTTCAAAGGATGCTTGGCACTCCCCTGACCAAACTACGCTGGCTTTCTTTTTTTTTCTGCAGTAAATCTATCAGTGGCACAGTTATGGGACTAAATTTTGGTAAAAGCAACGTTCGGTAGAAACCACAACATCCATTCCTGTCCCTGCTCTATCCATGTCTCTGAAATGGCCACAACATCGAGACCCCAGGTACAAACCCATGCTGCAAGCTCACCCACCTTATTCCGGGTGCTCCTGGCGTTGAAGTAGACAAATTTTAAACCAAGCTCTTGCTTGCAAGTGCCCTCTTGTGTCCTTATAACCTTATCCCTGACCTCACTACTCTCCACATCCTGCACACTGGAACTACAATTTAGTTTCCCATCCCCCTGCTGAATTAGTTTAAACCCCCCCGAAGAGCACTAGCAAATCTCCTCCCCAGGATACTGGTACCCCTCTGGTTCAGGTGAAGACCATCCTGTTTGTAGAGGTCCCACCTACCACAGAAAGAGCCCCAATTATCCAGGAAACCAAAACCCTCCCTCCTACACCCTCCCTGCAGCCACGTGTTCAACTCCTCTCTCTCCCGATTCCTGGCTTCGCTGGCATGTGGCACGCGCAACAACCCAGAGAAAACAACTCTGTTTGTTCTCGCTCTAAGCTTCCACCCTAGCTCCCTGAATTTCTGCCTTAAATCACCATCTCTCTTCCTACCTATGTCGTTGGTCCCTATGTGTACCACGACTTGGGGCTGCTCCCCCTCCCCCTTGAGGTTCCCAAAAACACGATCCGAGACATCACGTACCCTGGCACCTGGGAGGCAACACACCAACCGTGAGTCTCTCTCGTTCCCACAAAACCTCCGATCTGTTCCCCTAACTATGGAGTCCCCAATGACTAATGCTCTGCTCCTCTTACCCCTTCCCTTCTGAGCAACAGGGACATACTCTGTGCCAGAGACCTGTATCCCATTGCCTACCCCTGATAAGTCGTCTCCCCCAACAGTATCCAAAACGGTATACCTGTTGTTGAGGGAAACGGCCACAGGGGATCCCTGCACTGCCTGCTGGTTCCCTCTCCTTCCCCTGAAGGTAACCCACCTACCTTCTTCTTTTACCTGAGGTGTGACTTCCTCCCGATAACTCCACTCAATAATCCCCTCCGCCTCCCGAATGAGCCGAAGTTCCTCCAGCTCCAGCTCCAGTTCCCTACCGCGGTCCTCGAGGAGCTGGAGCTGGGTGCACGTCCTGCAGATGCAGTCAGCAGGGACACCCTTGGCGACCCTTACCTCCCACATTCTGCAGGAGGAACATTCAACTTCCTTAACCTCCATTCCCACTATTCTAAATTCCCAAGTTTTTAACTAATCACACGATAAAACAAGAAGAGAAATAGAAAAAGTCTTACCTTACCTACAAACAACTGAGTCCTTTCTTTTGGTAAGAGGAGGAGGGCGGGTGGGAGACACTGCAAGAGTAGTGTCTCGGGTGCAGAAACAGCCCAAATATATAGGTTTCTAATTACCCAGCAGTCCCTGCTCCACCGAAACTCCCGATGAAATTGACTTCCCAGCTGTTCACTCTTGGCTCGCAATGCCTGTGCTCCTGGAAAAGCTGCACAACGAAAAGGTAAGAGAATTTACACAGCCCAAATATATAGGTTTCTACTTACCCAGCAGTCCATGCTCCACCGAAACTCCCGATGAAATTGACTTCCCAGCTGTTCACTCCTCGCTCGCAATGCCTGTGCCCCTGGAAAATCTGCACAACGAAAACGTAAGAGAATTTACACAGCCCAAATATATAGGTTTCGACTTACCCAGCAGTCCCTGCTCCACCGAAACTCCCGATGAAATTGACTTCCCAGCTGTTCACTTCTCGCTCGCAATGCCTGTGCTCCTGGAAAAGCTGCACAACGACCTTGTTGGGTCTTCTTGTTGGTTTTTATCTAAATATGAAAGCCCTTTATCCAATCTTGCCTCGCAATTCAGTATTATTCAACCGAAGAGTAGAAGGTCCAATTAAAGCAATTTTCGGGCCTCCTTCTGCCTCATCATCATAATCCCTTTCATCCTTCACTATCCCTATTACCGGACATACCTGTACTTGCTTATTCTCCTCCGGGCAATAACAGTGTTTTACCATATTATACGACACAATTAATTCTTTTTCCGGTGGACTGGAGTGCAAATCAAATAGTTTATTTGATCAATTATCTTGACCATTTTATTTAACTCTACAACAGATTGCCCCACTGTGATCAGAGAAGGCTTATTAACTATTCCCTTTGGTTATCCAAATCCCCAAAGAACGTTTATGTTATTCGGCTATCTGACAGTGGTACCAATTTTACCTCTGACACTGGAACTTGTTTTGCAATTGCTTGGGTTATTCCACATGAAGGGAACATTCCTGCAAATGTTTCCTCCAACTCTTGTGACTTTTTGACAGCACTTCTTTACTTTTATCCGTGATAACTGGAAGAGCAGTTACTTTTGCTCCTGCCAAATAATTTCCCAGGAATAGGCCAACTCTGTTTACTGACAACTATGGACAACTACTGTAGTTACCGTTCCAGACATTAGGACACAATCGAGCTGCTCCCGATACAAAGGTACAGGTATATATTCCCGCCAATACCCTTCACTAAAACTTTAACGTTTAGTGTGCTCTCTGGTGGAAATGTTATGCATTTCCTCAGCAAAATCTTTTGGATAGCTCCTGTATCCCTAAGTATAATTATGGGTTGAAGTTCCTCACTTGCATTTACTTTCGACAAGAATTCCCAATAACTCTCAGGTATCTCATTCACAACACCTACATTCACAGTGTTTTATGTACTTGGCCTTGCAGCTGCTGTCAGAGCGACAGTCTGATCTGTCATACTCCCAGACAGTGCATCTTTCACTGCATTGAATTGTGCACCCCAATAAGTCCCATGGGTTTTGATGAATCATCCAGCATTCTGCACAAATATGTTCCAACGTGTGATAATGGTAACGTTTAGTCTTGTGGACCTGAATTCCAATGGAGGGAGTGAATTTTTAAATTCCTCCAGGAG
This sequence comes from Heterodontus francisci, assembly GCF_036365525.1. NCBI lineage: Eukaryota > Metazoa > Chordata > Chondrichthyes > Heterodontiformes > Heterodontidae > Heterodontus > Heterodontus francisci. The sequence continues at coordinate 5,629,924 of NW_027140794.1, forward strand.
AATTCGTTCCCTAAGAGTCTCACATGTGGCTCCATCATTAAGGCCCGTAATCCAACAATCAATATTAATTTGCTTCACACTCTCAAATTCTTTATGAGTCTGCCCAGCAAATCTTTGTAAGTTACAACACTTATGACGGCAATCTTTCGAGACTAACTCACAGGCAGCGAATATAGCCTTTTTTACCATCCCATAATCTGCAGAGCCTCTTCCGAAAGCTTGGCATAATCGTCATTAGATCTGTCCATCAACCTGTTTTGCATAAGCAATGGCCATCTTTCCTTTGGCCGCTTCATCATTTGGCTATCTTTTCAAAAACAGTGGCAAATGCTTCTACGTCCATTTCCTCAAATTGTGGGAGGACTTGTACAAATGTAAACAGCTCTCCACTGGGTTCTGAGCTGGAGACAAATCTTTCCCCACCAGAACTTTCACTGAAGTCAAGACTTTCATTAATTCCAGCTTTATAATCTGGCATTCCTTTTCTCTTTCTCTTTCTCTTTCTTTTACCTGAAGTTCACGTTTTCCATTGTCAATTCTTTTTCACGCAAAATATTTTTTTTCAATTCTTTTTCCTGCTCAATTGTTTTCATTTGTAACTGAACTTGAGCTAATTGAACTGCATTACCCCGGTTTGCATTGTTCTCCTTTCTCCGATTCAAAATGTCGTGCGATTACTACAATTTCGTCTGTTTCCTTCGCCCCTGGTTGTAACTCTAATGCCAACAGATCAGTCAAATCCTTTCGCTGAATCTTGCAAACGTATCTGCAATCACTGAGGGATAGATTTCCGTCCCCAGAAAAGTCATAGCAACTGTTAAAGACATTCCACAGGTGTAAACTTTAATCTATTGCACAAGAAACCTGGTTCTGTTCTCCCTGTTCCATTTATTGTTACCCCACGTACAATTGTATGTCATCGGCCATGGGTTTATCCCAGACCAGCCCACAATTAAATATGTTACGACCGAGGTGGGAGTAGTGCATTGTTATTTCAGTCCTACTTCTCCACAGGACACAAAAAAATGGGTGAGATTCTAAACGAGTACTTTGCATCGGTATTCACCGAGGAGAGGGACATGACGGATGTTGAGGTTAGGAACAGATGTTTGATTACTCTAGGTCAAGTCGGCATAAGGAGGGAGGAAGTGTTGGGTATTCTAAAGGGCATTAAGGTGGACAAGTCCCCAGGTCCGGATGGGATCTATCCCAGGTTACTGAGGGAAGCGAGAGAGGAAATAGCTGGGGCCTTAACAGATATCTTTGCAGCATCCTTAAACACGGGTGAGGTCCCGGAGGACTGGAGAATTGCTAATGTTGTCCCCTTGTTTAAGAAGGGTAGCAGGGATAATCCAGGTAATTATAGACCGGTGAGCCTGACGTCAGTGGTAGGGAAGCTGCTGGAGAAGATACTGAGGGACAGGATCTATTCCCATTTGGAAGAAAATGGGCTCATCAGTGATAGGCAACATGGTTTTGTGCAGGGAAGGTCATGTCTTACCAACTTAATAGAATTCTTTGAGGAAGTGACAAAGTTGATTGATGACGGAAGGGCTGTCGATGTCATATACATGGACTTCAGTAAGGCGTTTGATAAGGTTCCCCATGGCAGGCTGATGGAGAAAGTGAAGGCGCATGGGGTCCAAGGTGCACTAGCTAGATGGATAAAGAACTGGCTGGGCAACAGGAGACAGAGAGTAGCAGTAGAAGGGAGTCTCTCAAAATGGAGACGTGTGACCAGTGGTGTTCCACAGGGATCCGTGCTGGAACCACTGTTGTTTGTGATATACATTAATGATTTGGAGGAAAGTATAGGTGGACTGAATAGCAAATTTGCAGACGACACTAAGATTGGTGGAGTAGCAGATAGTGAAGGGGACTGTCAGAGAATACAGCAGAATATAGATAGATTGGAGAGTTGGGCAGAGAAATGGCAGATGGAGTTTAATCAGGGCAAATGCGAGGTGATGCATTTTGGAAGATCCAATTCAAGAGTGAACTATACAGTAAATGGAAAAGTCCTGGGGAAAATTGATGTCCAGAGAGATTTGGGTGTTCAGGTCCACTGTTCCCTGAAGGTGGCAACGCAGGTAAATAGAGTGGTCAAGAAGGCATACGGCATGCTTTCCTTCATTGGACGGGGCATTGAGTACAAGAGTTGGCAGGTCATGTTACAGTTGTATAGGACTTTGGTTCGGCCACATTTGGAATACTGCGTACAGTTCTGGTCGCCACATTATCAAAAGGATGTGGATGCTTTGGAGAGCGTGCAGAGGAGGTTCACCAGGATGTTGCCTGGTATGGAGGGCGCTAGCTATGAAGAGAGGTTGAGTAGATTAGGATTATTTTCATTAGAAAGACGGAGGTTGAGGGGGGACCTGATTGAGGTGTGCAAAATCATGAGAGGTATAGACAGGGTGGATAGCAAGAAGCTTTTTCCCAGAGTGGGGGTTTCAATTACTAGAGGACACGAGTTCAAAGTGAAAGGGGAAAAGTTTAGGGGGGATATGCGTGGAAAGTTCTTTACGCAGAGGGTGGTGGGCACCTGGAACGCATTGCTAGCGGAGGTGGTAGATGCGGGCACGATGGAGTCTTTTAAGATGTATCTAGACAGATACATGAATGGGCAGGAAGAAAAGAGATACAGAAGCTTAGAAAATAGGCGACATGTTTAGAGAGAGGCTCTGGATCGGCGCAGGCTTGGAGGGCCGAAGGGCCTGTTCCTGTGCTGTAATTATCTTTGTTCTTTGTTCTTTGTTCTAACACACTTTTTAAAGTTTTCCCACTTACTGAAACAGTCAAGAAGATAGCATATGTGGAAAGAGAAGCAGAGTTAACGTTTCGGGTCAGTGACCCTTCTTCGGAACTGACAAATATTAGAAAAGTCACAGATTATAAACAAGTGAGGTGGGGGTTGGGCAAGAGATAACAAAGGAGAAGGTGCAGATTGGACCAGGCCACATAGCTGACCAAAAGGTCACGGAGCAAAGGCAAACAATATGTTAATGGTGTGTTGAAAGACAAAGCATTAGTACAGATTAGGTGTGAACATACTGAATATTGAACATCAGCAAGTGCAAACCTGAAGAAAAACAACCTGAAAAAAACAGTGGGTAAGCAAACTGAACAAACTAAGATGAAATGAAATAAATGCAAAAAAAGATTGTAAAAAATGTAAAAAGGAATGCAAAAAAAAAGGAAGAAAAAATAACTAAAAATGACTAAAAATGAAAGTAAAGTGGGGGGCTGTCATGCTCTCAAATTATTGAACTCAATGTTCAGTCCGGCAGGCTGTAGTGTGCCTAACCGTTTGCCAGTTCTTTTCCTCTGTCCATCCCAGGTGCTCTGCTACGACTGGGCTTGTCCAATTAAAACAGCACTTGTCACTTTTCTGCCCTTGTTGTCAGGGTTTCCTCTCCATCCCGAACACAAGTCATGCGATAACCAGCAACTCTGCTGCCAATCCGGCTCCCTCAGTGTCCTCCAATGGCTTCTTAAAAAAAGTGCGCGCTCCAACATTGAATCAGTTTAACAATAAATTCCATTGAAAATATACTTCTTTAAAAAGAAAACAGAATCACTTTCATGACAGTTGTTTTGTTGTTTCCTAATGTGATGGTGGTGGCAGGAATTTCATTATCCAGGTTGAAGTTTCCCTGATGTACTGGAATGCTGGCAAAGAGGCCTGAAGGCAACGCCAAAAGACTTTACCAAGACAGTGAGGAGCAGAAGACATCTCCATTATGGTCAGGTTGCAGCTCATCAAGAGGTATGAATTGCTTCCTGTGCTTCTCTTCAGTTAAAAACTTTTACAAACGTGTCAGAACTTTTGAAGCGTTGAAATATTTCTACAACCTTCCGAAGGCAGATAAGAAATAGTCTAAAAACCTTTTTTAAAAAAGCAGCAGTGCATTTTAAAGATTGTGTTCAGATAAACTAAGTGAGATTAGCAGTTAAAAAAAAACAATACAGACGAATGAATTCACTGTCTCGGGAAAAGCACGTATATACTTGCTGCCAAAAAAGGAAAATGGCAGCGCAAAAGGCAGATGGGAGGAAAAAGTGTGAAAATGTTACTGATAAAAGTCTAATTACATTTATCAATGAGGTGGACATGAAGCATCTCTGGCTTATCGACAGCGATAACTGTAGGGCAGCCAGAAAGTTTAGCATGTTGTCAGCAGGCAGTAGCAGAGGCTGTGACTTTTAACTGCAGTCTTCCAGAGACCACAGAGTGATGTCACAAACCAGTGAGGGTTTTGACACAATCTGCCAGACTTTGTAGAGTTCTTTGAAAAGTGTCACTTTAAAGATTCTTCACAGGTTACTGAAAAATAAAAAGCTGGTTACGGGTGCGGTGTTCGGGGTCATATTATGTCAAATAGTTATATAATTCAGTTGGCAATGGAGACAGACCACACGAAGTGCTTGTAAAATTATCTGTACCCCACAGTGCTGAATTGTGAAATTGCTTTCAGCGCCTGTCTCGTAACTACCTGCTGCTGGGCATGCCTTTGTGTAAAATTTGGTTTGGAAGTCACAGATGACCCAAAAACGGGGATTGAAAGCACAGGCGTATTTCTGAAGTAGTTTCTTACGAGGCAGCAGTTTGAATATGATGATACATAAGCTTAGTACACAGAAAAGACATGCAAACAGAACAGGTTGAACGGTTTACCAATCCCAGATTATACGATGGGAGAGAACGGTGATGACAGTCTTGCTGACAGATGAGGCAGGCGAGGTGTTAAAGGTCTCTTAGGTCCTCAGTCTTCTTGAGCTGGCCAAACTGTTAGGCTGTAACTGAAAACTCAGCTGAAGTTCAGCTTCGGGAAATTCCCCTTCTGTCCGAAGAAGACTGAACATTTCCCTCCCGACCACTTGTTCATGTTCGTCATTTCTCGGGTCTGGTCAGTGTCTCTGGTCAATCATTTTTTAAAATTCCAATTGCCTAATCACCACGGGATAGGTAACCAAAGTAAGTTCACCTCTGCCCATCACTCCACCGTGAACGCACCTTTCACCTTATCTTGTGCTTGGTACAGAGTGTAAATATCTGCCAGACTTTTGAATAAAGAGAGTTTGAGGCTCCATCTGAACAGCTTTAGTTAATGTCTTGTTCAGATCCTGTGTTGGGATTATGCCCTTGGCAGAGATAACACTCTTACATGGTCCTGTGCCTGTCAGTCCTGCAGACTGCTGTAGAATCTTTCTTCATGAGATAGATAGATAGATAGATAGATAGATAGATAGATAGATAGATAGATAGATAGATAGATAGATAAATAGATAGATAGATAGATAGAGAGAGAGAGAGATAGACAGACAGACAGAAAGATGGACAGAGAGAGGGAGAGCTATTTCTAAAATAAAATTCGTTAATTTTCATAAGGTTTTGTGGGGTTATTAGACAGCCATTTCTTGCATTTCACACAGGCACAGTCACGGGAACAGGGAAGACGCAGGGAGCAGTAGGCTGCCTTTTAATGCTTCAATTCGTGAGAGTGACGCTCTGGCATGTATGAGTGGGAACGTGATACTGATGTTACGTTGAATTACTGTCTGTGTTGCGTTATGTATTGATAATTTTTATCATTGAATGATTTTTGTGTTTTTTGAGTCTGTTATTGCTGTAGTTCAGCATTAACCTCTTGTCATTCTAAACTATTCTAATTAATTTCAATAACATGAACTATGAACTATCTCAATTTTACAACAGTTCTCAAAGCAGAAACTAGGTAATTAATACAAATTGTAATAGTCTTGCACTCAGCAGTGCAGGTTTTCAACGTTCAGCAGGTAACTACCTCAAAAGCCATGCAATGAGTATCTGCTACAATAATAAAATGTCGCTTGTTTCAATTTCTATCCATCCTGTTCTGTTTTATCATTTATTCGAGGTGGGAAAGAGATTTTGCCATAATCAATGACCAAGTACATCAGCCTCCAGCTGCACTCCATCTACCTTGAACAGTGTTGAAGGAGCTTTAATCTGTATATAACCCCCTTTATTTTTTAAATCTGTATCTAACCCATTGCTGTACCTGCCCTGGGAATTTGATGGGGAGAGTGTCGAGGGAGCTTTACTCGATATCTAACCCCTTTTTTAACTTTGTATCGAACCCCGTCTTTTTTTTTCTTGTCGAGGGACCCTTTATCTTCCAAGCTCCCTTTCTAGACGTTTTCAAGTAGCTTTATGAAAGCACAGATAAATAAAACAAAAACTCAAATTAAAAAAGCCATTCTCAGCCCCTGCGGTGTCCACCAGTCGTGGAAGGCCTCCAGTGTGCCGGCGGATGCCGCATACTCCTTCTGCATGGACTCCTGTGCGAGACTGCACCCTCAGAAGAGGGGCAGGCAATCAGGTCGGTCGAACCCCCCCCCCACCCCCGACGGACCATAGCCTGGACCTGTGAATTGCCACCTTGGACAGACCCAGGATTGACCGACGAGGAGATCCTCCTCCCGGCCCACGCCCCTCCACACCGGGTGCCCAAAGATCAGGAGTGTGGGGCTGAAGTGCAGCCAAAACGTGAGGAGCAGCCTCTTCAAATACTCAAAGAGGGACTGCAACCTCGCACACTCCATATCTACGTGGAACACGGACTCGTCCAGCCTGCAGAAATTGCAAGCAGCCTCGGAGTCCACGAACCTACTTAAAAGTCTAGTGCATAGGACTGCCCTATGCAGCACCCTCCACCGGAGCCATGTCCCTGATGGAAAGTGGGAGGACTCCCATGTAGATAGTCCTCCATCGGGGTTTCTCGCCAGATGGCAATATGGACAACCAGGGCGTGTCTGGCCGGCTGACAAAGGCGAGGACGTGGAGCGTGCACAGGAGCAACCCGTACAGGAAACCCCTTCGCACTGATTGGGATGGCACCGAGGGCTTGTATTGTGCAGGACCGACTCCCAAGGAGGGTTTCGGGGCCTGGGTCCGATGAACATCTCCAACTGAGCCGGGCTCAGCTCGGCCAGGAGCGCTCTGCATTCCCGAGCCCCCTCACCACCCGCAGTGAGTGGCGTCCCCGGGGCTTCGGCTACTCCTCCGCCGGCCGCTCCATCCCCCGAGTTGGCCGCCCGGATAGCCGAGGGACTCTCCTCCGCCAGCAGGGGTGTGCTCTGACTGGAGCCGACCATGTTCCAGACTCGGAATAGATCCCGGTATAAGTCACGCAACTCCCAGAGAGATGTACGGCGTATAGTCTCCACCGGGTGCTGCTTGTTGTCTTGAAGGCAGTGACACTGGCAGAAAAAATACGTCACCAGCGCACACCATCTGGGAGGACGCTTGATGTACAGGTATCTCTGCAGGGTCCGTAGGTAGAGAGTTGCAGCTTGGGTGCGGACGCACACCAGAACCTGGCCGCCCTCCTCAACTGGGAGATTCAGGACCATGGCAGAGACCCAGCATTTCCCCTTGCCCCAGAAAAAATCGACTGGTTTCTTCTGGATCTTGGTGGCGAATGCAAGGGGTGGGGCCAAATATACAAAACGGTGCCACAGCATCGAGGCCACCAGTTGGTTTATGACCAGTGCTCGGCCCCTGTCGGAAAGCACTCAGTGCAGTCCTGTCCTTTGCCCCAGCTGAGTGGTGACCTTCGCCTCCAGCTCCTGCCAGTTTGCCACACAGGCTTCCTCAGCGGGACTAAGGTGGACTCCCAGATAGAGGACGTGCGTGGTGCTCCACGCAAAAAATGCTAACTCCTCTGGTAGGGAGTCTATATGCCACTGACCTAACAGGAGTCCGGAACATTTCTCCCAAGTGATCCTCGCAGAGGACGCGGTAGATAAGGTTTGCTGGCGATCGTCTGCAAGTCAACGGGATCTGCGACCGTGAGGAGCACGTCATCAGAGGAAGCTGAGATGAGGATGCTCATGGCCGGCCCGTGCAGAGCCAATCCCGGAAACGTCCTGTGAAGTAGGCACAGAAATGGCTCCAAGCAAATGGTATACAATTGGCTGGAAATTGAGTATCCCTGATGCAATCCTATCCCAAACCGAGGGGCACTATCAAGGAGCTATTAACTTTCACCAGACACTCTGTGGCGGCGTAAGAAGGACGGACTGGGCCACAAAATGCAGCCCGAGTCCAAACGCGTGCAGAGTACATTCGTGATCCTCCCAGCTTAATAATAGAAGGAGAGAAAGGCGACGGACAGACCAGCCCTCTGCGATCAGGTTCTGGACCAGGAGGCGCTGTCCTGTATGGACCAGCCTGGGGCCGTGTCCAACTGGTCAGGCTGGATCATGTGGGCCAGCACGGAGCCAGGGCAGGTGGACACAGCCCGGGAAAAGATGATATAATCTGTGCCGAGGAGGGAGACTGGACGCCAGTTTTTAAGCAGGCGGAGATCACCCCTGTTCGGAGGCAGGACGGTGACCGCCCAGTGCCACGAGAGGGGCATCTCCCCGGTCACTAGGCTATTCCCCAGGACCCGCGTATAATCATCCCCCAGGACGTCCCAGACCCCCTGAGGAAGTCTACAATCAGCCCGCACTGTCCCGGGAATTTGTTCCTCGACAGCTGGTAGAAGGCACCGGTCAGCTCTGCCAACATGAGCAGAGCCTCCAATCTTTCGATGTCCTCCAGGCTGACCTCTGGCAGGTCCTCCCACAAAACTCTGTGCGCGTCCTCGCTGGAGAGATCCGGAGTGGACAATGCACAGTAATAGGTATGGGCTAGGAAGCCCATTCCCTCCGGATACCTCATGGAAGATCTGTCGCTGGCCAGCAGCTCAACGAGCTGCTTATGGACCCCACGCCATTTTTACAGTGAGTAGAAGAAGGGGGAGGCACGTCCAAATCTTCCAGGGAATGGATCAGCGACCTCACGTAGGCACCTCGGAACCCTATGAGCTGCAGGTCCCTCAGAGCGCCTCATTCCCTTTGTACGCCTGCCACAGGGCCGGGTCTGCGGCGGCATGAGCGAGGCTGGACTACCTCTTTAGGTGCCCGATCTCGGCTTCACACCTCTTGGTCGACCCCTTCGCGTACACTTGACAGAAGACACGGATGAGAGTATTGCATACATCCCACCATAGCCTCAAGGAGGGGATGCCCCATTTCTTCCTTCTCCAGTCGGCCCTGAATCGATGGAAGTACTCGCGGAATCGCTCGTCCACCAGCAGCCGGCTGTTAAAGTGTCAGCACGTGGACGCTGCCCGCGTGCAGAGTGGAGTGAACTCCGCGCACACCAGGTGTTGGTCCGAGCACGGCACCAGCAGCATGGAGGCCGCCAAGACGCGGGAGACATTTGCCTGTGAAAAGTAGAGGCGGTCGATTCGGTACCTTCCTCTTCCAAACCTCCATGTGAAGGCGCTGAAGTCGGGATGGACGTTCCGCCAGACGTCCACCAAGTTCATATAACTTCTCACCCGACGCTTGGCCGTGCTGGGGACCGAACCGATACCCCACGTCGAGGATATAGTTAAAATCCCCTCCAAAGGATGATGCACACGCTGCAATCGATGGAGTTCAAGAGAGCGGACACTTCTTCAAAGAAGCATGCTTGCAACGCGCTGGCCTGTGCGCGCGCACGTTCACAAAGTGGAGTGGCACGCTACCCAGGCGAATGGTGAGGTGAAGCAAGTTGCCCAGCATGAACTCCTTGACCCCCAAGATCTCCGGCTGAAAAGTTGTGGCCGACAAGATAGCCATCCCACTGGAAATAGGTGTGAGGTGACTCATGTAGACCCCATCCTGCCTCTCCAGGAGCCAGGTGGTTTTGTCTCCCGGAACAGTGTGGGTTTCCTGCCAAATGTTTACCGCATATCTCCCTTCCCCGAGGACAGAGAGATTGTGAAATCTGCAGTTAGACCCCCTACTGCCGTTGATGCTGAGGCTGACTATGGTTATCTTCATATCAAATGTACTTAAAAACCGTCAGCAACACTTCACTGTGAATAAGGAGTGGAAATACAGCTGGCCTACTACTCCTCCAGCAACCCATTGAAAAGCACATTAAATTGGCGCCTCTCAGCCAGTTTCACGCCCGCATCATTCCCCGCTTTCTTGAGCGTGGCTCGTATGGACCGGATGCTCAGCTCCAGATTCGACTAATGGCTTAGAGCCAGCTGAACTTTATTGCAGCAACCCTTACATGCCGCGAGGAAATCCCAGAGATCTGCCGTGTGGATGAGAGAAGACTCGGTGGGAGGCACGAGGGAGTCCACCGCCTCACTGGTGATGGAATCATGATTGTCTTCCGTGCCACACATCGAGTCCCCGTCCTCCTCAAGGTCGTCACCGCCAGCGGCCGACACACCCACCACACACTGTGGGGTTGACATCCCGGCTAGGCCAGCTCGCCTTTCCTCGGTGACGATCCCAACCCCCGGGATCGATGGCGGAGGAGCCCTCTCTGGGTTTTACTGTGACACTGGAGCCTATGGGCGCCAGCGGTTGAGGACCCCCCTCCAAATCCGTCCGCAGGCCAAATTGCGGTCCAGGGGGGACGAAGGTACCCGACTCTGGAAATCCAGCCAGAGCCGAGACCAGAGGTAGAGAGAGGGGGCCATCTCCCACCTCGCAAGCGCCCATAGACCCAGCAGATTGACCTTCATTTTCAGTTACAACGGGATCGTGTATCTCCTGATCGGGGATGGAATATAACCGGGAAGGCCGACCCTTTGGGACCTTGCCCACCCCTCCACTGAGTATACTCCACCGAGTGGCAGAATGGGAGGCTTCTCCAGGAACATCTCCAGGCTCCACCACCACAGGCAGTGGGCCATTTGTTCCATCAGAAGGGGCTGCATGTTCAGGGGTCTCCCCCTCCCCTCCATCCTGATGGTTATGGAGCTCCTGCCAGGGTTTACAGCCTTGGTGCTGGTGGTGGCAGGGGGAACCGGGGGACCCTAACCAGGAGCCAGCTCCCCTCCAGCAGATGGTCCCCTGCACCTCAAGGTCCTGAGTTGCCTCTGTAGAGGGGTGCCTTCTCCTCTTTTTCCCACTTGGGCATAGATGTTCAGAGACCTCCATGTCAGCAGAGGCCTAAGCCTCTGCACCCTCCTTTTGCTTGGTCACCCTGTGCCTGAGCCCAGTCCTCGGGCAGGGGGATTCCCCGTTAGCGGGCCATCATGTGAGCTCAGGCTCAGGTTGTGCCATGGTATCCAGGAGATGCACCTCTTGTTGTTTAATTTTCCTCTGCACCTTCCTTCCGCTCGGACAGACACACCCCTCCCCGACGGAGGCCATGTAAACCATCCCCTCTGGAAACGACTGAGCAGTGTCTTTCGGAGGTGCAGGGGGAATGGGAGGAGCTGCAGCAACCCCACCCTGGGCCGCCGAAGTGGAGCTGGCTGCCGGGCTGTTAGGGCAGTTCTTAGAAACGTGTCCCAGCCCCTTGCAGATATGACACCGCGCCCGTCCGAGGTCCAGAAGACGCGGTAGGCCGTCCCCTGGAACTCCACACTAAAGTGGCCCTCCGAGACCTCCTCCCATGCCAACTGCATGAATAGCTAGCGGCAGAAGGAGTAGACATGTCGGAGGCTGTGCTCCAGCAGACCGAGCAGGACTCGGGTGATCCCAGACCTTACCTCCCCGAGATGGTGCAAATGGGGGAGGCGGAGCTCACTGGGCATAAGGGGCGGGGCATTTGATAGCATGATCCGCTGCGCAGTGGTCTCGAGAGGGTCCACTGGCAGTAAGGTGCCCTCCACATTGAGGGTCACCGCCATCTCAGTCTTCAGAAAGAACACAGCCTTACCGTACATCTTTGAGGCTGCAACAATGCCTGAGGTGCCGGCAACCTCTGCCATTGCCTTTACGCAGGCCTCAATGGACATGTTGGGGTGGGGATAGATCTTCACCCCATGGCTGGATGCCATAAAATTAAAGAGTGACCGGGCTGCAGCCACAGCGGCTGCAGCTGCGTAGCTAGAAGAGGGCCCCAGCACCAGTGATGAAGTGCCATGGGTCTAAGAGCTAAAACCACCCCGAATTGTGGGCCTGCAAACAAATAACTTGAAAGATTCACCAGAGATCCTGAATGTATATTAAAATAAACAGACAAATAACAGTTTAGGGGAGAGGCTGACGGTACAGAGGAGAGGGAAAGACAGGCTGTAATGGATGTCTTGCTCTCAGGAGGTGTTGCACACAGCACACTTAAAACAGACTTTGCCAACAATCTTGGTCTTTTGGTCTTCTGGTTGGGGGAGGTGGCTTAAACTGGGTCAGCTGAAGCTGCCCAGGCACTATCTATCTCCTTCCATCTCTTCAGCCGTGCAGCTTCAGCCAACCCAGGCTGGGCAATTGGGTTGGGGAGGGAGCTTCCCTGTGTGCTTTTTGCAGCAGCACAGATTCCTGCTGAGTTGGAAGCCCTACCCCTTGTTGTTCCAGCCACGTGTTTCTCCCCCAACAGACCAAACAAGACCAAACTACTGGTGTTCAGCACCGATCACCAGAAAAAGCCTTGTGTCCAACAAAATGTCTCTTTCTTCACTGTAATGGTGCTTGTATTTGACGCTTTCATTTGCTAAATGTAGCTCCTCTCTCCACCTCAACAACCTTCAACTGCCACCAGCGCTGTTACTGAGGCTTGTTGCTGCAATCAGCAGTCGGCACTACAATTAGGCAGCTGCCAACCCTGTGCTGTGCCAGTCCTGGGTGGGTTTGATGGGACAGTGCTGAGGTAGCTTTACTCTGTATCTAACCCCTTTTTTGTAATTTTAATAAAATCAAATATACAAAACAGACTCAAAGTTATCTGCCATTCTCGACATCGAAAAGGCACTCCAGCCCCTGCGGTGCCTACCAGTCGCGGAAAGCCTCAAACGAACGTGAAGACACTGAATGCTCCTTCTCCAGGGATACCTGGGCGCGAATGTAACCTCAAAAATGGGCAGGCAATCAGGGTGGACCGACCGCCTGATGGCCTGCAGCCTGTTCCTGTGAATGGCCACATTGGCAAGGCCCAGGAGCAGACAGATGAGGATATCCTCCTCCCGGCCTACGCCCCACTCCATCGTGTGCCCAAAGATCAGGAGCATGGGGCGCAGGTATGACCACAATCTGAGGCGCAGCCCCTTTATATACTGAAAGAGGGGCTGCAATCTCGCACATTTCATATTTACATGAAACACGGACTCGTCCAGAAATTGCAGTCTATGTTTTTATTTTTGAGTAAGTTTTATTTTAATTAGTGAACTGCATTGATTTTTAGCAGGATGTATCAGAACTGGTTCGGTTTATTTAATAATTCTAAGCTGTTGTAGTATTGCTAAGTTTTTCTTTTTAGCAGTAGCAAAGGGACAACTAATAAATAAAGGAATGGCAGGGTAGCTTCAACCTCGAGAGTGCACATATCGTGCTATGTGCGAGCTGCAGGATGCTTCCTGTATTTTGGAGACCAATTTGTGCGGACGTGTTGTCAATTGAAGCTGCTTGAGCTCCGAGTTTTGTAACTTGAGCGCAGGCTGGTGACACTGCGGTGGATCTGTGAGGATGATATCTACGTGGATCGCACGTTTATAGATGTGGTCATCCCACAGTTAAAGAGTCTGCAGGAGGAGAGGGAATGCGTGATCACCAGGCAGTCAATAAGAAACAGGCAGGTTGTACAGGAGACCCCTGAGTGCATCTCAATCTCCAACAGGTATTCAGTTCTGAATACTGAGGAAAATGATGCTTCACCTGGGGAGTGCAGCCAGAGCCAAGTCCATGGCACCACGGATAGCTCAACAGCACAAGGAGGCACAGGAAAGACTGGAAGAGCCATCGTATTCGGGGATTCAATGTCAGGGGAACAGACAGGCGTTTCTGTTGCCGCAGACGTGCATCCAGGGTGGTGCATTGCCTCGCTGATGCTAGGATCAAGAACGTCAGCGAGCAGCTATGGATCATCCTGGAAGGGGAGGGAAAACAGCCACCAGTCGTGGTCCACATCAGAACCAACGACATAGGTAGAAAGAGGGATGTGGTCTTGCAGTCATAATTTAGGCAGCTAGGGAAGATATTGATAAGGAGGACATCAAAAGTCGTCATCTCAGGATTACTCCCAGTGCCTCACGCAAGTGACTATTGAAATAGAAAGATACGATAGATGAATGCATGGCTGGAAAGATAGTGCAGGAGGGAGGGCTTCAGAGTTTTGGGATTTCGGGACTGGCTGTGGGGGAGATGGGATCTGTACAGGCCGGACGGGTTTCACCTGAACTGAGCCAGGACTGAGTTCCTTGCAGAACGTTTTGCGAGTGCTGTTGGGGAGGGTTTAAACTAGTTTGGCAGGGGGTGGGGACCTTAGGGTGGACTCAGCTGAGACACAATCAGCAATGAAAATGGAAGGTGGAAAATTAATGAATGAGTCCGGAAGACAGAGGAGACGAATATTTGAAAACAAAAGGAGCTTGGCTGTGCTCAAGTGTATCCATGTCAATGCAAGGGTTATAGGGAATAAAGCAGATGAGCTGAGGGCAAAGATACACACGTAGCAATATTATATCATAGCTATGACAGAAACATGGCTTAAGCAGGGACAGGAATGGCAGCTCAGCATTCTTGGTTACAGGTTTTTCAGACGCGATAGGGACGAGGTTAAGAAAGAAGGGGGAGTGAAAATTTTGGTCAAGGCATCTATTACAGCTGTGAGGAGGGATGATATGTTGGAAGGTTCATGAAATGAGGCCTTATGGATTGAGCTAAGAAACCAAAAGGGGGCAATCTCACTGCTGGGTATGTTATCTCGACAGCCAAATAGTCAGAGGGAGATAGAAGGGCAGATATGTAGGCAAGTCTCTGAGAATTGCAAGAACATGAGGATAGTAACAGTAGGGTATTTTAATTACCCCAATATTAACGAGGATAGTTTTAGTCTGAAAAGAATTGAGGGAGCAGAATTCATGAGGTGCATTCAGGAGAACGTCTTTGCACAGTATGTGGCACGTGCAACACGAGAGGGTGCAGTTTTAGACTTAGTTTAAGAAAATGAAGATGGGCAGGTGGAAGGATTGGCAGTGGGAGAACATTTTTCTGGTCGTGGTAATAATTCAGTTAGTTTTATCATAATTATGGAAAAGGACGGACATAGAACAAGAGTTAGAGTTCTCAATTGGGGCAAGGCCAATTTTAATAAACTGTACAGGGAAAATGGACTGGAAACAACTACATGAAGGTAAATCTGTCTCAGAGCTGTGGGAGGCATTCAAAGGAGAGATTCAAGGGGTTCAGGGTAAAGATGTTCCCACAAAAAAAGGCTGAGGCGCCCAAATCTCGACCCCCATGAATGTCAGGGAACCGAGAAAGTAAGAAAAGGCAGAAAAGGGAAGTAATGTCCGATACTGAGATCTCAATATTGCAGAAAGCTGGGAGGAGTATAGAAAGTGGAGGGGTGAAATCAAAAAGGAAGTTAGAAAAGCAAAGAGAGAGCATGAAAGAATATTGCAAACAAAATCACGGTGAATCCAAAGATGTTTTCTCAATACATTAAGATTAAGAGGGTAACGAAGGAGAGAGTGGAGTCCATAAAATACTAAAAAGATAACCTATGTGCAGGAGAAGAAAATATTGGTATGGTTCGTATTGAACACTTTGCGTCTGTCTTCACTAAAGAGGGGGGATGGGGACATTGTAGTTCAGGAGGAAGAGTGTAAATTATTAGATATGAATAACAGAGGGAGAGAGGAAGTGGTAATGGGATTAGCATCCTTGAAAGTAGATAAATCACCAGGCCCGGATGAAATGTACCCCAGGATGTTAAAATAAGCAAGAGCCGAAAGAACTGAGGGTCTGACCATCATTTTTCAGTCCTTACTGGATGCAGGTGTCGTGCTGGAGGATTGGAGAATTGCTAACGCTGTATCTCTGTTGAAAAAGGGACTGAAAGATAGTCCTAATAGTTACCGGGCAGTCAGTCTAACCTCAGTATTGGGCAGATTATTGGAACCTATTCTGAGAGACTGGATAAACTGTCACTTAGATGATCTTGTTTCACCAACTTGACCGAACCTTTTGAAGACGTAACAAGGAAGATAGATGAGTGTAGTGCAGTTGATGTGGTCTACACGGATTTTAGCAAGGCTTTTGAAAAGGTCCCACATGACAGACTGGTTCAAACAATGACATCTCATGGGATCCAGCGAAATGCAGCAAGGTGGATACAAAATTGGCTCAGAGGCAGGAAACAAGGGTAGTTGTTGACGGGTGTTGTAGTGACTGAAGGGCTGTTACCAGTGGCGTTCTGCAGGACTCAGTACTGCTTCCCCTGCCTTTTGTAGTGTATATTAACGATTTGGAAGTAGATGTCGGGGGCATGATCAAGAATTTTGCAGATGACACAAAGATGGGCCGTGTGGTAGACAGCGAGGAGGGTGATTTTAATATCCCCAATATTGACTGGGACTCACTTAGTGCTTGGTGCTTGGATGGGGCAGAATCTGTGAGGAGCATCCAGGATGGCTTCTTGAAACAGTATGTAGATAGTCCAACTAGGGATGGAGTCATTCTGGATCTGGTATTGGGGAATGAGCCCGGCCAGGTGGTCGAGGCTTCAGTGGGGGAGCATTTCGAGAGCAGTGACCATAATTCCATAAGTTTTAAGGTACTTGTGGATAAGGATAAGAGTAGTCATCGGGTCAAGGTGCTAAATTGGGGTAAGGCTATTTATAACACTATTATGCAGGAACTCAAGAATTTAGATTGGGGGCGGCTGTTTGAGGGCAAATCAACATCTGATATGTGGGAGTCTTCAAAGGTCAGCTGATTAGAATCCAGGACCAGCATGTTCCTGTGAGGAAGAAATACAAGTTTGGCAAGTTAAGGGAAGCTTGGATAACACGGGATATTGTGAACCTAGACAAAAAGAAAAAGGAATCATTTTTAAGGGCTGGAAGGCTAGGAACAGATGAAGCCCTTAAGGAATGTAAAGACAATGGGAAGGAATTTATGCAAGGAGTTAGGAGGGCTAAAAGGGGTCATGAAAAGTCATTGGCAAACAGGAATAAGGAAAATCCCAAGGCTTTTTATACATATATAAAGAGCAAGAGGGTAACCAGGGAAAGGGTTGGCCCACTCAAGGGCAGAGATGGGAATCTATGTGTGGAGCCAGAGGAAATGGATGAGGTCCTAAATGAGTACTTTGCATCAGTATTCACCAAAGAGAAGGACTTGGTGGATGATGAGCCGAGGGAAGGGAGTGCAGATAGTCTCAGTCATCTCATTATCAAAAAGGATGACGTGTTGGGTGTCTTGCAAAGCATTAAGGTAGATACGTCCCCAGGGCCTGATGGGATCTACCCTAGAATACTGAGGGAGGCAAGGGAAGAAATTGCTGGGGCCTTGACAGAACTTTTTGCATCCTCATTGGCTACAGGTGAGGTCCCAGAGGACTGGAGAATAGCCAATGCTGTGCCTTTGTTAAGAAGGGTGGCAAGTATAATCCAGGAAATTATAGGCCGGTGAACCTTACGTCAATGGTAGGGAAACTATCAGAGAGGATTATTGGGGACAGGATTTACTCCCATTTGGAAACAAACAAACTTATTAGCGAGAGACAGCTTGGTTTTGTGAAGGGGAGGTCGTGTCTTACTAATTTGATTGAGTCTTTTGAGGAAGTGATGAAGATGATTGATGAAGGAAGGGCAGTGGATGTTATCTATATGGAATTTAGTAAAGCCTTTGACAAGGTCCCTCATGGCAGACTGGTGCAAAAGGTGAAGTCACACGGGATCAGAGGTGAGCTGGCAAGCTGGATACAGAACTGGCTCGGTCATAGAAGACAGAGGGTATCAGTGGATGGGTGTTTTTCTGAATGGAGGGATGTGACTAATGGTGTTCCGCAGGGATCAGTGATGGAAACCTTTGCTGTTTGCAGTATATATAAATGATTTGGAGGAAAATGTAGCTGGTATGATTAGTAGGTTTGCGGACAATGCAAAGGTTGGAGTTGTGGATAATGATGAGGATTGTCAGAGGATACAGCAGGATAGAGAATGGTTGGAGACTTGGGGGGAGAAATGGCAGATGGAGTTTAATCCGGAAAAATGTGAAGTAATGCATTTTGGAAGGTCTAATGCAGGTGGGAGGTATACAGTAAATGGCAGTACGCTTAGGGGTATTGACAGGCAGAGAGATCTGGGCGTACAGGTCCACAGGTCAGTGAAAGTGGCAGCGCAGGTGGATAAAGTAGTCAAGAAGGCATATGGCATGCTTGCCGTCATCGGTCGGGGCATAGAGTATAAAAATTGGCAAGTCATGTTGCAGCTGTACAGAATCTTAGTTAGGCCACACTTAGAATATTGCCTGCAATTCTGGTCGCCACACTACCAGAAGCATGTGGAGGCTTTGGAGAGGGTACAGAGGAGGTTTACCAGGATGTTGCCTAGTCTGGAGGGCATTATCGAGGAGGAGAGTTTGGAGAACTCGGATTGTTTTCACTGGAACGACGGAGGTGGAGGGACGACATGATAGAGGTTTACAATTTCGTGAGCGGTGTGGACAGAGTGGATATTCAGAATCTTTTTCCCAGGGTGGAAGAGTCAGTTACTAGGGGACATAGGTTTAAGGTGCGAGGGGCAAAGTTTAGAGGGGATGTGCGAGGCAAGTTCTTTACACAGAGGGTGGTGAGTGCCTGGAACTTGCTGCCAGGGGAGGTGGTGGAAGCAGATACGATAGCGACGTTCAAAAGACATCTTGACAAATATATGAATCGGAAGGGAATAGAGGGACATGGGCCCCGGAAGTGCAGAAGGTGTTAGTTTAGGCAGGCATCAAGATCTGCGCAGGCTTGGAGGGCCGAATGACCTGTTCCTGTGCTGTACTGTTCTTCGTTCTTTGTTCTTTGTTTGACAGCTGTTGGCTGCAGGAAGACGTTAACGGTCTGGTCAGATGGGCAGAAAAGTGGCAAATGGCATTCAACTTGGAAAAGTGTGAGTTGAAGCAATTGGGGAGGTCAAACAAGACACAAGAATACACGATTACTGGAAAAATGCTGAAAATTGTCGAGGAAGTAAGAGACCTTGGAGTGAATATCCACAGATCCCTGAAGGTTGCAGGACAGGCCGACAAGGTGGTTAAGAAGGCATCTTGAGTCCTTTCCCATACCAGCCGAGGCATAGAATATAAGAGCAGGGAGGTTACGCTGGAATTGTATAAATCATTGGTTCGACCACAACTTGAGTACTGTGTGCAGTTCTGGTCACCTTATTTCAGAAAGGACATGATTTCACGAGAGAGGTTACAGAGGAGAATTACGTGGATGTTGCGAGGACTGAAAAAAATGCAGCTATGAGGATGGATTGGATAGGCTGAGGTTGTTCTCCTTGGAGCAGATAAGGCTGAGGGGAGATCTGATTGAAATCTATAAAATCTTGAGGGGCTTAATTGGAGTGGATATGAAGAGTCTATTCACCTTAGCAGAGGGTTCAGTGACCAGGGGGTATACATTTAAAGTGATTGGTTGAGGAAACAATTGTGCACCCAGAAATACAAAACTGGCTCAGGGGCAGGAACAAAGTGCAATTGTTGACGAGTATTTTAGCGACTGGAGGACTGCTTCCCGTGGCGTTCTGCAGGGCTCAGTTCTGCGTCCCCTGGAATTTGTGGGGGTCTGGAACTTGCTGCCCGAAAGTATGGTTGATGCAGAAACCCTCTACTCATTCAAAGGAAGACTGGATGTGCACCTCAATTGCGGTAATCTGCAGGGCTTCCAAATGCTGGAAGATGGGATGAGAAAAGGTGTATCGTTTTCCGGCTGGCACAGACACAATGGGCCAAGTGAGCTCTTTCAGCGCCTTAAACATTCTATGATTTTATGATTCAGGAACACGAAAAAGGCTATCCTCCTTAACACTCACAGTTACATCCACAATGAATTCTATCATGATTATCAGATATGATTTTCCATTGAACTCTCCGTGCTGCTTTTCATTTATTCACTCATGTTTTTACAAGAAGAAATATTTTTATGCTGCGTTATGGCCTCTGGAGGCTTCCAACCACCAACATTAGACTGATAGTTACAGGGTTTATCCAACCTCTGCTTTTTTAAGCAGGGTGTAGCATTTACAGCGCTCCAGTCCTCTGGCATCATTATTGTTATATTCATTCATGGGATGTGGGTATCGCTGGCTAGGATAGCATTTGTTGACTATCCCTAATTGTCCTTGAGAAGGTGGTGGTGAGCTGCTTTCTCGAACTGCTGCAGTCTATGTGGGGTAAGGACAACCACATTGCTATTAAGAATAGAGTTCCATTAGTTTGACCCAGCGACAGTGAAGGAAAGATGATATAGTTCCAGGTCAGGGTGGTTTGTGCCTTGGAGGGCAACTTGCAGCTGGTGATTTTCCCATGCATCTGCTGCCCTTGTGATTTTAGGTGGTAGAGTTGGCGGCTTTGGAAGGAGATGTGTATGGGGCCTTGGTGCGTTGCTGCAGTGCATCTTGTAGATGGTACACACTGCTGCCACTGTGCGTCGGTGGTGGAGGGAGTGAATGTTTGCCGATGGATGCCAATCAAGCGGGCTTCTTTGTCCCGGATGGTGTCGAGCTTCTTGAGTGTTGTTGGAGCTGCAGCCATCCAGGTAAGTGGAGAAAATTCCTCATACTCCTGACTTGTGTCTTGCCGATGGTGGAAAGGCTGTGGGGAGTCAGGAGGTGAGTTATTCACCGTAGGATTCCTAGCTACTGACCTGCTCTTTCTGCCACGGTATCTATATTCCTACTCTCGTTCACTTTCTGGTCATTAGTAACCCCCAGGATGTTAAAAGGGGGGAATTCAGCTATGATAATGACATTGAAGGTCAAGGGGAGATGGTTAGATTCTCTTGTGTTGGAGATAGTCATTCCTGGCACTTATATGGCATGCACATTACTTGCCACTTATCAGCCCAAACCTGGATGTTATCCAGATCTTGCCGCATTTCTACATGGTCTGCTTCAGTATCTGAGAAGTCACAAATGGTGCTGAACATGGGGAAATCATCAGTGACCAAACCCAATTCGGACCTATTTCATGATGGTCATTGATGAAGCAGCTGAAGATGGTTGGGCCTCGGACACTAGCCGGATGAACTCCTGCAGAAATGACCTGGAGCTGAGGTGATTGACCTCCAGGAACCACAATCATATTCCTTTGGGCTAGGTATGACTCCAACCCGCGGAGAATTTTCCCCCTGATTCCCATTGACTTGAGTTTTGCTCGGGCTCCTAGATGCTGTACTCAGTCAAATGCTGTCTTGATGTCAAGGGCAGTCACTCTCACCTCATCTCTTGAGTCCAGCACTTTAGACCATGTTTGCACCAAAGTTGTAATGAGGGCAGGAGCTGAGTGGCCCTGGCGGAATCCAAACTGAGCGTCATTGAGCAGCTTACTGCTCAGCAAGTGCCACTTGACAGCACTGTCAACGACACCTTTCATCACTTTACTGATGATTGAGAGTAGACCGATTGGGCGGTAATTGGCTGGGTCCTGCTTTTTGTGCACAGGGCATACCTGGGCAATTTTCCTCATTGTCGGGTAGATACCGGTGTTGTAGCAGTACTGCAACAGCTTGGATAGGGGCGCAGAAAGTTCTGGAGCACAGGCCTTCAGTACTATTGCGAGAATATTGTCACGGCCCATAGCCTTTACAATATCCAATGCCCTCAGTCATTTGTCGATATCACGAATAGTGAATCAAATTTGCTGAAGACTGGCATCTGAGATGCCGGGGACTTCAGGTGGAGGCCCAGATGGTTCATCAACTCGACACTTCTGGCTGAATATTGTTGCAAATGCTTCCGTCTTATCGTCTGCACTGTTGTACTGGGCTCCCCCGTCATTGAGCATGGGATGTGAAGCCAAATGTGAAGCCAAATCCTCCATTTAGTTATTGAACTGTCCACCACCATTCATGGCTGGATGTGACAGGACTGCAGAGCTTAGACCTGATCCGTTCGTTATGGGATCACTTGTCTTTATCTGTCGCATGTTGCTTGCACAGTTTGGCACACAAGTATTCTTGGCTTGTCGCGTCACCAGGTTGACACCTCATTTTGAGGTATGCCTGGTGCTGCTCCTGGCATGCCCTACTGCACTCTTCATTGGACCAGGGTTGGTTTTCTGCTTGGTGGTAATAGAAGACTTAGGGATATGCCGGGCCATGAGGTTATAGATTGTGGTTGAGTGCAATTCTGTTGCTGCTGATGGCCCACAGCGCCCCATGGATGCTCACATATTCATTGCTAGATCTGTTCGAAATCTATCCCATTTAGCACGGTGATAGTGCCACACAACACGATGGATGGTATCCTCAATCTAGAGGCTCCACAAGGACTGTGCTGTGGTCACTGCTAATAATTCTGTCAGGGACAGATGCATCTGCAGCAGGTAGATTGGTGAGGACGAATTCAAGTATGTTTTGCCCTCTTCGTTGTTCCCTCACCAGCTGCCACAGACCCAGTCTAGCAGCTATTCCTTTAGGAATCAGTAGTGCTGCTACCGAGCCACTCTTGGTGGTGGACATTGAAGTCCCCCACCCACAGTACATTCTGCACACTTGCCACCTCAGTGCTTCCTCCAAGTGGTGTTCAACATGGAGGAGTACTGATTCTTCAGCTGAGGGAGAGTGGCAGCTGGTAATTAGCTGGAGTTTATCTTGCATATGTTTGACCTGATGCCATGAGACTTAATGGGATCCGGAGTCGATGTCGAGGACTCCCAGGCCAACTCCCTCGCGACTGTAGAGCACTGTGCCGCCATCTCTGCTGGGTCTGTCCTGCCGGTCGGTCAGGGCATACCCGGGGATAGTGATGGCAGTTTCAGGGACATTTTGCCCTTATTAGGCTGTTGCTTGACCAGTCTGTGGGACAGCTCTCCCAACGTTGGCACAAACCCTCTTATGTTAGGAAGGAAGACTTTGTAGTGTCACTAAGGCTGGGTTTGCGTTGTGGTTTCTGGTGCCGAGGTCGGGTGGTCCCTCTGGTTTCTATTGCATTTTGTTGACTTTGTAGCAGTTAGCTACAACTGAGTGGCTTTCTAGGCCATTTCAAAGGGCATGTACACGTCAAACACATTGTTGCATGTCTGGAGTCACATGTAGGCCAGCCCAGGTTAGCACAGCAGTTTTCCTTTCGTTAAAAAAATAGTGAACCTTTTGTGTCACTGGATGGTTTCCATCTTCTGTCACTCTCATGTCCAAGGATGACTGAAAGATTCTGCTATTTCCACTATACTATCCCTCAACCGCCCTCATCCATTCCATCCAGACCAGGTAAATGTTCAACTTTGTGGCAGTGCAGAAGTTTTAGTTTGAAAGATGTTAACTGAACCTGTTTGTTCAGTGACTGTACTGAATGTCAGTCTCCATGGACCCTAATTGTGTCAGGGGAGGGTTTTCATCTTCTATTTATAAGGGGCTCCTTTCGATGTGCTATTCCATGGTATCAACGGGAGCATCACCTCCGGAACTAACAGGGATCAGCGGCTCCAGAGAGAGGGAGAGCATAGATCAGAATCGGAGAACAATGGATTGGAATGTTACACCAATGGGTCAGAATCTGAGAACAATAGATTGGAATGTTACACCAATCGGTCTGAATCTGAGAACAATAGATTGGAATGTTACAACAATGGACAGCAGGGGTTTCTCCACTTTGTTTGGCCTGATTACGGCAGATTATTTTTGGATAACATTAGAGCGGCGGATCTATTATGCTCTGAGAATGACTAAATTTATTTACTATCCCATCCTTGCTATCATTGGCGTTCCTGGTAAGTCTCTGTATCCTACTATTAGATTCATAACCAATATTTCACTGATTTTTTGTTCTTGTTAATTAAATCATGAGATGACTAAAGCCATTGTCTTCCGTTTACTGCACAAACTCTATGCTATATCCACGATCTGTATCCCCCTCACTGGGCATTGACTGAGGCTGAACCAGGAAATTTACAACCTCTGGTATCTACGCAATGCTGAGCTAAGTTCATTCCCATAGTATCTCCATCCCAACCATGCCTATTATTACGGCCAGGTGAGGAGGGGTCACAGCCGTTCTTCTTCTCCTTCCTGTTGTTTGACTGCAACAGTGTTTTTCCTTTTTAAAGAGTGGATGTGCTTACCGACACATTGAGTATTTTACCTTTTGTGTGATGGTGAAGGAACTAATCGGACAGGTTCTCTTGAGTTTAAACACGAAAGATGTGAGTTTGTTGCAAGTACCAATCTAAACCCGATCTAAATAAAATAATAGAAAAAATACACCGCGCATTTACACACACAATCACACGAGAATCACACAAAAATAGATTATAGAGTGAGAAGTAAATGTGTGTTTGGATTGGAGTCCAGAATAAATAAGACAAAATACTCATTCGGTGAGGTGGGACGCTTTGAGGTCTCCCATCTGAAGTTGAATGCTTGAAGTCTTTAGTTGT
Organism: Heterodontus francisci; assembly: GCF_036365525.1. Lineage (NCBI taxonomy): Eukaryota > Metazoa > Chordata > Chondrichthyes > Heterodontiformes > Heterodontidae > Heterodontus > Heterodontus francisci. The sequence continues at coordinate 5,654,278 of NW_027140794.1, forward strand.
TCGAAGTGCCCCTTGTGCCTGGCCCGCTCAGGGTTTTCTTGGAGGAAGACTTGTCGGTGATGTTGTTCCCCTGGTGTCTCTGTCTGGAGCAATCTGTATTCTTGGAGGGACCACAGTCGCAAGTGGTTTTCAAACTTGTGATATTATCTGGAGAGAGAGAGAGGCAGGGTGAAGGGGAACCCTTCTACTTCTGCACAGTTTGAATCAGTGGCTTGCTTGTCGTTGTCCAGGGAAACTCCCAGCTTTCACAGAGATGGATAGAACGTCTCATGATTGCCTCAGTGGTCCCTTATAGTGAGATTAAATGTCAGAAACTTTTATCTCCCCAGGCCTCAGGATACCATTATTTACAGTTGGAGGAGTTTGCTCTTTCAAAATCATGTGCCAGGATTGTCTTGTATGCCGTGTCATTAAATCTAATTTTAGGTAATTCAGCTACTTGAGCAAGTCAATGATTTGTGTCCAGGCTCATCAAACATGTGTCTCCTGTTGGAGGGCTTGGAACGTGAAAGGGTGTTTCACATGCCAATTGCGGTGGCAATCTTGGCTGCGAGTTTTTCAAGGTTAACTGCAGGATGTTTTTCCATCAAATGTTTACTGTAAGTTTCCAATTGACTAATTTAAATTCTTCATTCGGCACATCGTGTTATCTTGACACCGTCGCAGCACAGGGAAATAAATGTGTTAAGAAGAAAAATTTATTGCAGTATTGTGGAAAGAAATGGAAGGAAACACACATTCATTCTCAATAATCCCTTCTCAAATGCACACATTAAACTTAGAATTACTGCAGCTGGCATTGTCTGTAACAGTTGTGTTGATTTTTTTTGGAGTTTTGTCTGGGATGGTTATGTTTCGGGTGTGACCCTGGACAATGCATCAGCAATTAAATAGTTTTATTTTTTTTTTCTGTCCTGCAATGCTACTTGAACTACTCAGGTTCCTGTTCCTTGTTTAGATTTAGCCCTTGTGAGGTGTCTGAGATTTCCGCTGGGCATTTGCTCTTGCTTAGTTCTGCTTTGAAATTGCTGTGTTTGATGAGCTTTGGGAACTAATCATTGCGTTCTTCAGTGGGCACATCCACACTGACCTTACTTTTAGCTTTCTGCTGAGGTACAGAAGTGCTGTCTACCTAAGGGCATTTTCCCTTCACGTTTCCCTTTACTGTAGGCAGGATCTTTTTTTCTAATCTTTCCTATGCCCTATGGGTCATTAGTGTGTGCAACTGTCTGTCCATGTGTCACTGCACTCTCCTGTGACACTTCGACTATGTGAGGCATCCCCCTCACCATGGATTGCCTTTTTGGGAAATGTCCTTGTCCTTGCAGCTTTCTGTCAAGGCTGCTAGCAGCCTTTGTAGGCTGCCTCTTTGGCCTGCATTTAAGGAGGAGAGGGTGGCGTCTAATGTTTCTAACATTTTAGCATTGGATAAGCGTAGAAGAGGGAGCTGCAGTTGAGAAACCTCCTCGCCCTCTTCTAACCTGTCCTCACTGTCCTTTTCAATCCTTCCCTCCTGACTGTCTGTCAGACCTGTGTTTGCATATCCCCTCCACTGCCTTCACTTATTTCCTTTGGTCTGGGATATCAATTAAATAATTGACCTGGCTGTTTATTTTGCCACTCAATATGGACCACTGAATCGGGCTTTCAGGTGTTCACCATGCATTGCGACTTGTAACAATACATGGTCTCTGGGCTGAAATGTTCTGGCTTTGGCATTTTTCTGTGCTTACCTTTTCATAGCTGCCTGGGAGGTCTTCAGGTGTTTCTGAGCCATTGCACAGGCTCTCGTGAGCCGCTCCTTGAGTATGAAAATGTAGTCTAACATGGAACACTCATCGCTGTGTCCCCCCCAAAAAACTTATCCTTTATTAGTTTAAGAGGACCTTTCACCTCGTGTTCGTAAACTAATTCAACGGGACTAAAGCCAGTGTATTCATTGGATAAGTCCCTGGTAGTCAGCAGGAGAAATCCCAGCCCTTTGTCCCCGTCATGGGGTTACTCATCACATAGTCCCATGTGACTCTGGATGGGTGGCTGAGGACTTCAGCTGGGTTTTGCCCAGAATATCCATGAACCTTTGAAAAGTACTGGGCATAAAATGTGTGCCCTGATTCATCTGAATCTCGGCAGGCAGCCCATATCGGGCAATGAATTGGGTTAGGCCCTCCACCGCTACCTTGGCAGACATAGTCCTTTGGGGAAATTGCCTGTGGGAATCGGGTCACGACATCCATAATGGTGAGAAGATACTGCTAGTCCCCTTTTGCTTGTGCCAGGGGTCCCACACAATCCACCAGCTCTCTGCTGAAGGGTTCCCCAAAAGCTTATACGGGAATTATGGGTGCAGGTTTTATTGCAGGTTGGGGCTTCCCCACAACCAGACAAATGTGACCTGTTTTTACAGAACTCCACCACAATTTTCTGGAGCTTTAGCCAGTCACAATGCTGTCTTATGTGGGCTTGGGTTTTTCGTACACTGACATGTACAGCCATTGGAAGTTTATGGGCCATTCCTAATATTTCTTTACGGTATCTCAGCACCACCACTATCTGGCGAACCACTGTCCACTCTTCATGCGCAGGTCTGTGAAAAGGTTACCACTTCCTCATCAGCACCTCATTTTTTAAATACTAACACTCTGGAACTCCTTCTGCTTCAGTTTTGGTTTGGACGGTCTGTGATATTTTCTTTTAACACTGGGTCGTCTTTTTCTGCATCAGCTAAGGAAGATCTTTTTAACCCATCCTTTGGATCCTCGACCTTCCCAAAGAAGGTTTCACATAGCGAGACATTAGGGTCATCCATCTGCAATATCAGTTCAGGGGATTGTTTGGTCATGGTCCGAGTCACCATACAATCAGAGAGAATGCCAGGGAACTTCTCCAGGAACTGCTTTGTCTCCCTGACCTCTTTTGGATTCTATAGAACTACTGGGGAAGCTGACATCTTTTCTCCGACAAGAATATTACCCAGGAGCAGGTCGACCCATCCACTTGTAAGCTAGGGACAATCCCCATGGTTACCAGTCCTGAAAACAGGTCGCACTCATACACCTGATATAAAGGTGTGGGAATGCATCATCTTCCAATACTATTCACTAACACTCTAGCATTCACTGAACTCCCTGGGAGAAAGGTCGTGCCTTTTTCCAGCAGAAGAGATTGGGTGACCCCTGTATCCTTAACTATGGCTATGGGCTTGCTAGCCTCAGTCGAGGGGTATGGCGTCACATTTATTAGGGAAACAAAGTCCTGGTAACTCTCAAGGATTTTGTTAAGATTTCCCGTATGCTCATCAGGTTTATTGTGCCTGACTGCCGCAGTTAAAGCCACAGCCTGATCTGTGGTGCTTTCCATCAGGGCCTATTATCCAGAACTGGTCTGGTGGACCTTGATTATTCCCTGTAAATTCCAGCAGTCAGCTCGACAGTGATCTACCTTTTAAAGTGGAAGCACACAGGTCTTCGGCCACTACTCCTGCTCTCAGTACCGTCCTATTTACCCTGATGATGGGCCCTTATGTGTCCCGATTTTCCTTCTTGCCCATGTCTGTTCATGCTCCTATCACATTCCCACCTTCTATGCTTGGGTGTTTGGGGGTCATCAGGGAAGGTTTCCCCTTTGGGGTTATGACCTTGTGCACAAGGGAAAATTCATCAGCCAGAATTATAACCAGCCTGGCTCTTTGAAACTTCTGTTCCTTTATGTGGGTTTTAGTGGGAGGGGGAGGGAGTTTTTGAACTCCGCGAGAAGGATCAACTCTTTGAGGTTTGCATATGTGGGCTGTATCTTCAGTGTCCGTATCCACTGGTCAAAAGCAAGCATAGAAATGGACTGTAAAAGCTTCTATAGGTATGTAAACAGGAAACATTTGGCAAAGGCAAATGTGGGTCCATTACAGGCAGAGTCAGGAGAATTTATAATGGGGAATAGAGCAATGACAGAGAAGCTAAATGTTTATTTTATGTCTGTCTTCTCACAGGAAGAAACAAAAAATCTCCAAGAATTAGAGATCAAAGGGGCTAGGGAGAATGAAGAAATTAAGGATATTAGTATTGGAAGAATGTTGTATTGGAGAAATTAATGGGGTTAAAGGTTGATAAGTCCCCAGGAGGTGATATTCTGTAGCACAGAGTGTTTAAAGAGGTAGTTATGGAGATAGTAGAAGCATTGGTGCTCATCTTCCAAAAGTCTACAGACTCTTCAGCGGTTCCTGCAGATTGGAATGTCGCAAATATCACCCCACTATTTAAGAATGGAGGGGGAGAGAAAAGCGGGACCGAAAGCCCTGGTGGAATTGCACCAGTAGTAGTGAAATTGATAGAATAATTTCTGAAGGATGTGATAAACAGACACGTTGATAATAATGACCCAATTGGGTATAGTCAACATGGATTTATGAATGGGAAATCATGTTTGACAAATCTGTTGGAGTTTTTTGAAGATGTCTCTAACACAATTGATAAAGGGGAGTTGGTGGATGCACTATACTTGGGTTTTCAGAAGACTTTTGATAAAGTCCCTCACAGTAACTTGGTTAGCAAAACTAAAGCACATGGGATTGGATGTAATATCCTGACATGTATTAAGCATTGGTTAACGGGCAGAAAGCAGAGAGTAGGGATAAACGTGTCATTCTCATTGGCAGGCTGAGACGAGTGAGGTACCGCAGGGATCAGTGCTTGGGCATCAGCTGTTCACAATATATATCAATGATTTGAATGTGGGCACCAATGTAATATTTCAAGTTCGCGGATAACTCAAAACTAGGTAGGAATCTGTGCTGTGAGGAAAATGCAAAGTGGCTTCAAGGGGAGTTAGACGGACATAATGGGCTGAATTTTATGCTGTGCCAGCAAGTCGCATGGTGAAATGGATGTGGCATAAAATTGAGCGGGAGCGTCCAGGAGGCCTAACTGCCCTGCTCTCGCCTCCGGTCAACTTTACGGCGGTCGGGCGGTTGGGGGTGTGGGGGGGTGAGAAACGTCTCAACCGCCCGAGACCAATGAAGGCCGTTAAGTGGCCACTTAAAGGCCTTTTAAGAGCTCTCACCCGCATCCTTGGGTATTTAACCCGTGGCAAGCGGCGACAGCCGGCTTTTCCGCGAGCCGCAGTGTAGATGGGGCGGGGGTAGCCATGGAAGTCAGGCACAAGGTTCCCGATTAAGGGCCGCCCCCGACTCCCAACCCATCCCGGGTCCCAAGGCGGCCCCGAACGACAACTCCAGCCTCACTAGGGAAGGACCGATCTCCCTGGTGAGTCAAGTCCAACTTATTTTGATGCATGGCTCCATATGGTCGGCTGACTGCAGTCTCAGCAGTGGCCACCACGCCTGCTGATCGACTGGCAGCTCAATGAGGCGGGAGTTCCTCGCTCAAGCAGCTGGAAGTCCTGCTTCGGGACACTTAAAGACAGAGGAGCCGTAAAATACAGGACGCATCCCTGGGTTAGGTAGAACTGGGTTCGCCACCGATCTTTATGTTGGTGGCGAATTCCCGTCCGCCGACTCTAAATTATAGCCCAATGAGTGGGCAAGAACATGACAGATGGAATATAGTCCGGAAAAATATGTGGTTCTCCACTTTGCTAGGTGTGCAGAGCATTTCTTAAATTGTGAGAGATTAGAAAGTGTAGATGTACAAAGGTACCTGGGTGTCCTCCTCAATAAGTCGCTAAAAGCGAACATGCAGGTGCAGCAAGCATTTAGGAAGGCTAATGGTATGTTGGCATTCGCCACAGAGGATTTGAGTACAGGAGTAGCCAAGTACTGAGTTAATTATATAGAATCTTGGTTAGACCACTCCTGCAATGTTATGTGCAGATTTGGTCCTCTTATCTTAGGAAGGATATCATTGCCATTGAGGGACTGTGAAGAAAGTTCACTTGTACCCAGGATAAGAGAACAGTCCTGTGAAGAGAGATTTGGTAAACTGGGCCTGTATTCTCGAGAGTTTCGAAGAATCAGAGGTGCTCTCATTGGAAACCTACGCAATACTTAAAAGGATAGACAGGGTAGATGCAAGTAAGCTGTTCATATTTTTTCCACATTGGGGAGTATGGAAAGAGGAGACACGTTTTCAAAATAAGAGAGAAGACATTTAGGAAAGAGATGAAGAGAAATTTCTTTACTCAGAGGTTTGTAAATCTTTTGAAACTGTCTATCCCACAGGGCTGTGGAAGCTCGGCCATTGAGAATGTTTGTCGCATTGGTTGCCATATTTCTAAATACCAGTGACATAAAGGGAGATGGGGAGAATGTGGGCAAAAAAAGTATTGAATTGGATGATCAGCCATGATAATATTGAATGGTGGAGCAGGTTCGATGAGCTGAATGGCCTGATCCTCCTCTGATGTTCCTAACCTGCTTAACTCTTTCAAATTCAAGGTAAGTTTGGCCAGGCCGCTTTCGGAGGGTTCGGAAATTTTGGCAATATGCCTCCAGTACGATCTCATATGGGCCCAGAATAGAATTTTAAGTCAACTCATAATCTGATGAACTTTCATTTGGAAACAGTGAATAAATCTCATGGGCTTTCCCTGTTACTTTGCTTTGCCAAAACAGAATCCAGCTCTCTGCCAGCTATTTCAGCTACATTGCAAGCTTTTCAAAAGTGACATAAAATTCTGCCACATCCTCCTCATTGAGCTTTGGAATGAACTGGGAGAACTTTAACATCTCAGCACACGATCTTGAGCTAGGGGTAACTGACTCACTAGCTGCGCCTTTACCGGATGTATTGGGTTTTCCTCTAGTTGTTTGAGCTACCTTAACTCCCTTTCCTGCTTCTCCTTCCGGAACACCCTTTCTTTTTCCCTTTCTTGACACTCACTCTGCCCTTTCTCGCTCCCTCTGGAATTCTAATTCTGCTCTCTTCTGTTCTAGTTTACCTTATCTAACATTACTCTATCTGTTACCCTGTTTGGGTCTTCAGCTTCAAGTGAAAAATGGCTGGCCGCAAGTCATAAGATTTCGAGTTTCCTAGTGTTTACATGGAGAGTAATCCCTAACTGTCCAGCTACATTACACAACTTTTCAACAGATCGGGCTTTTAACCAGTCAGAAGTGACATCACTCGATAGGTAACTCCTTTATTGCCGATGCAATTCATTTACTCAAAAAGGGAGAGGGACAGAAAGCAGGAAACTACAGGCCAGTTAACTTCATATTTGTCTTGAGGAAAATGTCAGAAGTATTATTAAAGACGTTATAGCAAGCACTTAGAAAAATTCAAGATAATCAGGCAGAGTCAACATGGTTGTATGAAAGGTAAATAATGCTTAACAATTTATTGGAGGCCTTTCAAGAAGTAACATGTGTTGTGGATAGAGGGTAATCGGTGGAGATACTGTACTTAGAGTTCCAGCATGCATTTGATAAGGTCATAGAGTCACAGAGTCATAGAGTTATACAGCACAGAAACAGACCCTTCGGCCCCTCGTGCCTGTGCCGGCCATCAAGCACCTAACTATTCTAATCCCATTTTCCAGCACATGGCCCGTAGCCTTATATGCTATGACGTTTCAAGTGCTCATCCAAATACCTCTTAAATGATGTGAAGATTCCTGCCTCTACCACCTCTTAAGGCAGTGCGTTCCAGATTCCAATAACCCACTGGGTGAAGAGTTTTTCATCAAATCCCCTCTAAACCTCCTGCCCCTTACCTAAAATCAATGTCTCCTGGTTACTGATCCCTCCAATAAGGGAAAAAAGGATCTTCCCATCAAACCTATCAATGCCCCTCATAATTTTGTATACCTCAATCGTGTTCCACCTCAGCCTTCTCTGCTCGAAGCAAAACAACCCTTGCCTTTTCAGTCTCTCTTCATAGCTGAATGCTCCAGCCCTGACAACATTCTGGTGAATCTCCTCTGCACCCTCTCCAGTGCAATCATTTCCTTCCAATAGTGTGGTACCCAGAACTGAACACAGTACTCCAGTTTTGGCCTAACTAGCGTTTTATACAGCTCCATCATAACCTCCCTGCTGTTATATTCTATGCCTCGGCTAATAAAGGCAAGTATCCCACATGCCTTCTGAAGCACCTGATCTACCTGTGCTGCCTTCAGTGATTTATGGACAAGTACACCAAAGTTGCTCTGACCTTCTGTATTTCCTATGGTCCTACCACCTATGGTATATTTCTATGCCTTGTCCTTTCTCGTAGAATGCACCACCTCACATTTGACAGGATTAAATTTTATTTGACACTGCTCTGCCCATCTTAACAGCCCATCTATATCGTCCTATAATCTAAGGCGTTCCTCTTCAGCATTTACACCACCATCAATTTTCATGTCATCCGCATGCTTACTTAACATACCTCCTATCTTCACATCGAAATTATTAATGCACACTACAAACAGCAAGTGTCCCAGTACTGATGCCTGTGGTACATCATTGGTTACAGGCTTCCACTCGCAAAAACAACCCTCGACCATTAACCTCTATCTCCTGCCACTAAGCTAATTTTGAATCCAATTTGCCAAATTGCCCTGGATCCCATGGGCTCTTACATTCTTAGGAGGCCCCATGCGGGACCTTATCAAAAACCTTACTGAAGTCCATTAATACCACACAAACTGCTTTACCCTCATCTACACATCTAATCACTGCCTCCAAAAATCAATCAAGTTAGTTAAACATGATCTCCCCCTGGCAAAGCAGTGATGACTATCCCTGATTAATCCCTGCATTTGTAAGGGCTGGAAGGCTGGGAACAGATGAAGCACTTGAGGAATATAAAGACAGTAGGTAGGAACTTTAGCAAGGAGTTAGGAGGGCTAAAAGGGGTCATGAAAAGTCATTGGCAAACAGGATTAAGGAAAATCCCAAAGTTTTTAATACACATATAAAGAGCAAGAGGGTAACCAGGGAAAGGGTTGGCCCACTCAATGACAGAGATGAGAATCTATTTGTGGAGCCAGAGGAAATGGGCGAGCTGCAAAATGTGTACTTTGCATCAGTATTCACCAAAGAGAAGGATTTGGTGGATGATGAGCCTCGGGAAGGGAGTGCAGATAGTCTCAGGCATTCCATTATCAAAAAGGAGGAGATGTTGGGTGTCTTGCAAAGCATTAAGGTAGATACGTCCTCACGGCCTGATGAAATATATCCCAGAATACTGAGGGAGGCAGGGGAAGAAATTGCTGGGGCCTTGAAAGAAATCTTTGCTTCCTCATTGGCTACAGGTGAGGTCCCAGAGGACTGGAGAATAGCCAATGCTGTGCCTTTGTTTAAAAAGGTTGGTAAGGATAATCCAGGAAAATATAGGCCGGTGAGCCTTACGTCAGTGGTAGGGAAACTATTAGAGAGGATTCTTCGGGACAGGATTTACTCCCATTTGGAAACAAACGAAGTTCTTAGCGAGAGACAGCATGGTTTTGTGAAGGGGAGGTCGTGTCTTACTAACTTGATTGAGTTTTTTGAGGAAGTGACGAAGATGATTGATGAAGGAAGGGCAGTGGATGTTATCTATATGGACTTTAGTAAAGCATTTGACAAGGTCCTGCATGGCAGACTGGTACAAAAGGTGAAGTCACACGGGATCAGAGGTGAGCTGGCAAGAGGGATACAGAACTGGCTGGGTCATAGAAGACAGAGGGTATCAGTGGATGGGTGTTGTTCTGAATGGAGGGATGTGACTAGTGGTGTTCCACAGGGATCAGTGCTGGGGCCTTTGCTGTTTGCAGTATATATAAATGATTTGGAGGAAAATGCAGCCGGTCTGATTAGTAAGTTTGCGGACGACACAAAGGTTGGTGGAGTTGCGGATAATGATGAGGATTGTCAGAGGATACAACAGGATATAGATCGGTTGGAGACTTGGGCGGAGAAATGGCAGATGGAGTTTAATCTGGACAAATGTGAGGTAATGATTTTGGGAGGTCTGATGCAGGTGGGAGGTATACAGTAAATGGCAGAACCCTCAGGAGTATTGACAGGCAGAGAGATCTGGGCGTACTAGTCCACAGGTCACTGAAACTGGCAACGCAGGTGGATAAGGTAGTCAAGAAGGCATACGGCATGCTTGCCTTCATCGGTTGGAGCATAGAGAATAAAAAATGGCAAGTTTCAGCTGTACAGAACCTTAGTTCGGCCACACTTAGAATATTGCGTGCAGTTCTGGTCGCCACACTACCAGAAGAACGTGGAGGCTTTGGAGAGGGCACAGAGGAGGTTTACCAAGGTGTTGCCTGGTCTGGAGGGCATTAGCTATGAGCAGAGGTTGGATAAACTCGTATTGTTTTCACTGGAACGACGGAGGAGGAGGGGCGACATGATAGAGGTTTGCAAAGTTATGAGCGGCATGGACGGAGTGGATATTCAGAAGCTTTTTCCCAGGGTGTAAGAGTCAGTTACTAGGGGACATAGGTTTAAGGTGCGAGGGGCAAAGTTTAGAGGGGATGTGCGAGGCAGGTTTTTTACACAGAGGGTGGTGAGTGCCTGGATCTTGCTGCCAGGGGAGGTGATGGAAGCCGATACGATAGCGACGTTTAAGAGACATCTTGAGAAATATATGAATAGGATGGGAATAGAGGGATATGGGCCCCGGAAATGCAGAAGGTGTTAGTTTAAGCAATCATCAAGAACGGCGCAGGCTTGGAGGGCCGAATGGCTTGTTCCTGTGCTTTGCTGTTCTTAGTTCTTTGTTCTCTCCAAGTGGAGATTAATCCTGTCGCTCAGATGTTTTTGCTGATAGTTTCCCAAGCACTGATAGTAGACTCACAGGCCTGTAATTACCTAGTCTAGCCTGTCCTTCTTGAACAATGGTCCCACATCCGCTCTCCTCCAGTCCTCCGGCACCTCTCCCGTGGCCAGAGAAGATATGGAAATTTGTGTCAGAGCCCCTGCTATCTCCTCTCCTGCCTGACATAACAGCCTGGGATACATATCATCTGGGTCTGGGGATGTATCCACTTTTATCCCGCTAAAACAGCTAATACCTCCTCCCTTTTAATGCAAATATGTTCAGGTATATTGCAATCCCCCTCCCTGATCTCAACACGTGCATCGGCCATCTCCATAGTTAACACAGTTGGAAATCAATCATTTAAAACCTCACTTTTGTCCTCCGGCTCCACACACAGATTGCCACTTTGGTCCATAATGGGCCTTATTCTGCCCCTGGTTATCCGGTTGCCCTTAATATACTTTCAAACGCCTTAGGATTTTCCTTTACCTTGTGGGCGGCACAGTGGTGCAGTGGTTAGCACCACAGCCTCACAGCTCCAGGTTCAATTCTGGGTACTGCCTGTGCGGAGTTTGCAAGTTCTCCCTGTGTCTGCGTGGGTTTTCGCCGTGTGCTCTGGTTTCCTCCCACAGCCAAAGACGTGCAGGTTGATAGGTAATTTGGCCATTATAAATTGCCCCTCGTATAGGTAGTTGGTCGTGGAATATAGGGACAGGTGGGGATGTGGCAGGAATATGGGATTAGTGTAGGATTAGTAGAAATGGGTGGTTAATGGTTGGCACAGACTTGTTGGGCCGAAGGGCCTGTTTCAGTGCTGTATCTATAAATATAAAATATAAATAAATAGTGCACGCCAATGCCTTTTCATGTCCCCTCTTCGCTCTCCAAATTACTTTTTTAAGTACCCCCCTACACTTTCAATACTCCTCTCGTGCCTCTGCTCTTTTAAGCACTCGGAAACTGCCATAAGCCGCCTTTTCCCTGATACAATACACGATATCCCGTGACATCCAGGCTTATCTGGACTTGTTGTGCCTACCCTTCACCTTAACGGGAATTTCCTGCAGCCGCTGCGAGACATCCTTGGCTCTAAAACCAGGGAGGCAATGTACCATCCTGAAGTCACTTTTACGGCCACAGTAGCGCTGATCTGTACCCCTTAAGATAGAATCCCGTTTCACTATAGCTCTTCCACTTCTTTTACTGCCCTGCTGTGCAGCAGAGCCATCTGTGGGTGCCACAAACCTGGCTGTTGCTGATTTCCCCTTGGAGGCCATTCCCCGCAACAGTATCCAAAGTGGTATACCTGTTTGAGAGGGGGATGGCCACAAGGGACTCCTGCATTACCTGATTTGCGCCGACTACTCCGACTGGTGGTCACCCATCTCTTTTCTGCCTGTGCAGCCATTACATGTGGTGTGACCACCTCTTTAATCGTGCAATCCATGACGTCTGCAGCATCACGGATCCTCCACAGTAAATCCACCCGCAGCTCCATTTCCGTAATACGAGTAGCCTGCAGCTGCAGATGGATACACGTCCTGTACACTTGGTCGGCAGGGACACTGGAAGCGTCCCTAATTTCCCTCATAGCACCTGAGGAGCATATCTCCGGTGCCAGCTCCCCTGCCATGACTTACCCTTAGATTACTTAGTTACTCCCTTCATTAAAAAATACTAATTACACTGGGGGCCTGCTTCTACTCCAAACACTAACTACTGCAATCTCAGTCTTTCAGAAATTACACTAAATATAAAGCAACACTTCAATAGGACTCACCTTATCACTTTCCACTTGTTTCAGCTATTTCAATACACTAGCAGCAGTTTCTTACCCAACCAATCACCTTGCAGATTCCCCTTGGTGTCACTTTAAGTATTGTTTTAGCCTTTCGAGTTTCAACGCATGCCAGCACAGAGAGAGCTGGAGAGAGCCGAACAGCCGCCGGCCCTGTCTTCAGGTATTTGAGGGCTTTGAGCACCGCGCTCTCTATTTCAGGGCCCGCTCTGGATCAGCTTCCATCCAGGTCCCCTTGCTGCCACTCCTGTCTCCAGGTAACTGAGGGTCTTGAGCCCCATGCTCACTTATTCAGGTCGTTCTCCGGATCATCTACCACCTAGGTCAGCAAGCTGCTGCTCCTGTCTGCAGGTATTTGAGGGCCTTAAGTCCCGCCTCTCTTTTTACAGTCCCACTCTGGATTAGCTTCCATCAAGGTCCGCCAGCCTCCGATCCTGTCTGCAGGTAGTTTCTCCTGGTTTTCTCGACATAAGCCAGCATCCAGGCTTTTCTCTGTGTCCCCACCTCCATGTAGAACGTCTTTTCAGGGTTAGTTGGGATAATGCACGTGGCCTGGGTGACAGCTTTCTTCAATTGTATTACTGCTTCTGTGCTATCTTCAGTCCAACCAGGTTAAAACTGGTCAGCATCACCATTAGGTAGTTCATAAAGAGGAGCAACAGTCACTGCAAATCGAGGGATGAGGGTCCACTTATTGGCTATCTGACAGGGAACCGAGCGTGCAGGAGTTTTGGAAAAAACAAGAAGAAAATAAACACTGACGTCATAGGAAAGCTGAGAGGTAATCGGTTGGGTGGAGTCACTGCTGTAAGTATATTTAAATATCTTTTAATAAAGGGGAAAGCATTTTTTTTGAAAGAAAGCCTCTGGTGATAAGGTGAGTGCTACTAAAGTGTATTATTTTAATTCAGTCTAGCTTATTAAGGACTTCAGATTGGAATGGGTAGAAAAAGGCCCAAAGTGTAATTAATATTTTTTTTTAATTTAAGGGAGCAACTAATTAATCTGAGGGTAAGCCATGGCAGGAGAGCTCAGCCCCGTGATCTGCTCCTCTTGTGCTATGTGGGAAATCAGGGACGCTTCCAGTCTCCCTGACGACCATATGTGCAGGAAATGCATCCATCTGCAGCTACTGACTACCCGCATTACCGAGCTGGAGCTACGGGTGGGATCACTGCAGAACATGCGCGATTCTGAGGACGTCAGAGATAGCCCTTTTATGAGGCGGTCACACTGCAGGTCATGGCTGCACAGGCAGAAAAGGAAAGGGTGACCACCAGACAGAGTATTAGGCGCAGGCAGGTAGTGCAGGAGTCCCCTGTGGTCATCCTCCTCTCAAACAGATATACGGCTTTGGATACTGCTGGGGGAGTTGACCTCCTAGGGGACGGCAGCAACAGCCAGGTTTGCGCCAACAAAAATGGCTCTGCTGCACAGCAGGGCAGTAATCGGGTGAAAGAGCTATAGTGATGGGGGTTTCTATCGTAACGGGTGCAGATAGGCGTTTCTGTGGCCGCAAACGAGGCTTCAGGATGGTATGTTGCCTCTCTAGTGCTAGGGTCAAGAATGTCACACTGAGTGTGGATATTCTGAAAGGGCAGGGTGAGCAGCCAGAGGTCGTGGTTCATATTGGTACGACCGACATAAGTAGGAAGAGAGAGGTGGTCCTGCAAAGTGAATATAGGGAGTTATGCAGAAGGTTAAAAAAAGGACCTCCAGGGTTGTAATCTCAGGATTACTCCCTGTGTCACATGATATTGAAGGTAGAAATAGGAGGAAACGGCAAATAAATGAGTGGCAGAAGAGCTGGTGCAGGCGGGCGGGCTTCAGATGCTTAGATCATTGGGATCTCTTCTGGCGCAGAGGTAACCTGCACAAGAAGGACGGGTTGCATCTAAACTGGAAGGGGACCAATATCCTTGCGTGGAGGTTTGCTAATACTACTCGGGAGGGGTTAAACTAGTCTTGCAGGACCCAAAGTAGCAGTCTCCCCGATGAGATAGTTGAGGCAAATGTAGAGGTTAAAGCAAGCAAGTCCAGTAGGCAGGCCGGGCAAGGGCAGGACAGGGAGCGTATAAGGTCTGGTAGGCTAAACCGCATTAACTTTAATGCAGGAAGCCTTACAGGTAAGGCAGATAAACTCAGAGCATGGATTGGTTCATGGGATTGTGATATTATAGCTATTACGGAAACGTGGTTGAGGGATGGGCTGGACCGGCAGCTCAATGTTCAGGTTACCGATGCTTCCAGCGTGACAGAGGTGAAGGTAAGAGAGGATTAGGGAGGACAACACGGCAGTCCTTAGGGAGGATATCCTGGGGGAAATTCCAGTGAGGTCATATGGGTAGAACTTAGAAATAAGAAAGGGGTGATCACTTTGATGGGATTATACTATAGGCCCCCCAATAGTCAGAGGTAATTGGAGGAACATATATTTTGGTAAATCACAGATAGGTGGAGGAATTATAAGGTTGTAATAGTAGGTGATGTATTCTTCCCTAATATTGACTGGAACTGCCTTAGTGCTAAGCGATCAGATGGGGAAGAATTTGTTATATGTCCAGGATAGTTTTCTGAAGCAGTATGTAGATGTCCCTATTAGCGAAGGTGCTGCGCTCGACCTCCTCTTAGGAAATGAGGCTAGGCACGTGGTTGATGTGTCAGTGCGGGAGCACTTTGGGACCAGTGACCATAACCCTAATAGCTTCAAGATAGGTATGGAAAAGTATAGGACTGCTCCTCAAGTTGAAGTCCTTAATTGGGAGAAGGCTAATTTCGATGGCATCAGACAGGAACTCTCAAAAGTTCAATAGGAGAGGCTGTTTACAGGTAAAGGGACGTCTGGCAAGTGGGAGGCTTTTAAAAGTGAGATTGGAAGTGTCCATTGCCGGCATGTTCCTGTTAGATTGAAGAGCAAGGCTGGCAAGTTTAGGGAACCTTGGTTCACGAGGGATATTGAGGTCTCCTCAGGACAAAGGAGGAGGCATGTTTCAGGTTAGGAGGGTGGAAAGGGGCCATGAGATTTCCCTGGCGTATAAGATAAAGGAGAATCCTAAAAGACTCTCTGTATGTAAATAGTAAAAAGGGTAGCTCGGGAGAGAGTAGGTCCCCTTAAGGATCATTGTGGTAATCTGTGTGTGGAGCCACGGGAAATGAGCGAGGTCTTAAATGAATTCTTATCGTCTGGCAGCATCTGTGGAGAGAAAAACAGAGTTAACGTTTCAGATCAGTGACCCTTCATCGGAACTGCATTTCTGATGGGGGGTCACTGACCTGAAACATTAACTCAGTTTCTGTCTCCACAGATGCTGCCAGACCTGCTGAGTATTCCCAGCATTTCTTGTTTTTATTTCAGATTTCCAGCATCTGTAGAATATTGTCTTAACTAATTTAATACCTCAGCTTTACCTCCTGCCACCAGTACTAAATCTCACTTTTCATCCTCATTGGCCCTTTTCAAACTTATAGCACCCTCTTACTACTTCTATGCCAATATATGATTTTAGGATTCCCTTTTATGCCAGCTGCCAGTCTCTTTTCATGCTCTTTCTTTGCTTCTCTTATTTGCTTTTCACTTCCCCTCTGAACTTTTTATGTTCAGCCTGGTTCTCCATTGTGTTATCCACCTAACATCTGTCATAACAACACTTTTTCTTCTTCATCATCATCTCTCTCCCTTGTGTCATCCAGGGAGCTCTGGATTTGTTTGCCCTCCCCTTCCCCTTCCAGGGAACATACCTTTACTGTGCCTGAAAAAATCTGCCCTTTGTAGCAGCCCATTGTCCAGCTACTATTTTTCTTGTTAACCTTTGTTCCATGTTATTCGGGCAAGATCCAATCTTTTTTTTTAAATCATTTTGGTGGGATATGGGCGTCACTGACTATGCCAGCATTTATTGCCCATCCCTAAATGCCCTTGAACTGAATGGCTCCCTAGGCTATTTCGGAGAGTAGTTAAGATTCTAACTCCATTGAATGTGGCCTTCCCCCAGTTAATTATTCTTACTCTCGCTTGTTCTTTGTCCTCTGCCATAGCCAACCTAAACCTTATGATACAATGATCACTGTCGCATAAATGTTCCCCTCCTGACACTTGATTCACTTGGCCCACCTCATTCGCGAGAACCAGGTCCAGCAGTGTCTCCTTTCTCATTGGCCTGGAAACATATTGCGATTTAAAATTTTCCTGAACACACTTTAGGACACTCCTCATATCCAAGTACATATTTGGATAACGAATTTCCGCCATTATAACTGCAATATAATTCTTGAATGTTTCTGTAATTTCCTCCCAAGTTTTTTGCCCCATGTCCTTCTGATAAGCTGCTGACCTAGAAATAACACCGAGCAATGTAACTGTATTTCGCTTTGCTCCTTCGATCGAGTGAAATTGATTCTGTCCTCTGGGACATCCATTCTCTCCAGCACTGCAATGCTGTCCTTAATCAATATCACCACCCCTCCCCTACTTTTCCATTTCCTATCTTTCCTGAGCACCTTTTATCCTGGAATATTTAACACCCAGTTCTGCCCTTCTTTGAGCCAGGTCACAGCATCATATTTCCAGATGCCAGTCTGCAACTCTAACTCACCAGTCTTATTAAGCACACTCCATGCATTCTCATATATGCTCGGTAACCCTAATTTAGAACTTATTTTCTCCATTACTCTGACCTCACCCAATAACTTATTATTCTCTACTCTAGTGCTATCTATCTCCCCCAGTATTCTGTGCATCTTGGTATTCCTCTCTGATATTTCCTCCTAGTTCCTTCACCCGTACCAAGTTAGTTTAAACCCTCCCCAATAGCATTAGTTAATCACCCGCAAGAAAATTTGACTCAACTCTATTTAGGTGCAACTGTCCGATCAGTACAGATGCCAGATTCTCCAGAACTGGTCCCAATGTTCCAGAAATGTAAAGCCCTCTCTCTTGTATGACCTTTCCATCCATGCATTCCTATTTATTCATTTATCTCGGCAAGGTACTGATGGTGGGAGAGTCCAGAAGCATGGGTCATAGTCCAGTGACAAGGGGTAAACCTTTCAGGACTGAGATGAGGAGGATTTTCTTCTTCTAGAGAGACCTGAGCCTGTAGAATTTTCTGCCACAGAAAGCAGTTGAGGCCAAAACATTAAATGTTTTCAAGAAGGAATTAGATATAGCTCTTAGGTCTAAAGGGGTCAAAGGGTATAGGGCGAAAGCAGGAACAGGTTACTGAGTTGGATGATCAGCTATGATCATAATCAATGGCGGAGCAGGGCAGAATGGCCTACTCCTCTCCTAATTTCTATGTTTCTATGATATTGGGGAAGCTGGAATCCCCTACTATTATTACCCTGTTATTTTTAAACCTGCCTGATATTTGCCTACATATCTACTGTTCTATCTCGTCCTGACTGTGTAGAGGCCGGAAGTACACTCCAAGCCAAGTGATTGCCCCCTTTTGGTTTTGGAGTTCTGCAAATATGGCTTCATTTCAGGAACCTTCTAAGATATCATCCCTCCTTACTGCAGTAATTGAATCGTTGATCAACAGTGCAATGCCACCTCATCATTTGTCCCCTCCCCTGTCACGCTTGAAGATTTTATATCCCGAAATATTGAGCTGCCAGTCCTGTCCCTCCCTCAACCATGTCTCTATGATAGTAATGATATCATAATCCCATGTGATAATCAATGCCCTCAGTTCAGGTGCCTTATAAGTAAGACGACTTGCATTGAAATAATTGCAATCAAGCCTTGGATTTTTCACTTGTGCCTGAACTGGTTTATGTTTGCTCTGCCTTCCAGACTGAGTCAGTTTCGCTTCTATATTTGACTGTGCATTATGCCCTACTGCACCTCCACTCTGTATCCCATCCTACTGCCAAATTAATTTAACCACCCCTCCCCCCCACCCCCCGCCAACTGCACTAGCAAACCTCCCAGAAAGGATGTTGGTGCCATTCCAGTTCAGGTGCAACCCGTCCAACTTGTACAGGTCCCACTTTTGCCAGCAGCAGACCCGGTGATCCCAGAAACAAAAACCTTCCCGCCTGCACCATCTCTTCAACCCGCAGTCATCTGCTCTATCCTCCTATTCCTATAATCACTAGAACGTGGCACTGGGAGTAATGTAGAGATTACAACCTTTGAGGTCCTGTTTTTTAATCTGCTACTTAGTTCCCTAAATTCCTGTTGCAGGACCTCATCTCTCTTTCTACCTATGTCGTTGGTACCAGTGTGTAGCACGACCTCTGACTGTTCACCATGCCCCTTCAGAATGTCCTGTAGGCGCTCTGTTACATCCTTGACTCTATCACCAGGGCGGGAACACACCATCCAGGAGACTCATTTGCGGCTGCAGAAACGCCTCTCTGTTTCCTTTACAACTGAATTCCCTATCAAGCTCTTCCACTCATTTTCATCCCCTCCTGTGAAGCTGAGCCACCCGTAGTGCCACAGACTTGGTGATTGCTGCATTCCTTGAGAATCTATCTCCCCCCAACAGTAACACACAAACACACAGACGGGCCTATAATTATTTGGCCTCTCTTTTGCACCCTTTTTAAAGAATGGCATAACGTTCACAGACCTCCAATACTCTGGCACTTTACCCGTATCCAGTGAGGATTTGAAGATGTTTGCAACGCATCCGTTATTTCATCCCAGGCTTCCTTAACATCCTGGGATACAAGCCATCCACTTTCAAGGATATCAGACCCTCTAGTACATCCACTCTCATTATGTTCATCATATCTAATATTTCACATTTCTCCTCAGTAATTCCAATGTCTGCATTAACCTTCACGTTTGCAAAAACAGAGACATAGGTTCCCTTGCACATCTCTGATAGGCCCTAACCTTTCCTTATTTATCCTCATCTTAATGTACTAATATTTGGGTTAGCTTGATTTTATCTGCCAATAATTTTTCATGTCATCTCTTTATTTTCTAATTTATTTTTTTCCCGACACCCTTGCACTTTCTAGGCTTTCTAAAGTATTAAGAGTACACACACACACACACACACACACACACACACACACACACACACACACACACACACACACACACACACACACACACACACACACACACACACACACACACACACACACACACACACACACACGACCCAAAAACAAATACAGATGCAAACACACACAAGCACACCCAAAGTGATACATACACACATAGAGCACAGCACAGACCCTGAGACAAATACACACACAGACACACACAAACTCACAGACACACTCGAAGACACAAATCACAATACAGACCTTGACACACACATACACACAAGCACACGTAAACACACAACAACACAAGCACTGAGGCACCCACACAACACACCCACATTTACAAGCAGCCAATGGTGTAGTGGTACTGTCCCGGACTAAAAACCTCGGGAAATGTTTTGGGGACATGGGTTCGAATCCTACTGCAGCAGAAGGTGGAACTTGCATTCAATTAAAAGCTAGTCCAATGATGACCATGAAACCACTGTCGATTGTTGCTTAAACCCCTCTGCTTCACTGATTCTATTTGGGAAGGAGTTCTGCGCTCCTCACCTGCTCTGACCAACATGTGACTCCAAACCCACAGCAATGTGATTGACCCTTAAATCCCCTCTGAAATGGCCAAGCAAGCCGGTCAGTTGTATCTAACCGCTACAAAGTCAATAAACCAGCATGAAACCGGACGAATCACCTGCCATCGACCTAGGCACTGGAAATGACAACGGCAAACCCAGTCCTATCTACCCTGTAAAATCCTCCTCCCGAACATCTGGGGGCTTGTGCCAACGTTGGGAGACCTGCCCCACAGACAAGTCAAAAAACAGCCTGACACAGTCATACTCACGGAATCATACCTTACAATGTCCCAGATACTGCCAACAACATTCCCAGGTATGTCCTATCCCACTGGCAGGACAGACCCAGAAGAGACGGCGGCACAGTGGTTTCTGGGCGGGAGGAAGTTGCCCTTCAACTCCAGACACCAAAAAGCCTCGTGCCATCAGGTCAAGCACGGGCAAGGAAACCTCCTGCTGATTAGCACCGACATCTCTCTCTCATCTGATGAGTCAGTACTCCTCCATGTTGAATACCACCTGGAGGAAGCACTGAATTTGGCAAAGGCGCAGAATGTACTGTCGGCGGTGATTTCAGTGTCCATTATCAGGAGTGGCTCGGTAGCACCACTACTGACTGAGCTGGCCGGGCACTAAAGGAAATAGCTGCGAGACTCGGTCTGCAGCAGGTGGTGATGGAAACAACAAGAGAGACAAACATACTTGACCTCGTCTGCACCAATCTGCCAGCCGAAGATGCACCTGCCCAAGACTGTATTTGTAGGAGTGACCACCACATAGTCTTTGAGGAGACGATGACCCGCCTTCACATTCAGGATACCTTCCATCCTGTTTATTTATTTAGAGTTACAGGACTGAAACAGGCCCTTCGGCCCACCGAGCCTGTGCAGACCAACAACCACCCATTTATACTAATCCTACATTAATCCCATATTCCCTACCACATCCCCACCATTATCCTGCCATCTACCTACACTGGGGGCAATTTACAATGGCAAATTTACCGATCAACCTGCAAGTCTTTGGCTGTGGGATGAAACCAGAGCACCCGGCAGAAACCCACACGGTCACATGGATAACATGCAAACTGCACAGGCAGTACCTCGAACTAAACCAGGGTCGCTGGAGCTGTGAGGCTGCTGTGCGAACCACTGCACCACTGTGCCACCCATAGAGCAAAAACTAGGGGTGGCACTACCACTGTGATAAATGGGATAGATTTCGAACAGATCTAGCAATCAAAACTGGGCGCTGTGGGCCAATCAGCAGGAGCAGAACTGTGCTCAACCACAATCTATAACCTCATGGCCCGGCATATCCCCCACTCTACCATTACCACCAATACAGGAGGCCAACCCTGGTTCAATGAACAGTGCAGGAGGGCAAGCCAGGAGCAGCTCCAGGCATACTTCAAAATGAGGTGTCAGCCTGTTGAAGCAACAACAAACGACTACTTGCATGCCAAACTCCATAAGCAGCATGCGATAGATAGAGCTAAGTGATTCCATAGCCAACATATCAGATCTAAGCTCTGCCATCCTGCCACATCGAGCCGTGAATGGTGGTGGACAATTCAGCAACTAATCGGAGGAGGTGGCTTCACAATTATGCCCATTCTCAATGATGGGGGATCCCAGCACATCAGTGCTAATGATAAGTCTGAACCATTTGCAACAATCTTCAGCCAGAAGTGCCGAGTTGACGATCCATCTCGGCCTCCTCCTGAGGTCCACAGCATCGCAGGTGCCAGACCTCAAGCCAATTCGATTCACTCTGCGTGATATCAAGAAGCAACCGAAGGCACTGGATGCCGCAAAGGTTATGGGCCCTGACCATATTCTCGCAGTAGTACTGAGGACCTGTTCTCCAGAACTGCTGCACGCCTAGCCAAGCTGTTCCAGTACAGCTACAACACTAACACCTACCCAGCAATGTGGAAAATTGCCCAGGTATGTTCTGTACACAAAAAGCAGGGCAAGTCCAACCCCACCAATTACCACCCCATCAGCCTACTCTCATCATCAGTGAAGTGATGGGAGGTGTCATTGACTGTGCCATCAAGCAGTACTTGCTTCGCAATAACCTTCTTAGTGACGCTCAGTTTGGATTCCGCCAGGGCCACTCAGCTCCTTACCTCAATACAGCCTTGGTGCAAACATGGACAAAAGAGCTGAACTCAAGAGGTGAGGTGAGAGCGACTGCCCTTGACAGTTTGGCAGCATTTGACCGAGTATGGCTTCAAGGAGTCCGAGCAAAACTGAAGTCAATGGGAATCAGGGGAAAAACTCTCTGCTTGTTGGAGTTATACCTAGCGCAAAGGAAGATGGTTGTGGTTGTTGGAGGTCAGTCATCTGATCTCCAAGACATCACTGCATGAGTTCCTCACGGTAGTAT
Organism: Heterodontus francisci; assembly: GCF_036365525.1. Taxonomy (NCBI): domain Eukaryota; kingdom Metazoa; phylum Chordata; class Chondrichthyes; order Heterodontiformes; family Heterodontidae; genus Heterodontus; species Heterodontus francisci. The sequence goes on from NW_027140794.1 coordinate 5,676,747, forward strand.
CCGAGATCCAACCATCTTCAGCTGCTTCATCAATGACCTTCCTTCAATCATAAGGTTAGAAGTGGGGATGTTCGCTGATGATTGCACAATGTTCAAAACCATTCACGACTCCTCAGATACTGAAGCAGTCCGTGTCCAAATGCAGCAAACCTGGACAATATCCAGGCTTGGGATGAAAAGTGGCAAGTAGCATTCATGCCACAGAAGTGCCAAGCAATGATCATCTCCACCAAGAGAGAATTTAACCATCTCCCCTTGACATTCAATGCCATTACGATCACTGATGCACTGATTTCCAGCCCCCCGCCCCCCCCCCCCCCCCCCACCACCCTCCACTATCTACATCCTAGGGATTATGAATGACGAGAAACTGAACTGGAGTAGCCATAAAAATAGCATGGCTACAAGAGCAGGTCAGAGGCCAGGAATCCTGCAGTAACTTACCTCCTGACTCCCCAAAGCCTGTCCATCATCTACAAGGCATAAGTCAGGAGTGTGATGGTATATTCTCCACTTGCCTGGATGGGTGCAGCTCCACGAAAACTCAAGAAACTCGACATCATCCAGGAAAAAGCAGCCACTTGATTGGCACCCCATCTACAAACATTCACTCCCTCCACCACCGGCGCACAGTAGAAACACTGTGTACCATCTACAAGATGCACTGCAACAACGCACCAAAGCTCCATAGACAGCACCTTCCAAACCCGCGACCTCTACCAACTAGAAGGACAAATGCAGCAAATGAATGGTAACATCACCACCAACAAGCTCCGCTTCAAGTCACACACCATCCTGACTTGGAACGATATCGCTGCGCCTTCACTGTCGCTGGGTCAAAATCCTGGAACTCCCTTCCTTACAACTCTGTGGGTGCACCTACCACACATGGACTGCAGCGGGTCAAGAAGGCAACTCAACAACACCACGGAGCCAGATACACACACACACACGCACAGCCACACACACAGAGTTCAGACCCCATTTACTGAGCCAGACACACAGATTACAAAGCAGGTATGGAGGAAGCAGACACACTCACCCACACACTCACCCACACACTCACCCACACACAGACATGTCTCACCCCAGGCACCGAACCAGACACACAGACAAACACACATACATGCAAACGCACACAGACACACACACACACACGCACACACACACACACACACACGTCACACCACAGACATTGAGACAGACACACCAGCACAAACACACACACACAAACTCTTTACACACCAGGCACTGAGTAAGTTAGAAACAAACACACACCCATAGGCAAACGCAGGTCATACCCCAGACACTGAGCGAGACATACACACAAACAGAAAGAAAGATCACACCCAGGGACTGAGCCAGAGATACACATACACACGCGCACACACACACAGATCACACCCCGACACTGACTCAGACATACACACAGATCACACCTCAGGTACTGAGCCAGAGTTAGAAACACACACGCACACACATCACACCACAGGCGCTGAGTCCAACACACACACATACATACATTCAGAACACACCACAGTTATTGAAACAGACAGACAGATACAGACAGACATGCTCGCACACACAAACACACAAACAAACACACACAGAGGTCACACCCCAGTCACTGAACCCGACACACACACAGACACACACACTCAAACACGCACACACTCACACATCGCACCGCAGACACTGAGCCAAACACACACACACACACACATGCACACACATACACACAGACACACCACAGCTCAGATCCTGAGACACACACGCACATAGAAAGACACACATACACTAACCCACACTCAGCCAACCCAGGCCCTGAGACAAAAACACACACAGACACACAGAAACGCACATGCACACGCATACGCACCCTCATGCAAACACGGATGAACACATGGAAAAACAGACACTCACACAGACACACACACCACATGCCAATCCATGATATAGAGACACACACACAAAGACAGACACACATATACACACATACATGCACACACGCACCACAATCCAGGCACTGAACCAGATTCGCACACACGTGACACACACATGCACACAGATGCACACTCATTCACACACATCATAGCCCAGGCACTGAGCCCGGCACACACACACGCACATGTTCTCACTCATACACACACACGCACTCACACAGTAAACACACACACACACACACACACACGACACCACAAGCATTGAGACAGAATCTCTCAGTCAGTCGAACATTTAACTTTCTCTGCAAGTGCAACGTGCTGCAAATGTTGCATATCTGAAATCAAAGCAGAAAATGCTGGAAATATTCAGCAGATCTGGCAGCATGTGTGGAGATTGAAACAGAGTCAATATTTCAGGTCGTGACTTCATCAAAACTGGGAGAGATCAGAGGTGGAACTGTTTTTAAAGCAGATGGGAAAAGGAGTGAAGGGGAGGGTTGTGATTAACATTGAGTTTTACAATTTCAATAAAATTATTTTGTCATTGAATCTCTCCTGCCTTCCACCGCATCACAGACAATTTCATTTCAAGAAATCAATGGACAGAGGAACACATTTGTAAATCTCAGTAAGTCCTCCATCAAACTGGTAACTTTGCTCCTGCCTGATGTATAATGTCTTTGTTCATTTCCCTTCCTCACAGTTAACTTACTGACGATTAGGATCCTGTCTCGGGGGAAATGTGGTCTCTCCAAGTGTGTCACTCGCTACCTGGTGGCCATGGCAGCGGCGGATCTACTGGTCATTATCCTCGACCTAATATTGAGGCACATTCCTATTGTTTATTGGGAACAGTTTCAGTTCCTGCAATCCATCTCCGTGTGTAATATCCACGCTATCCTGCTTTACGCAGCCACAGACTGTTCTGTCTGGTTCACCGTCACTTTCACCTTTGATCGATTTGTGGCCATTTGTTGCCAGAAGCTGAAAAGTAAATATTGCAGGGAGAGAACGTCGGCTGTGGTTCTGGGAACAGTGACTGTGCTGAGCTGTTTGAAGAACATCATCTGGTATTTTACATTCACAGTTCGGTATTTGCTGCTGAACGTACCGTGGTTTTGTCATGTAACAATGGATGGTTATGTCGCTTATGTCTCAGGAACAATAGAGCTCCTCCATAACATTCTAACACCATGTGTTCCATTTGTGGTGATTCTGCTGCTCAACGCTCTCACCATCAGACACATTATAGTGAGCAGCAGAGGACGCAGGAGACTCAGACATCACAGCAGTGGGGAGAGTCGCAGAGACACAGAGATGAAGAGTCGAAGGAAATCCATTATGTTGCTGTTAGTTATATCGGGGAATTTCATTCTATTGTGGGCAATGTTTATGGTGTATTCGATATGGTGGCGGATGAGGTATTTGGGCTCTGTGTTTGTTTTTCTACCTGAGTTTCTGCGGGAATTGGGCTTCATGCTGCAGCTCCTGAGTTGCTGCACAAACACTGCTATTTATGCCGTGACTCAGACACAGTTCAGAGAGCAGTTGAAGAATATGCTGAAATCTCCCTTCACTACATTTGTTAAATTCATTCAATAATGAGAGAAACTGAATCACTATTTCCAGCAGTCACTATGGCGACAGAGCGGGGGCGGGGCATGTAACTATGGAGACAGGGCGGACCGGGGCCTGTTTCTAGGAGACAAAGCGGGGGCGGGGTTTGTCGCTATGGTGACAGAGCGGCGTGGTGTCTGAACCCATAGTGATGGGCCTTTGGTTCACAGGCCTGTTCGCATGGTGATTGGGAGTGGGGGTGGGGTCTGTTTCCCAGGGTGATGGGAGTGGAGGAGGGACCTGTTTCCAGGATGTGGGGGCGGGGCCTGCTTCCCATAGTGACGAGGAGTGGTGGTCGGAACTGTTCCTCATGGTGACAGATGGTTGGGAGGGTTGGAGTGAGGGGAGGGGCGGAGGGAGGGTTGGAGTGAGGGGAATGGGGGGTAGCCAGCGCTGGATGATGGGAGGGCTGGCAGGGAGGGTTGGAGTGAGGGGCAGTAGGGAGGGTGGGCAGGAGTGTAGGGGCAGTGTGGAGAGTTGGAGTGAGGGGGATGGTGAGATGAGTTGGATTGAGGGGAGAGGTGGTGCGGTGGTTTGGAGTCAGGGGGTGTCGCTGGGGAGGGTTGGAGTGAGGGGAGGGGTGGTCGGAAGGGTTGGTGTGAGGGAAGGGGCGGTAGGGAGAGTTGGAGTGAGGGCAGGAGCGGTGGGAATTTTTGGATTGAGGAAAGGGGCGGATGGGAGGGTTGTAATGAGGGTACCGTCAGTGGCAAAGTTTGGAGTGAGGGTGGACGGTTAGGATGGGATGGAATGAGGGGAGCGGTGGTAGGGAGAGTTGCAATAAGGGGAGGTCGGTGCGGAGGGTGGTGTTGAGTGGATGGCCTGTGGGAAGGTTTGGAGTCAGGATAGGGGCGTTGTGGAGTATTCGAATGAGTGGAGGGTTGGAGGGGGGGTTGAAATGATGGGAGGGGCATTGGGGAGTGTTGGACTGAGAGGAAGGGCGGTGGGGAGGGTTGGTGTGAGCGGTGCGGTGGTGGAGAATTGTGAATGACCTGACTGGTGGTGAGGAGTGTTGGCGCGATGAGAGGTGCTGTTGGGAGTGTGGGGGTGAGTGGAGTCATGGTCAGGAGGGATGGAGTGAGATTGGGGGCGTTGGGGAGGGTTGGATTGACGGGACCGGTGGTGGGTTGTTTGGAGTGAGGGTAGAGTTGGAGTGGGGGGAGGGGCAGTGAGCAGGGTTGAAGTAAGGGGAGGGTCCGTAGGGAAGGTTGTCATTAAAGGAGGGGTAATGTGCCGGATTGGTGTGAGGTGAGGTGCTGTAGGGAGGGAAGGAGTGAGGGGAGGGTCAGTAGTGAGGTGGGACTGTGAGGGGTGTTGGAGTGTGAGGAGGTGTAGTGTCCAGAGTTGTTGACAGGGGAGTGTTCATAGGGAGGGTTGGAGTGCTTGGAGGAGCAGTGGGGAGGGGTGGAGTGAGGGGAGGGGCGGTGGGGTGGATTGGAGACAGGGAAGCGCTTGTTACGAGGGTTGAATTATGGGGAAGCGTGGTCGGGGGAGATGGGGTGAGCGGAGGCTTGGTAAGGAGGGTGGGAGTGAGGGGAGGGGCGATGGAGAATGTTGGAGTGAGGAGAGGGGATTGGAGGGGCTGGAGTGAGGGGGTGGTGGGGCAGGTTGGAGTATTGGGATGGGCTAAAGGGAGTGTTGGAGTGAGGGGATGGTCAGTAGGGAGGTTCAGATTGAGGGGCGGAGCTGTGGGGAGTGTTTGAGTCTGTGGAGGTATGGCGGGGAAGATTGGATTGAAGGGAGTGACAGTGGGGAGGGTTGGAGTAAGAGGTGGGGCAATGGGGAGGGTTGGGGTGAAGGGAGGAACAGTGGAGAGGGTTCAGTGAGGGAAGAGGCAGTGGGGAGGATTGGAGTAAGGTGAAGGCTGGTCGGGAGGGTGGAAATGAGAGGAGGTGCGATGGGGAGGGCTGGAATGAGGGGAGGTGAAGTGGGGAGTGTTGGAGTGAGAGGAGGGGAGCTGGAGAGAGTTGGATTGAGGGGACAGGTGATCTGGAGAGTTTGAATGAGGAGAGGTGCGGTGGTGAGGGTTGGAGTGAGTGGAGAGGCGGTGGGGAGTGTAGGAGTGAGGGGTGGAGCAGTGGGGAGCTTTGGAATGAGGGGAGGGGAGGTCGGGAACGTTTGACTGAGTGGTGAACTGAAGTGAGGGGAGGGCTTGTGGGAGCTATCGAGTGAGTGGAGGGGCAGTAGGGACAGTTGGAGGACGAGAGGTGTGGGGGGTTAGTGTTCGAGTGAGGGGGGTTTGGGAAGGTTGGAGTGATGGGAGGAACGGTGAGGGGTCTTGGAATGAGTGGAGGGCCGGTGGCGAGAGTTGGAGTGAGGCGTTGGGTGGTGGGGATGGTTTGAGTGAGGGGAGGGATAATGGGGAGGGTTGGAGTGAAGGGAGTTGCGGTGGGAGGGTTGGAGTGATGGGAGGGGTGCTTGGGATGGTTAGAGTGAGGGGAGGGACATTGAGGAGGGATGGATGGAGTGGAAGTTCGTGGGGAGTGTTGGAGAGAGAGAGCGGCAGTGGGGAGGGTTGGGTGAAGGGAGGAGTGGTTGGGAATTTTGGGGTGAAGGGAGCGGCGCTGAGCTGTGTTGGACTGAGGAGAGGGGCGGTCGCGAGCGTTTGGTGTGAGTGGAGTGTCGGTGGTGAGGGTTGGAGTGAGGTGAGAGGCGGTGGGGATTGTTGGAGTGAGGGAAGGTTCAGTGGCTGGAGTTGGAGTGATGGGGAGGGGCGGTAACGAGGGTTGGAGTGAGGGTAGTGTCGGTCGGGAAGGTTGGAGTGAATGGACGGGCGGGGGGTGGGTTGGAGCGGTGGAGAGACGGAGGGAGTGTTAGAGTGAGGGGCAGGGTGAAAGGGAGGACTAGAATGTGGAGAGCTGATGTAGCATGAGATGCTTCACAGTGTTCCACAGTGCATTAAAGTGAAGTGTTTATAAACACCGAGAACTGATACACCATGAGAGGCTTCATAGTGTTCCACAGTGCATTGTACTGAATGGCTAATAAAGACAGAGAGCTGATACACCATGGAAGGCATCACGGTGTTCCAATGTGCATTATACAGAATGGTTTATAAAGAAAGAGAGCTGATACACCATGGGAGGCTTCACGGCGTTCCACAGTGCATTATACAGAATGCTTTATAAAGGCAAAGAGCTGATACACCATGGGAGACTTCACAGTGTTCCACAGTGCATTATACTGAAGTGTTTATAAACACCAAGAACTGATACATCATGAAAGGCTTCACAGTGTTCCGCAGTGCATTATACAGAATGGCTTACAAAGACAGAGAGCTGATACACCATGGGAGGCTTCCAAGTGTTCCACAGTGCATTATACAGAATGGCTTGTAAAGACAGAAAGCTGATACACCATGCGAGGCTTCACGGTGTTCCACAATGCATTATGCAGAATGGTTCATAAAGACAGAGAGCTGATACACCATGTGAGCCATTACAGTCTTCCACAGTGAATTACATTATTTGTTCATAAACACAGAGAGCTGATAGACCATGAGGGGCTTCACCATCTTCCACAGTGCATTGCACTGAATTAGCAGCTGGCGGAGCAGGGAGGAAACTGATCTGGAGCGGGAACTGAAAAAGAGAGCACGGGTCTCGAGGCCCTCACTTACCTGGAGACAGGAGCGGCAGCTGGAAGACCTGGGTGGGAGCTGATCCGGAGCGGGAGCGGAAAAAGAGAGCGTGGGGCTCGCGGCCCTCACATACCTGGTGAGCGGAGCAGCGGCTGTCAGGCTTTCTCTCACTCTCTCTGTGCCAGGGCGCACTGAATCTCGAAAGAGGAAAATAAAGACTTAAAGTGACATCACGCGATATCTGTACAGTGATTCGTTGGGTAAGTAACAGATGTTAGTGCATTTAATTAGCTTAAAAAAATTAAGGGGAAAGTTTATTTTGGAAAGAAAGTCCATAAGTGATAAGGTGATCACTACTAAAGTGTTTTGTTTTTCATTGGTGCAATTTATTAAGGGCTCTAAATAGCAGTGGGTAGTGTTTGGAGTAGAACAAGGCCCCTAGCATAATTAGTGTTTTAATTAAAGGAAGTAACTAAGTAATCTAAAGGTAAGTCATGGCAGGTGAGCTCACACCGGTGATTTGCTCCTCCTATGCGATGTGGGAAATCATTGTCGCTTCCAGTGTTGCTGTGAGCAGGAAGTGTATCCAACTGCAGCGACTGGCTCCCCACATTATGGAGTTGGAGCTGCGGTGCTGAGGACGTCATGGATAGCACATTTAGTGAGGTGGTCACACCGCAGGTAACGGCTGCACAGGTAGTACAGGGATGGGTGACTGCCAGGCAGTACATTATTTACAGACAGGTAGTGCAGGAGTACCCTGTGGCCATCCCCCTCTCAAACAGATGTACAGCTTCGGATACTGTTGTAGGGGGGGGGGGTGGACTTCGAGGGGAAAGGAGCAACAGCCAAGTTCGTGACACCACGGATGGCGCTGCTGCACAGCAAGGGAGGAAAAGAAGGTGGAACAGCTATTGTGAAAGGGGATTCTATCGTAAGGAGTACAGATAGGCGTTTCTGTGGCCGCAAACATGACTCCGGGATGGCATGTTGCCTTAGTGGTGCTAGGGTTAAAAATGTAACGGAACATCTGCAGGGCATTCAGAAGGGGAAGGTGAGAGGTCGTGGTAAACATTGTTACCAAAGACCTAGGTAGAAATAGGGATGAGGTCCTGCAACAAGTATTTGGGGTGCTAGGTAATAGATTAAAAAGCAGAACCTCAAAGGCTGCTATCTCTGGATTGCTCCCGGTGCCACGTGCTAGTGAATATAGGAATAGGAGGATAGAGCAGATGAATGCGTGGCTGAAGAGACGGTGCAAGAGGGAGGTCTTTAGCTTCTTGGATCACTGGCTCTGTTTCTGGGAAAGGTGGGGACCTACACAAGTTGGACGGGTTGCACCCAAACCGGAACGGGACCAGCATCCTGGCTGGGTGGTTTGCTGGTGCTGTTAGCGGGGGTGGGGGTTGGAGGTGGGGGGGGAGGTGGGTTAAACTAATTTGGCAGGTGGATGGGATACAGAATTGAAGCACAGTAGGGGATGATGCACAGTCAAATATAGAAGAGAAACTGTGTCAGTCTGGAAGGCAGAGCAAATATAGACCTGTAAATGCAGCAGTGAAAAAGGCAAGGCTGGATTATATCTATTTTAATGCAAGGAGTCGTTCTACTCTGCAGATGAATTGAGGGTGTTGATACGCACATGGCATTATGACATAATTGCATTCACCGAGACATGGTTGCGGGAGGGCCAGGATTGGCAGCTCAATATTCCAGGGTATAGAATCTTCAGGCGGGAGAGGGGAGGGGGTAAAAGAGGAGGTGGCATTACACTGTTGATCAACGAGTCAATTACTGGAGGAAGGAGCGACTTTATCTTAGAAGATTCCTCAAATGAGGCCATATATGTAGAACGTAAAAACAAAAAGGGGCAATCGTTTGGCTGGGCATTTGCTACAGGCCTCCAAACAGTCAGGGATAGATAGAGGAGCAGATATGCAGGCAAATCTCAGAGAGGTGTAAAAATAATAGGGTAATAGTTGTAGGGAATTTCAGCTTACCTAATATCAATTAGAATAGTCTTAGTGCGAAAGGTTTAAAGGGGTGGAATTCTTAAAATGCATACAGGAGAGCTTGTTGAGCCAGTACGTAGAAGGTTCTGCAAGAGAAGGGGCATTATTGGACCTAATCCTAGGGAATTAAGCTGCACAAATGGTAGAAGTGTCAGTGGGGAGCATTTCGGGGAGAGTGACCATAACACTGTAAGGTTTAAGGTAGTTATGGAAAAGGACAAATATGGACCGGATATAAAGGTACTATATTGGAGGAAGGCCCAGTTGAATATGATAAACCAGGATCTGGCCAAAGTGGACTGGGAGCAGCTGCTTGTGGGAAAGTCTACATCAGACCAGTGGGACTCATTCAAAGAGAAAATAGTCAGGGTTCAGAGCCAACATGCATCCGTTAAGGTGAAAGGTAGGACCAGCAAGTCCAGGGAGCCCTGAATGTCACGGGATATAGAGTGTTGGATCAGGACAAAAAGAGGCTGATGGCAGATTCAGAGCGTGGAAAACAGCGCAGGCACGAGAAGAGTACAGAAAGTGTAGGGGGCACTTTAAAAAGTAATTAGGAGAGAGAAGAGGGGCATGAAAAAAAACATTGGCGTGCAAGGTAAAGGAAAATCCTAATGTGTTTTATAGCTATATTAAGGGCATGAGGGTAAACATGGAAAGAATAGGGCCCATTCGGGACAAAGTGGCAATCTGTGTGTGGAGCCGGAGGACATAGGTAAGGTTTTAACAGATCACTTTTCATCTGTGTTCAGTATGGAGAAGGACAATGTAGGTGTAAAGATCAGGGAGGAGGATAGCGATATGCTTGAACATATTAGCATTGAAATGGAGGAGTAACTAAATGTTTTATCGGGCTTAAAAGTGGATAAATCCCCAGGCCCAGATGAGATGTATCCCAGGCTGTTACGTGAGGCAAGGGAGGAGATAGCCGGGGCTCTGATACAAATTTTCAAATCCTCTCTGGCCACCGGAGAGGTGCCAGAGGACTGCAGGACAGCGAAAGTGGTACCATTATTCAAGAAGGGTAGCAGGAATAAACCAGGTTATTACAGGCCGGTGAGTCGAACGTCAGTGGTTTGGAATCTATTGGAAAAAATTTTGAGGGACAGGATTAATCTCCACTTGGAGAGGCATGGATTAATCAGGCTTTGTCAGGGGGAGATCGAGTCAAACTAACTTGATTGAAATTTCGAGGCAGTGACTAGATGTGTAGATGAGGGTAAAACAGTTTAGTTTAGTTTAGTTTAGTTTAGAGATACAGCACTGAAATGTAATCAACATGGACTTCAGTAAGGCTTTTGATAAGATTAAGCAGGTAAGAGCCCATGGGATACAGGGCAATTTGGCAGATTGGATCCAAAATTGGCTTAGTGGCAGGAGACAGAGTGTAATGGTTGAGGGTTGTTTTTGCGAGTGGAAGCTTGTGACCAGTGGTGTGCCAGAATGTTCGGTATTCGCACCTTTGCTGTTTGTTGTGCAATTAATGATTTAGACGTGAATATAGGAGGCATGAAAGTAAGTTCGCAGATGAGACGAAAATTGGTGGTGTCGTAAATCGTGAGGAGGAAAGCCTTAGATTACAGGGTGCTATAGATGGGCTGGTAAGATGGACGGAGCAGCGGCAAATGGAATTTAATACTTAGAAGTGTGAGGTCATGCATTTTGGGTGGGCTAACAAGGCAAGAGAATATGCAATGGAAGGTAGGAGCATAGGAAGTACAGAAGGTCAGAGGGTCTTTGGTGTACTTGTCAATAGATCACTTAAATCAGCAGCACAGGTAGATAAGTTGGTTAGGAAGGCACAAGGGATACTGGCCTTTATTAGCTGAGACATAGAATATAAGAGCAGGGAGGTTATGATGGAGCTGTATAAAATGCTAGTTAGACCACAGCTGCAGTACCTTGTACAGTTCTGGATACCAAACTAGAGGAATGATATGATTGCACTGGAGAGGGTACAGAGGAGATTCACCAGGATGTTGCCTGGGCAGGAGAATTTCAGCTATGAAGAGAGACTGAAAAGGCAAGGTTTGTTTTCCTTCGATCAGAGAAGGCTGCGGGGGTGGGGGCGGGGGGACATGATTGAGGGATACAAAATTTTGAGGGGCATTGATAGGTGAGATAGGAAGGGAATTTTTTCCATAGGTTGATATTTAAACAACCAGGGGGCATAGATTTAAGGTAAAGCACACGAGGCTTATAGGGGATTTGAGGAAAGAAATTCTCCCGGAGGGTGGTTGGAATCTGGAACGCACTGCCTGAAGAGGTGGTAGAAGCAGGAACCCTCACAACATTTAAGCGGTAATTTGATGAGTGCCGTAAACGTCATAGAATACAAGGCTACGGGCCAAGTGCCAGAAAATGGATTTATCATAGTTAGGTGCTCAATGTTTGGCACAGAGATGATGTGCCGAAGGGCCTGTTTCTGTGCTGTGTAACTCTATGAATCAATGTCTCTAAGCTGAATTGTCGACAAACGCAGAGATCTGATGCACTATGGGAGGCTTCACAGTGGTCCACAGTGCATTACACTGAACTGTCTATAAACGCAGAGAGATGATACACCATGAGACCATTTTCAGTCTTCCACATGTCACTGAAGTGGTTACAAACACAGAGATGCTACACCATGAGAGACTTCACAGTGTTTCACAGTGCATTATACTGAAGTATTTGCTAACACCGTGAGCTGATACACCATGAGAGGCTATAATGTCCGACAGTGCAATGCACTGACGTGTACATAAACACAGAGAGCTGATAGACCATGAGAGGCTTCACAGTCTTCCACAGTGCATTACACTGAAGTGTTTACTAACACCGTGAGCTGATACACCATGAGAGGCTACAGTGTTCCACGGTGCATTGCACTGAAATGTTTAAGAACACAGAGAACTGATACACCTGGAGAGTCTTCACAGTATTCAAGAGTGCATTACACTGAAAAAATTATAAACGCAGAGTTCTGAGACACATGAGACGTTTCACAGTATTCCGCAGAGTATTACACTCAATTGTTTATAAAGACAGAGAGCTGATACACCATCAGAGGCTCCAAAGTGCATTACACTGAAGTGTTCACTAACACAGAGAGCTGATACTGCATGAGAGCCTTTGCAGCATTCCACAGTGCATTAAACTAAAATGTTAATAAACGTAGAGAGCAGAGACACCGTGAGAGGTTTCAAAGTGTTCTGCAGTGCACTACACTGAAGTGTTCATAAACACAGAGAGCTGATACATCATCAGAGGATTCAGTGTTCCTCAGTGAACTGAACTGAAGTGTTTATAAACACAGACAGCGACTACACCATGAGGGGCGACACAGTGTTCCACCTGCATTACACTGATGTTTTCTTTTCAATCACAGAGAGCTGATCAACATGAGAGGCTTCACAGTGTTCCACAGTGAATTACACGGAAGAACAAAGAACAAAGAACAGCACAGGAACGGGCCATTCGGCCCTCCAAGCCTGCGCCGATCTTGATGCCTGCCTAACCGAACACCTTCTGCACTTCCGGGGCCCATATCCCTCTATTCCCTTCCTATTCATGTATTTGTCAAGATGTCTCTTAAACGTCGCTATCGTATCTGCTTCCACCACCTCCCCTGGCAGCAAGTTCCAGGCACTCACCACCCTCTGTTTAAAAAACGTGCCTCGCACATCCCCTCTCAACTTTTCTCCTCGCACCTTAAACCTATGTCCCCTAGTAACTGACCCTTCCACCCTGGGAAAAAGCTTCTGACTATCCACACTGTCCATGCCGCTCAAAACTTTGTAAACCTCTATCATGTCGCCCCTCCACAAACGTCGTTCCAGTGAAATCAATCCGAGTTTTTCCAACCTCTCCTCATAGCTAATGCCCTCCAGACCAGGCAACATCCTGGTAAACCTCTTCTGTACCCTCTCCAAAGCCTCCACGTCCTTCTGGTAGTGTGGTGACCAGAATTGCACGCAATATTCTAAGTGTGGCCAAACTAATGTTCTGTACAGCTGCCATATGACTTGCCAATTTTTATACTCTATGCCCCGACTGATGATGGCAAGCATGCTGTATGCCTTCTTGACTACCTTATCCACCTGCGTTGACACTTTCAGTGACCTGTAGACCTGTACGCCCAGATCTCTCTGCCTGTCAATACTCCTAAGGGTTCTGCCATTTACTGTATACCTCCCAACTGCATTAGACCTTCCAAAATGCATTACCTCACATTTGTCCGGATTAAACTCCATCTACCATTTCTCTGCCCATGTCTCCAACCGATCTATATCCTGCTGTATCCTTTGGCAATCCTCATCACTGTCCGCAACTCCACCAACCTTTGTATCATCCGCAAACTTACTAATCCGACCAGCTACATCTTCCTCCAAATCATTTATTTATACTACAAACAGCAACGTTCCTAGCACTGATCCCTGCGGAACACCACTAGTCACAGACCTCCATTCAGAAAACCACCCATCCACTTATACCCTCTGTCTTCTATGACCGAGCCAGTTCTGTATCCATCTTGCCAGCTCACCACTTCACCTTTTGTACCAGTCTGCCATGAGGGACCTTGTCAAAGGCTTTACTAAAGTCCATATAGATAACATCCACTGCCCTTCCTTCATCAATCATCTTTGTCCCTTCCTCAAAAATCTCAATCAAATTAGTAAGACACGACCTCCCCTTCACAAAACCATGCTGTCTCTCGCTAATAAGTTCATTTGTTTCCAAATGGGAGTAAATCCTGTCCCGGATATTCCTCTCTAATAGTTTCCCTACCACTGACGTAAGGCTCACCGGCCTATAATTTCCTGGATTATCCTCGCCACCCTTCTTAAACAAAGGAGCAACATTGGCTATTCGCCAGTCCTGTGGGACCTCACATAGAAAGCGGATAGGCCATGAGAGGATGCAGAGTGCTCCACAGTGCATCACAAAAAGTGTTTATAAACACAGAGAGCTGATACACCTTCAGAGGCTTCACTGTGTTCCACGGTGGATTGCACTGAAGTGTTTAGAAACACCAAAAGCTGATAGACCATGGGAGGATTCATACTGCTCCACAGTGCATTACATTGATGTGTTTGTAAACACAGAGCAGATACACCATGAATGCTGATAGAACATGGGCGGATTCATACTGTTCCACACTGCATTACACAGAAGTGGTTTCTAACAAGAGAGCTGATACACCATGAGAGGCTTCACTGTGTTCCATAGAGCATTGCACTGAATTGTTTATAAATACCGAAAGGTGATACACCGAGGGAGGATTCACATTGTTCCATAGGCCCAGGCATATTCTATCCACAGAAAACAGTGTAAATCCAGTCTGACCAATTACCATCCCACTGCAATCATCATTACAGTGATGGAATGCGTCATAGATAATGCTATGAATCGGCACTTCGTCTGAAATAACCTGCTTACCGATGATTACTTGGGTTTCTGCCAGGGCCACTAGGCGTCAGACCTCCTTACAGTCTTGGTTGAAACATAACAAAAGGAGCTGAATTCCTCATGTGAGGTGAGAGAGGCTGTCCTTGGTATCAACACAGAATTTACCGAGTGTGGTATGAAGAAGCTTTAGTAAAACTGATGTCAATGGAAATCCTGGGAAAATACTCCAAGGGCTGGAGTCATATCTTGCACAAAGGACGATGCATGTGGCTGTTGGAGGCCTATCATCTCAGTCCCAGGACATCCCTGCAGGAGTGCTTCAGGGTAGTGCCCTAGGCTCAACCATCGTCAGCTGCTTCATCAATGACCTTCGCTCCAACATAAGATCAGAGGTGTTGATGAACACTGTTGATCACACAATGGTCAGTCCCATTGGTAACTCCTCAGATTGAGAAGCATCCGTGCCCACATGAATCAAGACTTGGAAAAAGATTCTAACTTGTAAGTAGCAGTCTGGCCACACAAATGTCAGGCAATGACCATCGCCAACAAGAGAGAATCTAACCATCTCCCCTTGTCTTAAATGGCATCATCATCACTGACTAGCCCACTGTAAACTTTCTGGGAGTTACCATTGACCAGAAATATAATTGTACTAGCCATATAAAATTGTGTCTGTAAGTGATATTCGGTGGCTTGGCATTCGGTGGCGAGTAATTCATCTACTAATTCCTCAAATCCTGTTCACCATCTACAAGGCAGGATGATTGCATTTCTAACACTACTCAAGAAGCTTCACACCTCCTTGGTCAAAGCTCCCTGATTGATCAGCACTGTATTTAACACCATAATCATTCATTATTTTTATAACAGGTGCATAGTGGCAAGAAACACTGCACTCATACGCATGTACCATCTACAGCAGTAACCAAACCAGAGACCTCTACAACCTGGAAGAACAAAGAAAGTAGACGTGTAGAAACACCACCAGCTGCACGATCCAGTGCAATACACACACCATCCTGACTTGGAGCTATACTGCCGTACTTCCACTGTTGCTGGGACAAAAGCATGACACTCCCTTCTAAACAACAGTGTGGGTGAACCTACACCACATAGATTGCAGTGGTTCAAGAGGGCGGCTCCGCAGCACCTTCTCTATTAGGGACGGACAATAAATGCTGGCCTTAACAACAGAACCCATATGCCATGAACAAATGGGAAATAAATAAAATGACAATTTATACCAAGACAGCATGCTTGAGCGTCCATAAAAACCCACCCGAAAGGCATCAATAGGTTCACCTGGCAGTTCTGCTGTTCTATCACAATGCTAAGATCAGTAGTCTCGTTGGAATACTCAACTGTATTTTGATATGGAAGAATGTTTAAAGCCTAAGAGCTGAGAATTATTTATTCACACTCTATATGCAGAGAAATAGAAACAGAGGACGTTGAGTGTAGAGTAGCATGGTAGCATACTGTTAATAGCTGAGAGGCGTGCAAATGTCTGCTACAAGTGTCAGGGGTTAAACTGATGAATAAACTTCAATGTAACAAGACTCAAAAGTCATAAAACGTAGGGTCTCTGAAGACAACCATTGGTTGGTCACGTTTTTGAAATGATCTGAGAATAAGAAACAGATGATATAACTATAGAATGCTGACAGCATGAAAGGAGTCCATTAGGCCCTTCGCTTCCATTCCAGCTGCCTGCAAGAACAACACACCTCTTGCCTTTTCCCCACAGCACTGCAATTTTTTTTCTCTTCAGCTAATTATCCAATTCACTTTTGAACTCCATGACAGAATCTGCCTCCACCGCACTCTTACGCAGTACATTCAAAATCCAAACCACTCACTGTGTACAAAGAAGTGTTTTTACCTCATGTCACTGTTGTTTCTTTTGCTAATAGTTGTACTATGGTTTTTGATCTTTCTGCCAACTGGAATAGTTTCACCCTAACTAGTCTGTTCAGACCCTCATGATATTGGACACCCCAATCATATCCCATCTTAATGTTCTCTCCTCTGAGAACAGATCTACACTTCTCCAATCGAACCACATATTTGAAGCCCTGGAGTTATTGATGTCAATCTTTTCTGCAGCCCCTGTAGTGCCTTCTCATCATTCATAAAGTTGGTGCGCAGCACTGAGTGAAATTTACCACTGTGAGCGGGGCCAACAGGCACTTAAAAAGAGCAGAGGCAGAGAGAGAGAGAGAGCGAAAGAGAGACAGAGACACAAGCAGAGATACAGAGAGAGAGAGAGAGATATACAGAGAAATGGAGAGAGACAGAGAGAGAGAGAGATACAGAGACAGAGAGAGAGAGAGAGACAGAGAGAGAAAGAGAGAGGCAGAGAGAGAGACAGAGAGAGAGAGATACCAGCGAGCAGTTTAAACGAGCTCTCGAGGACAGTCCATGCCAGCAGAGTGTACAGACCTCGGTCTGACGAGAGAAATAAAATAAAAAAAGAAAGTGTGACCTGACAGGAAAACAGGTAGTTGATTGGTTGGTGAGTATTTTCTATCGTTTGTCTTTCAAAATTTGCTTAACTTTGCTAACTGTAAGATTTTATTGATTTTGAGATACAACACTGAAACAAGCCCTTCGGCCAACGAGTCTGTGCCGACCAAGAACCACCTATTTAAACTAACCCTATCGTAATCCCATATTCCCTACCTACACTAGGAGCAATTTACAATGGCCAATTTACTTGTCACCTGCAAGTCTTTGGCAGTGGGAGGAAACCGGAGCACCCGACGAAAACCCACGCGGTTACAGGAAGAACTTGCAAACTCCGCACATACAGTACCCAGAATTGAACCCGGGTCGCTCGAGTTGTGAGGCTGCAGTGCTAACCACTGCACCACTATGCCGCCCCAAGTGATCCTAGTTAACCTTAATAAATTGGCTGATGAACATTTCAGATTACTCAACTTAGTAAATAATTAATTAATTATTTTAAACACAATCAGGCAGCCAGGGCAGGTGATGTGAAGCAGCAGAGTGTGGCTGGGAAAAATCGACAACTTGATTTTGCGCTGAGAGAAAAAGCAAGTTGAAGATCTTGCTCTGGCTGCTGCCATCTGCCAAATATACCAGTTGTTAGTCCTCCCACCCAATGTCCTTCAGTGCTCCTGCCTTTCAGTCGATGGTGTGAGGAGGGCAGTAACTGCAATGAGAGAGGGGCACCAGCAGATGGAGATGGTGAGAGGGGGCAGTGACTGCAGTGAGACAGGAACACCAGCAGATGGCGATGGTGAGAGGGGGGACAGTAACTGCAGTGAGACAGGGACACCAGGAGATGGAGATGCTGAGCCATTGCTGATGGGGGTTTCAGTTTTACTGAGAGTTTTAAAGTTTCAAAATGTTTGAGGAGTTTACTTTCTGTAAACTTGAGATGCTGAATAAAATAATTTAAATACAATTGTTGTTAAATGAATATTTTCCTACTTTGTAAACACTTGTAACATTAAACTGTTCCCTGTTTGGAAAATTATTTTGAGTGATTAAAGATAATGCATAAATAAAACAATAGCATCAAATAAAACTCAACAATCATTTCCAAATAAAAACTCTCAATAAGTTGTGTTGAATTCTTCATCACTAATGTTATGACATCTCTCTCTTTCTCTCACTTCTCTCTCTATGCTGGTATCTTCTGTGCTATAACTCAGAGTAATTGAAGTTTTCATCCGATCATCTATTGAAAGTTAATATTAAATCTGCTTCTAGAAACCTGTCAGAGAGTGAATTCCAGACCAGAAAAACTCCCGGCCTATTTGTTTCTCCTCTCTGCCAGTGTAAACAGTCTCTCCTTCTGTCTCCAAACTGAGGGAAAGATTTTGAATACAATTAATTTCTCCAGGACAGCAGCTGCCGAGGATCTAGAACCCCCTGAATGTGGACAAACAATGAACAAAAATCCCTCTGAATCCTCCAGGAGAGCAGAGGAAGAAAACAGTCAGGAAACAAATGGAAACAAGTGACACTTCATTACAGCAGCAAAAAGTCTTTGTCAGAATGTGGAGGTCGTTTCACTGAACTTGATATAAACTGGAGGTGAAAAGTGGAAGATCTTTAATACAATTTGTGATAAATGTCAGTTTCCCAGCTTTGTAAACCCTTGTAACATTAAAGTGGTAAATGTTAAGAAGGTTTCTTCGATTGATTGCTGGCTGATGCATAAATACAGCAGCAGCAAATAAAGTACAAAGAATCTTTGACAAATATAACTGTAAATATGAGTCAGAACTGTTGTGTGAAATGTCACAAGATGTAAAAGTTCTCTTGGCTGCATCATTAACCTGACTCGAGTTTCAGTCTTTATCACACAGTGGCTCATTAGTTAAGATTGCCTTCAGTTTTTCAAAAGCAGTCTGGCATTCATCTGGGCATACTACATTGTTGTTCTTTTTTTTGCAGTAAATTGTTTAATGGAGCAGCCACAGTACTAAGAGTCTGGACATATTTCCTGTCAAAACCACACATCACTAAAAACTTCATTATTTAACGCTTAGATTTAGGGATAGAGAACTCGACGCAGGCTTGTACCTTTGCCATTTTTAGCAATAACTGTCCTTGCCCCGCTATGTGTCCGAACGAAGTTACTCTTATTTTTCCCAGTTCGCTTTTTGCCAGATTTATCACTATTCCCATGCCTTGTAACTTTTTAAACATAATTTCTGGATGGTTTAAATGTTCTTGCTAAGTGTTGTTGTATATTAGTACATCACTGAAATACACTACACAGTCGGGAACACCTGAATCATTAATCATAGAAAAGAGGCTGGGATTTTTTTGTTTTTAGCCTGAATGACATCAAGTGGCCTGAAAAAGACCGTCAGGTGTTAGAAAAGCTGATATCCCTGTCTCGAGGAGTCAAAGAAACTTGCTGGTATTCCTTTAACATGTCTATCTTGGGAGTAAATCTAGTACTGCCCACTCTGTCAATACAGTCTTCTAAATGAGGAATTATGTAGGAGTTTATACAGTCCATACAAAATTTGGTTCACCCTTCAGGTATGGATACTCGCCCAATACAAAAGCAAAACACTGCAAAATGCTGGAAATCTGAAATAAAAACAAGAAGTGCTGCAAATACTCAGCAGGTCTGGCAGCAACTGTGGATAGAGAAGCAGAGTTAACGTTTCAGCTCAGTAACCCTTCATCAGAACTGATACTAGCACTATTGGTGAACTCCAGCTGCTTTGACTAGGCTTGATCAAATTGTTTTACAACATGCACTGGATCTCTGATTTTATTTGGACCTGTTTGTCCAGTCTTAAGCGGTAAGAATGTAGTTTTGAAGGAACGATTCCCCCTTCAAATACATCACGTATGATTAAGGTTGTACATCCCAGCTTAACCCTACAAACTCTTTTAACTGCTGTGGAAAGCCTGGTTAGCTCTTTCCGTTGTTTTTCCTCTAAGTGCAAAAGCATTTTATCCAATTTTCCGAGTCGTTGTGTACTCACTAATCTGAGTGTTGGATGTTCAATCTGAGAATTTTCCATGCCACCTTCTGCCTCATCCTCACTATCCTGTCCCTTCTCAACAGTATCGATTACCTAACATATCTGTACTGGCTTATCCTCCTCACTCAGATAATATTAATTTAACATATTAATGTGACACAACCATTTGTCCTTCGACAATCAGGGGTAGCAATCAAGTAACCTACCTTACCCACACTTTTGACCACTTTATTTGGGCAACGGAACCGTGTTTTAATGGTTGTCCCTGTAACTGTAACAGCCCTAATATTTCATCCCCTGGTTGAAAATCGCGGGGTGTTGCATTCTTGTCTGCCCATTTATTCATATTGGCTTGGGATGATTTAATGTGTTCCTGAGCAGCAACACAAGCTTTCCTGAGCCTTTCCCAGAACACAGATGTATAGTCCAACATTGAAGATTCGGTATTTTGTTCGAATAATCTGTCTTTTATGATTTTAGAGGACTTTTTACTTCATAGCTGTAAACCAATTTGAAATGACTGAAGCCTAATTCACTGTTTCAGGACCCATTCACTTAAGTCTCTGGTGGCAAATTAAAGAAAGTTTACTCCTTTATCCCAGTCATGTGGATATTCGTGACAATATGTTCTAATCATTGTTTTGAGTGTTTGTTGCTATCTCTCGAAAGCACCATGTGACTGTTGCTTTTATGCTGAAGATTCCAACTGCCTAATACCCCAATTGCCCATACGGCTTGAAATACCTTAGACATGAAATTAGAACCTTGATCCGATTGAACATAAAGTGATAACCCATATCACGTAAAGCATTGTGTTAATTTTTCTCCTACTATTCGAGCATTAATTGTCCTCACAGGAATGGCCTCTGGAAATCGAGTAGCCATATCCATGACAGTAAGTATGTATTGATGTCCCGTTTTTGTTTTTGGCAAGGGTCCTACACAATCTACCATTACCCTACTAAAAGGTTTCGCAATCACTGGTATGGAAACTATTGTGCCAGTGTTATGGTAGGTTACGGTTTTCCCACCATTTGACATGTATGGCATGTCCCACAAAATTGTCTCACATCCTTTGTGAGACCTGGCCAGTAATAATGTTGACTTATACGTGATTTGGTCTTCTGAACTCCTCTATGCCCTGCAAAATAAATGGCATGTGCTAACCTTAATAATCCCGAGTGATATTTAAGTGGTAACACTTTCTGTTCAACAACTGTCTTGTCTTAATCCGCAGGTCTATGAGGCATTCTCCAATCCCTCCACACAATCATACTTGCCATGTAATAGACTTCTAAAACGCCTTTTGCCTCATTTTCCATCAGTGCCTTTGTGCTATTCGGTATATCGCTGGACCAGCGTTTCGTGCTGCAAAGATAGAAGATCTGCTAAACATCTCATTTGGATCATCTAAATCCACAAAAAATGTTTCAGATACTTGGCTATCTGTTTGTGCTGCCACTATACCTCCGACAATGGATCCTGTTTAGCCATTGCTCGGGTGAGTACACTTGCAGGAAACATTCCTGGAACTTGTTCCTGTAATTGCTCTGGTTCCATAATTCACTTGGTTCCTCTGTAATTATAAGAAAAACTGAGCCTTTTTATTTTCCAAATTTTTCCTAGGAGTCGATTAATCCCCTTTACTGTCAAACTGTGGACACAGATTTAAGGTGATTGGTAGAAGGATTAGAGGGGATATGAGAAATATATTTGTCAACCAGAGGGTGATGCGTATTTGGAATTCACTGCCAGGATCACTGGTGGAGACAGAGACCCTCAATTCTTTTCAAAGCACCTGGACATGCACCCAAGGTGCTGTAACCTGTGGGGCGATGGACCAGGTGCTGGAAAGTGGGATTAGGTTGGGCGGATAGCTCATTCGGCCAGTGCAGACATGATGGACTGAATAGCATCCTTCCTTCCGTTCTGTATTTTTTTCTATGTTCTAACGGCTGCAGTTACCATACCAGGTATTAAGTCACTGTCCAGGTGTACTTTATATAAAGATGCGGGTATAGACTCCCGTCCAACTCCGTTAAGTAAAACTTTTGCATTCTAGGCGTTTTTCGGTGAAAACGTTATACCATTCCCAGTAAGAGGTTTAGGTTGCAGTGTCCAGCTTTCCCTTGGCCATTTCATCTGTTTGACTATTTTTTGAAAAGATATGAAAAACGTGCCTCTACGTCCCTTTCCCCCAATTTAGGAATAGCTTTTATAAATTAAGCAGCTTTTGCTGGGGCCTGGGCTGAATTCAGTTTCTTCATGAACCGACTTTTCCCTGGATTCAAGACTATCCCTTTGTCTTAGTTCCATCTCTTTTGGGCTAAATTCCGTCTCCTTCTCCTTGTCCTCTTTTTCAAGTTCAAGTTTTCTTAATTCTTTTCCAGCCTCAAGTTTTCTTACTATTATTTCTTTTTCTGTTTCCTGTTGAAGCTCCAGTTGACTCAATTGTGACTGAATTTTTGCCAATTCTACTGCATCAACTCACTACGTTCTTGTTCCTCGTCTGCTTCTTCTAATTCAAAATGTTGGACTATTAGGTCAATTATCGCTGCATTTTGACACCATTTTTTCAATTCCAACCACAACTTTGCAGCCAATTTTTCTCATTTATTCTGAGTTAAAGCTATCAAGCCACTGAGGGAAGCATTTTCCTTTCCCTAGAACTCTGCTGCAACTGCTGAGCCATTCTGATGTTCTAGACTCCACCTTATTACACAAGAAAATTGGTTCCCTTTTTTCATAATTAGTGTTACATTTGAATCCCGACAACAGAGTTTCCAAATAAGATGATTCCAAACCCGACAGCAATTAATATGCTGCCAGACACAAGATCCAAAATGTTATGCTGCCCAAGAGACAAGTAATTAATATGATTCCAAACACGAGACCCTCAATTCATCTGATTCTAATCTCAGACGAGCCACTCAATTAATATATTACAACCGTGGCGGGAGCAATGCACTGTCAATTCAGTCTCGTCACTCCACATGTCGCAGCATATTATTAAGTTTTCACACCCAATTGGTAAACAGCCAAAATAAACACTCTGGTAACCACAGAATAAAAGAGACCAAACCAAGTATCTTCAGACATCAACAAATTAACTCTTTATTGAAACAAAAATCTTAAACACTATTCAGATAAACCTATGACTAAAGACCTGATGATTTTAAAATTACTCCCCACATTCGCACACATGCATTCAAAACCAACAGTAGTTAACTAGTTTTAAAATTAGTGTTTTTGAAATTCAGCTGCTTCTCAAGAACGAATAAAATAGGTAAGCCTTTGAATTACATTCCTGGTGGATGAGGCATTCTAATGTGGAAATAAGCAAAGGCCATTGGATGCACTGGTCTGTTCTTAACAGGCGTTTAACTTTTCGGCTGCAGTAGGCAACAACAGTTCCTTCAGCAATACAAACAGTTTCTTCAAAAAAGAAGGAATTTCTTCGTTAGGCAATTAATTCGGTCTGTAGTTCTCTGCAGAATTTTTGCTGAATGACAATAAAAGCTCGTTTCTCTTCAGTACGTTTCGCTGGTGAGTCTGGTTTCAGCAGTTTTTTTTTCAGTTTTACACACTGTTAAGGAGTAACATTACATCATGTCACCTCTCTCTCCTGCTGCACCCGAGGTAACAAAAATGCAGCTTCTGGCACACTGTGCCTTAGAAATTCCAGAACGTTCTCTCCCTCAAAGGTGCTATATTTTAACAGTGTCTTAGAGGTGCACATTGCTATTAATCGGAGGAGAAAAAAGATGCAAGCCCATGACACAGTCTATGCAATTCTATATCATAACTTCTGTGTGAATCCTCGTTTACACCACTACAGAAAATGAGTACATTCTTAGCACCCTTACCTGAACACATGATACTCACATATTCGTTATGAGAACAGTCGTGGTTATCTCATGATGCTGAGGCACATTCCCAGAGAAATGCTTCGCTACCAAAACAGTTAATTTCATCCACCCAAACTGGCCCTGAGCCTGGTTCACAAGAAGCAGGACGTGCCATGTCGAATGTTTTTCCACAACCCAGCTGCTTGCAAACCAAGTTAGCTTCCAGCAGATCCCAGGAATCATCACAAACTGAGCCCCATGTCTCATTGCAATAAATCTCCACTCGGCCAGTACATGGGCTCCCACCGTCACACAACCTTAACTGCAAATGGTCTGTTGGACAACAATGTAGGAGGATTCTACTTACAGTACACATTCACCTCATCACTCAATCCAACTCATTGCACTGCCACCAACTTTAAAAAAGCATTTTAAATGCATGTGACAGGTAAATGAAACTCTGCAACAGAATATCTGTCTACATTTACCTATTACATATAATGTAAAGTACAGAAATGTTTCAGATATCCTACTACGTCTGGCTCTGACAAGTTCTGCCCAGCAGTCCCCCTTTTATGTTTCAAACCCTGTGTACGTTGTTGTGAAGGGAATCATTCACACGATTACCAGTTAATTTATACTCATGTTATATAACTGCATCTGTTCCTTATCCATGTTTGTTACCCTTATTTATTATCTTGGTCCGATATTTACTGCCATATCCTATTTTCATTATCTTGAACAACAAGTGACTTGCATTTGTCTAGCGCCATTACCGTAATAAATCATCCCAAGGCGCTATGCAGGAGTGATATCAAAGAAAGTTTGACAAAGAGCACCTAAGAATACAGCAAGTCAGATAACCAGAAGCTAAGTCAAAGATTTAGGTTTTTGGAGCGTCTGAAAGCAGGAACGAGAGTTTGAGAGTTATAGAGAATTAAATAACTCCAGAGTATGTTGCCTCCGCAGCTGAAGGCATCGCCACCAATGGTGCACAATTAAAATCAGGAATGCTCAAGAAGGCAAAGGTGGGAGTTGTCAGATTGGAACCGATTGCAAATACAGGAACTGTGAGGCCATGCAGGGATTGGAAAACAAGGATGAACATTTTAAAATCGCACATTGCTGGGCAATGTAGGTCAGTGAGCACAGGGCAGATGGCTGAGTGGCACTTGGTCACGGCAGCAGTGTTTGCAGAGGTTGTAACTAGGGAAGCCAGCCAGGATTGCATTTGAGTCATCGAGCTTAGAGGGGACAAAGCAATGGGTAATACTAGATAAGGGCAAAATCGCTTGATATTAGGGCGGTAGAAATCGACAGTGTTAGTGATGGTATGGATATGTGCGAGGAGTTAAAATAATACCAAGGTTACAAGCAGTCTAGCTCAGTCACAGACAGTTGGCATGGGAACAGATGTGATGGGGACTGAAGACAATGACTTGTATCTTTTCAATACTGAAGTGTAGGAATTTTCTGGAAATGCAATACTGAATGTCAGACTGGAATTCTGTCAGGTTCCAAGCAGTGGTGGAAGAAAGAGTGTTGGACTTGAGGTCTAGTTGGGTACCATGAGATACATGTGGAAACTAAGGCTGTCTTTGTGGATATCACTGAAAGGCAGCATGTAAATGAGAATTGAGGTGTCGAAGGATAGATTATTTGGTGACTTTAAGGGAGCGGGAAGAGAAACCATTGCAGGTCACTTTCTGTCTCCTGTCCAATAAGACGAGAACCAGCTGAGTGCATTCCCCCCTCCACCACCCCTCACCCCAGCCGGGTGTGAATGGAGAACAGTTGGAGCAGAATTTCATGATGAACCATATCAAAGGCTATGAATAAGTCAAGAAGGGCAAGAGGAATCGTTTGCATTTTTCACAATCATTCAGGATGTCACTTGTGACTTTGATAAGCCATTGTTTCGGTACTGTGGTGTGGCTAGAAATCTGATTTGAGGGATTGAAACATGTAGCTCCATAAAATATGAGCATGGATTTGGAGGGGACAACACATTCAAGGACTTTGTAGAGGTAAGAACAGTTGAAGCTGGGGCAGTAATTTGCAAGGGGAGGTGTGATTATAGCTGATTTCAAGGAGAGGGGGTAGAACATGAAGTGAGGGAGAGAATCGTTAATATTGTCAGCGAACATGGGGACGAGGAAGGGAGATGTGTGTGATCAGTAGTTTCGTAGAAATAGACATCAAGATGTGAATTTCATTGACAACATAATTGCAGAGAGTGTGAAGGACGCTCGGAGAGACCCAAGCAATGCGAATTCAGGGTGATGTCATCGGAGGACACTTATTGGAAGATAGGACTGGTGGGTTGGGGATCAAAGGGAAACGGCGGAGGCGACTGACGGATGTTTTTAAACGTTGTACCAAAAAATTCCATGAGGTACTTTCACGTATTTTTGGAGTTGAGGGTGGACGAGACACTGGAGTCTTTCAGGAGGAAGATTTGTGATGGAGAAGATGTGCTTTGCGTGTTTTTTCCTTCGTGCATGATCTTTGATTAATGAGCAATTTTTGCAAGAAAGGCAGGACGCGATGATGCTTTCTGTGATTCATCCATTCAGGTTTATATTACTACGTAGTTCGCCAGATATCGCTGTGCTTTCTGGTTTCAAGTTTCAACCACTATTTGTACTACTTCCACTTCACGCCGGAGAATGCAACACCCACCAATACTACACTTAAACATCAGCCTTCCAATAGGCAGTATCTTCGTGCAGAACTATGTTTTTGGGTTGTGTTGATTATACAATTATCATAAATCAAGGTAATATTAATTGTGTAACAGAATCACATACATTTGTAAGGATGGGACTCTGTCTTTGACAATGAAGATATTTGAGTAATTTTAGAAACGTAAACTACATGTCTGAACAGAGACTAGGCAGACCTCTCTGTCCAGACAGCCTGGTGCTATTCGGGAAGTACTTATGTTCAATCAGTAAACGAAACTTGTGAGGCACATTAGCAATTGCTATTGTCTGTAAAAGTTCAATGAACTAAATTACACATTATATCACTATATGACTGTTGGACCAGACCAAAGAGGGCAGAAAACAGGCTCTCTCTGCAAAATGTTGGATAGGAACAGGATGTGTCTCTGGCAATTGGACTCAAGATGTGCAGACTTCCTGGTAAGCGGGAAACCAGTATTTAAATAGGCATGGACAAAAATGATTGTATTTTTTGCATCAGGCACTTTGGAGAATAAAGAATTGGCGTTGTGATAGGATACAAAGTGTAGTGGTCAATGGATGTTTTTAAGGTTGGATGAAGGTTTGTAGTAGAGTTCCCCAGGCATTAGTCTTCTGACACTTGTTTCCCTGATAAATATTAATGACTGAGACCTTGGTGGACAGGACATAATTTCAAATTTTTCAGATGATACCAAACTTGGAAGCATTGTGAACTGTGAGGAGGATAGTGTAGAACTTCAAAAGAACATGGACAATTTGATGGAATGGGCAAGCAGGTGACAGGTGAAGTTCAAGCAGAGAAATGTGAAGTGATTCATTTTGGTAGGAACAACATGGAGATAAAATATAAAATAAAGGGCTCAATTCTGAAGGGGGTACATGAGAAGAGGTGCCTGGGTATACATGTGCATAAGTCATTGAGTGTGGCAGGACAGGTTGAGAGAGCTGTGTCCTGGGCTTTCTTAATAGGGGGAAACAACAAGGAAGTTATGTTGAACTTGTATAAGACACGAGTTCGGCCTCCACTGGAGTTTTGCGTCCAGATCTGTGTGCTGCACTTGAGGAAAGACAGGAGGGCATTGGAGAGAGTACAGAAAAGACTCAGGAGAATGGTTCTAGGGATGAGGAATTTCAGTTATGAAGATCGATTGGAGAAGTTAGGGCTGTTTTCCTTGGAGAAGAGGAGGTTGAGAGGTGATTTGATTCAGGTGTTCAAAATCATGAGGGGACTGGACAGAGTAGATAGAGAGACACTGCCCCCGCCACCCCCGCCCCCCACCTTGTGAAAGGATCGAGAACAAGAGAGCACAGATGGATTGAGGAAAAACTTTTTCGCGCAGCGAGTGATCAAAGTCCAGAATGCATTACCTGAGAATTCAGTGGAGGCAGGTTCAATTGAAGCATTCCAAAGGGAATTGGACAGTTATATGAAAAGGAAGAAAGTGCAGGATTACGGGATGGAACTGAATGAAATGCTCTCTCAGACAGCCAGTGCGACACGATGGGCCGAATGGCCTCCTTCTGCACGGGAACAGTTCTGCGATTCTGTGATATTGTCTCTCCTCGTTGTTCAAAACAGAAGGCATCAGTTCACACTTCTCTGCATTAAATTTCATCTGCCGTGTGTCCGACCATTTCACCAGCCTTTCTTTGTCCTCTTGAAATCTATCGCTATCTTCTTTACAGTAACTGGACAGTATTTCAGAAAAACTCTCCCGTTTTCTTCCAATAGTTCAACGGTGTTGAGTTTAATCGTGGCAAGTGCTTCCTGCACTATGTTAGCTCTTTTGTTTAATGTTCTGTGAATTTCACTTTCTCAATATTTACCAAAATGTAAATGGGAATGCACAGGCCGCATGGGATCGTACAGCGCAGTTTCTGCTTGTGATACCCACATTAACGATTGTTCCGACTCCCCGAGGCTGAGAAATCTCCCTCCCTCCCCTGCTCCCCAGTCTCAGCTTCACAACATGTGTCGCATATCAGATCTGAGGCCAACCGATCAGTGCAGGCGCACAGCTGGGCTAACAGTGCAAGCCCGGTAGCGTCTGTTCGGTTGATAAATGGAGAGTTGGATTGAGATTGTGCCATTTGCAGCGGTTCAGCTCATTCACTGCGGCTTTGCGGAAATCTCAATTGCAAGTACTCTGTCTGTATTGTAAATGTGCTCAGTATCAGGTATTTATTGCTCCTGATGAAGAATATTTATTAAATATAATACGAGTGATATATTTTTAACAAACAGTGATTCTAATAGTCATATAACATTATTACTATCCGGAGAATACTGGAATCATCTGACTTTCCAGGTATGGATCACCCCGGAAACAAACTTGAAACAAACTAAAACCAACTCTTGTGGTATTTATGTTCAATTCTGGTAATAAAACAAAATGTAACTGAAATCTCCTCTGGAAATGCAATTAATTGTTAATCAGATGACAAATATTAGATCCGTGTTTGCTTTCAGTAACAATAATGGATAAAAGTTCACTATTTGAATTTGATGAACTGAACATCACACAGGACAAACTGTATTAAATAATGAATTTATAAATGAAGGAAACTGTTTCAATATTCACTTTATACAATCTCAATAAACGACAAATTAAAATAAAAATGTACGTTTCCTATGAATCGATTTTGATCTGCGGCCGATTGCTAAAAAAAGATACATGGAGGAAATACATTCCATACTTTCTATCCATTCGATGGCTTGCAGAAAATATTCTTAAATTACCTTCAAAATCACGATTTTTAGAATACAATCCCTTTTACAAAAGCAAAAGAAAATTCGCCATGGAAATATGTAATAACATTGAGGGAGCGTTTCCCTGTCGGGAACCAGCATTTGCTGTCGATAGACATTAGCGAATGTAACCAAACCCGCACTGGAAACAGTGAGAAACAGAATCGAATCATCGACAGAAAAGCTCTGCAAAAATATTGAGTCGGTGGAAGAAGACTATTCATGATATCTTATTTAACACTTCTAAATGCTTTACATAAAAGGAGCATGTGGAAGGAGACTTTGTCACATTAATTATTACTTGACATTTTACATATGAATATGTGAAATAAGTTGAGAATTAACAATACAAATTTCTAAATTTTCAAGATCATCATTAAGGAAACAATAATAAATGGAAAATCATTCGGAGAATTTGGATTAATCAGTAACATTATCTTTTGGAGAGGCACCTCACAATTACTCTAATAATTAATGCTAATTGAAATACTATTGATTCTGCCTCTAGTTAATATATTCTACAATGTTTATAGATCATGTGCAACACTCTACAATGGAACAAACTATATAAATTATTTCGGATCCATTCAGCATAGCACGCAGGATCAGACAGCAATTCTACTGTGAAATACCTGGTACACAAATGTCCGTGTGGATTCAGTCAGCAGTAGATTTTGCTTTGACTGCTGTTCTAAAAACCTTAAATTACCTTCGAGTCCAGACCCCGAGAGCATCGATTCTCACTGCAATCACGCTCTAATTCCAGATTGCTGTGTGTAAATAATCTGCTTAGAATTTCAACTCCAGTCAGCTGTGTCGGCACAAGAGCCACAGACGACCAAATAAAACAAATTGCCTCGGCATTTGTTTTAAATGTTGGATTTGAATCAATGTTGCGCACATGCCCCACCTGGGAATTTAGAGGACGTGTTAATCAGATGGAAGATATTATAACTACAATAATGGATAATTGTACCCTATTTTATATTGATGGAATGTAAAATCAAACCAACAGCCCAAGCTCGGTATTCAATGTGAATTCTACAAATGAGATAAACTATTTAAATATTCGCTTCATATGATAGCGATGAATAACATTGCTTTTTGTCATAAAGCATGCCTTCTCTATACAAATTATTCTGAGCAACTCGCGATTGGAGAAAAGGATGTTCATTTGTTACTGTTTTTTCTTTTGGCTTACATAAAAGGTTCTTTAAATACTACACAAAACATGATTTTAGTATACAATTATGTAATATTCATGGAAATATAATTTGTCAAATATATAAAGTATCTGATAACACTGGGACTAAGTTGCCCTGTCAGTTAATCAATAAAGGTTTTTGTATATAGACAGAGATTAATAAATGTAACCAAACACACACTGAAAATAGTGAGAAACAGAATGGAATAAAAAACAAACATCAAGCCGTTGGAAGAATACTAAAGAACAATATCACTAAGCCATTACGCACTACATGACACTGTGTAAAAATATGTGATTGGGAAAACTTAACTATCTTTAGGCACTGTACATATAAATGGCGGAAATAGAATAATGAATGTAATAGAAAAGATACTAATTCTGAAGATCGTCACTAATTGATCAATAATACAGAGCAAATTCACCAACGATTTAGGAACTTTGAGTAACATAATATTTTGCAGAGTGCACTTGATAATTATACTAATAATTAAAACGAATTGAGAAAGTATTGGTTCCAGCTCCAGATAAGAGGTTATTATAGATTTAATATTACACTTCAATACTGAACAAACTATTTTAAAATATTTAGTTTCGTGAACTGTATCACTAGGCGAGCAGAAAACATTTGTATTGAGACATATTTGTGACAGCAATGTGTGTGGAGGGTCAGTCGGCAGTAGATGCGGTTTTGACTGGTGTTCTACACTCAGTGAGGTAACTTACACCCAGACTCTGATGCACTCTATTCAACGAGGGCACTCTACTTCATCAGACTCGCTTCAAATAATCAGATTAGAATTCTAACTGGCTGTGTCAGTAAAAGAAACGCAGGGGGAAAATAAAACAAACTTTTGCTGTCTTTGTGTTCGACACAAATTCAACTGGGAATTTATAATACCCGTTAATTAGATGTAAAATATTCCATCTCCTTTAATGTCACCAAAACAGTATTGCTGTCAGTAGTTGCTTAGTTAGTAGCAGTCTCACCTCTGAATCAGAAGATGTTGGTTCAAGTCTAATCCCAGAGACTTGAGCACAAAATATAGGCTGCCACTCAGAAGCAAAAATTGAACCGAGTCTCCCTCTGCCCTCTGAGGTGCACTACTTGAAAGAAGGGCAGGAGGCTTATCCCGAGTGTTCTGTCCGATGTTAATCCCTCAACCAACATCGCACACAAATATATGTTATTCTGGTCATTATCGCTTTGCTGTTTGTCGAAGTTTGCTGTGTTCAAATTGGCTCCCGTGTTTCCTACATTACAGAATGGACAACACTGCAAAGCAGCACTGAATTGATAGTAAAGCTCTTTGGGACGCCCTGACGTCGAGAAGTGCGCAACATAAACGCAAGGCTTTTTTATATAATTGGAGGTTTATTCCTATTTGTACTTGATTAATTGTAAAATGGAGACAAACAATCCGAAACGTGTATCAAATGAAACTTCTACAAATTATATAAACCGTTTCAGTATCCATTTCATAGCATCTCAATGAATGACAACTGCAAATAAAACAGATCCATTTTCTGTAAATTGATCCCAGACATTGACAGATTCTATTCTAACAGCGAAGTGACTCTTTTTCTAACAGACTCAGCTTAAATAGTTTCATTACATTTTCAATTCCAGTCTGCTCTGCCTGTACGAGCGGCAGGTAGAAGGCAATAAACAAGTTCCGATATTTCATTAAACTCGACACAAGAAAATTAAAATGTACAAAGCATTATTTACTTGCTACATCATCTGAATGTGTTCTGTAGTAAAGGTGATAATCAGATTAATTATGTACATCTTGCACTAATAATCAGTGTATCAATAAATAATGGATTCAATAATCCGTAACTCACAGTTCAAAAGCTGCAGTAGAAATAGGATCACAAGAACTGCAGCATGGTTCTGGAGTTGGGTACAGGGATGAGATTAACCGAATGCTCTCCAGCACCTTCTGAATCTCCGGCTGTTGTGGAAGTTAATTCTTTGCAGCAGTTTCCATAGAAACCAATGTTCCCTTCCAAGTAACCAATAGAGTTTGACTTGTTGCACCGTGAATTACAGTCTGGTAAAATGCACCAATGAGAAGAAATGTGACCATTCATCGATATAATGAACCCAGGTTCCAACTACCAGCCTATCTCACGAGGACAATGCCGTGTGACAGTGTGAAAAGTAAACAAGTCACTGATCTGGCTTCCAGATCATGGAATTATAATTGCACAGGAAAGTCTATTCGGCTACTTTAGTCAGAGTCGTCCCTTTGAAAGAGCTATCTACTTTATTGCCACAAACGTAGCTTTTTCTCAAAATCGTGCAAATTCGTCCACATCAAGTACTTATTCAATTGCCTTTAAAAAGTTCCTCTGGAATCTGATTTCATCGCTCTTTCGGGTCGTGTTTTCCATATCTTAACAAGCTTCTGTGTGAAGAAATGTCTCTTCATTACCGCTCTAGTTATTCTGTCGGTTCTAGTAGAGGACCTCGGACCCTGACCCAGCTCTGGAAGCCCGGAAAAGTGGTGGTGAGGCGTGGTCAATGGAGAAAGTCCATAAGGCCCCGGTGAGAGGGCTTGGGCGGTGTTCCTGTGCACCAGGAGAAGGGAGGTCCCAGGAAATGTATTGGTTCCTGGTGGGTGCGCCCTGTGGGCCAGAAATTGGCCTGGAAGGAGGCAACCCCCCACCCCATCCACAAGGCTGCAGCGAGAACGCTTCGTTTTACAAGGTGTCCTCTCCACGTGATGGAAGAATCTGTCACTGGTAAGATCCCAGCGGCGATGGAATGATCCCATAGTTAGCCATTAATAGGCCACTTAAGATCCTCAGTCTGCCTCCAGGCACGAAGGCTGTTGTCGGCCTATCCCGCCCCCGGGATCATTGCACGCTGGGAGGCGATGGGATCTACATTCTGCCACATCCGCTGCCATGATTCCCCCTCCCCACTTCCTTCCTGGCTTCAGTTCACGCCTCTTGAGGCCAGTAAAATCCCTGCCATGATCTCTGCTGACCATTCCCCATTCTTACTCTATCATAATTTTCATCATTTTGAACTCTGTTAGATCCCCCTGAACATGCTCTGCTCTAATGAGAAAAATTCAGGCTCCTCATTCTCTCCACGTAAATGGATTCCCTCACCCATGGTGTCTTTCTGACAATCCTCCTCTGTACCCTCTGCAGGGCCTTGACATTCTTCCGAGGTATTGTTCCCCGAATTGCACACAAGACGGCAGCTGAGTCATAACAATTGATTTGTAAAGGCTTAGCTTGATTTACTTTATATTTAAAACCTCTATTTTCAGAATACGTATCCCATACACTTTCTCAATCAGCTCCTCTACTTGCCTTGCAATCCTCAAACATTTATGGACATGCATTCTCCGGATCCCTCTGTTGCATTTCTTGAAAATGGTGCCATTTATATTATACCAGCATGATATTTTTCCAGCATCACTTCTGAGTTGACCACAATAAATTGCATCTACCATGGATCTGCCCATTTCAGCAGACTGTGTATGTCCTCCTGAAGTCTGCTATTATAATATTCACAATTTACTACAGAGCCATGTTTTTGTTAACCATCCACAAATGTAATCAGACACTTGCAACAAACACTAATACTCAGCAAAGAACCTATGTAAATTATGTTACACATGCAAGATCTCCTCATAAATTCTCAAATACTTAAGAGAATGCAGTACGAAAGTAGAGATCTGAGGATGTCTCTGCCAACACTGTCATTTTATGGGATCCCTGTTAATAATGTGACACTCGGGCAACCGAATAAACACTGACCTGAAATCAGAAAGTGCTGGAAATACTCAGCAGATCTGACAGCATCTTTGCAGACAGAGTTAGCATTTCAGGTCTGTGACCTTTCATCAGAACTGGAAAATATTTGAAACGTAATAGTTTATTTTTAGAAAGTGATAGAAGGGCCAAGAAGAAAGAAAGTTAGGATGTCTGATCAGATGGAGTGCAGGAACGCTATTTTTTTATCATTCATTCAAGGTGAGTGGGCGTCCCTGGCGAGACCAGCATTTATTAACCATCCTTGATTGCTTTTGACACGGTGTGAGTTGTCTTCTTTAACTGCTGCAGTTCTGGGGGTGTAGGTACACCCACAGTGCTGTCAGGAAAGGAGTGCTAGAATTTTAACCCAGCGACAGCGAAGGAACGGACCGCTGTAAAGGACTTGAGTGAACCAGATGTGTTTTTTTTTCAACAATCGAAAATCGGTTCAAGGTCACCATTACACTCACTTTTAATTCCAGATGTATGAAATAACAGAGATAACATGGAATAAAAGGAAAATGGAGTGACAGGAGTTGTCGTCGAAAGACATAGTATTACTCCAGAGAGGGTGTTAATTGCAGTGTAATGTCCAAAAGCAAAAGCATGCAAAACAGACCTATGGTTAAAAATAAAATGAAATCAAATAAATAAAAAAAAAACTAATGGCAGTCATGAGCTGAGATTGTTGAACTCGATGTTGAGCCCAGAAGGCCGCAGAGTGCCTAATCAGAAGACGAGGTGCTTTCTTTGAATTTGTGTTGAGCTTCACTGGAACACTGCAGGAGGCCAAGGACAGATATTTGGGCGTGAGAGCAGGGCGGTGAAGTAAAATGGCAAGTAATAGGATGCTCGTGGTCAAGCAGCAAATATAGTATTGTCACAAGACCTTTATTATTTTGTATTGAAAGCTAACAATTCTGTGTGCTTTTAAATGTTTGAGCAAACGGATTTTCTGTGAACATTGAATGCTGAAACTTGGTGTTGGAACTGAGTTCAGACTGCCGGCACCTGATGCCAAGCATCTCAATAGGGAAATGACAGGAAGATTTATGAACGCCACATTACTTATTGTTTGGGTTTTAGTTTCACTTTGCACGGTGAGAGATCAGTGAGCTGAGCAGTATTGCTGTGAGCTGGCAGGGACCTATGTTTACAGATGAGGGAACAGAGCTATTATCTGAAAAATGGTATTTGCCTCTCTTGGAAAATAAATCCTACATTTGAGGTGTGGTTGTGGTCTGCTTGGAGAGAGGAAAAGAGCCCTGCAGAGAGAAAAGGCCGAGGAAAAGAGGAGTTGCTACATTCTGTGGTGTAAAACTACTTTGCAGAAAGGAAGCCCTGCATTGTTAAAGGAACAGAATTATATTCCATCCTGTCTCTGAAAAATCTCTGCCTCAAGAGTGATTCCTGTTGCCTCTTATATTTTAGGAAATGCAGAAAGCTCAAGAAAGCTTATATTGCTAGACAGCTACTTCAAACTCCAAGTAGGCCTGTTGCTACACCCTTTGCTGAAAGATCTGTGTGACGCCTGCTGCAGACGAATTGCCTTGAACCCCAAACCATCACAGACTGTCCATTAAACCTGCCTGGAGACATTTTAAGTGGCATCCCACGATTGGACTCTGGAACACCTCACCGACCCGGGAATATCCGACCAGAATTTTATGACCCAGTTATTTTATTATTCTCAAGCAACAGTTGGAAAGAGAAAAGCCTTTTTCCCCTGTTAACTGGTGTTTGAATATATATGTGTGCGTGCATTAGAATTAGGAAGACTAAGAAGTTATAAAATCTTTTCATCTATAGATTTGTTTCATTATTGTTTAAGATTTAGTTTATTAAAAGTAATTAGTTTTGTTGTTTAAGGCTTGGTATCCTTTATTCTGGGGGTGGAGGGGGCGGAGGTGGCAAATAAAGTGTTTAATGTGATTACTTTTCTGGTGGCTGGAAAACTAGGGGTGACGGCATAAGTGTGGGAAATGGGTTCGACAGATGCAGTCAGATGCTTGATCTGTAAATTCTTTGATATTCACATTCCCCCCACCCCTCCCTCGAAGATACATCCAGACTCGCAGAGATCCTGATCAAATACTGTCAATTCCATGGAATACCCGGAAATATCGATACACAATCCAGAACCGTCTATATTTCGATGAAAATTTAGAGGCATCAATATTTGTACATCGAAACTCACCAGGAACACCAGCATCAGCGAGTCTGATATAGTACAACCCAGAACTGCAATATATATATCCTAATTTCAAAAGATGGTATATGGTCGTTTGACAATACATATTGAAGCTTGCAGATCATACTCTTCCAAACTAATCTTCTCAGACGTTGATCCATTCTTTCCCTCCCAAAAGAGCGGCTGATACTTCTCTGTCCCCAAGCTGATGACGTTTGGGGAGAATAACATAACAATGAAACTCTGATTCATCGCAAAGAAATTCGATTGGGCCCCATGAAAATTGACATTCATTACAGTCACTAAATAAACATGTTCAGCGAAAGATTTTCATCTTTCATAGATATATAAAGATATACATGAAAATAAGCTTAACCAGATGTAATGCAGACAGAAATTCTAACTTTCCCGGATATAAGTTGACTGACTGCCACACTGGTGAAAACTGCACAGCGCAATGTTTACATTGATTCAATAATGTCCACATCTGCTTGCGGATTCTGTCCTGAACCATGATTATAATAATGCCTCCCTCTGCTGGTCAATATTGCACAGTTAATCGGCTGCACGAAAGCAGTCATATGTCCCTCGACCTGTGCATAAAAAAAATCAATAATTACAGTTATAGAGATGATGAATGCTGAAGACTGAAATACGTGATTTGATACATTAATATCTCCCTCCATTGATAAGTCCTGGTTTTTACCTCTGTTGTGGAATTCTACACGGTGCAGGCGACATTTACACAGTGATATCATCATTCTCTTTTGAATACTGGGCAGACATTGTTTATACTTGCACCATAATGCCGACATGAACTTTCAGATCCTCCTGCATAAACTGTGCCAATGGCTCCAACTGATGCAATATGTGCTTTCTCAACTTGGAACAGTACACCCGTCCAGTATTTCTGCATTTCTTCAAGATCAAGACAAGAAATGCAAACAACAGCCAGAGAATGAAGCATAAACCAACTAGTGGCCCGCTAACCATAAACTTATAGTTTTCATAAATTGACCTCCTTGCCTACAAACTCAATTAGTTCATACAAACTGACCCACGCCACAACTCGAACTTACACATTTTGATGACCTGTGACTCATCAACTGAACACCTCTCCAAAGATAACACATCGACAATGAAGTACATGACCGTCCAAACTCATCTGAATTGTGATTGGCTCTCTTCTCTTCTATTTATTCTGCTAGCGAATCTCTTTCTGGAAGCTACCCGAGTTTTGGATGCCTCACCACTCCCAGAAGGGACAAGCTCTAGAACCTGCCCAATGTTTTCCATTCGTTCATCCTTTTTTCTGATTTCACTGGTTCGGCCCTTCAGAGAATGGCAAGCCCGACCAGCAACAACAATATGTACCGTCTCCCCCTCAGTCTTCAGCACGCAGCAACTCAGAGATTATCATCCCACGTGGGAAGGATAGTGAGTTAGAGGAGTCTGTTCAAGGTGAAGTTCACATCACAGCTGCACAGTACCTACAGGAGTGGAAGGTACAACAGAGGACTGATGTGACTGGAAGGTATGATTGGACCAAAGCATTACTGAAGAAGCCGGGATAAACATTTCATTAAACCAGTCTTTAACAGAAGCATATTGCAGTTACACCAGTCGATTACGGATGCATGAACTACCAGCTCTGATTCTTTGTGAAGATTATGAAAGCAGTCATATGTGTATTTATAGTGCAAGAACTAAGTCTTCTGTGGTCTACTATGAAGTATACACATACATAATATATACTTAGATTTCCTAATCAATACATAATATCAGTGTTCACTCAGGAAGTGGAAACTGACAAAATGTCTGCAGAAACAGGGGGATTAGAAGCAATGGATAGGATAAACATTGAGAGGGAGAGGTGCCACAAAGGTTGGCTAAGCTTAGGGTCGATAAGACACCTGATCTAAATGACTAGATTCCCAGGCTGCCATTGGAAGCGGGCATTGTGGTAATGGAAGGGCTTACTATAATCTTCAATCCTTCCCTGCATCTGGGGTGGGGGGCGGCGGGGAGGGGGTTGCCAGAGGATTGAAAAGTGCCAAATGCTTTCAAGACAGTGTGTAAAGACAGTCCTCGCAACTACAGGCCAGTTAGTTTAACATCAGTGATGGGTAAGGTTTTAGAAACAATAATCAGAGGAAATATCTACACACACTAGGAGAGGTTCGAAGTACTAAGGATGGCCGAAACAAATCTGTAAAATGCAGATTTTACTTGACTAACCTAATTACTTTTTGGATTAAATAACAGAGAAGGTTGATGAAGGGAATGTGTTGGATATTGTTTTGTTTGGATTTGAAGAAAGCTTTTAATAACGCACCACATAAAGGTTGGTGAACAAAATAGAGGTTCACGGAACAGGAGGGTCAGTGTTCAATTGAATCAAAAATTGGCTTCAGGGCAGTAAACACCGAATCATACTAAATGATTGTTTTTCAGACTGGAGGGGGGTAGGCAGTGGTGTTCCCCAAGGGTCGGAGGGGCAGCAATGCTTTCCTGTTTTGATCTATATAAATTCTTTGGATCTTAGAATACAGAGTAGAATCTCAAAATCTCCAGATGACGCCAAACTTGGAGAGGTGGTAAACAGAGAGGGTGATATGAACCACCTACAGCAGGACATAGATAGGCTGGCAGAATGGGCAGACTGGTGACAGATGGAATACAATACAGACAAGTGTTGGTTGATGCATTTTGGCAGGTGGAATAGGGAGAGTCAATATGTACTTAATGACACAGTTCTAATGATTGTGGGGGAAAATAAA
Source organism: Heterodontus francisci (assembly GCF_036365525.1). Classification (NCBI taxonomy): domain Eukaryota; kingdom Metazoa; phylum Chordata; class Chondrichthyes; order Heterodontiformes; family Heterodontidae; genus Heterodontus; species Heterodontus francisci. The sequence continues at coordinate 5,716,030 of NW_027140794.1, forward strand.
GACCTGGGGGTGCATCTGCATCGATCTTTGAAGGTGCAGAACATATTGAGAGAGTGATTAGTAAAGCATATGGGATGTTGGGCTTCATAAACAAAGGCATTGAGTACAAAAGTAGGGATGTTATGCTGAACATGTATAAAGCTCTTTTTTAGGTTCCAACTGAAGTGTTGTGTCCAATTATGATCACTACACTTTAGGAAGAATGTGACGGTTTTTGAGATGATGCAGAGGAGATTTACCAGAGGAGGGAGGATTTTAGTTATCAGGTTAGGTTGGAAAAGCTGGGCTGTTCTCCTTCGAACAAAGGAAGTTGAGGGGACATTTAATGGAATCGTACACGGTAATGACAGGTTTAGATAAGTTAGAGAAAGAAAGACCTTTCCCAGCAACTCGTGGTACAAGGACGAGAGGACACAGATTGAAGGCTTTGAGCAAGAGATACAGGCTAAATATGATAAGGAAGTTTTTTTTACACAGCGGGTGGTAATGATCTGGATCCTGCTGCCCACAAGGGTGATGAAAACAGAGACAATCAATCACTTCAAATTGAAATTTTACGGCAACGTGAAAGAAATAAACTTGCAGGGCTATGGGGATTGAATCGGGGGGAGTGGGAATGACTGGATGAAGAAACAGCATAGATGCGATAGAACATAGAACATAGAACATAGAACATAGAACATAGAACATAGAAATATACAGCACAGAACAGGCCCTTCGGCCCACGATGTTGTGCCGATCCTTTGTCCTCTGTCAAGGACAATTTAATCTATACCCCATCATTCTCCTTTATCCATATACCTATCTATAGAACAAATGATGAGTCAAGATAACTGTGGAAGTTGTTGGCATTGTAAATATTGATGCAAAGTCTGTCCACTTATATTGAGGGAGGGAATTCGTGGAGGAGAAGTGAGGAGTCATTTTCAGGCGAGGGAGGTACAGATATTTAAATGCAAATTTGATTAAATTTTCGTGCTCGATGTGAACAAGGGTTTGACACAGCCACAATCATCGATGTATCGGATAAAGAAGTTGAAAAGGGAAACGGAGTAGCTCGGATCGTGTGAGGGAGAGAACAATTTTGAAAATCCTGCCATTGTGTCGGGTTCGAGGCACCACACTTTGAGGAACAATGTATCGGCTTTAGAGCGGGTGTGGAAAATGTTCAAAAGAAAATTCCAGGGGTGACAGATGTTTATGCCGACAGATTAAAGATTCGGGGTTGTTCTCCTTGAAGAGGAAATTGAGAGAGAGTTTGATACAGTTGTTCCAAACCATGGGCTGTTTAAACAGAGTAGATAGAGAGAAACTGCTCTCATTGGCAAACCTGGCGAAAACCAAAGGACACAGGTTTACGGGATTGGCAATAGAATCAATGGCGACATGAGGGAAAACGTATGCACGTGTTTAGGATATGAAATGAGCTGCCTGAGAGTGTGGCGAAGACAGATTCCATCAGAAGCGAACTGAATGAACAACTGAAGAGAAAAACAATGCAGGTTAGTGATGAGGAGATGTGGGAATCAGATTTGCTGAGCTGACCGTGCAGAGAGCCGACACAGACAAGACAGACCAAATGGCCAACTGCTGTGTTGCAACCATTCAATACTCCCTTTTGTTTGAATATATGAATTGTTGAACGGAATTGCACAGTTAAAGAGAGCATCCAAATTATAGACGAACATCCGTTAGGGGCTTCTCTGACGTTAGGAATTTAATTTCTGAATAATCATGCTGAGTTAAGGCCATCACGAAAACTACTTGAGATCGAAAGATGGGACTCATGATTTTTGCAGGACTTCCTTGATTTCTGTTTAACACAGCTTCTAGTTACGATTAGTTGCTTATTGTGATCAGATTTGTCCAGTACGGGTGGGGCTTGGTCCAAGTCAATCTTAGTGCAAAATATATTCCATCAACAGGGAATTAACGCAGCTGTCGTAATCTGTTTGTTCAAAGATTAAGAAAAACTATTTGAATAATTTTGCAACCTCAGTATTCCCATGGAGCTCCGGGCGTGTATAAAGGTAATGCACTGGGAATGGGTCACGTCAGAATTCATTTCAGAGATATTAACTGCAGCATGAACAGACTGATCACTCCAAGCAGAAAATGCACCAACCAATTCAATGGGTCAGGAACATATTCTATGTGATCCTTGCTATAATTGGCGTTCCTGGTAAGTTTCTGTAACCAATGAAGTTTTGCAAATCTGTGTATGAACTGGTTTCTTCCATTACCATGGGAATAATCATAGTACATGAGATCGAATGATTACAGTTACACAGACACACATTCAATAATATAATTGCATTGATTTCCTGAATTACTGGTGCAATTTTAATCTGTTGTCTCAACTGTTTCCAGCTGCATTGTAAAGTTATTGAATTATGTGGAATGTTGTGTTCTGTAGAATCACAGCTCAAAGCAGGAAAATCTCAGAGGGGAAGGATTACTAGAGTTATCTGTTAATGTAGAATTATACTGTGTGTGTGCACTAACTGGAGTAGAGCACCTGACCTCAGCAATCATGTATACCTGGGAGTCTCTGTCACTCTAGAATTGCATTTATTGTGTCTGACTAACTGGTGTGGACCACGTAACTCTAGGGACCATGTATTTACTGGAGTATCTGTAATTGTTGATCGGAATTGCACGGTTATAGAGAGCATCCAAAGTATAGACGAAACTCCCTTAGAGGCTTCTCTGATGTTAGGAATCTGCGGGTCGCCATCTTACTCTTACTCGAAGTAGAATTGTTGACAGCACTATTAGGTGCTGATTAATTTCCTTCCAGATCACGGTCCTGAGAAGCCTTTGGTCATAAGTGCACTGCAATAATAAATAATCCTCTTCAATATTACGAAAACAACACTGATCACTATGACATATTAATAGACAAGTTACTGATTTTCAAGCACAGAAACTGGGCATTCGGCATAACTAGATTATGACTGTCTTCCTGCTCTGCACTCGCCTCTCTTCATTTCAGCTCATTTATCCGATTAGCATATCCTTCCAATCCTGTCTCCATCATGTACTAACTTCGCTTCTTCTTATTTTTTTCCCATTGCAACTACTCCAAGAGGTCTCAATTGCACGTTCTCAGCACTCTGAGTAAACAGGTCTCTCTTGAATTCCATCGTGCATTTATTGATGATCGTCTTATTTTCAGGAAATGGAGAACTGGTCACCCGCAAAGGTGGAAATATCAGGTCTGCGTTTTCCCTCCATCACCCCTATATAATTTTAAAGTCCTCTATTAGTTCAACACACAACCTTCTCTGAACGACAGATGGAGCCACGACATATCACAATAACTATAATCTTTCAGTTAAGGTATTATTTTTGTGAAGAATATGTGAACCTGCAGGTTTCTCTGTATATTTTTATCATGTGTAGTCCAGAAGAGCACACATTATTTATGTGTTCAATCACCACCTTTCTAATAGGTTATTATAACATTTATCTTTTAATGAAATTCCTGTCGAAATGAAAGTCCGTACTTTCATCACACTTGCATTGACTCATGAAATTCCCTTTTCACTTTAGCTCATTTATATATCAGAGAGAGTTGTCCAAGACGTATGGGTGCCTCCTATCCGAGGGACTGGTTCGAGTCAGGGTGGAATTTCTCCGACCCGAGGGAGTAATTCGAGGCCGGGATGGGTTCCTGCATTGGGAGTGGTTGGAGACTCGGTACAGTTCTCCAGTCTACTCGTTTTTTGGCTCCTCATTGCTACATTTAACTGGTTGATCAGCGTCCTGTGAGCGGGGTGCTGGACCTTTCCCTCCAGGGTTTGTTAAATCTGGACGTGCTGGGGTTGGAGGCAGGTTGGGGTCATGGACCCGATCTGACACGATCCGAACCCATACGGTTTTGGTGCTAAAGTCCTTCCTGCCTGGGTTGAGAAACGAAGAATATTTTTTTCCGTAATTTACAGCCACTTCTCCCTTTTCTCCTTTACAGTTAATTTAGTCTCAATTGTGATCCTGTCCAAGGGAAATTGCGGACTCTCCACCTGCACCACCCACTACCTGGTGGCCATGTCAACGACGGATCTACTGGTCATTATCACTGAGATCATACTCCGGAAAATCAATAACCTTTATTTCCCATTAAATTTCCTGGACCTCACCTCTATGTGTCGCTCTCGTTACGTCCTGACCCGTGCAGCCATCGACTGCTCCGTCTGGTTCACCATCGCTTTCACATTTGATCGATTTGTCGCCATTTGTTGCCCAAAGCTGAAATCAAAATATTGCACCAAGAAAACTGCGACTGTGGTTCTATCAACAACTGGCATTCTGTTCTGTCTGAAAAATATTCCCACCTACTTTAGATATAAACCTAAATGGGTAGCCGACAATGTGGAATGGTGCTGTTCTAATAAGCCAAGCTATTTTACTGACCCTCGATGGATTGGATTTAGAATGTTTGAAAAAGTTTTAACACCATTGTTACCATTCATTTTAATTCTGTTGCTGAACGCTCTGACGTTCAGACACATTTTAGTGACCAGTCGAGTTCGTCAGAGACTGAGGGGTCAGAGCAAGAAAGATAATCACAGTGATTCTGAAATGGAGAGAAGAAGGAAGTCTATGATTTTACTCTTCAGCATATCTGGCAGTTTCATATTTCTGTGGCTGGTGTATATTTTATATATCTTTGCTGATGATGATCTCTTATATGGTGAATCTTTTGATATATTTGAAGATGTCGCATATATGCTGCAGAATTTAAGTTGCTGTACAAACACATTTATTTATGTGGTCACTCAGTCCGAGTTCAGAGAGCAGTTAAAAAATGCAGTGAAATATGTAGTTACATCAGTTATTAAATTAATTAATAAACAGAGCAACTGAGACTAGCTTAAAGACAAATGGTTAATGGACAAGAGGTGACCACTGAAGGTCCAGAAGAAAATGGCCTGCAGGAGTGAATACAAACACTAGAGCTGAAGACGGCGTCGAGAATAGGAGGAGCGGAAGGAAATTAGCAGCGCCTATCTGATACACCAAAGACCAGTGGATAAAGAACAAGCAGTGATATTCAGAGGACCTGAAGTAAATGAGCAGGAGGAGTCGGTCCTGCCAAGCAGTATTGGGAGAAGCGCAAGAAGTTACTTTCAGAGGACCAATAATAAATATGCAGCAGGAGTCAGACAGAGCCTAGAGCAGCGGGTCGGGGTGGATGGGGGTGGGGGTGTTTGGGGGGTTAGGGGGGGGTGTAGTGGGCGGCGAAAGGAGACACTGGGAGGACCGGAGGTACGTTATCAGGAATCAAAAAAGCGGAAGAGCAGTGAGAAAATGGAAAGAGAGGACCTTCGTAAAGGGGTCAGGCGAGAGTGATTAAGCTCCCTAAAGGAACTGATGTGAAAGAAGCTTGAACTGGATATGACACCTATCATTAAACAAGAACCGTGCCGTTTAATAAGTATGTTGAACTAACTTGATCAATTAACTAAAGCTGTAGAAGCAAACATTTATTTTGAAAAAATGCATTATCTTCCTGATATTCCATTCGAAACATTTATTCTTAATTGCTTTGGCACCTTGGGAATGTTGAGGTGAATTGTTTACGATAGTTGACATGGTTGATAAGAAGCTGAAACATTGATGTACAACTGCTTTGTATCTACAAGGATGTATTATTTGTTCACACAATGAAATGTTAACTCTGGGAGCCGAGGAAATAAGCGATGGACATGCTATCAGTGCACATCACTGTAATTACAGTGGTGCCGTGACAGCAGATGAACCTTATGTTAATCTCGTGCAAGAGGGAATTCAAAGGATTTCAGAAGAAGGAATCGGAAGCCCAAAAGATGGAAACCCAAAGTCTTTGCTGGTACAGTGCACAATGGTGTCTGTGGTGTAATTATTTTGAAACACAGTTCAACGTAATGCCCATTCAGAGACAGGAGAACAAAGGGACGGCCTGTGCAGAGAACATTCAAGGAATCCTGGCCTCGAAGGATAAGAAACTTCCACGTTGTCTTCAGAGCTTTTTTGTTAAGTATTTATAGCATCTTGTTCAATGAATTATACTGCATTTATAAGTAACCGTTATTTGTAACTTATTAGATCAGGCACAACTGAGGACCCCATTGTAATAAATTGTAAAATTCAGAACAGAAAATGTTTAAATAAACGTTTTCTAAGGCTCAAAACCCCAAAATACACAAGGTGCAACTTGTGGCCAGACGTTGAAAAGGGCTAAAACGAAATAACTGGTTGTCAAAACAGGAAATGCTGGAACCACTCAGCAGGTCTGGCAGCATCTGTGGAAAGAGAAGCAGAGTTAACGTTTCGGTTCAGTGCCCCTTCATCGGAACTGATGTAGTTCCAATCCCACCTTCCAACATTTAGTTCTTAGCCGTGCAGATTGTGGTATCTGATGTGCATATCCAGACTCCTTTTCAATGAGTAGAGAGTCTCTGCCTCAACTTCCAGTCAGTTCCGATGAAGGGTCACTGACCCGAAACGTTAACTCTGCTTCTCTTTCCACAGATGCTGCCAGACCTGCTGAGTGGTTCCAGCATTTCTTGTTTTTCTTTCAGATTTCCAGCATCCGCAGTATTTTGCTTATATAACTGGTTGCGAAGTTGTCTGCAATCTTGCTCTGATTAGGCTGCCCACCTTTTTTCATTCAAGGAAGAGAATACATAAGGGGAGCAACCAGACATAGATCCGCAAGACCTGTGAATAAGATGTAATTTGAATTACGAGGTAAAAGATTGCTCAGCAACATAGAATGAATATCAGCAGAAAAGAGGAATAATTTAGCATTTTAAGCTTCCAAGAACCATCGAATCATCGAAACATAAAATGTTTAAGACACAGAAAGAGACCACATTGACCCATATTGTCTGTGCCAGCCAGAAAAGGATCCACCTATTCCAATCCCACCTTCCAAAATTTAGTTCTTAGCCCTGAAGATTGTGGTATCTGATGTGCATATCCAGACTCCTTTTCAATGAGTTGAGAGTCTCTGCTTAACTTCCTTTCAGGCAGTGAGGTCCAGATCCCTACCACCCTCTGGGTGAAAAAAGATTTTCCTCATCTCCCTTCCATTTTTCTAGCTATAAGTTTAAAGCTATGCCCCCTCGTCACTGACCTCTCTGCTAAGGCAAATAGATCCTTCATCTCCACTCGATCCAGGCTCCTCAAGGTTTTGTACATTTCAGTCAGATCTCCACTCAGACTTCTCTGTTCCAAGGAGAATAACCACAGCGTATCCAATCTTTCCTCCTACCTGCATTTTTCCAGTCCTGGCAACATACTCGTAAATCTCCTCTGTACCCTCTCTAGTGCAATTACATTCTTTCTGTCATGAGCTGACTGGAACTACACACAGTACTCAGGTTGTGGCTTAACCAATGAGTTATACAGTTCCTGCATTAATTCCCTCCTATTCTATTCTCTTTATTAGCTAATAAAGGAAAGGTTTCCGTCTGCCTTCTGACCCACCTATCTACCTGTCCTGCTACCTTCAGGGCTCTGTGGACATTGACTCCAAGGTCCCTCGCTTCCTGTACACTTCTCTGCATTTTCTCATTTCCTTGTACTCCTTTCCCTTGTATGATGTCCCAAAATGCATCACCTCGCACTTCTCTGGCTGGAATTACATTTGTCACTTGTATGCCCATCTGATCAGACCATCAATATCTACCTGCAGCCTCCGGCTTTGCTCCTTGCAATCTACCAAACAGTCAATTTTCATCTGCTATGCAAACTTCTTGATCATGCCCCCTACATCAAGTCCAAATCGTTATTATATACCACAAAAAACAGAGGACCCAGTACTGAGCCCTGCGGAACACCACTGCAAACCGCCTTCCATTCATTAAAACACACGTCAAAAATTACCCTTTGTTTCCTGCCACTAAGGCAGTTTTGGTATCACCTTGCTGCATTTCCCTGAATCCCATGGGGAGTTTATGTTTTTTTTCATCCAGTCTGCCATGTGGGACCTTGCAAAAAAAACCTTGCTGAATTCTAGGTTGACCACATCAGCTGCTCTGCCCTCATCTATCTTCCTTGTTATTGGTCAAAAAATGTGATCAAGTTGGTCAAGCAAGATCTTCCCTTAACAAATCCATAATGACTATCCTTGATTAACCTGTGCCTTTCTAACTGACAGTTTATCCTGTCTCTCTGAACAGATTCCAATAACTTCCCCACTGCTGAGATTCGACTGACTGGCCTGTAATTATTCAGACTATCCTTCACTCCCATTTTAATAAGAGGTAGAACGTTAGCAATTCTCCAATACTCAAGAACCGCACCCCTGTATCCAGTGATGACCACTGTTCAGAGGACACCATGGATAGCATGTTTAGCAGGGTGGTCACGCCGCAGGCAATGGCTGCATGGCCAGAAAAGCGATGGCTGTCCAGCAGGAGCAGTGGGCGCCTGCAGGTAGTGCAGGAGTCTCTTGTGGCCATCCCCCTCCCAAACCGATATACCACTTTGGATAGTGTTGGGGGATGGTCTCTCAGGGGAAAGCAGCAACAGCCAGGTTCCTGTACAGCAGGGCAGGAAAAGACTGGGAGATCCATAGTGATAGGAGATTCAATTGTAAGGCGAGCAAACAGACGTTTCTATGGCCGCAAACGAGGCTCCAGGATTGTGTGATGCCTCCGTGGTGCTCAGATCAAGGATGTCTCAGAGTGGCTTTTTCAAGGAAAAAACATGCTGTTCCTTAAGGATTCTACCTCGTTCAAAAGTGGTTTGAATTGGTTGAGTATGTGTTTCTTTGTCCGTTGCTTTTAACAAGAGAGGTGGAATGTCATTACATCCGGAGAACCTTTGCTTCACCACTTTAAAACTAGTAGAGTTAACCCTTTCCGCTAGCAACTTAACAATTTGCTGTATGGTATTTTGCATATATATATAATTATACATATAAATATATTGGATTTTGTGATAATTCCTCTTTCTAAATTACCACATATACCCTGGATTGAATGAACTAATTTCGCTCCAAGCCGAATGGACCTTGTGTTCTTTGTTGCTCTAAATAGGTGGACCATATGGTCACAGAGATCAATCAACTCCAACACTTTAAGACTTTTGCAACATTTATGACAGCATGGTAATATTTTGATCTGAATGTTTGGCCTTACTTTTTCTAAAGTCAGGAATTGGCATTAATTCCTTCGTATATTTGTTTCTATTTATTATCTTTCTAGAGAAAGTCTCTGTAATTATTTGCAGTCAACTTCTGTAACAACTTTAGAGACAGTGGCACAGTGGTTAGCACCGCAGCCTCCAGCGACCCGGGTTCAATTCTGGCTACTGCCTGTGTGCAAGATCTCCCTGTGTCTGCATGGGTTTCCTCCGGGTGCTCCGGTTTCCTCCCACAGCTAAAAGACTTGCAGGTTGATAGGTGAATTGGCCATTATAAATTGCCAGTAGTGCAGGTAGGTGGTAGGGGAATATAGGGACAGGTGAGAATGTGGTAGGAATATGGGATTAGTGTAGAATTAGTATAAATGGGTGGTTCATGGTCGGCTGAGACTCGGTGGGCCGAAGGGCTTGTTTTAGTGCTGTATCTCTAAATCTAAATTACTGTCTCTGATAAATTCATTGGAAACCACGAAACATGCAAATAATTCTTTTTGACATTTAAATCAATAATAAATAAATTAATATGAGTTGCTATTCCAAGCACTCAAAAGGAAATCGACATGAGTTTAAAGGGAAATGAACATACATAATTTTCTGAAACAGTTAATGGAAATACCGTCTAGGTGGTTGATGGGTATTGAGGAAAAACATATTTTAAATTAAATACATGAAAGATATTATCAACTGACGACACAATTATTTGAATTTGGGAAACTGAGATGAAAAAAATCACTATGATTAGGTGCGTTTCCTATCAACAGTAAAGGGGTATCTGAGGTAAATAATAAGCCATCGTGCATAATCTGTTGTTTTAATTGTATGTACTTACATGATGATAGCTTAGCAATTAACTGCACTCCTGTGAAAGAATAATGATTGTCATTGAGTGAGGTGATCAGCAGGTGGGGTGACAGTCTTCAATATGAGGAGTATCAATGAAGTTTTAACAGATAATAACATTCTTCATCATCAGTAGTCATTTGGGATTATGAAATTTTAGAAGATAAGAAAATGTAAAATTTGTGCAGATCACACCACTCATGAGCTAGAGAACAGAACGAGTGGTCAACAACAATAAAGAGATTAAGGAGAAGGCAGATTTTGTGTCTGGGGAATTGGAGGTTCTTGGAATGGTGTTTTAAAATGACTAACGTTACTTAACCCTCATAATAATTAATCAGTGGGCACATTAAGAAAGAAATTAGTCAATGTCATACTTAGTGAATGATAACATGATTAAGAAATGGCCTGCAACGTTTCATTGGATTCACAATTAAACATTCATCTCCAATATAAATGTGCTCAGGTGGGGTAAAATCAGTTGAGCTGCACGTATCTTTAAATAGGCAACTATTGTGTCGCAACTTGCAATAAGCTACTTGAGTTATAAGAGAAACCACTTTCTATTTTAACCTCACTTATATTAAGCCAATAGGAGAGAAATTATTTGAGTATGACCACTGTGATTTAGAAGTGCAACAACGGCTGAGACGAAGGCAAAGGAATTATTATTGGAGGAATCAAATGAAATAAAAGATGGTAAGACATGGAATCAAATGGAATGTTGATTTTTGAAGCAAAAATAAGCCATTTTAAATATTGTATTGGATAATAAAGTTTCTTCAACGCTCAACAGTTGGTGAGTGACAGTTGTTGGAGAATAGGTCCAAATAGCTGGGTTGGCAACTAAAGGTAATATAGTAGGTAGGCTTGTTTTTAGGGAATAAAGGTCCATAGTTAATATAATATATGTTTTGGGAAATTAAAGGGGATACATTAAGAGTAAGTCATGACAGGGCAGCTCGACAACGTGGTGTGCGCCTCCTGTGTAATGTGTGTCGTCAGGGACACTTCCAATGTCCAGGGCGAGCATGTGTGCAGGAAGTATCTCCAGCTGCAGCTATTTGAAATCCGCGCGTTTTGTATCTACAGCGGGCTGGGGACACTGTGGAGCATCTGCGAGGCTGAGATCATCGTGGATAGCAAATACATGGTGGTAGTCACACTGCAGGTAAAGACGGCTCATGCAGAAAGGAAATGGGTGACCCCCAGGCAGAGTAGCAGAACTCGGCAGGTAGTGCAGGAGACCCCTTGGTCCAACTCCATATCTATATTCCGCTTTGGACAATGTTGGGGGAGATAGCTTCTCAGGGGAATGCGGCAAGAGCTAAGTCTGTGGCACCACGGGTAGCTCAACGCACAGGAGGGGAGGGAAAGGAGTGGGGAAACTATAGTAATAGGGGATTTTATCGTAAGGGGTATAGACAGGCGTTAATGTGGCTGCAAACATGATTCCAGGCTGGTATGTTGCCTGCTTGGTGCTTGGGTCAAAGATATCATGGAACGGTTGCATGACATTCTGACAGGGGAGGGTGAACATTCAGAGGTTGTGGTACACATTGGTACCAACGATATAGATAGAAAGAGGGATGAGGTCCTGCAACAAGTATTCAGGGTGCTAGGTAGCAGATTAAAAAGCAAGACTTCAAACGTGCTAATCTCTGGATTACTCCCGGTGCAACGTGCTAGTGAGTAGAGGAACAGAAGGATAAAGCAGATGAATGCATGGCTGAGCACATGGTGCAGGAGGGAGGGCTTCAGTTTCCTGGATCACTGGGTCTGTTTCTGGCAAAGCTGGGACCTGTACGGCTGATGAATTGAGGGCGCTGATTCGCACATGGGAATATATTATTGCTATCACTCTAGTTCTGAGGTTAGCTTTCTCTCTGTCTCCATATTCTTTCCCTGTGTCTCTATCTCCCTCCATGCTTTCTCTTCTCTGCTTCTGTTTCATACGCTCCTTCTCCATTTAAACCTTAAATAAATAATTTTTAAAAAATGCCACACACAGCAATGTGATTTGTCCTTATTTGAAATGGCGAGGCAGATTCAGCAGCTTGTTGCCAGTTTAAAGAAGGTGTTTCTCCCTTTTTGGGGACTGAAATCTGGCTATTGTCACATTGCTGCTTGTGGGATTTTGGTGTGCATCAGGTACCCTGCAGCAGTTCCTACATGACAACAATGAGGACACTTTAAAATTCAGCTTCCTGAGGGTCTGAGTGTGGGTTTCTCTGTGTTTTTACAAGAATTTTACAACAATTGCAAGAGCTGAAGGTGAAGCTGTATAAAGGCTTGTTATAAGTTTAAAGACGGATTTTAGCATTTTCTGAGGTCTGTGATGGGATATCAGGCGATAATAACATTGTGGGATCCTGCTGTGCATGCAGTCCCTGCATCAATTCCTACATTACAGATGAGGCAGAAACAGAAGGAGAGAAAAAGAGTCTGAGTGAGAAACAACTGGAGGTGGCAGGTTAAACGCACACAGAGAAAGACAGACGGAGTGTGGGTAAGGGAGGGAAGGCGGAGAAAGATGGAGAAAGACAGAGAGTGAGAGAGAGAAAACAATCAGCACTCAAAACCTTGGTAAACTGAATTTTGAAGTGTAACCATTGCTGGGATCTTGCTGTGCACATATTGCCTGCATAATTCCCTGCATTGTAACAGTGACTGCATTTTAGAAGTGAATTCATTGTGTATAAAGCTCCCATGAAAGCCTGGAATTAAAGTCCTGAGCTTGAAGCCGGTATAATTCCCGAATAATGCCGGTATTTTGGGCAGTGCCGTGAATTTGAGGGTGAAATGAAATATGCAGCAGCCATTTGAATTGAGAGTGTAGTTCTGAGAGTGGATTTCTCTCTCTCTCTCTATCTGTCTCTCTGAGTGAGAGTAACAGGAGAGAGAGAGAGACGCAGGAGAGCGAAGGAAACATGGAGGGAATCAGAGAGGGGAGAGAGGGGTATCCGGCTGTGATCACACTGTTGCTTGTGGGATCTTGCTGTGCACCAATGGCCTACAGCATTTCCAACATTGCAAAAGTGACGACCACTTAAAAATTAATTCATTTGATTGTCAAATGCTTCTGTGACTCAGCAATTAAATGGCTGAAATGTGAAGGTTTGTCAAGGCTTGTTATCATTCCCAAATAATGCTGGCGTTTTCGGATATGGGATGAATTTGACAGTGATATGAAACTCCTGGGGGCTATTTGATTTCAGATTTTCAGGGATGGGAATGTGGATTTCTCTCTATGCTTCTCCAGGAGACGGGGTGCGGGTCGCCAGTGTTTGTGTGTTTTTACAATGAGGAAGAAACAGATGTCGAGAGACACACAGAGAAAGAGAGAGAGAAAGAGAGAGGGAGACAGCAGGAAATGTCATGGTAATCACATTCCCACTTCCCAGTCTCTGGCTCTGTGTCGGGGGATGTGTTTGTAATATGGGGATTCACTAAGAGATTGTTTTCTGTCAGTGAGTGAGTGAAAGAGCACTGGGCTCTTGCTGTACTTTATTTCTGTTCATAAATGCTTTGCTTTGTTTGAATCAATTTTATTTCTCTTATTCCCAAGGAGAATATTTTCGGAATCTGCAGCTGTGATGATGCAGATGGAGAACCTTTTGGCCACGTGGAATTCTCAGACAACAGCTTTAGCCAGAGAGGGAAATAATAATAAATATATATATGTGTCATCGTCAAATTCATTTCTAGCTACATAAAAGAAGACTGTGTGTTTTCGGGGCTAACAGAAAAACAAAGTGGTGGGGCGGCACAGTGGCGCCATGGCTGGCATTGTAACTTCACAGCTCCAGCGTCTCGGGTTCGATTCTGGGTGTTGCCTGTGTGGTGTTTGCAAGTTCTCCCTGTGACTGCGTGGATTTTTGGCGGGTGCTGCGGTTTCCTCCCACAGCCAAAGACTTGCAGGTGACAGGTAAATATTGGCCGTTGTAAATTGCCCCTAGTGCAGATAGATGGCAGGAAATATGGGATGACTGTCGGGTTAGTACAAATGGGTAGCTGTTGGGCAACACAGACACGGTGGACCGAAGGGCCTGTTTCAGTGCTGTATCTCGAAATAAAATGCTCAGTATTTCCAGCATGGTTTTTATTTCAGATTTACAACATCCACAGTATGTTTATTTTGTGTTCTCAGAGGGTCTGTGGATTTTTTCCCCACAAGGGACGGGGTTGGAGGGTCTCCGAAGGAAATAGATTGGGAAGCGCTGCTCCAGAACAGTCAATGTAATCCTATAGATTTCCCTCTCTCGCTGCAACTTGTTCCCTGTACCTTCCTCCGTTTTCCGAGCTCTGTTTCTTCACATCTCTAAATTTCTATCTCTGTATCTATCAACATCCTTTCTATCTCTGCCCCTCTCTGGAGTCTCACAGGTTTCCATTGTCACTCTCTTTCAGCGACGTTCTGCTTCTTTATCTGTCTCTCACAGTCCATTTCTTCTCTCACTCACCTCCAAATCGCTGAATCTTTCCATCTCTGCTCCTCCTTTCCTTCAGGATTATCTCTGCATTTCCCCCATCCCCCATCCTGGGACACCCCTCTCTATTCTGTAAACACATCTTACTTTGCATCTTTGCTCCTCCACATCTTTCTGTCTTTGCATCTCTCTCTTTGTCTGGGATCTTTCTCAATATCGTCATCTCTCTGTGTGTGTCTCCATTTCTCTCTCTCTCTGCCTTTCTCGATATTTAAGACCCTCTGTTCTCAGTTTCTCTCTCACTGCTTTGTGACTCCCTGCATCTCATTCTCCATCTCACTTTACATTTATTTTTCTCTCTCTCTGTTCTGTCCTAATCCCGGCATCTGTTTTCTGTGTCTTTGCCTCTTTGCCTGGGGGTGGATTTGAACTCGCTGCCTTGATGTTGTGCAGGGTGATTGTGAACAGGGATCCTGCTTTCCACCTCTCCCCAGTTTTGCTCCCATTGAGGTAAAAACAGGGGAGAGATGCTGAACGGGCAGCCGATTCACACCTCTCCTCCCTTCCACCCTCCTATGCGCAATTGGCACCAGGTCCAAGTCTAGCCCAGTGTTTCTTTGCCGCTCTGTGTATCTGCTGCCCGACAGTCTCTGCCTGTATTCTTGTGGCTCAATGGGGCAAGGGACAGATCAACCATGATCTAACATGGGTGGGAAAGGCTCAAAGGGCTGAATAGCCTCCTCCCGTCCCTGTGCCAGTCAGTATGTGCGTTAGTTTGTGTCTCCCTCTGTTTGATTTCCTGACGCCGATGGGGAGAACAGGTGAAGCACCTTTCTGTAGAGAGGGAAGTGGCTGGGCTAGGATGTTCCTGTGCGTTAAAGGCTCAGAATGCCAGCAGGTCCTTGCTCTATGCCCGGATTTGTGTTTGGCCGGACAGCAGTTAAAAGTCCTGGGGTCTGGAAAAGTCTTGGGGAATACTGATTTGGGTGTTCAGGTCCATTGTTCCCTGAAGGTCGCAGCGCAGATCAATAGAGTGGTCAAGAAGGCATACGGCATGCTTTCCTTCATCGGATGGGGTATTGAGTGCAAGAGTTGGCAGATCATGTTACAGTTGTATCAGACTTTGGTTCGGCCACATTTGGAATACTGCGTGCAGTTCTGGTCGCCACATTACCAAAAGGATGCAGATGCTTTGAGAGGGTGCAGAGGAGATTCAACAGTATGTTGCCTGGTATGGAGGGCGTTAGCTATGAAGGGAGGTTGAGTAGATTAGGATTATTTTCATTAGAAAGACGGAGGTTGAGGGGGGACCTGATTGAGGTGTACTAAATCATGAGAGGGAAAGACAGGGTTGATTGCAAGAAGCTTTTTCCCAGAGTGGGGTATTCAATTACTAGGGGTCACGAGTTCAAAGTGAGAGGGGAAATGTTTAGGGGGGATATGCGTGGAAGGTTCTTTATGCAGAGCGTGGTGGGTGCCTGGAATGCATTGCCAGCGGAAGTGGTAGACGCGGGCACGATAGTGTCTTTTAAGATGTATCTAGACAGATGCATGAATGGGCAGGAAGCAAAGAGATACAGACCCTTAGAAAATAGGCAACATGTTTAAATAGAGGATCTGGATCGGCGCAGGCTTGGAGGGCCGAAGGAGCCTGTTGCTGTGCTGTAATTTTCTTTGTTCTTTGTTCTTTGTTCAGCTGATGGAATTCCAGTGGCTTATCCAGACCAGGAATTAATGTGAATTAAATATTGCTGGGAATTGGAGCTACACCCAGGAAAGTGATGGAGGTTGTAATAACACAGGGGTTGGGGGTGGTGAGGTGCGGGCTGTTCACGGGGGAGTTGATACAGGGTGCGAATTAGTAGAGTGGGGGGCTTTACAGGACAAGGAGCGTATTAAGAAAGGGGGGGTGTTTACAGTGGGAGCAGGGGTGAGAATTAGAGGGGAATAATCAAAGAGAGAATGAGTTATGTTAAAAATGGGAGGGAGAGGGAGGATTCGCCAGGTTTAAAATGGGAGGGGGCAGTGGGAAGTCTGCAGGTTTAAATTGGGAGGGGGAGGATTCTCCAGGTTTAAAATGGGAGGGGGCAGTGGGAAGTCTCCAGGTTTAAATTGGGAGGGGGAGGATTCTCCAGGTTTAAAATGTGAGGGGCAGTGGGGATTCTCCAGGTTGAAAATAGGAGAGGGCAGTGGGGATTCTCCAGGTTGAAAATGGGAGGGGGCAGTGGGCATTCTCCAGGTTGAAAATGGGAGGGGCAAGTGGGCATTCTCCAGGTTGAAAAAGGAAGGGGCAGTGGGGATTCTCCAGGTTGAAAATGGGAGCTGGCAGTGGGCATTCTCCAGGTTGAAAATGGGAGGGGGCAGTGGGCATTATCCAGCTTGAAAATGGGAGGGGGCAGTGGGGATTCTCAAGGTTTAAAATGGGAGGGGGCAGTGAGTATTGTCCAGTCCGTTCATGGGGGTGGGGGTGGGAGGTGGTTATATGTGGGACTGTTCGCAGAGTGGATGGTGGTTAATTACTTGGGGTGCTGTTCACAGGAGGAGCATTAGATGGGGGTCTGTTCCTGGGGTTATTTACGTTGGGGGGGGGGGTCTGGTTACAGGAGGGGTATTGAATGAGTGTCTGTTTCTGTAGGTAATTAAATGGGGGTCTGGTCACAGGAGGGGTATTTGAACAGGAGTCTGTTCCTGGTAGTACTTTAAATGGGGGCCTGGTCACAGGAAGGGTATGGGATGCCAGTCTCTACGCAGGGGGGATTTAGATGGGAGTCTGTTCACAGGAGGGGTGTATAGATGGGCGCCTGTTCATGGGGATATTTAGATGGGAGTCTGTTCACAGGAGGTGTATTCAGTTGGGAGTCTGTTCGTATGAAGGGTATTAGAAAGGAGTCTGTTCACAGGAGGGGTATTTTGATGGGAGCCTCTTCACAAGAAGGGTATTGGATGGGGGTCGGTTAGCATGGGGGTATCATCTAGGGTTCTGTAGACCAGGGGTATTTACGTGGTGAGTGGGAGGCGCTATTTGCAGATGTGAATAAATTACAGGGGGGATATAAATTGTGGGGGGGGAAGCAAATTGCGGGGGGGATAAATTGTGGGGGGATAAATTGCGAGGGGATATAAATTGCAGGGGAATATAAATTGCGGGTGGGGGATATAAATTGCCAGGCGGTATAAATTGCTGGGGGATATAAAAATTGCGTTGGAGATATAAATTGTGGGGGGACATAAATTGTGCGGGGAATACATTTCGGGCAGGATATAAATTGCGGGGTTGGATAAATTGCGGGAGGGGGATAAATTGCGGGGGGGGATATAAATTGCGGGGGCGATACTAATGGCGGGGGGTTAGGGTTAGGAAAAGAAAGAGAAAATGAAAGTCAGAAATAGAGATAAAGAAAGAGAAAAGACAGAATGAGAAAAGACAGAAAGAGAGATAAAGAAAGAGAGAGAAAAAGAAAGAGAGGAAAGACAGATAGAGACAGAGAAACAGAAAAGAGAGAGAATATCAGGCAAATAGAGAAAAGACAAAGTCAGAAATATAGAAACGACAGAAATTCAGAAATAGAGAAAAGACAGAAAGTCAGAGAAATAGAGAAAAGACAGAAAGTCAGGGAAATAGTGAAAGGCAGAGCCAGACAGAGAAATAGAGACAAGACGGAGAGACAGAGAAATAGAGAAAAGACAGAAAGAGACATAGAAAGAGAGAAAAAGAAGGAGAGAAAAGACAGAGACAGGGAAACAGAAGAAAGAGAGAAAGTCAGACAATTAAAGAAAAGACAAAGTCAGAAATATAGAAAACACAGAAACTCAGAAATAGAGAAAAGGCAGAAAGTCAGAAATCGAGAAAAGACAGAAAGTCAGATAAATAGAGAAAAAACAGAGAGAGAAGTAGAGAAAAGACAGAAAGTCAGAGAAAAAGAGAAAAGATAGAAAGTCAGAGGAATAGAGAAAGGACAGAAAGTGCCAGAGAAAAAGAGGAGTGAAAAAGTGGAGGGAAAGAACAGAGACACAAATAAATTGCAGGCAGCAAAGAGGCAGACAGAAAGCCAGTGAGAAAGGCACACAGAGAATCACAGAGTGATTGAGAGAGAGAAGGACAGAGAAAGCCATTGAGAAAGAAAAACACACAATCACTCAGAGAGAAACACAACGTGAGAGAGGGAGGGACGGAGAGAGATGGAGGTACACAGAGAAGGAGAGAAACAGAGGTAGAGAGAGAAACAGAGACTGATAACGAGAAACAGAGACTGAGAAACCGGGAGAGAAAGAGAGAGAGAGGGAGAGAGAGAGAGAGAGATTGAGTGAGAGAGACTGTCAGAAGGAGGGAGAAAGGGTCAGAGAGACAATAAAGATGTGATACTCATTATCCCACATGGTATGGGCTCCATCGTTGGACTCCAGCACCTTCCCTCCATCAGCTCGTCCATGGGGAAAAGATCCTGGAGAGGGGCATCGGGGTGGGAATTTGAGAAAAGAGTCAGGACTGGGACAGAGAGAGGGTGATTTAGACTGAACTCACTCTCTCTCTCTCTCACACACTCTCTCTCTCTCTCTCTCTCTCTCTCTCTCTCTCTCTCTCTCTCTCTCTCTCTCTCTCTCTCTCTCTCTCTCTCTCTCTCTCTCTCTCTCTCTCTCTCTCTCTCTCTCTCTCTCTCTCTCTCTCTCTCTCTCTCTCACACACACACACACACACACACACACACACGCACTGTAATCAGCTTGCAATTCACCTGGGAACAAAGACTGAGACACAGGAACTCACTTTCACAAAGCAGCTGCATGGAAAGAAAGAATGGACGCTGATGTTGTCCTAATAAATCCCAGAACCTGTCACTCAAAATAGACACTCCTCCCAAAATACAGCTCATCCAACCAGCTCTCAGCTTCCTCCTTCTGTACACTGCCTCCCAGGTTTGGGATATTCCAAGGTGAGTCTCTGTGCAAACAGGGAAAGGGGGAAAGAGGGATATTCCAGCCATATCACAAATGCACCATTCCAGACAGAAACCTGTCTGTCTGCCTCTCTGTCTCTCTCTCCCCCAAAAATGTCATCAACAGAGCAGAAAATCTGCTGTAATCTAAAACCTGGAGGGTTTGTATAATGACTATTTAACACTAATTGCATTAAATGTCTTTCACTATTCACCTCCAGTTAACAGAACGTTCAGAAAACGACTGAAAATGTCTCACTGCAGTTACCTTGAAATTCTGGCTGTGCGTTTTTGCTGGAGAGGCCAGTTTGACTGCAGTTTTAACAGGCAGTTTTTATTCGAATTTTCAATTTCACTGTGTGATAAAGACTGAAAGTAGAGCCAGGTTAATGAAGCAGTCAAGAGAACTTTCACATCTGGTGACATTTCGCACAACAGTTCTGACCAATATTTACAGTTATATTTGTCAATGATTCTTTGTAATATATCTGATGCTGCTGTATTTATGCATTTGCCTGTAATCAATCGAAAAAGCCTTCTTAACAGTGACAACTTTAATGTCACAAGGGTTTACAAAGTTGGGAAATGGACATTTATCACAAATTGTATGAAATATCTTCGCTTTTCACCTCCAGTTTGTATAAAGCTCAGCTATAACACCTGCACATTCTGACAAAGAATTTTTACTGCTGTAATAAAGTGTCAATTGTTTCTATTTGCTTCCTGACCTTTTCTTTCCTCTGCTGTCCTGGGGGATTCAGAAATGATTTTTGTTCATCACTTGTCCACATTCAGGAGGTTCCAGCTCCTCTGCAGCTGCTCTCCTGGAGAAATTAATTGTATTCAAATATTTCCCTCAGTTTGGAGGCAAGAGGAGAGACTGTTTACACTAACAGAGGGGTGAAACAAATAGTCAGGGACTTGTTCTGGTCTGGTATTCAATGTCTGACAGGTTCTGAAAGCAGATTCCATGTTAAAATACAAAAGACAATCGGATCAAAACTTCAATTACTCTGAGTTATAGCACAGAAGATACCAGCATAGAGAGAAAAGTGAGAGCGAAACAGAGATGTCATAACGTTAGTGATGAAGAATTCAACACAACTTATTAGGAGACTTTTTATTTGTGTAAATTGTTGTTGAGTTTTATTTCAAGCTGTTGTTTTATTTATGAATTATCTTCGATCACTCAAAATAATTTTCGAAATAGGAAGCAGTTTAATGTTACATAGTAGGAAAATAGCCTTTTAACAACGATTGTATTGAAATTATTTTATTCAGCATCTCAAGTTTACAGAAAGTAAACTTCTCAAACCTTTTGAAACTTTCAGGCTCTCAGTAACACTGAATGTCCCATCAGCAATGGCCCATCATCGCCATTTGCTGGTGTTCCTGACTCATTGCAGTTACTGCCCCCTCTCACAATCACCATCTGCTGGTGTCCCTGTCTCACTGCAGTTGTTGACCCCCCTCTCACTATCTCCATCTGCTGGTGTCCCCGTCTCACTGCATTTACTGTTCCCCTCTCACCATCTCCTTCTGCTGGTTTCCCTGTATCACTGCAGTTACTGTCCCCACCCCGCCTCACAATCTCCATCTGCTGGTGTCCCTGTCTCACTGCAGTTGCTGTCCCCTCTCACCATCTCCATCTGCCGGTGTCTATGTCTCACTGCATTTACTGTCCCGCCTCTCACCATCTCCATCTGCTGGTGTCCCTCTTTCACTGCAGTTACTGTCCCTCCTCTCACCATCTCCATCTGCTGGTGTCCCTGTCTCACTGCAGCTATTGTCGCCCCACTCATCATCTCCATCTGCTGGTGTCCGTATCTCACTGCAGTTACTGTTCCCCCTCTGACCATCTCCATCTGCTGGTGTCCCTGTCTCACTGCAGTTGCTGTCCCACCTCCCACCATCTCCATCTGCTGGTGTCCCTCCCTCGCTGCAGTTACTGTCCCTCTCTCACCATCTCCATCTGCTGGTGTCCCTGTCTCACTGCAGCTACTGTCGCCCATCTCATCATCTCCATCTGCTGGAGTCCCTATCTCACTGCAGTTACTGTCCCTCCTCTCACCACCTTCATCTGCTGGTGTCCCTGTCATGAGGGTGCGATGGCTCCCACAGTGGCATAACATGTAGGATGTTTAAAATGGAGTGTACTGTTTCTGTGCGCTTCCAGTTGCATAGACGACCACATGTTTAGTTACTGTCACCAGCTACAGAAAGTGATCTCCTGGGATTTGAACTTGTGCGATGGCAGGAGACACTGTTCCGCATCCGTGAGGCTGTGAACCATTTAGATAGCATGTTTAGAGATGCGTTCATACTGTAGGTGAAGAGAGTGCAGGCAGAGAGGGGATGGGTGACCACCAGAGAGACTAGGAGGACCAGGCAGGTAGACCAGGTGTTCGCTGAGTCAATCTCTCTCACTGATAGATTTCCCACTTTGCATACAGGTGAAGATGATGGTTTCTCATGGTTTTGCAACCACAGCTCAGTCCGTGAAACCACGGACAGCTCAGCTGCACAGGACAGGAGGAAGAGAGGTGAAACAGTGAAGGTTGTTGGGGATTCAATAATTAGGTGAACAGACAGGCATGTCTGCGACCATAGATGTGAATCCAGGATGGTATGTTGTCTCCCTGGCGACGGCATCAAGGATGTCACTGTGCAACTGCAGGGTGGGTGAACAGCCAGAGCTCATGGACCACATCTCTACGAAAGAAAGGTAGAAAGAGGAATGAAGACCTGGAAACAGATTGTAGAGAGATAGGAAAGATATTTCTCCGGGTGCTCCGGTTTCCTCCCACAAGCCAAAAGACTTGCAGGTTGATAGGTAAATTGGCCATTATAAATTGTCACTCGTATAGGTAGGTGGTAGGGAAATATAGGGACAGGTGGGGATGTTTGGTAGTAATATGGGATTAGTGTAGGATTAGTATAAATGGGTGGTTGATGTTCGGCACAGACTCGGTGGGCCGAAGGGCCTGTTTCAGTGCTGTATCTCTAATCTAATCTAAAAATATTAAAACGCAAGACTTCAAAAGGAGTAAATTCATGATTACTCCCAGTGCTGCATGCTAGTGAGTACAGAAATAGGAATTTCGAGCAAATGAAGGCGTTGCTGGAAAGGTGGTTCAGGTGGGAGGACTTTAGATTCTTGAGGCATCAGTACTAGTTCTGGGCAGGTGGAAACTCGACATTATGGATGGATTATACCTTAGCAGAACCTAGACCAATATCCTCGCAGGATGATTTGCTGGTGATGCTGGCGAGGTTTGACACTAGCTTGGCAGAGGATGGGAACCTGAGAGGGGTTTCAGATAGGAGAAAACGAAGCTGGTAATGGCAGTAACAAAGGAAGTAAGCGAAAGTGGAAGGCAGCAGAAACAAAGGGCAGCATGAAATCGGGTCAAAATATGGGGAAACAAGTTATAAAAGGCCAAATGTAAGGCACTCTAACGACTGCATCTAGCATTCACATTAAGGTAGAATCTATGAATTGATGGAACATTAGTTACCAAGGATATTCTTTAACGGATACGTGGCTGCAGCTGACCAAAGCTGGGAACTGAAATTTCAAGGGTATTCACCATTTAGGAAGGATAGGAAATAGGAAAAGGATGGGGGGTAGTATTGGTAATGAAGGATGACTTGCTGCATTAGCTCAGTTCTGCAATGCATAGTCACAAATAACGATTTTAATCACTTAATTGAAAGTCCACAGTTAAAGAAGCAGCCAAATCACACAATGAAGAAGAGCAGCCTTGAGAGATATTCTGTGCTTGATATTTAATTACTGAATGACAAAGTTAAAGGGGACAGCCAGAATCCACAGTGAAGTAGAGCAGCCCTGAGGGAAACATCCACACATTTGGAGTTAAATCGCTGAATGGCCACAGTCGAGTGAAGGGCATCACTGAAACAACACGCGACTAGATATATGATAGATGATGTTTGAAAGAACAACCTCATTGCTAGGAGAATACGGCTTCTAATTTCCATGAGTTAATTGATGTGATTAGAATAGTCCATTCTTAGCAGTTTTCCAGTTCAACGTCAGACACATATATATTTTATTACAATAGGGACTGAACTCGATGTTGTAATCTGTTTGTTCAATTTTTTTTTAAAATGCAATTTAAATTTCCCTGTGGAGATTCCACAGGGTATAAATTATAGGCTCTGGGAATGTATCACCTCAGAGTTTAATATAGATAGATTGCCTTCAATACAAAGGAACAGATCACTTCATACAGAAAATGCTTGAAACACTGATCCGTATCAGGAAAATATATTACCTGATCCTTGCCATCATTGGTGTTCCTGGTAAATGTTTATAACCATTGAAGTTGTGTAAAACTGTGTGTGAGCTGGTCTATATTACTTCTCTGATAAAGAATGTTACTTGGTAATATAGTGGGCAGCGATGTACAGACAACCGACCACTAATATCATTTTGTTATTTTAAATATCCTGCATTATCGCTGCGGTTTTATTGTATTCCCTTAACTGATAATAAAGCTCTGATTGTAACTGATAGGCTCTCTGAATTATCAAGAGTTTGCATTTAATGGAAAATCGTATAATGTTATCTTAGATATCACTGAAGCCAAATATTTAGAAGAAGGTATTATTGGGACTATCTGTCACTGTAGAATTGTACTGAGTGTGGGTCACTAACTGCAGCGAAACATCTGACTCCAGTGGTCATGTACTATTGGGAGTATCTGTCATTGTGGAATTGTGCGGAGTGTTGGTCATGAACTGGAGTGGGACACCTGATCCCAGTGCGCATGTTTTACTGTAATGACTGCAATTGTCCAATCTATTTCTATATTGAAATCTTTGTTACAGATGATAGATCTCTCTATTGAGATGCCTTTGGGTCATAAGAATTGATTGCCAAGCGGAAGATGTTTACTGAGGTCTTCTAATCCATGTATAAATCTACATGTATTGATATTTCTCTGTTTCCTTTTGAACTGTTCCGACTGAAACAAGATGCTAACTATTTACCGAACATTTAACCGCAGAACAGCACTGATACAGTATTCTAAGACTGAAATAATGACTTATTCTTAAGCTGAGTACAGTTACTGTTAACACTATTCATTTTATTGCTGATTAATCCCTTCTTCCACATTGTCCTGCGAAGCTGTGGGTCACGTGTGCTGAAACCAATTAACTATTAATGGCACAGGATAAATTTTGGGCTGTGCTTGTTGAATCGTCCACTGCTGTAACAGATTAACATTTGACGGATCAGTTCATGTCTCAGGTTCAGAATCTCACCAGATGTAACCTGTATCAATCTCTGTCCTTTGTTCACTGAGCTGTGTCCCTGTGAGCAGATACCTATAGCTAATGAACATACATATCCGGTTTTCATAATACAGACATCAGACGAAGTGAGGTAAATAATACCTTTATAAAATATGAATTGTGAAATAAACAGTACGCTTCTCTAAGCTCCTGTATCATCCTGTTAAAATAATTGCAGCATCTTGAGTTCATCAGTATCCTTTTTGTAACATGGAGACTGGAACAGCACACAGTATGTCAAGTTTTGTAAAAACATGGTTCTGTTTTAGTATAAGCTCAGCTCTTTTGTTTTTTTTCAATTCCAATCCTCTGGAATTGAGTTCCTGTGATTGTTTTGTATTTTACGGGTCCATTAACATGTTTTTAGATTAGAATTAGAATATTACAGCGCAGTACAGGCCCTTCGGCCCTCAATGTTGCGCCGAGCTGTGAAACCATCTGACCTACACTATTCCATTTTCATCCATGTGTCTATCCAATGTCCACTTAAATGCCCTTAAAGTTGGCGAATCTACTACTGCTGCAGGCAGGGCATTCCACGCCCTTACTACTCTCTGAGTAAAGAAACTACCTCTCACATCTGTCCTATATCTATCACCCCTCAACTTGAAGCTATGTCCCCTCGTGTTTGCCATCACCATCCGAGGAAAAAGACGCTCACTATCCACCCTATCTAACCCTCTGATTATCTTATATGTCTCTATTAAGTCACCTCTCCTCCTCCTTCTCTCCAACGAAAACAACCTCAAGTGTGTTGCTACTTTAAATGATTTGAGAATCTGTCCCCTGAACTCCTTTTCCCCTTTGACCCCATTCAGCATCTTGTCGTCCAAGCATTATTTGAGATGCTTATTTTTCAGAACAAAATTCAGCAGCTCACACTTAGCACTTCTCAAAATAATTTGGCATTTAAATGCCCCTTGTGCAACTTTATCAAGTCTTATTTAAAATGTTTTCAGGTATTTGGTTGCATTCTTACTCGGTATCAACTGTACTCTGAATTGGGACTTGGCTGCAAAGTGTGAAATTGTGCTTCTACTTCCCACATCCAGATGGTTTATTTAAGTGGTGAAGGACAGTATTCGCAGCGCTGCCCTTTGTGGAAAACACTACCCAACTTCTGCCAATCTGACAAAATTCCTTTAACCCATATTCCCTATTTTCTGTTTTTGTAGTCAGATTGCTGTCCATTCTGCTACTTGTCCCCTAAATCCACTTGCTCTGAGATTAGTCATCAGTCTGATACATGGTCCCTTACTGAAGACCTATGGAAAATTAATGGCCATTACATCAACTGTACTACACGTGTCTATGCTTTCTGACATTATTCAAAAATCCAATAAGGTTGGTCAAGTATGACCTTCATTTTGGAATATATGCTGAATATTCTTCATTATATTCTGTGGTTCCAGGTGTTTATCCGTTAAATCTCAGAAAAGGGATTCCAGTATCTTCTGTGCTCTGACGCTAACTGATATATAGTAATTTGGAGATTTACTGACTTACGTGTAAAATACAACAACCACATTAACTGTCGGTCAGTCCTCTGAGACGATTTATTTACCTGATGATTATTAATAAACGGATAATAATGCCTCTTTTGCTTTTTCCCTATCTTTTTATTATCTGTGGACGCAATGAATCCGAACCATAAGCTTTTCCCACTCTTTTATTACTTTATCGAATATTTACTACCTTCTATCTTGGTGGGATTTGCATCCGTTCCCCGCGGCATTAGCCTGGTCCTCTTGTCTACTAGCTTAGTGGCGCTACAACACATTTTCATCTTCAACGTTGTCCTATTTTCAATAAGATTTGCAGCAGTGTCAATATATTGTTTATACTTTGGTGAAGATAGCAACGGGTGAGTGACAAAGGTGGGGATAGGTCTTCCAGAGTTTAAACTGCATACACTAACTTTTTAATCCTTGACAGGTACCCCGCCTGATGTAACACTAACAGGCTTTGCTTCTAATTGGGCAGGAAGGAGTGTCGACCATATTTCAGGACCAGTGCTGTCCAAATACTGACCCCGGGGTATGGGAGTACCTGCCTGACATCCGGGTCTCCAACTCTAGAGCGAGAGAGAGTGTTGAAATGTCCGATCATTGGGTTGCCAATCCTGAAAGCAGGGGAGGGGCTCCTCTCCTAAAGTGTGATCTCAGGCCAGGGCAGGATGGGTCCTGGTGAGTATGTTCTCCAAGAGAAAACGTATGGTCTGATCAAGGGAGAGGAGTCCAATCCTGGAGGGACTTCTGATCCTGGACGGGCGGGTCTAATTCCGGGACTGGGGTCTAATCCCGCCGTTCGGGCTCCAGTTCTGGTGGGGGATGGTTAGAATGGCTAAACCCGGCTTTCTTTGTCCATGGAGTTCCACATGCAAATGTTCCCTATGATAACAGGGAAAGCGGGCCAGACAGAGTTAAACCTGTCAAACACAGAAAATCAGAAATTTCCAGCATCAGTAAAATATTCCAATTGCTAACCTGCCTCCTTGGAACGGGGGTCTGCCCATCCCCTGTCACAGCTCCATTAAAACCAGAAATGGACGGGTCAGAGGTGGGTTGTGCTTGGAGTTAACATTTTTAAAATTTTAACCTCTGGCATGCCAGCAACATACCTATCTGATGTGATAAAATCCTGCCCTTACAGTCTGTAAAATGTTGATCATTAATTTCCAGTCATTATGCCCTTTTCTCTCTTCCAGTTAATTTAGTGGCGATTGTGATCCTGGCACGAGGAAAATGCGGCCTCTCCACCTGCACCACTCGCTACCTGGTGACTATGGCAACGGCAGATCTACTGGTCATGGTCACTGAGGTCATACTGTTGCCGATCAGTATTTATTATTTCCCAGGCTCCTTCCTGAATATCACCCCTGTGTGCAGTGTTAACATTGTCCTGGTCTGTGCAGCCACAGACTGTTCTGTCTGGTTCACCATCACTTTCACCTTTGATCGATTTGTGGCCATTTGTTGCCAGAAGCTGAAAACAAAATATTGCACCGAGAAAACTGCGGCTGTGGTTCTAGCTACAACCTGCATTCTGCTCTGTTTTAAAAACATCCCCCAATACTTTATCCTGCAGCCTGCATGGATAATGGACAACGTACCATGGTTTTGTGTTATAAAAGCAAACTATTATGCTGATAATGGATGGGTGGGATTTGACTGGTTTAATAAGCTTTTGACCCCATTGCTCCCATTCGCTTTAATTCTGTTGCTCAACGCTCTGACAGTCAGACACATTTTAGTGGCCAATCGAGTCCGTAAGGGACTGAGGCGTCAAAACAAGAGAGAGAATCGCAGTGACCCAGAGATGGAAAGCAGAAGGAAGTCTGTGATTTTACTCTTCACCATATCAGGCAGCTTCATACTTCTATTGTTGGTGCATGTTATACATTTCTTATATTATAACATCACAGTATCCGATCCCAAGGATCACAACAGTTCTGAATCTATATTTCGACAGGTCGCATGGATGTTGCGGATTTTAAGTTGCTGCACAAATACATTTATTTATGGGGTGACTCAGTCCAAGTTCAGAGACCAGTTCAAAAGCGCGGTGAAATATCCAGTTACATCAATTATTCAACTAATGAATAAACAATACAACTGAGAGCTGCCCAGAGGCGGGTCCCTGTATTTCCAGTACTTGAATGTAATATTTATCCACAATGGGAAAGAGGTAACTGACCCACAAAACATTGGTGGGTTGGGCTCATGAAGAGACACTTTCCAAACAGCAGTGCAGCAGCAGAGAAGAGATGACAGAGAGCTTGATGACTGAAAAACCACTGGTGTTGGGGTTGTCACACGCACCAAAGGGCAGCTGGGAAGCGTGCCAGAAGTGAACAGTTGGATACCGGATATACAAAGAACAAAGAACAAATAACAAAGAACGGTACAGCACAGGAACAGGCCATTCGGCACTCCAAGCATGCGCCAATCTTGATGCCTGCCGAAACTAACACCTTCTGCACTTCCGGGGCCCATATCCCTCTATTCCCTTCCTATTCATATATTTGTCAAGATGTCTCTTAAACTTCGCTATCGTGTCTGCTTCCATCACCTACCCTGGCAGCAAGTTCCAGGCACACACCACCCTCTGTGTAAAAGACTTGCCTCGCACATCCCCTCTAAACATTGCCCCTCGTGCCTTAAACCTCTGTCCCCTAGTAACTGACTCTTCCACCCTGGGAAAAAGCTTCTGACTATCCACTCTGTCCATGCCGCTCATAACTTTATAAACCTCTATCATGTCGC
Organism: Heterodontus francisci; assembly: GCF_036365525.1. Lineage (NCBI taxonomy): Eukaryota > Metazoa > Chordata > Chondrichthyes > Heterodontiformes > Heterodontidae > Heterodontus > Heterodontus francisci. The sequence goes on from NW_027140794.1 coordinate 5,744,959, forward strand.
CCCTCCACCTCCTTCCTTCCAGTGAAAACAGTACGAGTTTTTCCAAACAGTCCTCATCGCTGCACTGTCCGGGTTTGGCGAGGTGGATGGTTGCACATGACAAAGAACAGTGTGCTGGTGGGCAAGAATTGACCTTTGGAAGACCGGACAGACAAGTGGGTAGATAGAGACTCAGAGTTCCCTCTGTAGAATATGAAGGGAAATAGCAATCACACTCTCCCCTCAATCATCACTGGTTCCATTCACAGTTCATCAGTGCAACTCAGAAAACAAAACGTGGTTGGAGACAAGCAAAATGCTGCAGATGGTGGAAAGTTTTTTGTGTCAGTCATTAATATTAATATTACTTGTTCATATTTTGTAGACACTTTATTGATTCCTTCTCCCTTACATTCCCCCCAACTTGGTCACTGCTCTCACTCTCTCCCTATATCTATCCCTGAGTCAGACTGTGGTGTTGTTGGGAGTTTTATTTGGAAATGCTCAAGCTGCCATAATTAAAGTAGTGCAGAATCTCGGCGAGTGGTAGAGGCAGGAGGAGTTTCCATAGATAGGCGGGGTGATGGGCCCGAGTAGGAAACAGAGATGGGGATGGTTGTAGGGTTTGTAAATATTAAAGGGATAGGGAGGGTTGTAGGGGCTTGAGGAAGTTAGGGAGATTGGGCGGGCTGGAGGGTTGGAGGATTTTATCGAGGTAAGGGGGGTTGTACTGGCTCGATGTGGTTGCGGAGACAGGGTGAGTTTCAGGGCTGGAGGAGGATACTGGGATAGGGCGGGTTGTAGGGCTGGAGGAGGTTTCAGCAACAGCGACTGTAATAGGGGTTGCAGGACGTGATACAGTTGGGGAGTTTTGTTGGCGCTTGTGTAGGATATACAGACATAGGGAAGGGTGTGGAGCCTGAGGAGGTGACAGAGATGGGGATGAGGTCATGGAAGGATCTGAACACAAGGATGAGTATTTCTTTAAAAAAAATCATGTTGTTGAACCAGGGTCGAATGTCGGTCAGCAAACACGAGGGGGATGGGTGAACGGGGCCGAATCCGAGTTAAGAGATTGGACAGCAGGGAGTTGGATGTACTGAACGTTATGGAGAGTGGAAATAGGGAGGCCAGTAAGGAGAGCATGTGATTTATCAAGTTTTAGAAAAACAAAGGCATGGCTGATGGTTTCCACAGCAGATGAGCTGAGACAAACGAGAATATGGACATTATTCACCTACCCGCTCACATTCAGTGGCACTATTAGATTGAGATCGCACATTAACCCATTCATAAACCAAACTTACTTACTCACAGATCATAAGTACATACTGCAGTGTCATTCACCACTCTATGAAAGAATAAATCTGTTTCCAAAATATTTTCTGTATAGATTGATTCACAGCATGTGCTTCCCATTAGCAACACCAGCATTAATTGCCGATCCTTACTTGCCCCTTGAGAAGATAATGCCCGGCCTTCTGTCTTCAACGAGCTGCTGTTCCCCCGGCAATGGAGCTTCCACATTTTCTAATATTGAGTGTGTTCCAGGATCTGGCTTAGTTGTGCAGCCTTCCATGGAGAATAGCCTGCCAACAAACTCTGTCTTTTTTTCTCAGGTGATGACTGGGCCACTTGGATGAGGGAATCCAAGGAATTGCCAGAAAGAAATGGAACATATTTTCTTTCATAACTATTTTAAACAAATAAAACAATCTGCTTGCTGCAGCTAGAAAGTCACAAATTGCTCCTGGCGCTGTTGGAGAAGACGGATAATTTTGGCTTATTCCTGTCTCTTCCCGGATTGTCTTTGCCAGCAATAATGGCCGTGGCCTGTCGTGTTGTCCGTCAGCGACCGCCATCTTAGTGAGAGGCAAAGACAAAAAAAAAGAACAAATGAACTTCAAATGGGCCAGATATAAATACTGACCAATCCCAATGAATGAAAGAGAACTGAAAGTTTTTAAACGATTAATATTTTTAGGAGTCACATAGGTTAAAATATTTACCCCCATGCCCCGCTCAATGTGACATACACACAAGTACAAACACGCAGCCACATTCATAAACTGAAAGCAGAATACTGCGGATGCTGGAAATCTGAAATAAAAACAAGAAATGCTGGAACCACTCAGCAGGTCTGGCAGCATCTGTGGAAAGAGAAGCAGAGTTGAAGTTACGAGTCAGTGACCCGACATTCATAAACACCATCTCAAACACACACACACATACTGATTAAAACTCACCAAGTCATTCTCATGAGCAATTAGACACGGTCAATAAATGCTGGCCGAGCTATCCACGCCCACAGCCCATTAAAGAATAAAATCAAAGCACGCTCACATTCACACACACAAACACTCACATATAAACACACACATGCACGTACACCCACCCACCCCCCACCTCCCCCCACCCGCCCACTCGCGCTCCCCCCACACACACAATCCAGTATGAGTCTATGAGTCTTGTGGCAGTCCGAACTGACTTCTCGTGGAAATAAATGGTGCTGAGAAGAGAATGAGGGGAAATGAGTAGGAGAGGATGTTGGCGTTAATGTGATAATCCTCGGTAGAAATAAAATCTACTGTGAGGCTACAAGTACATCCAAAAATAAATGATTGTTCATCATTTCTTGCACATAATAACGGGATCTAATCTGCTCAGTTTAATGTTCTTACTACTGGCATACATATAATTAGCTGGAGGCCATTGAGCCCACAAGTTTGAACTGCCATTCAGTGACATCATAGCAGATCTGAATCTGAACTCCGTAACCCGCCTCAGAGTTCATATTCCTCAAGGCACTTGGCGGGAAACAAAATCTGTCCACCCCAGGTTTAAAATTATTCATAAAGCTCCAGCCTTTCCTGATTTATTTTTTCATGGGAGAGAGTTCCACACAAGCAATATTCTCTTCCATCATCAATTGCCTGCTTTCGAATTTAAAGGTCTGCCCTTGAATCTAACACCAGCAGAAAAAGGCTAATGTTCACACAATTCTTATTAATTCCTTTCATACCTGAAAAATCAATAATCAAAATCTACGCTACAGCCCTTCCTACCTCTGAAAGCTCCTTCATTCCGACAACCCTCCCAATGTCTGTAACCTCCTCCACTACTATAACCCTCCCTAACTCTGTACTCTCTTCCACTTTCACAGCGCTCCCTATGTCTGTAATCTCTTCCAACCCTGAAACGCTCCATATCTCTGTTAGTTGCTGAGGCTCTGAGCTCTGGAATTCTCTCCAGATCCTACAACTCTCCATATCTCTGAAAATTCCTCCAACCCCGACACTCTCCATATCTCTGCAACTTCCTGACCCCTACAATCCTTCCAATTTCTGTCAGATCCGCCAGCCCCCTAAAGCCCTCCACATCTCTGTAACCTCCTCCAGACACTATATCCATCTCGATTTCTGTAATCTCATCAGCCCTGAAAAAATAATTCTACCTCTGTCATCTGCACCAGCCTCTACAACCCTCCCTATCGCTTCAATAATGTCTGAAACCGCTGACACTGCCTATGTCTCTGACCTCCTGCAGTCCCTACAGCTGATCCCCATCTTGGTAACATCCTCTAGATAATACAAACCTCCCGAATGCTGGAACATCCTCCAATCCCTATCAGGTTTCTCCGTCTCTGTAACCTCCTCAATATTCCACACACCTCACTATCCCTGTAAGCTCCAGAAGCTACGACAGCCCTCACTACTTCAGAAAGCTCCTCCAGCCCTTACAAACCTCCATATCTCTGTAGGCTCCCCCAGCCCCTAAACCCTCATAAATCTCTATCTACTCAAAGCCCGATAACCATCATAACTCTGTAACCTCCACCAGACCCTGCAGCTCTCGGAATCTTTATAACCTCTTCCAACGCCTCTGCAATATCCTCCAGCCCCAGAAAACCTCCCTATCTCTGTAACCTCCTGCAGCCACTCAACCCTCCCTGTATCTGTAAACTCTCCAGCCACTAAAAGGTTCCCTATCCCTGTAGCATCCTCCCGCCTTCAAAAGGAGTCAACCGTTTTAATGGCCACATCAAGGTAAAACCAGAGAGTAAGTAATAATACATACAGATGTGTCATTGTCAAATTTATTTCTAGATACAGAAAAGTGTGTTAGCGTGGCTGAAAGAAAACAAAGAAAAGCTGCAAATGCTCAGTATTTCCAGCACGGTTTTTATTTCTGAACTCCAGCATCCGCAGTATTTTGGTTTTGTGTTTTCGGCGTTCTGTGTTTTTTTTACCACAATGGAGAGGGCTGGAGGGTGCTCCGAAGCAAATTGTTTGGGAAGCGCTGCTCCAGAACAGTCAATGTAATGCCGTAGGTTTCCCTCTCTCCATGTCTTGCTGCAACCTGTTCCTTGAACCTTCCTCCTTGTTCCTAGCTATGTTTCTTCACATTTTTAAATCCCTATCTCTGTATCTCTCAACATCCTTTCTATCTCTGCCCCTCTCCAGAGTCTCACAAGTTTTCATTTTTCATTCTCTTTCTGCGACTCTCTGCATCTTTATCTGTCTCTCTCTCTCATTCCATTTCTTCACTCACTCACTTCCAAATGCCTAAATCTTTACATCTCTGCTCCTCCTTTCCTGCAAGATTATCTCTGCATTCCACTACCCCCCTCCCCGCCGCCCCGAGACAGCCCTCGTTATTCCGTAAACACATCTTACTTTGTATCTCTGCCCCTCCGCTTCTTTCCGTATCTGCGTCTCTCAATATCTACATCACTGCTGTATTCGCTCTCTGCACCTCCAGCTCCCTCTCTCTCTCTCTCTCTCTCTGTATGTCTCCATTTCTCTCTCTCTCTGCCCTTCTCTGGATTTCTGACGCTCTGCTCTCAGTTTCTCTCTCACTGGCTTCTGACTCCCTGCATGTCATTCTTAATCTCTCTTTCCATTTATTTTGTCTCTCTCTCTCTGTTCTTTCCTAACTCCGGATTCTGTTTTCTGTGTCTCTATCCCCCTGCCTGTGGGTGGATTTGAACTCTGTGCCTTGGTGTTGTACAGGGTGTTTGTGAACCGGGATCTTGCTTTTCATCTCTCCGCAATTTTGCTCCTATTGATGTAAAAACAGGGGAAAGATGCTGAACGGGCAGCCAATTCACAACCACCCTCCTCCCCTCCACCCTGGTTTCAACATTGGCATCAAGTCCGAGTCCAGCACAGTTACTTTGTCTCTCTGTGTGCCTGCTCCCCGACTATCTCTACCTGTCTTCATGTGGCTCATTGACGGAATGGACAGATCAGCCATGATTTTGCTAACGCTGTTGGGGAGGTTTTAAACTAATGTGGCAGGGAGATGGGAACCAAATGAGGAGGTCAGTGGACAGTAAGGAGGTAGTAACTAAAGCCTGTAAGGAACCAGATAATGAAGTCAGCGTGACTAAGGGAAAGAGTGGGCAGCGAGAAGATCATGAACGCAAAGGGACTGGTGGTCTGAGGTGCATTTGTTATATTGCAAGAAGTGTAGTAGGTAAGGCAGATGAACTTAGGGCTTGGATTAGTACATGGGAGTACGATGTTATTGCTATTGCTGGGACTTGGTTGAGGGAAGGGCATGATTGGCAACTAAATATCCCAGGATATCGATGTTTCAGGCGGGATAGAGAGGGAGGTAAAAGAGGTGGAGGAGTTGCATTAATGGTCAAAGAGGATATCACAGCTGTGCTGAAGGAGGGCACTATGGAGGACTGGAGCAGTGAGGCAATATGGGCAGAACTCAGAAATAGGAAGGGTGCGGTAACAATGTTGGGGCTGTACTACAGGCCTCCCAACAGCGAGCGTGAGATAGAGGTACAAATATGTAAACAGATTATGGAAAGATGTAGGAGCAACAGGGTGGTGGTGATAGCAGATTTTAATTTTCCCAACATTGACTGGGATTCACTTAGTGTTCCAGGTCTAGATGGAGCAGAATTTGTAAGGAGCATCCAGGAGGGTTTTCTAGACCTATATGTAAATAGACCAACTCGGGAAGGGGCCATACTGGACCTGGTGTTGGGGAATGAGCCCGGCCAGGTGGTTGAAGTTTCAGTAGGGGACTACTTTGGGAATAGTGATCGCAATTCTGTAAGTTTTAGAATACTCATGGACAAAGATGAGAGTGGTCCTAAAGGAAGAGTGCTGAATTGGGGGAAGGCCAACTATACCAAAATTCGGCAGGAGCTGGGAAATGTAGGTTGGGAGCAGCTGTTTGAAGGTAAATCCACATTTGATATGTGGGAGTCATTTAAAGAGAGGTTGATTCGCGTGCAGGAGAGAAATGTTCCTGTGAAAATGAGGGATAGAAATGGCACGATTAGGGAACGATGGATGACAGGTGAAATTGTGAGGCTATCTAAGAGGAAAAAGGAAGCATACATAAGGTCTAGGCGGCTGTAGAAAGACGAAGCTTTGGAAGAATATCGGGAATGTAGGACCAATCTGAAACGAGGAATCAAGAGGGCTAAAAGGGGTCATGAAATATCTTGAGCAAACAGGGTTAAGGAAAATCCCAAAGCCTTTTATTCATATATAAGGAGCAAGAGGGTAACTAGAGAAAGGATTGGCCCACTCAAGGACAAAGGAGGAAAGTTATGCGTGGAGTCAGAGAAAATGGATGAGATTCTAAACGAGTACTTTGCATCGGTATTCACCGAGGAGAGGGACATGAGGGATGTTGAGGTTAAGGATAGATGTTTGATTACTCTAGGTCAAGTTGGCATAAGGAGGGAGGAAGTGTTGAGTATTCTAAAAGGCATTAATGTGGACAAGTCCCCAGGTCCGGATGGGATCTATCCCAGGTTACTGAGGGAAGCGAGAGAGGAAATAGCTGGGGCCTTGGCAGATATCTTTGCACCATCATTAAACACAGGTGAGGTCCCGGAGGACAGGAGAATTGCTAATGTTGTCCCCTTGTTTAAGAAGGGTAGCAGGGATAATCCAGGTAATTATAGACCGGTGAGCCTGACGTCAGTGGTAGGGAAGCTGCTGGAGAAAATACTGAGGGATAGGATCTATTCCCATTTGGAAGAAAATGGGCTCATCAGTGATAGGCAACATGGTTTTGTGCAGGGAAGGTCATGTCTTATCAATTTAATAGAATTCCTTGAGGAAGTGATGAAGTTGATTTATGAGGGAAGGGCTGTCGATGTCATATACATGGACTTCAGTAAGGCGTTTGATAAGTTTCCCCATGGTAGGCTGATGGAGAAAGTGAAGTCGCATGGGATCCAGGGTGTACTAGCTGGATGGATAAAGAACTGGCTGGGCAACAGGAGACAGAGAGTAGCAGTGGAAGGTAGTTTCTCAAAATGGAGACGTGTGACCAGTGGTGTTCCACAGGGATCCGTGCTGGGACCACTGTTGTTTGTGATATACATAAATGATTTGGAGGAAAATATAGGTCGTCTGATTAGCAAGTTTGCAGACGATTCTAAGATTTGTGGAGTAGCAGATAGTGAAGGGGACTGTCAGAGAATACAGCAGAATAGAGAGATTGGAGAGTTGGGCAGATAAATGGCAGATGGAGTTCAATCAGGGCAAATGCGAGGTGATGCATTTTGGAAGATCCAATTCAAGAGTGAACCATTCAGTAAATGGAAAAGTCCTGGGGAAAATTGATGTACAGAGAGATTTGGGCGTTCAGGTCCATTGTTCCCTGAAGGTGGCTTGGCAGGTCAATCGAGTGGTCAAGAAGGCATCCGGCATGCGTTCCTTCATCGGCCGGGGTATTGAGTCCAAGAGTTGGCAGGTCATGTTACAGTTGTATTGGACTTTGGTTCGCCCACATTTGGAATACTGCGTGCAATTCTGGTCGCCACATTACCAAAATGATGTAGATGCTTTGGAGAGGGTGCAGAGGAGGTTCACCAGGATGTTGCCTGGTATGGAGGGCGCTAGCTATGAAGAGCGGTTGAGTAGATTAGGATTATTTTCATTAGAAAGACGGAGGTTGAGGGGGGACCTGATTGAGGTTTGTAAAATCATGAGAGGTTTTAACAGGGTGGATAGCAAGAAGCTTTTTCCCAGAGTGGGGAATTCTATTAATGGGGGTCTCGAGTTCAATGTGAGACGGGAGAAATTTAGGGGGGATATGCGTGGAAAGTTCTTTACGCAGAGGATGGTGGGTGCCTGGAACGCGTTGCCAGCGGAGGTGGTAGATGTGGGAACGATAGCGTCTTTTAAGGTGTATCTAGACTGGTACGTGAATGGGCATGAAGCAAAGAGATACTGACCCTTGGAAAATAGGCGACTGGTTTAGATTTAGGATCTGGATCGGCGCAGGCTTGGAGAGCCGAACGGCCTGTTCCTGTGCTGTAATTTTCTTTGTTCTTTGTTCTATGATCTAACATGGGTGGGACAGGCTCAAAGGGCTGAATGGCTCTCTCCCGTCCTTGTGTAAGTCAGTGTGTGTGGCTCTGTGTGTCTTCCTCTGTTTCATTCCCTGAAGCTGACGGGGAGAACAGGCGAAAAGCCGTTCTGCTGAGAGGGATGTTTCTGGGCTGGGATCTTCCTGTGCGTTAAAGGCTCAGTATGCCGTTAGCCTCTGGGGTATTGGTCATTGCTCTGTGCCCGGCCCTGCTATGGCCGTACATAAGTTAAAGGTGCCGGGGGTCTGGGAGCCAGTTGATGGAATTCCAGTGGCTTACCCAGACCTGGAATTAAAATGAATTATAGATTGTCGGGAGACGGAGCCAAACCCAGGAAAGTGATGGAGATTACACGGTGGGGGGTGGGAGGGAGGGCGGGCTGTTGACTGTTATGGTAGTTACACCGGGGGCGGGAGGTGCGGATGCTCACGGGGGAGATGGAACAGGAATTAGTAGAGAGGGGCTTTTACAGGGCAGGGTGGGTATTTAGAAAGGGGGGGTTGTTTACAGTGGGAGCAGAGGGGAGAAATAGAGGGCAATATATACACAGGGAATTAGTTATGCTAAAAAAGGAGGGGGTATTCTCCAAGTTTAAAATTGGAGTGGGAGGATTCTCCAGGTTTAAACTGGGAGGGTGAGTGCAGAATCTCCAGTCTGTTCATGGGGTGCTTAGATGTGGGACCTTTGACGGGGAGGGGAGGGATTAATTACATGGGGGGCCTGTACACAGGAGGGGCATTAGTTGGGGGTCTGTTCACATGGGGTTTTAGAAGGGAGACTGTTCACAGGAGGGGTATTTAAATGGGAGACTGTTCCTGGGGGTACTTAGGTTGGAGTCTGTTCCTGAAGGCATTTAGATGGAGGATCTGTTCACAGGATGTGCATTTAGATGAGAGTCTGTTGCTGGGGGCATTCTGATGGGGGTCTGTTCACAGGAGAGATATCAGATAGGGGTCTGCAGATGAGGGGTAAGTAGATGGGGGTGTCCATCCATGGGTCGGGGTGGGGGGATTTGCAGTGCGGGAATTTTCCAGGGGGGCAATGTTGCCGTGGTTAAACTTTGAGTAGGGAGAGGAGGAATTTGCAGGGGGGAGAAATAAATTGTGGGGTGGGAGGAAACATTTAAGGGGGGGTGATAAATTTTCAGGGGGAAAAATGTGACGGGGGAACGATTTGCTAGGCGGAATTTCCAGCATTCTGAATGCACATCTTGACTCACTCATCCATCAAAACAAAACACCCACGCCCCTTCTAATGACACCTTCCCTTGCAAATACTGGAGATGCATCACCTGCCCTTTCACATCCTCTCTCTCAACCATCAGGGGTGCAGGCACTCTTTCCAGGTGAAACAGTGGTTTACTTGCACTTGCACAGTGGTGCAGTGGTTAGCACCGCAACATCACAGCTCCAGCGACCCCGGTTCAGTTCTGGGTACTGACTTTGTGGAGTTTGAAAGTTCTCCATTTGACCGTGTGGATTTCTGCCGTGTGCTCTGGTTTCCTCGCACAGCCAAAGACTTGCACGTTGATAAGTAAATTGGCCATTGTAAATTGCCCTAGTGTAGGTCGGTGGTAGGAGAATGGTAGGGAATATGGAGTTAATATCGGATTAGTATAAATGGGTGGTTGCTGGTCGGCACAGACTCGGTGGGTCGAAGTGCTTCTTTCAGTGCTGTATCTCTGAACAAATAAATATCGTATTAACAATCATTGTCCTTTACACGGAGGAAACCAAACACATGTTCTGCTGCTGTTTTGTTGAGCACTTCCAATAAGTCTGCAAACGTGATGCTTAGCTTCTGGTCACTTGTCATTATAATTCCCTGCCCCATTTCCATGCTGACCTCTCTGTCCACAGCCTGCAACACAGTTTCAACTTCCGGAATCAGCGTCAACTTCAAAAAAGCACGTGATCACTACTCCTCCATTTTTTCTGACAGCGAGCGTTGGAAATAATTCTGCTCTCCATTTAATCATTACTGCCTTCCACCCGATCAGAGTTATTTTCTTTCATTCCTTTGCCCTGTTCCCCTTTTCCCAGCCTCTGTTCTTACCTAAATACTGCTGCAACAGGACACTTTATAGTTCTGAAGAAAATTCAGAATTGTGACTCTGTTTCTCTTTCTAAAAATGCGACCTTGCCGACAAGGTAGTTCCAGAACTTGCTGTTAATTTCTCAGCTTCCCAGCCTCCGCAGGATTTGGCCTTTTTTCAGAAGGAAGTGTCATGAATAAATGAAGAAGTGAGGTTGCAATTGAATGTAAAGAGAAAGAAATACATGCAGTAGAAACATGACTTTGGAGAGGCAGGAAAGAGGGGCTTTGAGGGGATGAGGAAAGTGATCTCTTTAGAAATACATTTTGTAACTTGCTGCCTTGATGTTGAGGGCAGCAACCTCGATTACCATTGCCACCATTGCCAGCAATAGAGCCATCACTGTGTATGTTGCCCAATTTTGCTGTATAATCCCACTGTAGAGCGGCAATGTGTTTCTGAATCGTTCCTGTCAGAAATGCTGCACAATTGTTCTCCATATAAGGACTGTGTAGCTTTCGAGGGAAACTTGCCAAATCATTGAGGAAACGTGATCACTCAGTGAGACTGTCTAGAGAATCAGAACACAAAGACACACTGACTGGTAATCAGAAGTTCCAAACATTCACCATCGTTGAACTGTGCAGGGAGGGATGTGATGTGTTCCTTGTAAGCGTTACGGAATGTGTTTTATAAAAGGTGATCACTTGGAATCAACAAATAATTTCCATTATCGAAATATATGAAAAGCAGCTTACAGTTCTGCAGGACCTCAGAACAGGCACTGTGTGTTTTGCTGTTCTGTTGAACTGAGAGGAAGCGCCTGACATTGCGATGACTTCTGTGATATCAACAGACTGCTGCAGGACATTTCATCTCGGACTTTGAACTCAGCTGCATAAAATCCATAAGGACAAAGTATCGGGAGAAGAATGTTTATGCAATATCATTGATCATTGGATAAATGTGACAGCTTTGTGACTGCAAATAAACTGATCTCTTATTACAAAGACTGACTCACAGTGCAAAGCTACGGTAATCTGTGCACACTTTCCAAAATGTAAAACTCAAAATATCAACAGGTCACGATAAATGACTAAGTTAAAATCAGTCAGAAAAGTTAGGTGCAGCAGGAGCATCAATTCTCCCTCTGATTTGAAAATAAAATAGATGAACTTGTGAAATGTTCAGACTGTTTTCTCTACCTGCATATATAGGTAAATGAAACATAAATACTGTAAATAATCTAGTCAGGCGAGTGAGGCTGTGTTACTGTAAACGGTCAACTCGTTGTGATCAAATCACCAGGAATGTAGCGTCTATCAATGTCAGTTGTTAACTCACTATGATTCAATGCAAAGATGGGAGCTGAAGGTTAATGGTTGTTTCAATAAACTCTCCACTGTAACTCAATAAATAAAAATTAATGTCAGTCTGATATATCCAGGAGTGAAAGTGGAACTGGAGAATGAAAAGAGCCTGACGCTCTAATGCTGATCAATAAATTAGCACAGTTGAGGTTTCACTACGAAGTTATCACAAGTAGAAAACCTTGAAATGAATTCATTCCCGGATGTAAAACAACAACTCTTCTGAAATGGACATTTAACCAATGAATTCACAAATTGCATTGGAACAAGGATAATTATCCTCATAGATTTGCCATCCATTCACTGGTTTCTGCAGGGGTATCGGGTCCTGTCACAATCTGATAAGTTTGTCCCCCTGAGTTATGCTTTGCAGGTATCAAACAGACTTACAATACAATAAGTATGAGATATGGGTGGTGACAGCAACTTGAATTACTCGTACATTACGATGGAGGTTTAAGATGTTTGGTGTGGGTCTCTTGTATCTGTGAGAAGCCGGCCAATCCTGCAGATCATAAATACTAGTATTTTATTCATTTAGAGATGCAGCACTGAAACAGGCCCTTCGGCCCACCCAGTCTGTGCCGATCACCAACCACCCATTTATGCTAATCCTAAATTTATCCCATATCCCCTACCTAAACTCGGGGCAATTTATAATGGTTAACTTACCTGACAATCTGCAAGTCTTTTGCTGTGGAAGGTAATCGCCGCACCTAGCAGAAACCCACACGGTCACAGGGAGAGCTTACAAACTCCACACAGGCAGTACCGAGACCTGAACCCGGGTCACTGGAGCTGTGATGCTGTGGTGCTAACTACTGCACCACTGTGCCGCGCTGCTTAGTCATGCAAATCCTGAAAATGATGCAAGTAAAGAAGGAACATCCAGTAAGCACTGATATTCGGAGGTAACCTATGCCACACATGTATGATCCGATTTTAACGTTGAAATTCGAGGATCTCCTTGTCAACACGGTAATTTCCAAGTATCAATGTCAATAGAAAACTTTTGTTTCGGCGCACCAGGGGACTGCTGGGTAAGTAAACCTGCATATTTGGGCAGTTTAAAATAACTTACCTTTTGTTGTTACAGCAGCTTTTTCTGAAGCAGCGATAGTGCGAGTGAGGGATCAGCTGGGAAGGTGAGTTTAAGCTTCAAGTAAATTACCTTTTGTTTCGGCGGACCAGGGGACTGCTGGGTAAGAAAACCTATATATGTGGGCTGCGGCTAAACCCGAAACACAACAAGTGTAGTATCTCCCACCCATCCTCCTCCTCTAAACAAAAAGAGGTCTCTTGTGTGAATGGTTTGGTAAGGTAAGATTTTCCTTTCTTTTATTTAATCTCTGTTGTCAATCTATTGTGGAGGGGATGGAGCTAGGGCGGTTGCATGCTCCTCTTGCAGGATGTGGGAGGTGAGGGTCACCACTTGTGTCCCTGCTGACTTCACCTGTTAGAAGTGTACACAACTCCAGCTCCTCACAGACCATGTTCGGGAACTGGAGCTGGAGATGGAGCTGGATGAACTTCGGATCTTTCAGGAGACTGAGGGGGTGATAGAGAGCAGCTATAGGGAAGTAGTGACACCGAAGTTACAGGATAAAGGTAGCTGGGTGACTGTCAGGGGAGGGAAAGGGAATAGGCGCACAGTGCTGGGATCCCCTGTAGCCGTTCCCCTCAATAATACGTATACCATTTTGGATACATTTGGGGGGGACGACCTACCAGAGGAAAGCCACAGTGGCCAGGTCTCTGGCATTGAGCCTGTCTCAGTGGCTCAGAAGGGAAGGCGGGAGAATAGGAGAGCGATAGTGATAGGAGAATCAATGGTTCGAGGAACAGACAGGAGATTCTGTGGTCGCGAATGAGACTCCCGGATGGTATCTTGCCTCCCTGGTGCCAGGGTCCGGGATGTCTCGGATCGAGTCTATAGGATTGTTAAGGGGGAGGGTGAGCAGCCAGAGGTCGTGGTACATTTCGGGACCAATGACATAGCTAGGAAAAGGGATGAGGACCTGAAAAGCGAATATAGGGAGTTAGGTTGGAAGCAGAAAGGCAGGACGAGCAGAGCAGTAATCTCGGGATTGTTACCTGTGCCACGTGCTAGTGAGGCTAGAAACAGGTAGCGAGTGCAGCTGAACACGTGGCTACAGAATTGGTGCAGGCGGGAGGGATTCAGATATGTGGATCATTGGGATACCTTCTGGGGAAGGTGGGACCTGTACAAGAAGGACGGGGTGCATCTCAACTTTAGGGGCACCAATATCCTGGGCGGGAGGTTTGCTAGAGCTCTTCGGCAGGGTTTAAACTAGTTTGGCAGGGGGATGGGAACCGGAGTCACGGATCAGTGGATGGGGTAGCTGTTGAACAGGCAGATACAGAGTGCAGAGAGTCTGTGAGGAAGGTTAGACAGTTGACAGGGTAAAGTTGCAGACAGTATGATGGGTTGAAGTGTGTATATTTTAACGCAAGAAGTCTCAAGAATAAGGGTGATGAACTTAGAGCATGGATCAGTACTTGGAGATACGATGTTGTGGCCATTACAGAGACGTGGAAATCACAAGGGCAGGAATGGATGTTGGATATTCCAGGGTTCAGATGTTTCAAAAGGAATAGGGAGGGGGGTAAAGGAGGTGGGGGAGTGGCATTGTTAATCAGGGATAGTATCACAGCTGCAGAAAGGAAGGTCGTCGAGGAGGGATTGTCTACTGAGTCATTATGGATGGAAGTCAGAAACAGGAAAGGATCAGTCACTTTGATGGGAGTTTTCCATAGACCCTCCAATAGCAGCTGAGACATGCAGGAACAGATTGGGAGGCAGATTTTGGAAAGGTGCAGAAGTAACAGGGTTGTTCTCAAAGGTGACTTCAACTTCCCTACTATTGATTGGAACCTCCTTACTGCAAATAGTTTGGATGGAGCAGTATTTGTCAGGTGTGTCCAGGAAGGTTTCCTGACTCAATATGTAGATAGGCCGACTAAAGGGGAGACTATGTTGGACTTGGTGCTTGGCAACGAACCAGGCCAGGTGACAGATCTCTCGGTGGGAGAGCATTTCGGTGACAGTGGTCACAACTCCCTGACCTTTACTATAGTCATGGAGAGGGACAGGAGCAGACGGGATGGGAAAATATTTAATTGGGGGAGGGGGAATTACAATGCTATTAGGCAGGAACTGGGGAGCAAAAATTGGGAACAGATGTTCTCAGGGAAATGCACGACAGAAATGTGGAGGTTATTTAGGGAGCACTTGCTGCGACTGCCGGATAGGTTTGTCAAAATGAGGCAGGGAAGGGATGGTAGGGTGAAGTAGCCTTGGATGACAAGAGATGTGGAACAGCTAGTCAAGAGGAAGAAGGAAGCTTACTTAAGGTTGAGGAAGCAAGGATCAGACAGGGCTCTAGAGGGTTACAAGATAGCCAGGAAGGAACTGAAGAATGGACTTAGGAGAGTTAGAAGGGGACATGAAAAGGTCTTGGCGGGTAAGATTAAGGAAATTCCCAAGGCTTTCTACACTTATGTGAGGAACAAGATGATGGCCAGAGTGAGGGTAGGGCCGATCAAGGATAGTGGAGGGAACTTGTGCCTGGAGTCGGAGGAGGTAGGGGAAATCCTAAATGAATACTTAGCTTCAGTATTCACTAGTGAGAGGAACCTGGTCATTTGTGAGGACAGAGTGGAACAGGCTGATATGCTTGAACAGCTTCAGTTTAAGAGGGAGGATGTGCTGGATATTTTAACTGATATGAGGACAGATAAGTCCCCGGGACCAGACGGGATATACCCAAGGATATTACGGGAAATGAGGGAAGAGATTGCTGCTCCTTTGGGGATGATCTTTGTGTCTTCACTGTCGACTGGAGTAGTACTGGATGATTGGAAGATTGCAAATGCTGTTCCCTTGTTCAAGAAAGGGAATAGGGATAACCCTGGGAATTATAGACCAGTCAGTCTTACGTCGGTAGTGGGCAAATTATTGGAGAGGATTCTGAGAGACAGGATTTATGATTACTTGGAAAAGCATGGTTTGATTGGAGACAGTCAGCATGGCATTGTGAGGGGCAGGTCATGTCTCACAAGCCTTATTGAATTCTTTGAAGATGTGACAAAATATATTGAGGAAGGAAGAGCAGTTGATGTGGTGTATATGGATTTTAGAAAGGCGTTTGATCAGTTTCCCCATGGAAGGCTCATTCATAAAGTAAGGAGGCATGGGATACAGGGAAAGTGGCTGTCTGGATACAAAATTGGCTGGCGCATAGATGTCAGAGGGTGGTAGTAGATGGAAAGTATTCAGCATGGAGCTCGGTGACCAGTGGTGTTCCACAAGGATCTGTTCTGGGACCTCTGCTCTTTGTGATTTTTATAAATGATTTGGATGAGGGCGTGGAAGGCTGGGTTAGCAAGTTTGCCGATGACACGAAGGTTGCTGGAGTTGTGGATAGTGTGGACAGCTGTTGTAGGTTGCAACGGGACATTGACAGGATGCAGAGCTGGACTGAGAAGTGCAGGTGGAGTTCAACCTGGAAAAGTGTGAAGTGAATACAGACTTAAAGACAGGATTCTTGGTAGTGTGGAGGAACAGAGGTATCTTGGGGTCCATGTCCATAGATCGCTCAAGGTTGCCACCCAAGTTGATAGCGTTGTTAAGAAGACGTTTGGTGTATTGGCTTCCATTAACAAGGGGATTGAGTTTAAAAGCTGTGAGGTTATGCTGCAGCTCTGTAAGGCCCTGGTTCGACCTCACTTGGAATATTGTGTTCATTTCTGGTCGCCTCATTATAGGAAGGACGTGGAAACTTTAGAGAGGGTGCAGAGGAGATTTACCAGGATGCTGCCTGGACTGGAGGGCATGTCCTCCGAGGAAGGTTTGAGGCAGCTAGGGCCTTTCTCATTGGAGCGAAGAGAGATGAGATGTGACTTGATAGAGGGGTACAAGATGATGAGAGGCATAGATAGAGTGGATAGTCAGAGACTTTTTCCAAGGGTGTAAAGGGCTATCACAAGGGGGCATAATTTTAGGGTGATCAGAGGAAGGTTTTGGGGAGATGTCAGAGGTAGGTTCTTTACACAGAGAGTGGTGGGTGCGTGGAATGCTCTGTCAGCGGTAGTAGTAGAAGCAGATACGTTCGGGGCATTTAAGCGACTCTTGGATATGTATTTGGATGATAGTAGAATGAAGGGTAGGTAGTTACTTCGATCTTGAGTAGGTTAAATGTTCGGCACAACATCGTTGGCCGAAGGGCCTGTACTGTGCTGCACTGTTCTATGTTCTATGTTCCAGATAACATTAAGGGGACACAATAAATACTTACAGATGCAGGGGCTGTGCGCGGTTATAGGCACGTGGTGAAGATTTCAAGAGGAAGTGACTGCAACGATCGTATGGAAAAGGATAAATGATGTTTGGTGTTGTGGTCATGGTCTGGGGTAGGTGGAACGATATGTCAGAGAGTTTGTGTTCAGCCTCCCCAAGGTAGAGATCTTTTCAGCAAAGAACAACAGCGATTCCATTGTCAGCAGGTTTATTGACAATGTCAGGGTTGAGAGAATGAAGTGCTGCAGATCACAGGGGCATAGATAAGAGAGAGTAAAGTGGGGCGGGATTAATTTAATCACATTTGTCTCCATCTTAACAGAAGCCTTCACTCTTTTACTCTCTCATTCCCCCTTTTCCCTGGTTCTGTATTTGCTAAAAGTAATTAATTTCAACTAATATATTTATTTTTCTGAAGAAATCGCATTAACGTTCAAAGCTAATTCTGTGTCTCTCTCCACAGATGATATCTCAGCTGTTAAGCGTTTCCAGCATGATTTGTTAACAATTCAAATGATGGTCGGCGTCTGCTGGTGGATACGGGTATTTCAGTAAGCCGACGATTCACAAAGATCACATTTTTCTGGAGAGTAATGCATGGTGTAACTGCTCTCCCGACAGAGTAACAATTGTGTTCTGGTGATGACTACCTGAAATATTTAAGGTTGACGGCAACAACACATGAATTTCTGATCAGATTTTCCTGGTCTCCCGCCATACTGCGGGATAGTGTAGCGCAGTAAAACAACATTGTATTGTATCTTGGAATTGGTGCACATTTAGCACTTGAACCATAATATAGTTATTAATATTGACAAAGGCACAAATTCCAACTGCACCATTGAATAAATGTTTTAATTAATGTTTAAGGGTATTTCAATTGTACATCAGCACTTACATTATAAACGGCAGTAATTTGTCCACATCGAGTAGATGGCGGTGGAGGAAGCAGAGACAATAAATGCAGTTTAAAGACACAGATCATTTATTTGTCACCTGACATACTCTGAATCTTTTTTTAACAGGATATGGAAAAGTGAATCGGTTACAAAACGAACTTTGTATCAACTCTTTATTAATAAGCAATGGTTTTAATCTCTGTGACAGTGTTGGTAATTACATGCAGAGTAATATATCTCAGTATTAGTATAGAAAGAGAAATGATCCTAAATCAATTCTGTTTGGTATTTTAATTCAAGAGAAAATATGCACCTTCAGACAAAATAGAGAGAAAAGCAAAAGCTAGATATTTTAACACAAAGGAAAATGATGGTTGATTACGATAAAGTGATGTTAGTTTAGTAAAGCAACACACATTCTTCATGATCACAGTGTTGGGCAAGTTCATGCCATTCTCTCACATTTAACGCAGAATATTTTCCACCAGTCTGTGATCCGACTCCAGACATCATATGCAGGATTGGAATCTGACCTTCACCTGGAAGGACAGCAAAAACGACTTGAGAGGGTTGCAGCAATGTTAACCATCAAACAAGCACATCAAATATAGTATATGATCTCCTCGGAATATTTCTGCTTCAATAAGCTTCCTATCTCTTTAGTAAGATGTTTAGAACATGTTCTCTCTGATACTTTGGAATCACTGAGCATTGAAAACACCATTCATTATCATATTAATATCGGAAATAGCCGGGACTGCACACTGTCAGCACAAATACATGGAAGAAATAATAAAACATTGGTCTTACCGGACCAATGGAGATGTAACATGTAGAACCACACAGTCACTGCCCATTGTTGGTGAAACGTCTGGTATTGTGAACGTGTCACAGTGAACATCGTCATTGTTTTCAGGAATGGTGGGAACCAGCAAAGCGGGATCAGTGCGGGTCTGAGAGCTGTATACTGTGGAGAGAAAGATTATAGATTAATGATTGGACTGAAGCGGGATCAGTGCGGGTCTGAGAGCTGTATATTGTGGAGAGAAAGTTTATGAATTAATGATGGGACTGAAAGCGGGTTCAGTGCGGGCCTGAGAGCTGTCTACTGCGAAGAGAAAGATTATGGATTAATGATTGGACTGAAAGCGGGTTCAGTGCGGGTCATCTATATTTGTGTCAATAACGTAAAGGGGAATGGAATTTGCTGACCTGTGAATGTTTTCCAGCTCCATTCACCGTGCTGTTTTTTTTAACCGCTGGGTGATAGCAGATGAAATGGATCAGCTAAGCCTGAATCAGGGTGTGCAGATTGAGAACGTGAAGGATTTCCAGTGACAGTGTTAACAAGAGATATGTCACACACCGAATAAGTCAAGCATTGTTTTGTCTAATTTCCTTTAATCACAACATGAATGTAAATCAACCAGCGATCTGTGACATATCCGATTGTAATGAAATTCAAAGTGACTGTGGGCATTTAACTCACCGAGATTGGAGAGATCACCGCCGGCACTTGTCAGTGTGAAGAGATCATCAGGACCACTGCCCAGCAACAAGTGACCATCCTGAGTGTCAATGGCTCCAGTCTCAATATCATCATAATCACCCGGAACCAGACCTGAGTGTAAATAATGATTTTCACTGAAATTAAATGGTGACACTGAATACTTAGAATTATATTATTAGACGTCAGTATACCCGGGATGACCAGGGTAGACTGTGATCTTCAGCTGTAGTGAGACTAGAGGCTGGCGAATTGTGGGACCATGTCTTATCACGATAGGTGAGTCATAGCTAATGATATGTTTAAAATGCAGCCAGCAATAGATTGAAAGTCAGAGGCAGTGTAGGACATGCGTTGGGAGGACTAACAACCTGCATGTTTGGGATATGGCAGCAGCAAGAGCAGGGGTGGCGCCCAGGTTTTCGCATACCTCCATGGAAGTGCTCCTTCAGACAGAAAAGGCAAGGAGGGAAGCGCTTTTCCATCGGGACTGGAGGAGGAGGCCAGCTGGGCAGGTAGGGAGGGCATGGCAGGTGATTGAGCAGGAGGTGAGCAGCCGCGATGTGGTCCCATGTAAGATATTTCAGTTCAGAAACAGGATCAATGCCCTGATGTAGTATGGCAAGGTGAGTGCAGTGCCTAACATAAATTGGACAGCCTTAAATGTCACAAAAGACAAAAATTAAATTGGTGAAGGGGTGCCCCCACTCATTGGTTCAGATGTTCCTCCACTATAGAGCACAGCTCAGTGACCACCTCCTTGTAAAGGCACAATCTTCAGTAACACTGCTGCTCTGACATTTGCAGGAACCAGAGCCTCTGATGGTAAGCCCTCTCTGGTGGGGAGCATCTTCAGCACTCAAGAAGCTGGTTGCTTGCGGCTATGCACCGTGCTCATCTACACTCTCTGCCAGCCTCACGATTCTTGTCCCTGTCTGTGTGCTGCAGCCCAACTCCCAGGGACTGCACCTCTCTCCATCTCTGATTCTCCTCCACAATGGGAGGCATCAAAACCGGAGTGGCTGCAGCCGATTGTAAATTGCTGCACTCACTGCTCAAGGCCTCCAGTCTTTTTACTTGGTGTATGTAAGTTTCAAGTCGGACAGGATGCTCATCCTGAATACCTCTGTTGTGATCTCCAAGATCTGTCAGCCTCCTGATTGCCAATACCGCAATACAGTATCTCTCACCCGCCCTCCAGTGCCACAATTCTTTTCACAGCCAAACCTGACCTTCCTCTGAGCTTCCACCTCCTTACAGAAGGGGAGTCTCTGAAAACTGATGTTCTGGCGCGCCTTTCACGAAATTGTGAATGCTTTGGAACATTTCCATGAATTTCCTGTTTATTGACTCAATTACCTGCCCAGCGCCTTAAAGTGCAGCCTCCGCCCACCAGCTCGGCCGATTCCAGGAATATCACTTAACAGAGTAAAGACGTCGGGCTTCCTTTGCACTGCTATCCAGCGGCAATTTCCCTCCCAGTCTGTCGCCACTGTGTGACAAAATTCTGCCCTCCGCTTTAAGGTCAAATGCATCCCATTGAATCACCCATTCAACATGCACACAAATGTCACATTTCACCACCCACGCAACAGTGTCAGAAATCACAATAATTGAATGTTTCATTCCATTAAAGTATTGGTTGCAATCGGTATCATTTTGTAGACATCCAAATTATTTCCCATTTTTAAAAACTAAAATCCCTCAGCAAATCTCCATGTATTCAGCAGCATCATTTTACAGCGATTAAGTTCTGATATATTTAGTTGTTGATTTTGGATAGCAGACAGCGTGATGGATTAAAAAAAGTGATGGTAACAAGTAAAAATGTACCCACCCTGAATACTGGAGGCGTTCCCTTCAGGATCCGTATCACCCAAACTGTAACTGGTGTAATATTCAATCCGATTTAGGGACTCAATGGAATCAGCAACTGTTAAACACAAACATGGATGGTTATTGGAGCGATCGATTGGGACGTTCCAGCAAATAACATAATACCGTCATCATCTGGTGACAATGTCCTGGGACTTCGTATCTGACACGATTGTGAAACATTTATCACAGGGACTGCAGTGGTTCAAGAGCAACTCTGGATGGACCAAAAATGTTGGCTCATCCAGCGAGCAGTTAAAACAATACACAGTACAGCTGGTCGGTCAGATTTCAGACATCAGAGCAGAGACAATAGTGTAAAACATAATCTGTTCGCACAGTTTCTTAATCCAGAATCCCTCCATCCTGTCCACGTTTCTTTCAATTTCAGAGTCTCAAACGGATGGTGGTGGCTTTAAAACCGAACCCCACCCCAGATAATGGGGCAGAAAAGTGTAAAGAGTGCAAGGAGACGAATAACGGATTTGTTCTTTCCTGCTTTTTTTTTTTGCAACCTGAGAAATTAATCTCATTGGTTAAATTGCCCTCCAACTATATCGCAAGACAAAACTTTTATCGATTTGCTAGTGTGTTGCCCCAGTATTGTGAAACAGAATTTGTGGATTAATGTTAAACTTTAGAATACAAAGTGTTTGGATATGTTTTTGCAGGAACCACCGACTTAAGTTTCGGAGTTCCTGATGGAAGCGTGTTTCTGATCCAGAAATCCAGTCACTCAGAGAAATAAACTCTAAGTCGATGTGACTGTCTCCTCCTGAGAGCAGTGACTATTTATGGTCTAGCTTCAATGGAATAAAATGACATGATAGTTTCAAACAAACAGAAATCACGTTCTTTAAGCAGTAGCAACGGGTGGAAATCTTCCCAACCCCATTGCTAATCTTGCGATACGCACAGATATAGACACACTCGCACTGTGATATGACTCCTTTACCTGAGGATAGCGAGCGGATTTCTGACAGTGTTCAGTCAGTAAACTGACCATTAACATGGGGTAGTTAAATGGAAGTGACATTTGTCTTGTGCAAATTCGTTATGAAATATAAAACACAGACCTGAACGCCGTATCTGATAGGAATCCTTGCCAGGCGGAATATTCCCAATCTCTTCATAAATTGCTTGGTACAAACCAGCCGGTGAACCCTTGCCACGAGTGACAGAACCTGTCAGATGGAGGGTGGGAAGATAAAAGCTTAGTTGCAACCCACGAGCATTTAACAGTAAATTATCTGCGAACACATCCAAATCACAGAGATGGTAGTAAATCACAGAGATGATTGTACACAGAGATGATAGAAATGACAGAGATGATCACAGAGATGATAGCAAAGAGAGAAAGCCAGGTATTGTGAATGCGGAGTAGTTTTGCTGTGAGTATTTTCGTACATGTCTATGTGTCTATTTTTCTGCATACTCCTATGTTCACCTGCAGCAGACTGGGGGCAGATGTGTTGACTGAGGAAAAATTCAATAAAGTTTGTTAGAAACGATCTCCCCCTGACAAAGCCATGCTGACTATCCCTGATTAATGCCTGCCTCTCCAAGTAGTGATTAATCCTGTTCCTTAGATTTTTTTTCAATCGTTTCCCTACCACTGATGTTCGATTCACCTGCCTGCAATTACCTGGTTGACCCCTGCTACCCTTCTTGAATAATGGTACCACATTCACTGCCCTTCATTCATCTGGTGCATCTGCTGTCACCAGAGAGGATTTGAAAATGTGTGTCAAAGCCCCTCCGAGATCCTCCCTTACCTCACATAACAGCCTGTGTCACATCTCATCTGGGCCTGCGGATTTTTCCATTTTATGCCCGCCAAAACAACAAACACTTCCTACATTTCAATACTAATTTCTTTAAGTACTTCACAGCCCCCCTCCCTGATCTCTACACCTACATCGTCCATCTCCATGGTGAACACAGATGAAAAGTAATCAATGAAAGCCGCATCTGCGTCCTCTGCCTGCACATTGCAGACGGTCATTTTGGCTCATAACCGGTCCTAATATTTCCCTAGTTATCCTCTTGCCCTTAATATACCTTAAAAATGCCTTGGGAGCTCCCTTCATCTTCCTCACCAGTGTTTTCGCATGTCCCCTCTTCGCTCTCCTAATTCATTTTTTAAGTACCCCCTATACTTTCTGTACTCCTCTCGGGAGTCCGCTGTTTTTCAGGGCTCTGAATCTGCCATAAGCCTCATTTTTGTTCCTTATCCAATCCTCCATATCCCTTGACATCCACGACATCCCTGGACTTGTTGGTCCTGCCCTTCAACTTTACAGGAATATGTTAGCCCTGAACTCTCACTATTTCCCTTTTGAAGGTAAGAGCCCATGGGATCCAGGGCAATTTGACAATTTGTATTCAAAATTGGCTTAGTGGCAGGAAGCAAAGAGTGAAGGTCTATGATGGAGCTGCATAAAACGCTAGTTAGGCCACAGCTGGAGCACTGTGTACAGTTCGAGGAATTGCACTGGAGGAAGGATGTGATTGCACTGGAGAGGGTGCAGAGGAGATTCACCAGGATGTTGCCTGGGTAGGAGCATTTCAGTTATGAAGCGAGACTGGAAAGGCTAGGGCTGTTTTCTTTAGAGCAGAGAAGGCTGAGGGGAGAACATGATTGAGCTTTACAAAATTATGAAGGGCATTCATAGGTTAGATAGGAAGAAACCTTTTCCCTTAGTGCAGGTGTCAGTAACCAGGGGGCATCGTTTTAAGGTAAGGGGAAGGATATTTAGAGGTGATTTGAGGGGAAAAGTATCACCCAGAGGATGGTTGGGGTCTAGAACATATTGCCTGAAGAGGTGGTAGAGGCAGGAACCCTCACAACATTTCAGAAGTCATTTAGATGAACACTTGAAATGCCATCGCATACAACACTAAAGGCCAAGTGCTGGAAATGGGATTAGAATAGATAGGTGCTTGATGGCCGCTCGAGACACGCTGGACCGAAGGGACTGTTTCTGTCCTGAATACCTCTATTACTCTATGACTCTATGATCTGATCTCCTGCTTGTGATCGTTTGCAAATGACTGCCAGACTAGTGAGGTTACCAGGCTCGAACTTATCAGCTTTAGGACCGTCTAGTTACAGAGACTGTTCTGGTCGGGTCCTTGGTAGAGACAACAGGCCTACGCTGTCCTAGCTATAGAATCTTTCTTAATAAGCGAGAGAGAGAGGTCTATTTCGATAGGAACTTTATATTATTATGAAAAGTGTCATTTATTAACTGTCCCATTTCTTATAATAAATCAGGAGTGAGATGGATGGGTGAAATATGACTTGAAGCGTTGTTTTGAATGTTGAATCGCCGCTGGTGAATGTAGAATGTCCTATACAAGTATCACTAGTCAAAATAACAGACAGACCCGGTTAGACAGCTCGATATTGGATGCCCAGAGCCGGAATCTGAATGGCTGGAATTGATACCCAATGGATGAAGGAAGATTAACAGTCAAATAAATAGCTGAATGCACAGCCCAAAAAGTTCAATTAAACGTCCTGATCCATTGTTACAATCAGTAAATTATTTCAGAATTTCATGTGTGATGCGATGAACTCTCATAGTGAATGTGGACACTTCAAATCACTCTCCATTTTAAATGTTACATTTTACTCAATCCGGAGCACATTGAATGGAGAAAATCAGCAAATAAATATTACAATGTGTTTCTAACAAGGCCACTTGACATTCCATAGAAAGCTTCAATGAACGAGAGTTTTGTAAGTATATGACACAATATCTGGGATCTTTTGTTGGATCCGCGGTAATATATAAACCTCACCTCTTCTGATTGACTTTTTTCTGTATCACCACCATCAGTGAGATCAACAAACAGATTAGCAGGACTCCGAAGAAGACTGCTGCTAGGATGGAAGTAGTTTTATATCCCTGTTCTTAATCACAAAAATACAGAAAGGTTTAACACAGACACAGTCCGTCTTGCATGATAAAATATTTATAATAAGTATTTAATAATTATATCCACTGCTTCTGGGCAATGAGTCGGGCTGAACATTCCACAGTATGTGTGGTGAACATTGCACCAGAGGAAAGTGTGAGGCAATCTAAATTATATGTTTCTGATGAGTCCAGGACAGTTCAGGTACAGTCAGAAAATGGGATTAGCAGAATTTCAACCAGACCATTTGAAATATGCAGTGAGGAAATAATGTTCCAGTCAGTGAGAACGTGCTCATAGTATCTTGAGAAAATGACAACAATACAATTTCAACTAATATAAACCCTAACACTAGCTGGAATAGTAATAATGGTAAGTACCTGCAGATGTGGATGGGAAAGTAGTTGGAGGCACATCGAACCCTGTGGAATATATTGTGCAAAACGTTCAGGAGGATGAAATTTCGGCACTTTCCATTTAAACGATAAATACTGTTCTTAGTTTCCCGAACTAATGAGTCAATTTAACAAAACAAGGAACCCTAAACCCAATCTCCAAACCCTGCCACCCTCACCGGAACAAATCACACTGGCATCTTCCTTGTGATCACAGTCAGATTGAGCAATGCGATGAGGAAGGACAGTCGGCCAGAGAAGATTCGCTTCCAGTGCACTTCACCTCATCCAGCCAGATAACACCGTCACCCTGGGAAAAAGTAGCCCCTCCTGGCACCAATAGAGCGTGACCACAACCCAGCTGTCTGCAGACAACATTGGCATCGGCCATATCCCAGGAGTCATCACACACCGTGCCCCAGCTGTTATTGCACAATATCTCCACTCTCCCGGAGCAGTTGGTGTTACCTCCAAACAGGCGCAACCATTGTCCCAAATCTATCAAAGAGAATCAATGATTACTATTGATGTAGTATAAGTCAGGAGTACAAGTCAGATAGTTGGTATAATAAAAAGGAATTAGCACCTGGTGAAAGCCCACGTTAACAATCATATTCTCGAATGCAGTCCTTTGATCTGTGGTGCTGCTCCTTAGTTACTTTTGCTTCTGTTGAGAAGAGAAACATGCTGACGGTATCAGACACCAATGTTTGAAATGGCACTCAGGCATTGAGAGGTTTGTTGTGTTACCTGAACAAATAACACCAGCATCCTCCCTATGTTCACAGTTGTGTTTACCCCACGGTTCTGTTTGACAGTGCCAAAGGAACGATTCGTGTGAAATACACTCTATTCCATCGAGCCAAATGGGTCCGGATCCTGCTCCGAATGACTGAGCGGAATAATCGATAGAACTGAGGGTACCACACTCTAACTGTTTACAGATCACTTCTGCATCAGGTCTATCAAGTGTATCCGAGCACACTGTTCCCCAGGTACCATTGTAGAACACTTCCACTCTCCCCTCACAGCGATGCTTCCCATTCACCAGCCGCAGCTCTTTGTGCTCTGTCAATGACACAAGAAATATCCAGATGGTTAGATTGATAACTCGCTGTGTGTTTATACTGCACAGCTCAACACATGCTGCACCGGTTGTGTTCACTGATTGCCGGTAAGTATTTCAGAAAAGTGATAGAAAAACACCGACAGCCCATAATGCAATAAAGAATAATCAACACGGATTTCACAACAGAAGGACAAACAACGTTATTGAATGCTTTGAAGTAATTACAGAAAGATAATGGGGATGATTCAGTCGATGCAGAATGCATGTTCTTTTTTTTTCAAAAGGCCTCTGACAAGGTAGCACATAGTTGGATCATGACTGGGGTCAGAGCATGTGGATTCAAGAGATAAGTGGATAATGGTCGAAAACTAGCTGAAAAGCACACCGTCATTGTTAAAGCTGGTAACCCAGAATGGTGCAAGGTGGGAAGTCGTGTTACACAGGGCTGGGATTATTGCTGCTTAATATTTACATAAACGATGTGGATTTAGACAAGGGAAACATAATTTCAAAATTTAAGATGGCAGCAATATGGGGATATAGTTAACACTACGAAAGACAGAGACAAAATATGGGAATACGATAATAAGCAGGTCGAATGGGCATACAATCGCCAAATGAGTTGAATCCAGGTAAGTCTAAGGTGGTCAGTGCTGATAGGAAGAATAAAGAGGCCACGCATTTCTTGTACAATAAGAGTGAAAATGATGTAAAGCGGCAAAGAGCTCTCGTGATACAGAGGCACTAAACACTTATAGAGTGACAGAGATCGAAGCTAGCAATTATAAATATAGGATAATCATGAATACATCTAATAAGAAATTCAGGAGAACTTGTTTTTTTTTACCCAGGGAGTGGTTTGAATTTTGAATTCTGAACACATGCAATGGTTGAGATGATTAGCACTGATGCCTTTAAGGTAAAGCTCAAAAGATACAAGAGGGAGAAATAAGTAGGTGGATATGCAAAAAGGGTTAGATGCAGTAATGTGGGGCGATACACGTGGACAACATAAACACCACATTGAACAGTTAGGGCGAATGGCCAGATTCTGTGCTGTCCATTGTATGTAATTCGATGTCATATCTTCCCTGTGAAGCCACGTGCACAAAACTAAGGAAAATTGGCACATCGAAGCATCCTTACCTGAACACATGATCCTCACATCTTCTTTATGAGAACAGTCATGGTTACCCCACGATGCTGAGGGACATTCCCAGAGAAACGATTCGCTACTGGAACACTTCAGTTCATCCAACCAAACTAGCCCTGTGACTGGTCCACAAGATGCAGGAACCGCCAGGTCCATTGCCTTTCCACAACCCAGCTGTTTGCAAACCACGTCAGCGTCTGCCAAATCCCAGGCATCATCGCAAACTGAGCCCCAGGTCCCATTGTAATAAATCTCCACTCGGCCAGTTCATCGGCTTCCACCGTCTGACAGCCTTAACTGCACGTGGTCTATTGGACAACAGTACAGGAGGATTATACTTCCAATAGACATTCACCTCATCACTCAATACAATCATTGCACCATCACCAGCTTAAAAAAAGTACTCGTTAAATGTGCCTTTGACAGGTAAATAATACTAAACAACGGAATTGTTTACACTTACTTCTTACATTGAATGCAAAGAACATAAATGGTTCAGATAGCCTTCTACATCTGGCTTTGACAAGTTATGGTCTCCAGTTCCCCTTTTATGTGTTAAACACTATGTGCGTTGTTGTGCAGGCAATCGCTCGCACGAGTGACAGTCAATTTATACTCATGTTATATAACTGTATCTGTTCCTGGTACACGTAAATTACCCTTATTTGTTATCTTGTTCAGACATTTAATGCCCTCTCCTATTTCCTTTACTTTGAATAACAAGTGAATTGCATTTATCTAGCGCCGTTGATGTGATAAAACATCCCAAGGCGCGATACAGCAGTGATATCAAAGACATTTTAGTATGGAGCACCAAAAAATACATTGGGAAAGATAACCAAAATCTTAGTCAAAGAGTTAGTTCTTATGGAGCGTCTGAAAGCAGGAAAGAGGAGTTGCCATGCAGAGAAATTTAAGGAAGTAATTCTACAGCGTGTGACCTCCGCAGCTAAAGGCACGGCCGAAAATGCTGCGCGATTAAAATCAGGAATGCTCACGAAGCCAGAACTGGGAGCTGTCAGACTGGAGGCGATTGCAAAGACAGGCGCTGTGAAGTGAAGAAGGGATTTGAAAATAGGATGAGAATTTTAAAATCGCGCATTGCTGAACAATGTAGGTCAGCGAGTACAGGGCAGATGGCTGTTTGGCACTTGGTCGAGACAGCAGATTTTGCAGAGGTTGTAATGAGGGAATCAAGCCAGGAGTGCATTAGAATAATCGAGTCTAGAGGAACAAAGCAATCGACAAGACGAGATAAGGGTAAAGTCGGGTGATGCAATGGAGGTGAAAATAGACAGTGTTAATCATGTGATAGGGAACTCACGTCGGGGTCAAATATAATTCAAAGATCACAAGCAGTCTGCCTGAGTCACACACAGTTGGCATCGAGAGAAATGGGGTTTGTGGCAAGGGAACAGATGTAAGGGGTACTGATGGTTTCTATCTTTTGAACACTGAGTTGGTGGAATTTTCTGCTGATGCAGGACTGAATGTCAGACTGGAATTCTGACAGTGTACAGGCTGTGGATGGATCAAGAGAGTTGGATGGAAGGGAGAGTTGGATACTGTGTGAGATACATGTGGAAACTAAGGTTGTTTTTGCGGATATCACTGAAAGGCCGCATGCAAATGAGAAATGAGGTGTCGAAGGATAGATCCTTCGGTGACACGATAGGTGACGTGGCAGGAGCGGGTAGAGAAGTCATTGCAGGTAAATTTCTGACTATGACTGTGTAGATAAGACTAGAACCAGCTGAGTGTAGTCGCACCCAGCCGGGTGATAATGGAGAAGGGTTGGAGCAGAATTTTATGATCATTCACATCAAAAGCTGTTTGCAAGTCAAGAATAAGGAGGAGGCATCGTTTAGATTTGTAACAATCACTTAGGATGTCATTTATGACTTTGATAAGAGTTGTTTTGGTCTTGTGGTGTGGCTATAAATCTGATTTGAGGAACTGAAACATGCAGATTCATAAAAGATGAGCATGGATTTGGGAGGCGACAACACATTCAAGGACTTTGGCGAGGTACGAACAGTTAAATTGAGTTTTTTGACAAGGTGACCAAACAGGTGGATGAGGGTAATGCCGTGGATGTGGTCTATATGGATTTCAGTAAGGCGTTTGATAAAGTTCCCCACGGTAGGCTATTGCAGAAAATACAGAAGTATGTTATTGAAGGTGAATTAGTGCTTTGGATCAGAAATTGGCTAGCTGAATGAAGGCAGAGGGTGGTGGTTGATGGCAAATGTTCATCCTGGAGTATAGTTTCTAGTGGTGTACCGCAAGGATCTGTTTTGGGGCCACTGCTGTTTGTCATTTTTATAAATGACCTGGATGAGGGTGTAGAAGGGTGGGTTAGTAAATTTGCGGATGACACGAAGGTCGGTGGAGTTGTGGATAGTGCCGAAGGATGTTGCAAGTTACAGAGGGACATAGATAGTCTGCAGAGCTGGGCTGAGAGATGGCAAATGGAGTTTAATGCGGAAAAGTGTGAGGTGATTCACTTCAGAAGGAGTAACAGGATTGCAGAATACTGGGCTAATGGGAAGATTCTTGGTAGTGTAGATGAGCAGAGATATCTTGGTGTCCAGGTACATAAATCCCTGAAAGTTGCCACCCAGGTTAATAGAGCTGTTAAGAAGGCATATGGTGTGTTAGCTGTTATTAGTGGGGGGATCGAGTTTAGGAGCCACGAGGTCATGCTGCAGCTGTACAGAACTTTGGTGCGGCCGCACCTGGAGTATTGCGTGCAGTTCTGGTCACCGCATTATCGGAAGGATGTGGAAGCTTTGGAAAAGGTGCAGAGGAGATTTACTAGGATGTTACCTGGTATGGAGGGAAGGTCCTACGAGGAAAGGCTGAGGGACTTGAGGTTGTTTTCGTTAGAGAGAAGGAGGAGAAGAGGTGACTTAATAGAGACATATAAGATAATCAGAGGGTTGGACAGGGTGGATAGTGAGAGCCTTTTTCCTCGGATGGTGATGGCAAACAGGAGGGGACATAGTTTTAAGTTGTGGGGTGATAGATATAGGACAGATGTCAGAGGTAGTTTCTTTACACAGAGAGTAGTCGGGGCGTGGAACGCCCTGCCTGCAACAGTAGACTCGCCAACGTTAAGGGCATTTAAGTGGTCATTGGATAGACATATGGATGAAAATGGAACAGTGTAGGTCAGATGGTTTCACAGGTCGGCGCAACATCGAGGGCTGAAGGGCCTGTACTGCGCTGTAATGTTCTATGTTCTATGTTCTAGATCTGGGACAGTAATTTGCATGTACAGGTGGTCAATGGTTCCTTTCTGAAAAGAGGTGTGTGATGACAGATGATTTGAAGGGGAGGGGGCTGAACCTGAAGAGAGAGAGAGAATCGTTAATATTGTTAGCTAACATGGGGACCAGGAAGAGAATGTGTGCGTTCAGTAGTTTAGTAGAAATAAGATGTAGGCAGCAAGATGTGGATTTCATCAACAGCACAGGTTCAGAGAGAGCTTGAAGTGTCAAGTAGAGGAACAAGAAATGCGAATTCAGGGTGATGGTTTGGAGTGGGGTGGGGAACAGTTAGGAAGTTAGGCCTGGTGGGTTGGGGAAGGAAGGAAAATAGTGCAAGGCGACTGAACAGATATTTTTGAACGTTGTAACAAAAGGTCCACGAGCTCCTCTCACTTATTTTTGGATTTGAGGGTGGACGAGGCAGGGGAGTGGTTCAGGGTGAAGATTTATGATGGAGAAGATATGCTGTGCGTTTTCTTTGCCTTCCTGGATGATCTTCGTCTAATGCATGGTTTTAGTGAAGAAGAGTAGGACCCGATGATGCTTTATGCGATTGATCCATTCAGGATTATATTGCCAGACAGATGGCCAGATGTCACCGTGCCTTTCTGTTTTATTTTTAATTCTTGCAGGGGTTGTGGGTGTCACTAGCAAGGCTAGAATTTGTTCAATCTACCCTATTTATTACTTCGGCTTAATAATGGAGAATGTAACCTCCAGATGTACTACTCTTAAACATCAGCTTTGCAATATGCAGTATCTGCGTGTCGAACTATGTTTGAGGATTGTGTTCATTATAACATTATCATAAATCAATTTAATGTTAATTGCATAACAGAATCACTTACATTTGCAAGGATGGGACTCTGTCTTAGACAATGAAGACATTTGAGTAATTTTAGAGATAAAGCACACGTCTGAACAGAAAATATGCAGACCTCTCTGTTCAGACAGGCTGGTGCTATTATGTTCAATGAGCAAACGAAACTTGTGAGGCACATTATCAATTGCTATTGTCTGTAAAAGATCAATGAACTAAACTACTAATTATCAATATATGACTGTTGGACCGGACCAAAGAGGGCAGAAAACAGGATCTCTCTGCAAAATGTTGGACAGGATCAGGAAGTTCCCATGGACAATTGAACTCCAGATGTACAGACCTCCTGGCTGAGCAGGAAACCGGTATTTAAACTGGTGTGGACAAAACTGATTGGACTAATTACGTCAGACACTTTGCAGAATCAAAATCAGCGATGTGACCCATCAGACAGAGAAGTCGAAGACAAGGAGAAGACACATGGCTTCTGTAGGCGGACATAACTGCTGGGTAGAGCTTAGCATTTACCGAACTGAAGAACAAGATGACATACACATACTCTACTCTATCCAGTGACGGAGTGTGTCATAACCATTCGGCACTGTAAACGTCTGACGTGAAATGCTGAAATGTATTGATCACAGATGTTGTAAGTTCTACTCTTTCATATGTAAATAAATGCTCGTTCGAACAACCCCAAAGCACCTGTCCGCACTTGCATTCTGCATAATGCAACATCTCCAGAACATATGCCTGTATTTACATGCTGCACAATGGAACTTTCAAGCGTATAGTCCAAAACAACTGTCTATTTTTATGCACAGCCGAATGACACTTACACCAGAACAACTCCCACCCAGTTATCTCCACTTATATACTGTACAATGGAGCTGATTGCAAGCTCGGTGCCGGATTTGATACCAGAGCTGAGATTCGGGGTGGCACAGTGGCGCAGTGGTTAGCACTGCAGCCTCACAGCTCCAGCGACCCGGGTTCAATTCTGGGTACTGCCTGTGTGGAGTTTGCAAGTTCTCCCTGTGTCTGCGTGGGTTTCCTCCGGGTGCTCCGGTTTCCTCCCACATGCCAAAGACTTGCAGGTTGATAGGTTAATTGGCCATTATAAATTGTCCCTAGTATAGGGAGATGGGAGGGACAGGTGGGAATGTGGTAGGGATATGGAATTAGTGTAGGATTAGTATAAGTGGGTGGTTGATGGTCGGCACAGACTCGGTGGGCCGAAGGGCCTGTTTCAGTGCTGTATCTCTAAACTAAACTAAACTAAATTCCAATTTCATATTCTCTTTATCACAAGGCCGTTATCTTTCACCTCTATCATCATTCACCCTCCTTCCTGCCTCAGCCCATCTGCTGCTGAAATGTTCACCCATGCTTTGTTGCCTGCAAAACCGAATATTTCAATGTTCTCCTGGGTGATCACCCATCCTGCACCCTCCAGGAACATCAGCTCATCCAAAGTTTTGTTGCCTGCCCTACATGAAGCCTCTCTCAGGAGCGCCACTGCATTCACTGGTTTCCCAGCCACCAATGCCTCGAGTTGTTAGTTATGATCTTCATGTTCAGACACCTTCATGCGCTCCCCCTGGCATCAGTATAACCGCCTCCAGCCTGAATCATTTCAAGAGCTCTGCTTTTCTCTGAATCTACCTTCTTGTACATTACGCACTTCCATCCCCGACAACTTTCAGTCTTGCTTTTAACCATCTAAACCCCAGATCAGAATTTCCACCGGAAACATCTCTGTGTTTGGCTCTGTGTCAGTTTTTTGTCTAATTGCACTCCTGTTAAACTTCTTTTGATGAATGCTTACTGAAAGTTCTGTCAAAAAAAGTTCTTGCTGGTTAATTGTGTCCGTGTCCTCTCTCTCTGCACACCACGCCATCCAGCCCCAGCTCCCCCACCACCCACCATCCTCACCCCTTCTCCTATAGTGAAATTACTGGTTTGAGACACCCAGGAACAAGTAACCTATATTATCGCTTTTCTCAGCAGATTAGACATTTCACTTTTATGTTTTTGTAAAAGCAGTGAAGAATTTGTTCACCTGAACACAGAACCCCGACATCCATACTGTCAGTGAGAGATGAATTCAATGTGAACAAACTGCAGTTCTGGAGCTGCAATTCGTTTCCTTCACATTGGACATCATTCACCCAGACTGGTCCTTCACTCTCTCCGTCCTTTGAATAGTTATAAGCGGCTGTCGCTTCACCGCAGCCCAGCTGTGTGCAGACCACGTTGGCATCATTCAGGGTCCAGAGTCTATCCTGAAATCTCCACCAGCTGCCGGTGTGGTAAATCTCCACTCGCCCATCACATTGGCTGCCTCCGTTCGTCAGCCTTAGTGACCAATTTTCATCTACAATATTAAACACATTGAGAATGGAAGCAAAATGTCTCATAATTTACTGCCACCAGAAAAGTTATTAATGTTCATGGTTACTATTTCTGTCATCATTGTCCAGAAGGCTTGTCAGAAGATATTATTCACCATTACCTTTTCTCAGTAAATACATTTTAGTGGCATACCGAGTAGCTTCCGCTGACTACACTGAGCAAAAAGGGTAAAATTAAGTGGGGTTGAGCGCGGCAAATACTGCCTATAGATAAGTGATGAGATCGAAGGGTGGAACAGGGATTTTAAATGGCTCCTGACAGATGACAGTTCCTTTTAACCAATATGGAGAGAAACAGACAAGTGTAAGTTGACACAATGCTTCCGATAACGTCTTAAATCGCCTCACAGGCAATGAAGCACTTTTGATTTGCAGTCACTAATGCAGTAGGTGACAGACCCGCCGGACTGAAGGTTGTCCTCCTCTCCACATGTACTGATATTTCCTGCTCTCGCCCTACACTTGACAATATCATCAACGTTTCTTCCAATTTCTCCTCCTTATCTTCACATGGTCCATCTTCAATTCTTCCATTCCCTTCCTCAACATCTCTGTTTCTGATTCTGGGGATAGGTTATTAACCAATATAAAGGGTAAGCCCAGTGACTCTCACAGTTACCTTGTTTATGATTCCTCACACCCCGTTTCCTCTAATAAATCTATCACATTCTTCCACTTTCTCCACCTGCATTGTATCTGTCTGGTGATGCAACCTTCCATACCAGTGCTTCCAGATATGTCTTCCTTTCCCCTCAACCAAGGACTCTCCTCACGTCCTCATCCACCCACCATAGTTGATTGGGCCCTCAAGCACGTCCATTCCATTTTCCATACTTCTGCTTTCACCCTTTCCCCCTTCCCAGAACCATGAAAGGATTCTGCTTCTTCTCACCTTCCACTCCACCAGCTTCCATATTCAACACATGATCTTCCACCATTTCCACCACCTTCAATGTGATGCCATGACCAAGCACATCTTCCCCTTCCCTCCACTTTTAACATTCTGAAGGGACCATTCGCTCTGTGACATCCTGATGCACTCTGCAATCATTCTCAGCACCCCTTCCCACAGGAGCATTCCATGAAAGCGCGGGAGATGCTGCCACTTCCCAGTTACGTGTACTTTTCTCACACCCAAGCCCCCAAGCACTGCTTCCAAGTGAAACAGCGATTTACTTGTAATGCTTCTTCGTTAGTATCCTGCATTTACTCTATTGACTAATCATGATGCTATCTCCTTTACATTGGCAGACCAAACACAATTAAGTGATTAGTCTGCAAAACACCTTTGTTCAGTCTGCAAGCTTTACCTTCAGCTTCCAGTTGCCTATCATTTTCATTCTTTATTCAACTCCAACTCTGACCTCTCCATCCACTTTCCCCTACACATTCCCAATGAAGGTTAACATAAGTTTGTGGAACAGCACTTCATCATTCCACGAGCTTCCTTACAACGTTTGTGATTCAACACTGAGTTCAGCAAATTCAGATCTTATTCCTTACCCCTTTTCCTACTTCCAATGTACACCTATAAATGTGCTTTTTACTTGGCCCATTCCAAATCTATTTGCTTTGCATTGTCCCTTTTGCCATTTAGTCTCTCCTGTCTTCTACCATATCGCAGCCTATTCCTTTTGTTCTTTCCTTGCTTTCCCCTTTCTTTAACAACTGTTAAATCTCTATGTTCAGATTAAAGATCCGCAAAATGAAAGGTTGATATTGTTTCACTCAACATACATGCTGCCAGATCTTCTGAGTATTTCCAGCACTTACTGTTTTTATTACCTATATTTTAAATTGTGAAATGTGGGAGCACTTTTGCATAGAGCAATGTCCCACATACAGTGATCAGATAACTGAGCAGATAATCTGTTATATGAGGGTGCTGGCTGAGAGATAAATGTAATCCTGGAAACTGGCAGAATTGTAATTTACATCAAGTTTGTGAAATAATCCAAGACATAGCACATTGGTGAAATAACGAGTTACTTCACTCACTATAATTTTATTGCACTTGGTGAAATGGAAATTAACATTTATCTCACGCTATTTAGCTGGAATAAAGTTCACAGTGTTTTCTATTATACAACTGATCTTTGCTGAGAATTCCAGATAATTCATATTTGAATTGCCTACATTGATAACAGTTTCAATGCTCGAGCAACATTTCCATTCTATGGAAGTGGTCCTGGGAGCATCTTGCTGATTCTATAGCCCTTGAATAATGCCCTAGATTTACCCGGAAAGAGGTATTATATGACGATAAGTACTAATAACGAGACATTGTATGCATTCAATGTTTATTGGGGTGAAGCTCTTGGATGCATTTGTAATTTAATTCAGACCAATAAACCCACAAACACATCTTAGGATCTTAGTGTCAAAGGAAGCATGGGATCAGAAAAACTAGTGAATCAGCGACCTGTGGAAATAGTCAATGATGCTTGACAGTAGAACATTTGGTGCATTTAACTTCAATTGACTGAGATGACTCACCCGTACAGATGACACTGGCATCATTTTCATGTGAGCAGCTAAATTGATCCCAGGATGAAACAGGACAATCCCACAATCGCGTCTCGTTTCCCCGACACTTGTAATTTTCCTTCCACATTGGACCGGTTCCTTTCCCAAAGTGAGCTCCTCCTGGGACTGAGCTTCCTGTCCCACACTGAAGATGCTCACAGACCACGTTGGCGTCTTCCATATCAAAGTAAAGGTCACACAGCGTCCACCACTGGTCTCTGTGTAGCACCTCCACCCTTCCAGAGCATCTGTTCATCCCATCAACTAATCGGGGTCCATGTTTCCCTGTATTGGAAACAAATCCAGATCCAAATAATTTATAAATCATCCTCCACATAGAAACAGCAAAACGGAAAATAGGTAAAAAGTTGTATCTTATCTACCACGATCATCTATCCATACTTTACACAAATTATCTATTCAAAACAATTCAAATTACTACAGCAGCTCAAAAGCAAAATACTGCGGATGTTGGAAACTGAAATAAATCAGAAAATGTTGGAAATACTGAGCAGGTCTCGCAGCATCTGTGGAGTGAGCAAGAGAGTTATGTTTCAGGTCTGTGTCCTTTCATCACAATAATTACTGCAGAACCTCGTTAAGAAGTTGGATGAACACTCAAAAATTAAGAGCTCTTCTTGCAAACGTTAATAGATTGTTGGTCTCTATCTCTTGGGTCTTGCAATATAGAAGTCAGAAGGATGTGATGTTTCTGTTGTATTTGTTGCCGCTTTTGGGTACCGCACTTCACAAAACCATTTGCTTTGGAGGTGGTTCAGGACAGAGTCACCAGAATGACAACAATGCTTAAAGCGTTACATTATGAAGACAAGTTGCATAAACTTTGTTTGTCGTAGATTAGATTTAGATACTTTAGAGCTTATCTAGTTGATGTGTTTAAAATGTTTAAGGGGTTTGACAGATGCGCGATAGAATATTTGGAGAACGAATATCAAACAAGGCCATTTAGGAGCTGCATTTCTTTTTGAGGGATGTGGGCATCTCTGGCAGAGGTGGCAGTTATTGCTCAACTCTATTTGCCCTTGAAACCGATGTCAGGACCTTCATTTTGTACTGCAATTGTCTGCATGTGGAATGTTCTTCTGCAATGCTGTTAGGCAGTTACAGTTAAGGCAAAGGGTGTAAACAAAAATTGTACCTTTTGCTGCATGTGTTATAAACAGAGTGGGAAGTTTATAATTTGGTAATTAGTGGCTAAGACTGAAATATGGCCTTAACATTTAGAATTTAACTTGAACTTCAAAAAAAAAAAACTGCAAGGCAGTTCATTGTTAGCAGTTAACAGTGCAATTCAGGTGAGCAGTGAGAAGTCAATCAGCTGTGATTGCCCGAATAGAGGTAAATACTGTAAGCTGGAATCTGTCTAAACTGTGGCAACTTGAATGTGCCCGAAAAGACCGATGTAAGTAAACTTCAGGTACGGTACAGAGCGTAAACACAGTTCACAATGTTGATTGAATTCATTAGGAACAAAGTGGGAAGTTGGAATTTGCTAAGAGTAAGAAGAGGGGGAACATGCTTTTTTTTATTATTTCACAGGGGATGGGGTGTTGTCGAGGCTGGCATTTCCTATCCATCCCTAATTGTCCTGGAAATGATTGTGGTGAGCCGTCTTCTTGTACCAATGCCGTCGATGTACTCTCGCTACACCCACAGAGCTGTTCGGAAGGGAGATCCAGGATTTTGACCGAGGGACAGTGAAGGAATGATGATATAATTCCAAGTCAGGATGGTGTGTGCCTTGGAGTGGAAATTTCAGGCGGTGATGTTCCCATCCATCTGCTGTCCTTGTCCTACTAGATAGTAGAGGGCGTGTGTTTGGATGGAGGTGCTTTGTTTTGTCTATTAAGCTTGAGTAAGTGAATGGAGTCACCGATTTAAAACAGAACCACAGCCAGCAGCAGCAGAGTCTATTGGGAGAGGCAGATAACAGGCAAATAGAGGGGAAACTCCTTCAGTGAAGCAATTGTTAGGTCAGAGTATGAGAGGGCGTGGGTAAGTTGCAAATAAGTATTACGTTAATTGGTGAGTGCTTCGTGTTTTGGCTTTAGCTAACCAGTAAAGTAGCTTTCAAACTAAAAAGCAACTGCACATAATTTTACGTCTAAAATAAAGACAGACTAAGTTCTGGCAAACCAGTTTTTTTTCCGGATATTGGAAATTGTGAGAAACTGAACTGTCCTGAGGGAACATGTCTGTAGCAGATGTCTCTATCTGGAAACTCTCTGGCTCAGGGTCATAGAGCTGGTGTGGGAATTGGAGAAACCCCAATGGGAGCAAGAGGTGCATTGGACAGTTTGCTGCAGATTTCAATCACACCTTGTAGTGAGCTGCAGGATCAGAATGAGTTTGTTGCAGCTTATAGTGCACAGTAATGGAAATCCATATGAGATGGAGATCGAGGATATGCAAAAAGTGAATCTATCCAACAGGAACAATGTACTGGCTATTTCTGAGGATAAGGATAAAGTCTGTCAGAAGGACAGCCAGAATGTTGACCTTGTTACCTTGGAATAGGAAGCAGTTCAACGGGAGGAGGAGTGGAGCATAATGTGATACTTTTAAGTGATTCAATAATTGGGGTATTAAGACTCCCTCACAGTATTTGCCCAACTTGTGCAAAGTGAGGGATATCTCAAAGCAGATTGCAAGAATGGAGGGGAAATATCCATTCCTTGTGGACCATGTATGGACTGATAGCATGGGAAAGAGGAGGCAAGAGGTTCTTTTCAGAGAGTACCAGGAGCTGAAAGAAAAAAGAAGATCTCAAGGATTATTATACAAGCCGCTTGCACATTGACATAGAAAAAAAGATGAGGGAGATGAACACGTGGTTGAAGGTTATGGTGTTGGAAAGAGGTGTTAAATTTTATGGGACGCAGTCACCTGTACTGGGATATTAAAGAACTATTCTGCTGGAATGTGCTTCACCTGAATCGGGTTGGGATCAGGGTCCCAGAATAAAGGATAAATAGGGTTGTTACAGGAACCTTAAACTGGCAAATGGGTGAGGGGAGGTTGGTGGGAGACGGGGTTAATGGGTAGAGCACAGTTGGAAATGTAGTATATCTAGGTAGTACAGGGAAAGGGATAATTGAAAGATGCAACATTTGAGTAAGACCATTTTACGGTTTTACATCACGTGCATTTGCGCTGAAAATAGCAGTTGCTTTCTTGATAATAGAATTGTTAGAAATATTGGCAGACCTCGACGTTTTGGGCAGTGCACTCTGTCCATTGTCTGGAGAAATAATTGGATCTGGTGGAAGCTGTCCGTTTATATGCAGTGCAGAACGGGAATGTGGACAGGATCTTACTACTGATAGGTTGTTACATGTTCTTGTTCTGGCTGTTATTGGTCTGTTAATTATATTCCCTGGCGGGCAGCCATAAAGGCGGGGCTAAAGTGTTGTGAGTCGAAAAGACTTAGCAGTTGGCAGGAAAAAAGACAGAAGCGTAAGGGGAGAGCCAACTGTGAAACAGCCCCGACAAACACATTTTTCTGCAGCACCTGTGCAAGAGCCTGTCACTCTGGAATTGGCCTTTATAGCCAGTCCAGGCGCTGCTCCACACACCGCTGACCACCCCAGGCGCTTATCCGTCGTCTCTCGAGATAAGGAGGCCAAAGAAGAAGATGATAGGTCAGTATATGCCATTGTTCGTGCTGCTGATTGGTCAGCTATTGTGCATCGTGGCAAATCAATCCATACTACTGTTCTGGTGGTGGTATGTTGGCGGCAGAGCAGGTGTTGGTGCGTTTCTTGTGTAGAAAATGCCAGATATTCACTGAGGAACAGGCCACTGTTAGGGGGACAGTATGGTGTTTATTGATCTCCATAGCTTCCCCAATGCAGTGAATGGGACAAGACTGCTATCGTCAAGCAAGCTCAACTCAATGACCACCGCATTGAATGGTCCAATTCAAAACTCCACCTTGTCTATACTAGACCGGCATGCAAGACACAACAAAATCAAAATCATGCAAAAATTCAAAAAAACAACATTGCTCAGATCCTCGTGAATGGCAGCGATACAAAGAAAAACAAAGGATGACAAAACAGATCACAAGAGCTACAAATTTTTGACAATAACTTCAGAAATATATTGTCATTAAGAGCAATGTGGTCTCATTACAATGGCAGTTGTGATATAAATGAAAATAAGGAAATGGCAGGAATTATACATAATTACTGTGCATCAGTATTTACATGGACAGAACTTTTATTAAGGTTCCTTGTTGCCACACGTGGCCACATGCTGCCCTGACGTCGAGGACAGTCACTCTCATCTCACTGCAGGAATTCATCTTTCTCATTCATGTTTGTACAAACGGTGCAATGAGGTCTGAAGCTGAATGGTCCGAGAAAACCCAAACTGAACATCAGTGAGTAATTTATTGGAAAATTCTGCTTGATAGCACTGTAAACAACACCTTCCATCACTTTGTTAATGATTGAGATCAAACTGCTGGGACAGTAATTAGAAAATTGCAATTGTCACACGGCTATTTGAGAAAGGTTAGCGAGGGAAACGAGGACATTATAGATTGGTTAGCCTAACAGCTATTGTCAGGAAATTACTAGAGTATACATTTAAAGATGGAGTGTCTGATCACCTTGAAAAGTTACAGCCAATCAGTGAGAGCCAGCATGGATTTGTAAAAGGTAGATCATGCCTGATGAACCTGATCAATTGTTTTGTGAAGGTAACTAAAGTAGAGGGCAGGGGAAGCTCAATGGATGTTATTCAGATGAACTTCCAGAAAGCACTCAAGAAAATCCCTCATAACTGATTGTTGGCTAAAGTTGAAGGTCATTGGATTCAGTGCAAATTATTAACTGCTTAGGAGGCTGACAACAGGGATAATGTGCAGACAACCTAACTGGCAGGATCTGATAGTGCCGTCCCACAGGAACCTCCACTATTTAGTAATGATTTAGATGGCTGGATAGAAAGCCACATATCATTGACATATTCAATATTGCCATTGAAAAAAATCAGCCATATTGCAATCATGTATATTTTAAGCATAACTTAACAAAAAAAATCAGTAACTGTGTAAAACTATTTCAAGTTTGGCAATTGTGAGGTGTCCAATTTGGACTTTAAAAGGTTACAGAACTTTCTAAATGGTGAAAAGCCGGAAGCAGCACATGGAAAAGAGACTTCAGGCTCATGGGCAAGTACGGGAACGAACATCAAAACAACTAATGGAATGCTGGGATTTATATCTAGAGGATTGGAATGCAAGGGGCGAGAAATGATGCTACAGGGGCAAAACAAAAACCCTGGTCTGGCCACATCTGGTGTAGTGTTCAGCTGTGGGCAATACATTGTTAAAAAGGATATATTGACCAGGGAGAGTATGCAGCATAAGGGATACTGGAGTTCTGAAGAAGGATCACTGACCCGAAACGTTAACTCTGCTTCTCTTTTCACAGATGCTGCCAGGCCTGCTGAGCGGGACCAGCATTTCTTGTTTTTATTATACTGCAATGATTCCTTGGCTTCAAGTGTTTCTGTTTTCTTAATCAATCATGAGATGTGGGTGTCGCTGGCAAGGTGAGCATTCGTTGTTCATGCCTAGTTGCCCTTCACAAGTGAGTGGCTTGTTCGGCTATGTAAGAGGAAAATTAAGAACCAACCACATTGCTGCTTTTCTGGAATCACATCTAGGGCAGACCAGTAAGAATGGCAGATTTCCTCCACGAAGGACATTAATGAGAAAGATTTTCTTTTAATGACAATCGACAATAGTTTCATGGTCACCATTACTGAGACTAGTTTTCAATTCCATATTAATTAACTGAATTTAAATTCCACTAGCTGCGGTGGTGGGAATTGAACCAGTGTCCCCAGCATTAGCCTGGGCCTCTGGATTGATAGTCCAGTGACATTAGCACCACGCCACTGCCTCCTCTCATTATGAAGAAGGATTACCGAAACTGTGGGTGGGTTCCCTGAAATGTGGAAGAGCCTTGTCCTTTAACATTCTTAGCCTATGCCGTTCAGCAGCAGGAAAGTCTTTGGGAATTCTGCAGGTGAGCTACTTGCCACAGAATACCCATCATCTGACATGCTCCCGTCGCCTCAGCATTTTTCTGAATGGTGAGGTTCCCTGTCACTGACAAAACCCAGCAGGATTTGACAGTGGTAGTGAATTCACTGATTATAATAGCTAGGGGAGGTGTTATTCTCTCTCTTGTCAGAGATAGTAATTACCTGACACGGAGGTGGTGAGTGTGTTACTTTCTACTTATATACCCAAGTCTAAATAATGTCCTGATCTTGATGTAAGTGGGCATGAATTGTTTCCTTATTCGAGTAATTATGAATGGAACTAAAGATCATGCAATCAGCAGCAATTTGCCCAACTTCTGACATTTTGATGGTGGGCAGGTAACGGACCAAGCACCAGAAGATAGTTGGGCCTCAGAGAACAAACAGGAAATACATTTTTATATAATTGTAGTGGAAATCTGGAACATTCCCTAACAACTCCCAAAGTAAAGAGCTGTGGATGTTGCATCCAATCTAAATTTTCAAGACTAATATTGACCGATTTTTGTTAGCTCGGTGTATCAAGGAATCTGGTTCAAAGCCAGGTAAAGAGACTTGAGGAACATATCAAGTATGATCTGATTGAATGCTCGAGTAGGCTGGTGCAACTGAAAGCTCTGTACTGATCATGTGGATATGTGTCTGATCCTGTCATATTTAGCGTATAAAATGCACACATTCTATAAATTAACTTTGCAATCTTTCAATTCAGGCCTGATTGCACTGAGCAGTGCTAAAGAACAGCCGTTCGTTTATACCCTGTAAGTGTTAACGTGGGCAGGGAGGGTTGAAAGGCTATTGAAATGTCGGATCATTCGTGGTGCTCACATTAAAGTATCGAAACTGGCCAGTGCATGTTAATTTAGTCAACTCCCGACTGTTGCAGCCAATATGCAATTATAGATATACATTCGGTGCAGTGATAAATAAAC
This sequence comes from Heterodontus francisci, assembly GCF_036365525.1. Classification (NCBI taxonomy): domain Eukaryota; kingdom Metazoa; phylum Chordata; class Chondrichthyes; order Heterodontiformes; family Heterodontidae; genus Heterodontus; species Heterodontus francisci. The sequence goes on from NW_027140794.1 coordinate 5,788,886, forward strand.
TTGCGGAAATTCTGCTTCTTGCAGAATAATGTTCGGATTTAGAAACATCTTGTTGATCAACTATTGTGGGTATCTTGAACCACGTTACACCAGACCTACAGCAGTAATGGTAAACGAAAATGACTCGTTTAAATATGAACCTTTTAGACAGAAAGACGGCAATGTCACCTTCCTCAGTTTTCCAAATATTAAGCAGGAAGTTGTCTGCTTTTCAGTAAGTCTGTACTCACCGGAACAGATCACACTGGCATCGTTCCGATGGCTGCACTCCTGCTGAGTTCCTTCAAAAAGACGGCAGTCCAATAAACTTGTCTCGTTTCCGATGCATTCAAAGATATCACTCCGTATGAGCCCAATGCCCTCTCCAAAATGAGCATATCTTGGTGCAGACATGGCGACTCCACACTGCAGCTGACTACAGACCACATTGGCGTCTTTCAGATCCCAGTCAAGGTCACACACTGTTCCCCAGTATTCACCATACTGGATCTCCAGTCTGCCTGAGCATGGAGAGTCTCCGGATGTTAGTCTAGGAGATCTGTGATCTGAATAAGCGTATTATATCATAATAAGTATAATACATTAATAATCACAATAATACAAATATTTATATTTCAATACACATCCGATTAATCACAGATCTGGCACTATTCGTTCTCAGATCGTTCCATTCTTTTCAAAACTGATGAATCTGTGTTTTCTGTATCACTACTGCTTATACTGTGACAGGACCATAATGTTTAAATTTTTTATTTATTTATTTATAACTTACCCAGTCGCCGTGACTGTAACTGAGGAACACGCACTGTATCAACAGTTGGAACTGGGTAAAAAGTATTGTGTGGCAAGAACTGGTACAAGGAGTCCTGTTGCTCATGTTTAACATAAATGGTTCAGACTCGTAAAAGGGAGGTACAATTATAATATTCATCAATGATATTTACTTGGGACAATAGTTTCATACTAAGGCAGATTGTGATAAAAATACATGACGTTAACGAAATTGCAAATGAATTTCAATGCAGATAAATGTACACTTATGCATTTGGGTAGGAAGACTGAGAACACAGATTCCTTGGACAATGATAATCTAAATTGCATCGAGGAGCAATGGGATTCGGAGGTACAGATATAAAAATCAATAAAATAGCAATAACAGGTTAACAAAGCTATAGAAAATACAAAAAGAGATTGATGTTTATTTATGAGAAATACGTTGAAAGGGGAGTCATACCCAGCACAAGGAAGGATTTGCTGTTGATGGGAGTTGTTTGATTGGGTGCTAACTGGTCAGTGTTTCCCTGCTTTTCTCGACAGTTTGTAACAGGGCAATTTTCCACCATATCAGTTGAATCCTAGTGTTGTATCTGTACCGGATCACCTTGTCTAGAGTTGTAGCTTGTTTTAGAGTACTGTTCTTCAGCACTACAGCTATAATGTTATCGGGCCCTAAACCTTTGCTTTGTGCTGTGCGCTCAGCCGCTTCTTAATGTTGTGTGCCGTAATCTTAGGAATGGACCGAAAAATAGAAAGCATTTGCACAGCGATAGACCATTGGCATGGATTCTCACCTTTTGTCAGTCTGAATGACTACCTTTAACCCACACTGTGTTGACTGTTTTGTAGCCAGTTTGATACAGTCTGTCATGATCACCTTTCAAAGCTCTTCGTGTGCAATTAATTACCTTGAAACCACATTCACAGTTTTAAGTTTAAGAACTGGACAGACAGTTTGTCACCAACAAGATGCAACAATCAGCATACAATCATAGAATGTTTACAACACAGAAGGAGGCCATTCAGCCCGTTGTGTCCATGCTGGTTATCTGCAAGAGCAGCTCAGCTAGTCCTATGCTTCTGCCCTTTCCCCATAGCCAGGAAACGAATTTATCTTCAGGTGCTTGTCCATTTCCGTATTGAAAGCCACAATTGAATCTGTCTCCGACAGACTCGCAGGCAGCACTTTCCAGATCCTGAAAACTCGCTATATAAATAAGTTTTTCCTCATGTCACTGTTGGTTCTTTTGCCATCCACCGTATAGCAGTGTCCTCTGGTTATTGACCTTTCTGCCAAGAGGAGCACTTCCTCTCTATCTACTCTGTCTAGACCTCATGATTTTCAACACCTCCATCAATTTTCCTCGCAGCCTTCCCTGTTCTAAGGAAAGCAACGACAGTTTCTCGAATCTATCAATGTAAATGAAGTCTTTCATCCTTTGAATCTTCCTTGTAAATGCTTGCTACACCCATTCTAAAGCATTCACATTCTTCTAAAATGCCGTGTCCAGAATTGTCCAGAATACAATACGGCAGTTGAGTTGAAGCCAGTGTTTCACAAACGTTCGTAATAACTTCCTTACTTTTTTACACTATACCACTATTTAAAAAGGCCAACATCCCATTGACTTATTAACCACTTTCTCAACCTGCCCTGCCACCTTCAACGATTTGATCACAAATACTCCCAGGTCACTCTTGGCTGCAGCCACTTTATAATTGTACCCTTGAAAAGGGACTGGCAGCTAGCATTAAGAGAAATCACACAGTTTTCTATAGACAGAGAAATAGTAAAAGGGTAGTAAAAGGAGGAGTGGGGCCGATGAGGAATCAGAAAGGTGATTTACATATGAAGGTAGCGGACATAGTTGAGGTATTAACTGAATTCTTTGCACCTGTCTCTGCCAAGGGAGAAGATGCACTCCAGGCAATGGTTAAAGAGGAGGTAATTCAGATACTAGAGGGGTTTAAAATTAATAAAGAGGATGTATTAGATATACCCTGTTATATGAGAACATACATATGAATATACGAATTAGGAGCAGTAGTCGGTCACTCAACCCCTCGAGCCTGCTCCACCATTCAATACGTTCATGGCTGAACTGATTACTCCACATTTCCTCCTACCCACGATTACCTGCCACCCCCTTGGTTATCAAGAATCTACCTACCTCTGCCTTAAAAAAATTCAAAGAATCTGCTTCCACTGCCTTTTGAGGAAGAGAATTCCAAAGACTCACGACCCTCTGAAAGAAATAAATTCTTCTCATCGCTGTCTTAAATGGGCGATGCCTTATTTTTAAACAGTGACCCCTCGTTTGAGATTCTCTCACAAGGGGAAACATCTTTTCCACATCCATCCTGTCAAGACCTCTCAGGATTTTATATGCTTCAATCAAGTCGCCACTTCCTCTTCTAAATTCCAGAGGATGCAAGCCTAGCCTGTCAAATCTTTCCTCGCATAACAGGTCACCCATTCCAGATATTAGTCTAGTAAACCTTCTCTGTACTGCCTCCAACGCATTTACATCATTCTTTAAATAAGGAGACCAGTACTGTACACAATACTCCAGATGTGGTCTCACCAACACCCTGTATAGCTGTAGCATAACCTCCTTACTTTTGTATTCAATTCCACTTGCGATAAACGATAACAATCTACTGGTTTTCTTTAGTACGTGCTGTACCTGCATACTAATGTTTTGCAATTCATGCACTCGGACACCCAGATCCCTCTGCATCTCAGAGCTCTGCAATCTCTCACCATTTAGATAATATACTTCCCTTCTATTCTTGCTGCCAAAATGGACAATTTCACACTTTCCCACATTAAACTCCATTTACCAGGCCTTTGCCCACTCACTTAATCTATCTATATTCCTTTGCAGACTCCTAATCTCCCCTTCACAAGTTACATTCTTACCTATCTTTGTGCCATTAACAAATTTAGCAAGCATACCTTCGGTCTCTGCATCCACATCATTTGTATAACTTGCAAAATGTTGAGGCCCCAGCACAGATCCCTATGGCAAACCACACGTTACATCTTGTCAACAAAAAAAAGACCCGTTTCTGCCTACTCTCTGTTTCCTGTTAGCTAACCAATCTTCCATCCACGTCAATATGTTACCCCCCACACCATGAGCTTTTATTTTCGGCAATAGCCTTTGATGTGGCACCTTATCAAATGCCTTCTGGAAATCTAAGTACAATACATCTACCAGTTCCCCTTTATCCACAGCACATGTAACTCTTTCAAATAATTCCAATCAATTGTATAAACATGATTTCCCTTTCACAAAGCCATGTTGACTCTGCCTGATTACCTTGAATGTTTCTAAATGCCCTGCTATAAGTTCTTTAATAATAGCTTGTAACATTTTCCCTAAGACAGGTGTTAAACTAATTGACATGCAGTTTCCTGATTCCTGTTTCCCTCCCTTTCTGACTAAAGGAGTTGCATTCGCTATTTTCCAATCTAAATGAACCTTCCCCGAATCTAGGGACTGTTGGAAAATTAAAATTAACGCATCAACTACCTCACTAGCCACTTCATTTAGCACCCGAGGATAAAGTCCATCAGGTCCCGGGGACTTGCCAGCCTGCAGCTCCAACAATTTACTCAGTACCTTCGCCCTGGTGCTTGCAATTGTATTGAATTCCTCCCTCCCTTCCTTTTCCTGACTTACAGCTAAAACTGGGATGTTACTTTTATCCTCAATAGTGAAGACCGATGCCAAATATCTGTTCAATTCATCTGTTATCTCCTTATTTTGCATTATTAATTCCCCAGACTCACATTTTAGAATTTCAACGCTCACTTTGTTGCCTCCTTTCTTTTTTAAATATATATAAACTCTTGCTATCTTCCTTTAAATATCTACATACCATTCTCTCGTACTCTAATGTTACCTGCCTTATCAATCTTTTAGTCATTCTTTGCTTCTTTTTAAAAATATCCTGTCCAATCTTTTGACCTGCCTCCCATCTTTGCGAAATCATAGGCTTCTTCTTTAAGTTTCATACTACTTTTGGCTGTTTTACTTAACCACGGATGGCGGGTCCCACCCTTGGAATGTTTCTTTCTCGTTAAAATGTGTGTATTCTGACATATTGCCTCAAATGGCTGCCACTGCATCTCTATTGACCTATCCCTTAACCTAATTTGCCAGTTCACTTTAGCGAGCTCTGCATTCATACCCTCATAATTGCCCTTATTTAAGATTAAAATATTAGTTTTGGACCCACTCTTCTCTCCTTCAAATTGAATGTAAAATTCAATTATATCATGATCCCTGCTACCTAGGGGCGCCTTAACTGTGAGGTCATTAATTATTCCTATCTCGTTGCACAATACCAGGTCGAGGATAGCCTACTCTCTGGTTGGCTCCATAACGTATTGTTCCAAGAATTTATCCCGAAAATATTTTATGCAGTCCTCATCTAGGCTACCTCTGCCCAACTGTTTTTTACAGTCTATATGTAGGTGAAAATACCCCTAGAATTATCACTGTACCTTTCTGACAAGCTGCCATTATTTATTCATTTATACCCCGTCCCACAGCCTGGTTAATGTTAGGTGGCCTGCACACCACTTCTGACAAGTGACGTCTTGCCTTTATGATTTTTCATCTCTACCCGAACACTTTCTACATCCTGGTCTTCTGAACTTAGGTCATCCCTCACTATTGCGCTAATATCATCATTAATTAACAGAGCTACCCCTCCACATAATCGTGGCTTCCTGCCCTTCCTAAATGTGACGTATCCTTCAATATTCTGGTCCCATTCTATATATATAAATGATCCAGACCTTGGTGCACAGGCACAATTTCAAAGTTTGCAGATGATACAAAACTTGGAAGTATTATGAACTGTGAAGAGGATAGTGCAGATCTCCAAAAGGACATTGACAAGTTGGTAGAATGTTGGATGAAGTTCAATGCAGAGAAATATGAAGTGATTCATTTTGGTAGGAAGAACATGGAGATAAAATATAAAATGAAGGGCTCAATTCTAAAAAGGTTACAGGAGCAGAGGGACCTTTGTTTAATAGTGTATAAGTCATTGACGGTGGCAGGCCAGTTTGAGAGAACGTTTAATAAAACATACATTGTCCTGGACTGTATTAATAGGTGCATGGAGGACAAGAGCAAGCAAGTTATATTGCAATTGTATAAGGCACTAGTCCGGCCTCAGCTGGAGTATTGGATCCAATTCTGGCGCCGCACTTGAGGAAAGATATGAGGGCATAGGACAGAGTACAGAGACTTTTCATGAGAATGTTTCCAGGGATAAAGAATTTCAGTTAGGAAGATAGATTGGAGAAATTAGGACTGTTTTCCTTGGAGAAGAGAAGGCAGAGAGTTGATTTGATAGAGGTTTTCAAAACAATGAGGGTTCTGGGCAGATTCGATAGAGAAAAACTGTTTCCACTGGTGAAAGCATCGAGAAGGAAAGGGTACAGATTTAAAGAATTTGGTAAAATAAGTTAAAGTGACTTGAGGAAAATATTTTTCATGCAGCGAGTTATCCAGATCTGGAATGTTTGCCTGAGAACGTGGTGGAGGCAGGTTCAATTGAAGCATTCAAAAGGGAATTAACAGTTATATGAAATGGAAGATTGTGCAGAGTTATGGAGGGAAGGCAGGGGAATAGAACTGAGTGAATTTCTCTTTCAGAGAGCTCATGCAGACATGATGGGCCGACTAGCCCCCTTCAGCACTGTAACAGTTCAGTGACTCTGTGATATTGCCTCTCCTCCTTGTTCCAACCAGAATGTATCAGTTCACACTTCTCTGCATGAAATGTCATCTGCCACGTGTCCGCCCATTTGACCAGCCTCTCTTTGCCCTCTTGAAGTCTATCACTATCCTCCTTACAGAAACCGGCCAGGATTTCAGGAAAACTTGCCAATTTTCTTCCAATAGTTGAACGATGTTGAGTTTAATCGTTCAACTACTTCCTGAACTATCTTAGCTCCTTTTTTTAATATTCTGTGCATTTCACTTCCTCAATATTTCCCAAAATGTAAATGGCAATGCGTAGGCAGCGGTGGGATCTTAACGCGCAGTTTCCTCTTGTGATACCCACAATAACTGCAGACCCATTACTTCGGCGCCCCGAGGCTGAAAAACCTGCCTCCCTCCCTCCCCTGCTCCCCAGTCTCAGCTTCACAATATGTGTAATATATCAGATCCGAAGCCAAGCTCTCACTGCAGGTGGACAGCCGGGCTGACAGTGCATGCCCGGTAGCGGCTGCTGGGTTGATGAATGGAGGGTTTGAGATTGCGAAATTTCGTGCGATTCAGATCATTCACTGCGGAATTAGGGAAAATCTCAATGGAAACTGCTCTGGCTCTATTGTAAATGTGCTGAGTATCAGGTATTTGCTGCTCCTGGTGGAGAATGTTTATTAAATATAGTACTAATGATATAATTTTAAACAGTGATCCTAATATTAACATTAAATCTAACCAGAAATTATTGGAATTATTATCATCTGACTTTCTGGGTACCGACCGTCCCGGATTGTTTTACTTTCGCTTCTTCCCAGATTCTATCAGCCGCGGCGGGAGATGAGAGACTGAGAGAGCTTTTTACCTGAGCAGATCACCCCTGCCTCATGGGACTGTAGCCCGGAATAGAGACCCCGTTGCTCTGACTTACAGTCCCGGAGAGCGGCCTCGGTCCCGCTGCACTTTACGGCCAACGTCATAATGGTTCTGGACCCTTTCCCAAAGTGTGCTCCACCCGGTGCAGAAACTGCGGACCCGCAGCCCAGCTCCCGACACACAACAGCGGCGTCTGGCAGGTCCCAGAGATAGGAAGCCACAGCCCCCCACTATCACCTGTAGTGAACCTCCACTCTCCCAGCGCACCGACTGCCCCCATTCACGAGTCTCAGCTTCACCGTCTCTGTAAAATATCAGAAATATCATCAAGTGGTGATAGTGTGTTAAACCCACATGGTCCTAGCGCACGGACCATACACCTTCACCAGTCTCAGCTTCATCGTCTCTGTAAAATATCAGAAGTACCATCAAGCGGTTATAGTGTGTTAAACCCACAACTTCCCAGCGCACGGACCCTCCCCATTCACCAGGCATGAATCGATAGGAACATCGGAGTAAATATTACACATGAAAAAAAAGGAAAGGTAAATAGTAATAAACGGTGCAAACGAGCAGGGAACCGGGAGGCAGCCGGATATTCCCACCAACACAGCAGCTGCAAAGGGAATGGGGTGGCGACAGGCTCAGAATATATTTAACCTGCAGAAGTAGGGACATGGGCGTGGCTGTAATGATCACATGTTTACGTGCTCAGTACTGATTGGACGAACACAGTGAGATTCCAGATCCAGGAAAGAGGAAATTGCACTCTCACCCACCACAGCCAATAAAGACAGGGCTGGATGTTGATGTGATTTGGATGTCAGTGCAGATTGGTGATGTTGGCCTTTGGATCGGCAGCACTGCCAGTGGAGCTGATCATTCACACTCTGCTCTTCAGAGACCCTTAGTTATTGTCCCGCCACATGAAGACAGCAGCTATCTCTCCGCTAGGTAACAGTGTCAATGGAGCTGATTCTTCACTCTCTGCTGTTCAAAGACCCTCAGTTATTATCCCTCTGCATGAAGGCAGCAGCCATCTCTCAGCCAGGTAGCAATGTGAGTGGAGCTGATCTTTCACACTCTGCTCTTCAGGGACCCTCAGTTATTGTCCCTCCAACATGAAGACTGCAGCCTTCTCTCAGCTAGGTAACAGTGTGAGTGGAGCTGATCCTTCACACTCTGCTCTTCAGAGAGCCACAGTTATTGTCCCTCCACATGAAGACAACAGTCATCTCGCAGCTCGGTAACAGTGTGAATGGAGCTGATTCTTCACTCTCTGCTGTTCAGAGACCCTCAGTTACCGTCCTCCGCTTGAAGACAGCAGCCATATCTCAGCTAGAATGAAAGACCTTTACTAACACTACGAGGGACACATTCCCTTTCTGACTGGTAACCGCGCAGCGGGTTAATCCGTGATCAAAATGGTGCTGAGATTGTTGCCCAAGCTTAATACTTAATGGGATGGATTAGAGCAGACAGACATTAGACAGTGTGAGGATAAAGGTCGATTACCTGACGGGTCAGCCTGACTGTTCCCGGGTCTGCCTGAAATGAGAAGTTAACAATTAAAGTTTACTGGGGCAAAAAATGAACGAAACTGTCTGAAAGAAAAGACACAAATATAACTAACAGCAGGGTCATTATTCCCGTCGCTTTGCAGAAGAAATTATACCAGGATATGTGATTTCATTCCTTAAAACCGAAAATACAGTTTTTACAACAAATTAATATTGGTAATGGGCCAAAATGTATCCAGAATTGTTTTCACATATACACACACTGACACCCGGATACACTCTCTCCTTTTGGTAACGATGGGTGGGTTCCATGTATTACCAGTGTGAAGGCGCTCTGAGAAGGCGGTGGTGATGGTCCTCTCCCTTATAGAATCTTACAATGAAACAGCACAGAGGGACGCCATTCAGCCCATGGTGCCTATGCTGTCTCTTTGTAAGAGCTGTTAAATTAGTCCCACTCCCTTTCCCAATCGCCCTGTAAAGTTGTGCTGATGGTGCTCTGACCATTGATGACGCGTGTGTAGGTGCCCTGAGAAGCGGTGGTGATGGACCCGTTTTTAAACCTGCTGATGATGGCACTCTCAGTGAATTCAGCATTCAGATCTAAAGTAAGAGAAGGAATGGGAAATGTTAAATTCAATTTAAGATTTTCCGGTCCTGTGGTAGATTTCGATGCCTTTTAAGTAACTGCAAATCCTTCCACCTGCAGCTATCAAAGTTTCTATAAAGGTGTAATTGGGCCTTTCTGCTGTTCAGTAATATATATGCCTTTTTCAAACAAAACAAAACAAGATGAATGGTCTCCTAACTCCGTGCTGACTGTTTATTACTAAGATCCTGCTGTTATGATTCTCTTGTAACCTGCCCTCGCCGACGTGCCCATTAATGATGTTCGATCAATGGTCCTCCCGTTTACTGGTTAAGCATTTCTGATTTTTAAAAATGCATTCAGTCGGTTGACCTGCACCCAATCTCCCTGATGGCAATGTGTCTTACTGATCTCCAGGTGTTTTTCTATTCTCAACATTTTAAACGATAGACGGTGTGTTCAGCTGACTCCCAATCTCTCTGATCACAATGTGTCTCACAGATCTCCAGGTGTTTTCCAATCACAACATTATATACTATAGATGATATTTTTTCCTGCTCCCACTCCCCTGATCACAATGTGTCTCACAGATCTCCAGGTGTTTTTCTATTCTCAACATTATATACTATAGACGTTGTGTTGACCTGCTCCCCAACTCCCTGGTGATAATCTCGCTCCCATGTTTTGTTATCTTTCTGTGCACTCGGCTGATATATTATAGACAACGGGACACCGATTCCTGTCCTCAGCTTTGCCTTCCGAGTAATCTTGAATGAGTTACAGTTCCCCAACTATAATCTCACTGGTTCCTTGATGCTCCTAGTTATGCAATGTAAATAGTGTGTGACTTCCCCCCAGTCTTGGAGCCTTAACATCCCTACCAAATTTCCCTGATAATCGTCAGTTCCTGCAAATTCCCCTTTTCCAGTGACCCAATGAGAGACGAGGGGTATAATCTTTCAGTATTTACTGAAAAACGGTTTCACCTCAGTGCTTCTGTAGAGTCCATGAATCTTCTTCAAACCACTCAGTCATGTCCCCTAGCTCTTCATGCATTTATCTTTTCAGACTGTCACCACCCATGTTTTGACTGTTTTTTTTCCCTGATAAACCACTGGTTCAAGGAGAAAGCCCACGAGTACCTTCTTAGGGAATATAGGGATGGACAATATTAGATTAGAGATACAGCACTGAAACAGGCCCTTCGGCCCACCGAGTCTGTGCCGAACATCAGCCACCCATTATACTAATCCTACACTAATCCCATATTCCTACCAAACATCCCCACCTGTTCCCATATTTCCCTACCACCTACCTATCCTAGGGGTAATTTATAATGGCCAATTCACCTATCAACCTGCAAGTCTTTGGCATGTGGGAGGAAACCGGAGCACCCAGAGAAAACCCGCTCAGACACAGGGAGAACTTGCAAACTCCACACAGGCAGTACCAGGAATCGAACCCGTGTCCCTGGAGCTGTGACGCTGCGGTGCTAATCACTGCGCCACTGTTCCGCCCTACAATACATGGGTGAAGAACAATATCGCCAACATGACGACAGATTTTCAAGAAAACATCCCGCCATCCTCTCTGCCTAAGTAGTGTTGTTCATTAAATTCCGCCTGGCCGGCTAACTCATATCCCGAAAAGGAATCTAAATAATTTACAACAGAGACTCCCAAGTTTGACTATTCGACAAGTTTATCTGTTACTGTCTCAGATAAATGTTCAGTCGTTCCCCTTTCTCAATCATTACTATTTTTCCATTTATCGACACTACTCCTCATATCTGCTGATTCCTCCATTCACTCTCATATCCTTCCTCACAATGTCTAACAGCTCTCATTGTTGTTCTTGAAAACGTTTGAATGCATTTCTTTGTGAACCGTTATCCAAATCACCTCTATATACAGAAAATATACCCACGATTGTCACACACTTCTGGTGGGCCTCCTCCCCTAGGTAAACGTCAGCTGATATAAAACTCTGCTGCTGCTGTAATCCTTGTGTGGACAGTCCCACTCACCCATTTCCCCTGCTCTCACTGACCTGCACCTCAGATTTCAGTGGTAGCACCGTTACTTTCCTGATGATTAGACAAATGGTTTGGTGCCAAACTGTTAAGTTATTTTAACATTTTATACTTTTGTTAACTTGCGAATGCACCATGTTACCATAAAGAGTAATAGAGAAATATTAATTATAAGTGACAATAAATTCAAAGCAGGTGAACTGAAACAGGATAAATGTGGGATTTTCAAAGCCCAGAATTTAAACCCTTGAATGAGTTACAAACCAGGGACAGGGGTGGTTTAGAGGTTACAAAATACAGTCAATACAGAGAGTTTATAAGTACATGCTTCTCACGGCAGTTATTATTAGGTGCATCGAGAATCTAAATAATTATATTATATCATACTATTTTAGGTCCAATTTGAACTACTTTTGCAATTAAGTGACCTCTTGTGCATTTCAGAATCAAAGTAATTGATAAAGTTACAGTTATTGTAGGGTACAACCACAAGCAAAGCACCGGACAGAAGGACCTCACAGCAAACAATCCGGATGCTGTGTGTCAAAAGCGTTGTCAGTAACTTTTAACAATCTATCTCCATAACACATGAGCTAGTGCCTGAAGAAACGTTACCACGGTTATAAATAACGACACATGCATCGATCATTTACAGTACCAAGACAAGTTGTTCTGGGCACTGTCTGTTGAATTTAAATATGCAAACGAATTCAGGATTTGTTCCAAATGGTGAGCAGAGTATAGCACATATGGGAGAACATTAAAGCATTTAACAGGAGTAGGATTAGGCCATACTGCCTACCAAGGCCACTCCGCCTTTCAATAAGATCATGGCTGATATATTGCCCCATCTCCACTTTCCCACCTTTCCCCAGTGATTGGGAAACAACCCCGGATCTTTCATTAAACACTGCATCACACGATACAAAAAGTATGGGACATGTGGAAAGAGATTTAGAAACACGTCTGGATATTAAATACTACATCAAATTTATGAAAAATCTAGAAATAGACTGAGAAACACTAATTATTACACAACACCGTGCACTTAAATGTATGAAGTAGAAAGCATGATTCAATACAAAAAGGCGTAGTTTTGAAGATTGTCGGTGACCAAATAAAACTCTTCATGCACCGAATCCCTTGGAATCAGGAGCATCATTTCTGGAGGGTGGAATTGATAACTCTATTAATAATCAGTACAAACGTAGCAATATTAGTTCCACCTCCACTTAATATATTATACAATATTTGTTGTCCTTTCTGAACATTCCAAATGCTGCACAAACGATTTAATCTAATTCTCTCTATTACACGACACTTCACTGAGAAATTGCAGGGACAGAAATCTCAATGTGGGATGAGTCGGCTCAATGTAGTTCCCAGCATTCTGCAGTTCTGACTCCCATACACTCCATTGTAACACTGAGCACTTTCTAATTCCATGTGTCTCCGTTTTAAACGCATGATTAGAATTCTAACTCCAGTCTGCTGCGTCTGTACGAGAGCCACAGGAAACAACATAAAACCAACTCTTATGGTGTTTATGTTCAATTTTGGTAATTAAACTAAATTTAACTCAAATCTCTCTTGGAAAAGAAATTAAATGTTAATCAGAGCACGAAATACGAGACCCGTTTATGCTGTGAGTGACCAAAATGGATAACAGTTCCCTATTTGAATTTGATGAACTAAAAATCAAACAGGACAAAATGTATTTCATGATAAATTTAGAAATAAAGGAAACTGTTTCAATATTCAAGTCATACAATCTCAATAAACACAAATTAAAATAAATATGCACCTTTGCTATAAATTGATTTTGATCAGTGGCCGACTGCTAACAAAAAGATTCAGGGAGTCATCTACATTTCATACTTTCTCTCCGCTCTATGGTTTGCAGAAAATAATCTTAAATTACCTTCAAAATCAGGATTTTACAATTCAATCCCTTTTACAAATACAGAAGAAAATTCGTCATGGAATTATTTAATAACACATAGGGAGCGTTTCCCTGTAGTGAACCAGCATTCGTTGTCGATAGACATTAACAAATGTAACCAAATCCGCACTGGAAGCAGTGAGACACTGAATCGAATCATCGACCGAAAAACACCCCAAAATATCGAGCAGATGGAAGGAGACTATTCATGATATCTCATTAAACACTTCACGATGCGTTACATAAAGGGAGCATGTGGAAGGAGACGTTGTCACATTATTTATTACTTGACGCTGGACATATGAATATGTGAAATAAGTTGCGAATTTGCAATACAAAGTTCTAAAGTTTCAAGGTCATCGTTAAGAAAACAATAATAAATGGAAGATCCTCCGGAGATTTTGCAATATTCAGTAACATTATCTTTTGGAGAGGCCCTTCACAATTACACTAATAACGAATGTTAATTGAAATAATATTGGTTCTTCCACTATTTAACATATTATACAATATTTACGGATCATGTGCAATACTCTTAACTTGGAACAAACTATTTAAATTATTTCAGTTCCACTCAGTATATCACACAGGGTCAGACAGCACTTCTCCTGTGAAATACCTGGGACACAAATGCCTGTTTGGGTTCAGTCAACAGTAGATTTAGCTTTGACTGCAGTTCTATAATCCCTGCATTACCATCGACCCCAGACCCCAAACCCCGAGACCTTCCATTCTCACTGTGATCACGCTGTACAGGTAGATTGCTGTGTTTAAATAATCTGCTTAGAATTTCAACTCCAGTCAGTCGTGTCGGTACAACAGCCGCAGAGGACCACATAAAATAAATTGCCACGTTATTTGTTTTCAATTTTGGATTTAAATGAACGTTTAGCACATGTCCCACCAGGGAATTGAGAAGACGTATTAATCAGATGTAAGATATTATTAAAACAATGATTTCTGTCGAGAAAGAATGGATAATTGTTCTTTATTTAATATTGATAGCATGTAAAATCAAGACAACAGCCCAAGATCCGTATTCAATGTGAATTCCACAAATGATATAAACTATTTCAATATTCGCTTCATATGATAGCAATGAAACATTGTTTTATTTGTCATAAAGCATGCTTGCTTTTTAAAAATCATTCGGAGCAACTAGCGATTGGAGAAAAGGATACAGGGAGTCATGTGCACTTCATTTTTTATCTTTTCAGTGACTTGAATATTTTTTTTTTAAATAATCCACAAACCAGGGTTTTACTCTCCAATTAGTTAATATTCACGGAAATATAATTCGCTAAATACATAAAGTATCGGATAGCACTGGGACTAAGTTCTCCTGTCAGTAAACCAATAAAGTTTCAATAGACAGAGATTAATGAATGTAACCAAACACACACGGTAAATAGTGAGAAATAGAATTGAATCATCAATGGAATAAAACAACAAATATGCAACATGCATGAGCCGTTGGAGCAATAATAAAGAACATTATCACGAACTCATTACACACTACATGACACTTTGTAAAAATATGTGATTGGGAAAACTGAACTATCTTTAGGTACTGTACATACAAATGGAGGATATAGAATAATGAATTTAATATAAAAGATACTAATTTTGAAGATCATCACTAACTGATCAGTAATACAGAGCAAATTCCCCAACGATTCAGGAACTTTCAGTAACACCATTTTTTGCAGAGTGCACTTGATAATTATACTAACAATGAAAACAAATTGACAAATTTTGGTTCCATCTACATTTGAGAGGAATTATAGGTTGAATATTACACTTCAAAACTGAACAAACTATTTTAAAATATTTAGTCTCATGAACTGTATCACTAGAAGAGCAGACAACATTTGTATTGAAAAATATCTGTGACAGAAATGGTGTGGCGGTTCATGTCAGCCGTAGAAGCAGTTTTGACTGGTGCTCGACACTCAGTGAGATAACTTACACACAGTCTCAGATACAGTCTATTCAAACAAAGACGGCGCTCGACTTCTAACAGTCTCGCATTAAATAATCAGAATAGAATTTCAATTCCAGCTGGCTGTGTCAGTGTAAAAAACGCAGGGCGGGACGGCAGGGGGAGTGGGGGGTGTTGGGGGGGGGGGGTAATAAAACAAACTGCCTTGGTCTTTGTCCCCGACACAAATTCAACTGGGAATTTAAAATACCGGTTAATGAGATGTAGAATATTCCAAACTCGTTTACTGTCACCAATACAATATTACTGTCAGCAATAACTCAATTGTTAGCACTCTCGCCTCAGAGGCAGGAGATGGTGGGTGCAAGTCTAATTCCAGAGACTTGAGCACAAAATGTGGGCTGCCACTCCAGTGCAGTACTGAGGGTGTGCTGCACTGTCCAAGATGCTTTCCATCGGAGGAGAAGTTAAACTGAGGCCCCGTCAGCTCTTTCAGATGCAGTATTTGTAGAAAGGGCTGGGAAATTATCCCTAGTGCTCTGAGGAATGTTGATCCCTAAATCAACATCACACACACAAAAAAAGTATTCTGGCCATTATCACATTGATGATAGTCGCAGCTTGCTCTGTGCAACTTGCCTGCCACGTTTCCTACATTACAGTATGGACAACACTACAAAACAGTACTTAATTGACAGTAAAGCTCTTTGGGACGTCCTGACGTCGTGAAATGCGCTCCATAAACGCAAGTCATTTTTATATATATGGAGGTTTATTCCTATTTGCTGTTGATAGAACTTAAAATGGAAACAATCAATCCCAAATGTGTTTCAAATGAAACTTCTACAAATTGTATAAACCTTTCAGTATCCATTTCATATCATCCCAATGAATGACAACTGTAAATAAAATAGATGCGTTTTCTGTAAACTGATCCCAGATACTGACAGTTTCTATTGTAACAGCGAAGTGGCTCTTTTTATAACAGACCCTGCTGAAAAAGAACCATTAGATTTTCAACTCCAGTCTGCTCTGTCTGTACGAGCGGCAGGTAGAAGGCAATAAACAAGTTCCGATATTTCATTACACTCTAAACAAGAATTTAAATATGTGCAAAGCATTATTTACTTTCTACATTTCCTGAATGGGTTCTGTATTAAAGATGATAATTAGATTAATAATACATATCTTGTAATAATAATCAGTTTATCACTAAATAACATAATGCATTCAATAATCCGTAACTCACAGTTCAAAAGCTGCAGTAGAGACAGGGTCAGGAAGGACCGCAGCATCGTTCTGGTGCCAGGGACAGCGATGCGAACAGAACATTAACCGAACGCTATTCTCAAAGACGAAGAGCTCCTTCCAGCAACTTCTGAAACTCTGACTGTTGTGGAAATTAATTCTTTGACAGAAGTTTCTACAGAAACCAATGTTTCCTTCTAAATAACCAATAGATTTTGACTTGTGTGAACCGTGAATTACAGTCTGGTAAAATACACCAATGAGATGAAATGTGACCATTAATGGACAAAATGAACCCAGGTTCCAACTAACAGCCTATCCTGCGAGGGCAATGACATGTGACAGTGTGAAAAGTAAATGAATCACTGATCTGGCGCCCAGATCATCGAATCATAGATGCACAGGAAAGGCCATTCGGCTACTTTGGTCAGAGTCGTTTAGAAAGAGCTGTCTAATTTATTGTCACATATGTAGCATTTTCTTGTAACCTGCAAATTATTCCACTGCAAGCACTTGTTGAATTGTCTTTAAAAATTCCTCAGGAATCTGATTTCATCACTCTTTCAGGTCGTGCTTTCCAGATCTTAACAAGCCTCTGTGCAAAATACTGTCTCTTCATTCCCCCTCTAGTTATTCTGCCGGTTCGACAGAAGGCCTCGGCCCCCAGGCGCAGCGCTGGAAGCCCAGAGAAGAGGTAGGTGAGGCGGGGTCACCAGTTACAGTCCGTAAGGCCCCGGTGAGAGAGTAAGGAGGTGTTCTGGTGGTGCAGGAGGAGGGAGGTCCCGGGGAATGAACTGGTTCCTGGTGGAGGTGCTCTGTGGGCCACAAAATACCCACGAACGAGGCAGCGCCCCATCCCACCCGCAAGGCCGCAGGGTGAGTGCTTCGTTTTACAAGGTGTCCTCTCCATGTGGTGTAGGACCTCGCTGCTGGTAAGATCCCAGCGGCGGTGGAATGATCCCATAATAATCCCATAATAGGCCACATAAGATCCTCAATGTGCCACTGCACGAGAAGGCTGTTGACGGTCTATCCTGCCCCCAGGATCACTGGACGAGGGGGATGCGTTGGGATCTGCATCCTGCCATATCCCCTGCCAGCCGCCGCTTTTCTCCTTGTCCCCTCCCCACCCCTCCTGGCTTCCAATCATGCCTCTGGGGGCCAGTAAAATCCTTGCCATGATCTCTGATGACATACGTATTCATGAGAGGAAATAATTTCCACATGCTTACTCCATCATAACCCCTCATTATTTTGAGTTCTGTTAGATCTGAAATGGCGGGAATGACTTATGAGGAGAGATTGAGTCGGTTAGGACTATATTTTCTGGAGTTCGGAAGAGTGAGGCGGGGTGGGTGGGGGGTCTCATAGAAGCCTACTAAATTCAAACAGGACATGACAGGGTAGATGCAGGAAGGATGGTGGGGGAGTCCAGAATCAGGGGTCATTGTCTAAGGATACAGGATAAGCCTTTCTGGACCGAGATAGGGAGAAATATCTTCACCCAGAGAGTGCTGAGCCTGTGGAATTCGCGACCACAGAAAGCAGTTGAGGCCAAAACATTGTATGTCTTCAAGAAGGAGTGAGATACAGCTCTTGGGTCTAAAGGGATCAAAGGATATGGGGTGAAAACGACAACAGGTTAATGAGTTGAATGATCAGCCATGAACAGAATGAATGGCACAGCAGGTTCGAAGGACCGAATGGCCTGCTGCTGCTCCTATTTTCTGTGTTTCTATCCCACTGAACGTTCTCTGCGCCAATAAGAAAAATCCAAACTCCTGCATTCTATCCATGTAAATGAATACCCTCACCAGTGGTTACTTCTTGCTAATCCTCCTCTGTACCCTTTCCAGGGCCTTGAAATTCTTCCAAGGTATTCATGCCCAGAATTGCTCACAGGACGCCAGCTGAGTCATAACAATTGATTTGTAAAGGATTAGCCTGATGCCTTTTGTGTTTGAATTCAATTACCCCATTTTCAAATCAAGTATCCCATACACTTTCTCAATCAGAACAAAGAACAAAGAAAATTACAGCACAGGAACAGGCCCTTCGGCCCTCCAAGCCTACGCCGATCCAAATCCTCCATCTAAACCTGTCGCCTATTTTCTAAGGGTCTGTATCTCTTTACTTCCTGCCCATTCATGTTTCTGTCTAGATACATCTTAAAAGACGCTATCGTGCCCGCGTCTGCCACCTCCGCCAGCAATGCGTTCCATGCACCCACCACCCTCTGTGTAAAGAACTTTCCACGCATATCTCCCCTAAACTTTTCCCCTTTCACTTTGAACTGTTGTCCCCTAGTAATCGAATCCCCCACTCTGGGAAAAAGCTTCTTGCTATCCACCCTGTTTATACCTCTCATGATTTTGTACACCTCAATCAGGTCCCCCCTCAACCTCCGTCTTTCTAATTAAAATAATCCTAATCTACTCAACCTCTCTTCATAGCCAGCTTCTCCACTTGCCCTGCAATCCTCAAAGATGGATGGACTTGCATTTCCCGGGTCCCTCTGTTCTTGTATCCCCTGAAAATGGTACCATTTATACTATACTGACATGATATTTTCCCATTGAACTTCACTTCTGACTTAACCACAATAAGGTGCATCTACCGTTGATTTGCCCATTTCAGCAGACTGTCTACTCTGAAGTCTGCTATGATAATATTCACGATTTACTACAGTGCCATATTTTGCACCATCCACAAATGTCAAAATTATACATTCTAACCCCAAGTCTAAGTAATTTGCATGTAGAAAGAAAAAACAGTAGTCTTAAAACGAATCCCCGGGCAACCGCCACGCTCGCCTGTCAGAAGAGCATCCATTCACCACTCTTCTCTGCCTCCTATCTCTTAGCCAATCAACTGTTCGAGCTGACATCGTCCCTTTAATAATATGCATTCCTATTGTCTGAATAAGTCTGTTATGAGGTACTTCGTCAACATTGAATGCCCACATACACAAGGCCCACTTCAGTCTCTTATTTGATTAAACAACTCAGTCAGGTTAGTTCCACGCAATTGGCCTTCAACAAATCCGAGATGGTTTTCTCATCTTACCCCATGCTTCTGAAAGTGAGAATTAATTTTGTCCTTGATGGGGGCCTCTAGTAGATCTCTCAACCTTCACGATCGTCACATAGATTAGCTTGTAGTCACAAGGCTTACCCTCTCCTCTCGTTTTGAAAAAGGAGTCTAGCATTTACCAAATTCAAGTCCTCTGGCCCCAGTGCGATAAACAAGGAGGATTGAAACATTGTGGTCAGAGCTGATCTTATCTCTAACCCAGCTTCCATTATCCACCGAGGATGCTTCCCATCTGGAACAGCGGTGCTGTCCACATTGAGTGATAAACTGTTTAGCAACGCCTTCCCATCTATTTTATCCTATGCAAGACCTCTGCTTCCCTCGACTCGATTGCGACATTAATTTCAGCCTCTTCTTTTGTGAAGGCAGTTGCAAATTACTCATTCAGTACCACAGTCATGCCCTCTGCCTCGACAGGAATATTTACTTGTTTCTCCATAATCCGCCCCACCGTTCCTTTAACTATCCCTTTTACTTTTACATGTTTTGCAAGATTTGCTGCTGCTAATCTTTTCTATGCTCTCCCTTTGTCCTTCTTGTATTCTTTTTCTATTTCTCCCTGTACACTATGCTATCTATCTGGTTTTAGATTATATTCTTGAATTGGATTTTGCAATGAATTTCTTCTTTCTCTTTTCCCTTAACTGACAATTCATTTTTCATCCAAAGAGTGCAGCATTTAATTCCCCTCCTTCACCTCTAGACTTGACTATTCCAATACACGTCCTGGCCAGCCTCCCTCTTTGCATCCTCAGTTAACCTGAGGACATCCAAACCTCGCCGGCCAACGTACAACTCACTCCAGGTCCCGTTCACCCATCACCGCTGCACTCCCATTGGCTTCTGGTTATTCACCTGAACAATATTGAAATTCTCACGCTTATTTTCTAATCTCGCCATGACCTCTTCCCACCCTATCTCTGTAATCTCTTTCAGCCCGATGAGATATTTGTGCTCCTTCAATTCCGGAATCTTTAGCATTCCCAAATTTATACGCTCCACCGCTGGTGTTCTTGGTGTCATCTGCCAAGATCCTAAATTCTGGAATACCCTCCATAAACCTCTGCCTCACTATATCTTTTTCCTTCTTTAAGACGCTGCTTAAAACTTACCACCTTGACCAGGCATTTGGTCATCTGCCATCATATCTGTCAATGCTGCTCGCGATCAAATTGTGTTTGATAATATGACTTGGATATTTTAACTATGTAAGGGCACTACATAAATAAGAAATTGCAGATCTTGTTTTACACCTTCTCCATTACTATGATCTGTCCCAGACTATATTATTGTAATTGAAGGTTAAATCATTTTTATGTTTTTCTGAACTTCCCTGACAGAATAAGTCCATAATCTAGTGCTCACTTTTGGGGGTGTATAATAAACACTAGACTATTTAACACCTCATTTTGTGAATGGATTAGTGAATAGATGATTCACTTGTCGAATCCCCCAATATATAGTTTTTCTGTTGCAAACATACCCACTTCTGACCTGATGGAGGGAAGGTCATTGATGAAACAGCTGAAGATGGTTGGGCCAACGACACTACCCTGAGGAACCCCTACCCAGATGTCTTGAGACTGCGAAGATTGACCTCCAACTCCCACAACCCTCTTCCTTTGTGGGAGGTATGATTCCCACAAGTGGAGATTTTTCCCTCTGATCCCCATTGCCTGCAGTTAATCCCAGTTAACGCCTTTCCCAGTAATGGTGCATCGTGGAGCGATGCTTTCATTTTAAATTGACTTCTCCGAGGCAGAAAGGCGAATATGAGATCCATAACCACTCCAGACAGTCGATTACTGATGCGAGTCCGTCCCCATCCCTCTAGTGATCTATTCCAGCTACGCCTCAGCTGGATGGACAATTACATGTGGATAGATCTGGAGTGGCAACATGTCAGTTCACACATTACAACAGCAGTTTATTTAAAATATAAACTATCGTGGTAACTATATGTAACAATGAAATAGTCCTTTATTCCTCATAAATACTGGGATTGATATTCAATGGGCAGAATTCTTTCTGTTTCTATTGCGACTGAAAGGTGCAGCTTGATATTAGTGAGAGGACCGAGAGCCGTGCAGTCACCACATGTTTTCCATGGAATTGCAACTAATTGTTATAAATAGTTGAAGCTGCAATCTACAAGCAAGTGGGAAGTATTCTACCAGCTCCTGACTAGTGCTTTGTAGATGGTGAAATGTCTTTGTGGAACCGGTAGATGAGTTGTTGTCTGTAGCGGACCGAACATTTGACCGACTCCTGTCACAACAGTATTTAAATGCCTGGTTTAAATTTAAATGGGTGGTTGTTGGTGGGCACAGACTCGGTGGACCGAAGGGCCTGTTTCAGTGCTGTATCTCCAAAAAAAAGAACAAAAAAATGCCCTTACCCTCAACTTTCACTCCAAAAGGCTCGACATTCAATGAACTATCCTCCATAACTTCTGCCAACTTCACCACAATGCTACCACCAGACATCCTCCTCTTTGTTTCAGCATTCTGAAGGTACAGCTTGACCCAATCTTCCATCACTCGAAACACCCACTACTCTTCCAATGTTACCTTCCCATGCAAGTGTTGGAGATGCATTACCTGCCCTTTCACCTCCTCTCTTTCAACCGTCAGGCTCACAAACAGTGATTTACTTGTACTTTACTTTATTTCATCAATAGTGTTCATTCTTAACAAGTGGCCTCCACACCGTGGAGATGAAGCATACATTCTACAATGGCTTTGCTGAGCAGTCATTAAGTCCCTCAGCTTCCATTCACTTGCCATTATAATTCCCTGTCCCACTCCCAGCTGACCCCTCTGTACTCAGCCTCCTGCACTGTTTCAATTTTCCTGATCAACATCAA
Organism: Heterodontus francisci; assembly: GCF_036365525.1. Classification (NCBI taxonomy): domain Eukaryota; kingdom Metazoa; phylum Chordata; class Chondrichthyes; order Heterodontiformes; family Heterodontidae; genus Heterodontus; species Heterodontus francisci. Next base: position 5,811,509 of record NW_027140794.1, read on the forward strand.
CTTCAAAAAGAAAAACACATGGGAACGAGTGCCCCCATTTGTTTTTGACAGCAGGTTCTGGTAATGATTCTTCTCTTCATTTAATCACTCTTGCCTTCCACCCCATCACATTTTCTCTCTTTATCTCCTTCCTCTGTTTCCCCATTCCCAGCCTCTGTGCTTACTGAAACACTGTTACAGCACAACATTTTCCAGTTCTGAAGAAAATTCTCCAGCGGGGAAGGTTAAGTCTCGTTCCCTTTCTCAAAATGCTGCCCCGCCGACTAAGTATTTCCAACATCTTCTGTTCATATTTTAGATTTTCAGCATCCGCCGTATTTTGACTTTTTAAGGAAGATGATATCATGGGGAAATGGGGTGAGGTTGCAATTGAATGTAAAGACATACACACAATAGATCAATAACTTTGGAAAGGCTGAGAAAAGAGAATATGATGGGATCAGGAAAGTAATCTCCTTAGGCACACTCTTGGTCCAATATTGCCTTGATACCGAGGGCAGTCACCTCGATTACTATTACCACCATTACCAGCATGCAACAATCACTGCTTGCTGTATTTGCCCACTGCAGAACAGCAGAGTGTCTCTGAGCCATTCCTCTCAAAACTGCTGCACTCCATATAAGGACTGCGCAGCTTTATTGGGAAACCTGCCAAATATTTGACGAAATGTGTTCACTCATTGAGACTGTGAGACACGCAGATCACACAGACACACTGACTGGTCATCATAAGTTGTGAATATTCACCATCATTGAACTATACAGGGAGGGATGTGATGTGTTTCCTCTAAAACAAAGTAATCTGTTTTCTGGAAGGTGATCACTTGGAGTCAAGAACGGCTTTCCAATACCGAAATATGTGAAAAGCAGCTCACAGTCTGCAGAGCCTCAGAACAGTCACTGTGTGTTTTTCTGTTGAACTGAGAGGAAGCACCTGGCATTGTGGTGATTTCAGTGCTTCTGTTTTTTTTGCCTGCTGCTCTGAATTATCAAGATACTGCAGCAGGATGTTTCAGCTTGGAATTTGAACTTACGTTGTTTAAAATCCAGAAGGACAATGTATCGGGGGAAGCATTTATGGGCAATATCATTAATTCACTGGAAATATTTGACCACTTAGTGTCTGCAAATAAACTATATCTTATCACAAAGAGTGAATCACAGTACATAATTACTGTAATCTGTGTACAATTTCCAAATGTATAACACACAATATCAACAGGTCACGATAAATCACTCTGAGTCCAATTCAATCAGCAAAGACAGATACACCAACGCATCAATTCTCGCTGTGGTTTTAATTTAAAATAGAAGATGCCATGAGATGTTGAGGCTGTTTCCTGCATAGGTGAATGAAGCAGGAATACTGTTAAGAATCAAATACAATCAGGAGGATTGAGCCTGTGTTAATGTAAAGTGTTAACTCACTGTGATCCGATTACTGGAAATGCAGCCTGTGTCAATGTCAGTAGTTAACTTGCTGTGATTCAATTCAAAGAGGGGATCTGAAGATTGACAGTTGCTTCAAAATAAACTGTCCACTGTGCCCCAATAAATAAAATTAAATGTCAGCCTGATTTCTCTGGGAGTGAAAGTAGATCTGGGTAATGAAAAGAGTCTGAAGAACTTAAAACAGATCAATAAATGAACACAGCTGAGCTGCCACTGTAATGTTATCACAGGTAGAAAACCTTCAAATGATTAATTCCCCGGATCGCACATAGAATGAAACAAAAACTCTCCCGAAATGGACATTGAATAAAAGAATTCCACAAACTGTATTATCAATCGAGACAGAAATGATTTGAAACAAGTTAATGCGCCCCATAACACTGCCAGACACTCTTTGGTTTCTGCAGACGGATCCAGTCTTTCCAAATCAGATAGACTTGTCCCCCTGAGGTGTGTTTTTCAGAGATCACAGACTGACAATTTCAGAATGAGACATGGATGTTGACAGCAACCGGCTGTCAGAGAAACCTGAAGCACACGCACAGAATGGTGGAGATTGAAGATATTTGGGTCAATCTCTTGTATCTGTGAGGAGCTGATCAATCCTGTAAACAGTGGCACTTACACATAAACATACTGAAAATGGTCACACTAACCAAGGAACTTGCAGGAAGCACTGATACTCAGCAAAGAACGTATATAAATTATGTTACACATGCAAGATCTCCTCAGAATTTCTCAAGTACTTAAGAAAATGCAGTATGAAAGCAGAAATGTGAGGATCTCTGTGCCAACACTGTCATTTTCTGGGATCCCTGTTAATAATGTAACACTCAGGCAGCACAATAAACACTGACCTTCAATCAGAAAGTGCTGGAAATGCTCAGCAGATCTGACAGCATCTGTGGAGACAGAGTTAGCATTTCCGGTCTGTGACCTTTTGTTAGAAGTGGAAAAGGTTAGAAATGTAATCGTTTTTTTTTAAGTGGAAAGAAGGCGGCAAGAAGAAATAAAATTAATATGTGTGATAGAACAGAGGGCAGGAGAGATTTTATTATTATTATTCATTTATGGGGAGTGGGCGTCCCTGGTTAGACCAGCATTTATTGACCATCCTTGATTGTATTTGAGATGGTGTGAGCTACCTTCTTTAACTGCTGCAGGCCATGGGGTGTCGGTACACCCACAGTGCTGTCAGGATTTGTGTGCCAGAATTTCAATCCAGCGACAATGAAGGAACCACAGTATTGTTCTTAGTTAGGATGGTGAATGGCTTGGAGGGGAATTTTAAGGTGCTGGTGTTCAAGTACATCTGCTGCCATTGTTCTTCTAGGCAGTAAGGGTAGCGGCTTTGGTATGTGCTTGGTGCGTTGCCGCAGTGTACATTGTTCTTGAGACACACTGCTTCCTCTGTGTGTTGGTGGTGGAGGGAGTGAATGTTGAAGGTTATGAATGGGGTGCCAATCAAACGGGCTGCTTTCCTGGATGGTGTCGAGCTTCTTGCGTGTTGTTGGAACAGCACCCATCCAGGCAAGTGTAGAGTATTCCATCATACTCCTGACATGTGCCTTGGTGGACAGGCACTGGGGAGACAGGGTATGAGTTACTTGAGACAGAATTCCTAACATCTGACCTGCGCCTGTAGCCACAGTGTTTACCTGGCTGGTCCAGTTCAGTTTCTGGTCAACGGTCACCCACTGGATATTGATAGTGTTGGATTCAACAATTCTAATACCAGTGAACGTCAAGGGGAGATGGTTAGATTATCTCTTGTTTGAGCTGGTCACTGACTAGCACTTGTCTGGTACGAATATTACTTGCAACTTATTAGCACAAGGCTTGATGTTCTCCATGTCTTGCTGCATATGAACACAGGCTGCTTTAGTAAATTCTGATTCACAAATGGTGTTGAACATTGTGCAATCAGCAGCGCGCATCCCACTTCCGACCTTATAATGGAGGGAAGGTTATTGATGAAGCAGCTGAATATGGTTGTGCCGAGCACACTGCCCTGATGTCCTATAGCTGAGATAATTGACCTCCAACAACCACAACCAACTTCCTTTGTGCCAGGTACTACTCCAACAAGTGGAGAGCTTTCCCTCTGATGCCCTTTGATTCCAGTTTTTCTCGGGCCTCTTAATGCCATGCTCAGTCTACTGTTACCATGATGTCAAGAGCAGTCACGCTCCCCTCACATCGAGCGTTGTGCTCTTTAGCCCATGTTTGGACCAAGGCTGTAATGAGGTCAAGATCTAAGTGTCAGTGAGCAGGTTATTGCTGAACAAGAGCTGCTTGAAAGCACGGTTGATCACCCCTCCCATCACGTTGCTGATGATCGCGAGTAGACTGATAAGGCAGTAATTAGCAAGGTTGGATTTGTCCTGTTTTTGTGGAGAGGCCATACCTGTGCAATTTCCCACATTTCCAGGTAGATGTCAGTGTTGTAGCCTTACTGGAGCAGCCTGGCTCAGCGTATAGTTAGCTCTGGAACACAAGTTATCAGTACTATTGCCGGAATACTGTCAGGGCCCAGAGCATTTGCAGTATCCGGTGCCTTCACTATTTCTTGATATTTCGTGTAGTGAATAAGATTGGCTGAAGACTGACATCTGCGATGCTGGGGACCTCATTGGGAGGCCGAGATGGATCATCCACTCTGCACTTCTGGCTGAAGATGGATGTAAATATTGCAGCCTTGTCTTTTGAACTGATGTGCTGGGCTCCACTATTAGTCAGGATGTGGATAGTTGTGGAACTTCTTCCTTCTGTTGGTTGATCATTTGTCCACCACCATTCGTGACTGGATGCGGCAGGCTGCACATCTGTTTCAGTGTTATTGGACCTGCACTCATCCAGGCAAGTGAGTGGGGACAGTATGAAGAAAGATTTTTCAACTGTGAGATTCTGGGTTTAAGAGATTACACAAAGCTTGTGGGATGGGAGAGGAGGAGTTTTATATGAACTGTGGGATAATGGAGTTCATCGACCACATGACTTACTTCTTTTCTCAACAAGTTATTTTATCTGGTGTGTCATGAGGCTGGAGCCTTGCTTGGTTCAACAGGCTGAATTTTTCAAGGATTTTGGAGATGGTCTGGGAGTCAGGACGGCTGGCAATACTGGTGGGGAAGGCATCGAGTTGGGAGCTGATCTGTGTGTTGTGGAATTGTTTACCTCTGTCTATCACATGTTGCTTCCACTGTTGGGTAGGCAAGTAGTCCTGTGTTGTAACTTCACCAGGCTGACACCTCATTTTTAGGTATGCTTGGTGCTGCTCCTGGGAAGCCTTCCTACACTCTCATTGTACCAGGGTTGATCCCGCGGTTTGATGCTAATGGTAAAGGGGGATATGCCGTGCCATGAAGTTACACATTATGGCTGAATATAATTCTGCTGTTGCTTCTGTTGCCTATGGCACAAAGAGTCTCGTGGATACCCAGTTTCGAGTTGCTAGATCTGTTTGCAATCTACGCCATTTAGCATGGTGACAGTGCCACACACTGCAATGGTGAGTATACCTCAAAGTAAAGACAGGACCTTGGCTCCAGACGGACTGTGCGGTGGTCAATCAGAGAGCCATAGAGTAATACAGCACAGAAACAGGCCCTTTGACCCAACGTGTCTGTGCTGGCCATCAAGCACCTAACTATTCTAATCCCATTTTCCAGTACTTGGCCCGGACCATTGTATGCTATGGCGTTTGAAATGTTCATCTACATAATTTTTAAATGTCCTGAGGGTTCCCGCCTCTACCACATCTTTAGACAGTGCATTCCAGACTCCAACGACCCTCTGGGTTCAAATTCTTTTCCTCAAATCCCCTCAAAACTCCCTGCCCCTTACTTTAAATCTATGCCCCCTGGTTATTTGTCCCTCAGCTAAAGGAATAAGTTTCTTCCTATCTAACCTATAAATGCGCTCAGAATATTGTATACCTCAATCACGTCCCCCTCAGCCTTCTCTGCTCTATGGAAAACAACCCTAGCCATTTCAGTCTCTCTTCATATCTTAAATGCTCCAGCACATGCGACATCCTGGTGAATCCCCTCTGCAATCTCTCCAGTACTATCACATCCTTCCTATCAGGTGGAGGCTAGAGCTGTACACAGCAATCGACCTGTGGCCTAACTTACATTTTATACATTTCCATCATAACCACCCTGCTCTTATATTCTATGCTTCAGCTAAAAAAGGAAAGTATCCCATGTGCCTTCCTAACCACCTTATCTACCTTTGCTGCTGCCTTCAATGATCTATGGACAAGTACACCAAGGTCCCTCTGGCCCTCTATTTCCTAGGGTCCTACCATCCATTTTATAGTTCCTTGCCTTGTTAGCCCTCCTATGCATCACCTTTTCAGGATTAACCTCTATTTGCCACTGCTCCGCCCATCTCACCAGAACATCTATATCGTCCTGTAATCTAAGGCTTTCCTTCTTCACTATTTCCAATATCATCAATTTTAGTGCCATTTGCAATTTACAAATCATACTTCCTGTATTCACGTCTGAATCATTAATGTACACTACAAACAGCATATGTCCCAGCACCGATCCCTGCGGTACAACACTGGTCACACGTCTGCACTCCCAAGAACAACCCTTGGCCATCAGCTTCTGCCTCCTGCCACTCAGCCAAATTTGGATCCAATTTGCCAAATTACCCTGGATCCCATGGGCTCTTACCTCCTTAACCAATCTCCCATGCGGGGCCTTAGCAAAAGCCTCAGTGAAGTTCGTGTAGACTACATAATCCACTTTACCCTCATCTGCACATCTAGTCACCTCCTCGAAAAATATCAATCAAGTTTGTTAGACAGGATCTTCCCCTGACAAAGCCATGCCGATTATCGCTGATTAATCACTGCCTCTCCAAGTGAAGATTAATCCTGTCCCTCTGAATTTTTCCCAATAGTTTCCATACCACTGATGTAATTATCTGTTAGATCCCTGTTCACCTTCTTGAATAATGGTACCACATTCAGTGGCTTCCAGTCCTCTGGTAACTCTCCTGTTTCCAGAGAGGATTTCAAAATTTGAGTCAGGGCCCCTGCTATCTCATCCCTTGCCTTAAATAACAGCCTGGGATGTATCTCGTCAGAGCCTGGGGATTTATCCACGTTAAATCCCACTAAAACAGCTAATACTTCCTCCGTTTCAATGATAATTTGTGCAAGTATATCACAACCCCCCTCCCTGATCTCTATGCCTACATCCTCCTTCTCCATCGTCAAAGCAGATGAAAAGTAATCATTTAAAACCATACCTCTGTCTTCCGGCTCTACACACAGATTGACACTTTGGTCCCTAATGGGCCCTACTCTTTCCCTGGTTATCCTCTCGCCCTTAATATACTTAGAAAACGCCTTGGGACTTTCTGTTATCTTGCCCACCAGTGTTTTATATGTCCCATCTTCGCTCTCTTAATTACATGTTTTCAGTACCCCGCCCCCTCCCCACCCCTCTACACATTCTACAGGCTCTAGGGGCAGAATAGCCTACTCCTGCTCCTATTTTCGATGTTTCTATTCTCCTCTATGGCCTCCACTGTTTTCAGCGCTCGAAATATGCCGCATGCCCCCTTCTTTTCCTGATACGATCCTCGAGATCCTTTAACATCCAGAGTTCCCTGGACTTGTTGGACCTACCCTTCACCTTTACGGGTACATGCTGGCTCTGAACTCTCACTATTTCCTCCTTGAATGACTCCCAATGGCCTGATGTAGACTTTCCTTCAAGTAGGTGCTCCCAGTCCACTTTAGCCAGATCCTGTTTTTCATATTGATATTGACCTTCCCCCAATTCGGTACTTTTATTTCCGGTCCCTCCTGGTCCTTTTCCATAGTTACCTTAAATCTTACAGAGTTATGACCACTAAGCCCGAAATGCTCCCCCACTGATACTTTTATTACTTGTCCAGCTTCATTCCCTCGGATTAGGTCCAGGACTGCCCTTTGTCTTGTTGGACGTTCTACCTACTGGCTCAAAAATCTCTCCTCTATGCATTTTAAGAATTCCGCCCCCATTAAGCCTTTTGCACAAAGAATGTCCCAGCTAATTTTGGGGAACATGAACTCCCGTACTCTAGCCCTATCAGTGTTACACCTGCCTCAGATTTGCCTACGTATCTGCTCCTCTATCTCTCCCTGACTGTTTGGAGGCCTGTAGTACACTCCCAGCCAAGTGATTGCCCCTTTTTTTGTTTTGAAGTTCTACCCATAAGCCCTCATTTGAGGATCCCTCTCAGATATTATCCCTTCTTACTGCAGTAATTGACTCCTTGATCAACAGTGCAATGCCACCTCCTCTTTTACCCCCTCGTCTGTCTCGCCTGAAGATTCTATACCCTTGAATACTGAGCTGCCAGTCCTGCCCTTCCCACAAATATGTTTCTGTAATAGCATTAATATCATAATCCCATTAATGCCCTCAAATAATTTGTCTTCTTGTAAGACTCCTCGCATTAATAAAATAGATGCAATCCTTGCATTATTCGCTCGTGCCTTAACAGGTCTGTATTTGCTCTGCCTTCCAAACTGACTTAGATTTTCTTCTTTATTTGACTGTGCATCACCTCGACTGTACCTCCAGACTTATACCAATGTGCTGCCAAATTAATTTCACCCCCAACAGCCCCCCTCCCACCCCAACAGCAGTAGCAAATCTACCAGCAAGGATATTGATAAAACACACATACAGGCACACACACCGATCAGACCCCAGGCACTGAGCGAGACAGATATACAACCACATACACAGACAGATAAAGAGAATCACACACACACCGATCATACCCCAGGTCGTGAACCGGTCAGATATACAAACACACACACACACACACACACAAACACACACACACACACACACACGGTGGGATGGGTACCTTTGCAAAGAGTCAGAGGAGGGACGATCAAAGACAAGGGCAAAAGACAGTAAGGTGAATAGGAAAAGTGAAAGGCAGAGAAAACAAGGGCCAGAATCAAACAAGGCCGCAGTGAAAACTAGTGGGAAGGGACCAAATAATGTTAAAAAGACAAGCTGTAAGGCTGTGTGCCTTAAAGCGTCGTGCATTCACAATAAAGTGGATGAATTAATCGCGCAAATAGATATAAACGAGTGTGATACAGTCGGGATTACAGAGACATGGCTGCAAGTTGACCAGGGATGGGAAATGAACATCCGGGGTATTCAGTATTTTGGAAGGACAGACAAAAAGCAAAAGGCAGCGGAGTTGCATTGCTGGTTAAAGAGGTTTTTAATGCAGTAATGAGGAAGTATATTAGTTCTGACGATGTGGGATATGTATGGGTAGAGCTGAGAAACACAAAGGGGCAGAAAAGGTTAGTGGAGGTTGTATATAGACCCCCAAGCAGTATTGGTGATGTTCAGAATGGCACTAAACAGGAAATTAGAGACACATGCAATGCAGTAACATTTGTATTTTCGGGTGTCTTTAATCAGCCGATAGATTGGGCAAATCAAATTAGTCACAATACTGCAGAGGAGGATGTCTTGGAGTGTATACGGGATGGTTTTCTGGACCAATACGTTGAGGAACCAATTAGAGAAGAGGCCATCCGAGACTGGGTATTGTGCAATGACAGAGGAATAATTGACAATCTGGTTGTGCGATACCCCATGGGGAAGAACGACCATAATATGATGGAATTCTTCATCAAGATGGGGAGTGACACAGTTGATTCTGAGACCAGGGTCCTGAATCTTTGTAAAGTAAAGTATGACGATATAAGGCGCGAATTGTCTATGATGGGCTGGGAAACGTTACTTAAAGGGACGACGGTGGAAAAGCAATAGCAAACATTCAAAGTGTGCATGGATGGACTGAAACAATTGTTTATTTCTGCCTGGCACAAAAGTAAATCGGGAAAGGTAGCCAATCTATGACTTACAAGGGAAATTAGAGAAGCATTAGATCCAAGGAAGATGCATATAAATTCGCTGGAAAAAAGCAACAAACCTTAGGATTAGGAGCAGTTTAGAATTCAGCAAAGGAGGACCAAGGGATTGATTAAGAAGGGGAACATCGAGAATGAGAACAAGCTTGTGGGGAACTTAAAAACTGACTGTAAAGGTTTATATAGATATGTAAAGATAAAAAGATTAGTGAAGACAAATGTAGGTCCCTTACAGTCAGAAACAGGGAATTTATTATGGGGAACACAGAGATGGCTGACCAACTAATTGTATACTTTGGTTCTGTCTTCACAAAGGAGAACACAAATATCGTACCAGAAATGTTGTGGAACACAGGGCTAAGTCAGAGATGGGAACTGAAGAGAAATGGTGTTGGGAAATTGGTGTGATTGAAGGCTGATAAATTCCCAAGGCCAGATGGTCTGAATCCCAGAGTACTTAAGGAAGTGCCTAGAAATGGTGGATGCATTGGTGCTCATCTTCCAAGATTATATCGACTCTGGAACAGTTCCTACAGATTGGTGGGGAGCTAATGGAACCCCACGATTTAAAATGGGAGGTAGCGAGAAAGCAGGGTATTATAGACCAGTAAGCCTGACGTCGGCAGTGGGGAAAATTCTAGAGTCCATTATCAACGATTTTATAGCATAGCACTTGGAGGACAGTGGTAGAATCGGCTGGAGTCAGCATGGATTTACGAAAGGGAAATCATGCTTGGCAAATCAACTGGAATCCTTTGAGGATGTAACTAGGAGAGATGATGAGGGGGAGCCAGTGGATGTGGTTTATTTGGACTTTCAGAAGGCATTTGAAAAATTCCTACAGAAGAGATTAGCATGTAGAATTACAACGCATGGGACTGAGGGTACTGTATTGCGATGGATAGAAAATTGGTTGGCAGACAGGAAAAAAGGAGTCGGGATAAATGGGTCTTGTTACGAATGGCAGGCAGTAACTAGTAGGATACCACAGGGATCGGTGCTTGGACCCCAGCTATTCACAATATATATTTAAGATTTAGATGAGGGAACTAAATGTAATATCTCCAAATTTGCAGAAGACACAAAACTGGGTGAGAGGATGAGTTGTGAGGAGGATGCAGAGAGGCTTCAGGGTGATTTGGACAAGTTGAGTGAGTCGGCAAATGCACGGCAGATGCAGTATAATGTGGGCAAATGTGAGGTTATCCAGTCTGGCAGCAAACACAGGAAGGCTGATTATTATCTAAACGGCTATAAACTGAGAAAGGGAAGTATGAAATGAGTCCTGTGTGTTCTCATACATCAGTCGCTGAAGGTAAGCAAGCAGGTCCAACATGTACAGGAGCAGGGATGTCTTGCTGCAATTATACAGGGCCTTGGTGAGGCCACACCAGGAATATTGTGTGCAGTCTTGGTCTCTGAGGAAGAATGCTCTTGCTATCGAGGGAGTGCAGCGAAGGTTTGCCAGATTGATTCCTGGGATGGCGGGACTGACGTATGTGGAGATATTGAGTGGGTTCAGATTATATTCTCTGGAGTTCAGAATAGTGAGGGGGATCTCATAGAAACCTATAAATTTCTAACAGGGCTTGACAGGGTTGATGCAGGAATGATGTTAACGATGGTGGGGTGGTCCAGAATCAGGGGTCATAGTCTAAGTATACGGGGTTAACCATTCAGGACTGAGATGAGGAGAAATGTCTTCACCCTGTGGAATTCGCTACCACAGAAAGCAGTTAAGGCCAAAACATTGTATGTTTTCAAGAAGGAGTTAGATATAGCTCTTGGGTTTAAGGGGATCAAAGGATATGGGGCGAAAGCGGGAACAGGTTACTGAGTTAGGTGATCAGCCATGATCATAATGAATGATGGAGCAGGCCGAATGGCCTACTCCTGCTCCTACAGACAGACAAACACCGATCACACCACAAGCACTGAGCCAGACAGATTATACGCACACACACATGCACTGATCAGACTCCAGGCACTGAGCTCGAGCGATATACAAACACACACTCACAGAGAGACAGACACAAACACACAGCACACACACATACATGAACACACACACACACGCACATGCACACACCGATCAGACCACAAGCATTGAGCCAGACAGGTATGCATACAAACACATACACACACAAGCACTGATCAGACCCCAGGCACTGAGCTGGAGTGATATACAAATAAATGCTCACAAACAGAGACAGACACTACACACCCACAGACACACACCAATCAGACCCCCGGCACTGAGGCAGACAGTTATACAAACACAGAGACACAAACAGAGACAGACACAAACACACACACACCGATCAGAACACAGGCACTGAAACGGACATATGTACAAACACACACTCACAAAGAGAGACAGACAGGCACACACACACAAAGACACACGTGCACACAAACACAGATCAGACCACAAGCACTGAGCCAGACAGATATACATGTACACACAAACACATACACACAGACACTGATCAGACCGTAGGCACTGAACCAGACCGATATACAAAGACACAGACAGAGCCACACACAAACACACACACACACACACACACACACACACACACACACACACACATCAGACACCGGGAACTGAGTCAGACCGATATACAAACACACACACATACCCACACACAAAAATAGACAGACAGACAAATACTCACCAACGACACACCAATCAGACCACAGGCACTGAGCCAGACAGATATGGAAGCACATACACACAGACAGAGACACACACAAACACACACACACACACACAATCACACCAATCAGAACCCAGCTGTGAGCCAGCCAGAGATACAAAGACACACACACACACACAGACACACAAACACGCACACCGATCAACCCCAGGCACTGAATAAGGCAGATATACAAACACATAAACACAAACAGAGAGAGACAGACTCACACAGAAACACACACACGCACACCGATCAGAACACAGACAGCAAGCCAGACAGATCTACAAAGACAAACACACACACGTGCACACAGACACAAACACAAACTCACTCACACAACGATCAGACCCGAGGCACTGAGCCAGACAGAGATACAAACAAAGACACACGACACACACACACCGATCAGAACCCAGGCACCCAGCCCGGCAGACATGCAAACACACACACACAATCACACCATTCAGAACTCAGGCTGTGAGCCAGACAGATATACAAAGACACACACACACACACACACACACACACAAACACACACACACACAGACAAAAACACACACACACACAGACAAAAACACACACACACACAGACAAAAACACACACACACAAACACACACTCACACACACACACACACACACACACACACACACACACACACACACACATACACACACACACACACACCGATCAGACACCAGGCACTGAATCAGACAGATATACAAACACACACGCACACACACAAAGATACATCAACTCACACAGGCCAGCTTTGATTAAAGCCCAAACTGCTGCTGTTGGGGCACTGGCTCCCACAATCCCTTCCAGCCTCGAAAAGTAGAGAGGCAGCATTGACAGATTTAGTGGTTTGAATGGAGAGGAGCTTTGGTCGGATCACTGATGTCCTTCAGATTTCTCTCATGCAGATCAGTGAGTTATAATGTACAGCCCCATGGGAGCAGACTGGTGCTATGGGAGCTGCAGGCGGTGTCCCCTCTCAAGAGGGAAGTGCATCTGCGCCCTTGACAGACCCTCGTTCGAAGCCTATGCAGGCACCACCAAGTTAGTCGAGATGCTCCAACCAGAAGTCATACCCACTCTCGGTCGCACTGCCGAAAGTTCCGGTTGTAAATATCTGCGGTGCCATTTTTACTACTGCAGTAAGCGTCCAAAACACTGAGGTCAAAGGGGCAGCTCTAGAATTAGAAAACACACAGCTTTCAAGGAAACACTATTGGGTGGCACATGAATGAATATTAATTTGAGTGCAATTTGTGAATGTAATATTAGTTAAATGTTTATCCGTGTCAACCTGTGCAGATTGTTTTGTTAATAACTTTAGTTGCTTCACAGTGTGTGGGCATGTGAATGCCTCATGGAGGGATTTTCTCTGTCCAGGTGCAGTGGAGATCTCAGCTAAATGTAAGAGAAGAATGATGTTCGTGGATCTCTGGGTGCAGGCGTGGGAGGAAGGGGTATGGGCAGCATTTCAATGCATCCGATGTTTAATCACTTGTTCTCAGACTTCTCATGTTACTCGCTGCATCACCGTGCCATGCCAGGCACCACATGGTCAGCTTTCGGTGTGGTCTCGAATTCTGCCTGCACGATGACAGTGCAGTGACTGGCATGACAGAGCCATCTCTCAGTATGGGTTCCAGGTCTGGCTGCTGATACAGCGCAGTGGGAGGGAAATATAAAATATTTGTCAAAGAGGAGAAGTGCTTTTGTCATCCCCGAATGTTATCTACCTGTTTCACTGCAGTTATTATCCCCCTCTCACCATCGCCATCTGCTGGTGTCGCTGTCTCACTGCAGTTGCTGTCTCCTTTCTCACTATTTCCATCTGCTGGTGTCTCTGTCTCACTGCAGTTACTGACCCCTCTCACCGTCTCCATCAAGACTCTGCCACATCCTCCTTGGTTTTAGTTTTAGTTTAGAGATACAGCACTGAAACAGTCCCTTCAGCACACCGAGTCTGTGCCGACCATCAACCACCCATTTTATACTAATCCTACACTAATTCCATATTCCTACCACATCCCCACCTACCCCTATATTTCCCCACCACCTACCTATACTAGGGGCAATTTATAATGGCCAATTAACCTATCAACCAGCAAGTCTTTGGCATGTGGGAGGAAACCGGAGCACCCGGAGGAAACCCACGCAGACACTGGGAGAACTTGCAAACTCCACACAGACAGTAACCAGAATTGAACCGGGGTCGCTGGAGCTGTGAGGCTGTGGTGCTAACCACTGCGCCACTGTATATCTGCAGGTGTATCCAGTCCTTTCTCAATCTGATAAGCTCCTCCCCCTGAGGTGTATTTTGCAGATATCACAGACTGACAATTTCAGTATGAGACATGGGTGATGACAGCAACCGGTTGTCAGAGAAACTTGAAGCACACGCACAGAATGGTGTAGGTTTAAGATACTTGGGTCAATTCCTTGTGTCTGCGAGGAACTGATCAATCCTGTAAACAGTGGCACTTACACATGAACATACTTAAAATTGTAATACTAACCAAGGAAATTGCAGTAAGCACTGATACTCAGCAAATAACTTATATAAATTATGTTACACATGCAAGATCTCCTCCGAATTTCGTTTGAGGGGATGTCGTTATGAAAATAGAGATCTGTGGATCTGTCTGCCAACACTGTCATTTTCTGGGATCCCTATTAATAATCTGACACTCGGGCAAACCAATAATCACTGACCTTAAATCAGAAAGTGTGGGAAATACTCAACAGATCTGACAACATCTGAGGAGGCAAAATTAGCATTTCAGGTCTGTGAACTTTCAGCAGAACAGGGAAAGATGAGAAATGTCATAGTTTATTTTTTGAAAGTAAAAAAAGGGGTCAAGAAGAAATAAAGTTAAGATGTATGATAGGACGTAGGGCAGGAGAGGTTATGTTTTTATTATTATTCATTTATGGGGAGTGGGCGCCCCTGACCAGACCAGCATTTATTGACCATCCTTGATTGCTTTTGAGATAGTTTGAGTTACCTTCTTTAACTGCTGCTGCCCTGGGAGTGTAGGTGCACCCATAGTGCTGTAAGGAAGGGAGTGCAATAATGTTAACCCTCCTGCACTCTCATTGAACCAGGGTTTATCCCACGGCTTGCTGGTAATGGCAGAGTGAGAGATATGCCGTGCCATGAAGTTACACATTGTGGTCGAATATAATTCTGCTGTTACTGAAGGCCCATAGCGCCTCATGGATACCCAGTTTGGAGTTGCTAGATCTGTTTTGCAATCCTTTCGGCATGTTGGTAGTGCCACACAGCACAATGGTGAATATACCTCAATGTAAAGACAGGACTTCGTCTCCACAATGACTGTGTAGTGGTCACTCCTATTGACAGATTCATCTGCATCAGGTTGAATGGTGAAGACGAGTTCAAGTAGGTTTTTCCCTCTTGTTGGTCCCCTCAGCAGCTGCCACAGACGCAGTCTCGATGTTGTGCGCATTAGGACTCAACCAGCTTGGTCAGCAGTGGTACTACCTAGCCACTCTTGCTGATGGGCATTGAAGTCTCCCACCCAGAGTACATATTATGCCCTTGCTGCGCTAAGCGTTTCTTCCAATTGGTATTCAATATGGATAAGCACTGATTCTTCAACCAAGGCGTGGGGGGAGGGGGCATGCAGGCGAGGTGGCAATCAGCGGGAGGTTTCCTTGTCCATGTTTGATCTGATGCAATCAGACTTCATGGGGTCCAGAGTCAATGTTGAGGGCTTGCAAGGCAACTGCATCCTGACTGTCGACCGCTACGCCACCAGAGTCGGTGGACATGTCCTTACATTGTGACAGAACATATCTGGGGATGATGATGGTGGTGTCTGCGACATTGTCCGTTATGTATGATTCCATAAGTATGACCAAGTCAGGCTGTTGCTTGCATAGCATGTGGGACATCCCTTCCAATTTTGGCACCTGCCCCCAGATGATACGAAGGAGGATTTTGCAGAGTCGACAGGGCTGTGTTTCCAGAGCCTAGGTCAATGTTGGATGGTTCTTCTGGATTCATTCCATTCCTTCGGCTTGTCAGTGGTTTGCTACAACTGAATGGCTTGCCAGACTAGCTCAGAGGACATTTTCTGAGTCAACCACATTGCTGTGGGTCTGGATTCTACTGTGGGCCAGACCGGGTAAGGACAGCAGATTTCCTTTTGGAAAGGACTTGAGTGAACCAGATGGATTTTTTTCAACAATCGACAATCCGTTCACGGTCACCATGACACTAACTTTTAATTCCAGATGTGTGAAATAACAGAGATAGCACGGAATAAAAGGAAAAGGGAGTGCTAAGAGAGAAGTAGAAAGACATAGTATTACTCCAGAGAGGGTATTAATTGCAGTGCAATGCTCTGTCCAAAAGCAAAAGCTCGCCAAACTGACACATGGTTAAAAATAAAATGAAATCAAATAAATGTTTTAAAAACTAATTTCAGTCATGAACTGAGATCGTTGAACTCGATGTTGAGTCCAGAAGGCTGTAGAGTGTCTAATCAGAAGACGAGGTGCTTTCTTCGAGCTTGTGTTGAGCTTCACTGGAACACTGCAGGAGGCCAAGGACAGAAATGTGGGTGTGAGAGCAGGGTGGTGAATTAAAATGGCAAGTAATAGGAAGCTCGTAGTCAAGCAGCAAATACAATAATGTCACAAGACCATTAATTTTTTTGTATTGAACGCTCAGAATTCTGTGTGATGTTAAATGTTTGAGCAAAAGGATTTTCTGTGAACATTGGATGCTGCAACTTGGTGTTGGAACTGAATTCAGATTTCTGGCACCTGTTGCCAAGCAGCTCAACAGGCAAATTACAGGAATATTTATGAATGTCACATGATTTATTGTTCGGGTTTTAGTTTCACTTTGCACTGTGAGAGATCAGTGAACTGAGCAGCGTTGCAGCGAGCTGGCTGGGACCTATGTTTGCAGACAAGGAAAAGAGCTACTATCTGAAAAAGTAAGATTTTCCTGTCTTGGAAAAAAAAGCCTTCATTTGCGCTGTGGTTGTGGTCTGCTTGGAGAGGGGAAAAGAGCCCTGGAGAGAGAAAAGACCTAGGAAAAGAGAAGTTGCTACATTCTGTGGTGGAAAACTACTTTGCAGAAAGGAAGCCCTGCATTGTTAAAGGAACAGAATCACATTGCCTCCAGTCTCTGAAAAATCTCTGCCGCAAGACTGATTCCTGTTGCCTGTTATATTTTAGAAAACCCAGATAGCTCAAGAAAGCTTATATTGTTAGACAGCTGCTTCAACATCCAAGTAGGCCTGTTGCTGCATCCTTTGCTGAAAGATCTGTGTGACGCCTGCTGCAGACGAATTGCCTTGAACTCCAAACCATCACAAACTGTGCATTGAACCCGCCTGTAGAGATTTCAAGTGGCATCCGACTATTGGACTCTGGGACACCACACCGACCCGGGAATATCTGACCAGAATATTATGACCAAGTTATTTTATTATTCTCAGGAAACAGTTGGAAAGAGAAAAGCCTTTTCCCCCGGATAACCGGTGTTTGCATGTATCTGTGTGTGCGCATAAGAGATAGGAAGAATAAGAGGTTATAAAATATTTTCATATATAGATTTGTTTCATTATTGTTTAAGATTTAGTTTCTGAAAATTGTTAATTTTGTTGTTGTTTAAAGAAATCTTTCTTGATATGCTTTATTCTGCGGTGGGGGTGGGGGACGGGGGTGCAAATAAAGTGTTTAAAGTGGGTATTTTTCTGGTAGCTGGAAAACTTTAAGAATAAGTTGTGACCTGTGGAGTAGTGAGACTGGATCGTATCTGTATTCTAAATTGAAAGAAGTACAAGTACATCGTTTTTTCACCTGGAAAGATTGCTTGTAACCTTGGATGATGAGGAGAGAGGAGGTCAAAGGTATTACACGTTCTGCAATTGCATGGGACGGTGCCATGCAAAGGGAACACGTTGGTGGGCGATGGAGGAGTGGACCATCGTGTCGCAGAGGGAATGGTCCGTTCAGAACGCTGACATGAAGCGGAGGGGATGATGTGTTTGGTTGGTCGCATCACGCTGGATGTGGCGGAAATGGGAGAAGATGAAATCTTGGATGTGGAAGCTGCTGGGGTGGAAAGTGAGGGCAAGGAGATCCCTGAAACTGTTCTGGAAGGCAGGGGTAGGAGTGAGGGCGGAAGTGTGGGAATGGGTTCGACAAATGCAGACAGATGCCTGATCTGTAAATTCATTGACATTCACACTGACACCCCAGAGTTACAAGCTAGCCTGGAAGGATCTGAAGGGAGAGCAAAGAAGAGCAAGGAGAGGACACGAGAAGTCATTGGCGGATAGGATCAGGGAAAACCCGAAGGCTCTCTATAGGTATATCAGGAATAAAAGAATGACTAGAGTTAGATTAGGGCCAATCAAGAATAGTAGTGGGAAGATGTGTGTGGAATCAGAGGAGATAGGGGAAGCGGTAAATGAATATTTTTCGTCAGTATTTCCAGTAGAGAAAGAAAATGTTGCCGAGGAGAATACTGAGATTCAGGCTACTAGGCTAGATGGGATTGAGGTTCACAAAGAGGAGGTGTTAGCAATTTTGGAAAGTGTGAAAATAGATAGGTCCCCTGGGCCAGAAGGGATTTATCCAAGGATTCTCTGGGAAGCTAGGGAGGAGATTGCAGAGCCTTTGTCCTTGATGTTTATGTCGTCATTGTCGACAGGAATAGTGCCGGAAGACAGGAGGATAGCAAATGTTGTCCCCTTGTTCAAGAAGGGGAGTAGAGACAGCCCTGGTAATTATAGACCTGTGAGCCTTACTTCGGTTGCGGGTAAAATGTTGGAAAAGGTTATAAGAGACAGGATTTATAATCATCTTGAAAAGAATAAGTTAATTAGCGACAGTCAGCACGGTTTTGTGAAGGGTAGGTCGTGCCTCACAAACCTTATTGAGTTTTTCGAGAAGGTGAACAAACAGGTGGATGAGGGTAAAGCAGTGGATGTGGTGTATGTGGATTTCAGTAAGGCATTTGATAAGGTTCCCCACGGTAGGCTTTTGCAGAAAATACGGAAGTATGGGGTTGAAGGTGATTTAGAGCTTTAGATCAGAAATTGGCTAGCTGAAAGAAGACAGAGGGTGGTGGTTGATGGCAAATGTTCATCCTGGAGTTTAGTTACTAGTGGTGTACCGCAAGGATCTGTTTTGGGGCCACTGCTGTTTGTCATTTTTAAAAATGACCTGGAAGAGGGTGTAGAAGGGTGGGTTAGTAAATCTGCGGATGTGTACAAAATCATGAGAGGTATAGACAGGGTGGATAGCAAGAGGCTTTTTCCCAGAGTGGGGGTTTCAATTACTAGAGGACACGAGTTCAAAGTGAAAGGGGAAAAGTTTAGGGGGGATATGCGTGGAAAGTTCTTTACGCAGAGGGTGGTGGGCACCTGGAACGCATTGCCAGCGGAGGTGGTAGATGCGGGCACGATGGAGTCTTTTAAGATGTATCTAGACAGATACATGAATGGGCAGGAAGAAAAGAGATACAGAACCTTAGAAAATAGGCGACATGTTTAGAGAGAGGATCTGGATCGGCGCAGGCTTGGAGGGCCGAAGGGCCTGTTCCTGAGCTGTAATTATCTTTGTTCTTTGTTCTTCTTTGTTCTTTGAAACTAAGGTCGGTGGAGTTGTGGATAGTGCCGAAGGGTGTTGTAGGGTACAGAGGGACATAGATAGGCTGCAGAGCTGGGCTGAGAGATGGCAAATGGAGTTTAATGCGGAAAAGTGTGAGGTGATTCACTTTGGAAGGAGTAACAGGAATGCAGAGTACTGGGCTAATGGGAAGATTCTTGGTAGTGTAGATGAACAGAGAGATCTTGGTGTCCAGGTACATAAATCCCTGAAAGTAGCGACCCAGGTTAATAGGGCTGTTCAGAAGGCATATGGTGTGTTAGCTATTATTAGTAGGGGGATCGAGTTTCGGAGCCACGAGGTCATGCTGCAGCTGTACAAAATTCTGGTGAGACCGCACCTGGAGTATTGCGTGCAGTTCTGGTCACCGCATTATAGGAAGGATATGGAAGCTTTGGAAAGGGTGCAGAGGGGTTTTACTGGGATGTTGCCTGGTATTGAGGGAAGGTCTTCGGAGGAAAAGCTGAGGGACTTGAGGTTGTTTTCGTTGGAGAGAACGAGGAGGAGAGGTGACTTAATCGAGACATATAAGATAATCAGAGGGTTAGATAGGGTGGATAGTGAGAGTCGTTTTCCTCGGATGGTGATGTCAAACACGAGGGGACATAGCTTTAAGTTGAGGGGTGATAGATATAGGACAGATGTCAGAGGTAGTTTCTTTACTCAGAGAGTAGTCGGGGCTTGGAACGCCCTGCCTGCAACAGTAGTAGACTCGCCAACTTTAAGGGCATTTAAGTGGTCATTGGATAGACATATGGATGAAAATGGAATAGTGTAGGTCAGATGGTTTCACAGGTCAGCGCAACATCGAGGGCCGAAGGGCCTGTACTGCGCTGTAACGTTCTAATTCTAATTCTAAAAAAAAAAGATACAAGCAGGCTCCCAGAGATCCTGTTCAATTAATGTCAATTCCATGGAATACCCGGAAATATCGATACACAATCCCAGAACCGTCTATATTTCTAAGAATATCTGGAGACATCAATATTTGGACATTAAGTCTCACCAGGAACACCAGCATCAGCGAGTCGGATACAGCACACCTAATACTGCAAGATATATCCTAATTTCAAAAGACAGTACATGGTCGTTTGACTATACACATTGAAGCTCGTAGATCATACTCTTTCAAACTAATCTTCTCAGACGTTGATCCATTCTCTCCCTCCCAATTAAGCGGCTGATACACGGCTGTCCCTGAATTGCTACTCTCTTGGACGTTTTGCGAGAATAAGATTACAATGAAAGTCGGATTCATAGCAAAGAAATTTAATTGGGCCTTATGAAAAATGACATTCATTACAGCCACTAAACAAACATGTTCAGCGAAAGACTTTCATCTGAACAACATATTTATATATATATATATATATATATAGACCACAGAACACAAAAGTCCGAGTGTATCAAACCTGTGTCCTCAGTAATAAAAGCAAAATACTGCGGATGCTGGAAATCTGAAACAAAAAACAAGAAATGCTGGATTCACTCAGCAGGTCTGGCAGCATCTGTGGAAAGAGAAGCAGAGTTAACGTTTCGGGTCAGTGACCCTTCTTCTGTGTCCTCAGTACCTTGCTCTCCGGCAGCGAGGCCTGGACAACGTATGTCAGCCAAGAGCGATGTTTCAATTCAGTCCATCTTCGCTGCCTCCAGAGAATCCTTGCAATCAGGTGGCAGGACCGTATCTCCAACACAGAAGTCCTCGAGGTGGCCAACATCCCCACCAACTAATGGTACAAGAACCACAGGACACAGATTGAAGGCTTTGGGAAGAGATACAGGTGAAATATTATTCGGAAAATCTTTATGCAGCGGGTGGTAATGATCTGGATTCTGCTGCCCACAAGGGTGGTGAAAGCAGAGACAACCAATGATTTCAAATTGAAATTGTACAGTAAAGTGACGGAAATAAACTTGCCGGGCTATGGGGATTGAGTGGGGGAGTGGGAATGACTGTGTAGCTCCGTGAAGAAACAGCATGGATACGATGAGCCGATATACCATCTATAAACTGCTTCACTCTCTATCGTACTTTTAATACACTCCTTAAAACGTTCCCCTTTGATCAAGTTTTTGGTCATTTGTTCTGATCTCTCCTTTGGACATTTGATCAAAATATCCCCTGTCTTAGTGCCATCCTTTCTTTGATAATGCTCCTGTGAAGTGCCTTGGGACAATTTGCTACCTTAAAGCTACGGTATAAATACAAGCTGGTGTACTGTGCGATGGCTGCTCCGAACGTGTCTTCTGTTGAAGCCTCTAATTCCACTGAATTCCAATTTTGCATGTGTTAGTCGTTCCCCACTAGCTGACCCAAGTATCGGTTCTTCATATTTGAGTCTTCGAACTGAGTGGTTTCCGGCTGTTCAACTATGTAGGCATTGACTGCCAATTGTGCATCTGAAGTCCACGCATGCCCTCTTATTGTGTTGCAAGGCTTGTATCGCATGTGTGTTTCCTCAGTGTCGAAGGTTGTGAGGTCAATATGAGGGTATCTCATTTGGGTTAGTGTCGACACCATTACAGCCACATCACCAGTACCCAGCTACCCCACGTCTGCCACCCACTTCTCCTCTTAGAACACTGTACTTATGCTGGGGGCATAGAGACGTTCGGGGGGTAGTTTGTTTAGTAGTGGTGTTTGGCTGCTGGATGCTAATGCAACTTACTTTGTTCTTAAAAGTCATCAACCTGTTTCTTTGGCAGGTAACTGGCACCCACACGAAGGCCTCGACAGCTCACTTTTCACAGTGCTGTGCTCTTCTGTACTAACCTTCTGAGCTAGCGAAGCAGCACAGGGAGTCCACACCAGCAGTTCTGGCCCTCTTGGCATCATATGCCTTGAAAAGTGCAGAAAGAGGTTTAACTCCACTGTGAGCAAACTGTTCACTTCCAGAGTTGGTGTAACTGGAACGCTCCAGCAAGTCCACCAGAATTAGAGCCCAACTCTTGGCGATCATATTTACGAGAAGGAATGGTAAGAGCACTGTGCAGGTACACCCCTGGTTGCGTTTTTAATCTCGTCACGATTCACTGTGCGGCTCACCCCCGGGCCCTGACTTTAATCTTGCGACTATTCACTGTGTGGCTTTCCCCCGGGGCCCTGTGTTTAAACTTGACAGGAATCACTGTGCAGGATTCCCCGGGCCCTGTGTCTAAACATATGACTGCTAACTTTGCAGGTTCCCCAGGGCCCTGTGTTTAAACTGCGACTATTCACTGTTCAGGCTCCCCGGGCTCTGTGTTTAAACTTGACATAAATCACTGTGAAGGATCGTCCCGGGCACTGTATTTCGAATTGTGACTATTCACGGTGCAGGTTCCCGCTGGGCTCTGTGTTGAAATTTGACACGAATCAGTGTGCAGGATCCCCCGGGCCATGTGATTATTATTGTGACTATTCACTGTTCAAATTCCCCTTGGCCCTGTTTTTAAACTTGTGACTATTCATTGTGCATGTTCCCCTGGGCCCTGTGCCCAAATCTGGGACTATTCACCGTACAGGTTCCCCCTGGGCCCTGTGTTTAAAAATGTGACTATTCGCTGTGCACGTTCCTCCCGGAACCTCAGTTTAAACTCGCTGTTCAGGTTCACTTCGGCCTTGTTTTTTACACTTGCGGGTTTTTATTGTGCAGGTTACCTCATCACGCACTGTGATTAAACTTGTGACAATTCACTTTCACGGTTCCCCCGAGCCCTTTGTTTAAACTTTGGACTATTCACAGTGTAGAATCCTGACAGGGCCTGTATTTAATATTGCGATCGTTCACTGTGCATGACCACCCTGGGCCATGTGTTTTGATAGTGTAAATATTCACAGTGCAGGTTTCCCTGGGCACCATGTTTCAACTTCTGACAATTCACTCTGTATGTTCCCCTGGGCCCTGTGTTTAAACTTTTGATTATTCACTGCGTTGGTTCCACCCGGGCCCTTTGTTTAATCTGAAGTAGTGAGTCGAGATAAACGGGGCATTTTCAGGTTGTCAGGCTGTAACTAGTGGAGTGTCGCAATGATCATTGCTGTTGCTCCAGCTATTTACCATCTATATTCGGGACTTAGACGAAGAAAGTGAGTGCAATGTTTCGAGATTTGCTGACGATACAAAGCTAGGTACAAATGCATGCTGCGAGGCTGAGACAAAAAAGATGTAGGCAGTTTAAGTGAATGGGTAACAAGGTGAAAGCTGAAAAATAATGGGGATCTGTGAGGTTATTCACCTCGTTCGCAAAACAGTAAAGCACTTTTTAAAGTGTGTGTTCTGACGGCGCTTCTACATTTTTGTTAAAATGTTTTGGGGTCTCGTGTATGTTGCAATTGTAGCATTGTATTATTTGTGGAAATTGAAAATGATTCTATGGATTTACTTTTCATTTTCCTATTTGAAAACAACCTTTACTGGAAGCCACCTGTCTTCAGATAAATACCCAGCAGAGGCTTTGTGACTTGGGGGAGATTTTGTCCAGAGAACTGACAGGTCAGGATTTCTGGGGATCTGGAGCTAGACTATTGAGATATTGCTTTTGGTTTCGCTTTAGACGGTGTCTTCGGGGTGTTAACTGTTTTGAAGGCAGCTGGAGAAAACCAGCCAAGCAAGCAGTCACAATAAGCACCCTGTTCCATGTCTTTGAGATGTACTTTGAAGCGAATGTAAGAGATCCATAAATTGACATTGCATTCCGACTGAAAGGCCTGCCAGAAACCCCTGCTGTCATATTTTTCTTGGAAAGCCTATCAGACTGATCTTCAACGTCGCCTGGAAAGAAACTTTCCGGAAATGACCTACTGACTGCCATCTGCATGCATTTGTGACACCAAACCAAAAAGGGACAGGTCTTCCTCTTCTTCTTCTTCTCTTCTTCAGGAATTACTTAGCATTTGGCCAAGGAATTATTTTTGTTTATAAGAGAGCTCGAAAGAAAACAACTCTATTTTTAAAGTTAACCGTTGTGTGTGTGTGTGAGTGAGAGAGAGAGAGAGAGAGAGAGAGATAGAGAGAGAGAGAGTGAGGGAGGGAAAGAGAGATGGGGTGAGGGAGGGAAAGAGACGGGTAAGGAGGAAAGAGAGAATGGCTGAGGGACCGAGAGACATACACAGTAATGGAGAGGGTGAAGAATAAAATGTCTCAAAGAGAAAGGATGGGCTCGAGGGACCGAACGGCCTCTTCCTCTCTTCCTAAGGGCTTTTTAATATTGCATCCTGAACTAAACAAGGTTATGATGATAATGTTTAGCAAATGAAATGGAATTAATTAACAATATTTCTCCTTTAAAATTATCATTCTGAATTCACAATTTTACTTGTGTGAATTTGGGCTTGACAGATATTTGGTGTTTATTAACATCGCTGAATAAATAAATATTGGAAGATTCAATTTCACTTTGTTCCCATCCTTGTTCAAGCACCTCCTGACTCACTCGAAGGTTTAAATCTAAGGAGCAGTTCTGGTGGTGCAGGGTGCCTTTAAGAGGTTGGGACTGACCCTCTCCATGTTGCCCCTTCCATCCACCCCACTCGTGGTCACAGTGCTGGGTCACGGGTTACAGACTGTCAGTCTCTGGGACTGACCCATGACCCCCTGACTCCAAAGACAAGAAAAAGAAAGCAAAAATTATCCTGCTCCCTGTGAAATCAGATTGACAATAAATTGAAACCCCGAGAGTGAAATATAAAAGGCGAAAAGAGAGATTTTGATGTTTGTAAAAACATTCTTTACACAGATGGAGGTGTTTGTGTTTATCTGTCCAAGTTGGTCAATGTGAATATATGTGTCTCTGTGTGGGTTCTTTCTCTCTCTCTCTCTCTCTCTCTCGGTCAGTGGGAATGGCTGTGTCTGGCTGTGGATTTCTATGTGCGTCAGTGTTTATCTGGACATGTCAGTCTGCCTGTGTGTATTTGACTGTCTTTCTGTCTGTGTGTGGGTTTGTCTGTGTGTGGGATAGGACACCGAAGGAGACTCTTTCATCCAATGGTGACTTTATGGGTGGAACTGAGGAACAGAAAACGATCTAAACCTGGAAGACGTTTTGTGTATAGACCCCCTTGTCGCAGTTCTGAGGTGTCAGATTGCACAAATTAGGCAAGTGTGTACCAAAGGCAAAGTCGTATTAATGTGGGATTTTAACTTACACAAAGATTGGGAGAGGCAGAGTAGCATCTGTCGGAAAGGTAGTGAATTTTGGGAATGTGTCTGGGATAGTTTCCGACCGCAATGTGTCCGAGATGTAACAAGGGGAGAGGCAATATTAGATTTAGTTATGAGTAAGGAGCCAAATTTAATTAGCAGCCTAACTGGTGTGAATATTTATCAATTAGTGGTCACAACATGATTGAAATCAAGGTATCGTTTGAAAGTGAAATGCACGAATCAGCTGCTAGAATTTTAGACTTGGGTAAGGCTGAATTTCCCAGGATCAGACAGAGACTTTCCACAGTAAACTGGGAAGATCTCTTCATGGGTCAAACAACTGAATAACAGTGGAGAATATTGAAAGAAACATTTCACGCAATACAGAGCGAGTATATACCCCTGAGAGAAAAAAGCTCCACTTCACAGAAAAAACAGCCATGAACAACCAAAGAGATTAGGGACAGTACAAACGTAAAAGCAAGGGCTTACAAAAATGCAAAACACAGCACAGATCCGGCCGAATTGGATAAATACAAAGATCAGCAAAGGGTCACAAAGCAGCTTAAAGGAGTTACTGAAAGAGATTATGAAATGAAACTTTCAAGGGACATCAAAATCAATAAGAAGAAATTTTATAGTTACATAAAGGGAAAGCAGATGGTCAAGAGCAATGGAAGCCCACTAAAAGCTGAAAATGAAGATATTGTAATTATTAATGCAGAAATGACAGACATGTTGAACAATTACTTTTCCTCAGTATTTACAGTTGAAAAGGAGGATAACTTACCGGCAATACCTAAAAATTAATAGCCGATAGGTGCCAGGGATTTAATACAATTAACATTCAGTAAAACATCAGTAACAAAGAAATTAATGCAACTGAACAGTGAGAAATCTCCAGATACTGATGGTTTCCATGCGATGGTGTTAAAGGAAGTAGGTGAGCACATTGTAGATACCCTAACTATAGTCTTTCAGAGTTCCCCAGATTCAGGAGTGGTCCCTCTGGGCTGGAAAGTTGGACATTTCACTCCATTTTTGAAGAAGAGTGAAAGGGGGAACCAAGGAAATAACAGATGAGTTAGCCTGACATCTGTGGTGGGCACGTTGCTGGAGTATAGAATCAAGGATACCGTGACTGGACGCCGAGAAAAATTTCAGTTAATCAGGGACAGCCAACGTGGATTCATGATGGGAGGTCATGCCTGACAAATCTCATTGATACTTTTTTTTAAAGAGGTGACTAAGGTACTGGACAGGTGAATGTCAATGGATGTTATTCATACGGACTTTCCAGAAGGCATTTGATAAAGTCCCACATAAGAGACTGTTAATTAAGGTAGACACCCAGGGAGTTGAGGGCAAATTATTGACATGGTTTGGAAGTTGGTTGAGTGGTCGGTGACAGAGAGTGGGGATAATGGGTAAGTATTCCCATTGGCAGGATGTAACTAGTGGTGTCCAACAGGGATCTGTGTTGGGGCTTCAATTATTCACATTTTTCATTAACGACTTGGATGATGGCATCGTAAGTCATATATCCAAATTTGCTGATGATGCGAAGTTAGGCGGCATTGTAGAAAGTCTAGATGATAGCATAAAGTTACAAGGAGATATAGACAGACTAGGTGAATGGAAAAAAAAACAGTGGCAGATGGATGTCAATGTGGGCAAGTGTGCGATTATCCATTTTGGACCAAAAAAGTATCGAGCAGGGTACTTCTAAATGGAAAGAGGTTAAGTACAGTGGATGACCAAAGAGACTTGGGGGTTCAGGTGCATAGATGTTTAAAATGCTGCAAGCAAGTGCAGAAATTATTCAAAAAGGCTAATGGAATGCCAGCCTTTATATCTAGAAGACTGGAGAATAAAGACACAGAAGTTATGCTGCAGCTGTACAAAACCCTGGTTAGACCCCACTTGGAATACTGTGAGCAGTTCTGGGCACCACACCTGAGGAAAGATATATTGGCCTTAGAGGGAGTGAAATGTAGTTTTACTACAATGACACCTGGACTACAGGGGTTAAGTTACGAGGGGAGATTACACAAATTAGGCCTTTTCTCGCTCGGATTTAGAAGGTTGAGGGGTAATCTGATCGAAGTCTTCAAGATATTCACAGGAAAAGACAGGCTAGATAAAGATAAACTAATTCCACTGTTCGAAGATTCTAAAACGAGGGGACATAGTCTAAAAAGTAGGGCCAGTCCATGCAGGGGAGATGTTAGGAAGCCCTTCTTCACGCAAAGGGTGGTAGTGGTTTGGAACTCTCTCCCACAAACAGCGGTTGAATCCAGAACAGTTGTTGGCTTTAAATTTGAGATACATTTTTGTTAAACAAATATATTAAGGGATATGGGCCTAAGGCACGTCTATGGAGTTAGGTTGCGGATCAGCCATGATCTCATTGAAAGGTGAGACAGGCTAGAGGAGCTGAATGGCCTAATCCTGTTCCTACCTTCCTATGTTCCAATAATCTCTTAATAAAGAGCTTTCATCTTAACAACTCCGATGAATATACCGAAATATCCTGCACAAAATATCAACCAGTTATATCATTATACTTGTCAGAACAAAAGTGCCTCTCTCAAATGCTGCCTATGTTGGGTTTAAGTGGGCTGATGATGCAAAGGTTGGTGGGCCAGTAAGCTGTGACGAGGGCACAAAGAAACTGCAAAGGAAGATTGAAAGGTGAAGTGAGTGGGCAAGATATTGGAAGCTGGAATATCATGTGGAGAAATGTGAGGTTCTTCTCTTCGGCAGGAAGAATAGAAACACAGAACATTTTTCAAATGGTGACAAACTGTTAAATGTTGGTGTTCAGGAGGGATATACTTGCCTTCGAGGCAA
The DNA here is from genome assembly GCF_036365525.1 of Heterodontus francisci. Taxonomy (NCBI): domain Eukaryota; kingdom Metazoa; phylum Chordata; class Chondrichthyes; order Heterodontiformes; family Heterodontidae; genus Heterodontus; species Heterodontus francisci. Next base: position 5,840,229 of record NW_027140794.1, read on the forward strand.
GGAGAGAGAGAGAGAGCGAGACACAGAGATGGGGTGAGGGAGAAGGCCAGTATTAAATGTCCCAAAGATACTATGCAGGGTGCATTATAAAACAAAATCTGACACCAAACACACATAAGGAGAGATTAAGGCTGATGACCAAACGCTTGGTCAAAAAGGTTAGTTTTAAGGAATGTCTTTAAGCAGGAATGAGAGGTAGAGAGGCAGAGAGGTTGTGAAAAGGAATTCCCGAGTGTTAACAGGCAGTGGCATTAATTCCTGATTACTGGTAATGATTTGTTAGGAAAGGGTATTAATATTTACGGAGCCGAGACAGTTTGATGTGGACAAGAAGCAAATCTGCCATGACCTGATTGAATGGGTGGGACATGTTCCAGGGGCCGAATGGCCTCCTTCTGTCTTCCGAAGGGTTTTATTGATATCACTGCCAATGCAATGTTGGTTTTCTGTTTGCAAAGTGCTGACAAGGTCGGGGTTCTCTCTGGTCTCCCCTAAACCCTCCCGCCAGCCTTGGAATGACTCATTGATTCATGTCTAAGGGAACCAGTCAAGGGTTCTGGTCTATATTTGCTGAGCCTTCCAGTCTCACTCAGTTTCTCGTCTATATCTGACTGTATGTCACCCCTACTGTACCTCCACTCTGTATCCCATCCACCTGCCAAATTAGATTAACCGCTCCCACGCCCGAACGGCACTAGCAAAACTCCCAGCAAGGATGTTGGTCCCATTGCAGTTCAGGTGCAACCCATTGAACTTGTACAGGTCCCACCTTTGCCAGAAACAGACACAGTGGTCCAGGAAACTAACGCCCTTCCTCCTGCCATGCATTCATATGCTCTATCCTCTTATTCCTATACTCACTAGCACGTGGCACTGGGAGTAATCCAGAGATTAGAACGTTTGCGGTCCTGCTTTACAATTTGCTACTAAGCACCCTAAATACTTGTTGCATCACCTCATCCCTCTTTCTACTTATGTCGCTGGTAGCAATGAGAACCACAACCTCTGACTGTTCACTCTCCCCCTTCAGAATGTCTTGCAGCCGTTCCGTGAGATCCTTGGCCCTCGCGCCAGGCAAGCAACATACCATCCTGGCGTCACTTATGCGGACACATAAACGCGTGTCTGTACCCCTTACGATAGAATCCCCCATCACAATAATTCCCCCACTCTTTTTCCTGCCCTGCTGTGCAGCTGAGCTGCCGGTTGTGCCACGGACCTGGCTTTTTCCGCGTTCCTCTGAGAAGCTATCTCCTCCAACAGTATCCAAAGTGGAACATCTGTTAGAATTAGAAATGGACCAAAGGGACACCTGCACTATCTGCCTAGTTCTTCTACTCTGCATGTGGGGGTCACCCAATTCCCTTTCTACATGAGCAGTCTTAACCTGCAGTGTGACCACCTCCCTGTACGTGCTATCCAGGATGAGATCAACCTCGCAGATGCTCCACAGTGTCCGCAACTGCCACTCAATATCCGAAACGCGGATTTCGAGTCGCTGCAGCTGGAGACACCTCCTGCACACGTCTTCACCCTGGGCATTGGAAGTGTCCCTGACTTCCCATATCGCTCAAGAGGAGCACTCCAGGTTGCCGAGCTGCCCTGCCATAAGTTACCCTTAATTTATACCCTTAAATTACCCAACAATTAGATTATTTACACAAAGGACCTTGGGTCACTAAAAGAAACGACCTGCGAAATTAAAAAAAAACTTTAGAACGTTCCCTTTACCTTTACTTTCCAAACCAGATACTGAGATTTATTCTCTAACAACTGTTTTGCACCCACTGTTGAGCATTGAAGAAACTTTGTTATCCAATACAATATTTAAAATGCTTATTTTTTCTTTCAAGAATCGACATTCCATTTTATTCCAGGCTTTGCCATGTATTGTTTGTCTGTTCATTTGATTCCTCCAATAATCATTCCTTTGTCTTTGTCTCAGCTGTTGTTGCACTTCTAAATCCCAGTGGTCAAGCTCAAATATTTTCTCTCTTATTTGCATGATTAAGTTAGGTTAAAACAGAAACTGGATTATCTTATAACTCAAATGTCTTATTGCAAGTTGCAACAAAATAGTTGCCTATTTAAAGATAAACGCAGCTCAACTGATTTTACCCCACCTAAAACACATTTATATTGTCGATGGATGTTTAATTGTGAATCCAAGGAAAAGTTACAAACCAGTTACTAATCATGTTATCATTCACAAAGTATGAAATTGACTAATTTCTTTCTTAATGAGTCCACTGATTAATTATTATGAGGATTAAGTAACGTTAGTCATTTTAAAACACCATTCCAAGAACCTCCAATTCCCCACAGGACAAAATCTGCCTCCTCCTTAATCTGATTATTGTTGTTGACCACTCTTTCTGTTCTCTAGCTCATGAGTGCTGTGATCTGCACAAATTGTGCATGTTCTTACCTTCTAAAATATCATAACCCGAAGTGACTACTCACGATGAAGAATCTGTTAAAACTTCATTGACACCCCTCAGATTGAAGACTGTCACCCCACCTGCTGATCACCTCACTCGATGACAGTCATTATTCTTTCACAGTTGTGCTGTTAATTCCTAAACTATTATCATGTAAGTACATACAATTAAAACAGCAGATTATGCACGCTGGCTTATTATTTACCTCAGATACCCCTTGACTGTTGATAAGAAATGTACCAAATCATACGGATTATTTTTTCAACTAAGTTACCCAAATTCAAATAATGCTGTCATCAGTTGATAATATCTTTCATTTAATTATCTTAAAAGGAGGTTTTCCTTAATATTCAGCTACCACCTAGACAGTATTCCCATTAACTTTTTTGAAAATTACGTATGTGTATATCCCTTTAAACTCAGGGAGATTTCCTTTAGAGTGCTTGGAATAGCAACTCATATTAATTTATTTATTATTGATTTAAATGTCTTAAACAATCGTTTCCATGTTTCGTTGTTTCAGATGAATTTATCAGAGACACTACTGTCCACAGTTGTTATGCGAGCTATCTGCAAATAATCACAAAGACTTTCTCCATAAAGATAACAAATGGAAACAAATGTATGAATGAATTAATGCCAATTCCTGACTTTTTATAAAAATAAGGCCAAACCTTCAGATGAAAATATTACCATGCTGTCATAAATGTTGCAGAAGTCTGAAGCTGCTGGTGTTGATTGATCTCTGTGACCATATGGTCCAATTATTTAGAGAAACAAAGAACACAAGGTCCATTTGGCTTGGAGCCAGATAAGTTCCTTCTGTCCAGATACACGTGGTAATTCAGGAACGGTAATTATCACAAAATCCGAGGTGGATTCAAAATTGGCTTTGTGGCAGGAAACAAAGGGTAATTGTTGATTGGTGTCTTAATGACAGGAGGGCTATTTCCAGTGATATTCCGGGGAGCTCAATACTGGTCCACTGCTTTTTGTGGTATATCTTAACGATTTGATGTAAATGTAGACCTCATGATCAAGAAGTTTGCAGACCAGACGAAGATTGGCTGTTTTGTGGATAGCAAGGAGGATAGCTGTAGACTGCAGGAAGATATTGATGGTCTGGTCAGATGGGCACAAAAGTTACAAATGGAATTCCAGCCGGAGAATTACGAGGTGATGCATTTTGGGAGGTCAAACAAGACAAAGGAGTACACTTTAAATGATAAATCACTGAGAAGTGTAGAGGGAGTGAGGGGCCTTGGCGTCATTGTCCACAGATCCCTGAAAGTAGCAGGACAGGTCGATAAGGTGGTTCAGAAGGCATATGGAATCTTTTCCTTTATTAGCTGTGGTATAGAATATAAGAGCAGGGAGGTTATGCTGGAACTGTATAACTCATTGGTTAGGCCACAACTTGAGTACTGTGTGCAGTTCTGGTCAACTCATTACAGAAAGGATGTAATTGCACGAGAGAGGGGACAGAGGAGATTTACGAGGATGTTGCCAGGAGTGGAAAAATGCAAGTAGGAGGAAATATTGGATAGGCAGGGGTTATTCTCCTTTGAACAGAGAAGGGTAAGGGGAGATCTGATTGAAATGTACATCATCTTGAGAAGCCTGGATCGAGTGGAGGTGAAGAATCTATTCGCCATATCGGAGAGCTCAGTGACGAGGGGGCACAGTTTTAAACTGATTGCTGGAAAAATAGAGGGTTGATGACGAAAAACGTTTTTCACCCAGAGGGTGGTATTGATCTGGACCTCACTGCCTGAAAGAGTAGTTGAGGCAGAGACTCTCGACTCATTGAAAAGGAGTCTTGATATGCACCTCAGATGCCATAATCTGCAGGGCTAAGAACTAAATGTTGGAAGGTGGGATTGGAATAGATGGATCCTTTTTTCGGCTGGCACAGAAACGATGGGTCAAAGTGGCCTCTTTCTGTGCCTTAAACATTTTATGTTTCTATGATTCCATGGTTCTTGGAAGGTTAACATACTAAGATATTCATCTTTTCTACTGATATTCGTTCCATGTTTTTGGCCAATCTTTTACCTCGTAATTCATCTTATTCTCCGGTCTTGCGGATCTATGTCTGGTTGTTCCCCTTATGGCCTCCCTTCCTTGAATGAGAACAGTTGGTCAGACTAATCAGAGCAAGATTCTACTCAACTTCACAGCCAATCATTTCGGTTTAGCCTTTTTCAACGTCTGGCCCCAAGTTACACCATTGTATGTTTTGGGGTTTTGAGGCTTAAACACTTTTATTTAAAAATTCTCGGTTCTGAATTTTCAATTTATTACAATGGGGTCCTCAGTTGTGCCTGACCTAACAAGTTACAAATAACGGCTACTTATGAATCCAGTATAATTTATTAAGCAAGATGTTATAAATACTTAACAAAAAAGCACTGAAGACAACATGGAAGTTTCTTATCCTTCAAGGCCAGGATTCATTAAATGTTGCCAGCATAGGTGATCCCTTTGTTCTCCAGTCTCTGAATTGACATTCCGTGGAACTGTGTTTCAGAATAATTAATCCACAGACACCATTGTGAACTGTACCGGCAAAGACTCTGAGTTTCCATCTTTTGGGCTTCCGATTCATTATAATGATATCCTTTGAATTAACTCTTCCAATCGTTTAACATGAGGTTCATCTGCTGACACCGCACCTCTGTAATTAGACTGAAGTATGCTAAATGCATGTCCATCTCTTATTTCCTCGGCTCCAAGAGTTAACATTTCATTGTTTGAACAAATAGCACATCCTTGTAGATACAAAGCAATTGTACATCAATCTTTCCTCTTCTTATCAACAATGCCAACTGCCGTAAACAATTCACCTCAACCTTCCCAGGGTGCCAGCGTTGTGTCTAATTGAATATCAGGAAAAAACAACGTTGTTTTTAAATATAAATGTTTTCTACTGCAGATGTATTTAATTGATCAAGTTAGTTAGCAATCTTATTAAACTGCATGGTTCTTGTTTCATGATCGGTGTCATATCCAGTTCAAGCATCTTTCACATCAGTTCCTTAATAGATTGTAATCACTCTCCCCCTGACCCCTTTACGAAGGTCATCTCTTTCCCTTTGCTCTATGCTCATTATCTTTTTTTGACTTCTGCTAATTTACTACCGATCCTCTTGCTCTGGACCCCCTCTACCCGCCACTAACAGCTCTAGTTTTTGTCTTTACTCCTGCAGGCCATTTTCTTCTTGATCTCCAGCGGTCACCTCTTGTCCATTGACCACTTGATCTTTAAGCTGGTCTCAGTTGCTTTGTTTATGAATTAATTTAATAATTGATGTAACTGCATATTTCACCGCGCTCTTAAACTGCTCTCTGAACTCGGACTGAGTGGCCACATATATAAATGTGTTTGTACAGCAACTTAAATTCTGCAGCATATATGTGACATCTTCAAAGGTATAGAAAGAATCAGCATCTCAGAAATAACCAGCATCAAATATATATAAAATATACACCAGCCACAGAAATATGAAACTGCCAGATATGGTGAAGAGTAAAATCATAGACTTCCTTCTTCTCTCCATTTCAGAGTCACTGTGATTATCTTTCTTGCTCTGACGTCTCAGTCTCTGACGAACACGATTGGTCACTAAAATGTGTCTGAACGTCAGAGCGTTCAGCAACAGAATTAAAATGAATGGTAATAATGGTGGTAAAACTTTTTCAAACAATCTAAATCTAATCCATCGAGGGTCAGTAAAATAGCTTGGCTTGTTAGAGCAGCCCCATTGCACATCGTCGATGACCCGTCTAGGTTTAAATCTAAAGTAGATGGGAATATTTTTTAGACAGAGGAGAATGCCGGTAGTTGTTAGAACCACAGTCGCAGTTTTCCTGGCACAATATTTTGATTTCAGCTTCTGGCAACAAATGGCGACAAATCGATCAAATGTGAAAGTGATGGTGAACCAGACGGAACAGTCGATGGCTGCACGGATCAGGACAGAGAGAGGGCGACACACAGAGGTGAGGTCCAAGAAATTTAATGGGAAATAAAGGTTAGTGATTCTCCGGAGTATGATCTCAGTGATAATGACCAGTAGATCCGCCGTTGACATGGCCAGCAGGTAGCGAGTGGTGCAGGTGGATAGTCCACAATTTCCCTTGGACAGGATTACAATTGACACTAAATTAACTGTAATGGAGAGAAAGGAGAAATGGTTGCGAATTACTGAAAAAACTGAAAAACATTCTCTACTTCTCAACACAAGCAGGAAGGATTTTCGCACAAAAAACCGTGTGGGTTGGGATCAGGTCAGATCGGTTCCATGACACCAACCTGCCTCCAACACCAGCACTTCCAGATTTAACAAATCCAGGAAGGGACGAACAACTGCTCACCGGATGCTGGTCATCCAGTTCATTATAGTGACGAGGAGCCAAAAAACGGGTAGATTGGTGAACGTTACCCAGTCTTCAACAACTCCCACTGTCGGAACCCATCCCGGGCTCGAATCACTCCCTGGCATTGAAGTAATTTCAGCCTGATTCGAATCAGTCCCTCGGATAGGAGGCACTCATACGTCTTTGGCCATTCCTTCTGATGTATAAATGATTGAAATTGAACAGGGATTTGCATGAGACAGTGCAAATATGATCAACGCACAGGCTTTCATTTCTACAGGAATATCATTAACATATTAGAAAGGCGGTGATTGAACACATAAATAATAATGTACTCTTCTGGGCTACACATGATAAAAGTATCCAGGGTAACCAACAGGTGCACACATTCTTTACGAAAAATACAATAACTGAGAGATTATAATTATTGGGATATGTTGTGGCTCGATTCTTTTGATAAGAGAAGTATGTGTGTCCAACTAATAGAGGCGTTTGAAATTATATAGGGATTAGAGAAGGAAAACGTGGACCTGATATGTCCACCTTTGCTGGTGACCAGTTCAGTATTTCCTCAAAATAAGATGATCATCAATAAATGCACGATGGAATTCAAGAGAGACCTATTTACTTGGAGTGCTGAGAACGTGGAAGTTGCAATGGAAAAAAAAAAGAAGAAGCGAGGTGAGAAAATGAGGGAGACAGGATTGGAAGGATATACAGATGGAATTAGATGAGCGGGAATGAAGAGAGCATCGTGAAGAGAGGGAATACAGTCGTGATCTAGTTGTGCCAAATGTCCTGTTTCTGTGCTGTAAAATCGGTAACTTGTCTTTTAACAAGTCATAGTCATCAGTATTATTCATAATATTGAAGAGGATTATTTATTATTGCAGTGCACTCATGACCAAACGCTTCTCAGGACCGTGCTCGGGAAGGAAATTAATCAGCATCTAATGTCAACAACACTACTTCGAGTAAGAGTAAGATGGGGACCAGCATTGAATACAATGACAGATACTCCAGAAAATACATGGTACCTAGTGTTACTTTGTCCACACCAGTTAGTCAGCCACAAGCAGAGTAATTCTCGAGTGACAGAGACTCCCAGTTAGACATGATCACTGAGGTCAGGGGCTCCACACCAGTTAGTTCACACACACTGTATAATTCTACATTAACAGATAATTGCAGTAATCCTTCCCCTCTGATATTCTCCTGCTTTGAGCTGTGATTCTACAGAACACAACATTCCACATAATTCAATAACTTTACAATGCAGTGTGCCTTGATCTAGGAACAGTTGAGGCAACAGATTCAAACTGCACAGATAATTCAGGAAATTAATGCAATTATATTATTGAATATGTGCCTGTCTAACTGTAACCATTCGATCTCATGTAATATTATTATTCCCATGGTAATGGAAGAAATCAGCTCATACACAGATTTGCAAAACTTCATTGGTTAGAGATACTTACCAGGAACGCCAATGATAGCAAGGATCAGACAGAATATTTTCCCCACCCATTGAATTGGTCGGTGCATTTTCTGCTAGGATTGATCGGTCTGTTCGTGCTGCAGGTTATATCTCTGAAATACATTCTGAGGTGACACATTCCCAGTGCATTAACTTTATACCCTCCCGGATCTCCATGGGGATACTGATGTTGCAAAATTGTTCAAACAGTTTTTCTTAATCTTTGAACAAACAGATTAGGACAGTTGTGTTAATGCCCTGTAGATGGAATATATTTTTCACTGAAATTGAATTGGACCCATCCCCATCCCCACCCCCCAAGACTGGGCAAATCTGATCACAACAAGCAACTAATCATAAGTGGAAGCTGTGTTAAAGATAAATCAAGAAAGTCCTCGAAAAATTATGAGTCCCATCTGTAGATTTCATGTTGTTTCAGTGAAGACCTTCACTCTGCATGACAATTCAAAAATTAAATTCCTAACGTCAGAGTAGCCTCTCAGGGATGTTCGTCTACACTTTGGGTGCCCTCATTAGCTGTACAATTCTGTTCAACAATTCATAAATTCAAATAAAAAAGGAACATAGAATGGTTGCAACACTGAATTTGGCCATTTGGTCTGTCTTCTTCGTGTCTGTTCTCTGCACGGGCACCTCAGCTAATCTGACTTCCACATCTCCTCCTCACTGACCTGCATTGCTTTTCTCTTAAGTTGATTATTCAGTTCGCTTCTGATTCAATCGGTATTCACCACACTCTTAGGCAGTTCATTTCATATCCTCAACACGTGCTGTGGAAACATACGTTTTCCCTTATGTCGCCATTGATTCCATGTATGTGTCCTTTGGTTTTCGCTACGTCTGCCAATGAGAGCAGTTTCTCTGTGCCCATTCTGTTTAATCCGTCCGTGGTTTTTAACCACTCGATCAACCTTTCTCTCAATTTGATTCTCTAATCTGTCGGCAGAAAACAACTGTCACACTTGGAAATTTTCTCTTGATCATTTTCTACACCCACTCTAAAGCCGACACATTGTTCCACAAGGTTGGTACCGAGAACTGGGCACAATGTCAGGATTTTCAATATCGTTCTATCCCTCACAAGCTCTTAGCAAGTGTGGTTCCCTTTTCCACCTCTTTATCCAATACATTGATGATTCGATTTGTGTCAAAAACTTCTTTCACATTGAGCTCGAAAATTTAATCACAATTGCATTGAAATATCTGTCCCTCCCTCGCCTGAAAACGGTCCATCTGTGACCCTTCACTTCTCTTTCACGAATTCCCTCTCCATTTAAATGGACAGGCTCTGCATCAGCATTAACTGTGATCCACCAACTCCCACAGATATATCCTCCAACTCTGCTTTGTGTAAATAATAACTTCCATTCTTTCAGTATCCTCATCGCCTTCTGTTTGTCCCAACGCTGCCATCTTCCATACCAGAGCTGTTGCAGTCTCTTCATTTCACGTTAACCGTGCATTCCTCACATGAGTTTTGCAGAGTCCTCAGCGATATCTGTTCCATCACCCGAGTGACTGTCCTCACCTCCTTCCTGGCTATTAATTCACTTATTCTCAATTTCCAGTCCAATGCCTCCACCTTCAATACATCATCCTCCTCCATTTCCACCATGTCCAACTAAAATCGCGAACAAAATATCTTTGTTCATTCTTCCATCACACCCAAGATCTAGTCTCCTTGCCTGCGGCTTCTTTCTATTCAATTGCAAGAGATGCACCTATGATGATAAGGTCTTTAGAAATAAAAGCGGGAGTAGGCCATTCAGCCCATAGATCATGTTCTGCCATTCAATACCATCATGGCTGATCTGAACATGGCTGAAATTTCAATTTCCTGCCAGACAACAATAAGTCTTCTCTCCCTCGCAAATGAAAAGTTAGTCTCAACCAACCTTGAAGAAATTCAATGACGCAGACTCCACTGCCTTCTGGGTAAGAGAATTCTAAATGTGATGGAACTTTCAAGAGAAGAAATTCCTCCTCATTACCATTTTAATTGGGAGACCACTTATTCATAAACGGTGGGGAATGTGCACAGAGATCTATGGCTGTGGTTGATCACTGAGCTGGCCGGGAAGTGGACCACGAAATTAATGTTAGGAATTGACAAAGTTCTTCAAATTGATTCACTGGAACCACTGCAAAAATGTGGAATTTGGCAAGAAGGCAGAGTTCAAGGGTATGCGTCCTTGACCAGATTAGGATCTGGGCTGTGGCATTCGGTATGCCTGCAGGTTGCGGTGGAGGGAAATGGGTTAATTGGTAAGGAGAGCAGTATGGAGATTGAGAGTCGAGGTGAGGAAGGCTGGATTATGGTTGTGGAAGCAAAGTGCGAGAGCAGCCAATATTTCAGAGGTGATCAATAGCAGGTTTCTGATGGCTTGGATACAAGGGGAGGATGCTGATTTCCGGGCTGGCTGGGGCACCAATGAGGGCTTAGCCTGAGGTCGCAAGTTGAAGGATCTTCCTTCTTGTAACTTGGACGAGGGCATTTCTGGCGAGGCTGGGATTTGTGATCCATCTTTTGTTTGCCTTGAGAACGTGATGGAGAGCCACCTTCTTGAAACCCGAGGCTCCATCTGCTTTTGGCACACCGGCAGTGCAATTAGAAAGAAAGTTCTCGTATTTTTACCCAGCAATAATGAAGAAATGGTGACGTCGTTCCAACTCAGGATGTGTATGGCTTGAGGGAACTTGCAGGTGTCCATGTTTCCATGCGTCCGCCCCCCTTATCCTTTAAGGTGTTAGAGGTTGCGTGCTCGAAAGGAGCTGTCGAAGTAAATTTAGTCACTTCCTGCGTTGTGAAATGGTGTATGGTGCACACCCACACTTTTTGGGATTTTCTTCTCCCTGCTGCTTTCACATGCGTTCAAGTCCTCTGAAGAAGGAATTCTCCTCCACACAAGATCACGGGGCAGGTGGTTCAACCTTGCCCGTCTCAGAGCGAAGTCCAAAGTATGGAAAGTCCTCATCAGGGAACTCCTCTTTGCTGCTGATGCTGCTTTAACATCTCACACTGAAGAGTGCCTGCAGAGTCTCATCGACAGGTTTGCGGCTGCCTGCAACGAATCTGCCCTAACCATCAGCCTCAAGAAAACGAACATCATGGGGCAGGACGTCAGAAATGCTCCATCCATCAATATTGGCGACCACGCTCTGTAAGTGGTTCAAGAGTTCACCTACCTAGGCTCAACTATCACCAGTAACCTGTCTCGAGATGCAGAAATCAACAAGTGCATGGGAAAGGCTTCCACTGCTCTGTCTAGACTGGCCAAGAGAGTGTGGAAAAATGGCGCACTGACACGGAACACAAAAGTCCCAGTCTATCAGGCCTGTGTCCTCAGTACCTTGCTCTATGGCAGCGAGGCCTGGACAACGTATGTCAGCCAAGAGCGACGTCTCAATTCATTCCATCTTCGCTGCCTCTGGAGAATACTTGGCATCAGGTGGCAGGACCGTGTCTCCAACACAAAAGTCCTCGAGGCGGCAAACATCCCCAGCTTATACACACTACAGAGTCAGCGGCGCTTGAGATGGCTTGGCCATGTGAGCCGCATGGAAGATAGCAGGATCCCCAAAGACACATTGTACAGCGAGCTCGCCACTGGTAACAGACCCACCGGCCGTCCATGTCTCCACTTTAAATACGTCTGCAAACGCGACATGAAATCCTGTGACATTGATCACAAGTCGTCAGAGTCAGTTGCCAGCGATCGCCAGAGCTGGCAGGCAGCCATAAAGGCGGGGCTAAAGTGTGGCGAGTCGAAGAGACTTAGTAGTTGGCAGGAAAAACGACAGAGGCACAAGGGGAGAGCCAACTGTGTAACAGCCGCGCCAAACAAATTTTTCTGCAACACCTGTGCAATTGCATGTCACTCTAGAATTGGCCTTGATAGCCACTCCAGGCGCTGCTCCATACACCACTGACCACGTCCAGGCGCTTACACATTGTCTCTCGAGATACAGAGGCCAAAGATAACACACAGCAGCCACTGTGTGCAGTGGTGACAGGAGTTCAGTGCTAACGTGGTGCATCAGGTGCACATCAAGTGCGTTCACTTACTTGGATCTTACTGAGGCGCTTGAGTTTTGTTGGAGGCGGCACAGATCCAGGAAAATGGAGAGCATTCAATTATTTCTGACTTATGCCTTTGTAGATTGCGAACGTAAGAGGCAGTGGATGAGTTATTTGTTGCATAAATTCCAGCGTCTGATCTTTTCTTGGAGCAACAATATTTATCTGGCTGGCCCAGTTAAATTTCTGATCAAAGGGAATGCCCAAGATGTTGATAATGTGGTAACTGGAAAGTCACCAAGATGATGAATATCAAGGGGAGGTCGTTAGTTTCTCACTTGCTGCACTTGGCAATTTCCTGGCAAATGTATGATGTGATTTTCAATGTCCTTTTATGAGCACCAGCCTGATGCAAACAATGCAAAAACTATGGTGTGTTTAGTTGGCAGTGAACGAAGACAGGTGCAGCTTGTTTGTCATTCATCCAAATTTCGTCAATGCTGGCTTCAATGTTCGACCGAATAATTGAAAGTGGAAAATTACAGGGTAGATGAAGGAAGTATAAACTGTCGTTGATCTATTTGTTGAAACAAGCTACGAGCTTCATGGTTGGCTGTGATAATTTCGAAAAGATACATTATAATGAACAGGAAAACAAGGACAATACGCAGGGTTGTATCAAATATGGACAAGAGGAGGGGTCATTGGATCTGGTCCAGGTACGTTTATTCCCCGTCAATACTTAGTTACATGTTGTAAAAGGGAGGACGCAATAGGGAGAGTTCTGCTTCTGTCCGTCGAACCATGGGGCTTGGAAACCTTGCTCTGGGGAATTAGATGAACCATCTCTACCCACTATTTGGCAGTACGTCATAGTATCGGGGGAATTGCGGTGGTGCATGTCGGGGCAATGGGAGGGCTATCATTACCTTCTTCTTGATGGATCTCTCGTTTGAGGGTCCAGTTGGTAGGTGATTGAGAAAGCTGTTAACAACTCAGCTCTGGCACAGAGTTCTGGAAGTGACTGACAACAGATTGAAGGAGTTCCACGGAAAGTAAGTAATACAATTCCTGCCCCAGTAATTCATTGCATTTTCTGGGTTACTTAAAAACAGTAACAAGAAACCTCGAACCCCGACTCTGCCAGTTGGCTGTCAAGGCAAAGCTACCACAGATTTCACATTCATGACAAACAGAAATCAAACACTCGGACTCTCTGGTGAATCAGATTCAACCCTTTGTAAATACAAACATTTTTCTGTTTCAATAACTTCGTTACCATTCTCGGGAAGATCAATTTCTCCCCAACATCCGAATTTTACATTTTGCTCCGAAATAGTTATGTGATTTTATGTTTGATTTCGCACAATATCAGGATGGATCAATTCTACACTTACAAACTTGACATTCAACAAACCCCCAAAAAGACTTCAAGGCAAATCTGTCAGCAAAAACATGTCTACTTCCTTCTGCCTCTCCCTTACATGAGTTGCAGTTATTGCAGATGTTTTACTTTGCGGTGAGTAGTTTCCTCATTGGATTGAATTGCCCAGAGAGAAGGACTCATAGCCTCATAGAATATTTCGTTCACCTGTCCTGCACGGCCTGAAGTCAGGCAAATCCCTCGCCCTGACAGAGATCAACAAAGGAGCATGAAACATCCCAATTACACGATCTGATCCTGGGAAGGCACAAAATGTAGGTCCATTATTTACCAAATTTGGCAAACATGCATCTGTCTAAGGACAAAGCAGGAACCAGTCTTACTTCCACATAGGTTTATTCACAATACTCCATACAGCATAAGTGTAGACTGCATTTCCCTTCTCCGGACCAGCACCTCCGTACCCCTCCCCAGGTGGAAACTGGTTATTCCATATGTATCCTGATCTTTCCACAATTAGTATCAGCTGCTCTTAATCACAATTAGAGCATGCAGCTATACATACTCAATTGACAAATCATTTGCAACATTGGCTCATTAGCAGCATTTTATTATCAGCCCATCAGTGTGTCCATCGTACATTATTGTTTTTTTTGTGATTCTTCTTCGAATAGACAACCTGCATGTGAGCATTTTAGCTCGACTTTGAAGACCAGAACTGCTCTTCACATGTCCTGCATTGCACGAATGCACACCCTCTGGACTGTTCATTCAACACTCACCACGAAATCTAACAGTATGCCACTCAATCACACAGCGACATACACAAACACACGGAAGCAAAGTACAGTTGAAAAGAATAGTGCACTTTTAAATTTTATAAACAAAATAATAGTTCATAATTCACATGGCTCGTTTACGAAAAGACACAATGCAGACCTTTTGAAAAAGACGGCTTCACTCCTGAAGTGTAGTTAAACAGCCGGAGTCACGTGCTGAAGTGGCTTTCATGATTCTCTTGAAGGGATAGAATTTCTGCAGGCCACAAACTTGGTTGCTTGTAGTCTCGTTACCACGAGGTCACTTTGCAGTATTGGTGGGTCCGAAATGGAACAGGCTTGGAGTCCTCACCATGTTGCAGTCTGCAATTATTTAGGCATAGATTTTGCTTCCCTTTCTGCTGCTGCTGTTGCATCTTTCTTCAGACAGCACTTAAATTATAAAAATAAACCAACATGGCTACCGTACCATGTGAATTATCACATTACCCTTTCCCAAATATGGAGTTGGAAATAAGGTGACTATTCATCAACTGACTTATTACTTGATTACGGTCTTTGTTTCAGTCAGCCCCATTCAGTTCAGGATTGCCTCTTGGATTCTTAGTGAAGTGCCCTGTGATACAGAGAATTAGATTACATAGTTTGTACAGCATTTGAAATGTTCGGAAAGAACTATAAATGTTGTGTAATATATTAACTGGGGGTGGAACCAATATTGCTTCAATTGCACTAATTATTAATAGAGTTATCAATTACACTCACCAAAAATGATGCTACTGATCTCAGGGGGATTTGCTGTATGAGCTGTTTTATTGAATCACCGACAATCTTCAAAACTAGGCCTTTTTAGATTAAATCATGCTTTGTATTTCATACAAATATATACACGGTGCCATATAATAATTAATATTTCTCAATCTATTTCTAAATTATTCACACATTACCTGGAGTATTTAATATCCGGACGTGTTTCTGAAACTCTTTCCAAATGTCTCATACTTTTTATATCGTGCAATACAGTGTTTAATGAAAGATCTGGAGATATTTCCCAATCTCAGGGGAAAGGCTGGGAAAGTGGATTTGGGTCAGTAGATCAGCCCTGATCTTATTGAACGGCGAAGTAGGCTGGGTTGGTTGTATGGCCTAATCCTACTCCTGTTTAATTCTTTAATGTCCTTCCATTTGTTCCATACCCTGGTCACCTGTGGAACAAATTCTGAATTCGTTTTCATATTTAAATTCACCAGACAGTGCCCAGAAGAACTTGTACTGTAAATGTTCGATGCGTGTTTGGTTATTTCTGCAGTGTTGCAGAGATAGATTGCTAAAAGTTTTAGTTTAGTTTAGAGATACAGCACTGAAACAGGCCCTTCGGCCCACCGAGTCTGTGCCGGCCATCAACCACCCATTTATACTAATCCTACACTAATCCCATATTTCTACCACATCCCCACCTGTCCCTATATTTCCCGACCACCTACCTATACTAGAGGCAATTTATAATGGCCAATTTACCTACCAACCTGCAAGTCTTTTGGCTTGTGGGAGGAAACCGGAGCACCCGGAGAAAAGCCACGCAGACACAGGGAGAACTTGCAAACTCCACACAGGCAATACTGATTCACTAAAGTTACTGATAATGCTGTTGACGCACAGAATCCGTATTGTTTGAAGTGATTTCCTTTTGTCCGGCGCTTTGCTTGTGGTTTTAAGCTGCAATAACTGTATTTTATTAATTAATTTGCTTCTGAAATCCACAAGAGCTCACTTAATTGCGAATGTTGTTCAAATTGGACCTAAAATAGTTTGATATAATATAATTATATACACTCTTGACCCACCTAATCATCTGCCATGAGAAGCAAGTACTTTTGAACTCTCTGTATTAACTATATATGGTAAGCCCGAAACCAACGCTGTCCGTGGCTTTGTCATTCATTCAAGAGTTTAAATTTTGGGCTTTGAATATCCCACGTTTGTCCCGTTTCAGTTCACCTCCGTTGGGTTTGTTAGTTATTATTAATATTTCTCTATTAGTGTTTGTGGTAATACGGTACAATCGCAAGTTAACATAAGTATAAAATGTTAAAATAACTTCACAGTTTGGCACCAATACCATTAGTCTAAACGTCAGGAAGGTAACAGTGCGACCACTGAAATTTGAGGCGTTGGGATCCGGGAGTCGCCACAGACAGTGAGAGCAGGGGAAACGGATAAGCGGGACGGTCCATGCCAAGATAACAGCAGCAGCAGAACTGTCGATCAGCTGAAGTTTAACTAGAGTAGGGGGCCGACTAGAAAAGTGTGAGAACAGTATGCATGTTCTCTGTATATATAGGGGATTTGGCTAACGTTACACAAAGAAATGCATTCAAACTTCTTCAAGAACAACAATGAGAGCAGTTAGAAATTGTCAGGCAGCATAAGAGAGTGAAAGGAAGGATCAGCAGATATGAGGAGTATGGAAAAATAGTATGATTGAGAAAGGGGAATGACTGAACATTTATCTGAGACAGTAAGAGATAAACTTGACGAATAGGCAGGTATGGGAGTCTCGGTTGCAGATTGTTTTGATTCATTTTCGGGATATCAGTTCGCGGACACGTCAGAATTTTCTAAACAACACTATTTAGCCAGAGAGGATGGCGGGGTGTTTTCTTGAACCACTGTCGTCATTTTGGCGATATTTTTCTGCACCCATTAATTGTTCACCCCTAGTTTCCCTCAGAAGGTGTGCATCACCTTATTCCTTGAACCAGTGGATTATCTGGAAAAACAATCTGGCGTGACATGGGTGGTTGCAGACTGAATGGTAAATGCAGGAAATGTTCAATAAATGACTGAGTGGATTGAAGAAGATTCACGGACCCTAGAGAAGCACTGAGGCTGGTCATTGTAAAAGGGGAATTTGCAGGAGTTGACTATTATCTGGAAAAGTTGGTCGGCATGCTGAGGCCCCGTGACTGGGAAGAAGTCGCACAGTACTTACATTGCATAACTAGGAACAGAAAGAGACCAGTGAGATTATAGTTGGGAAACTGTAACATATTCAAGATTACTCGGTAAACACAGCTGAGGACAGGAATCGTTATCCCATTGTCTACAGTATATCACCAGCGTATACAAAGAGACAGCGGTACATGGGAGAAATATTATCACCAGGGAGATGGGGAGCAGGTCAACACATCGTCTAATGCATATTATGTTGTTAAGAGAAAAACACCTGGAAACCTGTGAGACACATTATCCTCAGGGGGATGGGAGCAGTCAAAACACTGAATGCATTTTTGAAAATTAGAAACGCTTAGCCAGCAAACGGGAGGACCACTGATCGAAAATCATTTACAGTTAAAAGAATAGGGCAGGCGGGCTAGGGCAGGTTACAAGAGAATCAGAAGAGCAGGAGCATGATAGGAAAAAGTCAGCACGCAGTTGGAAGACTGCCAGAGCGTTCATCTTGTTTTGTTTTGTTTGAGAAGCTATATAATTCATTGAACGACCGAATAGCCCAATTACAGAAACTTTGAAAGTTACAGGTCGAAGACTTTTCAGTAAACTGAAAGGCATTGAAATTTACCACAGGATCAAAACATCTTTAATTTGCTTTGCCATCCCATTAGGAAATTTATATGAGACTGCTGAATTCAATGAGAGTGCCATCACCAGCGGGTTTAAAAGGGGCTCCATCAGTAGCGTCTTCTCAGGGCAACAACACACTGGTCATCAATGGTCAGAGCGCCATCAGCTCAAATTTACAGGGTGATGGGGAAAGAGAATGGGACGAATTAGACAGCTCTTGCAAAGAACCAGCATAGGCACTATGGGCCGAATGGCGTTCCTCTGTGCTGTTCCATTGCAAGATTCTATAAGGGAGAGGATTATCACCACCACCTTTTCAGAGCATTTTCACACTGGTTATACATGGGGCCCACCCACCGTCACCACAAGGAGAGAGTGTATCTGGGTGTCAGTGTGTGTATATGTGAAAACAATTCTGGATACATTTTGGCCCAATACCAACATTAATTTATTGCAGAAATTGTATTTTCGATTTAAGGAATGAAGAACAGATGAGAACACAGATCCCGATATAATTTCTTCTGCAGGGTGACGGGAATAATGACCCTGCACTTAGTAGTATTTGTGCCATTTCTTTCTCACAGTTTCATTCATTTCTTGCTGCAATGAACTCTAATTGTTAACTTCTTATTTCAGGCAGACCTGGGAACAGTCAGGCTGACCCGTTAGATAATCGCCCTTTATTTTCACGTTATCTGCTATCTTTCTGTTCGAATCCACCCCATTAAATAAAAAGCTTGGGCGACAATCTCAGTATGTTTTTGATCACGGATTAACCCGCTGCCCGATTGTAAGACAGGAAAGGAGTGCGTCCCTCATAGTGTTACTAAAGATCTTTAACTCTAGCTGGGAGATAATTGCAACCTTCATGCGGAGGGACCTTAACTGAGGGTCTTCAAAAGCAGAGTATGAAGGATCAGCTCAAATGACACCAGCCCAAAAGGTGCTCACATTTTAGACATCACCAATCAGCGCTGGAATCCAGATCACATGACAATCCAGCCCTGTCTTTATTGGCTGTGGTGGGTGAGGGTGCAATTTCTTTTGCTCTTTCCTGGTTCTGGGATCTCACTGTGCTGGCCCAATCAGAACTGAGCACGTAAACATGTGATGATTACAGTCAAATAATAAAAGCAAAATACTGCGGATGCTGGAAATCTGAAATAAAAGCAAAAAATGCTGAAACCACTCAGCGGGTCTGTCGGCTTCTGTGGAAAGAGAAGCAAAGTTTACGTTTCGGGTCAATGACCCATCTTCGGAACTCACAAATGTTAGAAATGTCACTAGTTATCAGCAAGTGAGGTACGGGTGGGGCAAGAGATAACAAAGGAGAAGGTGTAGATTGGACAGGCCACATAGCTGATCAAAAGTTCATGGAGCAAAGGCAAACAATATGTTAATGGTCTGTTGAAAGACAAAGCATTAGTACAGATAAGGTGTTAACGTATTAAAAATTGAACAGCAGCAAGTGGAAACATGAAAAAAAAAACTGCGGGTAAGCAAACTGAAGAAACTAAGATGAAATGAAATAATTGCCAAAAAAAAAGATTGTAAAAAATGTAAAAAAGATAAAAAGAAGAAATAACTGAAAATGAAAGTAAAATGGGGGGTTGTCATGCTCTGAAATGATTGAACTCAGTGTTCAGTCCAGCAGGCTGTAGTGTGCCTAATCGGTAGATGAGATGCTGTTCCTCGAGCTTGTGTTGATGTTCACTGGAATACTGCAGCAATCCCAGGACAGAGATGTGAGCATGAGAGATGGGGGGATTGTTGAAATGGAAAGCAACTGAAAGCTCAGGGTTCTGCTCGTGGACTGAGCAGAGCTGTTCTGCAAAGCGGTCACCCACTCTGCGCTTGGTCTTCCCAATGCAGAGGAGACCACATTGTGAGCAGCGAATACAGTAAACTACATTGAAAGAATTACAAGTAAATCGCTGCTTCACCTGAAAGGAGTGTTTGGGGCCTGGGATAGCGAGGAGAGAGGAGGTCAATGGGCAGATATTACACCTCCTGCGATTGCAGGGGAAGGTGCCATGGGACGGGGAAGAGGTTGTGGGGGTAATGGAAGAGTGGACCAGGGTGTCGTGGAGAGAACGATCCCTTCGGAATGCTGATATGGGAAGGGAGGAGAAGAGGCATTTGGTAGTGGCATCACGCTGGACGTGGTGGAAATGGCGGAGGATGATCCTTTGGATATCGAGGCTGATGGGGTGGAAAGTGAGGGCAAGGGGAACCCTGTCACGGTTCTGGGAGGGAGGGGAAGGTTTGAGGGCAGAGGTAGGGGAAATGGGCCGGACACAGTTGAGGGCCCTGTCAACAACAGTGGGGGGGAATCCTCGGTTGAGGAAAAAGGAGGTCATATCAGAAGCACCGTCATGGAAGGTAGCATCATCAGAGCAGATGCGTCAGAGATGGAGAAATTGGGAGAATGGAATGGAGTCCTTTCATGAGGTAGGGTGTGAGGAAGTGTAGTCGAGGTAGCTGTGGGAGTCGGTGGGCTTAAAATGGAGATTAGTAGACAACCTATCCCCAGAGATGGAGACAGAAAAGTCGAGGAAGGGAAGGGAAGTGTCAGAGATGGACCATGTAAAGGTGAGAGAAGGGTGGAAATTGGAAGTAAAGTTGATAAAGATTTCCAGTTTGGGGTGGGAGCAGGAAACGGCACCGATAGAGTTATCAATGTACTGGAAACATAGTTGGGGGAGGGGCCCTGAGTTGGACTGGAACAAAGAATACTCGACATATCCCACAAAATATCCCTTCTCTCCGTAACGCTGCACTTTCGTCCTTTTCATATAACTGTCTAATTCCGTTTGGAATACTTCAATTGAACCCACCTCCATCAAATTCTCAGGCAACGCATTGTGGACCTTAATCACTCGCTGTGCGAAAAAGTTTTTCCTCAAGCCATGTTTGCTTCTTTTACCCATTACTTTAAATCTGTGCTCTCTCGTTCTCGATCCTTTCACAGGGGTGAGGAGGTTGCGGGGGCGCATTGTCTCTCTATTACTCTGTCCAGGCCCCTCATGATTTTGAACACCTGAATCAAATCACCTCTCAGCCTTCTCATCTCCAAGGAAAACAGTCCTAACTTCTCCAATCGATCTTCATAACTGAAATTCCTCATCCCGAGAACCATTCTCCTGAATCTTTTCTGTACTCTGACCAATGCCCTCCTGTCTTTCCTCAAGTGAAGCACACAGAACTGGACGCAATACTCCAGCGGAGGCCGAATTCATGTCTTATACAGGTTCAACATAACTTCCTTGCTCTTTCCCCCTATTAATAAAGTCCAGGACACAGCTCTCTCAACCTGTCCTACCACCCTCAATGACTTATGCACATGTATACCCAGGCACCACTTCTCATGCACTCCCTTTAGAATTGAGCCCTTTTTTATATTTTATCTGCATGTTCTTCCTACCAAACTGAATCACTTCACATTTCTCAGCATTGAACTTCATCAAATTGTCTATGTCCTTTTGAAGATCGACACTATCCTCCTCACATTTCACAATGCTTCCAAGTTTTGCATCATCTGCAAACTTTGAAATTATGTCCTGTGCACCAAGGTCTAGGTCATTAATATATATCAGGGAAAGCAAGTGTCCGAAGACTAACGCCTGGCGAACTCGACTACAAACCTTCATCCAGCCTGAAAAACATCCATTAACCACTACTCTGTGTTTCCTATCACAACGCCAATTCTTTGTTCTCCAAAGTGCCTGATACAACAAATCCAATTATTTTTGTGTACGCCCATTTAAATACTGGTTTCCCGCATACCAGGCGGTCTGCACATCTTGCGTTCAATTGCCCATAGACACTTCCTGTTCCTGTCCAACATTTTGCAGAGATATCCTGTTTTCTGCCCTCTTTGGTCTGGTTCAACAGTAATATATTGATATAATTTGTAGCTTAGTTCATTGATCTTTTACAGACAACAGCAATGTTTAATGTCCCTCACAAGTTACGGTTACACATTCAACATAAGTACTTCCCTAATCGCACCAGGCTGCCTGGACAGAGAGGAATGCAGATACTCTGTTCGGATATGTGGTTTACGTTTCTAAAATTCCTCAAATATCTTCATTGTCAAAGACAGAGTCCTACCCTTTCAAAAGTACGTGATTCTGTTATACAAATAATATTACGTTGATTTACGATAATTTTATAATCAACACAACCCTAGAACATAATTCTGCACGAATATACTGCATATTGGAAGGCTGATGTTTAAGTGTAGCACTTGTGGATGTTACATTCCCTAGTATGAAGCGGAAGTAATACATACAGAGTTTGAAACTTTAAACCAGAAAGGCACAGCGATATCTGGCGAACTATCTGGTAATGTAAACCTGAATGGATGAATCGCATAAAGCATCATCGGGTCCTGGGTTTCATTGTAAAAATTGCTCATTAATCAAAGGTCATCCACGAAGGAAAAGAGCACGCACAGCATATCTTCTCCATCACAAATCTTCCTCCTGAACGACTCCCCTGCCTCGTCCACCCTCAACTCCAAAAATAAGTGAAGGGATCTCATGGGGTTTTTTGATACAAAGTTTAAAAACATCCTTTCAGTAGCCTCTGCTGCTTCCCTTTCTTCCCCAACCCACCAGGTCTAACTTCCTATAAGTATCCTCCCATGCCATCTCCCTGAATTCGCATTGCTTCTGTCTCTCCTCGAGTCCTTCACACACTCTCTGCAATTATGCTCTCAATGAAATCCACTTATTGCTGTCTGCACCCTATTTCTATGAAACTACTGAACACACACATTCCCTTCCTGGTCCCCATGTTAGCTGACAATATTAACGATTCTCTCCCTCGCTTCATGTTCTACCCCCTTTCCTTCAAATCAGCTGTATTCGCACCTCTCCTTGCAAATTACTGCCCCAGCTCCAACTGTTATCACCTCACTAAAGTCCTTGAATGTGTTCTCCCCTCCAAATCCATGATCATATTTTATGTAGCTGCATGTTTCAATCCCTCAAATCAGATTTTGAGGCATACCACAGTACCGAAGCAACGCTTATCAAAGTCATAAATGGCATCCTAAATGATTGTGACAAATGTAAACGATTTCTCTTCCCCCTTCTTGACTTGCCTGCAGCCTTTGATATGGTTGGTCATGAAATTCTGCTCAAACTGTTCTCCATTAACACTCGCCTGGGGCATGGGGTGGCGGGACTGCACTCAGCTGGTTCTATTCTTATCTATGCAGTAGTCAGAAAGTGACCTGCAATGGCTTCTCTTCCCGCTCCTGTAAAGTTAAGAAAGGATTTAACTTTCGACACCTCATTTCTCATTTACATGCTACCTTTCTGTGATGGCCACAAAGACGGCCTTAGTTTCCACATGTTTCTCATGGTACCCAACTATACCTCAAATCCAACTCTGTTGCTTCCACCACTGCGTGGAACCTGTCAGAAATGCTGTCTGACATTCAGTACTGCACTAGCAGAAAATTCCTACACCTCAGTATTGAAAAGATGGAAGTCATTGTCTTCAGTCCCCATCATAACTGTTCCCTTGCCACAAACGCTATTTCTCCCCATGCCAACTGTCGTGACTGAACTAGACTGCTTGTAACCTTGGTATTATATTTAACTCCTCGCACATATTCATACCATCACTAACACTGTCGATTTTTACCTCCATAAATTCACCCGATTTTGCCCTTTTCTAGTCTTACCCATTGCTTTGTTCTCTCTAGACTCGATGATTCTAATGCATTCCTGGCTGGCTACCCTGGTTACAACCTCTACAAACTCTGCTGCCTTGACCAAGTGCCACTCAGCCATCTGCCCTGTGCTCACTGACCTACATTGCCCATCAATGTGCGATTTAAAAAAAATCAACCTTCTTTTCAAATCCGTTCATGCCCTCAAGGTTCTAAATTTGCAATCGGTTCCAATCTGACATCTGCCACTTCTGGCTTCTTGAGCATTCCTGATTTTAATTGCGCACCATTGGTGGGCGTGGCTTCAGCTGCGAAGGTCACATGCTCCAGAGTTACTTACTTAATTCTCTATACCTCTCAATCTCTCGTTCCTGCTGTCAGACGCTCCATAAAACCGAAATATTTGACTTAGCTTCTGGTCATCTGACTTCGTATATTCTTCGGTGCTCCATGTCAAACCTTCTTCGATGTCACTCCTGTGTAGCACCTTGGGATGTTTTATTACATTAATGGCGCTGGATAAATGCATTTCGCATGTTGTTCAAGATAAAGGAAATAAGAGATGGCAGTAAATGTCGGACCAAGATTATAAATAAGGGTAACATACATGGACAAGGAGCAGATACCATTATATAACATGAGTATAAATTAACTGTTAATCGTGTGAGTGATTCCCTTTACAACAACGTACACAGCGTTTGAAACATAAAAGGGGGACTGGAGGCCAGAACTTGTCAGAGCCAGATGTAGTAGGATATCTGAAACATTTCTGTACTTTACATTATAGGTAATAGGTAAGTTTAGACAGATATTCTGTTGTATAGTTTCCTTTACCGATCACATGTGCATTTAAAATGTTTTTTTAAGCTGGTGATCGTACAATGAGTTGGATTGAGTGATGAGGTGAATATATATTGTCAGTATAATCCTCCTACATTGTTGTCCAACAGACCACGTGCAGTTAAGGCTGTCCGACGGTGGGAGCCCATGTACTGGCCGAGTGGAGATTTATTACAATGAGACATGGGGCTCAGTTTGTGATGATTCCTGGGATCTGGTGGAAGCTAACTTGGTTTGCAAGCAGCTGGGTTGTGGAAAAGCATTAGACATGGCATTTCCTGCATCTTGTGAACCAGTCACAGGGCCAGTTTGGTTGGATGAAATGAACTATTTTGGTTACAAAGCATTTCTCTGGAAATTTCCCTCAGCATCGTGGGGTAATCCCGACTGTTCTCAGAAAGAAGATGTGAGGATCATGTGTTCAGGTAAGGGTGCTACGAATGTACTCCTTTTCTGTAGTGGTGTAAACGAGGGTGCACACAGAGGTTATGGTATAGAATTGCATAGAATGTGTCATGGAATTGTATCGTTTTGCTCGTACGATTAAAAACAATGTGCACCTTTCAGACTCTGGAAAAATAGAGCACCGTTAAGGGGGAGAACGTTCTGGAATTTCTAAGGCACAGTGTGCCAGAAGCTTCATTTTTGTTACCTAGGCGGCAGCAGGATAGAGAGGTCACATGGTGTAATTTTGCTACTTAACTGTGTGGAAAACTAAAAAAAAACGGATGAAAGCAGACTCACCAGCGAAACGTACTGAAGAGAAAGGAGCTGTTTATTCTCTCTCAGCAAAGTCTACAGAGAGCTCCCAGCCGAATTAATTGCCTAAAGAAGAAATTCCTTCTTTTTTCAAAAAAACGTTTCTTTTGCTGAAGGAACTGTTGTTGTCTACTGCAGCCGAAAAATTAAACGCCTGTAAAGAACAGACCAGTGCATCCAATCCTCATGAAGACTTGGAGTGGCCTTTGACTATTTCCACATTAGAATGCTTCATCCACCAGGAATGTAACTTATTTTATTTGTTCTTGAGAAGTAGCTAAATTTCGAAAACACTAAATTTAAAACTAGTTAACTGCTGTTGATTTTTGATGCATGTGTGCGAATGTGGGGAGTTAGTTTAAAATAATAAGGTCTTTAGTCATAGGTTTATCTTAATAGTGTTTAAGATTTTTGTTTCAATAAATAGTTAATTTGTTGGTGTCTAAAGATACTTGGTTTGGTCTCTTTTATTCTGGGGTTACCAGAATGTTTATTTTGGCTGTTTGCCAATTGGGTGTGAAAGCTTAATAATATGCTATGACCTGTGGAGTGACAGGACTGAATTGACAGTGCATTGCTCCCACCGCTGTCGTAATATATTAATTGGATGGCTCGTCTGAGATCAGAATCAGATGAATTGAGGGTCTCATGTTTGGAATCATATTAATTACTTGTCTTTTGGGCAGCATAAAATTTTGGATCTTGTGTCTGGCAGCATATTAATTGCTGTCGGCTTTGGGATCATATTAATTAGAAACTTGGTTGTCAGGATCAAAATCTAACACCAATTATGAAAAAAGGGAACGAATTTTCTTGTATAATAAGGTAGAGTCTATAACATCAGAATGGCTCAGCAGTTGCAGCAGAGTTCTAGGGAAAGGAAAATGTTCCCCTCAGTGGCTTGATACCTTTAACTAAGAATGAATGAAAATTGTGGGAAGAATTGAAACTAGGTGTCAAAAATGCAGAGATAATTGACCTAATGGTTCAACATTTAAAATTAGAAGAAAAATACGAGGAACAAGAACGTAGTAAGTCCGAGATTGATACAGTAGAATTGGCAAAAAAGCAGTTACAGTTGAGTGAAGTGGAGATTCAACACGAAACAGAAAAAGAAACAACAGTAAAAAAACTTGAGGCTGGAAAAGAATTAAGAAAACTTGAACTGGAACAAGAGGAAAGAAAGAAGGAGAAAGAATTTAGCCTAAAAGAGATGGAACTAAGACAAAAGGATAGCCTTGAATCCAGGGAAATGTCAGGTCATGAAGAATCTGAATTCATCCCAGGCCCAAGAAAAAACTGTTAAATTTATGCAAGCTTTTTCTACGTTGGGGGAAAGTGACGTAGAGGCACTTTTTCATATGTTTTGAAAAAATACTCAAACAGATGAAATGGCCGAAGGAAAGCTGGACACTGCGTAAGCAAAGTAGGTTGGTAGGCAGATCTCATGACGTTTATGTCATGCGTCCTTAAGAGGCTTCTGCAGAGTGTGAGTTGGCAAAAATCTTATTCTCCTAGCGTATGAGTTAGGCCCTGAAGCTTACAGTCAGAAGTTTCAGAACTTACGGAGATTGGCTGAGCAGACATATGTAGATTTTGAGAGAGTGAAACAATTTATTTTTTACCGTTTGATACGGGCAGTAAAGATGCACACCACATATGATAAACTTCGAGAGTTAACTCGCTTAGAGGAATTTAAAAATTTAATTCCTTCAGTAGTGAGAATTCATGTAGATAACCTGAAAATTTTGAAAGCTAGGCAGGCAGTGGAAATTGTGGATGATTTTGGCCTTGTGAATAAGCAAAACCTTTTGTCCATCACCCCCATAATCCCGAGAAGGATAGAAAGTGGGAGAATGACAGGAAGGCAAGTATCCGGGGACAAGAATGAACAGTTGGAAATGTCCCAGTATCACCTCCTGAAATCAGAAAGGAAGGTGCTGAGGGTAGAAGTGTGGTTCGCAAGCCAACGTTTTATCATCGCCACAAAACGCGACATCTTCGTTCAGAATGCTGGAAATTGCGAGGCAAACCCATAGGATTTGGGGTGCACAAAGTTAGCGCAAATGTAAAGGCTCTGCCGAAGAGGATAGAAGACCAAGCTATCCCTTTAAAAGCAGGTTTAAAACCAGATATATAAAGTAAATTGAGGATAAAGGGTAAGAATACAATGTCCGAACGCGATTTAATTTTTCAACGGGGAAAGTAACTGCATATCCTTTAGGTGAGGCAGGAAGACATATCATTATACTCAGGGACACAGGAGCAAACCAAACCTGCTGGTAAAAGGGATAACGTTTCTACCAGAGAGTGCCTAGAATGCTAACGTTTTACTTAATAGAGTTGGCAGGGAGTATACACCCGCATCTTTATATAAGGTACGCCTAGAGAGTGACTTAATATTGGTATGGTAATTGTAGACGTTAGAACATTGAAAAAATACAGAACAGAAGGAGGCCATTCAGTCCATCATGTCTGCGCTGGCTGAATAAGCTATCCACCAAAACTAATCCCACGTTCTCGCACCAGGCCCACAGCCCCGCGGGTTACAGAACTCTGTGTGCATGTCCAGGTGCCTTTTAAAATAATTGAGGGGCTCTGCAGTTAATTCCAGACACTCACCGCCCTCTGGGTGAAAATAATTTTCCTCCTGTCCCCTTTAATCCTTCTACCAAAAACCTTAAATCTCTGTCCAGAGTTTGACAGTAAAGGGAATTGATCGACTCCTAGGAAATGATTCGGTTAGATCTAAAGGATCAATTTTCCCTACAATTAGAAAGGAACCAAGTGAATTACGGAAACAGAGCAATTACAGGAACAAGTTCCAGGAATATTTCCTGCGTGTGTAGTCACCCGAGCAATCGCCAAACAGGATCCATTGTCGGAGGTATAAGTGGCAGCACAGATAGATAGCCAAGTATCTGAAACCTTATTTGGGGATGTATCATTGCATTACAGCAAGCTGGTCCAGAGATATATCGAATAGCACAAAGGCTCTGACAGAAGCTGAGGCAAAAGGCGTTCCAGAAGGCTATTATATGGCAAACATGATTGTGAGGAAGGAATAGAGACTGCCTCATAGACCTGCGGATGAAGACTAGACAGTTGTTGAACAGATAGTGGTCCCTCCTAATTATCACTCGGGATTATTAAGGTGAGCACATGACATTCCTTTTGCATGGTATAGAGGAGTTCAGAAGACGAAATCATGTATAAGTCAACATTATTACTGGCCAGTTGTGACAAAGGATGTGAGAAAATTTTGTAAGACAGGCCACACCTGTCAAATGGTAGGAAAACCGGAACCTACCGCTGAACGAGCACCAATAGTTCCCATACCAGTGATTGAGGAACCATTTAGCAGTGTAATGGTAGATTGTGTAGAATCCTGACCAAAATCAAAATCTGGACTTCAATACCTATTTAGTATCATGCATATAGCAACTACTGAAATTCCAGAGGCCATTCCTGTGAGGACAATTAATGCTAGAACAGTAGTAGAAAATTTAGCACAATTCTTTATAAGATATGGGTTATCATTTTATGTTCAATCGGATCAAGGTTCTAATTTCATGTCTAAGTTATTTCAAGAGATATGGGCAATTAGGGGATTAGGCAGTTAAAATCTTCAGCATAAAACCAAAAGTCACAGGGTGCTTTAGAGATAAAGAACAAAGAAAAATAAAGCAAATTGCAGCATAGGAACAGGCCCTTCAGCCCTCCAAGCCTGCGCCGATCCAGATCCTCTATCTAAACATGTCGCCTATTTTCTAAGGGTCTGTATCTCTTTGCTTCCAACCCATTCATGCATCTGTCTAGATACATTTTAAAAGACGCTATCGTGCCCGAGTCTACCACCTCCGCTGGCAACGCGTTCCAGGCACCCACCACCCTCTGCGTAAAGAACTTTCCATGCATATCCCCCCTAAACTTTTCCCCTCTCACTTTGAACTCATGACCCCGAGTAATTGAATCACCCACTCTGGGAAAAAGCTTCTTGCTATCCACCCAGTCTATACCTCTCATGATTTTGTGCACCTCAATCAGGTCCCCCCTCAACCTCCATTTTCTAATGAAAATAATCCTAATCTACTCAACCTCTCTTCATAGCTAGCACCCTGCATATCAGGCAACATCCTGGTGAACCTCCTCTGCACCCTCTCCAAAGCTTCTACATCCTTTTGGTAATGTGGCGACCAGAACTGCACGCAGTATTCCAAATGTGGCCGAACCAAAGTCTTATACAACTGTAACATGATCTGCCAACCCTTGTACTCAATACCCCCTCCGATGAAGGAAAGCATGCCGTATGCCTTTTTGACCGCTCTATTGACCTGCGTTGCCATCTTCAGGGAACAATGCACCTGAATACCCAAATCTCTCTGTACATCAATTTTCCCCAGGACTTTTCCATTTACTGTATAGTTCACTCTTGAATTGGATCTTCCAAAATGCATCACCTCGCATTTGCCCTGATTCAACTCCATCTGCCATTTAGCTTCCCAACTCTCCAATCAATCTATATTCTGCTGTATTCTCTGACAGTCCCCTTCACTATCTGATACTCCACCAATCTTAGTGTCATCTGCAAACTTGCTAAACAGAACACCTATACTTTCCTCCAAATCATTTATGTATATCACAAACAACAGTGGTCCCAGCACGGATCCCTGTGGAACACCACTGGTCACACGTCTCCATTTTGAGAAACCCCTTTCCACTGCTTCTCTCTGTCTCGTGTATCCCAGCCAGTTCTTTATCCATCGAGCTAGAACACCCTGGACCCCATGCTACTTCACTTTCTCCATCAGCCTACCATGGGGAACCTTCTCAAACGCCTTACTGAAGTCCATGTATATGACATCTACAGCCCTTCCCTCATCAATCAACTTTGTCACTTCCTCAAAGAATTCTATTTAATTGGTAAGACATGACCTTCCCTGCACAAAACCATGTTGCCTATCACTGATAAGCCCATTTTCTTCCAAATGGGAATAGATCCTATCCCTCAGTATCTTCTCCAGCAGCTTCCCGACCACTGACGTCAGGCTCACCGGTCTACAATTACTTGGATTTCCCCTGCTACCCTTCTTATACAAGGGGACAAGATTAGCAATTATCCAGTCCTCCGGGACCTCACCCGTGTTTAAGGATGCTGCAAAGATATCTGTTAAGGCCCCAACTATTTCCTCTCTTGCTTCCCTCAGTAACCTGGGATAGATCTCATCTGGACCTGGGGACTTGTCCACCTTAATGCCTTTTAGAATACCCAGCACTTCCTCCCTCCTTATGCCGACCTGACCTAGAGTAATCAAACATCTGTCCCTAACCTCAACATCCGTCATGTCCCTCTCCTCGGTGAATACCGATGTAAAGTACTCGTTTAGAATCTCACCCATTTTCTCTGACTCCACGCATAACTTTCCTCCTTTGCCCTTGAGTGGACTAATCCTTTCTCTAGTTACCCTCTTGCTCCTTATGTATGAATAAAAGGCTTTGGGATTTTTCTTAACCCTGTTTGCTAAAGCTTTTTCATGACCCCTTTTAGCCCTCTTAATTCCTCGTTTCAGATTGGTCCTACATTCCCGATATTCTTTCAAAGCTTCGTCTTTCTTCAGCCTCCTAGACCTTATGTATGCTTCCTTTTTCCTCTTTGCTAGTCTCACAATTTCACCTGTCATCCACGGTTCCCTAATCTTGCCATTTCTATCCCTCATTTTCACAGGAACATGTCTCTCCTGCACGCTAATCAACCTCTCTTTAAAAGACTCCCACATATCAAATGCGGGTTTACCTTCAAACAGCTGCTCCCAATCTACATTCACCAGCTCCTGCCGAATTTTGGTATAGTTGGCCTTCCCCCAATTTAGCTCTCTTCCTTTAGGACCACTCTCGTCTTTGTCCATGTGTATTCTAAAACTTACGGAATTGTGATCACCATTCCCAAAGTAGTCCCCAACTGAAACTTCAACCACCTGGCCGGGTTCATTCCCCAGCATCAGGTCCAGTATGGCCCCTTCCCGAGTTGGACTATTTACATACAGATATACCATCCAACACTCAAAACAATGATTAGAACATGCTGTCACAAATACCCACATGACAGGGATCAGGGTCCAAACTTTTTTTAATTTGCCACCAGAGACTTTACAGAATGAGTCCTGAATGAGTGAATTAGTTTTCAGTCATTTCAAATTGGTTTACAGCTATGAATTAAGAAGTCCTCTAAAATTCATGAAAGACAGATTGTTCGAACATAATATTGAATCTTCGAAGTTGGACTATATATCTGTGTTCTGGGAAATTCTCAGGAAAGCTTGTGGTGCGCCTCAGGAACACATTAATTCATCCCAAACCAATATGAATAAATGGGCAGACACGAATGCAAAACCCCGCGATTTTCAACCAGGAAATGAAGTATTAGTGTTTTGGCTGTTACAGGGACATCCATTAAAAACACGGTTCAGTTGCCCACAGAGAGTGGCCAAAAGAGTGGGTAAGGTAGATTACTTGATTGATACCCCTGATCGTCGAAGGAAGAATGGTTGTATCACATTAATATGTTAAAGCAATATTATCTCAGTGAGGAGGATAAGGCAGTACAGATATGACAGGTGATCAGTACTGTTGTGAAGGGAAAGGAGGGTGAGGATGAGGCAGAAGGAGGCATGGATAATTCTCAGATTAAACATCCAACACTCAGATTAGGGAGTACAGAACGGCTAGGAAAATTGTACAACATGATTTTGCACTTCGAGGCAAAACAACGTTATGAGATAACCAAGCTTTCCACAATAGTTAAAGGAGTTTGTAGTGATACACTGGGATGTACAACCTTAGTCACACATGATATAGATGAAGGGGAATCGTTCCTTCAAAACAGCATTCTTACCGCTTAAGTCAGGACAGCCAGGCCCAAATAAAAGCTAAGATCCCATACATGTTGGAAAACAATTTGATCGAACCTCGTCAAAGCAGCTGGAGTTCACCAATAGTGCTAGTGTAAGTTCTGTTGAAGGGTCACTGACCTGAAACGTTAACTCTGCTTCTCTCTCCACAGATGCTGCCAGATCTGCTCAGTATTTCCAGCACTTCTTGCTTGTATTTCAGAATACCAGCTTTTTGTAGTATTTTGCTTTTGTATTGGGCTGTTATCTATGCCTGAAGGGTGAACCCAATTTTGTATGGACTACAGAAATGTCAATGAGTTAATGAAGGCAGATTCCTACCCAATTCCGCGTTTCGAAGACTGCATTGACAGAATGTGCAGTGCTAGATTTATGCCAAGATCGATATGTTAATGGGATACTAGCAAGTTCCTTTGTCTCCTCGAGACAGATATATCAGCTTGTCTAACACCTAACGGTCTTTGTCAGGCCACTTGGTGTCATTCAGGTGTAAAATAAGATCCCCAGCCACTTTTCAATGACTAATGATTCAGATGTTCCCGACTGTGTAGTGTATCTCAATGATGTACTAATATACATTAATACTTGGCAAGAACACTTAAAATAATCACAAATTATGTTTAAAAACTTACAAACCATGGACTTAGTGATAAAGCTGGCAAAAGGCGAATTGGGAAAAGCTAGAGTAACATAGCTCGGACATATAGTGGGGCAAGGACAGTTATTACCAGAAACGGCAAAGGTACTAGTCTTAGTAGAGTTCCCTATCCCTCAACCGAAGCAAGAAATAATGAGGTTTTTAGGGATGTGCGGTTTTTACAGGAAATATGTACGGATTTTAGTTCTGTGACTGCTCCATTAACCAATTTACTGCAAAAAAGAACAACAATGTAGTATGCTCAGATGATTGCCAGACAGCTTTTTAAAAGATGAAGGCAATCTTAACTAATGAGCCAGTGTGGGCTGCTCCAAATTATTCTAAAACATTTAAAATCGCAATTGATGCTAGCGACCTGGGGTCACTGCAGTACTGTTGCAGGATGACGAATCAAGCATAGAGAAGCCAGAAGGGTACTTTTTAAGAAAAGTAAGTTGTCTTCAAAGAATGTATTCCACTGTGGAATAAGAAATATTAGGACTTCTGCTGGCTCTCGAACATTTTGAAATATATGTCTGCTAAGACGATAAATAAATACTAATATACACTGACCACTAACCATTAACGTTAGTGTAAAAACAATAAAACCGAAATGTTAGAATCTTTAGACGGTGTTTGTTATGACAGCCTAATCATCCAAACATCTCATTAAGAAGAATTATACAGCTCGGACAACATAGGCCTGTTATCTCTGCCAATGAAAGGACCAGCACAGGCTCTGAAACAAGACATTCCTGAAGCTGATAAGATGGAACCTTGTACCCTCACTGAACAAGGGCCTGGCAGAAGTTTACAGACGATACCAAGCACGAGATAAGGTGAAAGGTGACTTTGGGGAGCATAGTCATGGACAAGGGGGAGATGACCATCCCGACACTCCACGTACCTTTCCTGTGTTCATTGGTAACAAAGGTTCGAACAAATGATTGACATCGGGTGACTACCAGCTCCCCAAAATAAGGTACATCAATGGATGCTCGGAGGAGCAGAGACAGCATTGTATTTTGAAATTACTTGTGAGTTATCGACCACCTATTATGGGTAAACTGTGACTACCGCACCTATATCTTACACTATCTACACGGGTCTTTTCTCACACTGAGGGAACAGACCAAAGAACAATAAGCTGCTCGTTCATATTTCCAACGGATGCTGTCACAGAATCAGTCAACGTCATCCAGCTTCTCTTCAGCTGAATTCCACATGTGGGCCCAGAACCCAGTAATCAGTTGGAAATTGTTTCTCATGATACCCGCTCATTTCTTCTTTCCACCGGACTGCTGCAGATGGACATATCAGTATGCAGAAACAATAGACACATAGATATATACAAAAGTATGCACAACAAAACTACTCTGCATTCACAATACCTGGCTTTGTCTCTTTGCTGCCATTATCATTGTGATTTGAATGTGTTCGCAGATAATTTACTGTTAAACGCTCGTGGGTTGGAATAAAACATTAATCTCCCCATCCTCCATCCGACAGGTTTTGTCACTCGTGGAACGGGTTCACCTGCTGGTTTGTACCAAGCAGTTTATGCAGAGATTGGGAATATTGCACCTGGCAAGGATTCCTCTCAGTTCCGGCGTTCAGGTCTGTGTTTTATGTTTCATACCGAATTTTCACTGGACAAATGTCACTTCCCCTTAAATACCCCATTTTAATGGTCCATTTGCTGACTGAAACTGTCAGAAATCCGCTCACTATCCCCATGTGAAGGAGTCCTATCACAGTGTGAGTGTGTCTATGTCTGTGTGTATAGGAAAGCGAGCAATGGGTTTGGGAAGATTTCTGCCGGTGGCTACTGCTTAAAGAATGTGCTTTCTGTTTGTTTGCAACTAGCAATCAAAGTCGTTGTTTCATTTTCCCTTCCGTCTGCAACGGACTGCCTCAGATATCTGAAACCCTGAATAATAAACACATTGGTTGTTCGTGTTATTTTTAAATTTTATATTCTCTCAACCAGCAGCTGAATCTCATAAATCGACTGAAATTATCTTTATTTTTTCATTTATCGTCACATCCTTTATCTTCTCTATCTGCTGACTTTGCAGTCTATGTCACTACCATTTCATTTTATTCCCTTTGAGCTGGACCATAAACAGTCACTGCTCTCAGGAGGAGACATTCACATTGACTGACATTTTATTTCTCTAGGTGACTGGATTTCTGGATCGGAAACACGCTCCCATCAGGACCTCCTTACCTGAAATCAGTGATTTCTACCAAAAAACTTATTCTTACACTTGGTAGTCTGAATTTTCACATTAACCTACCAATTCTACTTCACGATACTGGGGTAACAACTCTTCTGAATCGACAATATTTGCTCTTGCGCTATATTTGGGAGGTGATTTAACCATCGAGATATATTTATTGGTTTAAAACAAAACACACACAGCAGGAAAAAAAATCCGAAATGAGCCTCCTTGCACTCTTTCCTGCCCCATTATCCGGGGTGGGGTAAAATTTTGGTGTCACCGCCGGCTGTTTGTGTCTA
The DNA here is from genome assembly GCF_036365525.1 of Heterodontus francisci. NCBI lineage: Eukaryota > Metazoa > Chordata > Chondrichthyes > Heterodontiformes > Heterodontidae > Heterodontus > Heterodontus francisci. Next base: position 5,875,665 of record NW_027140794.1, read on the forward strand.
TGAAAGGGGAGGAGATGAGGGCAGGGTGGGCGGATTCTGGATTAACAATCTGACCCACCAGCTGTATTGAGTATTGTTTTGACTTCTCGCTGTATGAGCCAACATTTATGATCCATGACTAGTTTCTGTTAGAATTAGAATTAGAATTAGAATTAGAACATTACAGCGCAGTAAAGGCCCTTCGGCCCTCGATGTTGCGCCGACCTGTGAAACCATCTGACCTACACTATTCCATTTTCATCCATATGTCTATCCAATGTCCACTTAAATGCCCTTAAAGTTGGCGAATCTACTATTGCTGCAGGCAGGGCGTTCCACGCCCTTACTACTCTCTGAGTAAAGAAACTACCTCTCACATCTGTCCGATATCTATCACCCCTCAACTTGAAGCTATGTCCCCTCGTGTTTGCCATCACCATCCGAGGAAAAAGACGCTCACTATCCACCCTATCTAACCCTCTGATTATCTTATATGTCTCTATTAAGTCACCTCTCCTCCTCCTTCTCTCCAACGAAAACAACCTCAAGTCCCTCAGCCTTTCCTCGGAAGACCTTCCCTCCATACCAGGCAACATCCTAGTAAATCTCCTCTGCACCCTTTCCATAGCTTCCACATCCTTCCTATAATGCGGTGACCAGAACTGCACGCAATACTCCAGGTGCGGTCTCACCAGAGTTTTGTACAGCTGCAGCATGACCTCGTGGCTCCGAAACTCGACCCCCCTACTAATAAAAGCTAACACACCATATGCCTTCTTAACAGCCCTATTGACCTGGTTAGCAACCTTCAGGGATTTATGCACCTGGACACCAAGATCTCTCTGTTCATCTACACTACCAAGAATCTTCCCATTAGCCCAGCACTCTGCATTCCTGTTACTCCTTCCAAAGTGAATCACCTCACACTTTTCCTTATTAAACTCCATTTGCCATCTCTCAGCCCAGCTCTGCAGCCTATCTATGTCTCTCTGTACCCTACAACATCCTTCGGCACTATCCACACCTCCACCGACCTTAGTGTCATCCGCAAATTTGCTAACCCACCCTTCTACACCCTCTTCCAGGTCATTTATAAAAATGACAAACAGCAGTGGCCCCAAAACAGATCCTTGTGGTACACCACTAGTAACTAAACTCCAGGATGAACATTTGCCATCAACCACCACCTTCTTTCAGCTAGCCAATTTCTGATCCAAAGCTCTAAATCACCTTCAACCCCATACTTCCCTATTTTCTGCAATAGCCTACCGTGGGGAACCTTATCAAACGCCTTACTGAAATCCATATACACCACATCCACTGCTTTACCCTCATCCACCTGTTTGGTCACCTTCTCGAAAAACTCAATAAGTTTTATGAGGCACGACTTTGGAGTCCAGAACCAGGGGTCATAGTCTAAGGATATGGGGTTAACCTTTCAGGACTGAGAGGAGGAGAAATTACTTCACCCACAGAGTAATGAGCCTGTGGAATTCACTACCACAGAAATCAGTTGAGGCCAAAGCGTCGTATGTTTTCAAGAAGGAGATAGATATAGCAAAATGGTTCAACGGATATGGGGCAAAAGCGGGAACAGGCTATTGAGTTGGATAATCAGCCATGATCATAATGAATGCCGGAGCAGGGCCGAATATCCTACTCCTGCTCCTATTTTCTATGTGTCTATGTTTCTATGATGAAGGTATTATGTTATTTGTTCGAACGTCCCTATCAATGTCTCCAATAACCATCCATATTTGCGTTTAACAGTTGCTGATTCCATTGAGTCCCTCAATCAGATTGAATATTACACCAGTCACAGTTTGGGTGACACAGATCCTGGAATTTCAGAAAATCCTGAAGGGAACTTCTCCAGTATTCAGGGTGGGTACATTGTAACTCGCTACCATCAATTAAAAAAAAAATCACCACACTGTCTGCTATCTAAAATCAACAACTAAATATCTCAGAACCTGGTCGCTGTTAACTGATGCTGCTGAAAACATGGAGATTCTCTGGGTGATTTTAGCTTTAAAGAATGAAGAAATAACTTTGATTCCGACAAAATCATCCTGATTGCACCCTCTACTTTAATGGAATGAAACTTTCAGTTGATGATGTTTTCTGACACTGTTGTCTGGGCGGTGAAATGTGAAATTTGTGTGCATGGTGGATGAGTGATTCAAGGGATACATGTGACTTTAAAACGGAGGGCAAAATGCTGGTGGATAGCGGTGTGAAGGAATCCCAACGTTTTTATGCTGCTGGGTGATATTTCCAGAGTCGCCCGAGCTGTTGGGTCGAGGCCGTAAGACGATGGGCTGGTAACTGAGCCTATTGAACAGGAAATGCAAGGCAACTTTCCAAGCTATTCCCAATTTAGTGAAAGTCGCACGAGGATACCGGAGTTTCAGAGTCTGGTCATCTATAAGGAGGGGGAAGGTCAGTGGAAGATCAGTTTTGGATGCAAGAAGCAGTGTAGGGAGGGTGAGAGATACTGAATTGCGGTATGGACTATCTGGAGGCTGACCAATCTTGGCGAGCACATCGGAGGCATTCAGGTTGAGCATCCACTCTGACTTGCAACTTATGGGCGGCACAGTGGTGCAGTGGTTAGCACTGCAGCCTCACAGCTCCAGGGACCCGGGTTCGATTCTGGGTACTGCCTGTGTGGAGTTTGCAAGTTCTCCCTGTGTCTGCGTGGGTTTTCTCCAGGTGCTCCGGTTTCCTCCCACAAGCCAAAAGACTTGCAGGTTGGTAGGTAAATTGACCATTATAAATTATCACTAGAATAGGTAGGTGGTAGGGAAATATAGGGACAGGTGGGGATGTTTGGTAGGAATATGGGATTAGTGTAGGATTAGTATAAATGGGTGGTTGATGGTCGGCACAGACTCGGTGGGCCGAAGGGCCTGTTTCAGTGCTGTATCTCTAATCTAAAAAAAATCTAATCATGTATACAGAGTAAAAAGAATGGAGGCACTGAGAAATTTACAATAGGTCTCATCCACTCCGGTTCTGAGGTCTCCCATTGCGGAGGAAGATCAGAAATGGAGAGAGCTGCAGTCCCCGGGAATTCGGCTGCAGCACCCAGAGAGGGAAAAGGATCATGAGGCTGGAAGAGAGTGTCGATGAGCAGGGTGCACAGTAGTACCCACAGAGGGACGATGATCATGAGGCTGGAAGAGAGTGTGGATGAGCAGAGAGCACATAGCACGCCACCAGTGTCTTGAGTGATGAAGATGCTACCCGCCAGAAAGAGTTTACCATGAGAGGTTCTACTTCCTGCAAATGTCGGAGCAGCAGTGTCAGTGGAGGTTGCGCCTCTCCAGGTAGGCGGCCCCTGAAATGCGCCCTCTGCTGGAGGAGGATCTGAACGCAATGGGAAGTGGTAGGCACCCATTTCCTGCAACACTGAAACTCACAGTGGTACTGAATTATTACACCTCAGGACCATTACAGAGATCTTCTGGAGACATCTGTGGGATTTGACAGCCTGTGGCACATCACTGCATCAAGATGGCCGCAAATGCAATGTTCAAGAAGGCGAGCCAATACATGCACTTTTACACCAATCTGGACAGCCAGACTGAGATTGTAGCACTACTTGGGGAAATCGCTAGGTGCAGGGTGCTATCGACTGCATGCATGCGGCCATCAAGACTTCCACAGTCCAGGCAACAACAGGAAGGGCTTCTATTCTCTGTGCAAATGATTTGGGAACATTGAAAATGCTTCTTACGTGTCTGTGCAAGGTTCCCAGGAAGCTGTCACGATGCCTTCATTCTAATGCAGTCTGAGGTGCACGAGTTTTTCAGGCCCCCCCCATGAGACTTCTCGGACGGATAATAGGTGACAAGGGCTACCACTGAAGACATGCGTCATATGCCTGTGCAAAACACAGCACAGATGGAAAGGAGAGCTGCAACAACTGTCATGCAACCACTCCAGCGACCATTTAACAGGACATAAAGCTTCTCGAAATGCAATTCAGATGCTTTGATAGATGTGGTGGAACCATTCAACATGCCCCATCATGATTCTTGCATATCGTGGTGCTGCGTTGTTCTCTGCTCGTGGAGAGAAATGACGTGACGCTGCATCCTCAGAGGTCTCCTGCTGCTCAAGGTTGCAAAGCTGTACTGCAGGGTCGTCGGCTGCCTCTGCTCATACTTCATCTGTGAGAGAGAGAGAATAATGGTGAGAGTGTGCTGCATACATTCTTTGACTATTCATTTTCTGGAGCTGCAGGAGGCCAATGATACCACATCAACGCTCTGCTTATTGCTCACCAGCATTTGTTTATTTTCCCTCATCCATTGGGGCACACATTGTCTGCTGCCTCCGTGCACATCTCACCATCTGTGCCATAGGCTGCTCTGCCTCCAGGCATCCTAGCTCCATTGGCATCAGGACTATGAGATATGGAACGCTACCTCCAGTCCTTCTTCTCTCATGCACATTGTGAATTCACTTCCCCTGCCAGCACACAGATTAAGATTGGCATTTACCCGTCTTAGAGACACACCATAACTTTGTCCGCGACAGCCTCACTGTCCATCACGGCACCACAAGGATGCCTGCTGCATGCAGCCATCAGTGCTGGAAGTGCAGGGCTCAGCTGTGACTGACCAGTGTCTTGCACAGAGAGGTTAATATACCTCTGGCAGCCAATGCTGCTGCCTGGGCATTGTTGTAGATTCAGTAGGGACACCACTTATCCAATTTCATTTTAATTTTCTTCTGACATTTAAGGCTGCCAGCTAATGTTCAACACTTCACTCACCTTATCTAAGTACATCATGGCATTGATCCTGTTCCTGCACTACAGCCTCTTTCGTGGGACCACCTCACGGCTACTCACCAACTCCTCCTCAATCTCCTGCCATGCCCTCCCTGCCTGCCTAGCTGGTCTCCTCCAACCGTCCCAAGTGGGGCGGCACAGTGGCGCAGTGGTTAGCACCACAGCCTGACAGATCCAGTGACCCGGGTTCAATTCTGGGTCCTGCCTGTGTGGAGTTTGCAAGTTCTCCCTGTGTCTGCGTGGGTTTCCTCCGGGTGCTTCGGTGTCCTCCCACATCCCAAAGACTTGCAGGTTGATAGGTAAATTGGCCATTATGAATTGCCCCTAGTATAGGAAGGGGGTAGGGAAAATATAGGGACAGGTGGGGAATATGGTAGGAATATGGAATTAGTGTAGGATAAGTACAAATGGATGGTTGATGGTCGGCACAGACTCGGTGGGCCGAAGGCCCTGTTTCAGCGCTGTATCTCTGAAACGAAACAAAACTAAAACTGAAAGCGCTTCTCTCCTTACCCTTGCTACCTGGATGAGCACTTCCAGCGTGGCAGGAGAAAATATAGGCGTCACCCTTGCTCTGGCTGCTGCCATCTGCCAAATACACCAGTTGTCAGTCCATCCACCCAATGTCCTTCAGAGCTCCTCCCTTTCAATCGATTGCTGGCTGTCTTTTAAATATGACACAGGCCTAGGAAGACTCAACTACCGCCACATGACCTGGTCCTACCATTCGCCATCATCTAATCTCACTACAGCTGAAGAACACAATCTACCTTGGCCGGCCCGGGTAGGTTGACAATTAACAGTATAGAACTTAGAACAGTACAGCACAGTACAGGCCCTTCGGTCCACGATGTCATGCCGAACTTTAAACCAACTCTAAGGTCAAACTACCTAAATAACCTTCATTCTTCTATCATCCATGTAATTAGCCCAGAGTCGCTTAAATGTCCCTAATGTATCTACTTCTACTACCACCGCTGGCAGTGCATTCCACGCACCCACCACTCTCTGTGTAAAGAACCTACCTCTGACATCTCCCCGAAACCTTCCTCCAATCACCTTAAAATTATGCCCGCTGGTGATCGCCCTTTCCGCCCTGGGAAAAAGTGTCCAGCTATCCACTCTATCTATGCCTCTCATCATCTTGTACCCCTCCATCAAGTCACCTCTCAACCTTCTTTGCTCCAATGAGAAAATCCCTAGCTCACTCAACGTTTCTTCGTAAGATATGCCCTCCAGTCCAGGCAGCAGCCTGGTAAATCTCCTGTGCAACCTCTCTAAAGCTTCCACATCCTTCCTATAATGAGGCGACCAGAACTGAACGCAATATTGCAAGTGTGGTCCAACCAGGGCTTTATAGATCTGCAGCATAACCCCGTGGCTCTTAAACTCAACCCCCCTGTTAATGAAAGCCAACACCCCATACGCCATCTTAACAACCCTATCAACTTGGGTGGCAACCTCGAGCGATCTATGGACATGGACCCCAAGATCCCTCTGTTCCTCCACACTGCTAAGAATCCTGTCTTTAAGCCTGTATTCTGCATTCAAATTCGACCTTCCAAAATGAATCACTTCACACTTATCCAGGTTGAACTCCATCTGCCACTTCTCAGCCCAGGTCTGCATCCTGTCAATGTCCAGTTGCAATCCACAATAGCCTTCCACACTATCCAGAATTCCAGCAACCTTTGTGTCATCGGCAAACTTGCTAACCCAGCCTTCCACTTCCTCATCCCAGTCAGTTATAAACATCACAAAGAGCAGAGGTCCCAGAACTGATCCCTGTGGACACCGCTGGTCACCGAGCTCCAGGCTGAATGCTTTCCATCTGCTACCACCCTCTGTCTTCTATGGGCCAGCCAATTCTGTATCCAGATAGCCAATATTCCCTGTATCCCATGCCTCCTTACTTTCTGAATGAGCCTACCATGGGGAACCTTATCAAACGCCTTGCTAAAATCCATATACACCACATCCACAGCTCTTCCTTCATCAATGTGTTTTGTCACATCCTCAAAGGATTCAATAAGGCTTGTGAGGCATGACCTGCCCCTCACAAAGCCATTCTGACAGTCTCTAATCAAACTATGGTTTTCCAAATAATCATAAATCCTATCTCTCAGAATCCTCTCCAATAATTAGCCCTGTATCGACGAAAGACTGACTGGTCTATAATTCCCAGGGTGATCCTTATTCCCTTTCTTGAACAAGGGAATACATTTTGCCACCCTCCAATAATCTGGTACTACTCTAGTGGACAGTGAGGACGCAAAGATCATCGGCAAAGCAGCGGAAATCTCTTCACTCGCTTCCCGTAATATCCTTGGTTATATCCCGTCTGGCCCTGGGGACATATCTGTCCTCATGTCCATCAAAATTTCCAGCACATCCTCCCTCTTAACATTAACCTGTTCGAGCATATCAGCCTTTTTCACGCTGTCCTCACAAACGAACAGGTCCCTCTCACGAGTGAATACTGAAGCAAAATATTCATTTAGGACCTCCCCTACCTCCTCCGATTCCAGGCACAAGTTCCCTCCACTATCCCTGATCGGCCCTACCCTCACTCTGGCCATCCTCTTGTTCCTCACATAGGTGTAGAACGCCTTGGGATTTTCCTTAATCCTACCTGCCAAGAATTTTTCATGTCCCCTTCTTGCTCTCCTAAGTCCATTCTTCAGTTCCTTCCTGGCTGTCTTGTAACCCTCTAGAGCCCTGTCTGATCCTTGCTTCCTCTAGCTTAAGTAAGCTTCCTTCTTCCTCTTGACTAGCTGTTCCACATCTCTTGTCATCCAAGGTTCCTTCACCCTACCATCCCTTCTTTGCCTCATTGGGACAAACCTATCCAGCAGTCGCAGCAAGTGTTCCCTAAACAACCGCCACATTTCTGTCGTGCGTTTCCCTGAAAACATCTGTTCCCAATTTATGCTCCGCAGTTTCTGCCTAATAGCATTGTAATTCCCCCTCCCCCAATTAAATATTTTCCATTCCCGTCTGCTCCTGTCCCTCTCCATGACTATAGTAAAGGTCAGGGAGTTGTGATCACTATCACCGAAATGCTCTCCCCCCGAGAGATCTGCCACCTTGTCTGGTTTGTTGCCAAGCACGAAATCCAACATAGCCTCCCCTCTAGTCGGCCTATCTATATCTTGAGTCAGGAAACCTTCCTGGACACAACTGACAAAAACTGCTCCATCCAAACTATTGCACTAAGGATGTTCCAATCAATATTAGCAAGCTTGAAGTCACCTATGACAACAACCCTGTTACTTCTGCTCCTTTCCCAAATCTGCCTCCCAATCTGTTCCTCCATGTCTCTGTTGCTATTGGAGGGTCTATGGAAAACGGCCAATCAAGTGACTGCTCCTTTCCTGCTTCTGACTTCCACCCATATTGACTCAGTAGACAAACCCTCCTCGACGACCTCCCTTTCTGCAGCTGTGATACTATCCCTGATTAGCAATGCAACTTCCCCACCTCTTTTACCTCCCTCCCTATTCCTTTTGAAATATCTAAACCCCGGAACATCCAACATCCATTCCTGCCCCTGTGATATCCACATCTCCGTAATATAATTCGAAGTATTCAGTTTTACCATTTACCATTTGATTTCTGTGAAAATCATTATTTCCTCTCAGGTCTGGTTTCGGGTGATTATGATGATATTGAGACTGGAGCCATTGACACTCAGGATGGTCACTTGTTGCTGGACAGTGGTCCTGATGATCTCTTCACACTGACAAGTGCCGGCGGTGATCTCTCCACTCTCGGTGAGTTAAACTCCCACAGTCACCAGCTTTCCTTTAATTTCATTCCAATCGGCGATCTCACAGACCTCTGGTTGATTGAAATTCACGTTATGATTAAAGGAAATTAGATTAAACAAAGCATGACTTATTTTGGAAAAGACGTCCTATGCTATTTAGTGTGTGATATCTCTCTTATTAACACTCCCACTGCAAATCCTTCAAGTGCTCAATCTGAACACCCTGATCCAGGCTCAGCATAACCACTTCATCTGCTGTCACCCAGCGGTAAAATACAACTCGGTGAATGCAGCTGGAGAACATTTAGAGGCCAACAAATTCCAATCCTCTTTACATTATTGACACTGAACCGCACTGATCCCGCTTTCAGTCCAATCATTAATCCATAATCTTTATTTCCACATGCCACAGCTCTCAGACCCGCACTGATTCCGCTTTCAGTCCAATCATTAATCCATAATCTTTATTCCCACAGTACACAGCTCTCAGACCCGCACTGATTCCGCCTTTAGTCCAATCATTTATCCCTAATCTTTCTCTCCTCGCTATACAGCTCTCAAACCTGCACTGAACCCGCTTTACTGGTTCCCTCCATTCCTGAAAACAACGAGGATATTCACTGTGACACGTTCACAACACCAGACACCAACGATGGACAGTGACTGTGTAGTTCAACATCTTACATCTCCATCACCCTGGTAAGACCAATGCTTTATCATTTGTTCCATGTATTTATGCTGACACTGTGAAGTCCCGGATGTTTCCGATATGATAATTAATTGTGTTTTCAACGGTCAGTTATTCCAAAGTATCAGAGAGAACAAGTTCTGTACTTACTAAAGAAATAGGAGGCTTATTGAAGCAGAAATATTCTGAGGAGATCATATACTGTATTTGATGCATGTGTTTCATGGTTAACATTGCTGCAATCCTCACCAGTCGTTTTTGTTGTCCTTTCAGGTAAAAGTCCGCCTCAAATCCTGCCTAATGATGTCTGGAGGCGGATCACAGACTGGTGAAAAATATTCTATGAAAGATCTGAGAGAATGGCATGAACTTTCCCAACAGTGTGAACATGATGAATGTGATTTGCTTTACTGTATAAACATCACTTTATTTTAATCAACCATCATTTTACTTTGTGTTGAAATACTAGATTTGGCTTTTCTCCATATTTTGTCTGAAAGTGCGTTTTTTCTTTTCAATTAAAATACCAAACAGAATTGATTTCGGATCATTTCTCTGTCTGTACTAATACTGAGATATATTACTTCGCATGTAATTACCAACACTGTCACAGAGATTAAAACCATTGCTTATTAATAAAGAGTTTATACAAAGTCCGTTTAGTAACCGACTCACATTTTCATATCCTATTGAGGAAGGTTTAGAATACATCAAGTGACCAATGAATGGTCTGTCTCTTTTATCTGCATTTATTGGAATTGCTTCCTCCACCGCCATGTACTCAATGTGGACAAATCAGTGCAGTTTATAATGTAAGTGCTGATGTATAATGGAATTAACCTTAAACAATAATACAATATTTATTCAATGTTTTATTTGGAACTCATGCCTTTGTTAATATTAATGCCTACATTATGTTTCAAGTGCTAAATATACACTAATTCCTAGATACAATATATTGTTGTTTTGCTGCGCTACACTATCCCTGAGGATTCTGTAGTATGTCGGGAGAGCAGGAGAATCTGATCAGAAATTAATGTGTTTTTGCACTTTAATTCTATTCCTCAGCAGAACGCAATTGTTGCTCAGTCGGGAGAACGACTACACCGTGCATTACTCTCCAGCAGATTGTGATTTTTATGCCATTCCTGCACCTACTGAAACACCAGTATCCACCAGCAGAGGGCGGACCAGCGTGAGAAGGGCAGCGGCGTCGGGAGATAAAAGCGGCGGCAGCGTGCCCCCTCTACATTTCCCCACATGTCAGAGCCGAGGTGTGACATCTCAGGAAAAGAGGTAGCGATTGCTGGGCATCTCGTTCGTGTCGCATTTGATTTGCCAAGTGGTTTAAATCAATGACGTTATTACAGCTGAAAAGTGCAGATAAGAAATACACTTCTAAAATATTTAACATCGAAAATAATTAATTAAGTAGAATAGAGAATGGCAGGGCAGTCGATGTGTTGCAGCTATGGTATGAGGGAGCCGATGGACGCCGGTGCAATGCATGATGATCACATCTGCAGCAAGCGTTGGCTGCTCGAGGTACTTTCGGCTCAGAGTTAGAATTAGAATTAGAACATTACAGCACAGTACAGGCCCTTCGGCCCTCGATGTTGCGCCGACCTGTGAAACCATCTGACCTACACTATTTCATTTTCATCCATATGGCTATCCAATGACCACTTAAATGCCCTTAAAGTTGGCGAGTTCATGAGTTGGAGTCCGACCTGCGGACAGTGCGACACATCAGGGAGGGGGAGTTACCTGGACACTGGATTTCGGGAGACAGTCACAGCCTTAGATTAATTGCATTTCATTTGGTCCGTGGTCAGAGATAGGGGGTGTGACTGCCAATGAGGAAGGTATGGTGATCTCGCGTTTAGCTTTGGAGGAGCCTCAGCCAGTGCCCTTAGTCAATAGGTCCGAGGTTCTTGTTCCCGGTGTGGACGAGGACGCACACTGCAGGGAGGATGAGCGAACTGACCACAGCAAGGTGGTTCAAAGCGCCAATCCAATGAGAAGATAAAAGAGACATGTAGTAGTTATTGGGGATGGCATATTTAGGGGAACAGATACGGGTTTTAACAGCAAAGACAGAGAGTTCCAAAGGCTGTGTTGCCTACCTGGTGTCAGTGTTCAGGACATCTGTTCTGGGGAAGAGAGGAACTTGGAGTGGGAGGAGGAGGATACAGTTGTTGTTTCACATCGGGTCTAAATTAAAAAGCAGAACCACAAAGGCAATAATCTCCGGATTACTACCTGAGGCACGTGCACATTGCCGAAGAGTAAATATGATTAGAGATGTAAACACGTGGCTCAAAGATTGGTGTGGGAGAAATGGGTTTCGATTCATGGGTCACTGGCACCAGCACTGGGGAAGGAGAGAGATGGGCTGTTGGCATGGGCTTCATTTGAACCAAGATGGGACCAGTGTCCTGGCGAATCGTTTAACCATGATTGCAGATCGGGCTTTAAACTAAATAGTGGTGGGGTGGGGGTGGGGGGTTGGGGTGGTGGGGGGGGGATCAATGGAAGGGAAGTTTAAAAAATCAAATAAGGGGAGAGAGAGCAGAGGTGCAGGGTCATGAGGAAGCGAACGGTAATCAAAGTGTGACAGGAAGGTGCAGAAAATATATTCAGAAGAGTGCAGCAGTAGTTCGAACCTGAAGAGTATTAATGGTTAAAAAAAAGTCAAAGCTTAAGGCTCTTTATCTGAATGCACACAGCATTTATAGCAAGATAGATGATTTGAAGGCACAAATAGAAATAAATGAATATGACTTGATAGCTATTATCGAGACGTGTTTGTAGACTGACCAAGACTGGGAACTCAATATTCACGAGTATTTCGCGTTCTGGAAAAATAGGCAAAAAGGAAAAGAAGTTGGGATAGCTTTGTTAACAAAGGAAGGTATCAGTGCGGTGGTGAGTAGTGATATAGGTGCAGTACATCGTGATGTGGAATCAGTTTGGATGGAAATAATGAATAGCAAGGGGAATAAGTCATGGGTGGGAATCGTCTGTAGGACAAATTATAAATCGGGAAGTTAAAGAGGCGTGTAAGTGGGGCGCTGCAATTGTCATGGATAATATTAATCTGCATTTTGACTGGACAAATCAGATTGGCAGAGGTAAGGAGGAAGACGAATTTGTAGAGCGCATCAGGGATTCATATTGAGAGCAGTACTGATCTGGGAACCGTCTATTTTAAATCTAGTAATGTGTAATGAGGAAGGATTAATAAGAGATATAGTAGTTAAGGATCATCCGGCGGTAACGATCACAAGATGGTATAATTACAAATTCAATTTGAAGGCGAGCAACTCGGCTCTCAAACCAGTGACCTCAGCTTGAACAACTCTAGCCAAAGATCAGAAACATTCAGTCACTGCCCCACATGTGTTTGATTTTAATTTGAGGAACACGCAATTTTTCTCCCATTTAGACCTTTAAAAAACACGCACCAGCGAGAGGCTGGAGGCGAAGGTGAGAGGACCATGAAAAGGGAATGTGAGCGCGGGAAATGAGGTAGCAGAGTGATAAAGAAAGAGAGGGAAAAGGAGAGGAAGTGAAAGGTGCAGGGAGTGAAAGAGGGGCAGACTGAGTGAGCGGAAGTGAGAACACAGTTAGTGGCAAGCAATGGGGGGGTAGGGAGAGGAAGTGAAAGGCAAAAGGAGAGAGAACAATAAAGGGGTAGGGAGAGAGAGGGAAGAAAGAGAGTTCAGAAGTGAGGGGCAACGGGAAAAAAGGTGAGGGGCACGGAGACGGGAAAAGTGCGAAGGGCAGCGAGAGAGTGAAATTGAGAGGGTTAGGAAGAGAGAAGGTGAGAGGGGCAGAGAGAGAAAGAAAACGTTCTAGGGCAGACAAAGTGAGAGAGGTGACGCATGCTTCCCTCCATGGACGAATGTCTGATGGGTAGCTGGGGTAAAAGTGCCATACTTAGGAAACATAATGATCCCCTAAATATTTTTTTCAATTGAATTCTCTTTTTTCATTGGTCACATTCAGCATTTTAATCCTGGCCTGTTTGGAAGTTTATGTTTTCGAATTATTTTTCTCTTTGTCCCTCCCAAAGATGGTGGCCGCTGAGGGGAAATGAGATGAGCCCTGGTCGTCATTGTTGACGAAGAGCAGTCAGGAGGAGAAAGGAATGAACCAAATGTATTTGTTTTACCTACAGCGCCACTGATAGCTTTTGGCCATCCAGCTGCAGCAAGCAGATTGATTTGTTCAAAATAGCTATGAAAAAAATCTATACTTTCTTCTTGCCATTTCTTCCTCAGCTTCGAACATTCAAGTGGCCCAGACTTCCTCTGTAAAAACAGACTGGGAGATTTGACAGGCTTTTCGACCACCACATTCTGAACAACTGGGCCAGATCCAGTGACTCCTTAAATATCAGCAACTGGGGGAGCTCCCTCACCAAAAGGGATAGCAACTGGTTCAAGATGGAAGGGCCAAATAGCACTTTCTTAAGGGGAAATTAAGGAAGGGCAATTACCGCTTGCCTAGCCAGGCGCACCTACATCCCACGAATCAATCTGTACAGTGAATGCATTTTGGAAACAGACGGCAGATATATTTCAGTGTTTTTCACAGACCCTGGTGAATGGGGCGAATTATTCTGCAGTATGTATGCAGGGCATTCAGGTACATGTGGCGTATGAATGAGTTAATGTGCAGTCTCAACCTCACTTTGTCATTGAATGTGAGCAGATGGTTGTATAATTTCTTCCACTGCCTCAGCTCGTTTATCACACAGCTAATGTCATTCTGTAAGCACTGAGGCTGACGGGTGAACAGGACATGGTATGAGTTAGGACACTGGCTGCAAGGGTTTTGATGCCCTCAAGTTTACCACGGTTACAATGTGTGTCATGTGTGTAAAGCTGCCAGGAATAATTTGGAATAGTTAAGTACAGAGGATACATCGGCAGAGATGAAGGCTTCAGCAGAAAATTAGCTGAGTCAGTGGTGAGGTCGGGCAATGTTAGGCAAGCGGTAATGTGCGGTGCGAGTGATGGCATGGATATGTCGTCATCAATGCATCTTGGGATGAGATATGACACCAGAGTTGTGAACAGTATCGATCAGCCTCAGCCTGTATAAGAATGCAGGAAGTGTCAGAAAATCCATTGCAGGTGACACCCTGGATACGATTAGATAGATAAGAATGGAATGGGACGAGGCCTGAGCAGTAACACCCAGCTGGACAACAGTGGAGAGGCGTTGGATGTGAATGGCGTGGTCAACAGTGCCAAAGGCTGCAGATAGGTCGGGAATGACGGGGTGGAAGGAGAGGTGGGGGGTGAGCTTAAAGTGATCAGCATCACATAGGACATCATTAGTGACTTTCAAAAATGTCGCTTCTGTACTGAGCCAGTGGTGGCGACCTAATTGGAGGGATTCAAACATGGAGTTTCAAGAAAGATGGGAAAGGATCTGGGAGGTGAAAACACATGCCAGGACTTTTGAGAATTAATGGGAGGTTGGTGATTGCTCAGTAGTTTGCAAGGATAGAGGGGCCAAAGGTTTCTTGAGGAGTGGGGTGATAGCTGCTGATTTCAAGGACTGAGCCACAGAGCCTGAAGGAAGGGAACCGTGAACAATATGACCTGAAACGGGAGTCAGGAAGAGGCTCAGATCAGCCCATCTGAGAAGCCACAAAGCTGAAACGACAGTGTTGACGATTCCGCTCCTTCCCCCCGTGTCGCATCTCGCACCCTAGCTCCTACGCTGGGATTCTCCAGAAACAAACCACCCACCCAACACCATCTGACTCGGTGAGAGAGAGCTAGCGATGCCAGTGTGAGGGTGGGGGAATGGAAGGGAGACAGACTCAATAAAGTGTCTCCACAAAATAAAACAATTAATAATCATCAAGTGACAGGAAAATATTTGCAGCATCTGTAGCATTTAGCTTTGTTGCATCCAATGCGGGAGTAGTAGTCCCACTACTCCTCAGGCATATCAAATAAAGTTTCCCAGCTACCAGAAAATAACCAAATTAAACACGTTATTTGTCCCCCAAGATAAAATACACTGCACTAGGTTTTCTTAGACAACAAAAAAATGAACTATTTACCAATAAACTAAATCTTTAACAATAATTACATAAATCTGTATACAAAAATAGTAATACCTCCTTATTCTTCATAACTCTCATGCACACAAACACACACTCAAAAATATCTAACCAGGGGAAAGGGCTTTTTATGTTTATAACTGTTCGTTAGAAATAACTAAATAACCGGGTTTTTACAGTCTGTTCGGATATTTCCAGGTCGGTGAGCCAAATAGTCGGATGTTCACGCAAAGCCTATCCAGGCAAGGTCAATGAACAGTCTGTGTTGAGTAAGCATTCAAGGCAATTCATCTGCAGCAGGCATCTCACAAGTTCTTCCATCAGAGATGCAGCAACAGATGGCAGTTCTCAAACTCAATGCAAAATTCGCTTTTAAAAAAATAAAATGCTGGATTTCTGCCAATTCAGGACTTCTTCCAGCAAAGGATACAAGAGGCCAGCTTAATGCAGACATTCTTCAGAGACAGGAGACAATAGGCCAGCTTAATCAGAGATTCTCCAGAGACATGAGGCAGCAGTAATCTGTCACACCTGAAATGCAATGCTTCCTCTCTTCAGGCAGACAGAGCAACAAGCGATTCTTTCCCATGCATCTGATTCGCAACTGATTAAAAGTTCCTTTAACTTCATGAGGAAATAGGAATTACACTTGATGCAAGAATTACATTCAAGAGAAAGAGGTTTTTGGCTATCCTTCTGGCAGGTCAAGCAGCAACCGAACACAATCCAAAAGTGAAACTATCTTTTAAAACAGTCAATTCATATGACAGCCCTAAATCATCCTGACATTTGAGTTACTTGTTAATAGGTGCCCTGCAGTGTGTGTATACTTCACTCAGTCAACAATTCAAATATCAGCTCTTAAAGCAATGATTTCTAAGAAAAATTGAAGCACTCACATAACAGCTTTCATAAGAGCAAGTTTTGTTTTCAGACCAGAGTTGTGGAACTGAGAATGGAACCAATGGAGGTGGAGGAGAGAATGTGGCTGTCGTTTCTCCTTCTGTCCTGCAAGGATCTAGTTGACTATCATCCTGCCTCCTTCCTGTCCGGTCCACCACAACTGACATTGTCCCGCTGCCCCACTGTCCTATGCTATATGTGATCATGAGCCCTCACCCCACCCACACCACCAGTGGATTTACAGTAACTCAGCTGTTAGTGACCTCTTGGCTCCTGTCTCGCTGCTGTTGGGCGTGTGTGATCTACACCCACCAGTGTATATCAGGTCATCCGGTTGTCAGTCACCCCTGGCCAGTTGGGGATAAATATTACATTCATGGACGAGAAGCACTGCGACTGCCTCTGGGCTGCTCTTAGTTATTGTGTAATTAATTGAATTGAATTGTATTAATTGAATAATTTATGTGCACGGATATTTTACCGTGCTCTTGAACTGCTCTCTAAACTTTGACTGAGTCACCATATAAATAAATGTGTTTGTGCATCAACTTAAATTCATCAGCATCCATCCGACAAGTCGAAATATATATTCAGAATCGCTGTAATACCAAGGATCTCTTCCTGCAATGTTGTAATATAAGTATTCTATAACAAACACCAACCACAGAAGTATGAAGTTACCAGATATGGCGAAGAGTAAAATCACAGACTTCCTTCTGCTTTCCATCTCTGGGTCGCTGTGATTCGATCCCTTGTTCTGACCCTTCAGTCCCTTACGGACTCGACTGGTCACTAATATGTGTCTGACTGTCAGAGTGTTGAGCAACAGAATTAAAACAAAAGGGAGCAATGGTGTTGAAACCATTTCAAACCTATCAAATCCCTTTGATCCGGGCTCAGTAAAATAGCTTGGCTTTGAAACACAGAACCACGGTACATTGTCGATTATGTCTGCAGGTTTATATGCAAAGTAATAAGGGACATTTTCTAAACAGAGCAGAATGCAGATTGTTGTTAGAACCACGGCCACAGTTTTCTCAGTGCAATATTTTGCTTTGAGCTTCACGCAACAAATGGCCACAAATCGATCAAAGGTGAAAGCTACGGTGAACCAGACAGAACAATCTCCAGCTGCACGAGCAAGGATAGTTACAACACTGCATACAGGGGTGATGTCCAGGAAAGTTACTGGAAAATAATAGTAACTGACCCGCGTCAGTATGACCTCCAAGAAAATGACCAGCAGATCCGCCATTGCCATGGCCACCAGGTAGAGAGTGATACATGTGGAGAGGCCACACTTACCCTGGGACAGGATCACAATTGCCAGTAAATTAACTGGAAGTGAGAGAAGGGAAAAGAGACTGGAAGTTAGTGATCAATATTATCCATATCTGCGCCAAAGAATAGATGAAGGACTTGAATACCAAAAAAAATTGTTTGAGGCCAGGGAGAAGACTCAATGGGCAGAGTTCCGGACTGGTAAGAATAAAAACCTTACCTCGGGGATTCGCAGCCTCCATCCAGGGAGAAAACTCGGAGGGATTTCCGGAATGGTAAGTTACCTCGGGTGGCAAAAAAAACTAAAAGAAACTGTAAGTGAATTCACAGGAAAACTGTGACCTGATTGGCTGGTAGGGAATCCGTACTGAATTTGAAAATAAAATTGATTAAAATAAATTAAAACCCTAATTAACTAATTAATTAATAAGTCGAGAGTAACTAAACCAGAGGGAGGAGATTACCGTATTTAGCATTTAATATTTATCTCACAAATCTAGCATTAGGGACCATATAGTTAATTGTAACTTAATTTAGTAAGGATATAATAAGTATTTAATTAACTATTTTAAATTAATTATTAATTCGAGCTCGAAATGTCAGTTAATGTAAAGTGCTTCACCTGTGAGACGTGGGAGGTCCGTGATGCTTCCAGCCTTCCGGATGACTACATCTGCAGGAAGTGTACCCAATTGCAGCTTCTCGCCGACCGCATGGATCGGTTGGAGCAGCAATTGGATGGACCTAGGAGCATGCAGGTGCAGAAAGCCTCATAGGCAGGAGTTTTAGAGACGTGGTTTCACCCAGGATGCAGGCAGATAGATGGGTGACCGCTAGAAGGCGCAGGCAGTCAGTGTAGGAATCTTCCTGTGGCTACCCACACTCTAACAAATATACCATTTTGGATGCTGTTGGGGGGAGACGGCCTATCAGGGGAAAGCAACAGCAGTGGCACCACGGCTGGATCTGTTGTTCAGCAGGGAGTGGCAAAGCCCAGAAGAGCAATAGTTATCGGGGACGTTATAGTCAGGGGAACAGATAGGCGTTTCTGTGGACATGAAAGAGACTCCAGGATGGTATGTTGCCTCCCTGGTGCCAGGGTCAAGGATGTATCTGAACGGACCCGGGGCATTCTGAAGGGGGAGGGTGAACAGCCAGAGGTTGTGGGACACATTGGTACTGTCGACATCGGCAGGAACAGTGACGAGGTCCTGCAGTGGGAGTTCAGGGAGTTAGGAAGAAAGTTAAAAGGCAGGAACTCCAGGGTTGTAATCTCGGGATTCCATCCTGTGCCAAGTGCCAGTGAGGCTAGAAATAGGAAAATAGTGCAGCTAAACACGTGGCTGTACAGCTGGTGTATGTGGGAGGGTTTCAGCTATCTGGATCATTGAGTTCTCTTCCGGGACAGGTGGGCGCGGTACAAGAAGAATGGGTTGCATCTAAACTGGAGGGGCACAAATATCCTGCCTGCGAGGTTTGCTCGCGTCACTCGAGAGGGTTTAAACTAGTGTGGTACGTGGTGGGAACCAGAGTCGTCGGGCAGCAAGTGAAATAACTGAGGGGGGACCAGTAAATAAGGCCAGTAAGACTGAGAGGAAGAGCAGGCAGGGAGATGTTGCTGAGCACAACGTGACTGGTGATCTGAAAATGCATTTGTTCAATGCGAGATGTATAACAGGTAAGGCAGATGAATTTAGAGCTTGGAATATTGCTTGGAACGATGAAGTTGTTGCAATGACAGAGTCTCAAATTCCACATTCCCATCTATTGAAAAACCCTTGATCCCCTTGCCAAACCTAGTTTTGGGTTTAACCGAGTCAGGATGGAGATGGACGGACAAAGCGCTCACAAAGGGTTCATTGGAAATACAAATGTTTAACTGAGACTGGAAGGCTCTGATTTAATCTGTTTTGTATGTTTAACTCTGGCTGGCTGGTTATCCCCATTATAACACACACTGTATGAAAAGACAGCTGGGTATTTGCAGTCAGAACTGACACATGCTCTGGGATCAGATACTTCCTCTCCACTAAGATTTGATACCCCCATGAGATTGGATTCTCCCCAGGATCAGAGCAACCAAACAAGACCGACAACCCCTCTCCACAAAATTTAAATCTTGGGATCAGATCCCTTCCAGAGTTTTACCGCTCTGCTCACAGTTCTGCCACCTTCCCCGCTCCCAGGATTCGACATTCTGTGATCAGAGGCCTCCAGGGTTTGGACCATCCCTGTGCGACTAGAATGACACCCGCGGATCGGACGTCCCGCGTATCAGCTCCCCTAATCGAGTCTTGAATCATCACTCCTCGTGCCGCATCCACCTAACTGAGCTCAGACCACACTCCAGGATGGGGGACCACTCCCCGAGGTTGGGATCACTTTCCCTCCCAAGAACTTTCCCTGGCGCACGTGTCCGATCACTGTTCAGCATGGGTGATCCGTCCCTGGAGGACAGGACCAGCCATTCTCTCTCCGACTCCCCCACACCAGACTCAGAACATGCTGTCCGAAAGGAAACCTTTCCAGTGGTTCAGAATCGCCAGTCCAGTGAACAGTGATGTCACCACCTTCAACACCTCTGGGGTTCATGATTTCACACTCCCTGATATCAGAGAGCTCCCCACACCCTGGGGCCATGGTTTGGACTGCCCTGGTCATGACTCGATCTCCAGAGTCTTCCCTGCCCAACTGGAAGCAAAGCCTGTCATTCATCCTGACGTCAGTGTGGAAACCAGTCAAGGTAAAATCAGAAGTCTGTGGAGTTCAAACTCTGAAACTCTGCACCCCACCTGTGCCATTCATCCCTGTTAAGAAACCAGGCATGAGTACAGAAGTGAAATCAAAATAATGGAACTGCCATAAATCTGTTAAAAATAGGAGAATGCTGAAAACGCTCAGCAGTCAGGTAGCATCTGTCGAGGGAGAAACAGAGTTAATGCTTCATGTGGATAGCCTTCCATCAGAACATGAATGAAGAACAGAATAACAGTTTTATAACAATGGTAAAGCCAGTGAAAAGTAGGGCCTCGGGGTAGAGGGATTTATGGGAAAGGTCTGTGATTTATGGAGGAAAGGCATGATTCAATGATAAAATGGATGATGGTGCAAGACGAATGAGACAATTAAAAGAACAGAGGATGGGCCCAGAGGAGGTGTAAATGGTTACAGCTTAATAACAGAGGGGGGAGGGGAACATGGAAACTGTGGCAAGTAGGAACATGTTCCATTCGCCCAGTAAAGTGTCAGAGAATTGTGGCTAAACTCCAGGGATGTGGACCGGCCTACCAGCTGTGTACCAGTAAGTGATCCCCATCTCAAGCACAAGCGCACATCCCCTACATTCCCAATGACTCATGGATGATAGCCTCCATTACCTGCACAGGCCGTCCGAGAAAGTGGAAGCGATGGTCATAATCTAAAGTTTTCAATCTCCTATTGAGCCTGACAAACAATATAAGGTCTTCTTCGAAAGAAAACGGTGATGTTCCTGAGTGAACTTCAGTGGAAGCGTGGTAGAGGTCGAGGATAGAGAAGTCAGAGTGGTAGAGGGATGTAGATTCAAAGTGACAAGCGAGTGGATGCACAGGGTCATGCATGCAGACAGATTGGGGAAGTCCAACAACAACAAAAATAAAACTCGATCTGAATTTGTTCCTCTCCCAATGTCCAGGAGACATCATTGTGTGCAGTGAATATAACTACTATTTTGTAAGAAGTACAAGCAGATCCCTGTTTCCTCTGGAAGGAGAGTTTGGGCCTTGGAGTGTGGGAGGCAAATAGTCAGAGTGTAGTTTCATAATGGTTTCATAATGGGTGGGGGACGGTAGGGGAGCAGAATATAGCATGGCAGGTGGGCATAACTGGATGTGGCTGAATGTTGGAGGATTGTGAGTTGAATATGGAGGCTGATGCGTTGGAAGATGAGAACAAGGGGAACTTTATTGTGTTCCTGGCACGGAGGGGAGGGGGTGAAGGCAGTAATGTGGCAAATGGGATGGACATGGTCAAGGGCCCTGTTAAATGCAGTGGAGTGAACCATCAGCTGAGGAAAAATTATGACTTTTCAGAAGCACTTGTGTGGAAGATGGTATCTTTGGAACAGATGGAACTGAGCTCGATAAACTCGGAGAATGGAATCGCACATTTCCAAGATGTGGGGTCGGAGGCACGATAATTAATGTAGCTGTGGGGGCCAGTGGGATTACAGTAGATATGGGTGAACAGCCAGTCCCCTGGAATGGACGTGTAGAAGTAGAGGAAGGGGCAGGAAATGCTAGAGATGGGCCTTGTGAAGACGAGGGAGTGTTGGAAATTAGAAGCAAGGTTGATGGAAGTTTCCAGTTCAAGGCAACAGAAGGAAACAAGCACAGTAATCGAAGTAGCGGGAAAAATAATGTTAAGAAGAGGACCTCGGTAGGATTGGAATAAAGAATGGCCCATTTACCATACAAAAACGCAGCATAGCTAGGAATAAAACTGGTTCCATAGCGACATCAGTTGAGTATGGAATATCCCAATGTTTACACTGGAGGTCCATAGACGTACACTTTACACACATCATTGTGGGTATACCTACCCCAAATGCTCTGCAGCGGTTCAAGAAGGCAGCTCATCACCACCTTCTCACGGACAATTAGGGATGGGCAATAAATGCTGGCCTGGCCAGCGACACCCACATCCCATGAATGAATAAAAAAAGAGTGTTACAATGACTATACACAGATTAAGAAATGTCATTATAAAGTGGATTAGAATACTGTTATACTTCTGGAGTCCTGCTGTTAAACTATCAGTAAGCAGGTAACATCTGTTTCTGTTGGACCAGTTCAATGGGAGATTGAGAAATACAAATATAATTCAATTTCTAACCGTATCACAAAATTTCAGCAAAAATTATCACCATATAGAATACATGACATTCGTAAAATACAGAGGAAACTCCAAGGAATGGAGAGATCAGTCACCCAAAGCAATTATTCTGCAACAGAACCGGGATTGTGCAATCATACTCTGTACAAAACTACAGTGAAAGATGCTCCCAGTAATACATGACGACTGGAGTCAGGTATTCCACTCCGGTTCGTGACCCACATTCTGTACAAAACTACAATGACAGGGGATCCCAGTAGTGCATGGCAACTAGGATCCCATTAGTGACCTACATTTGATTTTACACTAAGTGATGCTCCCACTAATACCTTCAGTCAGTGAGTTGCTTTCACTTTTGTCTAATTCAACATTACACGATATTCCACTGTGTGTAATAATGTGGTTATGCAGAGACCTTGTCAGTTACAGACAGAGCCTTATTTTTAGTTGAGAAAATGGAATGCCACCGAAGAGATAATTCAGGATATTTGAAGTAAAAAAATGTTGATGTAGATCGGGTGTCTCTGTATCACACACCACTAGATCAGGTTGGAACATTATCAGTCACAGAGTGAAACCAGAGACCAGCTCATGCACAGATCTGCATAACTTCAATGGTTATAGTCACTTACCAGGAACACCAATAACTGCAAGCAATAGGTAGTATATGTTCTCGATACTGTAAGAAATTCCAATCCTGTGCCCTGTGATGTGATCTGTCTGAAGGTACTGCAGGCAATCCCTCTGGATTGAACTCTGAGGCAATACATTCCCAGAGCGTGTAATATATACCCTGTGGAATCTCCACGGGGATATTGAGGATTGCTCATTTTTCAAACTATGTGTTTTTAAAATAAACAAACAGATTACGACATTGAGCTCAATCTGCATTCTGATCGAATCTGTTTATTTCCGAGATTCTTTTGCAAACATCCAAAGACTGGACAATTCTGAATACATTAATTAAATAATGTAAACTTGAAGCTCTTTTCTCCCAACAAAGAGGTTTCCTATTCAACCACCAATCAATCCCATCTCTCGATCTCATGTTTTTTTTCAGTGCTGTCCTTCAGCTGATTTTGTTGTCAAGAGTAGATTTCAGTCATCGTCCATCTGGGCCTTGAGCTTCAGCCTCTCAATGTGAAGCACGGAGAACTGGGACTGCGGGCAACAAAACTCCAGGGGGTCTCTCACTGTGAAGTGTCTTCAGCTGTTCCGGGGGAGGGAATAGAGAAGAGAAGAGGTCGGACAAGGGCAGGGTTAACCAGAGGGAGAGATTCACTGCCCCACAACATGTTTGACCAATTAAACTAAATACATCAACAGGAGAAGGCCAATCAGTGCATCGAACCAGCAATGGAGGATTGCAGTCAGCCCCTCGACCCTGTTATACAAGAACTGGAGGAGGCCCATTCAGCCCCTCGAGCCAGTAACACAGGGACAGGAGTAGGCCCATTGAGCCCCTTCTCGACCCTGTTTCACAGGAAAAGGAGGCCATTCAACCCCTTCTCGGGACTGCTACACGGCAACAGTAGGAGACCCATTCAGCCCCTCGAGCCTGTCACACAGGAACAGAAGGAGGCCATTCATACCCCACGTGTCTTTTACACAGGAAGAGGAGGAGGCCATTCAGCCTACGGGAGCCTATTACATAGAAGCAAGAGGAAGCCCATTCAGTTCTTTGCGCCTTTTACACAAGCACTGGAGAAGGCCTATCAACTCCTCGAATCCGTACCACAATAGAAGGATAAAGCCATTCAGCCCTCAATCCCGTTACACCGGAGCAGGAACATGCCCATTCAGCACCTACCCACCCGACACCACCCCCCCCCCCCCGGGTGTTTCATACAGGAGGAAGAGGAGGGCCATTCAGCACCTACCCGCCCCAACCCCCGGGTTACATCACACAGGGACAGGAGGAGACCATTCAGCCCGCTCGGGCCTATTGTACAGGAATAGCATTCGACCATTCAGCCCCTCGAATCTGTTACACAGAAACAGGAGGAGGTAATTCAGCCCTTCGAGCATGATCTGTCCTTGGACGGAAGATATGGGGTAACAGGAAATTAGGTAGTCTAGATGCGACAGAAGTCATCACAGCGGGAGTCAGGGTAATGGAATTTTCCCAACTCGTGAACGAGTGTACAGCACCTCAGTATGATGTCTCATCCACAAAGCGGCACATTCAACAATGCAACATTCCCTCAATACTGTCCCACAAACCAGACTGCGCTCCCATCAGTATTGACTCTCCGACAGTGCAGCGCTCACTCACAAGTGACCCACTGACAGTGCAGCGCTCCCTCAGTACTGCTCCTCTGGCAAGGCACTGTCCCTCAGTACTGATCCACTGATAGGGCACACTCCCTCATTACTGAACTTTCGACACTGCAGCGCTCCCGCAGAAATGACACACAACGCCGCCCGCCCCCCGCCCCCTCACCCCCACCAGCCAGTGGAGTAATCCCTCAGTACTGACCCCGAAGCGAACAGCACACCCTCAGTACTGACGCTCCGGAGGCGAGGTTGATGAGTAATCTTATATTTCTAAGCGTTCAAGGCAATTCGACTGCAGCAGGCGTCATTCAGCCTGTCACAGCAGGTCTGCTCAGGACACATTGCCGGAACAGAGCACTAGAAGTTTTGATCAGATTTCAGAATTTCCAAAAACGCAGGAGGCAACATGAACCACACTGGATGCAGGAATTCTTCAGCGACAGGAGACAATAGCAATCTGCCAGCTTTCGAATGCAGGATTTCTTTTCAACATACAGACTTCTTTTGCAAAAAGAGTTATTTTTATCCAGTTTCCAGGCAGGGCAGGTCTAATTAACAAATTCCTGCTCTTTGTCCAACTCATTTTTAAAATTTCAAAGTGAAAGCAAAAAGCCTTCCTGGGTTGATCACGTGATCAGACACTGTGTTTCCTCTGCCATTCAAAGTGTTGCTTTGAGGAGGTCAAAACCCCTGACTGGCTTGCTGAAACTGTTTGTTTTTCATACACTTGCATACAAAGTCAACGTCCAAAAATTCCAGCTATTTGCAGGTGCCCAAGTCAACTGCAAATCCTTTTTTTCAGCTTTTTATAAACACACAGAATTGAAAGATATGCATACAAAAATAAAATCTCTTGGAGCAACTGTAAAAAGTTAAGGCTCCAGCTCTGATCCCGCAGAACTCCACTAGTTACATCTTTCCAACCCATTGTTTCCCATTCAATAATGAATCTTCCATCCGTGCCAATATGTTACTCCCCTGTACCATGAGATTTTATTTTCAGCAATAATCTTTGATGTAGCGTCTTCTCAAATGCCTCCTGGAAATCTAAGTACAATGCATCCACAGTTTACCATTTACCCTTAGCACGTGTTACTTCTTCAAAGAAATCCAATATATTTGTTAAACAAGGTTTCTCTTTTACAAAACCATGTTGACTCTGCCTGATTGCCTTGAATTTGTCTAAGTGTCCTGCTATAATGCATTTAATATTAGCTTCTTACATGTTCCCTATGTCAGATGTGAAGCTAACTAGCCTGCAGTTTTCTGCTTTCGTCTCCCTCTATCTTGAATAAAGGAGTTACATTCGCTATTTTCCAATCTAATTTAGACAATTTTATAAAATTAAAATCAATGCATCAACTATATAACTTATTATTTTTGCAATCTAATTCAACATTCGCCGAATCTAGGGAACTTTGGAAAATTAAAATTAACTTCTCAGTAGTCGCATCTTCAGGAGCCTAAGATGATGTCGATCAAGTCCAAAGGACTTATCAACCCGCATCTCCACAATTTGTTCAATATCGCTTCCCTAGTGATTACATTTGTCTCGATTTCCGCTCTCCATTCCATTTTCTGATTTATAGCTATTTCTGAAATGCTACTTGTATCCTCCATAAGATCTTCTATATCCTCTATAAGACTGATACAAAATACCAGTTCAATTCATCTGCCATCTCCTTATTTTCACTTATTAATTGATCAGACTCATTTTCTATCGTACTCACTTTAACTCTTTCCTTCAAAACTAAACTATATAATCTTTTTTTATATATCTAGCCAGCATTCTCAAATACTCTAAATTTTCCCTCCTATCTTTTCTTCATTTGTTTTAGATTGTGTCCAATCTTCTGACCTCTTATACATCTTTGTGCAATCTTAAATTTTTTCTGTAAATTGTATGCTAAATTTTTTAGGTAACCACAGATGGTGGGCCCTCCCATTGGAATGTTTCTTTTTTGTAGAATATATCTATTCTGTGTATTCTGGAATATTCCCTCAATGTCTGCCATAGCACCTCTGTAGACCTATCCCGTCACCTAATTTACCAGTTGACTTCAGCTATGTCTTCTTTCATGCCCTTATAATTTCCCTTATTTAAGTTTAAAATGCTAGACTTGGACCCATTCTTCGCTCATTCAAGCTGAATGTAAACTTCAATCATATTATGATCCCTGCTACCTAGTGGCGCCTTTACTGTGAGGCCATAAATTAATCTAATCTCGTTGCACAATACCAGGTCTGGTATTGCCGGCTCTCTGATTAGCTAAAGAGCCGGTTTTTCCAAAAAACTATCCTGAAAACATTCGATGAACTCTTTAGCTATGCAACCTTTGCCATCTGATTGTTCCAGTCGATAAGCACATTAAAAATCCCCATGATTATTACTGTAACTTTCTGTCAAGTTCCCATTATTTCTTCCTTTATATTCTGTTCCAGCATGTGATACTGTTAGGGAGCCTGTACGCACTCTCACAAGTGACGTCTTCCATTTATCATTTCTCATCGCCAGCCAACCCACTTCTATATCCTGGGTAACTTAGGTCACCCCTGTTTAATGTGCTAGTGCCATCATTAATAAACAGAGCCACAGCTCCACCTTCTCCTAGACTCCTGTCCTTCCTAAATGACATGTACTCTTCAATATCCAGGTGGCAATCGATGTCAGGCTGGAGACATGTCTCGAAAGGTTAGCAGATCATGCTTATTTATATCTATTTGTGCTATCAGTACATCTGTGCATTTTCAAATGCTGCCTGCACACAAAAACTGGACCTTTCGTTTTGTCATTTTACTATATTGCAAAGTCTAGCCTTGACAACTGATTTATTCTGAGATTTTTACTCTCTGCCCCTTCTGCCACCATATATATATATTTTCTCATCGTAATACCTTTCTCTCATGCATTGGCCCACTCTGGTCACGTCAGCGGGCCGCTACGTTGTCAGGAATCATCTCCTTTTTAACAACGGCGTGACATCTACAGCCCTCCAGTCCATTGTCATCCTGCCCATATTCAAAGAACAAATAACAAAGAACAAAGAACAAAGAACAAAGAGCAAAGAACAGTACAGCACAGGAACAGGCTATTCAGCCCATTAAGCCTGCGCCGATCTTGATGCCTGCCGAAACTAAAACCTTCAGCACTTCTGGGGACCATATCTCTCTATTCCCATCCTATTCATGTATTTGTCAAGATGCCTCTTAAACGTCGCTATCGTGCCTGCTTCCACCACCTTGCCCGGCAGCAAGTTCCAGGCACTCAACACCCTCTGTATAAAGAACTTGCCTCGCACATCACCTCTAAACTCTGCCCCTCGCACCTTAAACCTATGTCTCCCAGTAACTGACTCTTCCACCCTGGGAAAAAGCTTCTGACTATCCACACTGTCCATGCCGCTCATAACTCTGTCTACTTCTATCATGCCGCCCCTCCACCTCCGTCGTTCCAGTGAAAATAATCCGAGTTTTTCCAACCTCTTCTCAAAGCTAATGACCTCCAGACCAGGCAACATCCTGGTAAACCTCTTCTGTTCCCTCTCCAAAGCCTCCAGTCCTTCTGGTAGTGTGGCCGAAATAAAGTTCTGTACAGCTGCAGCATGGCTTGCCAATTTTTATGCTCTATGCCCCCACCGATGAAGGCAAGCATGCTGTATGCCTTCTTGACTACCTTATCCACCTGCGTTGCCACTTTCAGTGAACTGTGGACCTGTCCGCCCAGATCTCTCTGCCTGTCAATACTCCTCAGGGTTCTGCCATTTACTGTATACTTCCCACCTGCATTGGACCTTCCAAAATGCATTACCTCACATTTGTCCGGAATACATTCCATCTGCCATTTCTCCACGCAAGTCTCCAACCAATCTATATCCTGCTGTATCCTCTGACAATCCTCATCACTATCCGCAACTGCACCAACCATTGTGTCGTCCGCAAATGGACTAATCAGACCAGCTACATTTTCCTCAAAATCATTTATATATTCTACAAACAGCAAAGGTCCCAGCACTGATCTCTGCAGAACACCACGAGTCGCATCCCTCCTTTCAGAAAATCACGCTTCCATTGCTACCCTCTGTCTTCTGTGACCGAGCCAGTTCTGTATCCATCTTGCCAGCTCACCTCGGATCCCGTGTGACTTCACCTTTTGTACCAGTCTACCATGAGGGACCTTGTAAAAGGCTTTACTTAAGTCCATATATATATATAACATCGACTGCCCTTCCTTCAGAATTCATCTTCGTCACTTCCTCAAAAAACTCAATCAAAGTAGTGAGCCACGACTTCCCCTTCACAACACCACGCTGCCTTTCGCTAATAAGTTCGTTTTTTCCCAAATGGGAGTAAATCCTGTCCCGAAGAATCCTCTCTAATAATTTCCCTACCACTGACATAAGGCTCATCGGCCTATACTTTCCTGGATTATCCTTGCGACACTTCTGAAACAAAGGAACAACGTTGGCTATTCTCCTGCAGCCAATGAGGATGCAAAGATTTCTGTCAAGGCCCCACCAATTTCTTCCATTTGCCTCCCTCAGTATTCGCTCTTAGACGGGCAAGGTTGAACAACCTGCCACCTGATCTTGTGTGGAGGTAAATTCCTTCTTCTGAAGACTTGAACGCATGTGAGAGCAGAAGGAGAAGAAGATCCCAAACAGTGTTGGTGCGAGGACACAGCCCTGTTTCACGCCACTCAGGATAGGAAAGGGGTCTGATGAGGCGTCGCTATGCTGAATTGTGCCTTTCATATTGATATGGAATGAGGTGATGATACTTAGTAGCTTTGATGGACATCCAAACTTTTCTAGTAGTTTGAAGAGACCAGGTCTGCTTTGGTGAGCTCAATGAAAGCAACGTAGAGTGGCATCTTTTGTTCATGGCATTTCTCCTGTAGCTGGCGAAGGGGGAACAGCATGTCAATGGTGGATCTCTCTGCTCGAACGCCGCAATGTGCCTCAGGGTAGACACGCTCAGCCAGCTTCAGGAGCCTGTTCGAAGTGACTCGAGTGAAGACTTTCCCCACTATGCGGAGCAGGGAGATTCTATGGTAGTTGTTGCAGTCACCGTGATCACGCTTGTTCTTATGGAGTGTGATGATATTGGTATTGTGCGTGGTTTCTTTCTATAATTTCAGTAATTTAACAATGAGATTGAGAGGGTATTTCACCGCCTTCTTCAGCTCTTGTCTGAATTTAGTCTGGGTCGCAGTGTAACTACATGTGTTGCTGCAGGAACTGAGAAGCTGCAGCATCTTTGATGTGCGATCTGTGGTAAAGAGAGGGTCAGTGACGGAGGAATAATACTGAACATCTACAATTCGCCCATAGATGTAAGACAGAACCTGGGTCACCCATAACAGTATAAAACTGCCAGATATACAGAAGAGTAAAATAATTTATTTCCTGCGATTCTCCATCTCTGGATCCTTGTGATTCGTTCCATTGCTGTGGCGCCGGATTCCCCTGCGGACTTTACTGAGAATGAAATTTGTCTGACAGTAAGAACATTGAGCAGCAAGATCAGAAAGATCGGGAGACAAGGTGCTAAAATGAGGTCAAACAATTGAAATGCCCTCCAGATGGGGGAAGTATAGAAGCTCTGTTTAAAATGACAACCCATGGGAACATATCAATAATGTAATGTTGCTCCCGTGTAAAGTACCAGGGGAGGGACTGTAAACAGCCAGCACACTTAGTGTTCCTACAACCACAGCCGCCGTTTTCTCGCTGCAATATTTTGTTTTAGCTTCTCACAACAAATGGCCTCAAATCGATCAAAGGCGAAAGTGACTGTGAGCTAGACATAAATAACTGTGGATGCAGAACGCAGAACCTCAATGAGAGAACCTTAATGAGCGACCTTAAGTCTCAGGAATGAATATGGCAAATGAATTGAAACAAACCAGTTCAATATGGGACAAGTGATAACGACCAGGAAATCAGACCGCACTTTCCTCGGGATGGGATCACAAACGCTACCAGGTTAACTGGAACAGAGAGAAAAGGAAGCAGAGAGATTACTGATCAGATCTGGAACCAAAGCAGCAGTTTGACAGGATCTGGGCTGAAATTTCCAGCTTTGTTGCTGCATCGAGAGGTGAAAATGATTCATTGACCTGGGCAGTGCTTTGCCACAGTGAAATGTTTGAAAACACAATTATTAATAATGAATTGGGAAATTGATACAGAAAGTGAATAAAGTCAGCACCAGATCTACTGGAAGTACTGAGTGAGGATGCAGTGCCAGTGGGGAAAAGAGAAGGGGTTTTACAGAGATGGAATCCAATGGGTTAATTGGGAATTTGTCTCTTGACTGGTGTTTGGGGAGGTTTCGGGAGAGCGGGATGTGCAGCATGTATTGTTGCTCTGGTTTCATTGAACCGACAGGGACTGTTAACAAATGTGAAAAGACTGAAACTACAGCGTTGAGTTTGACTATTAGCCATGATATAGAATAGCGGAGCATGCTCGAAGGGCTGAATGTTATCCTCCTGCTCCTATGTTCCTGTATTCCTATGAGGTTGGACGAGGCAGCTGGAGGTGGAGCCAGTGAGTGAGATTGGGAGGGAGAAAAGTAAAGGACATGTTGGAGCAGAAGGAGAGACTGGAGCAGATGGTTTGGGAAAGTGGTAAACTGAAGCAACAGATGAGGAGACTGAGGATTCAATACAGTGAGAGGAGAGGCTGAGATTCACAGCGAGAGACTGCAGCAGGGTGTTGGACGAAATCTAATCTATCGATCCCAGTAATACAACTCAATTAAGACAGTCAAACAATAATCCCTGTGGTTATTGGTTTTGGAGAACAATTCATTGTTTATACAATATAGTCAATATGTTTAGTTTGTACAGGCAATTAAATATAAATGTAAATATATTTCTGATATCAGCCTCGCTCTTTATTGAATTCAGCAGTCACAGAGATTTTAAAGTGCATATTTAAATAATGAATTACCATCAGTGAAGAACTGATTCTATTCTGCTTATTCAGTCCCTAAGGAAGGAATAGGAACTTTCTACAAAACAAAACGAGCACCTGACAGAAATCAACACAGAGGATCAAATCCAACAGGAAAATGAACACAATCTGACAACAGACAATTTCAACTCCCAGTTTCTCTCACTAATTGTTCTGTACATTCCAGCACTTTATATTTGCTGAAGTGTATTCCCATGGCATAGGCCCCTGCAATAAATATTATCCGAATAGCCAATAACACATAATTCTATCTCGTAATGAAATGTTTTCAAGGCACCATGGGATTTAGCTAACGAACTTCACTCCATTCCTTATAAGCGCTGAATCACACAGATACAACAGAAAACGGCTCATTCACTGGAATTTCTCTAATCAAGCAGCCTCCAGCAGATGTCCTTATACAATGCTGACAAAGATACCAGCCTTTAACAAGGTTAAGAAAAGATGTTATGTACACATAAGACCCAAGGACTGTAGATAAGGGGGTTTGGAAGACATCATGAGTTCATGAGTAACCACTTTGCTGTCCATGTGCTGGTCACGCAGTATCCCAATGGCTAGTAATCAATTTCATTGGTTCCAGTGATCAATGCATGCAATCTATAATGGCTATGATTGGACTGTGTCCAGCCAGTATGGGCTGAGCAACTGTTTGAAACTGTATAAATATTGATGATTTTCCTTTGCTCGGTGGAGAAGAACCTGGAGTGCCCAGTGACCTGCTCCCCGCCGGCGTTAATCAATAAAGTGTTTGAAGTTTGGAGCAGACTCGAGTGTCGAATGATTCTTTCAGATTATTTCCCGTTAACAATGATAGTGAATTATTCACACTGCTGATTCTTTCTCTTTCTTTTTACTCCTGCTTACCTCTTTCCCTCGGGTTCATTCTCCCTCTTCCTTTTCTCCTTCCCTATCTCTCTGGAGCAGTCACACCCTGCAGACCGTTACTTGATGCTACTTTTCACACACAGTTTACTCCTAACGATCTGCGACTGTGTTCTGTTCACCAGCCCCAGGTTCAATGATTCTATTCTCAGAGGCAGTTTGTTCAATGGTGAAACCTCTGTGAATAATTTAATGTATCTACAGACCATCCAAGTCTCCACCTGTTCACCTACACTCTTCACGTCATCTAAAATACATGGAATAAACAGGAGTGAAAGCTTCTTCCAGACAAACCTCACAAACATTAAAATACCTTCTCCTGGAATTACAAAGTAATCCGTTAAATGTGGGATAGTTTAATTAATAAAACAGCAACATCAGTGCTGCAGTTGATAATCTGCAGATAATTGGAAAGACTCTTGTTTCCAACTGATAAAAATGTGAACCGTCAAAACATCACATCAATACTTTCTATTTTGCAATGTAGGCCAGTGACAGTGAAGGGTCCAAAGTGAAGCAGAGAACGAGATATGAATGTGTCAGCAGCAAACTCAGTTCAGTGGCTAGACATCTAAAGCCGCGTCCGACACACACAGAATGAAATAATATTTGATAACAGTGATAACCAATAAATGCATTGATATCCCAGTTAAACTGAATCGTGTTATTGGGAGGGAGGACATTGTGCTGTCCCCTTGTAACATTGAGACCGTGAGATGTCTCATTATCAATCACAGAAAAAAATCCTCCAAACATTCCAGGACTGGTTAGATTCACATCATGAAACTGTTAAAAGCTCCTGATCGTCTGATTCTTGATCGTAACCGAGATGCTTGATTTGAATGCTCTCAGTACACAGAATACTCCAGTTATAATGCCACAGTGACAGAAAACAATACCATTAAAGACAGAGGGGCAGAACAGTGGTGCAGTGGTTAGCACCGCAGCCCCACAGCTCCAGCGACCCGGGTTCAGTTCCGCATGTGTGGAGTTTGCAAGTTTTCCCTGTGTCTGCGTGGGTTTCCTCCAGGTGCTCCGGTTTCCTCCCACATGCCAAAGACTTGCAGTTTGATAGGTTAATTGACCATTATAAATTGCCCCTAGTTTAGTTAGGTGGTAGGGTAATAGAGGGACAGGTGGGGATGTGGTAGGGATATGGAATTGGTGTTGGATTAGTATAAGTGGGTGGTTGATTGTCAGTACAGAGTCGGTGGGCCGAAGGACCTGTTTCAGTGCTGTATCTCTAAACTAAACTAAACTAAACATAATACAGTTCAAGAATGGAAGTGTAGACAGTGAGGAGATACCATCAGTAAATTGCTGGAAAATAACAGGCGGTTCTGTAACACATACAGTGAGAAATAATACCGAGTACAGCAGCACAATCAACATTGATTTACACCATTAACAGCTGAGATACTGGCTTACCAGGAACTCCAATTGCTGCAAGTACAGGATAATAAATGCGTTGTATCTGATACATTACTGGATATCCCATTTCTGTGAGAAGCAGAGTCTTCTGTAAGCCTGGAAACCATAGCTCCAGCAGGCACTCTGAGCTAATCCATTCCAATGGGTCCTGATTTATCCAGGGGATAAGTCTCCAATGACACTCTTATCCCCCAGATCATTTCTATTTGTTGCACTCACCTGAACAAACACATCAGCAGCTTTGACTCTGATGTAAATAATGTGGTGGATAAAACACAATCATTTCAATGTCAATGACATTTTCTTTGTAAGATCTCTCTCGGGAATAAACCTGCATTCTGTACTCATACTGCATGTATGGCAATTATGAGTGGTGTTATTTACATTTTCCATATTATTGTATTGACCTTGTTCATTCCTGGCGTTTGTATCCTTAATGTAACTGATCTGTCTGCAGTGTGCACTGAATCCAGGGACAAAACCAATCCCGTTTCACTCTGTTCCTGCCTTTTCAAAGTTATGATGTGAACTCTGAGACTCTGATTCAGGACGATATTCTGGGTTACAGCCTAGAAACTACTGTGGGTGATATTCTGGGACAGACACTGTCCACGTCCATTGGGGAGGCAGTTTCAGAGTGATAATATCATTAGGCAAGTAGTCCAGTGGCTCAACTAATGGTCTGGGGAAAGGGGGTCCAAATCCCATCATAACAGCTGCATAAAATAGAGGGAGCTCATGCTTTATGTATAAACTGGAGATGGTGAGAGAGAGACACGCAGACAGAGTCATGGACAGAGGTGGAGAAAGAGGGAGAGGGAGGTAGAGAGACAGCAGAGAGAGGGAGAGGTGGAGAGAAAAAAGTGAGAGAGGGAGATGGTGAGAGATGGATAGAAACAGACATGAGACGCAGAGACAGAGAGAGGACGAGACAAGTTGTAACAATGAGTAACAATTCTCATGAGCTGCCCAGTCCTGCATTGGGAGTTTATTTTGGGTGTTTTAGGGGTGGAGGCTGGATTAGTGTTTGATATTTTTAAACTGCAGTGACCTTCCCAACAAGGCAGGTATAGAATGCAACAACAGGGAGGTTATGCTGGAACTGAAAAACTCAGTGCTTCGGACCCATCTTGAGTAATATGTGCAGTTCTGGTCACCTCATTACAGAAAGGATGTAATTGCACTAGAGAAGGTACAGAGCAGATTTACGAGGATGTTGCCAGCACTGGAAAAATGTAGCCATGTGGAAAGATTGGATAGGCTGGGGTTGTTTTCCTTGGGACAGAGAAGGCGGAGGGGAGATCTGATTGAAATGTACAAAATTCTGAGAGGCCTGGATAGAGTGGAGGTGAAGGTTCTATTCACCTTAACAGTGAGGTCATTTATGTGAGAGCACAGCCTGAAAGTGATTGCGAGAAAAGCCAGAGGGAGATGAAGAAAATCTTTTTCACTCAGAGGGTGGTGATGGTCTGGAACTGACTGCCTGACAGGGTAGTTGAGGTGGAGACCCTCAACGCATTCAAAATGAGTCTGGATATGAAGCTCAAGTGCCATATGCTGTAGGGCGATGGACAACACGCTGGAATGTGGGATTAGAATAGGTAGTTCGTTTTTTGTCTGACATAGACACAATGAGCCAAGTGGCTTCTTTCTGTGTCTTAAATGTTCTATGATTCGACGGGGAAGAGTTACTGGTTCTAAATTAAACAAGGAACGGCTGAAAGCAATGTTGTCCAAGGGGAGAGATGGAAGAGAGAGATGAAAAGATATAGAGGTGGTGTAAGAGAGACACAGACAGAGTCATGGAAAAAGGCAGAGAAAGAGAGAGGGGGAGAGAAAGAGGGAGAGACATAGAGATAGGCAGAACCAGGGAATCGCAGAGAGTGGGGCAGAGAACACTGGTCCAATCACAGTTCAGATGTACACCATCCCAAAGGTGTAGCCCCCATTTTCAGTACTGGTACTGGTGCCAGTGCCTCACAAAACGAAATCCACTTCTACCACACCAGTCTATGAGCCACAGATTCATTTCACTAATTTCATTTGATCTACTCCAATTTCCACGTGGCTCATTGCGGTTCTGCTTCTTAATTTGGTGCCCAGCTTCACAGACTGACGATGCCTAACCTCTTTCCTTGTCCGCCCTATGTAATTGGTACCTACATGGACCAGGAAGGCTGGTTCTTCCCCATCCCAGTGTAAGTTTCTCTCTAGCCCTAAGCAGATGTCCCTAACCCTGGCACCAGGTAAGCAACACAGCCTTCTGGACTTCCCCTGTTTACTGCAGAGAACAGTGTCATTCTCCCTCACTATACTGTCTCCTACTACCACTACTTTATTTTTCTCTCCCCCCACTTGAACGGTTTCCTGTGCCATGGTACCACAGTCAGTCTGTTCATCAACACTAACGCCGTCGCTCTTGTCCATACAAGCTGCAAGAACCTCAAACTTGTTGCTCAATTGCAAGGGCTGAAGCTCTTCCACTCCCACCTTCTCAATCCCCTTACCTGCCTGATTTGCAGTCACACCCTCCTGACACTGAACAGTGACCAAAACAAACGACCCTATCCTAAGGAGTGTGACTACCTTCTGGAACAAAGTGTTCAGGTAACTTTCCCCCTCCCTGATGCATCATAGTATCTACAGCTCCGGCTGAAGCTCAACTACTCTGAGCCGAGGCTCCTCAAGCCAAAGACACTTACTACAGACATGATTGCCATGGATTGCCGTGGCATCCAGGTGCTTCCGCATACTACATCCCTGACACATCACCTTGCCTGCCATCATTATTGTGTTAATTTAATTTATGTTTTCTTAATTAATTTATAGTTCCCGTCCTTGCCAAACTCCCTTCTTCACACTCTGTGTCCTCTAGCATTGCTCAGTGCAGACCAGGAAGGTTCCAGATTCAATTTGCATTCTGTGCTATGTTAGTTAATCTCAGCTGCCATGGTGGTGGGATTGCCACTATTGGCCTCAACTACTCTTTAATTTGGGAGAGCAAAATGATCATGGCCTTTGCTCCTGATTGTTATCCAGTGACATCCATGTGTGTGTATGACACGAGTTTGGGTTCAGTTGGGTTGCTGATCTCTCTCTTGCTTCCCCCTCTGCTCTCGGTGTGGTCAGTTAAGCTGAAAGCATTCACTGTCCTGGCTCAAATGCAAATGGCTGCTTTGGAGAAGTGCCTCAAAGCTACAGGTACATGAAACCGTGCCACAGAAGGAGGCCACCTTTTCTTTGAGTGGAGGGAGGAAACTGGGCAGGAACGGAAGAAAAAATAATCTATTATCAAAGTATTGCACCAGATTTCTTCTACTTTTGAAAATGACTTCCCTGCAGTAGAAGTTTGCATGACAGTTAAAAGTCACATTCATGTTACTGCTACAGGTAGAATAATCGTGATAAACAGCTGGAATTATGTTGGGATTGTCCGTCTCCTCGCTCCCCCTCCACCCCCACCCCCAACCCACCCTTACCCCACCACCAGGCGCATGCTGCTCTCCATCCCCACATGGCTCCGCTGAAGGTAATGCGCCTCCAGTTTTCTTAGAATCATACAGCGCAGGAAGTGGCCATTCGGCCCATCGGAGCACTGCCAGATTTTTGAGAGAAATAGCCAATTGGTCTCACTCCCTGTTCTTTCCCCGTAGCCCTGCAGATTTTTCCTTTTCAAGTGCACAGCCAATTCCCATTTAAACGTTATGACTGAATCGGCTCCCGCCAACCTTGGACAGAAAATTCCAGATCATAACTTGCAACATTCATTCAAAACATTTTCTTTCTCCTTCATCCCTACTGCACCCCGTCCCCCACCACCCCAGAATTTTTGCCAATGAACTTAAATCTGTGACATCTGTTTCCCATCATTATTTACTCAATCAAAACCCACCAAAGGAGAACAATCCTAGCCTCTCCAGTCAAACCACTTTGGAAGATATTTAAATTGACACACTAACATGCTAGATATTCCAATACATATTTATGTCTCTGCGGCAACAGAGGTAATTTCCACTCAACCCCTCATGTTTGCTTTTGGCATGAAAACTCTTTTGTATGAAAACTCTTGGTCGCATTGAATGTCATTATCCTGCAAAACATAGAGTTCTCTAACTGATGTAAGGTGAAATATTCCACCAACTTTATAACATATAACTGTTCAAGTATACTTCATTTCTTTGCAACTACTGTTTATATTTAAATGCAATACGTTTTGGTCCTGCACATTGTGCAGGTGACTTCACAATGGTCTTGCAATGACAGCATAAACCAGTAACCATGTCAACACAGTTTAAACCTAAGGATAGCTGTTATGTGCCTTCATATCACCGAGAAGCAACGTGTGGAAACATCGTGGACTTCAGTGCTGCTTTATTTAAGCGTCCATCAGTATTTTTTATCTGAATAGTTGTTGGTGTAATTTGTACTGGTACAAATCAGGTACAACTGGTACCATTTTGGTATTCAGAGGAAGCTGGGTGTTCTTGTTCACATATCAGCAAGTTAACATGTAGGTACAGAAAGCAAATAGTGTGATAGCCTTTTAATCACCAACCCTTTGTAATTGAGTGAAGAAATCTAATGACAACCGTGGATAAGGTCTTAGTGAGACCACACCTGCAATACTGTTTCTCGTTTTGTTCATCTTATTGTAAGGGAGGACACACTTAGCTTGGAGGGAGTGAAACAATGGTTTACTGCGCTGATTACTAGGATGAGGGGATTCTGTTATGAGAAGAGACAGAGTAAACTAAGATTTTTAAATTTCTTCATGGGATGTCAGTATTGATGGCAAGGCCAGCACTTGTTGCACATCCTTAATTGTCCTTGAGAAGGTGATGATGAGCTGCCTTTTTGAACCCCTATGCTATCAGGAAGGAAGTTCCAGGATTTTGACCCAGCGACCGTGAAGGAAATGCGATATAGCTTCAAATCAGGATGGTGTGTGGCTTGGAGGGGAACCTGCAAGAGGTGTTGTTCCCATGTGTCTGCTGCCCTTGTCCTCCTAGTGGTAGAGGTCACAGGTTTGGAAGGTGCTGCCAAAGGAGACTTGGTGAGATGCTACAGTGCATCTTGCAGGTGGTTACAATGTTGCCACTGTCTGCCAGTGATGGATGAAGCGGGCTGTTTTGTCTTGGATGATGTGGAGCTTTTTGTGTTGTTGGAGCTGCACTCATCCAGGCAAGTGGAGAGCATTCCATCACACTCCTGACTTGTGCCTTGTGGATGGTGGACGGGCTTTGGAGAGTCAGGAGGTGATTTAAACGCCGCAGAATTTCCAGCCTCTGACCTGCTCTTGTAGCAAGGTAAATTATCTGGCTGGTCCAGTTATTTTTCTGGTTGATGATGTGGGTAACAAAAGAAATTAAAGATTGAATTAGATGATTGGAAGTTGTTTATAAGGTTGCTGGAAAAAGTGGTAAGCCTGAGGATTGGGAACAATTTAGATTCCAGCAAAGGATAAAGAAAGGGAAAAGAGACTATGAATGCAAACCAGTGA
Source organism: Heterodontus francisci (assembly GCF_036365525.1). Lineage (NCBI taxonomy): Eukaryota > Metazoa > Chordata > Chondrichthyes > Heterodontiformes > Heterodontidae > Heterodontus > Heterodontus francisci. The sequence continues at coordinate 5,915,122 of NW_027140794.1, forward strand.
GAAGCATAAGCGATTGTAAAAGGTTCTTTAGGTCTGTGACAATAAACAGATTCGTTCGAACAAATGTGGGTCCATTACAGGTGGAGACAGGGCACTTTGTGGAAGAGAGACTAAAGAATGACTTTACGTTTGTCTTCACGGAGGAAGATACAGACAATCTCCCAGAAGTACCAGGGAAACCAGGGGAATTATAAAAGTGAGAGGAATTAGTATCAATAAAGAGGTGGACCCGAAACATTAATTGGATTGATAATTGATAAATCCGCTGGACCAGATGAGCCACATCCCAGATTATTGAAGGAGGTGGCTTTCGAGATGGTGGATACATTGGAGGCTATCTTTCAAAATTCTATAGATTCTGGAAGAGTTCTTGCAGATTGGAAAGTAGCAAATGTAACCCAACTATTTAAGAAGGGAGTGGGAGAGAAAACGGAGAACTACAGACCTGTTACTTTGACTCCAGTCGTGGGGAAAATGTTAGAACCTATTCTGAAAGATGTGATAATTGGACACTTGGAAAATTAAGATATTATTGGACAGAATCACCGTGAATTGATGAAAGGGAAATCGTATTTGACAAAACTGTTGGAGTTTTTTTGAAAATGTTACTTGTCGCATAGATAAAGGATAACCAGTGGATGTGGTGTCTGTGGATTTTTAGAAGGCTTTTGATAAGGTCCATAAGTCAACAAAATGGGCTTGGGGGCAATATACTGTTATGGATTGAGAATTGATTAACAGACAGAAAGCAAAGAGCAGGAATAAACAGGTCATTCTCAGTAAGGTAGACTGTTACTAGTGGGATACCACAAGGATCAGTGCTTGGGCCACAGCTGTTCACAATCTATATAAATGATTTGGATATGGGGACCAAGTGTAATTCTTCCAAGTTTGGAGATCCAGCATGAACTCGATGGGCCAACTGGTCTCCTTCTATGCTGTAAATGACTCTGACTTCAATTTTTCTGGAGTTCGTTGATGCCATACTGAGCCAAATGCTGCCTTGATGTCAAGGGTAATCACTCTTACCTCATCTCTTGAATTCAGTTATTTTGTCACTGTTTGGACAAGGCTGTGATGAGGTCTGGAATTGAGTGGCCCTGGTGGAACCCAAACTGAGCACTGGTAAGCGGATTATTGCTGAATAAGTGTTGTTTGATCGTACTTGCTATGACATCTTCCATCTCTTTGCTGTTGTTTCAGAGTAGACCGATGTGATGGTAATTGGCTGGATTGCATTTGTTCTTTTTTTTGTGGACAGGACATACCCGGACAATATTCCACATTGCCAGGTCGATGCCAGTGTTATAGCTGTACTGGAACAACTTGGCTCATGGCACAGATAGTTCTGGAACACAAATCTTCAGTACTACAGCCTGAACGTTGTTGGCACCATAGCCTTCGCTGTATCCAGTGCATTCAGCCATTTATTGGTATCATGATAGGATGCGCAGGACTGCAGTGCTTTGAACTGATCCTTTGGCTGCGGATTGATTTGCTTTGTCTATCATATTCTGCTTCTGCTGTTTGCATGTTGTTGTTTCACTAGGTTGACACCTCATCTTTAGGTATGCCAGGTGCTGTTCCTGGCCTGCTCTCCTGCACTGGTCACCGAACTAAGATTAAATCCCTGGTGATGGTATGGTGAGGAATATGCCAGGCTGTAACGTTACAGATTGTGGTTGAATACACTTGTGCTGTTGATGACCCACAGCGCCTCATGGATGCCCAGTTTTGTGCTGCTCGATCTGTTCTGAATCTATCCCATTTAACGCGGTGGTGGTTCCACATAGTACAATGGAATGTATCCTCAGTCTGACAACTGAAACATCGTCGACACAAGGACTGTGTAGTGGTTAATTCTGCCAATACTGCCATGGTCAGATGCATCTGTGGCATGTAGATTAGTGAGGATGAGGTCAAGTATGTTTTTCCCTCTTGCTGGTTCTCTCACCATCTGCAGCAGGCGCAGCCTAGCAGATATGTCCTTCAATACTCTGCCAGCTTAGTCAGTAGTGGTGCTACCAAGCCACTCTTGGTGGTGGACATTGAAGTCTCCCACCCGGACACTCTCAGTATTTATTCCAAGTGGTGTTCAACATGGAGGAGTACTGATACTTCAGTTGAAGGAGGGCAGTAGGTGGCAATCAGTAGGAGGTTTGCTTTTACCTGATATCATGAGACTTCATGAGGTTTGAACCACATGCTAAGGACTCCCAGGGCCACTCCCTTCCAACTGTATACCACTGTGCTGCTACCTCTGTTGGATCTGTCCTGCTGATGGGACAGCACATATCCGGGGATAGTGATGGAGGAGTCTGGGACGCTGACTGTAAGGTATGATTCTGTGAGTATGATATGTCAAACTGCTGCTTGTCTAGTCTGTGGGACAGCTCTCCCCATTTTGGCACAACTCCCCTAATGTTAGTGAGGAGGACTTTGCAGTGTTGATTGAGCACAGACTGCCTTTCTTTCCAGTGCTTTGGTCGATGCCAGATAGTCGGTCCATTTTCATTCTTTTTCGACATTTCTATAGCAATTTGATGCAACTTAGAGGCCTGCTAGGCCATTTCAGAGGGCAGTTAAGAGTCAAATATTTTGATATGGCTCTGGAGTTACATGTAGGTCAGATCAGGTAAGACGACAGATTTTCTTCCCTTAAGGTTATTAGTGAGCTCGATGGGTTTCGAAGGATGAGAGGTGATCGCATTGAAATGGATGAAATTCTTAAGGAGTTTGATAGGGTGAATGCTGGGAGGATGTTTCCCTGGCTGATGACCCTAGAACTGAGAATCACAGTCTCTGAATAAGGGGTCACCCATTTGGTACTGAGATGAAACATTTGTTCAACCAGAGGGTCGTGAATCTTTGGAATCTTCCACTCCAGAAGGCAGTGGATGATCAGCCGGTGAATATAATCAAAATAGATATCAATAGATTCTTGGAGACTAAGGAAATTAAGGGCTATGGGGAGAGTGTGGGAAGTTGGAGTTGAGGCAGAAGATTAGCCATGATCTTATTGAATGTTGGAGCAGGAGCAAAACGACTGACTGAATGTCTCCTGCTCCTATTTCTCAGTTCCTATTCTGTTTTTGGTCAAAGACACCCAGTAATCGAGGTAAGCTTGTGGCATTGATGGATAATTGGTTGGGAGGTAGAAGGTAGTGAAGATGAGGTTTCATTAACTGATTGCTGGGAGGTGACAATTGGTGCTCCCCAAGTATCAGTATTGGGACCTCAGCTTTTCAGCATATGCATCAATGAATTAGGTGAAGGAATGGAGTTACATATCAAAGTTTGCAGATAGCACTAAGTTAGGAGACACAATAAATTGTGCAGATGATTACTGGAAGCTATAAAGGGACATAAACGTGTCCTTGTTCAAATAACTAAAAGCTAGTTCATAGATATTAAAAGCAATCAAAAAGCTAATGGAATGTTGGCCTCTCAAGGACGTGTCATACAAAAGAGAGGAAGTGATGCTTCAGTTGTACAGAGCCTTGATCAAACTCTATCTGAAATACTGCATTCAGTTTAGGGCACCTCTGAATGGGTAGATTGGTTGTAGGGGGCACTGCATAGAATGATATGTTGGGTTAAAGGGATAAATTATTAGGATAGATTGCAAAAACTTGGCTTATAAATTTGAGTTTCGGAGGTTGAAGTGTTGCCATTGATTTGTTTAAGGTGATAAAGGGATTTGTTGGGATAAATGAAGATAATTTCCTCTGATGCGGGATATGCGAAAAAGGGGGCACAATCGTAAAATTAGAGCTAAGCTATTTAGGTGTGCAATTGGGATGTAGTTGTTCACACAAAGGGCAGGGAAATCTGGAACTTCTAAAAGGCTAGGAATGCTGGGCTAATTCAAAATTTCAAGGCTGAGAGGTAGCTTGTTTTGTTGGGTCATGGGTATAAGGCAATGGAAAAATGGAATTGAGATTCCAAAGAATGAAATTGAGTGAGAAAATAGTTATGATTTGGAAAATAGCCCAAGAGGCCTCCTGTATCTATAAATGCAAATAAGATGGTTTACGTCTTTAAGGTTTGTCACAGAGAATATAAGAGGAAGATAATGGTAAGGATTTTCAAGGTGCCAGAATAGCGAGCTGCACAAAATTTGGTAATTAACATGGAATCAAGTAAAAGTGTAAATAACTTTTAAAGGATCTTTCAGGATGGTTCTTCTAAATCGAATTTCCTAGATATTCCATACTTGATTTTTTCATCCCCTATGAAGGCAACACACATCAACTATATGCAACGACCAAAACAGTATTAGGCCACATGATGTAAAATGGTGGCCGGGAGTTTTGGGTCCCAGCGAGGCAGAATCGGAGGCGGGGGGATACGGAGTATTGTGACCAGTAACAGAGGGCAAGGCGGGCCAGAGGGCCCCATTGACCAGCGATCCTCCTGGAGACAGGATAGGCAGACGACCACCTTTGCACCCAGATGCCAATTGACACCTTTAAGTGGCCTATTAATGGCCAATTCAGGGCCTCTTCCCATCGCCGCAGGGATCTTACCAGAAGCGAGGGGGGCCTCCGACGTGCAGGCAGGTCGCTTCGTAAAACAAGGTGCCATCCCTACATGCTTTGAGGAGGGGTACCCCTCCTCCGTGGGAGGTGTAACAACTTTACCCCCCCCTCCCGGACCCCTGTTCTCCTGGACTGAATATCCGCCTCCCCCCATCCTTGTTGGAGCCTTCTGCACTGGTCCCGACGAACCCGCCTCATCTACCTCTGTTCTGGGGCTCCACTGCTGGGCCTGGGTCTCAGACCTCTGCAATACTGGCAGTGGCCACTGTTCATGGTGGCGCTGCTGATACTGCTGAGCTGCCTGTCCTCTGATTGGCCAGCAGCTCTTGAAGGTAGGATCCCCGTCCCTTTAAAGTCTTTAGAAGGGACGGAAATCTCACCTCCTAAAACCTTGAATCAAAAGGACTTGGAGGATCACCGCTGGGGGACACAAAAAGGCAGAGGTGGGGTTCTCTCCATATTTTTGGACTGGTGCAGTGAGTCCTGCCTCAGCAAAGAATCGAGCCTGGTGGGTGTAATGAAGATGACTGACAGCTAGCGTTTTTGTTTCCTTTTCTTTAAAAAATACTTTTTAACCACTAACTGCAGAGGAACTTTTCCACCTTTTAATTGAGGTTAATGATGGATCTTGGACAGTGTTTCATTTGTTGTCCAGCCTCCATTCCTCTCGCAAGTGTTCTCTGGAAAAACATTCGGTAAACAAATTCCAATTTCAAACCAGATTTTCGAACCAATTCCTGGACTGAATTCAGGAAAATAACATGTCATCTGCTCGGTAATCCTTCTGTTCACTGCCAGCATGTTGTGGTATTATAACTATGAAAGCAAACACTGTTCTTGTGGGTGTATACTTTAGAATTTTCAAATTGCGTTCATAATGGTGGCGCAGTGCTTAGCACCACAGCCGCACACCTCCAGCGACCCAAGTTCAGTTTTGGGTACTGCCTGTGCAGAGTTTGCAAGTTCTCCCTGTCTCTGATTGGGTTTCTGTTGGGTGCTCCGGTTTCCTGCCACAGCCAAAGAGTTGCAGGTTGATATGTAAATTGTCCATTGTAAATTGCCCCTGGTATAGGTAGGTGGTAGGAGAATGGTGGGGAAGTGGAAAAAATATGGGGTTAATGTAGGTTTTGTATAAGTGGGTGCTGTTGGTTGGCATGGACTCTGTGAGCCACAGGGCCTGTTTTTGTGCTGTATCTCTGAAAAAAATAAATTGACTTGCTCCACTGCATGTTTAACTCCAACAGGCTTCACTTTGCATATTAATAAGCTGCAGAAGTTTTCTTAATCTCTGTCGATATTTTAATTTGTTAAATGTCCTGTAAAAACACCCCAGTTTTGTTTTATTTCTATGTGTGTTTGTGGAGTGGGGGAACAGTGACTTGCTGTGCTGGATTATGTATATTATTATGGCTGGCACTATGAGCATTGAAAAGAATTTGAGATATTGGAAGACAAGACCTCGCCTTCCATCGTGGATGCTGTTTCTTCTTCTGTTTCACCATGTAGTGAATTGGGGGGAAGGGAGTAACAAGGAGGTCAGAGTGCAGGGGAGAATTGCGATGAAGTCCAGGGAGTGTGGAGAGAAGCCCAGAGTATCCATCTAGTGACCACTAGATGCTGCGTCGCATCAGGATTCTGGATAGTCCTTTACAAAGTGAGGATCATTGGGGAGTGTCAGTTTTGAAAAGGGAACCATGATATTTAGTTACCTGGAAAGTTAAGAGTTTGTATGAAGTAATTTGATTTGATGGTAATTAAAGGGGTGAGTGTGAAGAGGGAAAGCTAAGTAGGAGATGCTGACAGCCTGGTACCTCTATGGCAGAAGAGATGGAAAGAATGATCAATTGTGTGAAAGAGGAAAAAGCAGGAGAGGCAAAATACTCACACAGTATAAAGGTTGGAGGCAATGCACTGACAGCAGGTGGCCTTTATTTTAAAAATTTATTGCTACCACATAATTTTGTAAGCATGAACTTTCCATAATGTCTCTTGCTACGATTGTCAGGGTGGCTGAAAATTATCAGTTCATTTTGATATCATTATCTTAACTGGATTGAAATGTGATGACAGAAAAACAAAAAAGCAGTATATCCACCAATGCTTTGTCAAAACAAGGAAATGAATGATACAAATATAGTGGTTTTCTGTTTGAGCTCATAAAACAATGCAGCACAAACTTTAAGGCAGTAATTACCGATTTTCAGTCCTTGTGATAAAATTAGGTTTTGGCATCTTGACTGACCATCTATCAGAATTTTCATGGGGGCTGGGAGACGAGAATGATTTTTTTTAATAGTTCGTGGGATGTGGGCGTCACAGGCTAGGCCTGTAGTTCGTGTCTACTGACGCAAAATCCTACCCTGTTATTGCCTATCGGGCAGGTTCCCCTCCTGGTGACCCTATCAAATATACGAATATGTGAATCAGGAACAGCAGTAGGCCATTCGGCCCCTCGGGACTACTCCTCCATTTGATAAGATCATGACCTATCTGAATGTGACCTCAACTTCACTTCCTGTCTGCCCTCCAAAGCATTTGACTCCATTGTCTATCAAAAATCTATCTAACTCAGCCTTGAAAAAATTCAATGACCCAGCCTCGACTGGGCTCTGAGGAAGCAAATACCACCGACTAACGACCCTCTGAGAGATAAGATTACTCCTCAACTCTGTCTTAAATGGGAGACCCCCCATTTTTAAACTGTATCCACTAGTTCTAGTCTCACCCATAAGGTGAAACATCCTTCCAGTACCCACCCTGTCAAGTGCTCTCAGGATCATAATTGTTTCAATTAGATCACCTGTCATTCTTCTAAACTCCAATGGGTGAATGTTCAGTCAAGTGAACCTTCTCTTAACTGCTTCTAATGCAATTTCATCCTTTCTTAAGTAAGGAGACCAAAATTGTACACAGTACTCCAGATGTGGTCTTACTCAGGCCCTGCACAGATGTAGCAAAACATCCCTACTTTTATATTCTATTCCCTTTGCAATAAATGACAACATTCCATTTGCCTTCCCAATAACTTGCTGTGCTTGCATACTAACCTTTTGCTAGTCAAGTTCCAGGACACAGAGACCCCACTGTACTGCAGAGCACTGCAGTTTCTCTCCATTTAAATAATATTCTACCTTTCTATTCTTCTTGCCAAAGTGGGCAAGTTCATATTTTCCCACATTATACGCCATCTGACAAACTTTTGCCCACTCACTTAACCTGTCTATATACCTTTGTAGACACTCCGGGGGGGGGGGGGGGGATTTTATGCACTTCCCTGCGGTGCTTTGGAGGCGAGGGGACTCGGCCACGATACAGCTTCTGCTGAAATTTAGACTGGATGGGAATTTCAGTGAATGGCCTTCCCGCTCCACTGCCAATTGAGACCCATAACTTGGTAACTAACCCTCAATTAAGGGTCTGCTCTTTTTGCAGCTGCAATTACCCATGTGACGGGCAGCCCTGTCATCGCACGGGAAGCACGGCGTGAAAATCCGTGCGGGCTGTTTCCTGGACGCAGGGTATGGTAGGGGGGGTGGCGGGGTGGGGTGGTGGTGTGGAGTGCAGTGGTGGGAGTCCCTCATTCAAACTCACTTCGTGCCTGAATGAGGAACCTGTCATCAGGAAGGGGATCCCACTGAAGACCACCACCCTGCCCTTGCTGCTCACTCTCCACGCCTTTGACCCCCACCCTGCAAGTGTCCTCCTGCCCTGACCTACTTTGAAAATCATATCCAGTACACATCTCAATGCTTTGTGACTGCAGCTATAGCAGCAGTCACCGTCTCCACGGTGGCACTGCAGCTGCTGGCCTGTGATTGGTCAGCAGCTCGACAAGGTTGGGACTTCGACAGGGTCCTAAATCATACGGAATGCCGTCCGCAGTCAAGTTAAGTGTCTGATTGGCACTAAATTCGGCGTGCCGCTCGCACAAGAGGCGATGTGGGGATTTCAGTGTCAGTTTCCCCTAATGTCGAGCCCCTCACCGCCAGCATAAAATTCCATCTTCATGTCCTCTTGACAACTTACCTTCCGAGCTACCTTTGTGTTAGCTGCAAATTTAGCTCCCATAGATTCGGTCCCGACATCCAGGTTATTGATGTAGATTGTAAATAGTTGAGGCCCCAGCACTGATTCCCCCTGGCACACCACTGGTCACATCCTGCCAACCTGAAAATGACCCATTCATTCCGACTCTCTGCTAACCAATCCTCTACCCATGCTAATATGTTACCCACTACACCATTAACTATTATTTTGTGTAGTAACCTTTGATGTGGCAGCCTATTTAATGCATTTTGGAAATTCAAGTACACCAAATTTGCAGGTCCCCTTTTGTCCACGTTGTTTGTTACATCCGTAGCTGCACTGATGCCTGTTATTTTCACAACAATCGTACACTATTCTCTTGTAACTTTTCAGGCAGGATGTAGCGAATAGAATCATTTAAAGTTTTATTTCTCCAAATCACATTTATACTGTTGATTTCAATCTCTATTGTTTGAATCTTTCTGTTTGTCCATGCTCTCAGGAGAGTGTAAAAGATGCCATGGCACTATTTGATGGAAGAGCAGGGAAGCATCTTACGTCCTGAACAAGATGTATTCCTCAACCAACACCTTCAAAATCAGGCGAACTGGTCATTATTTCATTGTTCTTAGTGAGACGTTACTGGGCATAAATTGACTACTGCGTATCCGACATTTAATGACTACACTTCAAAAAGTACTTGATTGGCTGAAAAGTGCTTTGGGACAGTCTGAGGTCTAAAATGTTGGAGTGTTTACCCCCCCCAGCCTCCATCTCAGGAGGGTTTTCCAGTGAGCTACAGAAACTTGCAATTATTTAGCACCTTTTAATGTAGAGCAGCATCGTAAGACACTTCAGGGGTGTAATGGAGGGTAAGGGAAAGGCGTTATACAATCGACAAATGCACAGTGTCTGCTGAGGTAGCTGCTGTTCACTGAAATAACAGTAAAGGTCCTTGAATTAGTCTCGGCATCGCTGGGATAGGGTAAGGAAAGTTGGCCAGGGAACCCATCATGTTGCAGTCCGGGGACTCCTGCTTGAACTGTTGACTTCACTGGGCATTTTGGTTGATATTGGAAACCAGTTCCTTGCACTGAAGAGAGGAAAAGCAATATTTAGTTAGTTCTAGTGAATATAACCTCTCGTCGCACACCGCTGATTTATTTTCAGTCTTCTTTTCCTTTTCAGAACACAATATTGAATGATAAAATGTGCTTTAACATCAAGCGTTCCAGACGACAATGAAAGTCATTTGAGGTATTCTATTGAGCTGTTGTAATGTTTTCTGATATATCAATCCAGTGCAGTTTGCTGTGTTTTTGTTGCTCTAATAGGAGACTGTTACTAAATATCTAAACACACCTGACAATTCTGGGTCAGCAGTCTAAGGAATTATTGCGATCTGTCCACTGTTGATGACAGAAAACCAAATCTTCCAGAACATCTGCAAAGTGGCTTTTCTTCGACGTGCTTGTTTTGATGACAACATTCGCACCTACTCCATTGTCTGAAACAACCCTGGACATTTCAGAGATCTTTTTCTTTCGGTAGCAAGGTGTGATAGAGACACCCATCCACACCACCCCAACTAAAGAATGTTCAATGTGCTTCATTGTATATCCTGCTGTGTAATATAGATGACATTCTCCCAACCTTGCTGCACAATGGAATGGCAGCATAGCAATGTTACTGGTCTAATAATCCAGAGGCAGTAGTTCAAACACCACCAGGGCAGTTCTGGGAATTTGAGTCCAATTAATAAATTTGGGATTGAAAGATAGTTTCAGTAATGGTGACCATGAAACTACTGGATTATCATAAAAAACCCATCTAATTCAGTAAGGCCGTTCAGGGGAGGGAGTTTGCTGTCCTTACCTGGTCTGGCCTACATGTGACTCCAGACCCACAGGAATGTGGTTGACTCTTAACTGTCCTCTGAAATGGCTGAACAAGCCTCTCAGTTGCATCAAACTGCGAAAAAAAGTCAGTGAAGAATGAAACTGGACAGACCACCTGGCATTGACTTAGGCACTGGAAATGACAAAGGCAGACCCTGCCTAGTCAACCCTGTAATGTCCTCCTCATTAAAATCTGGGGACATGTGCTAAAATGGGGAGAGCTGTCCCACAAATTATTCAGACAGCAGCCTGACATGGTCATACTCACGGAATCATACCTCACGGCCAATGCCCAAACTCCTTCATCAGCATAATAATCGCAAAATAATGTAGATGCTGGAAATCGGAAATAAAATCAGGCAGTGCTGAACATCAGACCTGAAACGTTAACTTTGTTTTACTCTCCACAGATGTTGCCAGATATGCTGAGTATTTCCAGCACTTTCTGTTCTCATGTTTTTTTCATATATTGTGCAAATGGTGATGATATTAATTGTGGCTTTTTCTTTGCCACACTGGAGATGGAGTGATGGGAAAGGAATGGAAAATTAATTGAAGTAAAAAATGCTGTAATCCAAAAATTTTCAGGACTCTCCCTAATTTCCATGCCTGATTTAAATCTTATCATATCAGTGACACTTTAGGTTCCTGAAAATGCACAGAGCAGAAAGTTGTTTTTATTTGTTTTGAGGCATTTCACATTCGCTTACCACAAGAAGTAACTCTGAGCTATGAAGTGAATGATGAGTTAAGCTACAAAATTGGCACACTTTTGATATAAGACAAAATGGAATAAGAGGTCACGTGACCTCCCCTGTACTGAGAATATGCACAGCGACTGCTGGAGACGGAAGCCATTATCATATCTGGACCAGCCGGGAGAAAGCATACTGAAATTTAAGCAGTCCTTTCGATGTTAATGGCCCCTATATTCAAGGATTGGGTTGACCATTACTTCACGGACAGAGAGACTCCAAACCCCAAGCCAAGATAATAAGTGCCAAACACCACCACTTTATCAAAACGGGCAACATCAAACGCCATTGCCGAGCAGTGACCACACATTCTGAGACACAGATGGTGGCCATTCAGCCCATCGTGTCTGCACTGACCAAAAAAATACAGCCGCCCAATCTAATCCCACCTTCCAGCACCTGGTCCGTAGCCTTGCTGGTTACAGGATTTCAGATGCATGTCAGGCACATTTTAAATGAGTTGAGGGTTTCTGCCTCCACCACTGTTCCAGGCAGTGACTTCCAGACACCCACTTTGGGTGAAAAAGATTTTTCTCATGGCCCCTCAAATCCTTCTACCAATCACCTTAAATCTGGGCACCCTGGTAATTGACCTCTCCAATAGGGGAACAGGTCCTTCCTGTGTACTCTATCTGGGCCCCTCTTAATTTTGTGCATCTCAATTAAGTCACCACTCAGCATCCAACCCTAGCCGATGTAATCTTTCCTCATCGCTCCAACTTTCAAGCCCTGGCATCATTCTTGTAAATCTCCTCTGTACTCTCTCCAGAGCACCTATGTCTTTCCGGTTGTGACCAGAACTGTATGCAATACTCTTGCGGTGGCCTAATCAGCATTTTATAAAGTTTCAGCATTACATCCCTGCTTTTGTATTCTATACCTCGGCCAAGATGCCAGAATTGGAGGAGCACAGATATCTCAGAGGGTTGCAGGACTGAAGAAGTTTACAGAGATAGGGAGGGGGGGAGGCCATGGAGGGATGTGTCAGAGCGGAGGCCAATATAGGCCAGTGAGCACAGGGGATCATGGGTGAGCAGGAACCGGTGCAAGCCAGGACAAGGGCAGCAGAGTCCCGGATGTGCTCAAAGAGGAGATGAACGAAACTGCGGTTGACTTTGAGTTGGCTTCTGGAGAGCTGATTCCCACTAGCTCTTCCAGAACTGATCTTCCTTCAACAGCTGGGTTTTGATGCACCATCTAATTATGACGCAAAAGAATGCATGTCCAGAGAACGGGAAAGTTTGATGTTTAGTTTAGTCAGGAGTGGTGGTTGCGGGGAAGGGTGATAATTCTTCATTTAGTGGGAGGAACTAATTACAGAAGTTTCATTGCAAAGAAAAGCTTGCATTTTTATAGCACCTTTCATGACCTCAGGATATCCCAAAACGTTTTACAGCCTTGTCTGTTTTATGAAATAACGACTTGGCAGTGCATGTATTGCACCTTTGGTGTTGTATACATAATTGAGTTTTGGCCGCATACTAATTTGAAACCAAATTTAGAGGGCTGTATTTTGCTCCTGACCATTCAAGTCCACAATGTTGCCGTAAAAATCCAATCTTTCCACAAATCGAATTCATGTTTGTTGTCTTTGTTTCTCTCCTGTCGGGTGGTTTAATCAATTTTGAAAAGAAACGAAGGGTTAGTATGAATCTTACATTTTGAAAAACTTTCAAAGTTGTGTGAGGGGGGAAAACATGCCCCTAAATGTTATTGGGCTTTCTTTTTCACTTTGATAGTGGTGGGGGGGAGGGGGGGCGGTTCGGTGAGGGTGTGGGGGGATTCCAAAACTAGGGGCCGTAATTATAAGATAGTTACTAATAAATCCAATAACATTCATGAGAAATTTCTTGACACAGAGAGTGGTTAGAGTGCAGAACTTGCTACCTCTGGCAGTAGTTGCGAAGATTAGTGCAGATGTCTTTCACGGGAAGCTAGATAAGTGGATGTGGGAGAAAGAAATAAAACGATATGCAGATCAGGTCAGATGAAGTCGGGCGGAAGAAATATAAACACTGGCACAGACCAGCTGGCCAAATAGTCTTTTTCTGTGTTGTTAGCTTGATGTAATTTATCTTTCAGCAGTTATTGCTGGTACAGCCTGTACCTGGTGTTGATATGTGATTGAAATTATTACTTAATTATGTCTAGGTGCCACTGCAAGTTTTTCATTAATCGTGAAACCGGATGAATAATTTCTCAATATTTCACACAGTATTTCCCTTCAGAAGATAGACATCAGTTACATTCATGACACATCAGAGATTCCAAGAGGGAGTGCAGCTCCGAGGTTATCACTGGTGATGGGCATTTTTCCTTCATATTTCTGATGTTGCTGATACCAACTTTTCAAAGATGCATTTATTGCCAAGGTTACTGTTGAGGATATTTGTGGCAATTTCACTTCATGTCACAGCATTCTGCAGAGAACCTGAAAATGATGACATGATAAGAACTGGACGATGTGAAAAGCAGTGAAATTTCATTTCTAAAAGTGTAACGTGCGTTCCAATTTTAGCCTAGCCCGGGAATTGAGTGGCTTCAGGTCAGATGCAGTTTATACCCTGCTCAGTTTGACTTCAATAGATCATAAAATCAATTGGGATGCAAAATGGGTATCCATCCCAAACCTGTAAGATTCCAGCAAGGTGAATAGGTTAAAATTGGAGCTATAAATCTATCAAATGGCTGCTCTAAGCAGTGGATGATGGAGAAAGTGTGTTTATTTTAATGGGCCTCATGAATACTGGCTTACACTTTACACCCCAACAGTAACATGCTGCTGTCAACGTTTGATAGGAAATGTCTTTCCCTTTTATCTGTCAAACTGTAGCTGAATACAAGATGCAGCAGAGAACCAACAAGTCATAGAGTTCTGGACTTATACAGGGGCTTTTATAGGAAAGGGAGGGTATTTAAAAAGGGGGGAGTATTTACAGAGGAGGGCAGGGGGGAGAATTAGATTAGGGTCAGTTAATGGGGGGTATTTAAATGGGGGTCTTTTCAGAGGAGGGGGGTATTTAGATGGGAGTCTGTTTCGGGGGGTGGATGGTGTATTTAGATGGGGGTCTGTTCACGGGGGGGGGGTGGTATTTAGATGCGAGTCTGTTCACGTGGGGTATTCAGATGGGAGTCTGTTCCTGGGGGGTATTTAGATAGGGGTCTGTTCCCGGGTGTGCGTATTTAGATGGAGGTCTGTTCACAAGAGGGGTGCTATTTTGATGGGAGTCTGTTCCCGGTAGGGTGGGGGGGTATTTATATGGGTCTGTTCACAGGAGGGGTATTTAGATGGGAGTTTGTTCCCGGGGGAGTTTAGATGCGAGTCTGCTTCTGGGGGGGGGGGGGTGTATTTAGATGGCAGTTTGTTCCTGGGGGGTATTTAGATGGGAGTCTGTCCCTGGGGGTATTTAGATGGGGGTTTGTTCCCGATGGGGTATTTCGAAGGGTGTCTGTTCCTGGGGGTTATTTGGATGGGTGTTTGTTCTTGGGGGGTATTTAGATGGGAATCGGTTCCCGAGGGGTATGTAGAAGGGAGATTGTTCCCCGGGGTATTTAGATGGGTTGTCTTGTTACAGGGGAAAGGGGATAATTAGATGGGCGTCTGTTCATAGGGAGAGTATTAGATGGTGGTCAGTTAACCGGATATATCAGATAGGGGTTTGTAGATGAGGATTATTTAGATTGGGTGGGGGTCTGTACAAGGGGGGATGATTTCCAGGCGGGGAAATATTGCAGGGGAAATAATTTGCGTGTTGGATAGAAATTGTGGGAGTCTGAAATTTTCGGGTGGGGGGGATGGGGGGGATGGTGGGAGAAAAGGTTTGTAGTGGGGGGTGGGGCGAAATTGGGTGGAAATAAATTGAGGGTGGGGATAAATTGCGGGGTGGGAAGGGGGTTAGAAAATGAAATAAAGTAAAAGAAAGAGAGAGAAAGAGAAAGAGAGAAAAGATAGAAAGAGAAAGAGAAAAGACAGAAAGAGACAAAGAAAGAGAGAGAAAAGAAAGAGAGAAAAGACAGAAACAGACAGTGAAACAGAAAAGAAAGAGAAAGTCATAGAAGTAGAGAAAAGAAATAAAGAGACAGAAAAATAGAGAAAAGACAGAAAGTCAGAAATAGAGAAAAGACAGAATGTCAGAAATAGAGAAAAGACAGAAAGTCAGACAAATAGAGAAAAGACAGAAAGTCAGAAATAGAGAAAAGACAAAAACTCAGAAATAGAGAAAAGACAGAAAGTCAGAGAAATAGAGAAAAGACAGAAACTCAGAAATAGAGAAAAGACAGAAACATCAGAAATAGAGAAAAGACAGAAACTCAGAAATAGAGAAAAGACAGAAACTCAGAAATAGAGAAAAGACAGAAACTCAGAAATAGAGAAAAAAACAAAAAGATACAGAGAAATAGAGAAAAGACCGAAAGTTAGAAATAGAGAAAAGACAGAAAGTCAGAGAAATAGAGAAAAGGCTGGAAGAGACAGAAAAAAGAGGAGAGAAAAACGTGGAGGGAAAGAACAGAGACACAAAGAAATTGCAGGCAGCAAAGAAGCACACAGAAAGCCAGCGAGAAAGGCACACAGAGAATCACAGAGAGATTGAGGGAGAGTAGGACAGAAAAATCCATTGAGACAGAATGAAACACAATCACTCAGCGAGAAACAGAGAGAGAGAAAAAGACAAAGTGAGAGAGAGAGAGATGGAGGAACACAAAGGGAAAGAGAGAAACACAGAGAGAGAGAGAAACACAGAGAGGGAGAGAAACAGAGAGGGAATGAAATGGATAGAGAGAAACAGAGAGAATGAAGTAGAGAGGGAGAGAAACAGAGAGAGAGAAGCACAGAGAGAGAGAAACATAAAGTGAGGGAGAGAGAGATTGAAAAATAGAGACTGACAGAGAACCAGAGAGAGAGAAAAACACAGAGAGAACAAGGGAGAGAGAGATAAAAAAACAGAGAGAGAGAGAAACACAGAAAGAGAGAAACACACAGAGAGAGAAACACACATAGAGCGAAAATCAGAGAGAGAGAGAGAGATTGAGGAACAGAAGGAGAGAAACACAGAGAGAGAAACAGAGAGAGAGAGAGAGAGAGAAATAGAGATAATTTTTTAGTTTAGAGATACAGCACTGAAACAGGCCCTTCGGCCCACCGAGTCTGTGCCGACCATCAACCACCCATTTATACTAATCCTACACTAATCCCATATTCCTATCACATCCCCACCTGTCCCTATATATTTCCCCACCACCTACCTATACTAGGGGCAATTTATAATGGCCAATTAAGCTATCAACCTGCAAGTCTTTGGCATGTGGGAGGAAACCGGAGTACCCGGAGGAAAGCCACGCAGACACAGGGAGAACTTGCAAACTCCACACAGGCAGTACCCAGAATCGAACCCGGGTCCCTGGAGCTAGACAATGAAAAATTGAGATAGATTGAGAAAGAGATTGAGAAAGAGATTGACAAAGAGATTGAGAGAGAGATATTGAGGGAGAGAGATTGAGAGAGAGAGAGAGATTGAGAGAGAGAGATTGAGTCAAAAGGAGGGAGAAAGGCAGAGAGAGACAATAAACATGTGATACTCACCATCCCACACGGTCTGCGCTCCATCGTTGGACTCTAAGACTTACGCTCCATCAGCTCATCCATGGGGAAAAGATCCTGGAGAGGGAGATTGGGGTGGGTATTGGAGAAAAGGGTCAGGACTGGGACAGAGAGAGGGATTCAGACTGAACTCTCTCACACATACACACCATGTAATCAGCTTGCCATTCACCTGGGCACAGAGACACAGAGACTGAGACACAGAAACTCACCTTCACAAACCAACCGCATCGAAAGAAAGAATGGAGGCTGATGTTGCCCTGATATATCACTCAAAACAGACAGTCCTCCCAAAGTACAGCTCATCCAACCAGCTCTCAGCTTCTTCCATCTGGACACTGCCTCCCAGGTATGGGACAGTCCAAGGTGAGTTTCTGTGTAAACAGGGAATGGGGGAGAAAGGGATATTCTAGCCATATCCCAAATGGACCATTCCAGACAGAAACCTATCTGTCTGTCTGTCTCTCTCTCTCTCCCTCCCCAAAAACCTCATTAACAGAGCAGAATAGCTGCTGTAATTTAAAACCTGGAGGGGCCACTTTGGATATTGTCCATTTATCACTAATTGTATTAAATGTCTTTCACTATTCACCTCCAGTTAACAGAAAGTTCAGAAAATGACTGAAAATGCCTCACTACAGTTACCTTGAAATACTGACAGTGCATTTTTGCTGTAGAGGCCGATTTGACTGCAGTATAAACAGGCAGTGTTTATTCAGATTTTCAATTCCACTGTGTGACAAAGACTGAAACTAGATACAGGTTAATGATGCAGTCAACAGAACTTTAACAACTGGTGACATTTCACACAACAATTCTCATCCTAATTTACAGTTTTATTTCTCAGTGATTCTTTGTACGGTATTTGTTCCTGCTGTATTTTTGTATTACACTGTATTCAATCCAAGAAACCTTCTTAACATTGACCAGTTTAATGTTACAAGGGATAACAAAGCTGGGAAATGGACATTTAACACAAATTGTATGAAAGATATTCCACCTTTCACCTCCAGTTTATATAAAGCTCAGCGACAACGACCTCCACATTCTGACAAAGAGTTTTTGCTGCTGTAATAAAGTGTCACTTTGTTTCCATTTTCTTCCTGACTGTTTCTTTCCTCTGCTCTGCTGGGGGATTCAGAGATGATTTTTGTTCATTGCTTGTCCACATTCAGGAGGTTCCAGCTCCTCTGCAGCTGCTCTCCTGGAGAAATTAATTGTATTTAAAATCTTTCCCGCAGTTTGGATATGTGAGGAGAGACTGTTAACACTAGCAGAGGGGAGAAACAAATAGGCAAGGAGTTGTTCTGGTCTGGAATTCTGTCTCTGACATGTTTCTGAAAGCAGATTCAATATTAACTTTCAAAAGACAATCAGATCAAAACTTCAATTACTCGGGGTTATAGTAGAGAACAGACCAACACAGAAAGATAAGTGAGAGAGAGAGAAAGAGATGTCGTAGCTTTAGTGATGAAGAACTCAACACAACTTATTTAGAGAGTTTTTATTTGTAAATGATTGTTTGAGTTTTATTAGATGCTGTTGTTTTATTTGTACATTACCTTTAATCACTAAAATTAATTTTCCAAACAGGAACCATTTTAATGTTACAAGTGATACATAGTTGGAAAATAGCCATTTAACAAAAATTGTATTGAAATTATTTTATTCAGCATCTCAAGTTCAAATAAAGTAAATTCCTCAAACTTGTGGAGACTTACAAACTCTCAGTCACACAGAATCTCCCATCAGCAATGGCTCAGCATCTCCATCTGCTGGTGCCCCTGTCTCACTGCAGTTACTGCCCCTCTCACCATTTCCATCTGCTGGTGGCCCTGCTTCAATGCACTTACCGACCCGACGCTCACCAGCTCCATCTGCTGGTGTCCCTGTCTCGCTGCAGTTACTGCCCCCGCTCACCATCGCCATCTGCTGGTGTCCCTGTCTCACTGCAGTTACTGTCCCCCTCTAACCATCTCTATCTGCTGGTGTCCCTGTCTCACTGCAGTTACTGTCCTCCTCTGACCATCTTCAGATGCTGGTGTCCCTGTCTCACTGAAGTTCCTGTCCATCCTCGCACCATCTCCATCTGCTGGTATCCCTGTCTCACTGCAGTTACTGTTACCTCTCACCATCTCCACTGCAGTTACTGCTCCCCTCCCACCATCTCCATCTGCTGGTGCCCCTGTCTCACTGCAGTTACTGTCCCTCTCACCATTTCCATCTGCTGGTGGCCCTGCTTCAATGCACTTGCCGACCCGACTCTCACCAGCTCCATCTGCTGGCGTCCCTGTCTCGCTGCAGTTACTGCCCCCGCTCACCATCGCCATCTGCTGGTGTCCCTGACTCACTGCAGTTACTGTCCCCCTCTAACCATCTCTATCTGCTGGTGTCCCTGTCTCACTGCAGTTACTGTCCTCCTCTGACCATCTCCAGATGCTGGTGTCCCTGTCTCACTGAAGTTGCTGTCCATCCTCGCACCATCTCCATCTGCTGGTATCCCTGTCTCACTGCAGTTACTGTAACCTCTCACCATCTCCACTGCAGTTACTGCTCCCCTCCCACCATCTCCATCTACTGGTGTCCCTGTCTCACTGCAGTGTCTGCCCCTCTCACCATCTCCATTTGCTGATGTTCCTGTCTCACTGCAGTTTCTGCCCACTCTCACCACCTCACAATCAGTGCGATTTGCAACTTTGTCCACTGGCTGCATTTGCTGACAACGTTACCGCTAGGGGGTACAGCTGTGGCACATGCACAAATGCAGCATTTGACACTAAAACGTTACAGACTGCGACAGCTGCCAGGACTAAAGATGACGCTGCTCATATAATCACACGGAGGCATACTAACAAACACATCTCAGCACACAATGACGGGGTGAGCGAACGAACGAGCTGGCCGGGGAGTGGGGAGGGGGAGCGTGGGGGGGGGCAGCGGGCCGTGGAGGTGGGGAGCGGGCCGTGGACGGGGGGAGTAGGCCGTGGAGGGGTGGGAATTCGGGCCGGGGAGGGAGGGGGGAGAGGGCCGGGGAGGGAGGGGTGGAGTTGGGGCCGGGGAGTGAGTGGATGTAGAGCGGGTCAGGGACGGACTGGGGGGAGCGGGCAGTGAAGGGAGGGGGGAGCGGGCCGGGGAGGGAGTGGGGTGGAGCTGCCGGAGGCAGCAGCGTTGGGGTGGGGGGTGGGGTTTGGTGGTGCGTTTTAAACCACATGCGCCATAGATTTGCAACGGCAAAAGACTTACCAAACGTACCCGCACCCGGCGACACCAAGGTCTTTGGCCGTTCGGTACCCGCGGCTCTTTATGGCCTTTCGCTTCTGGCCCTCTCCATCCAGCCGCTTTCTCCCGTACGCCTCAACTGTACTTCACGCATTGCAGCTCTCTTGGCCCTGCCTTTTGCATCCCCCACTTCAGGAGCTTCTGAATTTAACTCCCTTCCTCTACACCCCCAATCCACCTCTCCACCTCCCCCCACCTCTCCCCCTCACACCCTCTCTCCCCCCACCTCCCCATCACACCGCCCCCACTTCCCCCTTTCCCCCCACCCCCTCACAAACCCCCCAATGACCACAGCACAGTTGAATATCTGAAGTGCAATTGCAAAGTCGGAAGAATAACATCAAAAACCTCAAGAATTCCAGGTTTAACTAATGAGAAATTTTATTAAGTATGAATACATGAGTGTTCTGTCGCCATCATTCCCGTGAGACAGACAGGCCGAATCTCTGCTATGCAGAGCTGAAGAGATTGTTCCTGGAGAGCCTTGTGGTGAATGAACGCCTGGCTCTCTGTTCCACTACAGTATTGTCCATGTGAAGAGGGCAAAATCACTAGAGTCTGAGCTCAGTCTATTCTTGATGAGTGTTCCACAAACGCATCCCAATGTGCGCCCCCGCTTCATCCATAAATGCAAGGTTCCTTTCCACATCCACATGCTCCGCAGCATGATCCAGTTGCCTTCGTTGCTTGCATGCTGACCTTAAGTCTCAAGGACTGTTTTCTCGATGGCATGTTTTACGTGAAAAGAAATAAGTGTCAGAGCATCCCCCCTCCAATGAAATTATTGTTGAGCATGATTTATGTTCTGCAGGAAAGGCATGTACTGATAACACCGCCAATGAATCACTTAGTACCCAACTCAGCTGTAGGACTCAGGATGATGTTATTGCCCCTATCTCATGATGGTTCAATGCTACTCTCAGGGGAAACATGAATGATGTGAGGGTGCTGGAAAAGGAAGCACATTTCTGTTGATTATGAACATAAAGCAAGCCATTTAGCCCAGCTGTTCCCTGCCAGTGGTTCTACTACTCCTGTGCATTCCCATCCGCTCCCATTAATCCTGACTACTGCTATCAGCATCAACTTCATTTTCTTTCGCTCTTATCTACCTTTGCCTTGAAGCAACATTGACGATGGAGAACGGTGTGGCTGCACTCCCACCTTACCAGTTGTGTACTCAGCAAGAGCATTCACATTTGTACTACCACTGGACATGGCATGCTTGTTTCTTTCAGTGCTCAATCTCTTCTTTCTGAATGTTCCCCAAGTGCTTCACCGCTTTGGATGCCCTCTCTTCTTGACAGGCAGCAGCTGGCAATTGCGGAGTCTTACAAGGCTCTGCATGGTTGTTTCAAGGCTGGATGGGGAAACATGTGGCTGTGTGTCCATGTGCACTGCTCTGATGGGTGCAGGAGCAGGTGGCTGTGTGTCCCTGTGCACTGCTCTGATGGGTGCAGGAACAGAGCAACTTACAACAGGGACTTAAGCATATGTACTGCCTGCACTCAGCTCCAGACAATAGAAAAGATTTTAATGCAGTGCAGGGGTCTGGAGCACATGCAGTGCCCCAGACAAGGGAAATGTTTTCAGAGCAATTTACAACTGAGCCTGAAACACATGCAGTGCCCCAGACAATGGAAATGTTTTCAGAGCAAATTACAACAGGGACTGGAACACATGCAGTATCGCAGACAATGGAAATGTTTTCAGAGCAACTTACAACAGAGACTGGAACACATGCATTGCCCCAGACAATGGAAATGTTTTCAGAGCAACTTACAACAGGAACTGGAGCACACACAGTGCCCCAGACAATGGAAATGTTTTCAGAACAACGTACCTTGGAGCAATCTCCTCTTTCTGATCAAAATGAAGCAGACTAAAATCTTCAAAACGACTAAATCATTGCGAGAAAATGACCGACAAAATCTCTCCTCCTTCCACTTTCAGACACTCGTGGCGAAGCTACACGCATGCGTGATTACCCGAAGGTCACTCAATGACGTGACGGCGCTTGCGCCAACAGGTCCTGGCAAGCCTGAACGCAGCGCATGCGCAGAGAGCAGGAGACCGTCTGCGCATGTGCGTACCGCAGCGCAGCCTGATGACTTCAAGGGGCCAGCGTTGTCCACTGGCTGCCTTCGTTGACAACGCAACCACTAGGTGGCGCTCTACTGGCACATGCGCAAATGCAGCCTGTTCCACTGAAACGTCATGGACTGCCACGTTCAGGCAGCTGCCAGGGTGAAAGATGACTCCGGTAAAATAATCACAAAGGCGGCTGTGCGGGAGGGCGGTGGAGCGGTTCGGGGAGGGTGGGGGGGTGTGGAATGGGGTTTAGTTCCAGTGTTTGAAACCCTTTAGCTCTTTCTATAATTTCACTAATTTAACAATGAGATTGAGAGGGTATTTCACCGCCTTCTTCAGCTCCTGTCTGAATTTAGTCTGGGTCACAGTGTAAATACATGTGTTGGTGCAGGAACTGAGAACCTGCAGCATCTTTGATGTGTGATCTGTCATAAAGAGAGGGTCAGTGTCGGAGGAATAATACTGAATATCTGCAATTCGCCTATAAATGATGAACACAACCCTGGTCATCCATAACAGTATAAAACTGCCGGATATACTGAAAAGTAAAATAATTGATTTCCTGCGATTCTCCATCTCTGGATCCTTGTGATTCTCTCCTTTGCAGTGGCGCCGGACTCCCCTGCGGACTTTACTGGAGAACAAAATCCGCCTGATAGTCAGAACATTGAGCAGTAAAATCAGAAAGACCGGGACACAAGGGGTTAAAATGAGATTAAGCAATTCAAATGCCCCCCATATGGGGGAAGTCATGAAAATTAGTTTATAATCACAACCCCTGGGAACATTATCAATAATGTAAACTTGTTCCACTGTAAAGTACCAGGGGAGAGACTCTAAACAGCCCAGCACACTTACTGTTCCTATAACCACAGCCGCCGTTTTCTGGCTGCAATACTTTGTTTTCAGCCTCTCACAACAAATGGCCACAAATCGATCAAAGGTGAAAGTGACTGTGAGCCAGACAGAAATAACAGTGGCTGCAGAAAGCTGAACCATAATGAACGAACACACAGGAGTAATTCTCAGGAATGAAAATGGGAAATAAATTGACACAATTGCAGTCAATATGGGATCAGTGATAACGACCAGCAGCTCAGGCACTGCCATTCCCACCAGGTAGACAGTGATACATTTGGAGAGACCGCACTTTCCTCGGGACAGGATCACAATCGCCACCAAGTTAACTTGAAGAGAGAGAAAAGGAAGCAGAGAAATTATTGATCAGACCTGGCGACAAACCAGCAGTTTGACAGAATCTGGGTTGAAATTTCCAGCTTCACTGCTGCATCGAGCAGTGAAAACTGATTCATTGATCTGAGCAGTGCTTTGTCACCGTGAAATGTTTGAAAACACAATTATTAATAATGAATTATGAAATTGATACAGAAAGTAAATAAAGTAAACACCGAGTCTATTAGAAGTGCTGACTGAGGATGCAATACCAGTGGGGAAATGAGAATGGGTCTTACAGAGATGGAATCCAATGGGTTAATTGGGAATTTGCCTCCAGGCTGGTGTTTGGGAAGGTTTGGGGAGAGCGGGGTGTGTAGCTGGTTTGTTGCTCTGGGTTCGGAGAACCGACAGGGACAGTGAACAAAAGGCAGCTGGAGTTGGTGCCAGTGAGTGAGATTGTGAGGGAGAGAAGGAAAAGGACATGTTGGAGCTGGACTGGAGACTGGAGCAGATGGTTTGGGAAAGTGGATAAATTGAAGCAATGGATGAAGAGACGGAGGATTCAATACAGTGAGAGGAGAGGCTGAGATTGACAGGGAGAGACTGCAGCAGAGTGTTAGAGAAAATCTAATCTATAGATCACAGTAATACAACTCAATTAATACATTCAAACAATAATCCCTGTGGTTATTGGTGTTGGAGAACAGTTCATTGTTTATATAATATAGTCAATATATTTAGTTTGAACAGGAAATTAAATATAAATTTAAATATATTTCTGATATCAGCCTCACTCTTTATTGAATGCAACAGTCACAGATATTTTAAAGTGTAGTATTTAAATAATGAATTACCATCAGTGAAGAACTGATTCTATTCAGTTTTCTTTTGGGCCTCCTTATCTCGAGAGACAATGGATACGCGCCTGGAGGTGGTCAGTGGTTTGTGAAGCAGCGCCTGGAGTGGCTATAAAGGCCAATTCTGGAGTGACAGGCTCTTCCACAGGTGCTGCAGAGAAATTTGTTTGTTGGGGCTGTTGCACAGTTGGCTCTCCCCTTGCGCTCTGTCTTTTTTCCTGCCAACTACTAAGTCTCTTCGACTCGCCACAATTTAGCCCTGTCTTTATGGCTGTCCGCCAGCTCTGGCGAATGCTGGCAACTGACTCCCACGACTTGTGATCAATGTCACACGATTTCATGTCGCGTTTGCAGACGTCTTTATAACGGAGACATGGACGGCCGGTGGGTCTGATACCAGTGGCGAGCTCGCTGTACAATGTGTCTTTGGGGATCCTGCCATCTTCCATGCGGCTCACATGGCCAAGCCATCTCAAGCGCCGCTGACTCAGTAGTGTGTATAAGCTGGGGATGTTGGCCGCTTCAAGGACTTCTGTGTTGGAGATATAGTCCTGCCACCTGATGCCAAGTATTCTCCGAAGGCAGCGAAGATGGAATGAATTGAGACGTCGCTCTTGGCTGGCATACGTTGTCCAGGCCTCGCTGCCGTAGAGCAAGGTACTGAGGACACAGGCCTGATACACTCGGACTTTTGTGTTCCGTGTCAGTGCGCCATTTTCCCACACTCTCTTGGCCAGTCTGAACATAGCAGTGGAAGCCTTACCCATGCGCTTGTTGATTTCTGCATCTAGAGACAGGTTACTGGTGATAGTTGAGCCTAGGTAGGTGAACTCTTGAACCACTTCCAGAGCGTGGTCGCCAATATTGATGGATGGAGCATTTCTGACATCCTGCCCCATGATGTTCGTTTTCTTGAGGCTGATGGTTAGGCCAAATTCATTGCAGGCAGACGCAAACCTGTCGATTAGACTCTGCAGGCATTCTTCAATGTGAGATGTTAAAGCAGCATCGTCAGCAAAGAGGAGTTCTCTGATGAGGACTTTCTGTTTATTCAGTCACTAAGTAAGGAATAGGAACTTTCACCAAAACAAAATGAGGACCTGACAGAAATCAACACAGAGGATCAAGTCCAACAGGAAAATGAACACAATCTGACAACAGATAACTTCAACTCACAGTTTCTCTCACTAATTGTTCTGGACATTCCAGCGCTTTATGATAGTGAATAATTTACACTGCTGCTTCTTTCTCTTTCTCTTTACTTCTGCTTATTTCTTTCCCTCGGTTTCATTCTCCCTGCTCCTTTTCTCCATCCCTCTTTCTCTGGAGTACTCACACCCTGCAAACTGTCACTTCAAGCTACTTTTCACAGATGATTTATTCCTAACATTCTGTGCCTGTGTTCTGTTCACCAGCCCTAGGTTCAATGATTCTCTTCTCAGAGTCAGAGTCTGTGAAACCTCTGTGCATAATTTATTGTATCTACAGATCACCCAAGTCTGCACCTGTTCACCTACACTCTTCACTTCATCTCCAATGCATGGAATAAACAGGATCGAAAGTTACTTCCAGACAAACCTCACAATCATTGAAATTCCTACTCCTGGAATTATAATGCAATCCGTTAGAATGTGGGATTCTTTAATTCATAAAACACCAACATCAGAGCTGCATCTGATAATCTACAGATAAATAGAAAGACCCTTGATTCCAATTGATAGAGCGGAAATCAATAAAACATCACATCAATACTTTCTATTTTAGAATGTAGTCCAATGAAGGAGATGTAAAAGTGTCAGCAGCAAACTCAGTTCAGTAGCCAGACCTCTGAAGCAGCGTCAGACACACACAGAATGAAATAATGTTTGATAACAGTGCCAGCCAAGAAAAACATTGATATCCCCGTTATACTGAGCCATGTTTTTGGGGAGGGAGGACATTGTTCTGTCCCCTTGTAACACTGAACATGGAACATAGAACATTACAGCACAGTACAGGCCCTTCGGCCCTCGATGTTGCGCCGACCTGTGAAACCATCTGACCTACACTATCCCATTTTCAACCATATGTCTATCCAATGACCACTTAAATGCCCTTAAAGTTGGCGAGTCTACTACTTTTGCAGGCAGGGCGTTCCACGCCCCTACTACTCTTTGAGTAAAGAAACTACCTCTCACATCTGTCCGATATCTATCACCCCTCAACTTAAAGCTATGTTCCTTTGTGTTTGCCATCACCATGCGAGGAAAAAGACTCTCACTATCCACCCTATCTAACCCTCTGATTATCTTATATGTCTCTATTAAGTCACCTCTCCTCCTCCTTCTCTCCAACGAAAACAACCTCAAGTCCCTCAACCTTTCCTCGGAAGACCTTCCCTCCATACCAGGCAACATCCAAGTAATTCTCCTCTGCACCCTTTCCAAAGCTACCGCATATAAGATATAAGGGGGATGTCAGGGGAAGGTTCTTTACCCAGAGAGTGGTCGAGGCATGGAATGCCTTGCCCGGGGAAGTTGTTGAGTCAGAAACTTTAGGGACTTTCAAAAGGCTTTTGGATAGGTATATGGATAAAGGAGAATGATGGGGTATAGATTAAATTGTCCTTGACAGAGGACAAAGGATCGGCACAACATTGTGGGCCGAAGGGCCTGTTCTGTGCTGTATGTTCTATGTTCTATGTTCTATCCTTCCAATGATGCGGTGAGCAGAACTGCACGCAATACTCCAGGTGCGGCCGCACCAGAGTTTTGTACAGCTGCAGCCTGACCTCGTGGCTCCAAAACTCGATCCCTCCTACTAATAAAAGCTAACACACCATATGCCTTCTTAACAGCCCTATTAACCTGGGTGGCAACTTTCAGGAATTTATGTACCTGGACACCAAGATCTCTCTGCTCATCTACACTACCAAGAATCTTCCCATTAGCCCAGTACTCTGCATTCCTGTTACCCCTTCCAAAGTGAATCACCTCACACTTTTCCGCATTAAACTCCATTTGCCATCTCTCAGCCCAGCTCTGCAGCCTATCTATGTCGCTCTGTAACCTACAACATCCTTCGGCACTATCCACAACTCCACCGACCTTCGTGTCATCCGCAAATTTACTAACCCACCCTTCTACACCCTCATCCAGGTCATTTATAACAGTGACAAACAGCAGTGGCCCCAAAACAGATCCTTACGGTTCACCACTAGTAGCAAAACTCCAGGATGAACATTTGCCATCAACCACCACCCTCTGTCTTCTTTCAGCTAGCCAATTTCTGATCCAAACACCTTCAATCCCATACTTCCGTATTTTCTGCAATAGCCTACCGTGGGGAACCTTATCAAACGCCTTACTGAAATCCATATACACCACATCCACGGCTTTACCCTCATCCACCTGTTTGGTCACCTTCTCGAAAAACTCGATAAGGTTTGTGAGGCACGACCTACCCTTCACAAAACCGTGCTGACTATCGCTAATGAACTTATTCTTTTCAAGATGATTTTAAATCCTGTCTCATATAACCTTTTCCAACATTTGACCCACAACCGAAGTAAGGCTCACAGGTCTATAATTACCAGGGCTGTCTCTACTCCCCTTCTTGAACAAGGGGACAACATTTGCTATCCTCCAGTCTTCCGGCACTATTCCTATCGACAATGACGGCATAAAGATCAAGGACAAAGGCTCTGCAATCTCCTCCCTAGCTTCCCAGAGAATCCAAGGATAAATCCCATCTGGCCCAGGGGACTTATCTATTTTCACACTTTCCAAAATTGCTAACACCTCCTCCTTGTGAACCTCAATCCCATCTAGCCTAGTAGTCTGTATTTCAGTATTCTCCTCGCCAAATTTTCTTTCTCTACTGTAAATACCGACGCAAAATATTCATTTAACGCTTCCCCTATTCCTGATGTACCTATAGAAAGCCTTAGGGTTTTCTTTGATCCTATCCGACAATGACTTCTCGTGTCCTCTCCTCGCTCTTCTTAGCTCTCCCTTTAGATCCTTCCTGGCTAGCTTGTAACTCTCAAGTGCCCTAACTGAGCCTTCACGTCTCATCCTAACATCAGCCTTCTTCTTCCTCTTGACAAGCGCTTCAACTTCTTTAGTAAACCACGGCTCCCTCGCTCGACAACATCCTCCCTGCCTCACAGGTACATACTTATCAAGGACACGAAGTAGCTGCTCCTTGAATAAGCTCCATATTTCGATTGTGCCCATCCCCTGCAGTTTCCTTCCCCATCCTAAGCATCCTAAATCTTGCCTAATCGCATCATACTTTCCTTTCCCCAAGCTATAATTCTTGCCCTGCGGTATATACCTGTCCCTTCCCATTGCTAAGGTAAACCTAACCGAATTGTGATCACTATCACCAAAGTGCTCACCTACATCTAAATCTCACAGCTGGCCGGGTTCATGACCCAGTACCAAATCCAATGTGGCATCGCCCCTGTTTGGGCTGTCTACATACTGTGTCAGAAAACCCTCGTGCACACACTGGACAAAAACTGACCCATCTAAAGTGCTCCAACTATAGTATTTCCAGTCAATACTTGGAAAGTTAAAGTCCCCCATAACAACTACCCTGTTACTCTTGCTCCTGTCGAGAATCATCTTTGCTATCCTTTCCTCTACATCTCTGGAACTATTCGGAGGTCTATAGAAAACTCCCAACAGGGTGACCTCTCCTCTCATGTTTCTAACCTCGGCCCATACTACCTCAGTAGACGAGTCCTCAAACATCCTTTCTGCCGCCGTAATACACTCTTTGATTAACAATGCCACACCCACCCACCCTCTTTTACCATCTTCTCTGTTCTTACTGAAACATCTAAATCCTGGAACCTGCAACATCCATTCCTGTCCCCGCTCTAACCATGTCTCCGAAATTGCCACGACATCGAGATCCCAGGTACCAACCCATGCTGCAGGCTCACCCACCTTATTCCAGATGCTCCTGGCGTTGAAGTAGACACACTTTAAAGCAAGTTCCTGCTTGCCTGTGCCCTCTTGCGTCCTTGTAAGCTTATCCCTGTCCTCGCTACTCTCAACATCCTGTCCACTGGAATTACAATTTAGGTTCCCATCCCCCTGCTGAATTTGTTTAAACCCCCCGAAGAGCACTTTCAAATCTCCACCCCCCCACCCCCCAGGATATTGGTACCACTCTGGTTCAGGTGAAGACCATCCTGTTTGTAGAGGTCCCACCTACCCCAGAAAGAGCCCCAGTTATCCAGGAAACCAAAACCCTCCCTCCTACACCATCCCCGCAGCCACGTTTTCAACTCCTCTCTCTCCCTATTCCTCGCTTCGCTAGCACTGAGACCGTGAGATGTCTCATTATTAATGAACAAAATAAAAAATAAATCATTAAAATATTCCAGGACCGGTTAGATCCACATCATGGAACTGTTTAAAGCTCTTGATGGTCTGATCTTGATCCTAACCAAGATGCTTGATTTGAATGCTGTCAATACATAGAATAACCCAGTAACAATGCCACGGTTATTGAAACCAATACCATTAAAGGCATAAAACAACTCCTGAAAGACTGAAAGAGTACACCATGAGGAGATTCCATCAGTAAATTGCTGGCAAACAAGAGCAGGATGTGTAAAACACAGAGTGAGAAACAATACCGAGCACAGCAGCGCAGTTAACATCGATTTACACCATGAAGAGCTCACATGCAGGCTTACCAGGAACTCCAATTGCTGCAAGTACTGGATAGTAAATCCCTGCTATCTGATAGATTACTGGATCTCCCATTTCTGTGAGAAGCAGAGTATTCTGTTGGCCTGGAATTCACAGCTCCAGCAGGCACTCTGAGTTGATCCATTCCAATGGGTCCTGATTTATACAGGGCATAAGTCTCCACAGACACTGTTATACCCCCGATTATTGCTATTAGTTCCACTAACCTGAACAAACACATTACATCAACAGCTTTGAAAATGTTGTAAATAATTTGGTGGATAAAACACTATCATTTCAATATCAATGATATTTCCTTTGTAAGACCTCTCTCGGGAATAAGCCTGAAATCGGTACTCATTCGGGATAGAAGTTACAATTATGATAGGCATCATTTACATTTTCCATATTATTGTATTGACCTTGTTCACTCTCAGGTTTCTATTTTAAATGTAACTGATCTGTCTGCAGTGGGCACTGAATCCAGGGACAAAAACAAAACAGATCCTGCCTTTTCCCAGTTAAAATTAGAACTTTGGGGAAATGATTGGGGACCATGTTCAGGGCTGCAGCCTAAACAAACTACTGTGGGTGATATTAGGGAACAGACAGTGTTCTCGTCCATTGGGGAGGCTGTCGCACAGTGAGAATATCACTGGTCACGTAATCCAGAGGCCCAACCTGGAGGCCTGGTGACAGGTGTTCAAATCCCACCATGACAGCTGTATGAAATAGAGGGAGCTCTCTCTTGATGTATAAAATGGAGGGAGCTGCCCCTCTACGTATAAAATAGAGGTAGCTCCCTCTCTACGTCTTAAGTGGAGGGAGCTCCCTCTCTCTGTATAAAGTGGAGGCAGCTCCCTCTCTATTTACAAAGTGGAGGGAGCACCCTGTATATGATAAAGCGGAGGAGGTTCCCTCTCTACTTATAAAGTGGAGGGAGCTCCCTCTTTACCTTTTTCAATCATCACCTCAGCACTTCAAATTAAAACCCATGAAAAGAGATTCATTTTCCGAATGCTGTCGTCTGACTGTCTCAGCTTTTGCATATTGTTCCCTTCATCTCTTCTTCCATGTGTCTGAAGTCTTTGATGTTTGTCAGACATTGGTAAACTACTTCATGTGGTGTTCTGTAAATACCTACAATTCTGTGTATCTGCAAGGAACACAATTCAAATTCTGACCTTATTGCATCAACCAAAACCTGAAGGTCCATTCAAACATCCCTATTTCCTGTCTCTGCAAAGATAGCTCACACTTCCACAATGCAGGAATGTATGAATGGAAACAGCTTTTTACACATTTTCCAACACGTTTCCTAACACTTTTCAGGATGAAGCTAAATTCAACTTACAGAATACAAGTCCCAAATTGAATTTTTAAGATAAAAAAAAAAAGTGACACAACTGAAAACCCAGATCTTGCTGTCCCGGCGCCCATTTTAACATTGCACCATTTCGTTTCTATCGCTTCTCCTCAGCCTTCCTTCCAAAATGGATAATTTTACATTTATCAGCATTGAAGTTAACCTGCCATGTGTCTGACCATTTCACCAGACTGCCTCTATCCTCCTGAAGTCTACTACTATTCCCTTCCCTGTTTATTACATTGCAGATGGCACAATGTTGAAGTTAGGCCCTGTAAACCCAAGTCCAAGTCATTAATATGCATCAAAAAATCAGTGGTCCTAATCCAAACCCCTGGGGAATACCACTGTACCACAATGTACACTGTATAAAGTAAATACAAAAGCAGGGAGGTTATGCTGAACATTTATAAAGCTCTGGTTAGGTAACAGAGAGGGAGATACTGTGATTCAGTGGATAACAGAGGGAGAATCAGAGAAGAGAGAAGATGGGAGACAGACAAAGTCCAGTGATCGTAACACATGGATAAAGAGGAACTGAAACGTGAATTAGGGCTTGAGAGACTAAATGACAGAGGAAGCAGAGATAGAGATGGAGATTTTACCAGCAAGAGTAAATCTCCAGCACTGTCTTCATGATTTTCACTCCTTTTCTCTGCTACTCTCTCTACATCTATATTTCGCCCTCTCTCCTGATGTTTCACAGGTGAGAGAGAGAGAGAGAGTGGGAGAGAGAGTGGAAGGAACTGTACTCTATCTAATATATGCTGAACCTGCTCTGGGAGTGTTTAATGGGACATGTTAATCTGTCGTGCACAGTCCTGTACCAGGCTGTGAAGAGGATAACACAGCTGGTAAAACAGAACCATTCACTCTTGTCTGCTGTTCTATGACCCGTATACATCTCCGATGATCCAATAGATCAGAAAGAGAGGTGATAGTAACTGCCCTTAACCTCAAGGCAACATTTGATTGAATGTGGCATCATAGAGCCTGAGTAGAGGTGCAGTCAGTGCGAATCAGGGGGAAAACTCTCCACTGGCTGGTATCATACCGAGCACAAAGAAAGATGGTTGTGGTTGTTGGAGGTCAATCATCTCAGTCCCAGGACTTTACTGCAGGAGTTCCTCAGGGTAGTGTCCTGGGCCCAACCATCTTCTGCTGCTTCCTCAATGACCTGCCCTGCATCGTAAGTTCAGAAGTAGGGATGGTCACTGATGATTACACAATGTTCT
Organism: Heterodontus francisci; assembly: GCF_036365525.1. Classification (NCBI taxonomy): domain Eukaryota; kingdom Metazoa; phylum Chordata; class Chondrichthyes; order Heterodontiformes; family Heterodontidae; genus Heterodontus; species Heterodontus francisci. Next base: position 5,947,635 of record NW_027140794.1, read on the forward strand.
GTTCCATTCACAGACCAGACAGCATCTGTGGAGAAAGAAACAGAATCAGCCATTCAGCTTGATGGCTTCCAGATTTACAGCATCTACAGTATTTTGCTTCAGATAATGAAGCAGTTCATAGCCGCATGCACCATGACCTGTGTTGCGGGTTTAGTGTGAGTGTTTTAGGGGTGAGTGTTGGATCAGTGTATGATATTTTCAAACTGCAGTCACATTCGCAACAAGGGCAAGAGTAAAAAGTTCAAAATTAACCAATCAAGCATTGCTGTCCTGGGAGAGAGGCAGGGAGGGAGAGATAAAAAGAGAGAGAGGGGGAATGAGAGAGGGAGAGATGGTGCCATAGGGAGACAAACAGAGTCACGGACAGGGACAGAGAAAGAGAGAGAGGGAAAGAGAGGGAGAGACAGAAGCACAGAGAGAGGGAGAGACAGAGACAGTGATAGGGAAAGACAGTGATAGGGAAAGACAATGAGAGAGATAGCGATAGGGGCAGAGACAGAGACAGAGAGAGAGACAGACAGAGGGAGATTGGGATGGAGAGTGTCGGTCAATGTTCGCACAAAGCTGTGTGCAGCATCGTTGAAGGTATGACACAGCGAGAGATGGAGATTGAGAGGGTACAGAGGGAGATAGAGATAGAGAGAGAAGAGGAGAGAGATAAACATGGAGAGATTAGCAGAAAGGGGAACTAGTGATTGAGTGAGTACGAGAGAGGGGAAGACAGAGATGGAGACAGATTACCAGTAAGAGTGGCTCTCCACTTCTCTCACCATGCCTATCTCTTCCTTTCTCACTGTTACCCATTCTCCATCTATATTTCTCTGGTATTGGACTTTATAGCCACTCCAGGCGCTGCTTCACAAACCACTGGCCAACTCCAGGCGCTTATCCATTGTGTCTCGAGATAAGGAGACCAAAGAAAGAAAGAAAGAAAGAGAAATAAAGAACGAAGAAAGGATCGCTCCACACTTATTCACATTGTATTCCATCTGCCATGTTCTTACACATTCACTAAGTATGTTCAAATCCCTTTAAAGCTTCCTTGCATCCTCCTCGCAACTTAATTTCCCACCTAATTTTGTGTCATTACCAAACTTGGAAAAATTCCATTTGGCCCCCACATCCAAATAATTTATATAGATTGTGAACAGCTGTGGCTGAAGCACTGATCCTTGCAGTACATATTAGTAACAGCCTGCCATCGTGGCAATGGCCCATTTATTCCTACTCTCTGCTTTCTTTCTGTTAACCAGTTCTCAATGCATAGCAGAATGTTACTCCCAATCCCATGTGCTCTAATTCTGTTTATTAATCTCCTGTGCGGGACCTTATCAAAAACCGTCTTCAAATCCAAATACAGCACATCCACCGGTTTTCCTTTCTCGATGTTAGAAGGAACATCCTCAAAAAATAAGCTCCAGCAGATTTATCAAACGTGAGCTCCGTTTCTCATTCTTCTTAATAGATTCTAACATTTCCACTACTACTGACATTAAACTAACAGGTTTGTAGTTCTCTGTTTCTCCATTACTCTGTTCTTAAAAATTGGGATGACATTTGCTCATTTACAGTGTGCAGGAACCCTTCCAGAATCTATAGAATATTGAAAGACAACCAGCGATGCATCTACTATCTTTATAGCCACTCCTTCAATACTCTGGCATGTAGCTCATCTAGTCCAGGGGATTTATTAATTTACAATACAATTAGTTTTTCAATACTACCTCTTTATTTATACTAATTGATTGCAGTTCCTCATTCTTACAAGTCCCATGGTTCCCCAGAATTTCTTGAGGATTTTCTGTATCTTCGTCCGTGACGACAGATACAAAGTAATTGTTTAGTCTCTCCTCCATTTCCCCATTCTCCATCACAAACTCTCCTATCACCGCTTACAATGAACCCAAATCGTCCTTGCTAATCGATTTCTTCTCAAAGAAATAAAGAAGCATTAAGTTTCTAGCTAGTTTACATTCCAGATTTATTTTCCTTTTCCCTATTAGCTTATTGGTTCTCCTTTGTTGGTTTCTAAATCGCTCCCAATTCTCGGGCTTACCACGTTTCCTGGCGACTTGACAAGGCTTGCAAGTTTGACCTAATGCAATCTTTAACTTATTTTGCTAGCCACGGTTGATACCTTTTCTGTTGGATTTCTGTTTCTTCCAGGAATGTACATTTTTCGTCAACCGTGAATTAACTTCTGTAACTACTAGCCATTGTCTGGCTACTGTCAAATCATTTAATATATTTTCCCAATACACCATAGGCAACTTGCCATTCATATCTTCATAGTTTCCTTTGTTCAGATTTAAGAGCCTCGTTTCAGAATGAACTATATCTTTTTGTCAATTGTAAAATTCTATCATATTGCGGTTACGATTTCACAATGGCTCCTTTGCAGCAAGGTTATTAATTAGCCCCTTCTCATTACAAAATACTAAATCTGAAATAGCTCAATCCCTAGTTGGTTCTTCAACATACTGCTCCAGGCATCCATCTCGTACACATACTGGTAATTCATCCTCCAGAGAATTAGTGCTAATTACGATGAAGCAATCTATCTGTAAATTGAAGATGCCCATTGTTACTGTATTTCCCATGTTACATGCAGCTGTAATTTCCTGATGTTTACCGTGTCCAACATTACCACTGTAGTTTGGTGGTCTACAAAACATCTCCCACCAATGTTTGCTGCCCCGTGCTGTTTCTTAGCTCCACCAAACTGATTCTACATCTTGCTCCTTCGAACGAAGATACTGTCTCACTAATGTACTGATCTCGTCCTGCATTAACAGCGCTATCGCAACTCCTTTTCCCCTCCACCTATCCTTTCTAAATGACTGCATCGAGGATTAACAGGTTCGTGTCGTAAGGGCGGGCCATGCCGAAATTAACCAAATCTTTAATTCATTTAAAAAATCAAGGCCCGCAATCCAACAGGCGCACATTGAAATGAAAGATCAAAAGCCAGTCAGATACGTAGCTAGACACATTGAATCCTGCCTCTGGGTGAAGGACACTGTCTCAGGTGGATGGACAGCCTGTCCAATAATATTCCTCATCCCAAAACTCTCTCACTCTCTTCAGATGTTATCATTACAGTTTTCAAAGTGAAACAAATTCCTCCAGGAGCAGTGAAGTAAAATCAGTTAAATTAGGTAAATTAAATCAAAAGATTCTCAGGAATAGGTGCAGCAAGATCCCAAAACCTTTTTCTCTCAGTTGTACTGACAATCTCTCAGTAACATCCCAATACAAACAACTGCTGGTGAGAAAGCAAAGGATCTAAAGTCATATCGATTTAGGCTACAATGCGAGCACAAAACCCACACATACCAGACTGAGAGAAATATCCCTTCCCCTGGAGAGAGAGGGAGAGAGAGGGTTTGCGATTTGAACTGGGACTCCTTTCCACCCAGACACAACCCAGCTCAGCAATTTGTTTCACCAGTGAATATGTTACACGTTGGGATGTTGTTCAATATGTTCCTCAGGATCCTGTCCATTGACACATTAATTCAGCACGCTCGAGGACAGAACCAGTTTGACCAGGGGACCTGTTTTGTTGAAGTAAAACATTTAACTCTAAGCCCTTGTCAGGAACATTACTGCAGTTTGAAAATGTCTGATGCTCCTTAGAGGCCCCACACAGGGATTGGAGAATGTTCGGGAGGCAGTGACACATGCCAATTCAAATCGCAGCTCAAAACCCACGTTGAACAAATCCGATCCATCTGCCAGTCTTTCTCTCAGTGTCTGTCTGTCTCTCCCTCACTCTCATTGTCTGTCTCGCTCTATCAGTCTCACTCGCTGACTGTTCGTCTCTCTCCCATGCTCTGTATGTCTCACTCTCACTCCCCCTCTCTCTCACTCATTCTATGTCTGTCTCTCTCCGTGTCTGATTCACTCTCTCATTCCATGTCAGCCTCTCCCTCTTTCTTTTATGCTCTACCTGTCCAACTTTCATTCACCCTCTCTTTCTCTCCCTCTCATTCACTCTCTCTCTCTTTTTCTCTCATTTTCCTTGCTTGCCTGCCTCTCTCAACCTGTCACTCTCTCTCCCTGTCGGTCTGTCTCATTCCATGTCAACCCCTCTTTCTTTCATGCCCTTTGTTTCACTCTCTCTCGCCCTCTCTCTCTGTCTGAATCTCAATCTCTGTCTCTCCCCATCTCACTGTCATTCTAACTAACTATCTATCTATCTGTCTATCTATCTATCTATCTATCTATCTATCTATCTATCTATCTATCTATCTATCTATCTATCTATCTATCTATATATCTATCTATCTATCTATCCAACTATCTCTTGGTTTTGTGCTCTGACTGACTCACTCTCACTCTGTTTCACGCTGTCCCTTTATCCCTTTCTCTCTCTCTCTCTTTCCCTTTTCCTCTCTCTCTCTCGCTCTGTGTTTTTTCTCCACTCTCATCACTTCTTCCTGGATTGGAATGTACTCTGAAATACTCAATTATAAAAACACATTTGTGTCGTATTTTTAATATATTATATATTGAAATCGGGGAAAACATTTAGTCTTCAAATCGTACTGGAGCCTGGGAACAAACTCTTTTTTTTGTTATCCATACGTTGCCACATTGTAGATCTGCCTTTTATCTGGGCCAGAGCGAGGATCTCCCATTGTACAATGAAAACTGTAGACTTTTATCATTCACATTTTGGAACTGCGTGTTTTCTGGGCCAGAAAGAGCAGGTTGCATAGTTAAAAAGAGATTGGGGATATGTTTATTCCCACATTGTAGAATTGCCCTGTTACTGGGCAAGAGAGAGTGGGAGAGAAAAGCTGGGTTTGCTCATTGTAGATGGGGGAGTTTTGAGTTGTTCATTCCTGAATTGTGGAAATGTCTGTTATCTGGGTCAGAGAGAGGAGCTGGAGCTGATCTTTGGAATTCGATGCTACGTTTATTGTAACAAACATATTATTCTGGCTGGAGGGCTTAATATTAACAAGAGAACGTCAGTTCTTGGCTAATTTATTTGAAACGTTGAATCTGAGAAACAGAATCATAGAAAGTTTAAGGCACAGAAAGAGGCCACTTGGCCCATTGTGCCAGCCGAAACACGATCCACCTATTCTCATCCCACTTTCCAGCATTTGGTTCGTAGCCCTGCAGATTACAGCACTTGAGGTGCATATCCAGACTCGTTTTGAATGAGTTGAGGGTCTCTCCCTCAACTACCCTTTCAGGCAGCGAGTTCCAGACCCACATCAGCCTCTGGGTGAAAGCATGTTTCCTTATCTCCTCTCTGATTTGTTTAACAATCACATTAAATCTATTCCTCCTCGTCACTGACCTCTCTACTAAGCCGAGTAGAAGCTTAACCTTCACTCTATCCAGGCCCCTCAAAATGTTGTGCATTTCAATCAGATCTGTTCATAGAGAACAATCCCAGCCTATCCAACCTTCTCTCTCAGCTGCATTTTTCCAGTCCTGGCATCATCCTCGTAAATCACCTCTGTACCCTTTCCAGTGCAATTACATTTTTCGATAATGAGGTGACCAGAACTGCACACAGTACTCAAGTTGTGGCCTAACTAATGAGTTATACAGTTCCAGCATAACCTCCCTGCTGTTGTATTCTATACCTCGGCTAATAAAGGAAAGGGTTCCATATGCCTTCTTACCCACCTTATCGAGCTGTCCTGCTACCTTCAGGGATCAGTGGACATTACTTCCAAGGTCCCTCACTTCCTCTATACTTCTCAGTATTTCCCCATTAATCGAACATTCAGTTGTCTTGTTTGACCTACCCAAATGCATCACCTCACAATTTTCTGAGTTGAACTCCATTTGTCACTTTACTTCCCATCTTACCAGATCTGCAGCCGACAACTATACTCTTCGCTGTCTACTACAAGGCCAATCTTTGTGTTGTCTGCAAACTTCTTGATCATGCCCCCTACATTTCCGTCCAAAACGTTAATATATACCAGAAAAAGCAGGGGACTCAGTACTGAGCCCTGCATAAGGCCACTGGAAACAGCCCTCCAATCACTAAAGCGGCAGTCAACAATTACCCATTGTGTCCTGCCATTGAGACACTTATGTATCTATCTTGCTGCATGCCCTGGATGCCATGGGATTTTATTTTTTTAACCAGTCTGTCATGTAGGACCTTGTCAAAAACCTTGCTAAAATCCTTGTCGACCATAGCAACTGCACTACCCACATTGATCTTTCGTGTTATTCCTTCAATAAATTCAACCAAGTTGGTCAAAAAAGATCTTCCCTTAATGCGTCAATGCTGACTATCCTTGATTAACCTGTGCCTTTCTAAGTGACAGTTTATCGTGTCTCTCAGAATATATTCCAATCATTTGATGACTACTCAGGTTACACTGACTGGCCTGCAATCCTTCTTTCCCTTTTTAAACAGAGGTACAATATCAGCTGTTCTCCAATCCTCCAGCACCACACCTGTGTCCAGTGAGCACCCAATCTCCCCATCTCTGTCACCTCCTCCAACCCATAAAACCCTCCCCATTTGTGGAACCTCCTCCATCCCCTACAACCCTCCTATTTCTGTAAACTCATCCAGCGGCTGCAACCCTCCCAGCTCTGTTATCTCCTTGGCACTGCAACTTTCCCTACCTCTGTAACCTCCTCAAGCCCGGACAACGCTCCCTATCTCTGCAACATCCTCCATCCCTACAACCCTACCTTGCTCTGTTACCTCCTCAGCCCCTATAACACACCCTATGTCCGTGACCTCCTCCAGCCCTTACAAACTTCCCTATCTCTGTCACCTCCTCCAGTCGCTACAACCCTCCCCTACGCTGTTATATCCTCAGCACCGCAACACTAGCTATATCTGTAGCCTCATCGAGACCAGACAGCACTCCCTTATCTCTGTAACCCCATCCAGACGCTACAACCCTCCCTACCTCTGTTACCTCCTCAGCCCCCCATGCTCCTTATCTCTGGAAGCTCCTCAGCAGCTACAACCTTCCATAAGTCTGTAAACTCCTCCCTCCCCTATAACCCTCCCTATCTTGTCACATCCTCCAGCCCCTACAACCCTCCCTATCTCTGTAACCTCGTTCAGCCCCAACAACCCTCCCGAACTCTAGCACCTGTTGCAAACCTGACAACCCTCCCATCTCTGTAACCTCCTCAGCCCCTACAACTTTCCCTATCTTTGCCATTTCCTCCAGCCCTTACAACCGTCCCTGGCTCTGTAAACTCCTCCAGCCCCTACTACTCTCCTTATCTGTGCAGCCTTCTACAAATCTCCCTATTTCTGTCACATCCTCCAGCCCCTGCAACCCTCCGTATTTCTGTAACTTCCTCCATCCACTGCAACCCTCCCTATCTCGTTATCCCCTCAGCCCCACAACACTCCCTATCTCTGTTAACTCCTTCAGCCCCTAAAACCCTCCTTATTTCTGGAACTTCCTCCAGCACCTACAAACCTCCCGAGCTCAGTTGCTTCTTCAGCACAACAACACTCCTTATCTCTGTGACTTCCTCCAGCCCCTACAACTCTCACTGGCTCCGTCACATCCTCCATGCCCTGCAATCCTTCCCTCTAAAAAAAGGCACTGCAAACCTACCTACCTCTGTAACCTCCTCCAGCCCCCACAACGCTCCCTAGCACTGTCACCACCTCCAAGGCCTACGACCTCCAGATCTCTGTCACCTCCACAAGCCCTTACACCCCTCCCTATCTCTGTCACCTCCACAAGCCACTACAACCACTCCCTATCTCTTTTGCCTCCTCAGCACCCCAAAAATCCCTATCTCTGCAACCGCCTCAAGCCTGGACCACACTCCATTACCTCTATAACTTCCTCATAACCTACAAACCTCCCTATCTCTGTAACCTCCTCCAGCCCCTATAACCCTCCCAATCCCAGTCACTTCCACCAGCCCCGACAACTATCCTTATCTTGCCACATCCTCCAGCCCCCACAACCCTCCCTATATCAGTAACCTCATCAGCCACTACAGCCCTCCCTATCTATGTCACCTCCAACAGCCCGTGGAACCGTCCTGGCTCCTTCACATCCTCCAGCCCCGACAACCCTAGCTATCTCTGTATCCTCCTCCAGCCCCTAAAACCCTCCCTAGCTCTGTCACCTATGCCAGGCTCTGCAACCCTCCCTACCTCTGGAACCTGCTCCAGCCCCACAACACTCCATAGCTCTGTCCCCTCCTCCAGCGGCTACAACCCTCCTGATCTCTGTAACATCCTCCAGCCCCCACAGCCCTACCTATCTCTGTAACATCGTCCAGCCCCTACAACCCTACCTATTTCTGTGACTTCCTCCAGCCCTTATCTCTGTAACTAAGTCCAGTACAACAGACCTCCCTAGCTCTGTAACCTTCCCCTGCCCCTGCAACCCTCCTTAACTGTCACCTCCTCCAGCCCCGACAACCCTCACTTTCTGTGTAACCTCCTACAGCCCATATCACTCTCCCTATCACTGTAACCTCCTCCATCCCCTCCAACCCTCCCTATCTCTGTAACCTACTCCAGCCCCGACAACCCTCCCTATCGCTGTAACCTCCTCCAGAGATGCAACCCTCCCTAACACTGTAACCTCCTCCAGCCCCTAAAACCATCCCCAACCCTGCAACATCCTCCAGCACCTAAAACCATCCCTATCTCTGTAAACTGCTTCAGCCTCTACATCCCTTCCTATCTCTCAGAACTCCTCCAGCCCCAACAACCCTCAATATCTCTGTAACCTCCTGCAGCCCCTAAAAACCTCCTTATCTCTGTAAACCCCTCAAGCCGACAACACTCCCCATCCCTGTAACATCCTCAATCCCCTAGAACCCTCCATGGCTCTGTCTTATTCCACAGCGCCTACTACCCTCCCAACTTCTGCAACCTCCTCCAGCCCCTAAAACCCTCCCTTTCTAAATGACCTGCTCCAGCCCCGACAACACTCCTTGTCTCTGTGACCTCTTCCATCCCCTACAACCCTCCATATCTCCGTAACATCCTCAGCCCCTACAACTCTTCCAATCTCTCCAACCTCCTCCAGCCCCGAAAACACTCCCTATCTCCGTAACCTCCTCCAGCCGCGACAGCGCACCCTTCCTCTGTAACCTCTTCTGGGCCCTACAACCCACCAATCTCTGTCACCTCCTTCAGTACCACAAACTTCCCTATCTCTGTAACTACCTCCATCCCCTACAGCCCTCCCTATATCTGCTGCCTCCTGCAGTCCCTATAGCATGTCCTATCTCTGTCACCACCTCCCGGCCTGACAACCTTCCCTACTCTGTCACCTACTCCAGGCTCTACAACCCTCCCTCTCTCTGTAACGTCCTCAGCCCTACAACCCAGCTGATCTCTGTAACCTCCTCCACCGCTACAACATTCCCTATCTCATGTTTCAGGTCAATGATGAAGGGTCACCATCATGCAACGTCATCTCTGCTTCTCTCTCCACAGATGCTGCCAGACGTTCTAAGTATCTCCAGCATTTCCTGTTTTTATTTCACTTTACATCTATGCCCCCTTGTCACTGACCTCTCTGCGAACATAAGTAGGCCCATCACATACACTCTATCCAGGACCCTCAAAACCTGCTGAGTGAATCCAGCATTTCTTGTTTTTGTTTCAGATTTCCAGCATCCGCAGTATTTTGCTTTTATTTTAGTGTTTAATTCACTGCCACTTCTCTTCCAGGAATGCCTACCTTGAAGAAGTTCTGCTCTTCTCTCCGACGGGATTTTCGTTTGTCTCTTTTACCTTGTTCACCTTCATTGCTTTCTATTTCCCTCCTGGTGTTTGATAAGGTATCTACCAAAACTCGTTTTCACAGCCACATCTCCTTCCTCAGTGACTGTCTCCGGCTCCGACTGATTCCACGTGGATTCCAACTGCAGTTTCACCCATCATGCTTTGAAACCACCCAGGATCACAGGTATCTCCGAGAAATACAACGTTCCTCGGACTGCTACTCTCGCCGCATCCTGAGATCTACACTCAGTGCTATGCGCCGCCATATGCACACACTGGACCTCTCTCTCCAGCAGCACCGTCTCACCTTATCTCAAATCTGTTCTACTCCGCAGTTTCATCTCATCTTACGTCTCATCCGACGCATTAACAAAAAACTTTTTTTCTTCCTTTCAGGTGTTAAGGAACGCAAGCTCCAGCAGCTGATGGGGACTAATGCCCCTCCAGATCCTCCTTCCGCTTCACTTCCCTCTGACCCCACCCCTTCTGATCTGACCCCTTGCCGTGTATTCACTATACCCTCTGACCTCCCCCTCTCTGATGCTGAGCATTCTGTACTCAGCAAAGGACTCAGTTTTATCCCCTTACGCCCCCACCTCAATGAATTTCGCGCTCGGCATGACGTTGAGCTCTTCTTCCGTCGCCTCCGCCTCCGGGCTCACTTCTTTGACCAGGAGTCCTCCCCCCGACCAGCAGACCCATTCACCCGCCTCCAGCATTCTCCCTCTACCTGGACCCCTCACCCTGGCCTCTTACCCGCTCTTGATCTCTTCATTGAAAACTGTCGGCGAGACATTGGTCGTCTCAATTTCTCTGCCCCCCTCACTCACTCTAACCTGTCCCCCTCTGAACTTGAGGCACTCCGTTCTCTCAGGTCTAACCCCGACATGGTCATCAAACCTGCAGACAAGGGTGGTGCTGTTGTTGTATGGCGTACCGACCTCTACCTTGCAGAAGCTCAACGCCAACTCACAGACACCTCTTCCTACCTCCCTCTGGACCATGACCCCACCACCGAACATCAAGCCACCGTCCAAAGGACTGTCACTGACCTCATCTCCTCTGGAGATCTTCCCTCTACAGCTTCCAACCTCATAGTCCCGCAACCCCGGACAGCCCGCTTCTATCTCCTTCCCAAAATCCACAAACGGGACTGTCCCGGCAGACCCACTGTGTCAGCCTGCTCCTGCCCAACTGAACTTATTTCTTCCTATCTAGACTCTATCTTTTCTCCGCTGGTCCAGTCTCTTCCCACCTACATCCGTGACTCTTCTGACGCCCTACGTCATTTTGACAATTTCCAGTTTCCTGGTCCCAACCGCCTCCTCTTCACTATGGACGTCCAATCGCTCTACACCTCCATCCCCCACCAGGATGGTTTGAGGGCTCTCCGCTTCTTCCTGGAACAGAGGCCCAACCAGTCCCCATCCACCACCACCCTCCTCCGCCTGGCTGAACTTGTTCTCACATTGAACAACTTCTCCTTCAACTCCACGCACTTCCTTCAAGTAAAAGGTGTCGCTATGGGTACCCGCATGGGTCCTAGTTATGCCTGTCTTTTTGTGGGATATGTCGAGCATTCTTTGTTCCAGTCCTACTCAGGCCCCCTCCCCCAACTCTTTTTCCGGTACATTGATGACTGTATCGGTGCCGTTTCCTGCTCCCGCCCCGAACTCGAAAACTTTATCAACTTTGCTTCCAATTTCCACCCTTCTCTCACCTTTACATGGTCCATCTCTGACACTTCCCTTCCCTTCCTCGACTTCTCTGTCTCCATCTCTGGGGATAGGTTGTCTACCAATATCCATTATAAGCCCACTGACTCCCACAGCTACCTCGACTACACTTCTTCACACCCTACCTCCTGTAAGGACTCCATTCCATTCTCCCAGTTTCTCCGTCTCCGACGCATCTGCTCTGATGATGCTACCTTCCATGACGGTGCTTCTGATATGACCTCCTTTTTCCTCAACCGAGGATTTCCCCCCACTGTGGTTGACAGGGCCCTCAACCGTGTCCGACCCATTCCCCGCACCTCTACCCTCACCCCTTCCCCTCCCTCCCAGAACCGTGACAGGGTTCCCCTTGTCCTCACTTTTCATCCCACCAGCCTCCATATCCAAAGGATCATCCTCCGCCATTTTCGCCACCTCCAGCGTGATGCCACTACCAGTCGCATCTTCCCCTCCCTTCCCCTGTCAGCATTCCGAAGGGATCGTTCCCTCCGCGACACCCTGGTCCACTCCTCCATTACCCCCACCACCTCGTCCCCGTCCCAGGGCACCTTCCCTTGCAATCGCAGGAGGTGTAACACCTGCCCATTTACCTCCTCTCTCCTCACTATCCCAGGCCCCAAACACTCCTTTCAGGTGAAGCAGCGATTTACTTGTACTTCTTTCAATGTAGTATACTGTATTCGCTGCTCACAGTGTGGTCTCCTCTACATTGGGGAGACCAAGCGCAGACTGGGTGACCGCTTTGCGGAACATCTCCGCTCAGTCCGCAAGCAGGACCCTGAGCTTCCGGTTGCTTGCCATTTCAACACTCCCCCCTGCTCTCATGCTCACATCTCTGTCCTGGGATTGCTGCAGTGTTCCAGTGAACATCAACGCAAGCTCGAGGAACAGCATCTCATCTACCGATTAGGCACACTACAGCCTGCCGGACTGAACATTGAGTTCAATAATTTCAGAGCATGACAGCCCCCCACTTTACTTTCATTTTTAGTCATTTTTAGTTAATTTTTCTTCCTTTTTTTTGCATTCCTTTTTACATTTTTTGCATTTATTTCATTTCATGTTAGTTTGTTCAGTTTGCTTACCCACTGTTTTTTTCAGGTTGTTTTTCTTCAGGTTTGCACTTGCTGATGTTCTATATTCAGTATATTCACACCTAATCTGTACTAATGCTTTGTCTTTCAAAACACCATTAACATATTGTTTGCCTTTGCTCCGTGACCTTTTGGTCAGCTATGTGGCCTGGTCCAATCTGCACCTTCTCCTTTGTTATCTCTTGCCCAACCCCCACCTCACTTGTTTATAATCTGCGACTTTTCTAATATTTGTCAGTTCCGAAGAAGGGTCACTGACCCGAAACGTTAACTCTGCTTCTCTTTCCACAGATGCTGCCAGACCTGCTGAGTGAATCCAGCATTTCTTGTTTTTGTTTCAGATTTCCAGCATCCGCAGTATTTTGCTTTTATTTTAGTGTTTAATTCACTGCCACTTCTCTTCCAGGAATGCCTACCTTGAAGAAGTTCTGCTCTTCTCTCCGACGGGATTTTCGTTTGTCTCTTTTACCTTGTTCACCTTCATTGCTTTCTATTTCCCTCCTGGTGTTTGATAAGGTATCTACCAAAACTCGTTTTCACAGCCACATCTCCTTCCTCAGTGACTGTCTCCGGCTCCGACTGATTCCACGTGGATTCCAACTGCAGTTTCACCCATCATGCTTTGAAACCACCCAGGATCACAGGTATCTCCGAGAAATACAACGTTCCTCGGACTGCTACTCTCGCCGCATCCTGAGATCTACACTCAGTGCTATGCGCCGCCATATGCACACACTGGACCTCTCTCTCCAGCAGCACCGTCTCACCTTATCTCAAATCTGTTCTACTCCGCAGTTTCATCTCATCTTACGTCTCATCCGACGCATTAACAAAAAACTTTTTTTCTTCCTTTCAGGTGTTAAGGAACGCAAGCTCCAGCAGCTGATGGGGACTAATGCCCCTCCAGATCCTCCTTCCGCTTCACTTCCCTCTGACCCCACCCCTTCTGATCTGACCCCTTGCCGTGTATTCACTATACCCTCTGACCTCCCCCTCTCTGATGCTGAGCATTCTGTACTCAGCAAAGGACTCAGTTTTATCCCCTTACGCCCCCACCTCAATGAATTTCGCGCTCGGCATGACGTTGAGCTCTTCTTCCGTCGCCTCCGCCTCCGGGCTCACTTCTTTGACCAGGAGTCCTCCCCCCGACCAGCAGACCCATTCACCCGCCTCCAGCATTCTCCCTCTACCTGGACCCCTCACCCTGGCCTCTTACCCGCTCTTGATCTCTTCATTGAAAACTGTCGGCGAGACATTGGTCGTCTCAATTTCTCTGCCCCCCTCACTCACTCTAACCTGTCCCCCTCTGAACTTGAGGCACTCCGTTCTCTCAGGTCTAACCCCGACATGGTCATCAAACCTGCAGACAAGGGTGGTGCTGTTGTTGTATGGCGTACCGACCTCTACCTTGCAGAAGCTCAACGCCAACTCACAGACACCTCTTCCTACCTCCCTCTGGACCATGACCCCACCACCGAACATCAAGCCACCGTCCAAAGGACTGTCACTGACCTCATCTCCTCTGGAGATCTTCCCTCTACAGCTTCCAACCTCATAGTCCCGCAACCCCGGACAGCCCGCTTCTATCTCCTTCCCAAAATCCACAAACGGGACTGTCCCGGCAGACCCATTGTGTCAGCCTGCTCCTGCCCAACTGAACTTATTTCTTCCTATCTAGACTCTATCTTTTCTCCGCTGGTCCAGTCTCTTCCCACCTACATCCGTGACTCTTCTGACGCCCTACGTCATTTTGACAATTTCCAGTTTCCTGGTCCCAACCGCCTCCTCTTCACTATGGACGTCCAATCGCTCTACACCTCCATCCCCCACCAGGATGGTTTGAGGGCTCTCCGCTTCTTCCTGGAACAGAGGCCCAACCAGTCCCCATCCACCACCACCCTCCTCCGCCTGGCTGAACTTGTTCTCACATTGAACAACTTCTCCTTCAACTCCACGCACTTCCTTCAAGTAAAAGGTGTCGCTATGGGTACCCGCATGGGTCCTAGTTATGCCTGTCTTTTTGTGGGATATGTCGAGCATTCTTTGTTCCAGTCCTACTCAGGCCCCCTCCCCCAACTCTTTTTCCGGTACATTGATGACTGTATCGGTGCCGTTTCCTGCTCCCGCCCCGAACTCGAAAACTTTATCAACTTTGCTTCCAATTTCCACCCTTCTCTCACCTTTACATGGTCCATCTCTGACACTTCCCTTCCCTTCCTCGACTTCTCTGTCTCCATCTCTGGGGATAGGTTGTCTACCAATATCCATTATAAGCCCACTGACTCCCACAGCTACCTCGACTACACTTCTTCACACCCTACCTCCTGTAAGGACTCCATTCCATTCTCCCAGTTTCTCCGTCTCCGACGCATCTGCTCTGATGATGCTACCTTCCATGACGGTGCTTCTGATATGACCTCCTTTTTCCTCAACCGAGGATTTCCCCCCACTGTGGTTGACAGGGCCCTCAACCGTGTCCGACCCATTCCCCGCACCTCTACCCTCACCCCTTCCCCTCCCTCCCAGAACCGTGACAGGGTTCCCCTTGTCCTCACTTTTCATCCCACCAGCCTCCATATCCAAAGGATCATCCTCCGCCATTTTCGCCACCTCCAGCGTGATGCCACTACCAGTCGCATCTTCCCCTCCCTTCCCCTGTCAGCATTCCGAAGGGATCGTTCCCTCCGCGACACCCTGGTCCACTCCTCCATTACCCCCACCACCTCGTCCCCGTCCCAGGGCACCTTCCCTTGCAATCGCAGGAGGTGTAACACCTGCCCATTTACCTCCTCTCTCCTCACTATCCCAGGCCCCAAACACTCCTTTCAGGTGAAGCAGCGATTTACTTGTACTTCTTTCAATGTAGTATACTGTATTCGCTGCTCACAGTGTGGTCTCCTCTACATTGGGGAGACCAAGCGCAGACTGGGTGACCGCTTTGCGGAACATCTCCGCTCAGTCCGCAAGCAGGACCCTGAGCTTCCGGTTGCTTGCCATTTCAACACTCCCCCCTGCTCTCATGCTCACATCTCTGTCCTGGGATTGCTGCAGTGTTCCAGTGAACATCAACGCAAGCTCGAGGAACAGCATCTCATCTACCGATTAGGCACACTACAGCCTGCCGGACTGAACATTGAGTTCAATAATTTCAGAGCATGACAGCCCCCCACTTTACTTTCATTTTTAGTCATTTTTAGTTAATTTTTCTTCCTTTTTTTTGCATTCCTTTTTACATTTTTTGCATTTATTTCATTTCATGTTAGTTTGTTCAGTTTGCTTACCCACTGTTTTTTTCAGGTTGTTTTTCTTCAGGTTTGCACTTGCTGATGTTCTATATTCAGTATATTCACACCTAATCTGTACTAATGCTTTGTCTTTCAAAACACCATTAACATATTGTTTGCCTTTGCTCCGTGACCTTTTGGTCAGCTATGTGGCCTGGTCCAATCTGCACCTTCTCCTTTGTTATCTCTTGCCCAACCCCCACCTCACTTGTTTATAATCTGCGACTTTTCTAATATTTGTCAGTTCCGAAGAAGGGTCACTGACCCGAAACGTTAACTCTGCTTCTCTTTCCACAGATGCTGCCAGACCTGCTGAGTGAATCCAGCATTTCTTGTTTTTGTTCCCTCAAAACCTACGACATTTCAATCTAACCTCACCTCAGACTTCACTGTTCCAAGCACAACAGCCCCAGCCTATCCAATACTTCCTCACAGCAACATTTTTCCAGACCTGGCAACATCCTCGTAAATTTGTTCTGTATCCTCTCTCGTGCAATTAAATCCTTTCTGTAATGTGGTGACCAGAACTGCACACAGTGCTCATGGTGTGGCCCAACCAATGATTTATATAGTTACAGCATAATCTCTCTCCTATTCTGCACCTCGGCTAATAAAGGAAACGTATTCCCTATGTCTTCTTAACTATCTTAGCGACCTGTCCTGCGACCTTCATGGTTCTGTGAACATTGACTCCAAGGTCCCACACTTCTTCTACACCTGGAAGGATTCTCCCATTAATTGTGTTTTCCTTTGCCGAGCTAAACCTCCCCAAGTTCATCACCTCACACATCTCTGCGTTGAATACCATTTGCCACTTTTCTGCCCACCTGGCAAGTCCATTAACATCTTCCTGCAGTCAACAGCTATTCTGCTGTCTATCAACCACACGGCCATTTTTTTGTATCGCCTGCAACCTTTTTGATCATGCCCCTTACATTTACGTCCAAATCCTAAATATGTAGCACAAAACGCAGTGGATCTATTAGAGAGCCCTGTGTAACGCCACTGGAATCTGCCTTCTAGTCGATATATCAGCATGAAAAGGGAATTGGCTAAATAACAGGAAGCGGAGTGTCAGGATGAATGGGTTCTTTACAGGGTGGAAAGCTGTAACCAGTGGAGTACAACAGGGATCAGCCCTGGAGCCTCAAAATTTTTACAATCTATAGAAATTACTTGGATGAAGTGACATCCTGTCTTGTAGCCAAATTTGTTGAGGAGGCAAAGATTGGTCGGAAAGAAAGTTGTGATGATGGTAAACATAGTCTGCAAAGGGAAATAGATAGGTTTAGCGAGTGGATAAAATGCGACAGATGGTGTAGAACGTGGAATACGATGTGAGGGTTGCACTTCGGTGGGAATCACAGAAAAAAGGACTATTATTTATGTGGTGGGAGACGGCAGAATGCTGCGGTTTGAGGAACCTGGGTGTCCATGTACAGGAATCAGAAAATGTCAGCATGCAAGTACAGCAAGTTATTCGGATGGTAAATGGATTGTTGGTATTCTTTGCAAGGGGGATGGAGTATAAATGTAGTGAAGCATTGCTACAATTGTATGGGCCATTTGTGATAAGGCAGCTAGAGCATTGTCCACAGTTTTGGTCACCTTATTTAGGGAGCGATATATTTGTAATGGAAGCAGATCAGAGAAGCTTCACTAGGTCGAATCCTGGGATGAGAGGTTTGTCTTGTGAGGAAATGTTGCAACAGTTGTGTCCATACTCAACAGAGTTTGATGATTGGTATTTGATCAGGCTGCGAAATGTAGGATTCTGAGGTGACCTGACAGGGTAGAATTTGAGGGGAAGCTTCTTCTCGTGGGGGAATTTAGAAGGAGGGAGCACAGTTTCATATTAATGGGTCTCCCATTTCAGACATGAGGAGGAATTTCCTCTCTCAGACTGTTGTTAGTATTTGAACTTCTCTACTCGAGCGAGCAGTGGAGTTGTCATTGAATATCTTCAAGGTTGAGATCGACAAATATCGATTAACATGAGAGACAACGGTTATAGTGTGGGGGAGAGTGCAGGTGGGGGTTGCAAGAAGGGAAGTGGACTCAAGGTCGCAATTATATCATGCATGATCTTATTGAATGGAGGAGCAGGTTCGAAGGGCCGAATGGCCTACTCCTTCTGTTGGAAGGAGCAGTACAGAGGGACTACTGCACTACATGAGGGAGCAGTACTGAGGGAGTGCTGCACTGTTGGATCAGCAGTACTGAGATACCAATTCACTGTTGAAGGGGCAGTATTGAAGAATCACTGCATAGCCAGTGCGGCAAGAGGGTGGGAAGCCACACTGTTGGAGGCGCAACAATGTGGGAGCGATGCCCTTTTTGAGGTGAATTACTAAGGGCATGCTACACAGTTGTAGGGTACGTACAGAAACAGTACTGCTCTGTGGGAAGGTCAGTACTGAAGAGTTACCGGACTGTCGGTGGGATATTACTGGGGGAGCTCGGCCCTGTCAGCAGAGACAGTACTGGAGGAATGCTACACTGTCAGAGGGGCAGTACCTTTGGGGCCCTGCATTGTTAGCGGGGCAATATTAGTGGAGGGCTGCACTGTCCGATGTTCAGTACTGCGGGAACGCTGCACTATTGAAGGTGCATTGTTGGGAATGAGACGTTAAACCGAGCCCCCTCTGCCCTCTCTCTGGAGATAAAAGATCACAAAGTACTATTTGGAAGGAGAGCGGGGGCGTATCTGTGGTGTGCGGGCCAATAATTTGACCTCGATGAGGATCTGTTTATTAACACCTTGCTGTTTGTGATATCATACTGTGTGTTAATTAGCTGCTCTGTTTTCCACGTTCCAACAGTGACTCCACATAAGAAACATTTACTTGGCTGGAAGTCACATCAGGACTTCAGGGTACATCACTGAAAATTGCCACAGCAAATACCTTGTCATTTCATTGACCTAAATATAATTTAAAAAGCCACAGAAAATATCACTTAAAATGACCTCACAATCTTCTTTTTTACATCTTTGGCCTCCTTGGCACGAGAGACAATGGGTAAGCGCCTGGAGGTGGTCAGTGGTTTGTGGAGCAGCGCCTGGAGTGGCTATTAAGGCCAATACTAGAGAGACAGACTCTTCCACAGGTGCTGCAGGTAAAATTGGTTGTCAGGGCTGTTTCGCAGTTGGCTCTCCCCTTGCGCATCTGTCTTTTTTCCTGCCAACTTGTGTCCCTGCTGACTTCACCTGTGAGAAGTGCGCCCAACTCCAGCTCCTCGCAGACCGCGTTAGGGAACTGGAGCTGGAGCTGGATGAACTTAGGATCATTCAGGATGCTGAGGGGGTGATAGCGAACAGTTATAGGGAAGCACTGACACCTAAGTTACAGGATAAAGGTAGCTGGGTGTCCGTCAGGGGAGGGAAAGGGAATAGGCGCACAGTGCAGGGATCCCCTGTGGCCGTTCCCCTCAATAATACGGATCCCGTTTTGGATATGGTTGGGGGGGGCGACCGACCAGAGGAAAGACACAGTGGCCAGGTCTCTGGCACTGAGCCTGGCTCAGTGGCTCAAAAGGCAAGGTGGGAGAATAGGAGAGCCATAGTGATAGGAGATTCAATGGTTAGAGGAACAGACAGGAGATTCTGTGGTTGCGAACGAGACTCCCGGATGGTATGTTGCCTCCCGCGTGCCATGGTCAGGGATGTCTCGGATCGAGTCGACAGGATTCTTAAGGGGGAGGGGGAGCAGCCAGAGGTCGTGGTACATATCGGTACCAATGACATAGCTAGGAAAAGGGATGAGGACCTGAAAAGCGAACATAGGGAGTCAGGTGGAAGCTGAAAGGCAGGACGAGCAGAGTAGTAATCTCAGGATTGTTACAGGTGCCACGTGCCAGTGAGGCGAGAAACAGAGAGCGAGTGCAGCTGAACATGTGGCTACCGAACTGGTGTAGGAGGGAGGTAATCAGATATGTAGATCATTGGGATACCTTCTGGGGAAGGTGGGACCTGTACAAGAAGGACGGGTTGCATCTGAACTGGAGGGGCACCAATATCCTGGGCGGGCGGTTTGCTAGAGCTCTTCGGGAGGGTTTAAACAAGTTTGGCAGGGGGATGGGAACCGGAGCTACGGATCAATGGATGCGGTAGCTGTTGAGCAGGCAGATACAGAGTGCAGACAGTCTGTGAGGAAGGTTAGACAGTTGACAGGGCAAAGTTGCTGCCAGTATGACGGGTTGAAGTTTGTCTATTTTAACGCAAGAGGTGTCAGGAATAAGGGTGATGAACTTTGAGCATGGATCGGTACTGAGAGCTACGATGTTGTGCCCATTACGGAGACGTGGATATCACAGGGGCAGGAATGGATGTTGGATGTTCCGGGGTTTAGATGTTTCAAAAGGAATAGGGAGGGAGGTAAAAGAGGTGGGGGAGTGGCATTGTTAATCAGGGATAGTATCACAGCTGCAGAAAGGGAGGTTGTCGAGGAGGGTTTCTCTACTGAGTCATTATGGGTGGAAGCCAGAAACAGGAAAGGAGCAGTTTTCTATAGACGCCCCAATAGCAACAGAGACATGGAGCAACAGAATGGGAGGCAGATTTTGGAAAGGTGCAGAAGTAACAGGGTTGTTGTCATGGGTGAATTCAACTTCCCTCATACTGATTGGAACCTCCTCAGTGCAAATAGTTTGGATGGAGCAGTTTTTGACAGGTGTGTGCAGGAAGGATTCCTGACTCAATATCTAGATAGGCCGACTAGAGGGGAGGCTATGTTGGACTTGGTGCTTGGCAACGAACCAGGCCAGGTGGCAGCTCTCTCGTTGGGAGAGCATTTCGGTGATAGTGATCACAACTCCCTGACCTTTACTATAGTCATGGAGAGGGACAGGAGCAGACGGGATGGGAAAATATTTAATTGGGGGAGAGGGAATTACAATGCTATTAGGCAGGAACTGGGGAGCATAAATTGGGAACAGATGTTCTCAGGGAAATGCACGACAGAAATGTGGAGGTTGTTTCGGTAGCACTTGCTGCGACTGCTGGATAGGTTTGTCCCGATGAGGCAGGGAAGGGATGGTAGGGTGAAGGAGCCTTGGATGACAAGACATGTGGAACAGCTAGTCAAGAGGAAGAAGGAAGCTTACTTAAGGTTGAGGAAACAAGGATCAGACAGGGTTCCAGAGGGTTACAAGGAAGCCAGGAAGGAACTGAAGAATGGACTTCGGAGAGCTAGAAGGGGACATGAAAAAGTCTTGGCGGGTAGGATTAAGGAAAATCCCAAGGCGTTCTACACTTATGTGAGGAACAAGAGGATGGCCAGTGTGAGGGTAGGGCAGATCAGGGATAGTGGAGGAACTTGTGCCTGGAGACAGCGGGGGTAGGGGAGGTCCTAAATGGATATTTTGCTTCAGTATTCACTAGTGAGAGGGACCTGGTCGTTTGTGAGGATAGCGTGGAACAGGCTGATATGCTCGAACAGGTTGAGGTTAAGAGGGAGGATGTGCTGGAAATTTTGAATGATATGAGGACAGATAAGTCCCCGGGGCCAGACGGCATATACCCAAGGATATTACGGGAATCGAGGGAAGAGATTGCTGCGCCTTTGGCGATGATCTTTCCCTCTTCACTGTCCACTGGAGTAGTACTGGATGATTGGAGGGTGCCAAATGTTGTTCCCTTGTTCAATAAAGGGAATAGGGATAACCCTGGGAATTATAGGCCAGTCAGTCTTACGTCAGTAGTGGACAAATTATTGCAGAGGATTCAGAGAGACAGGATTTATGATTATTTGGAAAAGCATGGTTTGATTAGAGACAGTCAGCATGGCTTTATGAGGGGCAGGTCATGCCTCGCAAGCCTTATTCAGTTCTTTGAAGATGTGACAAAGCACATTGATGAAGGAAGAGCAGTGGATGTGGTGTATATGGATTTTAGCAAGGCGTTTGATAAGATTCCCCATGGGAGGCTCATTCAGAAAGTTAGGAGGCATGGGATACAGGGAAGGTTTGCTGTCTGGATACAAAATTGGCTGGCTCATAGAAGTCAGAGGGTGGTAGTAGACGAAAAGTATTCAGCATGGAGCTCGGTGACCAGTGGTGTTCCACAAGGATCTGTTCTGGGACCTCTGCTCTTTGTGATTTTTTTAAATGACTTGCATGAGGAAGTGGAAGGCTGGGTTAGCAAGTTTGCCGATGACACGAAGATTGCTCGAGTTGTGGATAGTGTGGAAGGCTGTTGTCGGTTGCAACGGGACATTGACAGGATGCAGAGCTGGGCTGAGAAGCTGCAGATGGAGTTCAACCTGGAAAAGTGTGAAGTGATTCATTTTGGAAGGTCGAATTTAGATGCGGAATACAGGCTTAACGACAGGATTCTTGGTAGTGTGGAGGAACAGAGGGATCTTGGGGTCCATGTCCATGGATCGCTCAATGTTGCCACCCAATTTGATCTGGTTGCTAAGAAGGCGTATGTTGTGTTGGCTTTCATTAACAAGGGGATTGAGTTTAAGAGCGGCGAGGTTATGCTGCAGCTCTATAAGGCCCTGGTTCGACCACACTTGGAATATTGTGTTCAGTTCTGGTCGCCTCATTATAGGAAGGATGTGGAAGCTTTAGAGAGGGTGCAGAGGAGATTTATCAGGGTGCTGCCTGGACTGGAGGTCATGTCCGACGAAGAAAGATTGAGGGAGCGAGGGCTTTTCTCATTGGAGCGAAGAAGGATGAGAGGTGACTTGATAGAGGTGTACAAGATGATGAGAGGCATCGACAGATGGATGGTCAGAGATTTTTTCCGAAGGGTGGAAAGGGCTATCTCCAGGGGGCATAATTTTAAGGTGATTGGAGGAAGGTTTCGGGGAGATGTCAGAGGCAGGTTCTTTACACAGAGAGTAGTGGGTGCGTGGAATGCGCTGCCAGCGGTGGTAGTAGAAGCAGATACATTAGGGGCATTTAAGCGACACTTGGATAGGTACATGGATGATAGGAGAATGAAGGGTGGGTAGTTAGTTTGATCTTAGAGTAGGTTAAAGGTTCGGCACAACATGGTGGGCCGAAGGGCCTGTACTGTGCTGTACTGTTCTTTGTTCGATGTTCTTAACTGCTGAGTCTCTTCGATTCGCCACACTTTAGCCCCGCCTTTATGGCTGCCCGCCTGTTCTGGCGATCGCTGGCAACCGACTCCCACGACTTGTGATCAATATCACAGGACTTCATGTCGCGTTTGCAGACGTTTTTAAAGCGGAGATGTGGACGGCCGGTGGGTCTGATACCAGTGGCGAGCACGCTGTACAATGTGTCCTTTGGGATCCTGCCATCTTCCATGCGGCTCACATGGCCAAGCCATCTCAAGCGCCGCTAAATCAGGAGGATGTATATTCTGGGGATGTTGGCCGACTTCTGTGTTGGAGATACAGTCCTGCCACCCGATGCCAAGGATTCCCCGGAGGCAGCGAAGATGGAATGAATTGAGACGTCGCTCTTGGCTGACATACGTTGTCCAGGCCTCGCTGCCGGAGAGCAAGGTACTGAGGACACAGGCTTGATACACGCGGACTTTTGTGTTCTGTGTCAGTGCGTCATTTGCCCACACTCTCTTCGCCTGTCTGGACATAGCAGTGGAAGCCTTTCCCATGCACTTGATGATTTCTGCATCGAGAGACTGGTGATATTTAAGCCTCGTTAGGTGAACAGTTGAACCACTGCCGGAGCGCGGTCGCCGATATTGATGGATGGAGCATTTCTGACGTCCTGTCCCATGATGTTCGTATTCTTGAGGCTGATGGTTCGGCCAAATTCGTTTCAGGCAGCCGCAAACCTGTCGATGAGATTCTGCAGGCACCCCTCAGTGTGAGATGTTATTACAGCATCGTCAGCAAAGAGGAGTTCCCTGGTCAGGACATTTTGCACTTTGGTCTTCGCCTTTAGACGGGCAAAGTTGAACAACCTACTACCTGAGCTTGTGTGAAGGAAAGTTCCTTCTTCTGAAGACTTGAACGCATGTGAGAGCAGCAGGGAGAAGAAAATCCCAAACAGTGTAGGTGTCAGACCACAGCCCTGTTCCACGCCACTCAGGATAGGAAAGGGGTCAGATGAGGTGCCGCTATGCTGAATTGTGCCTTTCATATTGTCATGGAATGAGGTGATGATACTTAGTAGCTTTGGTGGAAATCCGATCTTTTCTTGTAACCTCAAGAGACCACGTCTGCTGACGAGGTCAAAGGCTTTGGTGAGATCAACGAAAGAAACGTCGAGGGGTATCTGTTGTTCCTGGCATTTCTCCTGTAGCTGATGAAGGGAGAATAGCATGTCAATGGTTGATCTCTCTGCTCGAAAGCCACACTGTGCCTTAGGGTAGCCACGCTCGGCCAGCTTCTGGAGCCTGTTTAAAGCCACTCGATCGAAGACTTTCCCCACTATGCTGAGCAGGGAGATTCCACGGTAGTTGTTGCAGTAACTGCGGTCACCTTTGTCTTTATAGAGGGTGATTATATTGACATCGCACATGTCCTGTGGTACTGCTTCCTCATCCCAGCACAGGCAAAACAGTTCGTAGACTGCTGAGAATATGGCAAGCTGAGCAGTCTTAATTATTTCACGGGTAATACCGTCCTTCTCAGGGGCTTTTCCGCTGGCTAGAGAATCAACGGCATTACTGAGTTCCGATTTTGTTGGCTGTACGTCCAGCTCATCCATAACTGGCAGAGGCTGAGCTGCATTGAGGGCGGTCTCAGTGAGAAAATTCTCCCTGGACTACAGTTCTAGGTAGTGCTCAACCCAGCAGTCCATTTGCTTGCGTTGGTCAGTGATTGTGTCCCCTGATTTAGATTTGAGGGGGCGATCTTCTTGATGGTTGGTCCAAAAGCTCCGTTCATGCCATCATACATTCCTCTGATGTTTCCGGTGTCTGAGGCCAGCTGCATACGACTGCACAGCTGTTGCCAGTAGTCATTTGTGCAGCGCTTCTGGCTGTTTCAAGTGCTACGGATGTTAACTCGCTGTGGGCTTTCTTGTAGTTCAGCGGCTATGCGCTTAGCGGCTATGACAGGTTGCAGCTCTTCCAAGTGAGATTGAAACCATTCTGCATTCCGCTTCACGCATTTGCCATAGGTTGTCATAGCTGACTCATCGATGGCGTCTCTGATGTGGGCCCACTTGGTCTCTGCATCCCCTGTGGGAGTGTTTTGAAGGGCTTTTTAAAGTGAATTTAGAAAATTTTGTAACGGCTGTGGATAAGAAATTCTGCTCGTGTTGATGCGCGGGTGGCCCTTCTGCTTGGAATGATGCAGCTTCTTTGGTTTGAGTGTAACCTTGCCGCAAACCAGGGAGTGGTCGATGTCGCAGTCCGCAGTGTAGAAGCTGAGTGTGGTTTGAAAGCTGTTTAACGAGGCTCGCCTTGTGATGATGAGGTCCAGCTGGTGCCAACGACGTGATCTTGGGTGCCTCCAAGAAACCTGGTGACAGGGTTTATTGTGAAAGAAAGAGTTGGTGATGCAGAGGTTATGATAGGTGCACAACTCAAGCAGTTTCTGTCCATTCTCATTCATCCTTCCAATGCCATAGCTCCCGAGGCAGGAAGGCCATGAGTCGTGGGCGACCCCAACCCTGGCATTAAAGTCCCCCAGCAGGAACAAATGTTCGGTATTGGAGATGCTACTAATGTTATGATGGAGTTCCTCGTAGAACTGGTCTTTAGCTTCAGGTGGGGAGCAGAGAGTTGGTGCATAGATGCTGAGTAGGTGCACTGGACCAGAGGCGGTGAGCAATCGGATGGACAGTATGCGTTCTGAGCCATTTGAAGGTGGCTCTATCATGCTGAGCAAAGAGTTTCTGATGGCGACGCCCATTCCATGCTGTCCTGGTTCTTCAGGATCCCAACCTGCCAGTAGAATGTGTAGTCTTGTTCTCTTCGAAATCCGCTCGCAGGGAGGCGTGTCTCCTGAAGTGCTGCAATGTCCACATTGAGTCTACTGAGCTCGTTGTTAACGATGGCAGTCTTCCGAGAATCGTTGATTTGTGTAAGGTCTTCCGACAGGCCAGGACACATAGTTCTGACGTTCCAGCTTGCAACACGAAGGGCTTGTACCTTCTTTCCTTTTTTATCGTGCTATTTGGTGTGGTGTTGCAGTCCGCTTTTCGGGCAATGACCCTGAGCTCCTTTAAGGAAATAAAAAATACAGTACTTCGGCTGTTTCACGAGGAAATGGATATGAGTAGGACTATGAGGAAGTACACGTGCTCCTATCACAACGTTTGGCTCAAATGGACGCCGATGGCTGGTTCCATTTGAGTACGTACTCGCATGTTGTTTTGTCAGAAATGCGCCAATCAGAAGAAATTGATAGTCAATAATTTACTTATTTAGCTATCAATATGCTGAGGTATGCTGCTGTTTCTTTCTGTGCAGAAGCATGATGACTTTGTAAATGAGAAAAACAATTGGGGAGGAGGTGGTTTAATTATATTGTCGAGAGATCCAGTGTATTTCTCTGGGGACATTGGTTCGAATCCCACCACAGCCGAAGAGGGACCTTGTTTTAAATTTAAAAATATGTTATACAAATCGAGTCTAATGCTGGTCGTGAAACCATTGTCGATTGTTGTAAAAACCCATCTGGTTTCCTAATGTGCTTTAAGTAAGGCAGGCTGCTGTCATTACCTGATCTGGTCTACATGCAATTCCAGACACACAACAACGTAGTTGATTCTTAGATGCCCTCTGAAATGGCCGAGCAAGCCACTCCGTTGTAAATAAACACGACGAATTCAATCAACAACCAGACAGACTACCCAGCATTGACCGAGACACCAGAAACGACAATGGCAAACCTAGCCCTGTCGACACTGCAAAGTCCTCCTGACGAACGTCTGGGGGCGTGTGGCAAAGTTGGGAGGGCTATCCTACAGACGAGTCAAGCAAGTCTTTGGCTGTGGGAGGAAACCAGAGCACCCGCCGCAAACGCATGCAGTCACAGGGAGAACTTGCAAAGTCCGCACAAGCAGCACCCAAAATCGAGCCCGGGTCGCTAGAGCTGTGAGGCTGCAGTGTTAACCACTGTGCCACCCTTTGTTTCGTTGCTATCACCTTTGAGGTTCTGCTTCATAATGCTGCGCTTGGTTCCTCATACTGACTATGCAGAACCTCTTTCCTTGCCCTGCCTATGTTATTTGTACCTATATGGACCACGCGACTGGATCCTACCCCTCCCACTCTATGTTCCTCTCTAACCCTGAGCTGATGTGGCGAACCCTGGCACCAAGCAGGCAACACAGCCGTCTGGACTCTCGCTCTTTACTGCAGAGAACAGTGTCAACCCCCCTAACTATACTGTCTCCTACGGCCACTACATTCTTTTTTCCTCCCTCCAATTGAATGGCGTCCTGTACCATGGTGCTTTGGTGAGGTTGCTCATCCACTCTGCAACCCCCACTCTCATCCGAAGATGCTGAAAGAACCTCAAACATGTTGGACAATCGCAAAGGATCCTGCAGTTCTGCTCTCTCCGTCCACTTAATTGTCACAGCTGCAGCCATACTCTCCTGTCCCTGACCACTGACCAAATCAGAAGACCCCATCCTCAGGAATGTGACAGCCTTCTGCTACAAAATGTCGAGGTAACTTTTCCCCTCCCTGATGTGTCGCAGTGTCTGTAGCTCGGACTCCAGTTCAATGACTCTGAGCCGAAGCTCTTCGAGCCGCAAAAACATACTGCAGACGTATTTGCCCTGGATCACACTGGCGTCCAGGAGCTCGCAAATGCTGCAAACATTGCACATCACCTGCCCTGCCATCCTTAATGTGTTTTAATTGCCGACTTCATTATTTAATTCAATTGTTTATTTTATATTCCCTTTTTTAAAGATATTTTATTCAGCTTACCATTTGTTCCATAACTATTTGAAACGTTAGCATCTTAATTACTTACAAATACTCACCAAACAGGTCGCTTCGTCCCTGCTTGCTGTGTTGGGGTGCACTTCCCCCTTGTCCATCACTCTGCTCCACAAAGTCACCTTTCACCTTATGTCATGCTTGGTATCAATTGTAAATTTCTGCCAGTCGCTTGTCAAGAGAGGGTAAAAGGCGTCATCTTATCAGCTTTCGGAATATCTTGTTTCAGAGCCTGTGCTGGTCCTGTCATTGGCAGAGATAACAGGCCTATGTTTGCCTCGCTATATAATCTATCTTAATGAGAGATAGAGAGCTAGTTCTCTAAGAACTCGTTATTAATATGAGACGTGTCATTTATAAAGAGTCCCATTTCTTACAATAAATCAGGAATGATTTGGATGGGTGAAATGTGAGTGGAAGCCTTGTTTTGGAATAGAGAATCATCGCTGATAAATGCAGAAGGTTCTATGCAAGTATCACCTCTCAAAATAATGGACAGAAAACGGTGAGACAGCTCGAGATTGGATAGCCAAACCTAAAATCTGAAGGGCTGGAATTATGACCAATGGATGAAGGAAGATTAACAGTCAAACGAATAACTGAATGCAGAGCTCAAACAGTTCAATGAAACTTCCTTATCCATTATAACAAAAAGTAAATTCTTCCACAGCTTAATATATTAAAGGAGAAACTCTTACAGTGAATGTGAATACTTCGAATAACTCTTTATTTTAAATGTAACATTTCTCTAATTCCGGATCACATCAACAAAAACGATTATGATTTATGTCTAACAAGGCCACTTGACATTCCATAGAAAGCTGCAATGAACGAGAGTCTTGCAAGGATATGTCACAATATCTGGGACCTTGTGTTGGTTCCGCGGTAAGATATGAGCCTCACCTCTTCTGGGTGCCCTTTCCTGCATAACCACCATCAGTGCGATAAACACACTGAAGATTATTATTTCAGAATTAGATCATTACAGCGCAGTACAGGCCCTTCGGCCCTCGATGTTGCGCCGACCTGTGAAACCATCTGACCTACACTATTCCATTTTCATCCATATGTCTATCCAATGACCACTTAAATGCCCTTAAAGTTGGCGAGTCTACTACTGCTGCAGGCAGGGCGTTACACGCCCCTACTACTCTCTGAGTAAAGAAACTACCTCTGACATCTGTCCTATATCTATCACCCCTCAACTTAAAGCTATGTCCCCTCGTGTTTGCCACCACCATCCGAGGAAAAAGACCATCACTTTCCACCCTATCTAACCCTCTGATTCTCTGTGTCTTCGAGTGAGGCGAGGCTTAATAAGGTTTGAGTCAAGTTTAATATTGTTCGAACGTGAGTGAAAGAATTGCACTGAATGGAGCAGTTTGTGGGGCTGGTAGTTTAGTTGGTAGGAAGTGACATACGAGGATGCATTCATTGACGTTGGCCACTTGTATAGTGCCATTAAAATTCTTGCAGCACGGACACCACATCCTTGTTGCCAGACCGGTGTCATTAACTGCCTTATGGAGGGCCTCATGGCCTAATGAGACAACGAATGTCTCTACTCCTGTCCAGTTCCTGCAACAACTCCAGTGCAGCATCCTAAAAACCGGGCATGCTGTTTATCATAACAATTTCTTCCAGAAGTTCTTCAAATGTTATCCAAGCATTTTCAGCACCTGCTGCTGCCTTTAAGAGTCGCAGTCTGGGTTTAAATTGTGAAATCTAGCTTTAAATAGTGCTGACCTGGTACGAACCTGGGCTACCTGCTGAGGCACGCAATCACATCTTATTCATGGAATGCTCAGGCAGCACTAAATATGCATGCTGCCTGCATGACTTTAAACAGGCGCAGGGCCATTACTCATTGTGATTTTGCAGCAGCTTTTTCGGGAGCAGAGAGTGCGAGCGAGTGAGCAGCTGGGAAGGTCAGTTTGAAGTAAACTTAATTTCCTTATGTTTTCGTCGGAGACCAGGGGGCTGCTGGGTAAGTAAAACCCTATATATTTGGGCCGTTTAAAATAGCTTGCCTTTCATTGCAGCAGCTTTTTCGGGAGCAGAGAGTGCGAGCGAGTGAGCAGCTGGGAAGGTCAGTTTAAAGTAAATTTAATTTCCTTTTGTTTTCGGCGGAGACCAGGGGGCTGCTGGGTAAGTAAAACCCTATATATTTGGGCCGTTGAAAATAACTTGCCTTTCATTGCAGCAGCTTTTTCGGGAGCAGAGAGTGCGAGCGAGTGAGCAGCGGGGAAGGTCAGTTTAAAGTAAATTTAATTTCCTTTTGTATTCGGCGGAGACCAGGGGGCTGCTGGGTAAGTAAAACCCTATATATTTGGGCCGTTTAAAATAACTTGCCTTTCATTGCAGCAGCTTTTTCGGGAGCAGAGAGTGCGAGCGAGTGAGCAGCTGGGAAGGTCAGTTTAAAGTACATTTAATTTCCTTTTGTTTTCGGCGGAGACCAGGGGGCTGCTGGGTAAGTAGAACCCTATATATTTGGGACGTTTAAAATAACTTGCCTTTCATTGCAGCAGCTTTTTCGGGATAAGAGAGAGCGAGCGAGTGAGCAGCTGGGAAGGTCAGTTTAAAGTAAATTCAGTTTCCTTTTGTTTTCGGCGGAGACCAGGGGGCTGCTGGGTAAGTAAAACCCTATATATTTGGGCCGTTTAAAATAACTTGCCTTTCATTGCAGCAGCTTTTTCGGGAGCAGAGAGTGCGAGCGAGTGAGCAGCTGGGAAGGTCAGTTTAAAGTACATTTAATTTCCTTTTGTTTTCGGCGGAGACCAGGGGGCTGCTGGGTAAGTAGAACCCTATATATTTGGGACGTTTAAAATAACTTGCCTTTCATTGCAGCAGCTTTTTCGGGAGCAGAGAGTGCGAGCAAGTGAGCAGCTGGGAAGGTCAGTTTAAAGTAAATTTAATTTCCTTTTGTTTTCGGTGGAGACCAGGGGCTGCTGGGTAAGTAAAACCCTATAATATTGGGCCGTTTCTGAACCCGAGACACTACACCTGTCGTGTCTCCCACACGCCC
The DNA here is from genome assembly GCF_036365525.1 of Heterodontus francisci. Taxonomy (NCBI): domain Eukaryota; kingdom Metazoa; phylum Chordata; class Chondrichthyes; order Heterodontiformes; family Heterodontidae; genus Heterodontus; species Heterodontus francisci. The sequence goes on from NW_027140794.1 coordinate 5,978,340, forward strand.
TCCTCCTCGAACAAAAAAATGACATCGGTGGTGTGTAGATAAGATAAGGCTTTTTCTATTACTCTTATTTTTTTCGTGTGATTCGTAAAAAAACTTTTCGTTCCTTTTTCATTTAACTAAGTTTAAACTTAAGATTAAAAATGGCAGGAGATCGCAGACCCGTGACATGATCCTCTTGCTCAATTTGGGAGCTCGGGGACATGGCTGATGTCCCTGACTCCTTCACGTGCAGGAAGTGTGTCCAGCTGCAGCTCTTGTTAGACCGCATGACGGCTCTGGAGCTGCGGATGGACTCACTTTGGAGCATCCGCGATGCTGAGGAGGTCGTGCATAGCACGTTTAGTGAATTGGTCACACCGCAGATTAGGATTGCAGAGGGAGAAAGGGAATGGGTGACCAAAAGGCGGAGAAAGAGCAGAAAGGCAGCGCAGGTGTCCCCTGCGGTCATCTCCCTCCACAACAGGTATACCATTTTGGATACTGTTGAGGGAGTTGGCTCACCAGGGGAAGGCAGCAGTAGCCAGGTTCATGGCACCGTGGCTGGCTCTGCTGTTCCAAAGGGCGGAAAATAGAGTGGAAGGGCGATAGTCATAGGGGATTCGGTTGTAAGGGGAGTAGATAGGCGAGACTCCCGAATGGTATGTTGCCTCCCAGGTGCACGGGTCAGGGATGTCTCAGATCGGCTGCAGAACATTCTGAAGGGAGAGGGTGAACAGCCAGTTGTCATTGTGCACATAGGCACCAATGATATAGGTAAAAAACGGGATGAGGTCCTACAAGCAGAATTTAGGGAGTTAGGAGCCAAGTTAAAAAGTAGGACCTCAGAGGTAGTAATCTCTGGATTGCTACCAGTGCCACGTGATAGTCAGAGTAGAAATGAAAGAATAGTCAGGATGAATGCGTGGCTTGAGATATGGTGCAGGAGGGAGGGGTTCAGATTTTTGGGACATTGGGACCGGTTCTGGGGGAGGTGGGACCATTACAAATTGGATGGTCTGCACCTGGGCCGGACTGGAACCAATGTCCTTGGGGGTGCTTTTGCTAACGCTGTTGGGGAGGGTTTAAACTAATGTGGCAGGGGGATGGGAACCAAATGAGGTCAGTGGAGAGTAAGGATGTAGTAACTAAAGCCTGTGAGGAACTAGATAATGAAGTCAGTGTGACTAAGGGAAAGAGTAGGCAGGGAGCAGATGATGAAAGCAAAGGGACTGGTGGTCTGAGGTGTATTTGTTTTAATGCAAGAAGTGTAGCAGGTAAGGCAGATGAACTTAGGGCTTGGATTAGTACCTGGGAGTATGATGTTATTGCTATTACTGAGACTTGGTTTAGGGAAGGGCACGATTGGCAACTAAATATCCCAGGATACCGATGCTTCAGGCGGGATAGAGAGGGAGGTAAAAGGGGTGGAGGAGTTGCATTACTGGTCAAAGAGGATATCACAGCTGTGCTGAAGGAAGGCACTATGGAGGACTCGAGCTGTGAGTCAATATGGGCAGAACTCAGAAATAGGAAGGGTGCGGTAACAATGTTGGGGCTGTACTACAGGCCTCCCAACAGCGAGCGTGAGATAGAGGTACAAATATGTAAACAGATTATGGAAAGCTGTCGGAGCAACAGGGTGGTGGTGATAGAAGATTTTAATTTTCCCAACATTGACTGGGACTCACTTAATGTTAGAGGTCTAGATGGAGCAGAATTTGTTAGGAGCATCCAGGAGGATTTTCCAGAACAGTATGTAAATAGTCCAACTCGGGAAGGGGCCATACTGGACCTGGTGTTGGGAAATGAGCCGGACCAGGTAGTTGAAGTTTCAGTAGGGGACTACGTTGGGAATAGTGATCACAATTCCATAAGTTTTAGAATACACATGGACAAAGACAAGAGTGGTCCTAAAGGACGACTGCTAAATTGGGGGAAGGCCAACTATAACAAAATTCGGCAGGAGCTGGGGAATGTAGATTGGGAGCAGCTGTTTGAAGGTAAATCCACTTTTGATATGTGGGAGGCTTTTAAAGAGAGGTTGATTGGCGTGCAGGAGAAACATGTTCCTGTGAAAATGAGGGGTAGAAATGGCAAGATTAGGGAACCATGGATGACAGGTGAAATTGTGAGACTAGCTAAGAGGAAAAAGGAAGCACACATAAGGTCTCGGTGGCTGAAGAAAGACGAAGCTTTGAAAGAATATCGGGAATGTAGGCGCAATCTGAAACGAGGAATTAAGAGGGCTAAAAGGGGTCATGAAATAGCTTTAGCAAACAGGGTGAAGGAAAATCCCAAAGCCTTTTATTCATATATAAGGAGCAAGAGGGTAACTAGAGAAAGGATTGGCCCACTCAAGGACAAAGGAGGAAAGTTATGCGTGGAGTCAGAGAAAATGGGTGAGATTCTAAACGAGTACTTTGCATCGGTATTCACCGAGGAGAGGGACATGACGGATGTTGAGGTTAGGGGCAGATGTTTGATTACTCTAGGTCAAGTCTGCATAAGGAGGGAGGAAGTGTTGGGTATTCTAAAAGGCATTAAGGTGGACAAGTCCCCAGGTCCGGATGGGATCTATCCCAGTTTAGTTTGGGAAGCGAGAGAGGAAATAGTTGGGGCCTTAACAGATATCTTTGCAGCATCCTTAAACACGGGTGAGGTCCCGGAGGACTGGAGAATTGCTAATGTTGTCCCATTGCTTAAGAAGGGTAGCAGGGAAAATCCATGTAATTATAGACCGGTGAGCCTGACATCAGTGGTAGGGAAGCTGCTGGAGAAGATACTGAGGGATAGGATCTATTCCCATCTGGAAGAAAATAGGCTTATCAGTGATAGGCAACATGGTTTTGTGCAGGGAAGGTCATGTCTTACCAACTGAATAGAATTCTTTGAGGAAGTGACAAAGTTGATTGATGAGGGAAGGGCTGTAGATGTCATATACATGGACTTCAGTAAGGCGTTTGATAAGGTTACCCATGGTAGGCTGATGGAGAAAGTGAAGACGCATGGGGTCCAAGGTGTACTAGCTGGATGGATAAAGAACTGGCTGGGCAACAGGAGACAGAGAGTAGCAGTGGAAGGGAGTTTCTCAAAATGGAAACGTGTGACCAGTGGTGTTCCACAGGGATCCGTGCTGGGACCACTGTAGTTTGCGATATACATAAATGATTTGGAGGAAAGTATAGGTAGTCTGATTAGCAAGTTTGCAGACGACAGTAAGATTGGTGGAGTAGCAGATACTGAAGGGGACTGTCATAGAATACAGCAGAATATAGATAGCTTGGAGAGTTGGGCAGAGAAATGGCAGATGGAGTTCAATCAGGGCAAATGCGAGGTGATGCATTTTGGAAGATCCAACTCAAGAGTGAACTATACAGTAAATGGAAAAGTCCTGGGGAAAATTGATGCACAGATAGATTTGGGTGTTCAGGTCCATTGTTCCCTGAAGGTGGCAACGCAGGTCCATCGAGTGGTCAAGAAGGCATACGGCATGCTTTCCTTCATCGGACGGGGTATTGAGTCCAAGAGTTGGCAGGGCATGTTACAGTTGTATAGGACTTTGCTTCGGCCACATTTGGAATACTGCGTGCAGTTCTGGTCACCACATTACCAAAAGGACGTGGATGCTTTGGAGAGGGTGCAGAGGAGGTTCACCAGGATGTTGCCTGGTATGGAGGGCGCTCGCTATGAAGAGAGGTTGAGTAGATTAGGATTATTTTCATTAGAAAGACGGAGGTTGAGGGGGGACCTGATTGAGGTGTACAGGATCATGAGAGGTATAGACAGGGTGGATAACAAGAAGCTTTTGCCCAGAGTGGGGGATTCAATTACAAGGGGACACGAGTTCAAAGTGAAAGGGGAAAAGTTTAGGGGGGATATGCGTGGGAAGTTCTTTACGCAGAGTGTGGTGGGTGCATGGAACGCATTACCAGCGGAGGTGGTAGACGCAGGCACGATAGCGTCTTTTAAGATGTATCTGGACAGATACATGAATGGGCAGGACGTAAAGAGATACAGACCCTTAGAAAATAGGCGACAGGTTTAGATAGAGGATTTGGATCGGCGTAGGCTTGGAGGGCCGAAGGGCTTGTCCCTGTGCTGTAATTTTCTTTGTTCTTTGTTCTTTGTTCTTTGTGATCCCCGTGCTGTTTTCAGGGGCTCTGCACTTTGGCCCTCTGATGTTCCTTCTGTGACAGTATTGTGGGAGCTCCTTCGCCACTCGGAATGCAGCGGCTCAAGATGGCCGACCACTGTTTACTCATGGTAACTAAGGATGTGATACTGAACCTGACAGTGTAACCCATATTATGAGAACAGACAGAAAGGAGATAAAATGGGCATATAATTAATAATTTTAATATTTTCTAATTGAAAGCAATTTTCTAATTGGATCAAGAGTAGAGCTCCACTGAATAAATTGTCAATAAAACGTGGCTGACAATGCCAATTGTACACCTGACGTATGGACAGAATGGCTTATTTATTTCGAGATACAGCACTGAAACAGGCTCATCGGCCCACCGAGTCTGTGCCGACCATCAACCGCCCATTTATACTAATACTACATTAATCCCACATTCTGAATACATCCCCAGAATTCCCCTGCCACCTACTTATCCTAGCGGAAATTTATAATGGCCAATTTATCTATCAACCTGCAAGTCTTTGGCTGTGGGAGAAAATCGGAGCACCGGACGAAAACCCACACAGTTACAGAGAGAGCTTGCAAATTTCACACAGGCAGTACCCAAAATCGAACCTGGCGCGTTGGAGCTGTGAGGCTGCGATGCTAACCACTGCGCTGCCCTGCTGTAACAGAATGACGGGATAATACAGCACTGACTGAGACCATTTGACCCATTGTACCTCTGGCAGCTCTTGAAAGAGGCAACCAATAAATGTTCTCTGCCGTTTCCATCTCCATGAAAATTCTCCCACACACGAGCACCACACTCACCTCCCCTCCCCCCCCCCCACCCCCCCACACACAATCTACCATAGACAGAGAGAAATACAGCACTGAAACAGGCCCTTCAGCCCACCGAGTTGTGCCGACCAACAACCACCCATTTTATACAAATCCTACGTTAATACCATATTCCCTACCACATCCCCACCATTCTCCTGCCACCGACCTACACTAGCGGCAATTTACAATGGACAATTTACCTATCATCCTGCAAGTCTTTGGCTGTGTGAGGAAACCAGAGCACCCGGCAGTAACCCACGCACTCACAGGGAGAACTTGCAAACTCCGCACAAGCAGTACCCACATCTGAACCCGGGTCACTGGAGCTGTGAGGCTACGGTGCCAAACATTGCGTCACTGTGCCACCCATGCGAGCATTTATTCCATTACGTTTTGAAAATTGCTATTGAATCTGCTTCCACCACCCTTTCGGGCACAGCATTCCAGATCACAACAACTCATTGCATAAAAAAAACTCTTCATCTTTCCTCAGGTTGTGTGTCAAACTCTTTAAAGTTGTGCCTGCTGGTTGTCCACCCTTTCTATGAGGGGAACCCAACTCTTCTTTTTTACTCTATCACAACACCTGATAATATAGGCACCTCTATTAAATCTCGCATTTAAATTCTTGCTCCTTGGATAGGAATCCTGCCTTCTCCAGTACCTCCACAAAGGGTGTTCTTACTTCCGTGATATGATGCAGTACTCTCCTCACCCTCTCCAAGACTTTGACATCCTTCTTGCAGTGTGGTATCGAGAATTGTACACAATACTCCAGATGAGGCTGAATCGGTGAGTTATCAACTTTGAACATACCTTTCTTGCTTTGGTGCTCTCTGCCTCTATTCACAAAGATAAGTAACCTGCACTCGTTTGCAACCTCTCCTACCATCTTTAAGAAACATTTTAGTTGCACACTCAGGTCTATTTTCTCCTGCACCCATATATAAGAGCACTTGTCCTAATAACGACGCCCCTGGGAACACCACTGTATACTTTCCCCCAGTTTGTCCAACCGTTTCCCATAGTCCTTATCTCTTTGTCCCTTATCCAACGACATTTCCACACTGTCACTGCCTCTTTACTCCATGGGTTTCATTTTTCTGTTCAAGGCAGTTAAATGGCCTTTCATTGCAGAATTTCTGTCAGTCCATATACATAAATTGACCCGCTTTACACTCATAAACCCTCTCTGTTACTTATTAATAAACTCTATTGCAACCATGCTCCCTGACATGTATTAGGTACGTTTTACAAAGCCATAACTATGTTTGTCCTGGATTCTGTTCTCCAGAAATTTCCCCACCAGCGACATTGGCCTGAGTGCCTGCAGCTACAGGGTTTATTCCTCTCTCATTCCTCCCTCTGGGGGGTGGCACAGTGGCGCAGTGGTTAGCACCGCAACCTCCCAACTCCAGTAACTCGGGGTTCAGTTGTGGGTTCTGCCTTTGCGGAGTTTGCAAATTCTCCCTGTGACCGCGTGGGTTTCCGCTGGGTGCTCTGGTTTCTTCCCACAAGTAAATTGGACATCGTAAATTACCCCTCGTGCATATCGGTGGCAGGAGAATTGTGGGGATGTGGCAACACAAGGAGGAGGTGTTATCACTTTGGAAAGTGCGAAAATAGATAAGTCCCCTGGGCCACATGGGATTTATCCTAGGATTCTCTGGGAAGCTAGGGAGGAGATTGCAGAGCCTTTGTCCTTGATCTTCATGTCGTCATTGTCGACAGGAATAGTGCCGGAAGACTGGAGGATAGCAAATGTTGTCCCCTTGTTCAAGAAGGGGAGTAGAGACAGCCCTGGTAATTATAGACCTGTGAGCCTTACTTCGGTTGTGGGTAAAATGTTGGAAAAGGTTATAAGAGACAGGATTTATAATCATCTTGAAAAGAATAAGTTCATTAGCGATAGTCAGCACAGTTTTGTGAAGGGTAGGTCGTGCCTCACACACCTTATTGAGTTTTTCGAGAAGGTGACCAAACAGGTGGATGAGGGTAAAGCCGTGGATGTGGTCTATAAGGATTTCAGTAAGGCGCTTGATAAGGTTCCCCATGGTAGGCTATTGCAGAAAATACGGAAGTATGGGGTTGAAGGTGATTTGGAGCTTTGGATCAGAAATTGGCTAGCTGAAAGAAGACAGAGGGTGGTGGTTGATGGCAAATGTTCATCCTGGAGTTTAGTTACTAGTGGAGGACCGCAAGGATCTGTTTTGGGGCCTGGAAGAGGGTGTTGAAGGGTGGGTTAGTAAATTTGCGGATGACACTAAGGTCGGTGGAGTTGTGGATAGTGCCGAAGGATGTTGTAGGGTACAGAGGGACATAGATAGGCTGCAGAGCTGGGCTGAGAGATGGCAAATGGAGTTTAATGCGGAAAAGAGTGAGGTGATTCACTTTGGAAGGAGTAACAGGAATGCAGAGTACTGGGCTAATGGGAAGATTCTTGGTAGTGTAGATGAACAGAGAGATCTTGGTGTCCAGGTGCATAAATCCCTGAAGGTTGCTACCCAGGTTAATAGGGCTGTTAAGAAGGCATATGGTTTGTTAGCTTTTATTAGTAGGGGTATCGAGTTTCGAAGCCACGAGGTCATGCTGCAGCTGTACAAAACTCTGGTGAGACCGCACCTGGAGTATTGCGTGCAGTTCTGGTCACCGCATTATCGGAAGGATGTGGAAGCTATGGAAAGGGTGCAGAGGATATTTACTAGGATGTTGCCTGGTATGGAGGGAAGGCCTTACGAGGAAAGGCTGAGGGACTTGAGGTTGTTTTCGTTGGAGAGAAGGAGGAGGAGAGGTGTCTTAATAGAGACATATAAGATAATCAGAGGGTTAGATCGGGAGGATAGTGAGAGTCTTTTTCCTCGGATGGTGATGGCAAACACGAGGGGACATAGCTTTAAGTTGAGGGGTGATCGATATAGGACAGATGTCGGAGGTAGTTTCTTTACTCAGAGAGTAGTAGGGGCGTGGAACGCCCTGCCTGCAACAGTAGTCGACGCGCCAACTTTAAGGGCATTTAAGAGGTCATTGGATAGACATATGGATGAACATGGAATAGTGTAGGTCAGATGTTTTCACAGGTCGGCGCAACATCGAGGGCCGAAGGGCCTGTACTGCGCTGTAATGTTCTAATTCTAATTCTAATATGGGGTTAATGCAGGATTGATATAAATGGGTGGGTGCTGGTTGGCACAGACTCGGTGGGCCGAAGAGCCTGTTGCAGCGCTGTATCGCGCGCTCTCTCGCTCTTTGTATTAACCAGTAGGTAACGGTTGCACCCTCCATATCCTCTGGTACCACTACCACATCCAAGGAGAAGTAAAATATTTGTTTCCCATTGCCTCCATTATTTCCACCTTTCCTTCCATCAGCAATCCTCATACATCCCATTTGAACCCGATAAGTATTATACCTTAATGTGTATAGTGCTGGATTGAAAAGGGTTAACTGAACCTGTTTGTTAAGTGAGTGTAATTAATGTTATTCTCCATTGGCCCCAGTAGTGTCTCTGGAGGTTTCTTCCTTCTATTAATAGGAGACTGCTTGCATTGTGTTTGGCAGAATCATCTCTGGCACTAGCAGGAATCAGCTTCTCCAAAGAAAGGGAGAAGAATGATATGAATCTGAGAACAACAGATAGGTATGTTACAACAATGGATCAGAATCTGAGACCATTAGATTGGAATATTATAACAATGAGAAGGAGCTTCTCCTGGGAGTTTGACTACCTTTCTTATTATTATGATTTGCTGACATTAGATCTTCGAGTCAAGTATTCCCTTTTGGTTCTTCAAAAGATTTATTATCCGATCCTCGCTGTTGTTGGTGTCACTGGTAAGTCTCTGTGCCCAGTTATTTCGATGGGCATGCTTAGCTTTCTTATTATTTATTTTCGCCTCCTTCTGCTGTTTTTTCTCTCTGGTGTGATAAGTATCATACATTTTTGATTCTCTCCATATAACTGACGTCCCATCCCCGTGGTACAAAGGTATTAACGTTCCTCAAACACCTTCCCTAAGTCCTTGAACTCTTTCCCGAAGTGTGATTAAGGTTGTGAATAGTGGACTGTTACTTGCATGTACTTACAGAAAACACTTGATAAAGTCCCATATCCGAATCGTGGTTAGAAAATCAGCTCAACGGCAGGACTGTCAGCAGTAACAAAAGACAGATACTCTCATTGCCAGGATGTGACTCTCAGTGTCTGTCACATACCAGTGTTGGGGCCTTAGCCATTCACTAGATTAATTAATGCTTTGGTTAATGGTATAAAAACACTTATGCAACCTTGCAAGTGATGCAATGATAGGCAGCATTGCAATATAGATAGAAGGGTAATACTACAGGATATATTGACAAATTAAGCGAATGGAGAAAACTATTCAGATTTTATTTCAATGTAGAAAAATGCGAGGTCATCCACTTTGGACGTAAAAATGATAGAGCAGGGCACTTCATTCATGTTAAAAAAGCTAGAAATTGTGAAGATGCTAAAAGATTTGGCAGTCCAGGTACATAGATCATTAAAACATCGTGAGCCGGTGGAGATAAGAATGTAAATAACATGACTAGAATTATACAATTATATCCAGAGTGTGGAATATCAGGGTGAAGAAGTCATGTTCCACCTTGACAAAACCCTGGCTAGACAACACCTAGAGTGCTGCAAGCAGTTCTGGGAACCATATGGGAGGAAGGGTAATAAAAGCAACATACTTCAGAGGCTGGAAACCTGAAATAGTAACAAAAAAGTGCTGCTATTAGTCAGAAAGTCTGGCAGCATCTGTGAAGAGAGAGAGAGAATTAACGTTTCAAGTCTGATCGTAAATCGGAACTGGCAAACGTTGGAAAGTAATTCGTTTTCAGCAAGTTAAGGGAGGCTGGGTGGGGTGGGTATGGACGTGGGGAAGAGAAGGTGTTTGATCGGGCAGATGGCAGGAAAGATTAAAAAACAAAGCTGTCCAGAGACAAAGGCAAAGACGGTTTGTGGTGAAAGACAAATCATTAGTCCAGAGGGAGCGTTAATAGCAAAATAATATGCAGCTCTGACGACATGAAAAACCGACACGTGGTTAAAAAATGCAATTAAATATAACATAAAGGCCAGTCATGCTTGAAGCTATTCAACTCAATGTTTAGTCCACAAGGCTGCAGAGTGCCTAATCAAAAGATCAAGTGTTGCTGCTTGAGCTTGGGTTGATGTTCACTGGAAGACTGGACCGGAAGCTCAAGGACTTGCTTTCGGAATGAACAGTGGTGTTCCACAAAATGGTCACACAATCTGCGTGTGTTCTCTTCAATGTATAGGAGACCCCATTGTGAGCAGTGAATACAGCATACTAAATTGAAAAAGGTTCAATTAAGTCACCGCTATACCTGGGAGGAATGTTTGGAGCCTTGGATGGTGAGGGGAGAGGAGATAAAACGGCAGGAATTACAGCTCCTGCGATTGCATGGGAAGGTGCCATGGGAAGGGACGAGGTGTCGTTGGTAATGGGGAAGTGGACCAGATTATCGTGGAGGGAACAATCCCTTCGGAATGCCGAAAGGAGAGGGGAAGGGAAGATGTGTTTGCTGGTGGCATCGCGCTGGAAGTGGCAGAATTGGCAGAGGATGAGCCTTTCGATGTGAAGGCTACTGGGGTGGAAAGTGAGGACAAGGGAAACCCTGTCGTGGTTATTGGGAGGAGGGGAAGGGGTGAGGGCAGAAGTGTGGCAAATGAGCCTGGAACGGTTGAGGGCCCTGTCAACCACATTGCAGGGGATACCTCGGTTGAGGAGAAGAGAAGACATGTCAGAAGTGCTGTTGTGGAAGGTTGCATCATCAGAGCAGTTGCGTCAGAGACAGAGTAACTGGGAGAATGTGGTGGAGTCCTTACAGGAAACAGGGGGCGAGGATATGTAACCAAGGTAGCCGTGGCAGTCGCTGGGCTTATAATGAGTATTGATAGACAGCCAGAGATGGAAACAGCAAACTCGAGGAAGGGCATAGAACTGTCGGAGATGGGCCCTGTAAAGGTGAGAGAAGGGTGGAAATTGTAGGAAAGTTGATAACCGTTCCCAGTTCTGGGCAGGTGGAGGAAACGGCACCGGTACAGTCATCAATGTACCGAAAAAGAGATGAGGGAGGAAGCCAGAGTTGGACCGGAACAAGGAATGTTCGACATATCACACAAAAAGGCAACCATAACCAGAACCCATGCCAGTACCCATGGCAACACCTTTTGCTTGAAGGAAGTGAGTAGAGTTGAAGGAGATGTTCTTCAATGTGAGAACATGTTCAGCCAGGCGCAGCAGGGTGGTGGTGGATGGGGATTGGTTGGTCCGCTGTTCAAGGAAGAAGCGCAGAGCCCCCAAACTGTCCCGGTGGGGGATGGAGCTGTAGAGAGATAGGACGGCCATAGTGAAGAGGATAGGATTAGGGCCGGGATACTAGAAAATGTCAAAATGAGGTCGACCGAAAAGGCAAGGATGTAGCTGGAAAGAGACTGTACCAACAGAGAAAAGATGCAGTCAATATCGAAAGAAACAATTTCAGTGGGGCAGGAACAGGCTAAAACGATGAGGCTCCCGGGACACACCTGTTTGTGAATTTTAAGAAGGAGGTAGAAGGGGGCTGTGCAGGTTTTTACGACCATCAAGTTGGAAACTGCAGAGGGGAGATCTCCGGAGGGGATGAGGTCAATGACAGTCCTGGTGACAGTGGCTTGATTTTAGGTGATGGGGTCATGATCCACTGGGAGGTAGGAAGAAGTATCTGATAGTTGGCACTCAGACTCTGCAAGGTAGAGGTGGGTAGCCAGACAACAACAGCACCGCCCTTGTCACCCCTGCCCTCTCAAATACATTCAAAACACAAAGAACAAAGAACAGTACAGCACAGGAACAAGCTATTCGGCCCTCCAAGCCTGCGCCGATCTTGATGCCTGCCTAAACTAACACCTTCTGCACTTCCGGGGCCCATATCCCTCTATTCCCTTCCTATTCATATATTTGTCAAGATGTCTCTTAAACATCGCTATCGTAACTGCTTCCCCCACCTCCCCTGGCAGCATGTTCCAGGCACTCACCACCCTCTGTGTAAATAATTTGCCTCGCACATCCCTTCTAAACTTTGCACCTCGCACCTTTAACCTATGTTCCCTAGTAATTGACTCTTCCACCATGGGAAAAAGCTTCTGACTATCCACTCTGTCCATGCCCCTCATAACTTTGTAAACCTCGATCATGTCGTCCCTCCACCTCTGTCATTCCAGTGAAAACAATCCGAGTTTATCCAACCTCTCCTCATAGCTAATGCCCTCCAGACCAGGCAACATCCTGACAAACCTCCTCTGTACCCTCTCCAAAGCCTCCACGTCCTACTGGTAGTGTGGCGACCAGAATTGCACGCAACACTCTAAGTGTGGCCTAACTAAGGTTCTGTACAGCTGCAACATGACTTGCCAATTTTTACACTCTATGTCCCGACCGATGAAGGCAAGCATTCTGTACGCCGTCTTGAGTACCTTATCCACCTGCGTTGCCACATTCAGTGATCTGTGGATCTCTCTGCCTGTCAATACTCCTAAGGTTCTGCCATTTTCTGTTTACCTCCCACCTGCATTAAACCTTCCAAAATGCATTACCTCACATTTGTCCGGATTAAACTCCATCTGCCCATGTCTCCAACCAATCTATATCCTGCTGTATCCTCTGACAATCCTCATCGTTATCCGCAACTCCACCAACCTTTGTGCCGTCCGCAAAATTACTAATCAGACCAGCTACATTTTCCTCCAAATCATTTATATATACTAGAAACAGCAAAGGTCCCGGCACTGATCCCTGCGGAACACCACTCGTCACATCCCTCCATTCAGAAAAACACCTATCCACTGATGCCCTCTGTCTTCTATGACCAAGCCAGTTCTGTATCCATCTTACCAGCTCGCCTCTGATCCCGTGTGACTTCACCTTTGTTGTCTTCCCCACGCACTCCCTGCATCCCACGTCAAATGCGTAAAACCTAATTCTTTTCTAACTTGCACCAGTTCTGATGGAAGGTCACAGACCTGAAATGTTAACTCTAGTTTCTCTCTCCACAGATGCTGCCTGACATGCTGAGTAAATCCAGCACTTTGTGCTTTTATCTTAGGAATAGTACTAATAGTTTCCTTCGAGTGAGTGTGGCGTAGATTTATCACAGTGCTACATCAACCCCAAAATTTAAATAACGCGTAGAGACTACACAGACTGGGGTTGTATTCTTCCCTCCAAATTACAAGGTACCAGGAAGTCCAAGATGTGAAATGGAACAGATAGTGTAGATAGAAAGAAACTGCTTCCGCTGGTTGTGAAGTCAAGGACTAGGGGCATAGTCTGAAGATCAGAGCAGATCAAAGCGTTTAAAGCTAGTCTTCCATGATGTCTGTTGGCCATAAGCAGCAGGGAAAATTTATTCCACCACAATTCGTAACCTCATGGCATGGCCTATTTTTCGCTCCACTGATGCCATCAAGCCAGGCGACCAATCCTTGTTCAATCAGGAAGCCGCACGCAAGAGACAGAGAGAGCTATGCGATCTCACAATCAACTGACTAAAGCTCTGCAATCCAGCCACATCCATTTGTGAACAGTGGTGCTCAATTGAACAATTAACTGGAACAGGATGTTCCGCAAATTTCCCCAGGATCAACGACAGCTGAGCTTCTTATGGATTGCAAAAAGCAAGGCAGAACGATTGCAAACATCCGCAGGCAGAAATTCCAACTGGATGATTCAATTTGGCCTCCCCTTGAGCTCCTCAAAATTACAAATGTCATTCTTCGGCCAATGCAATCCACTTCACATGACAGCAAGGAACAGCTGAATTCATTGGATGCAACAAAGACGATGGGACCTGACAATATTCTGGCTAAGGTACAGAAGACGTGTACTCATGGAATAGGGGGCGAATTTAGTGAGCCCACGGACTGTACCAGTGGGCCTGGTAATGTGCCGCGTTTCCATCCAGCACATGGGCGCCCACCGCACAGCGATTACACAGCAATGGGCATTTCGCATAGGGGAGTCGCAGGTCCCCACCAGTCACGTGGCGGGGGAGGGAACAGAGTCATTGATTAGTGCCTCAGATGACTCCGGAGCATGTGCTGGTTTCATATTTAAAGGCCTGCCAGCCTTCCATTCACTCCTGCCCGGATTAATAGGCAGCTTGGTGCAGCCGACAACATTGTCCCACTACTTCCGTTACATGCTTCAACGCCCACCACCACCCATCACTCTCCTGGGCCCACTTCCTCAACCAGGGCAAATGATGATGGCTGAGAAAGACACAGAGTGGGCCCACGGTACAGTGATGCCTCCCTGCAGATTCATCTCCAGTCTGCAAGTGAAAAACGGGAAGTTCTCTTCACCCACAATGGCAAGAGGAGGTCCTTCCGCCTGGCCAAGCAAACCGAGATGGAGATCACAGTTAACAGCCAAGCGGTCACCCAGCACAACTGAGTTCAGCTCTGGGAGAGGGTTAATGTCCTCTTGCGTTATGTCAAGGCGACTGCTCCATGCCTTTTTGAGGAATACATGTGCCTATGCTGGAGGTTATGGGACATGGGGAGGGTAACTGTGAGATCCGGTGGCTGGTGGATAGAGTTCTGTCACATCCTCATAGGTGCATGGCTGTCTGTCGGCCATAGGCTCCTTTTAGCTCACCCCCTTACACCCTTCCCCTGACAACGAGTGCCAGCACGAGAGACATCAGATTCCCCAGGAGGGGATGAGCGGCTTTAATAGCTTAACTGCCATGTTGTTCTCTAAGCCATTCTCCACTATCTACATCCTTCCTCTTGTAGAACAAGAGTGCCCATAATTGGAGGGAGATGGCCCAGACATTCGGAAGGTGGCCAGTTCAATGTCCACTCACCTCCACTGAGGAACAGGCCTTGGAACTTGCTGGCATCTATGGCGGCCACGCTGTATCAGATGGGCAGAATGAAGTCCCGGTGCAAGAGAGTGAGGATTGCCTCCAATTGGTATGCACATCGATGTTGGAGACACACCTAACTCTTGATTGGCATCAGGAGATCTGCACAGCCTAACCAACATATATTTTCCCTCTCTCATGCAGGCAGCCATTTCCAGGAGTCTGCACGACCAACTACACAGGTGTCTGCGTCTGAGGAGAAGGATTGCTCAAATAATGCTCCATCCTATCACTCTCTTGCACCCTCTAGCAGCACACATGCTTCCATATCGGTGGCTAACTACCCTGAATTAGGATCAATATCGTAAGATGCTGAGACTGCGACACACGGGCTACAGCATCTGGCTGAGGCTGAGACAGCCGAGTCCGCTGACATTCGGAGAACTGTGTGTGGCCAGGCTCACACTGGGCCCCAGGATGATGACAAGAATTTGGTGTCAACAACACGGGGCATACTGGAGTTGCAGAGAGGTAAGGCAACATTTGGTGGAGATGCCAGAGAGCAAGTGCAACCATAAGTGGACGATGAAGTGGTACATTCATGCCATGACTGTCGCCAGGATTGAGGCCGATGAGAGCAGCACTTCATCCATCAAGAAACTGCAGACTCTCATGGAGACCTAGATCTCAAAGAAACACGCAGGACTACACATGATCGCCCAGACCATGAGCTCAATGGAGCAGTGGCAAGGCAAGAGAAGAAACAGGAGATGAAGGCTTCTGCAGCTCCTTTGCTGAGCAGGGTGGCTTGAGAGAGCCTTCAAAGGGAGGTGGGGAAGCTGACAGCCACATTTGGGGACGCAACGCAGGGCGTTGCAAATGCAGCCACTGGCTTCTCAGCCCTTCCACCAGGCAGCCCTGTTCCTGTAGCTGTGAGGCCTATGGAGAGCTGTGCACCTGTCCAGGACATCCCCAGGCAGCCGGGACTTACACGCCTAAGGCAGCGACAGGATGCCCGTCAAAGTCATCACAGTCTAAGATGCAGCTTGATCAGCAGCCTACCTGAAGCCCACCTGTGCCTCTGGCAGCACACTGCATGGGACTACCCACAAACATATTAAAATAACACATAGCCACACTGTAGTTTTCAGGTGTGCAGCATATACGTTTTGTGTTAATTAATTAAAATGTCCTCTATTCTATCATTAGGCTTCATTATCTGAAAGCCATGTCCTATTATGCCTGAAGTGTGAGTTGTTGACCTCCCCTTCCCCCTTCGGGCTATGCCAATAATGCCACTGCCCTCGGTACCATGCCAATGTAGTGACATCCCTCATTAACATCTTCTCTCCCATGGGCTCTCGCATCCATTACATCCGCTCACAGGAGTGTGACCACAAATGGACAGAAAGCAAAAGAGTTGATGCATTACAGTAAACTGGTATTTCACTCTCTGTGAATGGACATAGGATGGCTGCAAACGAGCTGATATGAGATTGTCCCTTGCCTCCTTTGCAGGTCGCTCAACCCATCTGGCCTCCTCCCTAGGATCCATATTCTCGGCGCAATCACTGATGGACCTCAGAGCCCAACCTTGATGATGACCCGCCCGCTGTTTCAGCAGTGTGAGCAAACAGACCCGTTACACATGTCAACCATGTACTGCGCCATACCCTCAAACCAACACTTAGCATCCAGGCACAGCATGAAAAACCCCGAAAACTGTTGCAGACCCCCAGGACCTTTAACACTTTGCAAAGCCCACGGTACCCTGTTGAACTTCAGTACCCCAGACCACCTAGCACAGCCCCCAGTACCCCAGACTCCCTTTCAGTGACCCCGGTGCTCAAGACGTTCTTGAAGAGGGTGGAGCACTGCAGTCCCATAGCAAACTCCAAATCCCGCTCTTCACCTAAACAGCAATGCTCCAGGCAGTCTACAGATCACGGCAACGTGTCTCTCTCCTCAGTGCCACCAGGTTTTACTGGTCTGCTGTTTGGAGGTCCTTCCGTGGCACCCGCCGTTCGCTGAAACGCATTGTGGTGCAAATGCCGCCATTGTGTTTTCCCAACACTGACAAAAACTGGAACTGACGTCAGTGTGTCAGATTTCTGGGTGGACGAAGTTTTTGAAATTCTCCAACCATCTTCCCCACCCTCCAACCACTCCTCCTCCCACTCCCCCGACCCCCAACGCCACCATGCCCGCCCTTGACCACCACAAAGTTTTGCCTAGTTGCCCATGAGCCAAAATGAATGCTGGCATCTCCCCGACAACGTGGAAATGTGTCCAAATATGTCCTGTTTACAAAACGCAGGATAGATCTAACCTGGCTAATTACCATATCATTAGTCTATTCTTAATCAGCAATAGCCTGCTAGAAGGTGTTGTCAACAGTGCTATCAAATGGCATTTAGTCAGCAGTAACTCGCTTGCAGATGCTCAATTTTGATTACCCAAAGGCCACTCGGCTGCAGACCTCATTATGGCCTTGCTCCAATCACGGGCATAATAGACAAAGCAAAAGGCGAGGTGAGAGTGGTTGCCCTTGACAATAAGGCAGCATTTGATCGACGGTGGCATCAAGGAGTCCAAACTACATCAAGGAGAAACTTTCTTCTGGATGGAGTCACACTGTGAACAAAAGAAGATGGTATCGGTAGTTGGAGGCTAATAGTCTGGATATTGCAGCTGGTGATTCTCAGGGTTCATCAATGACCTTTCCTCCATCATAACGAATTGAAGTTGAGGTTTCTGCTGATAGTTGCATAGTGTTCAGTACCATTTGCAACTCCTCAGGTATGGAAATAATCCGTTCTCACATGTAACAGGGACTGGATAATATTTAGGCTTGGGTTAATATGAAACAATAACATTCGTGCCCCACAGGTGCCAGGTGGTGAAAATATCCAACAACAGAAAATCCATCCATCACATTCAACGCCATTATCATCCCTGAATTCCACAACATCAACACACTGAGGATTATCCTCAGCCAGAAAGTTAACTGTGCCAGCCGTATAAGTACTGCAATGACGAGAGCAAGTTAAATGTTGGGAAATCTGCAGCGTGTAGCTCATTTCCCTTACTCGCCAAAGCCCGTCCAGCATTTTCAAGGCACACGTTAGGAGTGTGCTGGAATGATCTGTACTTTCCTGCTTGAGTGCAGCTGCAACAACATACAAGAGGTGCAATACAATTCAAGACAAGCACCCCAATTGATCGGTACCCTTTAGGCAGCGTGTTCCAGATTCCAATCACCCTTTGGATGAAAAGGATTTTCCTCAAGTCCACTCTGAAACTGCTGCCCCGTAGCTTTAACTTATGCCTCTTGGGTATGGACACCTCTGTTCAGGGAAAACCCTATCTATGCCTCTCATAATTTTTTATATATGAATCAGACCCCCTCCTCAGTCTTCTACACTCCACGAAAAACAACCCTAGCCTATCCAGTCTCTGTTCATAGCTGAAATTCTCCAGTCCAGGCAACACCCTGGTGAATCTCCTCGTCACCCTCTCCAGTGGAATCACATTCTTCCGATAGTGTGGCGACGAGAACTGTACAGAGTACTGCAGCTCTGGTCTAACTAGCGTTTTGTACAGCTCCATCATAACCTCGCTGCTCTGATGTTCTATGCCTCATCTAATAAAGGCAGGTAACCCATATACCTACCATATCAACCTGTGTTGCTGCCTTCAGTGATCTATGGACAAGTACACCCAAGGTCCCTCTGGCCGTCTGTCGTTTCCAGGGTCCTACCATCCATTGTATATTCCCTTGTCCTCCCAAAATGCATCACCACACACTTCTCAGGATTAAATTCCATTTGCCACTGCTCCACTCATCTTACCAGCCCATCTGTATCGTTCTGTAGTCTAAGGTTTTCCTCCTTACTATTTACGGCACCGGCAATTTTCGTGTCATCTGCGAACTTACTGATAATAACTCTTAAATTCAAGTCGAAATCATTAAGGTACACTACAAACAGTAAGGGTCCCAGTACCGATTCCTGCAGTACACCACTGGTTACAGGCTTCCAATCGTAAAAAACAACCCTCGGACCATCACCCTCTGCCTCCTGCCAGTCAGACAATTTTGGATCCAATTTACTAAATTTCCGTGAATCCCATGGGCTCTTACCTTCTTGAGCAATCTCCCATCCGGGGCCTTATCACGTTCTGAAGTTCATGTAGACTACATCAACTGCTTTACCCTCATCGACACACCTCCTCGAATAATTCAATCACATTTATTAGACATGATCTCCCGCTGACAAAGCCATGCTGACTATCCTTCATTAAGCCCTGCCTGTCCAAGTGGAGATTAATCCTATCCCTCAGATTTTTTCCAATTAGTTTCCCTACCACTGATGATAGACACACTGGCCTGCAATTACCTTTTTTTTTATTCCTGCTACCCTTCTTGAATAATGCTGCCACATTCGCTGTCCTACAGTCCCTTGGCAGTTCTCCTGTGGCCAGAGAGGTTTTGAAAATTTGTGTCAGAGCCGATGCAATCTCCAACACTTCCTCAAATAGCAGCCTGGTATACATATCATCTGGGTATGGAATGTATCCAGTTTTAAGGCCACTAAAACCTCTAATACCTCCTCCCTTTCAACGCCAATTTGCTGCAGTATATTGCATACCCCCTCCCTGATCGCCATACCGCCTTCTCCACAGTCAACACAGATGAAATGCAATTATTTAAAAGCTCACCTACGTCCCCTGGCTCCTTACGCAGATTGCCACTTTGGTCCTTAATTGGCCCTCTTCTTTCCATGGTTATGCTCTTGCCCTTAATACGCTTATAAAACACCTTGGGAGTTTCCTTTATCTTGTCCACCCGTTATTTTTCATGCGCCCTCAACGGTTTCCTAATTACTTTTTTAAGGAACCCCCCACATTTTCACATGTACAATCACTTCAGTATATCACTGGACACAGTAACACATCTGCAAATCTAAATACATAAACATTCAAGCTGGAGCAGTCGCTCAGAGCCTGATGTATAATTTCCCTGTCAATTTCACTTTCTCAAAGTTAACATGCTGACGATTGGGATCCTGTCACGTGGAAAGTGTGGTCTCTCCAAATGTGTCACTCGCTACCTGGTGGCCATGGCAGCAGCGGATCTACTGGTCATTATCATCGACCTGATATTGCGGCAGATACCAATTCGTTTTCGGGATTCATTTATCTTCCTTTACTACATCCGTGTGTGTAATATCAACGCCATCCTGCTTTATGCAGCCACGGACTGTTCTGTCTGGTTCACAGTTGATCGATTTGTGGCTATTTGTTGCCGAAAGCTAAAAACTAGATATTGCACTGAGAAAACTGCAGATATGGTACTTGGAGCAGTGACTTTGCTTAGCAGTTTAAAGGACATCACCTGGTATTTTCTGGTATCAGATAAGTATAGGCTTGGGAATACCCCTTGGTTTTGTCGTATAAAATCACATGTTATGTTTTCATCAGTCTGGGGTACAATCGCGTTCCTTCATAGCTTTCTAACACCAGGGTTTGCATTTGTTTTGATTCTGATGCTCAATGCTTTTACTGTCAGACACATTGTATATGCCAGCAGAGCTCGAAGGCGACTCCGGGCTCGCAGCAGTGTGGACAACCCAAAAGACCCAGAAATGAAGAGTAGAAGGAAATCCATAATTTTGCTGTTTTTCATCTCGGCCAATTTTATGCTGTTATGGTCAGAGTTAATGGTGTATTCCATGTGGCAACGGATGTGGTGGTTAGATTATAAATCTGTAATTCTACCTGCATTTGTCAAAGAAATGGGCTTCATGCTGCAGCTGCTGAGTTGCTGCACAAACACTGATTTACGTTGTGACCCAGACTCAGTTCAGAGAGCAGTTGAAGAATGTGCTGAAATATCCCTTTTCCCCAATTATTAAAAATAAATAAATAAATAAACGATGAGAGGTACTGGAGACATTTCAGCACCTGAACGCAATGCTGTCTCAAATTCTAAGAACATATGAAGACAAGAGATAGCAGTAGATCAAACAGCCCGTCGCACCTGCTGCACCCCATTCAACACGATCAGAGCTGTTCTACTGTCCCAACTCCACTTTCCTGTCTGCTTCCCATATTCCTTCATTCCCTGAAAGGGAAAACAAGATCTGTCTATCTCATCCTTAAATACACTAAATTATGGAGCATCCAGGCCCTCTGAGTTAGCCAATTTCACGGATTCACAACTCTTTGCGAGAAGAGTGTTGCTCCTCGTCTCAGGACTAAAACATTGACCCCTTATCTTGAGGCTGTATTCCCGTGTTCTAGAATCCCCAGCCATGGAAAACAACGTCTCTGAATTTACCCTGTCTAGCCCTTCAGATTCTTGTAAGTTTCACTGAGAAACCACGCATTCATCCTAGCTTCTGAGAGTATAGGCCCAATGTGCCCAGCCTCCCATAATGGGACAATCTCCTCATCCCAGGAACCAATATGGCAAAACATTGCTGTACTGCCTCCAGTGCAAGTATATCTTACTTAACTATGGGGTCAAAACTGCACACAGTAATCCATGTGTAGCCTCAACAAAGCCCTGTATATTTGTAGCAGTAATTCCTTATTCCTGTTCTCGACGCCCTTTCAATAAAGGCCAACATACTCTTTGACTTCCTAATTTCTAATAACTCTCTGAACATCAGCATTTAAAAGTCAACTGCCTTTAAAAAGAAAAATCTTTATATTTCTGTTCTTACTGCCAAAGTCGGCAACCTCACACTTCGAAACCTTATATCCCATCGTTCACCTTGTTGCCCATTCACTTCAACTGTTTATATTTATATATTGCCTCTTTGGCTTCACCTCACATTTTACATTGCCACCGTACTTTGTATCATAAGAAAACTTGATGCATTGCTCTTTCTCCCTTCACTTAGCTCATTAATATAGAATGTAAACAGCTGGGACCACAGCAATGATCGTTGCGACACTCCACGAGTTGCAGCCTGACCACTTTAAAATGCCCTGTTTATCTCTAAGTTCTGCTTTCTGTCTATAAAGCAATGCTTGTTACATGTTAACATATCGCCCCAACTCCAAGCGCCTATATGTTTTGTGTTAGCCTTTGTGTGTCCCCTTATTAAGATCCGTTTGGAAATCCAATTCCACGACATTTACTCGTTCCCCTTTATCTAGCACAATGCCTGGTTTTGTTTGCCTTTTCCTGGTGAGTTGGTCGGACTCAGTGCCACTCCTGCTGGAAAAAACAGAGGCCTGCTTTAATTATCCCTTTCCTGGTGTGTGAGTGGGACTGAGTACCACTACAGCTGGGCTTAAAACATGCCTGGTATGAATTGGCCCTTGCCTGCTGTGCGAGTGCGACTCAGTACCACTCCAGCTGGGATTAACACAGGCCTGGTTTGATTTGGCCCTTTCCTGGTGATTGAGTTGGACTCAGTACCACTCCAGCTAACATTAGCACTGGTCAGGTATGGGGTTGCCCATTCTTGGTGTCTGAGTGAGACGCAGTACCATTCCAGCCGGAACTTACACGTGCCTTGTTTGAACTGGACTTTTCCTATTGTTTGACTGACACTGTACCACTCCGCATGGGATTAACACTGGCCTGCTTTGTTTGGCCATTTCTTGGTGGATGAGTTAGACTTAGTGACACTCCAGCTTGTATGAGGTCGCCCTTTCCTGTTTTCTGCGTGGGTCTGAGTACCATACCAGCTGGAATTAACACAGACCTGTTTTCAGTTGGCCCTTTCCTGGTGTATGACTGGGACTCATACCTTTCAGGATGGGGTTAACACAGGCCTGGTTTCATTTGGCCCTTGCCTGGTGTGTGAGTGGACCTCAGTACTACTCCAGATGGTATTAACAGTTGCCTGGTTTGATTGGCCCTTTCCTGGTGTATGACTGGGAGTCAGTAGCACTCAAACTGGGAGTAACACAGGCCTAGTTGGAATTAGCCTTTCCTGTTATTTGACACGACTCTGTACCACTCCACATGGGACTCACACTGGCCTGCTTTGTTTGGGGCGGCACAATGGCACAGTGGTTAGCACCGCAGCCTCACAGCTCCAGTGCCCGGGTTTAGTTCTGGGTACTGCCTGTGCGGAGTTTGCACGTTCTCCCTGTGACCACGTGGGTTTCCGCCGGGTGCTCCGGTTTCCTCCCGCAGCCAAAGACTTGCAGGTTGATAGTAAATTGCCCTTGGTGTAGGTAGGTGGTGGGAGAAAGGTGGGGATGTGTTAGGGAACATGGGATTAATGTAGAATTTGTATAAATGGGTGGTTGTTGGTCGGCACAGGCTCGGTGGACTGAAGGGCCTGTTTCAGTGATGTATCTCCGGAGAAAAAACACAGACCTGGGTTTAATTGGCTCTTTTCTGGAGTGTGAATGGGGCTCAGTACCGCTCCAATTAGGATTAACACCGAGCTGGTTTGAATTGTTCCTTTCCTGGTGTGTGAGTGGGACTCAGTGCCACTCCACCTGGGGTTAAACTGGCATGGTTTGAATTGTCCCTCTCCTGTTGTGTGTCCGGGACTCAGTTCCACTCCAGCTCTGATAACACTGCCCTGGTAATAATTAGCACTTTTCTAGTGTGTGAGTTGGACTCAGTACCACTGCAGCTGGGATTATCACAGGCCGGGTTTGAATTGGCCCGTTGCTTCTGAGTGTGCTGGAACCAGAACCACTCCAGCTGGCATTAACACAGGCCTGCTTTGAATTGGCGCCTTCCTGTTATTTGAAATGATTCAGTACCATTCCAGCTGGGATTAACATTGTCCTGGTTTAATTAGCCGTTTCCTGGTGTGTGGCTGGGACTCAGTTCCACTCCAACTGGGGTTATGAACAGATCTGCATTGAATTGGCTCTTTTCTATTGAGTAAATTGGATTTAGTACCACTCCAGCCGGGGTTAACGCATGCCATGTATGAATTGGCCGTTTCCTGGTCTGTGACCAGGACTCAATACCACACCAGCTGTGATAAAACACAGATCGGGATTGCATTGGCTCTTTCCTGGTGAGTGTGTTGGACTCAGTACAACTCCAGATGGGATTAACGCATGCCTGGTATGAATTGGCTCTTTTCTGGTGTCTGAGTGCGACTGAGGATCACTCAAGATGGGATTAACACAGGCCTGGTATGTATTGACTATTTCCTGTGGTGTGAACTCAGTACCACTCCAGTTCAAACTAACGCAGAGCTGGTAAGAATTGGCCCTTTCCTGGTCTGTGACTGCGGCTCAGTGCCACTCAAACTGGGATTAACACAGGCCTGCTTTGAATTGGCCCTTTCCAGTGGTGTGAATGGGATTCGGTACCACTCCAGATGGGATTGAGGCAGGCTTTGTTTGAATTGTGCCTTTCCTGGTGTGAGTGGGACTCAGTACCACTCCAGCTGGAATTAACAAAGGCTTGGTTTGAATTGCCCCTTTTAAGGTGTATGAATGGGACTCAGGAGAACTCGAGCTGGCATTAACACAGGTCAGAATTGAATTGGTGCTTTCCTGGTGTGTGACTCTGGCCCAGTCAACTCCAGATGGGATTAACAAAGGCCTGGTATTAATTGG
Organism: Heterodontus francisci; assembly: GCF_036365525.1. Classification (NCBI taxonomy): domain Eukaryota; kingdom Metazoa; phylum Chordata; class Chondrichthyes; order Heterodontiformes; family Heterodontidae; genus Heterodontus; species Heterodontus francisci. The sequence goes on from NW_027140794.1 coordinate 6,002,740, forward strand.
CACGTTCCTGCTGTGTGATTGGGACTCAGTACCATTCCAGCAGTATTCAACACAGGCCCTGCTTTGAATTGGCCCTTTCCTGTGTTGTGAATAGGATTCAGTACCACTCAAGCTGGGATTAACATTGGTCTGGTTGGATTGGCCGTTTCCTGCTGTGTGACCGGGACTCATTACCACATCAGCTGTGATAAAATACAGATCTGGATTGCATTGGCTCTTTCCTGGTGAGTGAGTTGGACTCAGTACAACGCCATATGGTGATAACGCATGCCTGGTATGAATTGGCCCTTTCCTGGTGTGTGAGTGTGACTCAGCACCACTCCAGCATGGATTAACAGAAGCCTGGTTTGTATTGGCTATTTCTTGGAGTGTGCATGGAACTTAATACCACTCCAGCTACTATTAATATTGGCTTGCTTCGAATTGGCCATTGATTTATGAGTGAATTGGACTCAGCACAACTCCAGATGGGATTAACATAGGCCTGTTTTCAACAGGCTCTTTTCTTGTATGAGATTGTGAACCTGTACCACTCCTTAGGGGAACAACAGGCCTGGTTTGGAGTGGTTATATCCTGGTGTATGAGTTGGACTCAGTATCACTCTACCTGTGATTAACACGGCAATGGTGTTAATTGGCTCTTTCCTGATATGTGAGTGGTATTCAATACAATTCCCGGTGGGATTAACACAGCACTGCTCTGGTTCCGTTTTCGGAATCGTGAGTGGGGCTCAGCACCACCCCAGCTGGGATAAGACAGGCCGGGTTTGAATTGACCCTTTCCCGGGCTATGTGTTGCACACAATACCAATCCAGCTAGGATTAACCCAGAGAAATACAACGTTCCTCAGACTGCTGCTCTCGCCGCATCCTGAGATCAACACTCAATGCTATGCGCCACCCCATGCACACACTGGACCTCTCTCGCCAGAAGCACCGCCTCACCTTATCTCAAAGCTTTTCGACTCCGCAGTTTCATTTCATCTTTCGTCTCATCCGACGCATTAACAAAAAACTGTTTTTCTTCCTTTCAGTTGTTAAGGAACGCAAACTCCAGCAGCTGATGGGGACTAATGGCCCTCCAGATCCTCCTTCCGCTTCACTTCCCTCTGACCCCACCCCTTCTGATCTGACCCATTGCCGTGTATTCACTATACCCTCTGACCTCCCCCTCTCTGATGCTGAGCGTTCTGTACTCAGCAAAGGCCTCAGTTTTATCCCCTTACGCCGCCACCTCAATGAATTTCGCGCTCGGCATGATGTTGAGCTCTTCTTCCATCGCCTCCGCCTCCGGGCTCACTTCTTTGACCAGGGGTCCTCCCCCAACCAGCAGACCATTCACCCGCCTCCAGCATTCTCCCTCGACCTGGACCCCTCCCCCTGGCCTCTTACCCGCTCTTGATCTCTTCATTGAAAACTGTCGACATGACATTGGTCATCTCAATTTCTCTGCCCACTTCACTCACTCTAACCTGTCCCACTCTGAACTTGAGGCACTCCGTTCTCTCAGGTCTAACCCCGACATGGTCATCAAACCTGCAGACAAGTGTGGTGCTGTTGCCGTATGGCATACCGACCTCAACTTTGCAGAAGCTCAACGCCAACTCACGGACACTTCTTCCTACCTCCCTCTGGACCATGACCTCACCACCGAACATCAAGCCACCGTCCGAAGGACTGTCACTGACCTCATCTCCTCTGGAGATCTTCCCTCTACAGCTTCCAACCTCATAGTCCCACAAACCCGGACAGCCCGCTTCTAACTCCTTCCCAAAATCCGCAAATGGGACTCTCCCGGCAGACCCATTGTGTCAGCCTGCTCCTCCAGCACTGAACTTATTTCTTCCTATCTAGACTCTATCTTTTCTCCTCTGGTCCAGTCTTTTCCCACCTACATCCGTGACTCTTCTGACGCCTTACGTCATTTTGACAATTTCCAGTTTCCTGGTCCCAACCGCCTCCTCTTTACTCTGGACGTCCAATCGCTCTACACCTCCATCCCCCACCAGGATGGTTTGAGGGCTGTCCGCTTCTTCCTGGAACAGAAGCCTAACCAGTACCCATCCACCACCACCCTCCTCCGCCTGGCTGAACTTTTCTCACATTGAACAACTTCTCCTTCAACTCCATGCACTTCCTTCAAGAAAAAGGTGTCGCTATGGGTGCCCGCATGGCTCCTAGTTATGCCTGTCTTTTTGTGGGATATGTTGAGCATTCCTTGTTCCATTCCTACTCAGGCCCCCTCCCCCAACTCTTTTTCCGGTACATTGATGACTGTATCGGTGCCGTTTCCTGCTCCCGCCCCGAACTGGAAAACGTCATCAACTTTGCTTCCAATTTCCACCCTTCTCTCACCTTTACATGGTCCATCTCTGACACTTCCCTTCCATTCCTCGACTTCCCTGTCTCCATCTCTGGGGATAGGTTGTCTACTAATATCCATTATAAGCCCACCAACTCCCACAGCTACCTCGACTACACTTCTTCACACCCTACCTTCTGTAAGGACTCCATTCCATTCTCCCAGTTTCTCCATCTCCGATGCATCTGCTCTGATGATGCTACCTTCCATGGCGGTGCTTCTGATATGACATCCTTTTTCCTCAACCGACGATTTCCCGCCACTGTGGTTGACAGGGCCCTCAACCGTGTCCGGCCCATTCCCCGCACCTCTACCCTCACCCCTTCCCCTCCCTCCCAGAAACGTGACAGGGTACCCCTTGTCCTCACTTTTCACCCCATCAGCCTCCATATCCAAAGGATCATCCTCCGCCATTTCCGCCACCTCCAGCGTGATGCCACTACAAGTCGCATCTTCCCCTCCCTTCCCCTGTCAGCATCCTGAAGGGATCGTTCCCTCCGCGGCACCCTGGTCCTTTCCTCCATTACCCCCACCACCTCGTCCCCGTCCCATGGCACCTTCCCCTGCAATTGCTGGAGGTTTAATACCTGCCCATTTACCTCCTCTCTCCTCACTATCCCAGGCCCCAAACACTCCTTTCAGGTGAAGCAGCGATTTACTTGTACGTCTTTCAATGTGGTATACTGTATTCGCTGCTCACAGTGTGATCTCCTCTACTTTGGGGAGACCAAGCGCAGACTGGGCGACCGCTTTGCGGAACATCTCCACTCAGTCCGCAAGCGGGTCCCTGAGCTTCCGGTTGCTTGCCATTTCAACACTCCCCCCTGCTCTCATGCTCACATCTCTGTCCTGGGATTGCTGCAGTGTTCCTGTGAACATCAACGCAAGCTCGAAGAACAGCATCTCATCTACCGATTAGGCATCTCTGCAGCCTACCAGACTGAACATTGAGTTCAATAATTTCAGAGCATGACAGCCCCCCATTTTACTTTCATTTTTAGTTATTTTTTCTTCCTTTTTTTTTTACGTTCTTTTTTTTACATTTTTTACAATCTTTATTTTGCATTTATTTCATTTCATCTTAGTTTGTTCAGATTGCTTACCCACTGTTTTTATTTTCAGGTTTGCACTTGCTGCTGTTCAATATTCACTGTATTAACACCTAATCTGTACTATTGCTTTGTCTTTCAATACACCATTAACATATTGTTTGCCTTTGCTCCGTGACCTTTTGGTCAGCTATGTGGCATGGTCCAATCTGGACCTCCTTTGTTATCTCTTGCCCCACCCCCACCTCACTTGCTTATAACCTGTGACTTTTCTAATACTTGTCAGTTCCGAAGAAGGGTCACTGACCCGAAACGTTAACTCTGCTTCTCTTTTCACAGATGCTGCCAGACCTGCTGAGTGGTTCCAGCATTTCTTGTTTATATTTCAGATTTCCAGCATCCGCAGTATTTTGCTTTTATTTAATGGAAGGGAAGTGTCGGAGATGGACCATGTGAAGGTGAGAGAAGGGTGCAAATTGCAAGCGAGGTTGATTTTTTCCAGTATGGGGCGGGTGCAGAAAGAGGGTCAATGTTTGTCATCGATATGCCAGAAGAAGAGCTCGGGAGGTTGTCTGAATATGTCTGGAACAAGAAATATTCGAAATTTGTGACAATAAGACAGACATAACCAGGATCCATGCGGGTACTCATAGTAACACGTTTTTATTGGGAGGAAATGAAGGAGAAGTTGCTCAATGTGAGAACAGGTTCAGCCAGGAGGAGGAGGATGATAGAAGATGGGGAATGATTTCGGCCTCTGTTTGAGGAAGAAATGGAACTCCCTCAAACCGTCCTGGTGGGGGATGGAGGTGTAGAGAGATTGGACGTCCATAGTAAAGAGGGCCAGGAGACTGGAAATTGTTGAAATGGCGTATGGCATCAGAAGAGTCGGGAATATAAGTGGGAAGAGACTGGAAAAGAGGAAAAAAATAGAGTCCAGGTAGGAAGAAGTAAATTCAGTGCGGCATGAACAGGATGAAACGATGGGTCCGTCGGAACAGTCCTGTTTGTGGATTTTTGGAAGGAGGTAGACGCAGACTGTTCGGGGTTGTGAGACTATGAGGTTGGAAGCTGTCGAGGGAAGATTTGCAGAGGAGGAGACGTCAGCGACAGCAACAGCGCCACCCTTATCTGCGGGTTCGATTACATTATTGGGGTTAGACCTGAGGGAATGGAGTGCTGCAAGTTCAGGGGTTAGACTGAGTGAGAGGAGCAAGGAAATTAAGGCGCTGAACGTTGGCAATGAAATGATCAAGAGCTGCTATGAGACTGAGGGAGGGGTCCAGGTGGAGGGAGAATGCTGGAGGTGGGTGAATGTATCTACTGATAGGGGAGAGAGCTCCTGGTCAAAGAAATGCGCCTGGAGACGATGGAAGAAAAGCTCAACGTTATGCCGAGCGTGAAATTCATTGAGGTGGGGGTGTAACGGGATTAAATCCTTTGTTAAGTACATATCTTTCAGCGTCAGAGAGGCAAGATCAGGGGCTATTGTGAATACATTACAACCGGTGACACTAAAAGCAGTCATGGGGTTGCGTTCCTCAACAGGAAAAAAAAACAATTTGTTCAAGTGTCGGATAAGCGAAGGATGAAATAAATCTGTGGGGTATGTCTTATCTATTTAATCATATACAGAGAATCACTTGCAATGACTTCTCTTCCTGCTCCTGCATCGTTAGCTCTGGTTTTCCTCACGGATCTATCCATCACCCCATCCTATTGCACACCTACATGCTGCCCCTTGGTGTCATCATCCGAGAGCACAATATAACTTTTCACATATATACTGCTGACACAAAGTTCAACCGCACCAACACCTCCCGCGACCTCTCCACTGTCTCTAAAATATCAGGTGTATTATCCAACATCCACTACTGGATTTGCAGACATTTCCTCCTGTAAAATATTGGAAAGACTGAAACCATTGTCTTTTGTCTCTGTTACAATCTGTGCGCTCTCACCATTGATTCCAACCCTCTCCTTGGCAAAAGTCTGAGGCTGAACCAGAATATGTGTAACTTTAGTGTCACATCTGATTCCGAGATGAGCTTTCAACCAGGTATCTGCACCATCACTGAGATGATACGTTTCCACTTCCATTACTTCCAAAGACTTTCAGGTTGATAGGTAAATTGGTCGTTATAAATTGCCCCTAGTATGGGTAGGTGGTAGGGAAAGACAGGGACAGGTGGGGATTTGATCGGAACATGGAATTCGTGTAGGATCAGTATAAATGGGTGGTTGATGGTCGGCACAGACACGGTGGGATGAAGGGCCTGTTTCAGTGCTGTATCTCTAAATAAAAAAATCAAACAAAATCACACGACTCCGCTCCTGTGTCAGTTGTGCTTGTGCTGAAACTCTCATCCATACCTTCGTTACCTTTAGACTTGGTTATTCCAACGCTTTCCTGGTTGGCCTCCCACATTCTGCCCTCTGTAATCCTTCGGTCATCTAAACCTCTCCTGCCAGTGTCTGAACATGCTCTAAATGCCGTTCACCCAGCACCTCTGTGCTTGCTGGGACACATTGTCTCCCAGTCAAAAGACTTCTCGATTTTAAACTGCTCGTTCTTATTTGAAAATCCCTCTTTGGCCTGGCTCCTCCCTATCTCTGCAAACTCCTTAAGGCCGACAACCCTCCAAACTATCTTCACTCCTCCAATTCTGGTCTCCTTAGCATCCCCAATCATCATTGTTCTACGATTGATGACCATGCCTCCAGCAGCCTCTGCCTTGAACTCTGCAATAGCCTCCCGTCAATTCTCCACCTCTCTACCTCCGTTTGCTCCTTTAAGACACTCCATTAAATATTCCTCATTCTCCAAGCTTTTGATCATCTGCCCTAATGTCTCCTTATATGGATCGGTGACATATTTTGTTTTATAATGCCTCTGCGAAGAGACTTGTAATATTTAATTACATGAAAGGTGCTATATAAAAGAAGTTGCTGTTGAAATTTGCCAGATATGATTTAGCATTCGAATATCCATGCTGTTTGCCAAATATCATCCCATGTTTCTTTTCGAGCAATAACTTTTCTACTGGTAGTGACTTCCAGAAGCATCCCCACCAGCAATGTTAGATTGTTCAGTAAATACAGGGTTATCCAATCTCTGCTTTTTTAATACAGCATATTACATTTGTAACCCTCCAGTCCTCTGTCATCACTCCCATATTCAAGCAGGGTTGGAAAATTCTGGCTTGTGCCTCTGCTATTTTCACCAGCCCTTCTCTCAGCAACCCTTATACATTATAAGGGATAAATATTCCTCTTTATTGTGGTACAAAAGGTGTTGGATTGAAAGGGGTTAACTGAACCTGTTTGTTCAGTCACTGTAATTAATGCCAATCTCCTCGGACACTAATTGTGTCACTGAAGGGTTTCCCTCTTCTGTTAATAAGGGGCTCCTTTACATGTGTTATCCCATAGTGTCAGTGAGAGCATCAGCCTCAGCACCAACTGGGAGCAGTGGCTCCAGAGAGAGGGAAAATATAGATCAGAATCCGAGAGCAATGGATTGGAATGTTACAACAATGGGTCAAAATCAGAGAATAATTGATTGGAATGTTGCAACAATGGATCCGAATCTGAGAACATTAGACTGGAATGTTACAACAATGGGCAAGAGTTTATCATGGTCTCTTTACATACTTCATAAGTATGGTTCACAGGTGATAACAGTTGGGATCTATCACACACTGTTGATTATGCAATGCATTTATTATCCCATCCTTGCTATTGTTGGTGTCCCTGGTAAGTCTCGCTATACATTTTATTAACCATGTTTAACTGCATTACAGCTTCTTTAATTTACCTGCTAACCTTGCTGCTGTTGTTATTCCTGGTAAACCTATATTTCCAGCTGTTTGCTCTATAAATCATTCCTAAATGTATTATAGTTATTGAGCTTTACTGTTGTTGTTGCCTCTGCTAATTCTCTATTTCCAGCAAGGAGATCTGTAAACCCTGTCTCACTGAAATACTGCTCTTGTAATTTAAATTTTGGGAAGACTGTATACAGTGTAATTGATCTTCATCAAAAAATCCCACCCCTATCCATGAACTGCCATACCCTTACTGACCAATGTCTGAGGCTGAACCGGACTGTTTACAGCCTCTGTATTTTATTTATTTCTGAGCTGATTTCATCTCCATATTCTCTCTGTCACCAACCCTGCCGACTACCACCTCTGTAATATCATCTGTCTCCACCTCTGCCTCAGCCCATCTGCTTCATAAACCCTCATCCGTGCCTTTGTTTAAATCCAAATTTGACTATTCCAATTCTATCCTTGTCATTCTCCCAGTTATTAAGCTCCATAAACCACAGCCCTTCCAGAACTCTGCTGTCTGTAACTTAACTCACAGCAATTCCCGATCTCCCATTTCCTCCCAGCTCACTGATCTACATTGGCTCACTGGTTTGCCAGCACCTTAATTTTAATATTCTCATTCTTGTGTTTGAATTCCTCCATTGACTCACCCCACCCAATTAGTCCCATTCCCCTGCTCATTTCCATATTCCTGCAGAACTTATGCCTGTGAGTCTTTTGCCAATTCCCTTTGTAAAGTGAGTTTCTTTCCCTCTCTATCACCCCCGGCTGTGATGTTTACCCCGTGGCGCCACTGGTGCCAGTGTTACAGAATCCTGGATCTATAAAATGATGTGAACGGAACAGCTGGCCTGTTCTCGTGTGGCCTGCACAGTGCCCGATGCAGGTCAGGAATATAGCTGTGGGCGTACTGTGCGGGTATCGGTAGTTGAGGAGAGGGGTTTGAATTGATGTCAATGAGCAATTCCAGAAGCTTTGACGCACGTCTTTGAAACTTGCACTGTGCATGTCCACTGACCATCTGTGTTAGTCACTCTCATCTGGTCATGCATTCAGCAGCACGAGGGCCGCCTTCTCGTGTTATTTAAAAGGACCAGGCACCCAACTTACAGGTGAGGGATTTTGACCGACTTCTGCTATTGTAAAGTTAGTGGAGGTGCTGTGGATGGTTTTCTGGACGTTGTGTTGTGAGCTGCTGCAGACATTCAGGGAGGACAGATGATTTGGTGACCAAACCCTGTACGAGGTCAGGTGACTATAGTTACAGTGTCTTTGGGTCTGTAACAAGACTAACAAATGTGGCAGAGGCTGCAGAGAGGGGAAGCTCTGTAAAGAGGGAAGAAGAAGGGGATCTGCCCTACCCACGCCGGGTTTTTCCAGAGCACTTTTCCTACCTACACCGAACCCAGGAGCAGTGTGTGAGGCGACGCTGATTCAATAAGGATGTGTCACCTTCTGCAAAAGAACCTGGAGCTTCACACCAGGGTGAGGACTGAACTGCCAGTGACCATTAAGATCACAGTTACATTCAATTCTATGCATTTGGATCTTTCCAGGCAGTGCGTGTGCTGTATACAACATCGAGATGTAGAAATTGATGGAGTCATAGAGTCATGTACGATACAGAAGGAGGCCATTCGGCCACTCCATGGCAGCTGTCTGTGGAGCAATTGAGTCAGTCCCACTGCCCCGCTCAATCCACGTAGCCCTGCATGTTTATTTCATTCAGGTGCCCCTCCGGATTCATTTATAAATCATTGACTGTCTTCGCTTGCACCACTCTCCTGGGCAGTGAGTTCCAAGTCATTACCGTCCACTGCATAAACCAATGTTCTTCCTCATATTCCCCCTGCATCACTTACCCCAAATCTTCAATCTGTGTCCCCTAGTCCGTGTTTCATCTGTTAATGGGAACAGTTTTTCCTTGTTTTTCTTATCGAAGACTATCATAATATTGTATACCTCTGTTAAATCTTGCTCAAACTCCTTTACTCCAGGGAGAGCAGTGCAGGAGTGGACAAACTAACATTGTAACTAAACCTCTCCCCCAACCCTGGATCCATTCTGGTAAATCTCCTCTAAACCCTCACAAAGGCGTTCACATACTTCCGAAAGTGTGGTGACCAGAACTGGACAGAGTCCTCCAGGGGTCCTGATCAAATCTTTATAGAGTTTCAACATAACCTCCCTGCTTTTATACTCTTTGCCTGTAATGATGAAGCCAAACATCTGATAATGCTTTGCCAAACACTATTGTGATATGTTCTGCCACCTTCAGAGATCAATGCAAATGGAGTTCCAGGTCCCTCTGTTCCTGCACAATCTTTAGAACTGTATGATTAAGTCTATATTGCCTTCCACTCCCTTATGCCAGAAGGCATGACCTCATATTCTTCTATTAAATTCCGCCTGCCACTTTTCCGTCCATTCTGCTAGCCTATCTATACCCTGTTGCTGGCAGTTTGCATCATCCTCACTGTTTACCACTCCTCCAAGATTGGTATCATCAGAACATTTTTAAATTCTACTCTGTATTTCAAGATCCAAGTCATTTACATATAGCAAAAAAAAAGAAAGAAAAAGAAGTGGTCCCAGCACTCACCCTTGTGGAACATCATCCTCCAGTCTGAAAAACTGAGAGGGTGCAGAGGAGATTTACCTCTGCTGCCTGAACTGGAGTGTATGTCCGACGAAGAATGATTGAGGGAGGTATGGCTTTTCTCATTGGAGCGAAGAAGGATGAGAGGTGACTTGATAGAGAGGTACAAGATGATGAGAGGCATGGATAGAGCGGATAGCCAGAGACTTTTTCCCAGGGTGGAAAGGGCTATCACCAGGGGGCATACTTTTAAGGTGATTGGAGGAAGGTTTCGGGGAGATGTCAGAGGTAGGTTCTTTGCACAGAGAGTGGTGGGTGCGTGGAATGCGCTGCCAGCGGTGGTAGTAGAAGCAGATACATTAGGGACATTTAAGTGACTCTTGGATAAGTACATGGATGATAGTAGAATGAAGGGTAGGTTGTTAGTTTGATCTTAGAGTAGGTTAAAGGTTCGGCACAACATCGTGGGACGAAGGGCCTGTACTGTGCTGTACTGTTCTATGTTCTATGTTCGAACTGTTTACCACAATTCGCTCTTTTCTGTCCTTTAGACAATATTTGATCCCATTTGATGCTATTCCATGAGCGTCACTTTTTCTAACTAACCTTTTGTATGGTACTTCATCAAACGCTTTCTTACAATCCATGTGGACAAAATCCAACACTTTCCTTCATAAACCTTCTCTGTTACTTCATCAAAAAAAGGTTTAGTAAAGCATGATCTGACTTGTAAAATTCCGTGCTAACAATCCTTAATTAACTCAGATCTCTGCAAGTGTGTTTTGATTTCCCCCCTTGATTATAGTTTTTAAAAAAACTTACCCACCACAGATGTTAAACTAACTTACCAGTAGTTACTAGACCTGTGTGTTGTCTATTGATAATTCTGGGAGGTGAGGGTGGCCATCAATGTCAACATGTTCTCCCGCAGTGGGGAGAAGCAGAATGAGAGGTCCCGTGGCTTTGGCAGGATAGCCGGATTCCTGATGGTGTGGGTGGCTCTGCGGCGCGCTATGCCAACAGGAGAGGTACAGGAACTGAAAGAACTCTGATTCCATTAATGTACAGTTGATGTGCGAACATGCCCAGTACATCATGTTGGTGAATGTCCACAATCCTGGCAGCAGGCACGATACCTTCATTCTGAAGCAGTTAGCCGGTCCTCACACTTAGAGCCTCCATGCAGAACCAAAATGTGACTCCTCAGAGGCAAAGGATATTCCCCTAGACACAGCTCATGTTTCTACCTCCCCAAACCGTCTCCCACCGCCAACTAACTGCATGCAGTTTACCCGTGTATAAAGTGAGCAATGGCGTCACTAGGAACATCGTGGAACAGACCATCGGTGTGATGAAGCAATGCTTCTGATGTCTGAACCACTCCGGGACAGCCCTCCAGTACACACTGAAGCAGTTGTCCAAGTTCATGGTGTTCTGCTGCACTCGTCATATCATCACCATCAAGAAGACCCAGACATTACCACCAGAATCCGGAGGCCACCTCAGGATGAGGAGGAGGAGGAAACAGGGAGGATATTACCTGGACGCCTTCAACCTGGACAGGCTGTAGGAGAGTTTTAAGATATTGGTTCCCATAAGACAACTTCCTTTTACAGCATGGATCCCGCATTCTCCACCATTACACCCATCTGGGATGTCACATCACAACATCCCCTTGGTCACTATCCTGCAATAAAAAAACACCAGCAAAAGCTTTTTCATGAACATCCTTACCTAACAACACATCAAGTTACATTTAAAAAATGAACTATTCACCCTCGTGTAGTCCCTTGGTGCCTGTCTTGTGAGTTCTCTTGACTTTTCGAGTGCTCCTACAAAGTGCTTCCCCAATGGCTGCAGCATGGCTGGTGGAAGGCTGCTGACTTTCATTGGAAGAGATTGTAGATGGCTTTGCAGTACGCCTTCGAGCCACTCTGTGCCTTACGGACTCGGATTCGGACTGCTCCCCCTCTACATAGGCAGCAGCAGCCTGGGCTGCTGATGGGTAACAGAAAGGACACTGGTGGAGAGGCAGTGAAGGGAGTACAAATACTATCATCCTGAGAGAGGACAGCAAGTTCGTGCTCCACGGATACACTGCCACTCCCACGGGCAGATACCTCAGTAAACCTTGTAATCGAGTGGATCAAAGTTTGATCAACTGCTGTGAGAGCCTGCAAGACCCTTTGAGCACTGAGATCCACAGCCAGGATGGCAGCAGTCTGATCCTACAGGGCAACAAGCTTGGATCACATGACCACAATCTGAGCTTCCACTGCAGCACTGAGACGCTGTGTGTCTGCCGCCTGTGCTGCAGTGCAAGCTAAGACAATGGTCACCAGACACTGTATCACGACTGGGTCGACTAGTGCTGTCATGGAATTAGTGGCCACTTGCACAGGGGGAAGAATGGGCTTCAAGCTCTGAAATGTCCTGTGCCATGTTGGAGCCGGACTCCTCCATGTTGCTTGACAGTGACAACAGACTGTCTGGCAGGCCTGTCAATGGACAAAGTATCTCAGTGCACATGTCCATCAGCATTCTCCTATATGGTGCTCCAGCAACGTTCTCATCTCAGTCCTGTGTATCATAACTCGGTTGTGACCTCGCCCTCCAGTGAACTGATACATGAACTACCCATTTCCCCCTGTCCTGGCTGCAGCTCGCTCATATCCAAAACTCCAGGAATACCAGCATAAAATTAACAGTCACTTGGACAAATATGGATTCATGAAGGAAATCCAGAATGGATTTGTTAAAGGGAAATCACGTTTAAGTAACTTGACTGAGCTTTACGATCTGGGAAAAGAGAGCTTTGATGAGGGTAATTCTGTTCATGTTGACTCCATCAGCATCCAAAAGAAATTTAATTAAGTGTCACATAACAGATCTGTTAGTAAAATTACAGCTCATGTAATGAAAGGGACAGTAACAGCATGGATACGAAATTGGCTGAGTAACAAGAAACAGCGAGCAGTGGTAAACAGTTATTTCTTAGGCTGAAGGGAGCAATACAGTGGGGTTCCCCAGGGGACGGTGATAGGGCCACTGCTTTTCCTGATCTGTATGAATGGCCTGTACTTTGGTCTCCAGGGCACTATTTCAAAATTTTCAGACTACACAAAACTTGGCATTATTGTGAACAGAGAGGAGGATAGTGATAAAGTGCAGAGGACAGAGACAAGCTGGTGGAATGGGCGGACACGTGACAGATGACATTTAATGTGCTGACATGTGAAGTAATTCAGTTTGGTTGGAAGACCGCAAGAGGCAATTGAAAATAAAAGGTACAATTCGAAAGGGTATGCAAGAGCAGAGAGACCTGGGGGTATCTGTAATCCTATCATTGCAGGCGACAGGACAGCTTAGGAAAGCAGTTAGTAAGGCATGTGGAATCCTGGGTTTTATAAACAGAGACATGGAATCCAAAAACAAGAAAGTTATGATGAACCTTTATAAAGCACTGCCTCCATCTCAACTGGAGCATTGTGTCCAGTCCTGGGCACCACAGTTCAGGAAGGTTGTGAAGGCATTAGAGAGCGTGCCACAAGGATTTAATAAACTGGTTCTAGAGATGAGGAATTCGGTTATGTTTATAGATTGGAGAAGCTGGAGCTATTCTCCTTGGAGAATTGAAGGTGAAGAGGAGATGTGATAGATGTCATTAAAATTCTGAGGGGTCTAGACAGGTAGATAGGGAGAAAATGTTTCTATTGGCAGATGGATCAAGACCGGAGGACACTGATTTAAGGTGACTGGTGAAAGAACTAAAGGTGACATGAGGGAAAGCTTATTTACTGAGCGAGTGGTTAGAATCTATAATGGACTGCCTGAGGGTGTGGTGGAGGCAGATTCAACAGTGATTTTAAACAGGGAATTGGATAATTATCTGAAGATAAAAAAAATGCAGGTCTGTGGGAAAGTTACGGGGGGAGTGGGTAGAGCTGAGTTTCTTTTGCAGAGATCCAGCATGGTCGTAGCGAGGAAAATTACCCCCATCGGTGCTGTTACAATCCTATGATCCTGTGACTCACCAGCTGCAGATTCCGATTCTATACCAGCCTGTCAGGTACACTCATTGTAAGTATTTGATCTCGTGGCTACGATTATAAGACCAAGTGTTGGGGCTTCACCATCAGTGCTCTGCTGCTGTTCTCCCTCTGTCTCCTGGAGCTGCTATGACTGTGCAGCTGGCAGTTTTGGGTTATCATTAGAATGTATAAGATCAGAAGGGGAGGGTTGGGCTGAGGAATTGCGGGTGGGATGGAAAGCAGGAGGCCCATGATCCCATCATCTGCAGCTTTACATTATCCCAGATAGCAGGATGAGGAGGAGGTGGGAGTTAAGAAGGGACATAAGGCAGGAACATAGCATGTCCTGAATGTTCTCGCTGATGCCGGATACTACGGGCTCTGCCACAGCCCATCTCAGGGTGTGGAGAACCATCTACTTCCTCGGGCACAGGGAATGCCTAACCCTTGCCAGTTAACTGCTACTTACTGTGATTATGGGCCACATTGCCCTGCAAGAGAGAGGCAGAATTTCAGTGATTGTGTTGCACTGTGTTTGGGTGACGTGCCTTCCATAGCTGAATAGCTGGAGGTATGTGGAGGCAGTGAGAGGTGGATGTGAGGCTGATATCAGTGGAAGGTGTGAGGGTGAGGTTTAGTAAGTGAATGCTGAGTGTGAGTCCTGAGGTTTAGGGACTGCTGATGTGGGAGTGGTGGGTGTGTGGTACATTGAGCAGAGTGAGAGGCTGTTGTTGAGAGGAGGAGATGCCATGTGGAGATGCATTCGCTGACATTGACCACCCGTATGAGCTCATTAAACTTCTTCTGGCACTGCTCCAAGGTCCTCGGGGCCAGACTTCTTGCAATGACCTCCTTGACCGCCAGCTCCCATTCCCTTCGGAGGGAGTTCCTTGAGGGTCTTCGCACCAGCCCACAGCAACATGGCCTCTCTCCTCCTGTCACCCTCCATGACTAAGGGCTCCAGGGACAGACTGCATTTAAGAGCTGAATCCTGGCTGAAACACGTGCCGGCCTCACCCACAGTTAGGCCCCTGTTTAGCGTGCAGACTGACAGCAGCGCAGGTCACCCTGGGCGCACGTAGAATTCATGGAAATGAAGAGGCAGCAGGAGGTTTGTGACTCTCTTGCCTCAACAGGAACGGGCACTTGCAGTCTGCCCAAAAAGCGATCCAACCCGATTTTTCTCTCTTTGCATTTTCCTTTCTCTCTGTCTCTCTGTCTCTCTCTCTCTCTCTCTTTACTCGCTCTTTCTCACTCTTCACGCTCTGTCTTCCTTCTCATTGAATCAGAGATTGATTCAGTACAGGACAAGACTAATCAGTCCATTGTGTCAGTGCTGTCTCTTTGAAAGAACTATTTAATTAGTTCCACTCCCCTCAATTTTTCTCCAGATTCCTTTTTCTTTCGTTTCATTTGTTTGTTAAATTCCCTTTTGAAAGATATTATTGAATCTGCTTCCACCATGTTTTCAGGAAGTGAATTCCAGATGCCAACAACTCGCTATGTAAGAAAATTCTGCTAATTTATCTCATAGCTCTTTGCGAATTATCTTCAATTTGTGTCTTCTTATTACTGAGCTTCCTGACACTGGAAACAGTTTCACATTAATTGCCCCATCAAAACCCTTTATGATTTTGAATTATACATTAAATCTCCCCTTACCCTTCACTGCTTTAAACAAAACAATGCCAGCTTTTTCCAATCTCTCTAGCTAACTGAATTCCAGGATCCGGGTACCATTCTGGATAATCACATCTGTATCTTCACTAAGTCCGCGACATCTTTACCAAAGTGTGGTGATCAGAATTGAACACAATTCTCCAGCTGGCACCTGACCAATGATGTATAAAAATCAGCATTTACTCCTGAAGTATGTTACTCTGTCCCGCTCCAACACTGAGGACACTCCATGTCAACTTAAATGATCTTCGTGGTTGCACCGCAGGTCTCTCTAATCCTGCACCCGCTTTATCATGGTACCGATTAGTTTATATTGTTTCTCCTCATACTTGCGACCCAAATGTCTCACTTCACTCTTCACTGTGTTAAATTACATCTGCCATGCGTCTGCCCATTTCACCCATCAGTCTATTTCCTCCTCAAGTCTGTCATTATCCTTCTCACTCTTTATTCACATATTCGACTGTCCTGACATCTGAAAACTTGACATTGTGGCCTTTGTACATAAGCCCATAGCATCAACATACAGCAACAGTGAAATCAACAGCAGCCCTGGGGAACACCACTGTCTACTTCCCTCCAGACTGAACAATAACAATTCTCCACGACTCTCTGCTTTCTGTCACTTAGCTAATTTCCTGCACGCTGGCATTGGAAATAAAAGAAAATACTTCAATTTATGTAGCGCCTTTCATGAGCAATGCATGTCCCAAAAAGATTTCCAACCAATGAGTACTTTTTAAAATCCTAGTCACTCTTGTAATGTGGAAAACAGGACAGCCAATTTCTGCTCAAAAAGTTCTCACAAATTGCAATGTGATAATGATCTGATCTGTTTTTTACTATGATGACGAAAGGGTAAATGTTGAGTAGGACACTGGGGATAATTCCTATGCTCTTCTTCTAAATAATCCCATGGGATTTTTACATCCACCTGGGAGGGGATACGGGGCCTTGGTTTAACGTTTCATTCGAAATACGGCACCTCTGGAAGAGCAACACTCCCTCTGTTCTGCACTTGAGTGTCAGCCTTGATTCTTGTGATCAAGTCCTGCTATGACACTTGGTCCGAGAAGCTTGTGATAGAAAGGGGAGAGTGCTACAAACTGAGCCACGGCTGACAATTTAATCCCTTGTGTTTCTAATTTGGTAACACGTCTGTTATGTCGTACTTTACCAAACGCCTTGAAAGGGTAGGAAAGTACACACAGAATCAGAGAATAAGATTGCACTGAAGGAGGTCATTTGGTCCATCAAGTCGATGCTGGCCCTTTTGAAGAGCTTCCAGTTCGTTCCACACCCTGGCACTTTCCCAGATCCTTACATTTATCTCCTTAAAATATTTATCCAATTCCATTTTGGAATCTGATATCGAATCTCCATCGTTCAGACCAGCAGACAATGCATTTCAAGTCCAAAGTAGCCATTGCATATGAAAAAGAATCATCATGTCATCTCCGCTTCTTTTATTTCCAATCACTGTAAATCTGTGTCCTGTGTTAACGGCCCCTCACGCAATGGAAAGAGTTTCACTTCACTTAATTTATCTAAACCTATGTTAAACATCTCTATCAGATCTCCTTTTAAATTTCCCTGCTCTGAGGGGAACAATCCCAGCTACATAACTGTAATCCCTCATCCCTGGAAAAGTTCCAGTAAAACTCTTCTGCCAACTCACCAAAAGTTTCATGTTTCTTCCTAAATTGTGGTTCCCAGTATTGGACACAATACTCCACGTGGAGCCGAGCTAGTCTTTTCTGTTGGTTTAACATAACATCATGACTTGTGTACTCTGTGTCTCTATTAATAAAACCTAGGAATTTATTTGCTTTGTTGACTGTCTGTTATCCTGTCCAGCCAGCTCAAATATTTTGCAGAAACACCCCAGGTATCTCTGTTATTCACGCCATATTTAAGGTCGTGCAATTAACTTGCCATTTCTTTCCTCATACATCCGCATGCAGCTCACTATCACCTTCTCAAGGGCGATCGGGGATTGAAAATAAATTCTGTCAGATACAACGACACCCACATCCCATGAAGGCATAATATAAATACGATCTTCCCACAATGTATCACCTCACACATCAACCATGCCAATTAAATATTAGGAAGACTGAAGGCATGTGTTTTCAAACCCCACATCAAACGTCTCCTAGCTGCAGACTCCCTCCCTCTCCTTGGCAACTGTCTGAGATTAAACCAAACTATTCACAACCTGGTGTCATAGTTGACCCTGCGATGAGCTTCCTACAAAATATTCACGCTCTCTCTAAAACCACATATTTCCACCTGTGTATCATCACCCAACGTTGCCCCTGTCTCAGCTCTTCTGCTGCTGAAACATTCACACTTGCCTTTGTTTCCTGTAGACTTGACAATTCCAACACACTCCTTGCTGGTCTCCCACATTCTAACCTCCAAAAGCTTGAAATAATCCAAAACACAGCTTCCCATGTCCTAACTCGCATCAAGTCCTGTTCTCCCATCACTTCCTGTACTAACTGACCTACTATGGCTCCTGGTCAGCAACCCATCAATTTTTAAACTCTCTGCCTTCTTGGCAAGGCCCTTAGTGCATCACCCCTTCCTATCTCTGTAATCTCCTCCAGCCCTACAATCCTCCGAGGTATCTGCACCCATCTAATTCTGGCCTCTTGAGCAACCCAGAGTTAATTATTCTACCATTGCTGGCCATGCCTTCAGCTGCCGAGGCCCTAAGCTCTGGAAGAGAATAGCAGAACTTCGTCAACGTTGGCACTCCTGGAAGAGAAGTGTTAGTGAAATAAAAAGTAAAATAAAAGCATAATACTGCAGATGCTGGAACATTGAAATGTGAACAGAAAGTGCTGTAAACACTCAAGAGGTCTGGCAGCATCTGTGGAGAGAGAAACAGAGTTAACTTTTCAGGTCTGTGACCCTTCATCAGAACTGGAAAAAGTTAGAAATGTCGAGGACCTTGAGCACGTGGAAGAGGGGAAGGGGAAGAAGAACAAGAAGGAAGGACTGTAATGGGGTGGAGAGGGGAGATTAAATGACAGACTGTTACAATTATAACATTTGACACTTCTGATGAAGGGTCACTGACCTGAAAGAATAACTCTGTTTCTCTCGACACAGATGCTGCAAGACTTGCTGAGTATTTCTGGCACTTTCTTTTCTCATCCCTAAGCTCTGCATTAAAAAAAAATTATTATTGATTCGTGGGATGTGCTCATCCCTAATTCTCTCCCTGAACCCTAAATCAAGTAAGTGGCACTGAGTCCAGTTTTCGGGAGTACTGCTTTTACAAAATTACTAAATACAGATTACTAAAAACAGTAAAGTTAATGAGTGACAGAATATTAAGAGATCTCAGAGTTGATCTGTTTCAAACATTTAGTTTATTTAATTTTAAGCTGAAATTGTAGTTTCTGTCATAGTCTGTTTGTGGCAGCTGGACAGTTAATTGATGCTCAGTATCAGCTTGGACTACAGAATTGGCTTAATGAGAGAAATCAGCGAATCGTTTTAAATGGTTGTCTTTTCATACTTGAGAGTAGTACATGGTGGTGTTCCACAAGGGAAGTGCTGGGAACACTGATTTTATATACCAACTCAAACACGACAAAATAGGCTAACAGAATGGGCAGAATGAACTGAAATCAGAGAAGTGTGAGGTGATGCACTTTGGCAGAAGGCATGAAGATAGGAAATATAGACTTAACATCACAGGGTGGAAAAGTGTACAGGGACAGAGGGATCTGGATGCTCATACACATAGATCCCTGAAGGTAGAGGACATATTGAGAGAGTCATTAATAAAGCAGACGGGATCTTGGGTTTCATAAATCGAAAAACTGAGTACAGAAGAAGGAAAGTTATGCTGAACCTATACAAAGCTCTGGTTAGGCCCCAATTGGAGGACTGCATCCAGTTCTGTTCACCATACTTTAGGAAGGTTGTAAGGCTGCTTGACAAGGTGTAGAGGAGATTTCCCAGAATGGTTCCAGGGATGAAGGATTTTAGTTACAGGGTTTGTTCGGAAAAGCTGGAATGGTTTTCCCTGGAGGAAAGGAGATTGATGTGCACAGGATTATGAGAGGTTTAGATAGGTAGATTAAGAAAACTGTTCCAATTATCAGATGCTACAAGGACTAGAGATAACGCCTCGGCAAGTGATTCCAGAGGAATGAGAGGAAGAACGTTTTTATGCACCAGTGGCAATGATCTGTAAATCACTGCTCACAGGGGTGGTGGAAGCAGAGACAATGAACGATTTCAAACGAATTTTGGTTGTACAGGTGAGGGAAATAAACTTGCAGGGATATGAGAACAGAACCAGGGACCTCACTTTTATCCACGTTGTAATGCAGCTGCCATACATTTGCCCACTCACCCAAAATGTGCAAATCGAATTGGAGCCGCTTTACATCCTTCTGACAGCTCACCTTCCTCCACAGCTTTGTGTCATCTGCAAATGTTGAAATGTTGGATTTAGTTCCTTCACCCAAGCCATGAATGCATATTGTGAATCGTTGGGGTCCAAGCACTGATCCCTGCGGCACCACACTGGTCGCTGCCTGCCACCCAGAAAAAAATACCCGTTTATTCCCACTCATTGGTTCCTGTCAGTCAACCAATTCTCAATGCATGCCAGTATATTACTCGCAATCCCATGTGCTTGAAGTTTGCACAATCACCTCTTATATGGGACCTTATCAAAAACCTTCTGAAAATCCAAGTACACCACATCCACGGGTTCTCCCTTATCTATTCTACTAGTTACATCCTCAAAAAAACTCCAGTAGATTTATTAAGGATGATTTGCCTTTCGCAGCCCATGCTAACTTTATCCAATCCTGTTTATGCTTTCCAGATGTTCTGCTATTATATCCATTATAATAGACTCTAGCTTTTCCCCACTACTGATGTAAGGCTATTGGATCGATAATTGCCAGTTTTTTATTCTTTCCCTGCTTTTTTAATTAGTGGGTTACATTTACCACCCTCCAATCTACAGGAATTGCTCCAGAGTCTATTGAATTTTGGAAGATGACCACCAATGCATCCATTATTTCCAGGGCCACTTGCTTTCTTACTCTGGGACGTAAATTACCAGTCCATGAGGATTTGTCAGTCTTTAACCCCATTAATTTCCCTATCACATTTTTTAAATAATACTGACTTTCTTCAGTTCCTCCCTTTTATGAGAGCCTTTGTTCCCTAACATTTCTGTGAGGTTATGTGCGTCCTCCTTTGTGAAGACAGAACCAAAGTATTTCTTTAATTCTTCTGCTATTTCTTTGTTCTCCATTATAATTTCCTCCACTTATGACGCTAAAGTACCTGCAATTGTCTAAAGTAATATTTTACTCTTCACATATTTATAGAAGATTTTAATGTTAATTTTGATGTTCCCCACAAGTTTACTCTCATACTCTATTTTTCCCCGCTTAATCATCCTGCTCGTCCTCCTTTGCTGAATTCTAAACTGCTCCCAATCCTCAGACTTGTTGCTTTTTCTGGCAATTTTATATGCCTCCTCTTTGGATCTAATGCTATCCCTGATTTCTTTTGTAAGCCACGGTTGAGCCACCTTTCTTGTATTATTTTTGTGCCAGACAGGAATGAATGATTGTCGTTCTTTAAATATTATCCATTGTCTCTCAACCGTCAACCCTTTTAATAAAGTTCCTCAATTTACCATAGACAACTCGCACCTCATACCTTTGTAGTTTTGTTTACTGAGATTCAGCACCCTGGTTTCGAATTCAACTACTTCACTCTCCATGTTAATGAAGAATTCTATCATGTTCTGGACGCTCCTCGGCAAGGGACCCCGCATAACAAGATTGTTAATTACTGATTTCTCATTGTCCAATGCCCAGTCTAGGAGAACCTGTTCTGCAGTTAGTTCCTCAAAGTATTGCTCTAAAAAACCTTCATGAACCCACTCCAGAAAAATCTTCCTCCACAGTATTATTGCTAATTTGGTTTGACCAATCTATATGTAGATTAAAGTTACCCATGATTGCAGTTGTAGCCTTATTGTAAACGCCTCAACATTCCTTTTTAATGCAATCCCTAACAGCTTCACGACTATCTGGGGGCCAATAGACAAAACTCATCAACGTTTTCTGCCCCATTGGTGTTTCGTAGCCCCACCCAGATTCCACACTATGATTTTCCGAGTCAATGTCCTTCCTCGCTATTGCATTGATTTCCTCCGTTACTAACAACGTTACCCCACCTCCTTTCCCTTTTTGCCTATTCTTCCTAAATATTGAATACCCCTGGATGGTCATAGACTCAGAGAGTCAGCAAAGAAACAGGCCCTTCAGCCCACCGCATTCATTCCTACCACAATGCCTATCTATACTAATCCCTCTTCCTGCATTAATTCCATATCCCTCTATGCCTTGCTCATTTAAGTACATGTGCAGATGCCTCGTAAATGTCGCTACTGTTCCTGCCTCCACCACCTCCTCAGGCAGCGCATTCCAGATACTCACTATTCTTTGTGTGAAAAATGTACCCCTTGGAACCCCTTTAAACCTCCTCCCTCTCACCTTAAATTTATGCCCTCTAGTTTTAGTCAACCCTACCATGGAAAACAGACTCTGGCTATCTACACTCTTTATGCCTCTCATAACTTTATATAACTGTATCATGTCCCCTCTCAGCCTGCTTCACTCCAGGGAAAACAGACCCAGCCTACCCAATCTCTCTTTCTAACTCAAACACTCCAAACCAGGCCACATACTTCTGAATCTTTTCTGCACCCACTTTGGCTTGAACACATCTTTCATGTAGTGCGAAGACCAGAACTGCACTCAGTACGCCAAATGCGGCCTAACCAACGTTATGTACAACTGGAACACGACGTCCCAAGTCTTGCACTCAGTGCCTCGGCCGATAAAGGCAAGAATGCCATACGCCTTCTTCATCACCCTATCTCCCTGTGTTGCCACTTTCAGGGAGCTATGTACTTGCACCCCAAGGTCTCTCTGCTCAACAACACTCCCCAGAGCCCTGCCATTCACTGTATATGTCCTGCCCTGGTTTCACTTCCCAAAATGCATCACTTCACACTTGTCTGCGTTAAATTCCATTAGTCACTCCCTTGCCCACATTCCCAGTTGATCTATATCCTGTTGTATCCTTGGACTGCCGTCTTCTCTGTCCACTATACCACCAATTTTGGTGTCATCTGAAAACTTACTAATCATGCCCTTTACATTCACATCCAAGTCAATAATATATATGACAAACAACAGAGACCCCAGCACCGATCCCTGTGGCACACCACTGGTCACCGGCCTCCATATCTGAAAAACAACCCTCCAATATCACCCTCTGCCTCCTATCACCGAGATAATTTTGTATCCAATTTGCTAGCTCACCTACTTTGGGTCCCACCCCCCTGCAAGCCTAGTTAAAACCTTCCCGAGTCGTGCTAACAAACCTCCCCGCAAGGATATTGGTCCCTCTCCAGTTTAGATGCAACCCGTCCTTCTTGTCCAGGTCACCTCTGACCTAGAAGAGATCCCAATCATGTAAGTAGTTGAAACGCTCCCGCCTACACCAGCTCTTTAGCCACGCATTCATTTGCATAATCCTCTTGTTTCTACCCTCACTAGCACGTGGCACAGGGAATAGTCCTGAGATTATAACACTCGATGCCCTGCTTTTTAACCTTCTGCATAACTCCCCATATTCACTTTGCTCACTTCCCATCGTTTGTTTTCCTGCAGGCATGCCTGTACAATCACAACTATATCATAAGAGCTTATATCTATTTGCACTGTTAATTCATCTACATTATTGCGAATGCTCTGCACATTAAGACACAATGCATTTAGACTCGTTTTGTTAACGTTGTTAGTCATGTTAGCTTTATTTTGCACCGTGGACCCATTTGTTTCTCGCCCTTATTTTCTCTGTCTTTCAGTTTTGGTTCTGACATTTCTGTTTTTTATTTCTATTATTGCTTCCCCTTCCTGTCCCTGTCCGCTCAGAATCCCACACACCCTGTCATTCTAGTTTAAGCCCTGCCCGACAGCACGAGCAAACACCCCATCCCACGCACACACCCCGATGAAATTGGTCCCGGTCCTGCCCAGATGCAATCCGTCCAGCTTGTACTGGTCCCACCTTCCCCCGAACTGGTCCCAATGTCCCAGGAATCTGAATCTCTCCCCCACACCATTTCTGTAGTCATGTATTCATCTGATAGATCCTGTTATTTCTGCTTTCGCAAGCACGTGGCACTGGTAGTAATCCAGAGAGTATATCCTTTGAGATCCTACATATTTTTTACCCAAACTCCCTAAATTCAGCTTGTAGGACCTCTCCCTTTTATTTTTTACCTATGATATTGGTACCGATATGTACCACAACAACTGTCTGCTTGTCCTCCCCCCTTAGAATGACCTGCAACAGCTCAGAGACATCCTTGACCCGAGCTACATGGTCCGAGATGCACACACATATACAACCACAAAGATACACAAGCACACACAGGCATGCACACACAAACATCCACACACACACATGTGCGCGTGAACACGCACACATACAAACAAACACGCACAGCACAGTCCCTGAGAGACACACACAGCACAACACAGGCACTAAGATATACACACAGAGACACACACTGAGACAGCACAACCCAGACCCTGAGACAAGCAGACACACAGGCACAAACACACAGTCACACGCACACAAACATACACACGCACACAAACACGACACAAACATAGATGCGCACACACAAATATCCAATCACACAAATACTCACGTGCACCCACAAAGCTGCACAGCACACACTTGCATACAAACATCTGCACAAACAAACATCCACGCACACACGTGCCTGCGTGCACGCACACACATGCAGCCTAGTTCCTGATGCACACACAGACACACAGAGACGCACAGATACACGCATGTACACACACACACAGACACAAAGCGCAACCCAGTCATTGAGACACACACACAAACATACGAAGACACACAGCACAACCCAGGCCCTGAGAGACCAAAGACAAAAACACTAACACACCACATCACAGCTCAAGTCTGAGAAACAGAAATGCACACACATATGGACACACGCACACACACAGCACAACCCACGTCCTGAGGCAAACACACACACGTGCACACACATAAACACGCATACCCACACACATACACACGCACACACGAACACAAACACACACACACACACACACACGCACACATGCACAAAGACGATTAGCACAACCCAGTCCTTGAAACACACACACACAGACTCTCTGTCACACTCACACACACACACTCCACAGACACAAAAACTCACACACACAAACACACACACATGCACACACACAAACACACAGGAATAATCACACACACACACAGCACAACCAATGCACTGAAATACATACATAGAGACACACTCAGACAGCACAATCCAGTCCCTGAGACAAACACACACACAGACACGCACAAACATACACACAAAAACACGCACGAACATGAACATTAATACACACGAAGACGCACACGCACAAATATCCACGCAACCAAACACCCACACACCCACACATGCACCCACAAGGATACACAAGCACTCACTTGCATACCAACTCACAAGCAGCTACACACACAAACATCCACACACACGCAGGCACAGCCCAGTTCCTGATACACACACACACACACACCCGCACACAAACAAACACCCATCACAAACCAGGACTTGTGCCACTCACACACGCAGAATAACATAAGTACTGAGACACACACAGGCTGAGAAGAACCCAGACCCTGAGCCATAAAGCACCCATACACACACACACACACACACAAACAAACCCACACCCTCATAAGCAAACAGAACCAGAAACACACCCACAAACACGAGACGCACACAAACATACACACACATGCACACACACAGACGCACACAAACACACACACATGTAGCACAATCCAGGCCCTGCGACTCACAAGTGCACACACACCCACAAACACACATTTGTGCCCACACGCACCCACGCACATGCACCCACACCCCAGGCACTGAGCAAAACACAAACAAACACACACAAACACACACACACAAACTGGTCCTGGTGTCCTCGACACACTTACCTGCAATCCGGGACTCCTTGGCCTGGTGCATTACCAGCAATGACACCGACTAGCTGCCTGGTGTTGGTGACCTCGCCACGCTGATCTAGGGTCTGGGGTCCAGTGATGGTTCTGTACCCAGGCCTGGTGTAGTACTGGCAGTTCCAATGCGGCAGGTGGTGTTGCCAATACTACTGAGCTGCTGGCCCTCTGATTGTTCAGCAGCTTTGGCAGGCGGGATCTCCATCCTTAAAGGGATGTGGACCACGGCACCAGGCAGTTAATTCTCCGGGTGCCACTGAATTGCACCAGGTGGGGGCTCTGAATTGCTGAGGCTTTGCTCCCTCACCTTTTCATCCATCGTCGGGACCCCCGCTGGCTCCACTAAATTCACTGGCCTGTCACGAGCAGAAAGTCCTGTCACTGGAGCAATAATTCTATACATACTGAATGTGGTAACAAATGTTCAAATGTTAACACGAAATCCGTAAATCTGTTGTTTTTACCGATGTAAAATTCTCCGACAATTTTCCTTGCTTACAGTTAACTTAGTGACGATTGAGATTATTTGTTTTATTGATCTTTCAGTGGACTCATTTTCAATTATTGTTTTGTCATAATTGAACTCCGAGCTACCTGTCACAGGTGAGGGAATCTCTCAGTCAGTCCAATATTTAAATTTCTATACAAGAGCAACGTGCTGCAGATGCTGCAAATCTGAAATAAAAACAGAAAATGCTGGAAATATCCAGCAGGTCTTTCAGAATCTGTGGAGAGAGAAACTGAGTTAATGTTTCAGGTCGGTGACTCTTCATCAGAACTGGGAGTGATTAGAGATGGAACTGTTTTTTGACGAGACAGGGAAAGGAAGGAGTGGGAGGATTATGATCAACATTGAATGTAACAATTTCAGTATAAATGTGTTGTTATTGAATTTCTCCTGCCTTCCACCATATCACAGCATTTTCCGTTTGTTCTTTCAGGTCCAATCATTTCAATACATCACTGATACAGGAACACATTTATAAATCTCAATAAGTCCTCAATCAAACTAGCAACTTTGTTCCCAGCCTGATGTATAAGCTCCCTGTGTGTTTCTCTTCCTCACAGTTAACTTGCTAACGATTGGGATCCTGTATCGGGGAAAGTGTGGTCTCTCCAAATGTGTCACTCGTTACCTGGTGTCCATGTCAGCGGCAGATCTACTGGTCATTATCCTCGACCTGATATTGAGGCACATTCCCATTGCTTTTGATGAACAGTTTGAATTCCTGTATGACATCCACGTGTGTAATATCCACGCCGTCCTGCTTTACGCAGCGACAGACTGTTCTGTCTGGTTCACCGTCACTTTCACCTTTGATCGATTTGTGGCCATTTGTTGCCAGAAGCTGAAAATTAAATATTGCACCGAAAAAACGGCGGCTGTGGTTCTGGGAACAGTGACTGTGCTGAGCTGTTCAAAGAACATCTTCTGGTATTTTCTGCTAACAGGTGGGTATTGGCTGTGGAACCAACCCTGGTTTTGTTATGTAACCATCGAAGTTGTGAGCTCTCGTGTCTGGGGCATAATCCAGTTCGTCAACAACATTCTAACGCCGGGTGTCCCATTTGTGCTGATTCTGCTGCTCAATGCTCTCACTGTCAGATACATTTTAGTGAGCAGCAGAGGACGCAGAAGACTCAGGACTCACAGCTGTGGGGAGAGTCGCAGAGACCCAGAGATGGAGAGCCGAAGGAAATCCATTATCTTACTGTTAGTTATCTCGGGGAATTTCATCCTGTTATGGGCAGTGTTCATGGTGTATTCGATATGGTTCCGGATGTATTGGATGGGGCATGAGTCTGTATTTCTACATACTTTTGTGAAAGAATTGGGCTTCATGCTGCAGCTCCTGAGTTGCTGCACAAACACTGCGATTTACGCCGTGACCCAGACTCAGTTCAGAGAGGAGTTGAAGTATGTGCTGAAATATCCCTTTACTCCAATTATTAAATTCATTCAATGATGAGAGGAACTGAATCTCTGACGATTTCCAGCACCCTCGGCATCGTGACAGAGCGGAGGCGGCGCCAATCACTATTGACACAAAGCGGGGGCGGGGCCTGTCGCTTTGGGACACAGCGGGTCGAGGCCGATCGCTATGGTGACACAGCGGGGGCGGGTCTGGCGTTACAGTTATTGTGGAACGGGCCTTTCACTGCAGTCACAGAGCGGGGCGTGGCCTGTCGCAATCGAGGCAGAACGGGCAACGGCATGTCGCTCCGGTAACAGAGTGGGGTCGGGGATTTCTCTATGGAGACTGAGGCGGATCCTGCCCTGTCGCTACGAAGACAGAACGGAGGTGGAGCCTGTCTTCCCACCCATTTATAACCTTTATAATACCTGACCATTTATAGTCCATCTTAACCCTTTATAACCTTTATAATATTTTATAACACTTTCCAATCATCCATAATCATTTAGTAACAGTTTATAATCCTTTATGAGAGCTTATACCTATTTATAAACAGTGACATCTCATACATTTGCTGCCGTAGAGTGAAAACGTATAAAATGATCGCCATGGTTTGCTCCCATTTCAAACAGGCCACTGTGCATATCATAAAAGGACCGCAGATCCTGTCACTTAAAATAGCCAAGCTACATATCGCTTAAAATGGCCGTACAACATGTCAGTTAAAATGGCCACAGTGCATATGATTAAAATAGCCGCAGTGCTTGCAACTTGAAATAGCCGCAGTACATCGCACAGTGGCAGCAGTGTGTACCATCGACAAGATGCACTGCACGAATGCACCAAGGCTCATTAGACTGC
Source organism: Heterodontus francisci (assembly GCF_036365525.1). Lineage (NCBI taxonomy): Eukaryota > Metazoa > Chordata > Chondrichthyes > Heterodontiformes > Heterodontidae > Heterodontus > Heterodontus francisci. The sequence continues at coordinate 6,031,223 of NW_027140794.1, forward strand.
ATCTTCCAAACCCGCGATCTCTACCAGCTCAAAGGACAAGGGCAGCAGATGCATAGGAACATCACCACCTGCAAGTTCCCGTCCAAGTCACACACCAACCTGACTTGGAACTATATCACCGTTCCTTCACCGTCGCTGGGTCAAAATCCTGGAACTCCCTTCCTAACAGGACTGTGGGTGTACCTACCTCACATCGACAGCAGCGTTTCAAGAAGGCAGCTCACCACTACCTTCTCAAGGGCAATTAGGGATGGCCAATAAATGTTGGCATTGCCTGTACCGCCAACATCCCATGAATGAATAAAAAAAACGATGGCCCTGCATATAATTTGAAATGGCCGCAGGACATAAGACTTAAAATGGCTGCAGTCTTTGTCACTTAAAATGATGTCAGTGCATATCACAAAATGGTCACATGGCATGTCACTTCAAATGGCCACACTGCATATCACTTATGTGGCCACAGTGCAGATCACCTAAACTGGCCATATTGCATATCACTTAAAATGTCCTTAGTATAAATTTCAACCAGGGCTGTGTTAATCCCAGCTGTTTTGTTTCTGAGCCTAGTCACACACCTGGAAAGGGCCATTTCAAAATAGGGCTGTGCTAATCCTATCTGCAGCGGTACTAAGGCCCACTCTAGCACCAGGAAAGGCATAATGTAAACCAGGCCAGTGATAATCGCAGCTGGAGTGGCACTGAGCCCCACTCACAGGCCAGGAGTGGGCCAATTAAAACCAGGCCTGTTAACACCCATCAGGAATGTCACTGAGAACAACGTACACTCCAGGAAAAGGCCAATGCAAATCAGGCCTGTTATAATCCCAGCTGGAGCAGTACTCAGGACAACTCAGATTCCAGGAAAGGGCATGTCAAACCAGCATTGTCTTAACGGGACTGTCCCGGCAGACCCATTGTGTCAGCCTGCTCCTGCCCTACTGAACTTTTTTCTTCCTATCTTGACTCTATCTTTTCTCTGCTTGTCCAGTCTCTTCCCATCTACATCCGTGACTCTTCTGACGCCCTACGTCATTTTGACAATTTCCAGTTTCCTGGTCCCAACCGCCTCCTCTTCACTATGGACGTCCTATCGCTCTACACCTCCATCCCCCACCAGGATGGTTTGAGGGCTCTCCGCTTCTTCCTGGAACAGAGGCCCAACCAGTCCCCATCCTCCACCACCCTCCTCCGCCATTCTGAACTTGTTCTCACATTGAACAACTTCTCCTTCAACTCCACGCACTTCCTTCAAGTAAAAGGTGTCGCTATCGCTACCCGCGTGGGTCCTAGTTATGTCTGTTTTTTGTGGGATAGGTCGAACATTTTTTGTTCCAGTCCTACTCAGGCCCCCTCCCCCAACTCTTATTCCGGTACATTGATGACTGTATCGGTGCCGTTTCCTGATCCCGCCCCGAACTAGAAAACTTTATCAACTTTGCTTCCAATTTCCACCCTTCTCTCAACTTGACATGGTCCATCTCTGACACTTCCCTTCCCTTCCTCGACTTCTCTGTCTCCATCTCTGGGATAGGTTGTCTACCAACATACATTATAAGCGCACCGACTCCCACAGCTACCTCGACTATACTTCTTCACACCCTACCTCCTGGAAGGACGCCATTCCATTCTTCCAGTTTCTCCGTCTCTGACGCATCTGCTCTGATGATGCTACCTTCCATGACGGTGCTTCTGATATGACCTCCTTTTTCCTCAACCGAGGATTTCCCCCCACTGTGGTTGACAGGGCCCTCAACCGTGTCCGACCCATTCCCCGCACCTCTACCCTCACCCCTTCCCCTCCCTCCCAGAACCGTGACAGGGTTCCCCTTGTCCTCACTTTTCATCCCACCAGCCTCCATATCCAAAGGATCATCCTTCGCCATTTTCGCCACCTCCAGCGTGATGCCACTACCAGTCGCATCTACCCCTCCCTTCCCCTGTCAGCATTCCGAAGGGATCGTTCCCTCCGCGACACCCTGGTCCACTCCTCCATTACCCCCACCACCTCGTCCCCGTCCCAGGGCACCTTCCCTTGCAATCGCAGGAGGTGTAATACCTGCCCATTTACCTCCTCTCTCCTCACTATCCCAGGCCCCAAACACTCCTTTCAGGTGAAGCAGCGATTTACTTGTACTTCTTTCAATGTAGTCAACTGTATTCGCTGCTCACAGTGTGGTCTCCTCTACATTGGGGAGACCAAGCGCAGACTGGGTGACCGCTTTGCGGAACATCTCCGATCAGTCCGCAAGAAGGACCCTATGCTTTCGGTTGCTTGCCAATTCAACACTCCCCCCTACTCTCATGCTCACATCTCTGTCCTGGGATTGCTGCAGTGTTCCAGTGAGCATCAACGCAAGCTCGAGGAACAGCATCTCATCGACCGATTAGACACACTACAGCCTGCCGGACTGAACATTGAGTTCAATAATTTCAGAGCATGACAGCCCCCCATTTTACTTTCATTTTTAGTTATTTTTTTTCTTCCTTGTTTTAACATTCTTTTTTACATTTTTTACAATCTTTTTTTTTTGCATTTATTTCATTTCATCTTAGTTTGTTCAGTTTGCTTTCCCACTGTTTTTTTCAGGTTTGCACTTGCTGCTGTTCAATATTCAGTGTAGTTACACCTAATCTGTACTAATGCTTTGTCTTACAACACACCATTACCATATTGTTTGCCTTTGCACCGTGACCTTTTGGTCAGCGATGTGGCCTGGTCCAATCTACACCTTCTCCTTTGTTATCTCTTGCCACACCCCCACCTCACTTGCTTATAATCTGTGACTTTTCTGATATTTGTCAGTTCTGAAGAAGGGTCACTGACCCGAAACGTTAACTCTGCTTCTCTTTCCACAGATGCTGCCATTCCTGCTGAATGATACCAGCATTTCTTGTTTTTATTGTCTTAATCCCTGTTGTGGTGATGCTGAGTCCCCCACACACAACAGGAAAATGACAATTCAAACCAGCTCTGTGTTACTCCCAGTTGGAGTGGTACTGAGTCCCACTCAGAAATAAGAAGATGGCCAATACAAACCAAGACTTTACTAATCCGAATTGGAGTTGTACTGAGTCCCAGCACATACGCCAGAAAAGGGCAGTGCACACCTGGGATGTGCTAATCCCAGTCGGAGAGGCACTGTTATCCAAACGCAAAGTGGGAAAGGGCCAATTCAAACCTGTCCTGTGTTCATCAAATAGGGAGTGGTACTGTGTCACACTCTCACAGCAAGAAAGGACAATTCAATCGAGGCCTTTGCTAATCACAGTTGGAGTGGTACTGCATCCCACGCACACCGCAGGAAAGGGCACATTGAACCCAGGCGGTGATTATCCCAGCTGGAGAGGAACTGCATTCCACCTAAACACTAGAAAATGGCCAATTCAGACCGGGACTGTGTTCATCCCATGTGGAGCGGTATACGAGGATCGTGCCAATTCAAACCTGGCCTGTGTTAATCAAATAGTGAATGGTACTGAGTCCCACACATACCAGGTAAGGAACAATTCAAACTCGGCCCATGTTAATCCCAGGTATAGTGATACTGAGTCCCACGCACATACCACAAAGGGGCAGATTCAACCCAGGCCTGAGGTATGCCCAGTTAGAGTTGTACAGAGACCCACTGACACACCAGAAAATAGCCAAGACAAGCGAGGTCTGTGCTAATCCTAGTTGAAGTGCTACTGAGACAAACACACTCAGCAGAAAAGGGCCAATTCAGATCAGGCTGTGTTCATTTCAGTTGCAGTATTACTGAATCCCACTGACAGTCCAGGAAAGGTCCAAGTCAAATCAGGCTGTGTTAATCCCGGTTGGAATGGTACAGAGTTCCACCAAATAAGCAGGAAGGGACAAATTGAAACCAAGCCCATGGTTATCCCAGCCGGAGTTGTACTAAGTCCCACTCACTATACAGAAAAAGACCTGTACAAAACAGGCCTGTGTTAATCACAGCTGGAGTAGCACTGAGCTAGACTCACAAACCAAGAAATGGCCAAAACAAAACAGGATAATGTTCACCCCAGTTGGATTGGTACTGAGTCCAACTCACACAGGAGGAAAGGACCAATTAAAATCAGGTCTGCGTTAATAGCAGGTAGAGTCGTACTGAGCCTCACTCAGACAACAGAAAAGGGCCAATTCAAACCAGGCCTGTGTTAATCCCAGCTGGATTGGTGCTGAGATCCACACACGCCCACCGGGAAGGGGCAGTTTCAACCCAGGCATGTGTCAATTAAGCAGGACTGGTATTGAGTCTCACTCACAAACAAGAACATGCCCAAGACAAACCAGGAAGGCGTTGATTCCAGCTCGATTTGCACTGAGTCCCAATACACACACTAGGATAGGGCCAATTCAAACCAAGCCATTGTGATTACAATCTGGAGTGGTATTATGTCCCATTCACACACCAGGAAAGTGCCAATTATAAACAGGCCAGTCTTAAGCCCAGTTGGAGTGGTACTGAGTCTCACTCACACACCAGGAAATAAGGACGAGGGGACACAGATCGAAGGCTTTGGGCAAGGGATACAGGCGAAATGTGATTAGGAAGTTTTTTTTACGCAGGGGATGGTAATGATCTGGATCCTGCTGCCCACAAGGGTGGAGGAAGCAGAGACAATCAATGACTTCAAATTGAAATTTTACAGCAATGTACAGGGAATTAACTTGCAGTGCTTTGGGGATTGAGTGTGGGGAGTGGGAATGACTGGATAGCTCCGTGAAGAAGCAGCATGGACGCGATGAGCCGATAGACCATCTTTAAACTGCTTCATTCTCTGCGCTACTTATAATATACTCCTTAAAACCTCCCTCTTTGATCAAGCTTTTGGTCATTCGCTCGAATATCTCCTTTGGTCATTTGATCTAAATCACCTGTCTTAATGCCAAATTTTCTTTGGTGCAGTGACGCAGTGGTTAGCACCACAGCCTCACAGCTCCAGCGACTTGGGTTCAATTCTGGGTACTGCCTGTATGGAGTTTGCAATTTCTCCCTGTGGCTGCATGGGTTTTCGCCGAGTGCTCCGGTTTCCTCCCACAGCCAAAGACTTGCAGGTTGATAGGTAAATTTGCCATTATAAAGTGCCCCTAGTATCGGTAGGTTGTAGGAAAATTGAGGGAAGGTGGGGATGTGGTCGGAATATGGGATTAATGTCGGATTAGTATAAATGCGTGGTTGATGGTCGGCACAGACTCGGTGGGCCGAAGGGCCTGTTTCAGTGCTATATCTCTGAACTAAAATAAAAACGAAAACTGTTGGTTGTGGGATCAATATGAGGGTATCGCATTTGGGTTGGTGTGTACACCGTTACAGGCATATCACCAGTACCAGCGACCCCACGTCCGCCATCCACTTCTCGCCTTCGAGCACTGTACATGTTTTGGGGGTATAGAGATGTTGGGCTGGGTTCGTAGCGGTGGTTGGGTGGTGGCTGCTGATGCAACTTGCTTTGCTTTTAAAAGCCAGGAACCTGCTTCTTTGGGAGTCAACTGGCACACACCCGGAGGCCTGGACAACTCATATCTCTCATTGCAGTGGCCTTATGTTCTCCCCTTATGAGCTCGGGCAGCATCACAGGAAGTCCAAACTCTGACCCTCTTGGCATCATTTGTCTTGAAAAGTATAGAAGAAGGCTTAACTCTGCTGTGTGAGCAAACTGTTCACTTCCAGATTTGGTGTAACTGAACCAATCCAGTAGCTCCTCCCAGAATTTGAGACCAACTCTTGGCCATCATATTTGCTGGAGAGACAATGGTCGTATGCTGCAGCTGTTTTCTGTTACAGATTCCGGGCTGGATTCTGCCATGTTTTCCACTGGTGCCCATTTATCAAAACAAACTATTACGAGGGACTGGGGATTAAATCTACCCAGTATTTTCAAACCCAAAGCAGCATATACAAGGTCAACCATATGGAGACCACCGTATGTGTATTCAATGACGACCAGGCCAATGTGACCGACAAGGCAGCAGATTTGGCGCTGGACCTGACCTCCAATAGGTCTTCACGCAGCATCTCAAAAACAGGGCCTGAATCCTCCAGTAAGGCATAGGGGATGTGAGATATGGGGAATATGAGACATGAAGAAACGTAAGACATGGGAGCTGTGAAATAAGGGCGATGTGCGATAAGGAGGATGTCAGCTAAGGGGGATGTGTGATAAGGGAGATGTGTGATAAGGGGGATGTGTGATCAGGGGGAGGTCAGTTCAGGGGATGCAAGATCGGTGACATGTGTGATAAGGGGATGAGAGATAAGGGGGATGTGTGACAAGGGGTAAGTGAGATAAGGGGGATGTGTGATAAGGGGGCTGTATGATAAGGGGAATGTGAGATAAGGGGGATGTGTGATAAAGGGGTTGTGTGGTAAGGGAGATGTGAGATAATGGGGATGTGTGGTAAGGGAATGTGCGATCAGGGGGAAGTGAGATAAGGGGCATGTGTGATAAGGGGGTTGTGCGCTAAGGGGGATGTGGGATAAGGGGCATGTGTGATAAGGAGGATGTGAGATAAGGGGGATGTGAGATGAGGGGGATGTGTGATAAGAGGGTTGTGTGCAAAGGGGGATGTGAGATCAGGGAATGTATTATTCTTTGCTCGAGTCGCTCTGAACAGGCTCCAGAAGCTGGCCGAGCGCGTCTACCCTGAGGCACAGTGTGGCTTTCGTGCAGAGAGATCGACTATTGACATGCTGTTCTCCCTTCGTCAGATACAGGATAAATGCCGTGAACAACAGATGCCCCTCTACATTGCTTTCATTGATCTCACCAAAGCCTTTGACCTCGTCAGCAGACGTGGTCTCTTCAGACTACTAGAAAAGATCGGATGTCCACCAAAGCTACTAAGTATCATCACCTCATTCCATGACAATATGAAAGGCACAATTCAACATGGTGGCTCCTCATCAGAGCCCTTTCCTATCCTGAGTGGTGTGAAACAGGGCTGTGTTCTCGCACCCACACTTTTTGGGATTTTCTTCTCCCTGCTGCTTTCACATGCGTTCAAATCCTCTGAAGAAGGAATTTTCCTCCACACAAGATCAGGGGGCAGGTTGTTCAACCTTGCCCGTCTAAGAGCGAAGTCCAAAGTACGGAAAGTCCTCATCAGAGAACTCCTCTTTGCTGACGATGCTGCTTTAACATCTCACACTGAAGAATGCCTGCAGAGTCTCATCGACAGGTTTGCGTCTGCCTGCAATGAATTTGGCCTAACCATCAGCCTCAAGAAAACGAACATCATGGGGCAGGATGTCAGAAATGCTCCATCCATCAATATTGGCGACCACGCTCTGGAAGTGGTTCAAGAGTTCACCTACCTAGGCTCAACTATCACCAGTAACCTGTCTCTAGATGCAGAAATCAACAAGCGCATGGGTAAGGCTTCCACTGCTATGTTCAGACTGGCCAAGAGAGTGTGGGAAAATGGCGCACTGACACGGAACACAAAAGTCCGAGTGTATCAGGCCTGTGTCCTCAGTACCTTGCTCTACGGCAGCGAGGCCTGGACAACGTATGCCAGCCAAGAGCGACGTCTCAATTCATTCCATCTTCGCTGCCTTCGGAGAATACTTGGCATCAGGTGGCAGGACTATATCTCCAACACAGAAGTCCTTGAAGCGGCCAACATCCCCAGCTTATACACACTACTGAGTCAGCGGCGCTTGAGATGGCTTGGCCATGTGAGCCGCATGGAAGATGGCAGGATCCCCAAAGACACATTGTACAGCGAGCTCGCCACTGGTATCAGACCCACCGGCCGTCCATGTCTCCGTTATAAAGACGTCTGCAAACGCGACATGAAATCGTGTGACATTGATCACAAGTCGTGGGAGTCAGTTGCTAGCATTCGCCAGAGCTGGCGGGCAGACATAAAGACAGGGCTAAATTGTGGCGAGTCGAAGAGACTTAGTAGTTGGCAGGAAAAAAGACAGAGGCGCAAGGGGAGAGCCAACTGTGCAACAGCCCCAACAAACAAATTTCTCTGCAGCACCTGTGGAAGAGCCTGTCACTCCAGAATTGGCCTTTATAGCCACTCCAGGCGCTGCTTCACAAACCACTGACCACCTCCAGGCGCGTATCCATTGTCTCTCGAGATAAGGAGGCCCAAAAGAAAGAAAGAAAGAATTATAAGGTGGATGCGAGATGAGGGGGATGTAAGGTAAGGGGATCTTAAACGTGAGGTAAGACCATCACAAGCAGTTTCAGTCTTCCAATATGCACAAACTATATGAACTTGAACTCCTTAATCCCTAAATTGAAGTCCTTAATTAGCACGTTTTCTTTGCTGGAGACTGACAGAGTAGGTAGAACCGATAGCCCAGTACCTGGTATAGATTGCTGTGACCAATGAATCATATTCACCATCTCCAAATGTCTGTCGTCAACTACTTGCATTTATTTCACGTCTTTATATCGAAAAATGTATCAACATGTTTCACTGAGGTTGAATAAAATGGCTGTCTGATCAAAGGAGATCGTAGATGGTGTCAGGAAAGTTTGCAATGGTGGTGCTTTTTAAGAAGAGTATTTAGATAGGTGGGTGGAGTGGTGGTGTGTTTAGGGAGGTTGGATGCGAAGTGAAAGCAGAGTCGACAATAACCTATAATATAAATTAACAGTCCAGCAACATTATCTAAACATATAACACTATTGGTACTCTCAGATCGACACATGTCACAGACTTTCAGGTATGAGTGAGCTTCCATCTTGTCAGAGAGAACATTCCAGATATGTTACGTGAATAGAATGAGGGGGTCAGACTAAATCTAGTCCTGTAACTTAATCCTGCAAGGGTCATGTTTCTGACAACTTGGCTTTATTCTTTAATACATCTAGTGTGGATTGCAAAATCTTTCCAACCTGTTTATCTGCAAAAAATTTAATTCAGCTACAAGTTCTCATCTTCCTGTTTTACTGTAGCACGCTGGAGTACAGAATGGCGCAGTCACAGGACTTTCTCTTGGAGTCATCCACCGATACACTTATCAGAGTGACAGCGGGAGATATCTCCGTGACTGCAATCGCTTTGGCGTTGCTACACCAGCTGGCAAGAGTTGGTGGTGCAGGTCAGAACTGCAAAGCACTGTCCCAAGGTTGGTCCTGTAATCCGTCGCTGGGTGAGTTTGCTGAAGTCCTCCCGGATTTTCCGGTGCTGTCTTGTGTGTGACTTTATACCATGACACAGAGCTCTCATCCTAATCCCTGAACAGAACCAAGTCCCCAGTACCCCTATTCTCTGGGTGCTGACACTAGTTTTAAAGAGACACATCACTACATCTTCGCAGCTTTTTACAAGCGTGATTTTTTTTTATTCATCCATGGGATCTGGACGTCGCTGGCCAGGCCAGCATTTATTGACTATCCCTAAATGCCCTTGAGAAGGTGGTGGTGAGCTGCCTTCTTGAACCACTGCAGTCCATATGGAGTAGGTACACCCACAGTGCTGTTAGGAAGGGAGTTCCAGGATTTTGACCTAGCGACATGAAGGAACGCCGATATAGTTGCAAGTCAGGATGGTGTGTGACTAGACAGGGATATTGCAGATGGTGGTGTTCCCATGTACTTGCTGTCCTTGTCCTTCTAGTTGGTAGAGGCCGCGGGTTTGGAAGGTGCTGTTTAAGGAGCCTTGGTGCATTTCTGCAGTGCATCTTGCAGATGGTACACACTGCTGCCACAGTGCGTCGGTGGTGGAGTGAGTGAATGTTTGTAGATGGGGTGCCAATCAAGCAGGCTGCTTTGCCCTGGATGGTGTCGAGCTTATTGAGTGCTGTTGGAGCTGAACCCATGCAGGCAAGTGGAGAGAATTCTATCACACGCCTGACTTGTGCACTGTAGATGGTGGACAGGCTATGGGGAGTCAGGAGATGAGTTACTTGCCTCAGGATTCCTAGCCTCTGACCTACTCCTGTAGCCACGGTATTTATATGGCTACTCCAGTTCAGTTTACGGTTCATGGTAGCCCCTAGGATGTTGATAGTGGAGGATTCAGCGATGGTAATGCCATTGAAAATCAAGCAGAGATGGTTAGATTCTCTCTTGTTGGAGATTGTCTTTTCCTGACACTTCTCTGGCGCGAATCTTACTTGCCACTTATCAGCCCAAGCCCGGATATTGTCCAGGTCTTGCTGCATTTCTACACGGACTGCTTCAGTATTTGAGGAGTCACGAATGGTGCTGAACATTGTACAATCATCAGCGAAAATCTCCACTTCTGACCTTATGATTGAAGGAAGGTCATTGATGAAGCAGCTGAAGATGGTTGAGCCTCGGACACTACCCTTTGCTCCATCACCCTCTGGTCAGCTATTCTGTTAGCTTGTCCGATCAACACCTTCTTTTTTGTTATCGCTTGCCCGCCCACGCTTTATTTGCTGGAAATCTTTTACATTTCTTGTATCTGCCAGTTCTGAAGAAGGTTCACTACCCTGAAGCGTTAACTCTGCTTCTCTCCTGACAGATGCTGCCAGACCTGCTCTTTCCAGCGGTTCTTGTCTTTATATCAGATTTCCAGCATCCACAGCATTTTGCTTGCATTATATAAAGCTGCAGTTAATTGTTAAATCGAGGTCCACAATCAATACACCGAGTAAAATTCGACAGTTGTTTTTTGTTCAATAAAGGCCCACAACCAATACAGAGAGGATAAATCTACATTTCATGTTAAATAGAGGTCTACAACCAACAAAACAGGGGGATAAATCTTTTCTTAATTTTCAATTTGACGTCCAAAACCAATATACATGCAGACAAATCTACATTTAAATGTTAAATAGAGCTCCACAACCAATACACAGGAGCATAAATCTACAGTTAATTGTTAAATAGAGATGCAAAATCAATACACAGGGGACAAATCTGCAGTTAATTGCTTTGTTGAGGTCTGTACCCAATATACATGGGATAGGTCCGCAATGTATTGCTAAATAGAGGTCTGCAACAGATGCAGAGGGCATTGATCTACAGTTAATTGTTAAATAGAGGTCTGCAGCAAATACACAGAGCATATATCTGCAGTTAATGGTTAAATAAAGATCCACAACATTGTGGACAAATCTACAGTTAATTGCTTTGTTGAGGTCTGCGCCCTATACACAGTGGATAGGTCTACAATGTATTGCTAATTAGAGGTCCACAACAAATACACAGGGGATAGATCGACAGTTAATTGTTAAATAGAAGCCTACAGCCAATACAGAAGGAAATATATCTACAATTATTTGTTAAGTATCGGTCCAGACCCAATACAGAGGGAATGAATCTACAGTTAATTGTTCCGTGGAGATCCACAATCCATATATGGGGGATAAATCTGGTAAATTGCTAAATAGTGATCCACAAACTGTACGCAGGGGATAAATCGACAGTTAATTGATAAATAGAGATCCACAATTCATAAACAAGAAATTAATCGAGCTTAATTGTTAAATGCAGGTCCACAACCAATACACACGTAATAAATTTACAATTAAGTGTTAAATTGAGATCCACAACTAATAAGCCTGGGATTAGTCTACATTAATCTTTAAATAGAGTTCTGTAATCAGTACACAGGGAGATACATAAATATTTTCATACATTTAATTGTTAAATGGAGGTCCACAACCAATAATCAGGGGGATAAATCTGATGTCAATTGTCAAATAGAGGCCCACAGCCAATACACAGGAGATAAATCGACAGATAATTGTTCAATACAGGTCCACAGCCAATACAGCGGGAATAAATCTACAGTTAAATTGTAAATAGATGTCAACAAGCAATACAGAGGAGATATAGCTACATTAAATTATTAAATAGAGATCCTCAGTCAATACACAGGAGATAAATCTACAGTATATTGTTAAGTAGAGATCTACAACCAATGCACAGGGAGATATATAAACAGTTAATTTCTAAATAGAGGCCCAGAACCAGTAATCAGGGGGGTAAGTCTATAGTTAATTGGTAAGTGGAGAGTCACAACCAACATTCAGGCGGATAAGTCTATAGTTAATTGGTAAATTGAAAGCGACAATCAATGCACAGGGGGATAAATCTTCAGTTAATTGTTAAATAAAGTTCCACAACCAATACACAGAGGATACATCGACAGATAATTGTTAGATAGAGATCCACAACCAATAAACAGTGGAGAAATCTACATGTAATTGTTAAAAACATGTCCACAACCAATACACAGGGTGATAAATCTACACTTACTCGTCAAATAGAGGTGTACAACTAATACACAGAGGATAAATCGATAGTTAACTGCTAAATAGAAATTCACAACCAATACTCAGCGAGATTAATCTACAGATAACTGTTAAATAGAGATCCACAGCCAATACACAAGACATAAATCTACGAATATTGTTAATTAGACGTCCACAACAACAAACAAGGAAGATTCGACAATTAGATTTTAAAATAGAGATCCACAACAAATACACAGGCAGAGATATCTATTGCAAACAGTTAAGTAGAGGCACACAACGAACACGCAGGGGATAAATCTACAGTTAATTGTGAAATAGAGGTCCTCAACCTGTACACAAAGGGGATAAATCTACAGTAACTGGTTAAATAGAGATCCACAATCAATACACAGGGGGATAAATGAACAGTTCATAGTCATCACTCTGACAAACTGTCTTTTTTGTACATAAACCATTTTTAAAATCCAATTTGTCACTGATCCTCCCATCCATGAGACTCAATTTTGGTAATTGAAGTTTAATAGAGTCATAGAGTCGTACAGCATAGAAACAGGCCCTTCATCCCACCTCGTCCATGCCGGCCATAATGCCTACCTATACTAATCCCACCTGCTTGCATTAATTCCATACCCTCCATGCCTTGCTCAATCAAGTACCTTTCCAGATGCCTCTTAAGTGTTGCTACTGTTCCTGCATCCACCACCTCCTCAGGCAGCTTTTTCCAGATACCCACTATTCTTTGTGTGAAAAATGTACAGCTTTGATCCCCCCTAAACCTTCTCCCTCTCACCTTAAGTCTATGCCCTCGAGTTCAAGTCACCCTTACCATGGGAAACAGATTCTGGCTATCTACACTATCTATGCATCTCATAATTTTATATACCTCTATAATGACCCCTCTCAGCCTCCTTCACTCCAGGGAAGACAGACCCAGCCTATCCAATGTCTCTTTGTAACTCAAGCCCTCCAAACCAGGCAACATCCTTGTACATCTTTTCTGCACCCTCTCCAGCTTAATCACATCTTACCTGTCGTGCGGCGACCAAAACTGCACACAGTACTTCAAATGCGGCCTTACCAACGTTATGTACAACTGTAACATGACGTCCCAACTCTTGCACTCAATGCCTCGGCCGATGAAGGCAAGCAGGCCATATGCCTTCTTCATCGCCCTGTCTACCTTTGTTGCCACTTTTAGGGAAGGATGTTTTTGCACCCCAAGTTCTCTCTGATCAACAACACCCCCCTGGGCCCTGACATTCATTGTATATGCCCTGCCTTGGTTTAACTTCCTAAAATGCATCACTTCACAGTTGTCTGCGTTAAATTGCATTTGCCAATCCCTTGCCCACTTTCCCAGTTGATCTATTTCCTGTTATATTCGTAGACAACCTTCTTCACTGTCTGTAGTTCCCTGGCTTATCCCTGTTGCCCTTCTTAAATAAAGACACAACATTAGCTATCCTCCAGTCATCTGGTAACTTACCTGTGGCTAACTATGATACAAAAATGTCTGCCAGGGCCCAAGAAATCTCCTCCTTTGCTTCCCATAGCATCCTAGGATACACCTGGTCAGGTCCTGCGGATTTATCCACTTTAATGCGCTTCACAACCTCCAACACCTCCTCCTTTGTAATGCTGATATGCTCCAGGATATCGCCGTTCCGTCCCTTGAACTCAGTCGCCTCCATGACCTTCTCCGCTGTAAATACTGACGCAAAATATTCATTTAAAACCACGTCCATTTGCCGTGGCTCCACACATGGATTGCCACACTGATCCGTAAGGGGACCGACTCTCTCCCTAGCTACCCTTTTACTTTTAATACACTTATAGAATCTTTTATGATTGTCCTTTATCTTATCTGCCAGGAAAAGCTCATGGCCCCTTTCTGCCTTGCTAATTTCCTTCTTAAGTGTACTCCCACATCCCCTATACTCCTCGATGGACACGCTCGATCCCAGCTGCCTATTCCTAACATATGCCTCCTTCTTTTGTCCTGACCAGACTCTCAATATCCCTTGTCAACCACGCTTTCCTAAACTTGCCAGCCTTGCCCTTCCATCTAGCAGGAACATGCCGGCCCTGAACTCTTCCTATCTCACTTTTAAAAGCCTCCCACTTGCCAGACGTCCCTTTACTTGTAAACAGCCTCTCCCATTCAACTTCTGAGAGTTCCTGTCTGATGCCATCGAAATTAGCCTTCCTCCAATTTAATACTTCAACCTCAGGGCCAGTTCGATCCTTTTCCATAAATATCTTGAAGCTAATAGAGTTATGGTCACTCGTTCCAAGGTGCTCCCCCATTGTCACATCAACCACCTGCCCATCCTCATTTCCTAAGAGGAGGTCGAGTGTAGCCCCATCTCTAGTAGGGCCATCCACATACTGTTACAGAAAACTATCCTGGACATACATAACTAATTCTTCCCCATCTGATCCCTCAGCACAAAGGCAATCCCAGTCAATATTAGGGAAGTTAAAATCACCTACTATTGCAACACTGTAATTCCTACACCTATCTGTGATTTCCCTTCATATATGCTCCTCCACTTCCCTCTGACTATTGAGGAGGGCTATGAGAAAATCCCATCAAAGTGATCACCCCTTTCTTATTTCTATGTTCTACCCATATGGCCTCGCTGGACATTCGCCCCCGTGATATCCTGTCTAAATCTGCCGTGATGTCCTCCCTAATTAATAGTGCAATTACCCCTCCTCTCTTACCTCCACCTCTGTCACGCCAGAAGGATTGGTACCCCGGAACATTGAGCTACCAGTCCTGCCTATCCCTCAACCACGTTTCCGTAATAGCTATAATATCACTATTCAATGTACCAATCCATGCTGTGAGTTCATCTGCCTTACCTGTAAGGCTCCCTACATTAAAGTAAATGCAGTTTAGCCTATCAGACCTTCCATGCTCCCTGTCCTGCCCCTGCCCGGCCTGTCTACTGGGCTTGATTGCTTTATCCTGTACATTTGCCTCCACTATCTCAGCGGAGAGACTTCTACTTTGGGTCCCACCCCCCTGCAAGACCAGTTTGACCCCTCCCGAGTAGTCCTGGCAAACCTCCCCGCAAGGATATTGGGCCCCTTCCAGTTTACATGCAACCCGTCCTTCTCGTACAGGTCACCTCTGCACCAGAAGAGATCCAATTGACCGAAGTAGAGAAGCCCTCCCGCTTACACCAGCTCTTCAGCCACGCATTCATTTGCCTTATCCTTCAATTTCTACCCTCACGAGCACTAAGGTGGTATTTCATCAAAGACTTTCTTCAAACCAATATAGACAACATCCATCACATTCCCTTCATCAACCTCCTCTTTTACATCATCAAAAAATTCAATTAGATTAGTCAAGCATGAGCTTCCTTTTGTAAATCTATGCTGGCTATCC
Source organism: Heterodontus francisci (assembly GCF_036365525.1). Classification (NCBI taxonomy): domain Eukaryota; kingdom Metazoa; phylum Chordata; class Chondrichthyes; order Heterodontiformes; family Heterodontidae; genus Heterodontus; species Heterodontus francisci. The sequence continues at coordinate 6,046,829 of NW_027140794.1, forward strand.
TGAATTACCTTAAAACTCTCAAAATGGCTCTTCCCAGCACTTTCCCCTCCCGGTTATTGTTTCTTTTTTTTCCCACCACTGAAGTTGGACCAGCTGACCTGCAGTTGTGAGGACTGTGTGTTGTCCACTGATTTATCCGCTAGGTGATGGAGGCCACCTATGTCGGGTGAGGTGAATATATCACAGAGAACCAGAATGTGGCTCCTCGGAGACAAAGGAAACTCCCTCTAGAAAGAGCTCATGTTTCTGCACCCCCAAACCACCTCCCACCTCCAACCAACCACATGCAATTTACACCATGTAAAACGTGAGCAGTGGAGTCAGCACGAACATCGTGGAGCAGACTATCGTTGTGATGAAGCAATGCTTCCAATGTCTGAACCGCTCAGGGGAAGCCCCCCAGTGCAGATTGGAGCAGGTGTCCAAGTTCATTGTCTTCTGCTGCACCCTTCATATCATCACCAACATGAGCACACAGAACACCAGGAGTCTCGAGCCCACATCAGGAGGAGGAGGAGGCAGTGACGATATTTCTTTGATAGTTTTGGCACGGATAGGCTGTCGAAGAGTGTCTTCTAAGATTCAGGTTCCCTCCCTAAGATTCAGGTGCGCTCAGCTTCAAGCTTCATTGAAGGCAGCAGCACAGGTAGATAATGTGGTTAGGAAGGCATACGGGATACTTGCCTTTATTATCCGAGGCATATAATTTAAGACAGGGAGGTTATGATGGGGCTGTACAAAACGATAGTTAGGCCATAGCTGGAGTACTGTGTACAGTTCTGGGCACCACACTATAGGAAGGATGTGATTGCACTGGAGAGTGTGCAGAGGAGATTCACCAGGATGTTGCCTGGGCTGGAGCATTTAAGCTATGAAGAGAGACTGAAAAGGCTTGAGTTCGTTTCTTTACAACAGACAATGCTGAGAGCGGGCATGATTGAGCTACACAAAATAATGTGGAGCATTGATTGGATAGATAGGAAGAAACGATTTCCTGAGTGGAAGTGTCAACAACCGGGGACTGAGATTTAAGGTAAGGGGCAGGAGGTTTAGAGGGGATTTGTGGAAATCAAAATCACCCAGATGGTGGTTGGAATCTGGAACACACTTCCTGAAATTGTTAGAGGCAGGAACCCTCCTAACATTTAAGAAGTATTTTGATGTGCACTTGAAACGCCATGGCATGCAAGGCTACGGACCAAGTGCTGGGAAATGGGATTGGAACAGGTCGGTGCTTGAGGCCGGCACAGACACAATGGACTGAAGGGCCTGTGCAAATATATGAATCTATGACACATGATTCATGATACGTCTAATAAATCACCTCTCAGCCTTGCAATTCTCCAAGGAATACAGTCCTAGCTTCTCCAATCTGTCTACTTTCTTCACTGAAATTCCTCATCCCCGGAAGCATTGTCTTGAATCTTTTCTGAACTCTCTACAATGCCCTCATTCCTTCCCTCAACTATGGTGCCCAGAACAGTGCGCAATACACCAGCTGAGGCCGGATTAGTGTCTTATAAAAGTTCAACATAACTTCCTTGCTCTGGTACTCTGTGCCCCTATTAACAAAGACCAGGATGCGCTATGCTTTATTAACCGCTCTCTCAACCTGTCGTGCTTACTCCAATGACTTATGCACAAATGCACCCTGATCCCTCTGCTGCTGCACCGCCTTTAGTTTTGTATCCTTTATTCTGCACTGTCTCTCCGTATTCTTCCGACCAAAATTAATCACCTCACATTTCTCTGACAGGGCCACCTGTCTGCCCATTCCACCAACTTGTCTGTGGCCTTTTGAAGTGCAACACTATCGACCCCACATTTCACAACCTTTTGTATCATCTGCATACTTTGACACTTTGCCCTGAACACCAGGTCTATGTCAATAACATGAACCAGGAAAAGCAAGGGTCCCAACACTGTTACTTGGGAAACTCCACTGCAAACCTTCCTCCAGCCATATAAACAGCCATTAACCACTAATCTGTGTTTCCTATCCCTCAGACACTTTCGCATCCCTGTTGCTACTGTGCCTTTTATTCAAGGAGTAACAAGTTCGCTCACAAGTCTGTTGTGCGGCGCAGTATTAAACGCCTTTTGCAAGTCCCTGTACTCCACATTAACAGTACTGCCCTCATCAACCCTCTCTGTTACCTCCTCTAAAAACTCCAGCAAGTTAGTTAAACATGATTTTCCCTTATGCCATCCAGGCTGGCTTCCTTAGCTAACCCACATTTGGCCATCAGACTATAAATTTTGTCCCGAATAATTTTTTCTAAATGTTTTCCCACCATTGCAGTTAAACTGGAGTAGTTGGGCTTATCTTTACACCCATTTTAAACAAGAGTGTAACGTTTGCAATTCTCCAGTCCTCTGGCACCACCACCCTTCTTTCCCTCAGTATCCTTGGATGCATCTCATCTGGCCCTGGTGCTCTATTCACTTTCAGTACAGACAGCCTAGCTAAGACTGCCGCTTTATCAACTATAACCCCCTCTAATGTCTGACTTATCTTCTCTTTCAACGTTGCCTGGGTTGCATCATAGAATCATAGAAGGTTTACGGGAAAGAAAGAGGCCACTTGCCTATCATGTCTGTGCTGGTCAAAAAATGATCCACGTATTCTAATTCCACCCTCCAAGATTTGATCATTATCAGTGCCTCCGCTATTTCCACCATTTCGTCCCTCAGCATCCCTCACACTTCCCATCCAGACTGGGCAAATGTTCCACTTTATTGTGATATAAAAATGTTGGACTGAAAGGAGTTAACTGAAGCTGTTTGTTCAGTGACTGTAATTAATGTCAGATTCCATGGGCCCGAATTGGATCACTGGAGGATTTCCCTCTTCTATTAATACAGGACTCCATTCAATATGTTAGCCATAGCGTCAGCAGGAGCATCACCCTCAGCACTAACAGTGATGAGCAGCTCCACAGAGAGGGAGAGGATCGATCAGAATCTGAGAACAATAGATTGGAATGTTACAACAATGGGCAGGAGTTTATCCTCGGATCTTCATGCCCTTTCTACATATTATTGGTAGTCAATATACAGTCGAATTTATCTCACACTTCAGATTATTCAATACGTTTACTGTCCCATCCTTGCTATTGTTGATGTCCCTGGTACGTCTCTGTCGATACAGCTATTAATTCTATAAACCATGCTTAACTTCATTACTGCCCCTGTAATTTACTCTCTCCTCCTTGTTCCTGTTGTTATTCCTGGCTATTAGCCCTATAAACCTTTGCGATGACAGTTCTTGTCATTTACTCTCTCAACTTTGCTGCTGCTGTCTCCATTTCCAGCCACGAGATCTGCAAACACCGTTTCACTGAATTGCTGTTCTGCAATGTAAGTTTTGGGAAGACTAAAGCCAATGTCATTGATCTCCTGCACAACCTCCATTCCCTATCTGCAAAACAGATATCCCACCCTGCCCAATGTCTGAGGCTGAACCAGACTGTTCACAACCTCTGCGTTCTATTTAAACCTGAGCTGAGTGCATCTCCATACTCACCCCATCACCAACCCTGCCTAATACCACCTCTGTAATATCACCCGTCTCTATCTCTGCCTCAGCCCATCTGCTGCTTAAACCCTCATCGGTGCCCTTGTTAAATCCACACTTGACTATTCCAATTCTATCCTGGTAACCCTCCCAGTTATTAACCACCGTTATCCACAGCCCATCCAGAACTCTGCTGCCTGTATCCTAACTGACACCAAATCCCAATGACACATCACCCCTGTGCTCACTGATCTACATTGGCTCCGGGTCTGTTATCACCTTAGAATGCAGAACATTCCAGCGCAGTACAGGCCCTTTGGCCCTCGATGTTGCGCCGACCTGTGAAACCATCTGACCTACACGATTCCATTTTCATCCATATGTCTATCCAATGACCACTTAAATGCCCTTAAAGTTGGCGAGTCCCCTACTGTTGCAGGCAGGGCGTTCCAAGCCCCTACTACTCTCTGAGTAAAGAAACTACCTCCAACATCTGTCCTATATCTATCACCCCTCAAATTGAAGCTATGCCCCCTTGCGTTTGTCATCACCATCCGGGGAAATAGACTCTCACTATCCACCCTAGATGTTCAAAGCAATTCATTTGCAGAAGGCTCTACATAGGTCTGACACCAAACGTGCAACAACACAGGTTTAAGTACTCACGCCTTTGATGCAAAATTCTTTTGAAGTTGGTCGGTTTCTGCAAAAGGTCAGTGTTTCTTCAAAATACAGGAGGCAGCAGTACGACTTCATCCCGCTTTTGCTTTTCAATACAGGGATTCTTCAAAGAGATGCAACAGGAGCTTTCTTTCTCTTCTGATCTTCTGTCAGGTCCATAGCAAATTACAACTGACGATTTTAGTAAAAAAAAAAGCGACATCTTTGAACAGTAGAAAGTGAAAACAAAAACAGATCAGCAACAATCCTGTGACAGCTATATGCCGTGGTCTGTCATTTCCTTGTAATAATCTGTCCCTTCAGGTTAGAACCCCCTATGCTGTTAACTTGAAATCACATGTGTTCCAGCAAAAGCTAGTTTACTGGTCAACGTTCTGTTGAATTTCCTTTAAAAGAAAACAACCAACGTTCAGACTCTTTAGTTTTAAAATACAGATTCCAAGTTTTAACAAAAAAATATGGGCTCTCACAACACTTCTTCACCACCTTATCCACCTGCCCTGCTATGTTCAGGGATCTGTGGGCATTTAGTCCTAGGTCATTCACTTCCTCTACACTTCTCAGTATTCTCCCAATTATCACGCATTCCTTTGCCTTGCTTGACCTCCCCAACTGCATCACTTCACACTTCTGCAGGTTGAATTCGATTTGCCACTTTTCTGCCAATCCGACCAGAACATCAATATCTTTCAGCAGTGTACAGCTATCCTCCTCGCTCTCATCCAGACGGCTTTTTATTTATTTTGTTGTGTACAAACCTCTTGATCATTCTCCTATATTTACATCCAAATTGCTCACATATACCTCAGAAAAGGGAACCAGTACTGAGCCCTGCGGAACACCAATGGAAAGAGCCTTCCATCGCCAAAGCACCCATCGACAATTGCCCTTTCTTTCCTGGCACTGAGCCCATTTTGCATCCACCTTGCTACATTTATCTGGATCCCATGAGCTTACTTTTTGAATGAAGGTGACCATTACAATGCTGGAGAAAAAGGATGTCCCAGACAGTTCGAGGACGGAATCAATTTGGCGAGAGATAATGAAAAAAGGTGCAGTTACATTGCTCGGTGTTGCCCACAGGCCACCAATTAGTGGGAAGAATGTGGAGGACCAAACTTGCAAGGAAATTAGAGAGTGGCACAAAAATGATAGGGTAGTTTTAATGGGGGGCATTCATTATCCAGATATAGACTGGAATAATAGTACTGTAAAGGACAGTGAGATGCAAGAGTTTCTCGAGTGTGTTCAGGATTTTTTTCTACAATATTATGTTGCTAGTCCAATGAGGAAAAAGAACTGCCAGACCTGGTTCTTGGGAATTAGGTGGACCAAGTGGATCAATTATCAGCAGGAGAGTATTTAGGGTATAGTAATCATTGTATCATAAGGGTTAGGGTGAATATGGAGAAAATGACAAAGAGCATTCCTGGTTCAGAATAGTTAGCTGGGGTAGGGCCAGCTTCAACTTCAAGAGCATATGAATGGAGCCGGGGCGAATAAAGTGGATCAAAATCTGGCAGATAAACTCGTCCCAGTGATACCTTTAAAATGACAAAATTCTATTGACGACCAGGCTGAATATAGAAGGTCCAGCGTGAAAGTGAGAAAGCAAATAATAGAAGCAAAGAAATAGCATGATAAGCAACTGCCAGCTGGTATTAAAGGGCATCACAAAGTTTTCTATCGGCATATAAATAGCAAAATGGTGATAAAAGGAGGAGTGGCGTCGATTAGGGATCAGAAAGGGGACTTACACTTGGCGGCAGGGGGCGTGGCTGAGATACCAAATGATACTAAGCATCTGTATTTCCTAAGAAAGAACATGCAACCCAGGCGTTGTTGAAAGAGGTGGTAGGTCAGACACTGGAGAGGAGGCAGTGGCATACTGGTATTGTCACTGGACTAGCAACTCAGAGACCCATGTATTGCTCCGGGGACATGGGTTTTAATCCCACCACATTAGAAGGTGGAATCTGAATTCAATTAATAACTCTGGAATTTAAAGCTAGTCCAATGATGGCCATGAAACCAATGTCGATTGTTGTAAAAACCCATCAGGTTCACGAATGTCCTTTAGGGAAGGGAATCTGCTGTCCTTACCTGGTCTGGCCTACATGTGAATCCACATCCACAGCAATGTGGTTGACTCTTACATGCCCTCGAAATCCACTCAGTTCAAGGGCAATTAGGGATGGGCAATAAATGCTGGCCTGGCCTACGACGCCCACCTCCCATGAAAGAATAAAAAAAAACAATTAGACAGTTATATGAACAATAACAATGTGCAGGTTTACGGGGAGGAGAAAGAGGAATGGAACTGCTCTTTCAGGCAGCCGGTGTGGACATGACGATCTGAATGGCTTCCTTCAGCACTGCAACAACTGTGTGATTTTGTGTACTCTAACCAGTCTGCTATGTGGGAGCTTGTCAAAAGCCTTGCTAAATTCCATGTAGACCGCATCAAGTGCACTACGCTCAAAAATATTCCTTGTTTCTTCCTCAAATAATTTAATTAATTTAGTCAAACAAGATCTTCCCTTCACAAATCTATGCTGATTATCCTTGATGAATGTATGCCCTGCTAAATGGCAGATTATCCCAACTCTCAGAATTGATTCGCACAATTTGTCCACTGCTGAGTTTAAACTGACTGGCTTGTAATTGTTTGAACTATCACTCGCACTATTTTTAAACAGAAGTACAACATGAGCAGTTCTCCAGTCCTCTGGCACCACACTTGCATCCAATGAGGACTGGAAAATGATGTACAGAACCTACACTATTTCTTCCCTCGCATCTTTAGACAACTTGGGGTACATTTGATCCGGCTCTGTTGATTTATCACCTTTCAAGGATGCTAATGTCATTAATACTTCATCCTCTCTGTGTTTATGACATGCAATACTTCACACTCCTCTTCCTTATATAAAATATCTGCATCATCCCCCTCTTTTGTGAAGACAGCTGCAAGGTATTCATTAAGAACCATACCACATATTCCACCCCTACACATATGTTACCATTTTGCTCTCACACGGGCCCTACGCTCTCTTTATTTATCTTCTGACTCCTAATGTATTCGCACAACATCCTTAGGATCACCTTGATTTTGCTTGCCAATATTTTTTCACGCCCCCTCTTTGCTTTTCTCATTTCCTTTTGGATCACATCCATCCACTTTCTATACTCCTCTCAGCATTCTGTGGTATTAAGTTCTCGGTGTCGATATACACTTTCCTTTTCTGCCTTATCTTACCCTGTAGGCTCCTTGACATCCATGAGGGTCTAGAATTGGCCGTTCCATCCTTTTTCTTTGTGGGAACATGTTTACCTGAACCCCTTGAATCTTCCCTTGGAATGCCTCCCACTGCACTGACACCGATTTGCCTTCAAGTAGCTGTTTAGAATGCACTTCCGCGAAATCACTCCTTAGTTTCATAACATTAACATCGCCCCATTTGAGAACTATCACTCCTTTTCCATCCTTGCCCTTTTGCATAACTATTTTCAAACTGATTGAATTATGATCACTATCACCAAAAATGCTCTCTGACGGCCACACCTTCCCCTTTCCGAGCTTCATTTCTTAATGTTCAGTCCAAAACTGCACCCTTTCCTCTTGGGCTTGCTACGTACTGGCCAAAACAAACTTCTCCTGAATGCTGGCCAAACAAAGTCGCTGTAACATGGCCTGACTTCACCCCTGCCTCGGCTGCTCTTGCCCAAAACCCTCATTCATGCCTTAGCTAGCTCTAGACTTGACCATTCCAATGCCCTCCTGCTGATCTCCCACATTCTAATCTCTGTAAACTTCAGCTCATCTAAAACTCTGCTGCTGATGTGTTAACCTATATGTTCCTATGCCCGCTGACCTACATTGTCTATCCATTAAGAAACGTCTTGATTTTAAAATTCTCATTCTTGTTTTCAAATTCTTCCATGGCCTCACCAAACTATGGGCTGGATTTTATAGGTCCCCATGAGGTGAGGACTTCCAGACTGGCCCTGGTAACCACACCTCACTCACCTTGCGTCCTGGTTCCAGCGCTGAGCCTGGGTCCAAGGCCTCTGCATGACTGATAGCGGCCACCACTTCCAGTGACAGTGCCGATACTGCTGAGTTGATAGGCTAATTTCTCTTGTAGGCAGGAGTCCTATCTTTAAAGTGACTTGCATACTGATGTGAGACACGTAGACAAAATAAAAAAAAATTAGATCTCTCTGGGGCGGGGGTCTGGCACGAAAAATCCAAGCTGGTGTTACCCTCGCCTTTCTGGCTCAGCGCTGGGAGTCCCGCTTCCCAGTCGCCTATCTCTGTAATCACCTCCCGCCCCACAACAGATTAAGATATGTGTGTTCATCTAATACTAGCCTCTTGAGCACCCCGGATTTTAATCTCTTCACTATTAATGATCGGACCTTCAGTTGCCTGGGCCCTAAGCTCTGTAATACCCTCTGCACACCTCTCCATATCGCTTTCTGACTTTAATACAATCCTTTAAACACTTTGATCCAGCCTTTGACCAACTTACCTACAGTCCCCTAATGTCACTCCGTGTTTTATTTTGCTTTATAATGTGCCGGTGAAGCATCTTGAAGCGTTTTACTGCATTAAAGGTGCTATATAAGCACATGTTGTTATTGTTGTTTATGCCCATTCCACCACCCTGTCTATGTCCTCCTGAATTCAATTGCTAACTTCCTCACTCTTCACTGTACTTTCACGCTTCATGACTTCTGCAAATTTCGACAATGTGGGCTGAAGCCCGAAGTCTAAGTCATTAATGTATATCAGAAACAGCAGTGGTCCGAGTATCGAATCGTGGGGAACAACACTGTCTCCCTCCCAGCAGTTTGAAAAACAGCCATTCACTACAATGTTGATAAAAGACTTCCTGAAATCTGTTACTGTCCTCATCAATATTTACGAGGGGGGGGGGTGCTGATTTATTATAAACCTGTTATTGCTCATGTTGAATTAAATCCTCGTATTTAATTAGCTTCTCAATCAACTGCTGATTCCAGCTGAAATCCCAGTGTTTTTATTCAATTTCCCAATCAAACCATGGTTATTTAATTTATACCCTAGGCTGAATTTAATGGTCCGTGGGAGACAGGATAAGAGGTGGAGGGGCCCATAGAATGGTGACGAAGACGAGCTTTCCACCCAGAGGTCAACTGAGGCCTTTAAATGGAATTACACTAGCGGTTAGCGGGACCCCGTCACTTGTGCAGGCCACCCAGTGAAATAAAGCTGCCTCCCTACAGAACTGGGGAAAGCCTCTTATGTGGGTACTCTGTGGCCCATTGATGGATCCCTGCAGCAAAAACTGCTTCTCTGATAAAAGCCCACGCATTGAAAAAGCATCATCACCCACCTCCCATGAGCTACAGGTTTGATACCAGAAACCTCACCACACTTACCTGGAGACTGGGACTGCAAAGCAGCTCCCGATTCCAGGACTGATGTACTACCAGCAGGGGTCACTAATCCCTGACTAGCCCCAGCTGCAAAACCTCACTTAACTGGGGTCCAAGTCTCCAGCGATGTTACTGCTTCCAGGACTGGTCTTATACTGGCAGTGCCCCCCAACGTCCTTAGAGGTTCAGTCGGCAGTGCCACACTTACCTTCGGTATGGTTGTTCACTGGTCTCAAGCCAGCTGTAGAACGGGCAGTGACCCCCGTTCCCTGACTGATCCTGTCTCTCCCAACACACTTATCTGGGATATGACCTCCTGTGAACGTCCTGGTTCCAGGTCTTATGTAGTCCTGGAAGTAGGCCCCTGTACTTGACTGGTTCTGAAACCCCGCCACACTTAACTCGGGCGTGGGGCTCCAGCAATGCATCTGTTTCCAGGCCTGGTGCAGTACTGGCAATGGGCTCCATTCTCTGAGTTGCCCCGCTGAAGCCCCTGCACGTTTTGGTTATGGGACTCCAGTGATAGTCCAGATCCCAGGAGTGCAGTAGGTCCGGAAGTGGCCCCAGCTCCCTGACCAGCCCCAATGACACTAAAACTCTTGCCTGGTGTCAAGGTTGTGCAGCAGTGGGCGTAGGTTCAGGCCTAGTGTCGTACCAGCAGAGGCCCTCGCTACCTAACAGGCCCTGCCGACCCCGCCACACTTACATGGACTCTGGGACTCCAGCAATTATTTGGACTGAGGCCTGGCGCAGTATTGGCAGTAGCCCTCACTTACCTCGTCTGGCTCCTGTGTCCTCGTCATAGTTACCTGAGGTGCAGGGTCTCCAGGTCTGGTGTATTATGGGCAGTGTCCCCAACTAGCTGACTGGCCCAAGTGTCTTTGCCGCATTTATCTAGGGTCACGGGGTCCATCGATTGTCTCTCACCCAGGCCTGGTGCAGTACTGGCAGTTACACTGCTGCCAGTGGCGTTGCCGATACTACTGAGCTGCTGGCCTCAAATTGTTCAACAGCTTTGGCAGCCGTGATCTCCATCCTTAAAGGTATGTGAAGCACAGAACCAAGCAGTTAATTCCCCGAATGCCATTGAATTTCTGCAGATGGGTGCGCCGAATGCCAGGACGGGAATCCCCTCGTATTTCTGGCCCGTCGTCAGGAACCAGCTGGCTCCACTAAATCGAACCCCCATACTCCAGCAGAAGTTACTGACACAATTAGTCGGTACATACTGACTGCGGCAAGAAATGTGACCCGAACACCATCAAACTGTTGTTTTTAATCCAAACCTGATGTATGATTTCTTGACAAATTCCCTTGTTTACAGTCAACTTGAGGTAATTGAGATTATTTATTTTATTGATTTTACAGTGGACTCATTTCCAATCATTGCTTTGCAATAATTGAATTCGCTGTTGCCTGTCAATTTTCTACACAAATGCCAAGTGTTGCAGATGCTGAAAATCTGAAATATAAAAATAAAATGCGAGTCATATTCAGCAGGTCTGGCTGCATCAGTGGCGAGAGAAACAAATTTAATGTTTCAGGGCGATAACCGTTCATCAGAACTGAAAGAGATTAGCGATAGATCAGTTTTTAAAAAGGCAGGAAACGGAGGGAGGGGAGGATTATGATCAATATCGAGTTTAAACATTTCAGTATCATCCAATTTTCATTTAATCTGTCCTGCTTTCCACCTGATTACAAATCTTCCCATTTGTTCTTTCAGTTCCAATCATTCCAACAGATTACTGGATAAAGGAACACATTTGTAAATCTCAAAAATTCCTCAACCAAACTGGTAACTTTTCTCCCAGCCTGATGTATAATTTCCCTATTTATTACCCTTCCTCACAGTCAACTTGCTGACGATTGGGATCCTGTCTCGGGGAAAGTGTGGTCTCTCCAAAAGTGTCACTCGTTACCTGATGGCCATGTCAGCGGCGGATCTAATGGTCATTATCCTCGACCTGAGATGGAGACACATTCCCATTGTTCATAAGGAACATTTTCAGTTGCCGTGGTCCATTCCCGTGTGTATTATCCACGCTGTCCTGCTTTACGCAGTCACGGGCTGTTCTATCTGGTTCACCGTCACATTCACTTTTGATCGATTTGCGGCCATTTGTTGCCAGAAGCTGAAAAGTAAATATTGCAGTGAGAAAACGGCGGCTGTGGTTCTGGGAACAGTGACAGTGCTGAGCTGTTTAAAGAACATCACCTGGTATTTTATGCTCACAGATTGGTATTTGCTGTGGAACGACCCCTGGTTCTGTCGGGTAACATTCGACGCTCATGTATCTCGGGTGTGGGGAACAATCGAGTTCCTCCATCACATTCTAACACCGGGTCTCCCATTTGTCCTGGTTCTGCTGCTCAATTCCCTCACGGTCAGACACATTTTAGTGAGCAGCAGAGGACGCAGAAGACTCCGGGCTCACAGCAATGGGGAGAGTCGCAGAAATGCAGAGTTGGAGAGCCGAAGGAAATCCATCATTTTACTGTTAGTTATCTCGGGGAATTTCATTCTCGTTTGGTCATTGTCAATGGTGTATTCCATATTGAGCCGGATGCCGGCTTTGACGGCGTCTGTGTTTGTATCTCCAATTGTATCTATACAGTTTTTGCGGTCTGTGTCGGTATTGATGCCTGGTTTTCTGCAGGAATTGGCCTTCATGCTGCAACTTCTGTGTTGCTGCACAAATACTGCGATTTATGCCGTGACCCAAACTCAGTTCAGAGAGCAGTTGAAGAATGTGCTGAAATATCCCTTTATCCCAAATATTAAATTTGTTCAATGATGAGAGGAACTGAATCACCGACTATTTCCAGCTCCGGGAGAAAGGGCCTGCTGCTGTGCTGACAGGGTCAGGAGGGGCCTGGCGCGTTGGTCACAGAGCGGGGGTCCGAAGCCTGACGCTATTGTGACGGCAGAGTGGAAAAGGGGCTTCTTCCTCATGGTGATGGGGTAATGGGTGCGGGGTCTGTTCCCCATCGTGATGGGGGAGTTGGGGCAGAACTAATGCCCATGGTGACTGATGAGTGAGGCCGAGCGCTGTGCCGATAGTGATTGGGGAGTGGTGGCGACGTCAATTCCAATTTTGACATCGGAGTGGGGGCATGGCCTGTGTCCATTGTGCCAGGGAGTGAGGGCGGAGCCGACTCTCAGAGTGACGGGGTATCAGGGCGGGGCCTCTTTCCAGGGTGTGAGTGGAGTAGGGACAGGTCCTGTTCCCAGATTGCAGGGGAAATGGGAGTGGATATGTTGCTATGGGGACGGACAGGGGGTGGACCCTATCCCCAGGGTGCGGGGCGGAAGGGCGGGGCATGTTAAAAGGGTGCCGGAGGAGTAGGGGCATGGCCTCTTCCGTCAGTGCTGGGGAGCGAAGTGGAGCCGGTTCCCAGGGTGGTCAGGAGTGTCTACGGAGTCCCCTATATTGACTGGGACTCACTTAGTGTTAGTGGCTTGCATGGGCAGAATTTGTCAGGAGCTTCCAGGAGGGCTTCTTGAAACAATATGTAGATAGTCCAACTAGGGATGGGGCCATTCTGGACCTGGTATTGGGGAATGAGCCCGGCCATGTGGTCGAAGTTTCAGTAGGGGAGCATTTCGGGAACAGTGACCATAATTCCATAAGTTTTAAGGTACTTGTGGATAAGGAGAAGAGTAGTCCTCGGGTGAAAGTGCTAAATTGGGGGAAGGCTAAATATAACAATATTAGGCAGGAACTGAAGAATTTAGATTGGTGGTGGCTGTTTGAGGGTAAATCAACATCTGACATGTGGGAGTCTTTCAAACGTCAGTTGATTAGAATCCAGGGCAGGCAGAATTCTTCATCATCATTTATAATCCCTTTATAATACATAGAGTCCTTTGTACATCTATATAGCCATTTATAATCATTTCTATCCTTGTACATCTCTTCATAACCCATCTATAATACTTTTAAGTATTTATAACCCTTGATAACGTAATATAAAGCATTGTAATGCTTTCTGTTCGTGTATAACACTTGATCACCCTTTGTTCTCCTTTATTAGCCTTCACTCATTTCTATCGCCGACATTCGCTGCCGTGGGAAGGTAACACTTAAAATGAACACCGTGGTTTGCTCTCATCGCAAAATGACCACAGTGCATTTCACTTAAAATGGTCGCACTGCACATCACCTAAAATTACCACAGTGTATGACACGGAAAATGTCGACAGTGCATATCACTAAATATGGTCTCACTGCATGTCGGACGCAAATCAATTATCAAGGCCACAGTGCACATCATTTAAAATGGCAATAACGGATAACGTGTTAATGACACTGGACTAGTAGCCGAGAGGACCAGGCTAATGCTCTGAGGACGTTGCTTCAGATCCCACCACGGCAGATGGTGACATTTAAATTCGATTAATAAACCTGGAATTTAAAGACACTAGTCTAGTGTGACAATGAAATCATTGTCGGTTGTTCTCAAAAGATCTGGTTCACTAATGTCCTTCAGGGAAGAAAATCTCTCGTCCTTACCTCGTCTGGTCCACATGTGACTCCAGTCCCAAAGCAATGTCGTTGTCTCTGAAAGCGCCCTCTGAAATGGCCACTCAGTTCAAGGGCAATTTGGGATAGACAATAAATTCTGGCCTCGTCATCGACGCTCACATCCCATGAACAAAAAAAAAACACTTAAAATGCTCGCACTGCTTATCATCACTAAATGACCACGGTGCATATTCCTTAAAATTGCCACACTACTTATCAGGTAGAGTAACCGCAATGCATGTCACTTTAAATGGTCACAATGCATATCACTCAATATGGCCACAGTGTACGTCACTTAAAATGTTCGCACTGCATGTTACTTAAAATGCTCATATTTGCATCCCTTAAAAGGGGCACAGTGCACATCATTTAAAATGGCACTAACAAATATCACTTTAAATGGTCTCACCACACAGCACTGAAAACAGTTGCGCTATGTCACTTTAAATGCCTGCACTACATATCATTAAAAATGGGCATCCTGCATGTCACGTAAAATGGTTTCACTTCACAGCACTTTAAACGGCCGCAGTGCATGTCACTTAAAATTGCTGCACTGCATATAACTTAAAATGGGCAGACTGCATATCATGTAAAATGGTCGCACTGCACATCATTCAAAGTGATGGCATTTTATCACTTAAGATGGTCACAGTGCATGTCACTTAAAATGGTCGCACTGCATATCACTTAAAATGGCCACAGTGCACATCGTTTTAAATGGCACGAACACATATCACTTAAAATGGTCTCATCTTTTCTCACTTGAATTAGTCGCACTGCATCTCACTTTAACTGGCCACAATGCATATCACCTTAAATGACGGTAAACAAGCCACTTCAATCTGCCACAGTACACATCAATTAAAACGGCAATAACAAATATCACTAGAAATAGCCACAACGCATGTCACTTAAAGTGGCCACATGGCATATCATATTTGTATTTGTTTGAGGGATGTGGGCGTCACTGGCTCGGCCAGCATTTACCAACTTAATAGAATTCTTTGAGGAAGTGACAAAGTTGATTGATGAGGGAAGGGCTGTAGATGTCATATACATGAACTTATTTAAGGCGTTTGATAAGGTTCCCCATGGTAGGTTGATGGAGAAAGTGAAGTCGCATGGGGCCCAGGGTGTACCCGCTAGATGGATAAAGAACTGGCTAGGCAACAGGGGACAGAGAGTAGCAATGGAAGGGAGTTTCGCAAAATGGAGACGTGTGACCAGTGGTGTTCCACAGGGATCCGTGCTGGGACCACTGTTGTTTGTGATATACATAAATGATTTGAAGGAATGTATAGGTGGTCTGATTAGCAAGTTTGCAGAAGACACTAAGATTGGTGGAGTAGCAGATAGTGAAGGGGACTGTCAGAGAATACAGCAGAATATAGATAGATTGGAGAGTTGGGCAGAGAAATGGCAGATGGAGTTCATTCTGGGCAAATGCGAGGTGATGCATTTTGGAAGATCCAATTCAAGAGTGAACTATACAATAAATGGAAAAGTCCTGTGGAAAATTGATGTACAGAGAGATTTGGGTGTTCAGGTTCATTGCTCCCTGAAGGTGGCAACGAAGGTCAATGGAGTGGTCAAGAAGGCATACGGCATGCTTTCCTTCATCAGACGGGGTATTGAGTACAAGAGTTGGCAGGTCATGTTACAGTTGTATAAGACGTTGGTTCGGCCACATTTGGAATACTGCGTGCAGTTCTGGTCGCCACATTACCAAAAGGATGTAGATGCTTTGGAGAGGGTGCAGAGGAGGTTCACCAGGATGTTGCCTGGTATGGAGGGCGCTAGCTATGAAGAGAGGTTGAGTTGATTAGGATTATCTTCATTAGAAGGACGGAGGTTGAGGGGGGACCTGATTGAGGTGTACAGAATTATGAGAGGTATAGACAGGGTGGGGACCAAGAAACTTTTTCCCAGAGTGGGGGATTCAATTACTTGGGGTCACGAGTTCAAAGTGAGGGGGGAAAGGTTTAGGGGGGATATGCGTGGAAAGTTCTTTACACAGAGGGTGGTGGGTGCCTGGAACGCGTTGCCAGCGGAGGTGGTAGACGCGGGCACGATAGCATCTTTTAAGATGTATCTAGACAGATACATGAATGGGCAGGAAGCAAAGAGATACAGACCCTTAGGAAATAGGTGACAGGTTTAGATAGAGGATCTGGATCGGCGCAGACTTGGAGGGCCGAAGGGCCTGTTCCTGTGCTGTAATTTTCTTTGTTCTTTGTTCTTTGTTCTTTATTGCCCATCCCTAATTGCCCATGAGAAGCTGGTGGTGACCCTTCGTATTGAACCGTTGCAGTCCTTGGTGTGCAGGTACACCAACAGTGCTGTGACGAAGGGAGTTCCAGGATTTGAACTCAGTGACAGTGTAGCCATGGCGACATAGTTCCAAGGCAGGATGCTGTGTGGCTTGGAGGGAACATCGGCAAATAGGAACAAAAGTAGGCCATTCAGACAATCTAGCCGACTCTGGCATTCAATATGATCAAAACTGCTCATCCACTTCAATACCTTTTCCCACACTATCCCCCTTATCTCTTTATGTCATTTGTATTTAGAAATCTGTCAAAATCTGCTTTCGACATACTCAATGACTGAGCTTCCAAAACCCTCTGGGGTACAGAATTACAAAGATTCACAACCCTCTGAGATAAAAAATGTCTCCCCATCTCTGTCTGAAGTGACTTCCCCTTGTGTTGAAATTGTGTCCCCTGGTTTTAGAGTCCCCAAAAAGGGGAACAGCTCTGCTGCATCCAACCTGTCTATGTGTCAGTATGTTGCAGGTGTCAATGAGATCATCTATCATTCTTCGAAACTCTGTAAAATACAAGCCAAGGATCCCCAATCTCTCTTCATTTGACAGTCCTTCCCATCCCAGAGACAAGTCTGGTGACTCTTCGTTGCAATCCCTCTCTGGCAATAATATCTTTTAGAGTGTCAGGGGATCTCAACTGCACACAGTACTCCAAGTGCAGTCCAACCAAGGTCCGATACAATTGAAGCAAGACTTCACTACACCTGTACTTAAATCCTCTTGCGATAAAGGCTAAGATACCATTAGCCTTCCTAATTGCTGGCTGCACCTGTACGTTAACTTTCAGTGACGTCTTGACAAGGACACCCAGGTTGCTTTGTTCATCTACACTTTCTAATCTCTTACCATTTAAGAATTACAATGTACATCTAATTCTCCTACCAAAGTGAATAACCTTACAATTTTCCACATTAAATTTCATCTGCCACGTTCCTGTCCACTCAGAGTCTGTCCAAATCCCCTTGAAGCTGCTTCGCATCTTTCTTACAACACACATTCCAACCTTGTTTTGTGTCATCCGCGACCTTGGAAATACTACATTTTGTCCTCACATCCGAATCATTGACATATATTCTGAACAGTTGGGGCCCAAGCACTGATCCCTGTAGTACCCAACTAGTCACAGCCTGCCAACACGAGAATGGCCCGTTTATTCCTACTCTCTGCTTTCAGCCTGTTAAGCAATACTTAATCCATACTTGTATATTACCTCCTGTACCATGCACTTTAATTTTGCTAACCAATCTCCTGTGGGGTATTTATGAAAAGCCTTCTGAAAATCAAAGTATACTATGTCCACCGAGCCCCCTTTGTCAATGTTGTTCGTAACATCCTCCTCAAGCTCGAATAGGTTCGGCAAACATGATTTCCCATTCATACATCCATGCTGCCTGTGCCAATCAGATCATTATTATCCAATTGTCCATTTCTCACATCCTTTAGAATAGATTGTAGCATTTTCTCTCCGACTGATGTAATGTGAACAGGTCTGTAGTTCCCAGTTTTCTCTCTCCCTCACTTCTTAAAAGGTGGGGTGACATTAAATAGTGGGGTGACAGCTGCTGTAACCGTTCCAGAATCTATAGAAATTTGGACGATGATCACCAATGCATCCAATATCTTCATAGCTACCTCTTTCAACACTCTTGGATATTGAATATCAGGTCCTGGGAACTTATTAACATTCAGTCCCATTAATTTCTCCAACACAAGCTGCTTACTAATACTAATTTCCTTCAACTCCTCATTCTCCATAATCCCATGGATCGCTAATTCTGGGAGATTTCTTGTATCTTCCTCAGTGAAGACGGACACAAAGTAATCATTCAGCTTCTCTGTCATTTCTCTTATCACAATTGTAAATTCTCCTGACTCTGCCTGTAATGAACCCACCTTTGTCTTAGCCAAGCATTTCCTATTGACGTACCTATAGACGGTTTGACAGTCCATTTTATTGATTTAGATTTGTTTTTGCTTGCTTACATTCATATTCGATTATCACTTTCTTTATCAGTTTATTCGTCCTCCATTGCTGTATTCTAAAATCCTCCCAATCCTCGAGGTTTACCACTTTTTTCTGGCAAACATATAGGCTTTTTCGTTTAATCTTATGCAATCCTTAACTTCCATTGTTATCCATGGTTGAATGCCTATCCTTATTGTCTCATGTGCTTTGAAAGAAAGAATTTATAGTTTCTGTAAACTATGTAGTATTCCTTTAAAATCTATCCACTGCCTATTCACTGTCATACCTGACAATGTATTTTCCCAATCCACCTCAGCTAATTTACCCCTCATCCCTTTATCGTTTCCTTCATTCAAATGTAACACGCTGGCTTC
Source organism: Heterodontus francisci (assembly GCF_036365525.1). Taxonomy (NCBI): domain Eukaryota; kingdom Metazoa; phylum Chordata; class Chondrichthyes; order Heterodontiformes; family Heterodontidae; genus Heterodontus; species Heterodontus francisci. Next base: position 6,065,649 of record NW_027140794.1, read on the forward strand.
AGATTGAACAGGCTCACTTTCAAAAATAATGTAACATTCTATCATATTATGGTCCCTCAACCTTAAAAGTTTTTTTTTTTCAACCATCCCTCTGGCACTGATCAAAGTGATCTCAGACACCCGCAGTTTAGGAACACACAGTGGGTTTTGATAGTTTTTTTTCCTTCTGATTTTTTTTTATGATCTCCTTTTATGCTATGGCTAAATTGCAAAGTGCCACTACTGACCTGTCTCGAATCATATCAAATGTAATTATTCCTGGTATTCTACACATGAAGGCGAATGGATCGCACTGAATAATCAGATGTGAATTCTGAGATAACAATTGTTACATTGATAAATAATGAGGCAACGTATGGAACGTGAGGTCATACCTGACCAATCCAATGATTGCTTCAACTAATCAAGGAAGAGACAAGGTAATGTTGAAACATGACCAAATATGGTATGACAAGAACTTGAAAAGATGGATAAAAGCAGGACGTTGGAACACATTGTGATCACGACGTGAAGAGACACAGAAGAAGCTATAACAAGAGACCAATGTCGATATCACCTGCATTACAACAACTTGGGAAGCAATAACCCAAAATTATTGTTCAGCTCCACCTTTGTTAAGTATTGAATTATTACTACATAAAACCCTCTTGATTCAATGTGTTTGTTGTTCGACCAGTGTTTGAGATACAATCCAATCTATAAGCATCTATATAAATTGTCAGCCAGATGGGGCAAAGTGTGGAACAGAACTGACCTGAAGTTGTGATTTGTGTGAGACCTTGGGTCCAATTGCCTGATCGAGCGTTGGACCTGTGTACATGAAAACAAGTAAAGTGGGATGTCGGGCGTTGATCTAACAGGAGGTGGTTCACATATTGGAGGCTTAATATTGTTGCTGTAAGGAGTTAGAAATAAAGAAATAAAAAATACAGTACTTTGGTTGTTTCACGAGAACATGGATATGAGCAGGACTACAAGGAAGTACACGTGCTCCTCTCACAACGTTTGGCTCATATGGACGCATATGGCTGGATCCCGTTTGAGCACCTTGTCGCATATTTTTTCAGAAATGCGCCAATTACAAGAAATTTATGCCAATAATGTACTTACTTAGCTATCAAAATGCTGAGTTATGCTGCTGTTCTTTCGGTGCAGAAGCATGATTAAATTGTAAATGAGAAAAGCAATTGGGGAGGAGGTGGTGTAATTGTATTGTCATTGAATTAACAGCCTCGAGATGCAGTATATTTCTCTAGGGACATGGGTTCGAATCCCACCACAGCCAAAGATGGAACTTGAATTAATAAATCTGGAATTCAAATCTCGTCTAATGCTGGCCGTGAAACCATTGTCGATTGTTGTAAAAGCCCATCTGGTTCCCTAATGTGCGTTAAGTAAGGAAGTCTGCTGTCCTTACCTGGTCTGGGCTACAAGAGATTCCAGACTCACAACAACGTAGTTGATTCTTACATGCCCTCTGAAATGGCCTAGCAAGCCATTCCGTTTTAACTAACCACGACGAATCCAATCAAAAATAATTAAACCAGACAGACTACCCAGCATCGACCGAGACACCAGAAACGACAATGGCAAACCCAGCCCTGTCGACACTGCAAAGTCCTCCTTAGGAACATCTGGGGGCTTGTGCCAGAGCTATCCTACAGACGAGTCAAGCAATAGCCTGACATCGACATATCTTTAGAATCATACCTTATAGACAATGTCCCAGACACTGCCATCACCATCCCTGGGTATTTCCTGTCCCACTGGCAGGACAAAACCAGCAGAGCTGGTGGCACAGTAGTATACTGTCGGGAGGGATTGTCGTGGGAGTGCTCAACATCGAATCTGGACCCCATGAAGTCTCATGGAATCAGGTCAAATATGGGCAAGGAAACGTCCTTCTGAATACTACCTATTGTCCTTATTGTCCTCCTTCAGCTGATGAGTCAATACTCCTCCGTGTTAAACACCACTTGGAGGAATCACGAAGGGTATCTGGGGCACAGAATGCACTCTGGATGGGGGACTTCAATGTCCATCGTTAAGAGTGGCTCGGTAGCAACACTACTGGCCGAGTCCTAAAGGACACAGCTCCAAGACAGGGTATGCGACATGTGGTGAGGGAACCAAAAAGATGGAAAAACAAACTTGGTCTTGTCCTCAGCAATCTACCTGCCGCAGATGCATTTGTCCATGTGGAGACGAAGTGCCGCCTTCACATTGAGAATGCCCTTCATCGTGGTATGTGGCACTATCACCATAGTAAATTGGATAGATTTTTAACAGATATAGCAATGCAACGCTGGGCATGCATGAGGCGCTGTGGGTCATCAGCAACGGAGAATTCTCCTGAATCACAATCTGCAACCTCATGGACAGGCATATCCCCCAGTCCAGCACTACCATCAATCCGGGGAAGAAAAAAAACTCTGGTTCAATGAACAATGAAGGAGGGCATGCTAGGAGCAGCACCAGGCATACCTGAAAATGAGGTGCCAACCTGGTGAAGGTACAACTGAGGACTACACGCATGTCAAACTGCATAAGCAGCATGCGATAGACAGAGCTAAGCAATACCATAACAAACGGATCAGATTTAAGCTCTGCAGTCCTGCGACATCCAGCCAAGTATGGCGCTGGACTATTAAACAACTGACTGGAGGAAGTAGCTCCAAGAATATCACCATCCTCAATGATAGGAAGCTCAGGATATCAGTGCAAAAGATCAGGCTGAAGCATATACAATAATCTAAGCCAGAAGTGCCAAGTCGTCGATTCATCTCGACCTCCTCTTGAAGTCCCCAGCATCACATTAGTCAGACTTCAGCCAATTCGATTCACTCGTGTGATATCAAGAAACGGCTGAGGACACTGGATACTGCAAAGGCTATGGGCCCTGAAAACATTCCGGCAATAATACTGAAGAGCTGTGCTCCAGAACTTGCTGCAGCCTTAGCCAAGCTGATCCAGGACAGCTACAACATTCGTATGTACCCTGCACTGTGTAAAATTGCCCAGGTATTTCCTGGACACTAAATGCAGGACAAGTCAAACCCGCCCAAGTCCGCCCCATCAGTCTACTCTCAATCATCAGTAAAGTGATGCAAGGTGTCATCGACAGTGTTATCGAGTGGGACTTGCTGAGCAATAACCTGCTCAATGACGCTCAGTTTGGGTTCTGCCAGGGCCACTCAGCTCCTGAACGCAATAGAGCCTTGGTTCAAACATGGACATAACAGCTGAGCCCAAGAGATGTGAAGAGAGAGACTTCCGTTGACATCAAGGTAGCATTTGACTGAGTATGGCATCAAGGAGGCCTAGCAAAACTGAAGTCAATGGGAATCAAGAGGAAAAATATCCGCTGGTTGGAGTCATACTTAGCGCAAATAAAGATGGTTGAGGTTCTTGGAGGCCAATCATCTGAGCCCCAGGTCATCACTGCAGGAGTTGCTCAGGGTAGTGTCATACGAACATACGAACATCCGAATTCAGTGCAGGCAGAGTCCACTCAACCTATCGAGCCTGCACCGCCACTCCATAAGTTCATGGCTGAACTGATCACTCCACATTTCCACACCCCCGCCCCCGCCCGATAACCTTCCACCTCCTTGTTTATCAAGAATCTATGTACCTCGGCCTTCAAAATGTTCAAAGTGTCCGCTTCCACTGCCTTTTGAGAAAGAGAATTCCAAAGATTCACGACCCTCTGAGAGAGTGAAATTCTCTTCAGCTCTGTCTTAAATCGGAGACCACATATTTTTAAACATTGACCCCTAGTTCCAGATTCTCCCACAAGGGAAAACATCCACTCTGTCAAGACCCCTCAGGATCATATATGTTTCAATCAAGCGGCGTTTTACTCTTCTAAATTCCAACGGATGCAAGCCTAGCCTGTCCAATCTATCCTAATAAGACAGCCCACCCATTCCAATGAATAGGCTAGTAAACCTTCTCTGTACTCTAACGCATTTACATCCTTCCATAAATAAGGATACCAGTACTGCAGACAGTACTCCAGATCTGGTCTCACCAATGGTCTGTGTAGCTGAAGTATAACCTCCCTACGTTCCCCTCGTGATAAACAATAACATTCTAGTAGCATTCCTAATTGCGTGCTCTACCTGCATACTAACATTTTGGGATTCATTCACTCGGATGCCCAGATCCTTCTGCATCTCAGAGCTCTGCAAACTCTCGCCATTTAGATAATATCCTTCTCCATTATTCTTCCTGGCAATGTGGGCAATTTCCCACTTACCCACATTATACGCCATTTCCCAGGCCTTTACCTACTTACTTCACCCTTCCATATCCCTTTGTAGCCTTCTTATGTCCTCTCCGCAAGTTACTTTCCTACCTGTTTGTGTCATCAGCAAATTTAGCAACCATACCCTCGGTCCCTTCATTTAAGTCTTTATATAATTTTGTAAAAGGTTGAGGCCCCAGCTCAGATCCCTGTGGAACACCACTCGTTACATCTTGCCAACCAGAAAATGACCCATTTATGCCTACTCTATGTTTCTGTTAGATAACCAATCTTCTATCCATGCAAATATGTTACCCACTACGCCATGAGATTTTATATTCTGAAATGACTATTGATATGTCACCTTAACAAATGCCTTCTGGAAATCTAAGTACAATACATCCACCTGTCCCCCTTTACCCACAGACATGTAACTCCCTCAAAGAACTCCAATAAATAGGTTAAGCATGATTTCCCTTTCACAAAACCATGTTGACTCTGCCTGATTACCGTGAAATTCTCTAAATGTCCTGCTATAACATCTTGAATAATAGCTTTTAACATTGTGCAGAAGACAGATGTTTAGCTAACTGGCCTGTAGTTTCCTGCTTTCTGTCTCCCTCCATTTTTGAAAAACAAAATAGTTGCAGTCGCTATTTTCCAATCGAAAGGAACATTCCTCAAATCTAGGGAATTTTGGAAAATTAAACCTAACGCATCAACTATCTCACTAGCCACTTCTTTTAACGCCCGAGGATAAAGTCCATCAGGACCCGGGGACTTGAATCTCCAATAATTTGTTCAGAACCACTTCGCTGGTGATTGCAATTTTCTTGAGTTCCTCCCTTCCTTCCATTTCCTGGCTTACAGCTAATACTGTGATCTTACTTGCGTCCTCAGCAGTGAAGAGCAATGCAAAATATCTGTTCAATTCATCTGCCATCTCCTCATTTTCCATTCTCAATTCTCCAGACTCACTTTTTATAGGACCAACGCTCACCTTGATAACTCTCTATTTTAAAAAAAAATATGTTCTAAACTGTACCTTATTATACAAAAAAACTAGTTCCTTATTTTCGGTAACTGGTGTTAGAAATGGATCCTGACAACAGAGTTTCCAATTGATATGATCTCAAACGTGAGAGCAATTAATATAATGCCTCAAGCAAGAGCTAACGTTTTATGCTATCCCAGAGACAAGTCATTAATATAATTCCAAATACGAGATACTCAATTAATCTGATTCTGATCCCAGATGAGTCGCCCAATTAAAATATTACAACTGTGGCGGGAGCAATGCACCGTCAATTCAGTCCCGTCACTCCACAGGTCGCAGCTTATTATTAAGGTTCCATATGCAATTGGAAAACAGCCAAATTAACACTTTAGTAACCCCAGAATAAAACAGACCAAACCAAGTATCTTTAGACACCTACAGATTAACTATTTATTCCAAAAAAATTGTAAACACTTAAATAGTCTTAAAAGATAAACATATGACTAAAGACCTTCTTATTTTAAACAAACTCCCCGCAGTCACACACATGCATTCAAAAATAACAGTACTTCACTGGTTTTAAAAGTAGTGTTTTTGAAACTGAGCTGCTTCTTATTTCCCGACTATGGTTCCTCGTCCTTGATTCCAAGGATTCACAACCCTCTGAGTGAGGAAATTTCTCCTCAGCTCAGTCCTAAATGGCCAACCCCTTATTTTGAGACGGTGATCTCTGTTGTGTACTCAATATCCAAAGAAAATGTAACCCTTTCCACCCAGCATTTATCTTGACAAACCCTCGTGAGAATTGTATATGTTTAAATAAGATCACCTCTCACTCTTCTACATTCTAGAGAACGCTGTAGGAAATGGTCATTGTAAGAAAGTTATAGAGTTATAAAGGAGCAGTAGAAAAGTGGTGGTTTTCTCACAATGATCTCTTTCCCTCACTATGAACAATTCTTCCGCAGCCTGCAAGAGCGAACACAATCACAGAACAGCACAGTCAGGTAGATTAACGTACAAGCATACAAACACACGAATTAGGAGCAGGAGCAAGACACTCGGCCTCTCTATGACTGCGCCGGCATTCAATAAGATTATGGCTGATCTGATTGTCACCTCAACTCCACATTCCCACGACCCCCAATAACCTTTCACCCTTTGCTTATCAAGAATCGATCTACCTCCGCCTTAAAAATCTTCAAAGACTTTGCTTCCACCGCCTATTGAGGAAGAAAGTTCCAAAGACTAACCACCCTCAGAGAGAAAAATATTCTCCTTAACTCTGTCTTAAATGAGCGACCCCTTACTTTTGAACAGTAAGTTTTTCACAAGGGCCGTTATCTCATCAAGGACATAACTCTGCACACAGGACTTTGTGTAGACATTCCTGGGCCTGATAATGAGAAGCCTCATGTCCACATATCTAACCAACTGTCAGTTACAAGTTGTAATCTTTTACCCTTGACTGGTTACTCTATGGTTTGAACTTGAGAATTATGAGAAATAAAGAGACAAACTCAAATCTCAAATTAAGCACGAATGACTTTATTAGTTTCGGTAGGAATGCTATTGTTAACAATGATACAAAACACACATTAGCAATACATCTGGTAGCAATATAACTATTTGTCACAAATACGTTATCAGGAGTCATACATACATGATAGCCCAGTGAGCAGGCACCTCTCTGCTGATAATTCTCTTCAGCAGCTGACCATGTTACTCGACTTAAACACCAAATCACTATTTGCAATGATTTTTGCAGCTTTGTTTCCAAGGTGGGATGGATGTTTCATTGACAAGATAATATTGTCCTATCAAAATCCACCAAAAGCTACAATGGTCCAATGAGATGTCTAATTCTTTGTTGAGACGATGATATTAGAGACAGCCTTGATGGCGAGCATGTATTTACATTTCCTTCAGTAATTTAATCACCCCTTGTGGATATTGCACATGGCTCAGGACCGGTATCAGAACACACACATCTTCCCTTCCTGGTCACATGCACGTTTTAAACCACAGAACAATTAAACAATCCAGGTCTCTTAAATTCCAGACTTCTTGCAATCTGATGCGCTGAGAATTTCTAGCTTATTTGCATTTCAAAGCAAGATAAACCCTGGCAGCATCAATGTATGTCAGTCTGTGTCACTCTCAAGGATTTTTAAAACACTTTGGACCACTTAGGCTAGGTGAATTAGCATTTTAAACAAATCTCTTATCTCTTAAATCATGCCAATCTCCATGCTTCTGGACACAATGATCGCATGTTTTTTGTTGTGTACAAGAAGCTTATCCAAAGTTTTAACTTGGCATCAAAGTGAAACATAGCTTTGAAGTATGTAGGTATATTGGATTTGATTCGATTTTTATGAATTTCCTGTGTTTTGTTAAACATTCCATGGACGTCAAATATTTTTATTTATTTCACCAGTAACTGTTAATGTTTAAGCAAAGCAGCCTGCAACTGTTAACAGGTTACTTTAGCTCAGAACAACCTTTATGGACTTTGCAGCGTGTGCTAGTCAGTATCAGTCCGTTTTCGGTCCACTTGTAAACAGCACAGGGCAACTCAACGGCAATCATGGATGGATCAAAAATGCTAGCCTTACCAGTGATACTCAGATCTCATGGCATCGACCTAGGCACCGGAATTGACAAAGGCAAACCCAGACCTGTCCATCTTGCTAAGTCCTCCTTACTAGCATCTGGGGACTTGTGCCAAAATTGGGAGAGCTGTCCCACAGACTAATCAAGCATCAGAAAGCATAGTCCTGCTCACCTAATCATACCTTAAAGTGTTCTGGACACTGCCAGCACCATTTCGTGTATGTCCTATCCCAGCGGCAGGACAGATACTTGACTCTGGACCCCATGAAGTCTCATGGCATCAGATCAAACATGGGCAAGCAAACCTCCTGCTGATTATCACCTACCATTTTCCCTCAGCTGATGAATCAGTGCTTCGCCATGTTGAGCACCAATTGGAGGAAGCACTGAGGGTAGCAAGGGCACAGAATGTACTCTAGTTAGGGGAAGTTCAACGTCCATCGCCAAGAGTTGCTCGGTAGCACCATTACTGACTGAACTGGCGGAGTCCAAAGGGCATAGCAGCTGGACTAGGATTGTGACAGGTGGTGAGGGAACCAACAAGAGGGAAAAACATATTTGACCTCGTGATCACTAATCTGACGTCACCAATCCAACACTACTTTGGTTGGAGTCATACCTAGCGCAAAGGAAGATGGTTGTGATTGTTGGAGGTCAATCATATGAGCACCAGCATATCACTGCAGGCGTTCCTCAAGGTCTGACCATCTTCAGCTGCTTCATTAATGACCTTCCTTCAATCATAATGTCAGAAGCGGCGATGTTTGCTGATGATTGCACAGTGCTCAGCATGATTCACGACTCCTCAGATGCTAATGCAGTCCATGTAGAACTGCAGCAAGACCTGGACAATATCCAGAGTTGGGCAGATAAGTGTCAAGTAACATTTGCGCCACACAAATGCCAGGCACCGACCATCTCCAACACGAGCGAATCTAACCATCTCCCCTTGATGTTCAATGCTATTATTATAGCTGTATCCCCCACTATCAACATCCTAGGGTCTGCCATTGACCATAAACTGAACTGGAGTAGTCATGTAAATACCTGTGGCTACAAGAGCAGGTCAGAGGCTAGGAATCCTGCGGCGAGTAGCTCACCTCCTGATTCCCCAAATCCTGTCCACCATCTACAAGGCACAAACCAGTAGTGTGATGGGATATTCTCCACATGCCTGGATTGGTGCAGCTCTAAAAATACCCCAGAAGATCAACATGATCCAGGACAAAGCAGCCCGCTTGATTATCACCCCATCGACAAACATTCACTCCCTCCACCACCTCCATCCGCAGTGGCCACATTGTCTACCATCTACAAGATGCACTGCAGCAACTCACCAAGGCTCCTTAGACAGCAACTTCCAAACCTGCGACCTCTACCAACTTGACAGGCAATGGCAGCAGATGCATGGGAACACCACCACCTGCAAGTTCTCCTCCAAGCCACAAACCGTCGCTTCACTGTCACTGGGTCAAGATCCTGGAACTCCCTTACTAACAGCACTGTGGGTGTACATACCCCGCTAGGACTGCAGCGGTTCAAGAAGGTAGCTCACCACCACCATCTCAAGGGCAATGGGGGATGGGCAATAAATGCTGGCCACGCCAGTGTTTCCCACATCTCGCGAATGAGTGAATAAAAAGAAAACTGTGTTCAACGATAACTCTACAGCCTCAGACAGAATCAGTCAACAATGGGCAGTAGTGACTGCTGTCTCCAAACACAAAGCTGGATATCCCTGTTCTTGTTGGGATAAAATTGTAGGATTGAGTTTATTTTATTACAGGACTATTAGAACTTCGTTATCATATCCTTCAGTATAACGGTTAAAATAGTACTCTGCATGTGATATAACCACAAAGCATGATGTTAGATAAACTTCTGGACAAATCATCAACTGTTGAGACATGTTATTTAAAAGTCGTTAAACTGTGGATTATCCCAGGGAGACTGTTATATCTTGAACTGGTATAAAACTGTAAACAATGCCAGTGTGACCAGGAAGCTGTGAAATGAGATAAGCACATATCAATCCCATTAAGTAATCACTGTGGTTGAAGAGACACAGCAGGATGTCACCGGGTCAAGATATGAGCTTTGTAAAGGAATTCATGGAGTCAAGGCAGCTCGAATCTGGAGTCCCCTCCCACCGACCCTCACTGAATGACAGTGACTTAAACTAAGCTCGAAATACCATCATGGAAGCGTAGTTAGCTAATGACTGAACAGTCCAATAAAAAGAAGCGGGCTTTTACGTAATCTGGCACATAACCAAGCTGGGAAAGGTGTATAAAGTAAGACATTGTAAGACCCCAAAGGCACACATCATCATCAAGAAGAAGGCAGAAGATAGACTTCAATGAAGAGACAATGTTCCACAGTTAACCGGAGGTTAAAGACTGTGTTCTATTGTTAACACAACTGCTGGCCACTGCCCTTTGCTAAATATCAACATTTTGTGTTGATTGTGGAGAATTTCATTAAGTCTGTGAAGCTTGTGAAAGCAGCCTCGTACTCATGTGGTTTTATGGCTACTCTGAGCTGGAAGTCCCTTTTAGATCTAGTCTCCCAACATCGACTGTAATTGTATTTGACCTCAGTCTGACGATTAAAATAAATCAAACACCAGACCTTACAAGTGGGGCTGAAACCCAGGACTGTGACTTCTTCCTAAACCAAGGGTGTTGGAGCAAGTTTCACAAACATAAGAACATTCGTTTGACCAGCGAAAATTCTTGCAGGATAAACTCTGCTGAGGGGCAGCAGATTATACTGACCCAGTGGTGTCTCTTTAAATTGCATATTATGTCACAAAAAGACAATGGGAAGAAGGGTCTCTGGGAAACATATGAGGAACAATTAAGCACTAAATGTAATATGGACAGCATCCAATCCCTGTTCGGAGAGTGTGTACGGAAGCATGAACACGTTCCATTTAAAAATATAGTTAAGTTTATCCAGGCACAGGTCTTGGCTAAACATCGGAAGGGTGAAAAGGTTTTAAATCTGACTACATGTGCAGCATCATACCGTGCACAGTGCGATGAGGAAATGATACAATCACAGGTGAGAGAAATGGTAGCTCAAAGTGAACAGAACCAGCAGCAGCAAACGCAGCTACATGAGTTACACACGAAGCTAGTGTCCTTTACTGATACTATAAAACAACAGACATTTAATGCAGTACAGGCTGATGCCTTTCAGCAGCAGTTAGAGTTAGCAGAGAAACATATTGTCTTTGTCACGCAGAATAATGTCCAGCTGACCCAGAAGTTAGAGGATTCTAGAGGTGCCCTTACGGAGTGACCCCACCGGGATGCAGACCATGCACAGTACAGGTCTACCATTAAGTGACTGTAAACCCAGAGGGAAAACAGCACCCAGGCGGCTATAGCAGCCATAATAAAAAAAAAAACAGAGGATCATGCTGATGGCACTGAAATGGGGCAGGAGGCCTCGCGGGAGGACGACGATGGGGAGGAAGAACCCTTGCCAGTCTCTCCCGTTAAGGTAGCGCCCTTGCCTCTCTGTCCCGTTCAGGATGCCCACTTGCCTCTCTGTCCCGTTAAGGTAGCAACAACGCAGAAAAGAACAATTTGTTACTCCCAATCCCACAAAGTCACGACTGAGGTTGAGAAATAAAGGGAAAGGAAATGTTTAGGAGCCGCAGTAAGGCTAAAACACTGTGTGAGGAAAACAGGAGGAAAACAATAACTAGCGTATGAGTAAGTTTCTGTTTGTGTGTTTTAAGTTTCTTGTTTTATTTAATTGTATGTCGCAAGCCAGTGTCTAGTAAGGGTAAGTTAACACTCTATTGTCCTGTCCTGCATGTTATCTTAAAATCATTAGTCGTTTAACATGCGTGTATAGTTGGATTTTTAAGTTATGATAAAATGGATGTTGGAGTGTTAAAAAGTAATTGCTTTGTGCGGGGGGAGAGAGCGAGAGAGAGAGAGAACAGATCAGAACCACTGAAGTAAAGTATTTCCTTTGTTTTCCTTCTTTTAAAAGCAGATGTTATTTTATTAACTTAAGTTTTAAATTGTTAAGATCAGTGTTGTGAATGGAGAATACAAAGTACGGTATGCAATACTTCCAGTGGCAATTCTGACTGAAGATTGTTGCACATGCTTCTGCCTTATCTTTCGCACTCAGCTGCTGGGCTCCCTCATCAATGAGGATGGGGATATTTGTGAAGCCTCCTCCCCCGTTAGTTGTTGAATTGTCCACCACCATTCACGACTGGATGTGGCAGGGCTGCAGAGCTTAGATCTGATCCGTTGGGTATGGGATCGCTTAACTGTGTCGATCGCAGGCTGCTAACGCTGTTTGGTACACAAGAAGTCCTGGGTTGTAGTTTCACCAGGTTGACACCTCATTTTAAGGTTTGCCTGATACTGCTTCAGGCATGCCCTCCTGAACTCTTCATTGAACAGTATATGAAAGCATTAGTAATAGTATTCCCCTGTCATTGATTCATTACAGCACTGAGGGTGTCCACTCAACCCATCGAATCCATGCCAGCTCTCTGTAGAGCAACCCAGTCAGTCTCATTCCTTGTTTTGTCCCCGTATTCCTGGAAGTTTATCCCCTCACCTGTCCGGAGAAAATCCTTTTGAAGTCGTACATTGTCTCTGCTTCCACCACCTCTGTGGGCAGATTTCCACGCCATTACCACCTGGTACATAGAAAGGTTCTTCCTCACATTCCCCCTGAATCACTTGTCCGAACCTAAACTCTAGTCCTTCTAATATCAACGAATGGGAACAGTATTTCTTTCTGTTCCTTATCGAAACCTATTAACTTGTGCACCTCTATCAAATCTCCCTTCAATCTCCTTTTCTCCAAGGAAAACAACTCGAGGTTTCTGACCTAACCTTGTAATCCTCCATCCCTGAAACTATTCTGGTAAATCTCCTCTGCAACCTATCAAGGAACCTCCTAAAATGCGGTGACCAGAACTGGAAGCCATATTGTAGTTGAGGTCGATCCAGAGCTTTAATAATGTCAGTAAAACTTTCCTACTTTTGAACTCAATGGTTCTAATTAAGAATCCCAAGATCCCATATGCTTTACTAATGACTCTCTGAAGATATTCTTCCAACTTCCACCTTCTAAGGTCTATATGTATGAACCCCCAGGTCCCTCTATCCCTCCATAAACTTTTGAACTCTGTTGGATTTGGTGCTTGGCAACCAACCAGGCCAGGTGGCAGATCTCTCGGTGGGAGAGCATTTCGGTGATAGTGATCACAACTCCCTAACCTTTCCTATAGTCATGGAGAGGGATAGGAGCAGACGGGATGGGAAAATATTTAATTGGGGGAGGGGGAATTAAAATGCTATTAGGCAAGAAATGGGGAGCTTAAATTGGGAACAGATGTTCTCAGGGAAATGCATTACAGAAATGTGGAGGTTGTTTAGGGAGCACTTGCTGCGACTGCTGGACAGGTTTGTCCCGATGAGGCAAGGAAGGTCTGGTAGGGTGAAGGAACCTTCGATGACAAGAGATGTGGAACAGCTATTCAAGAGGAAGAAGGAAGCTTACTTAAGGTTGAGGAAGCAAGGATCAGACAGGGCTCTAGAAGGTTACAAGGTAGCCAGGAAGGAACTGAAGAATGGACTTAGGAGAGCTAGAAGGGGACATGAAAAAGTCTTGGCGGGTAGGATTAAGGAAAATCCCAAGGCGTTCTACATTTATGTGAGCAACAAGAGGATGGCCAGAGTGAGAGTAGGGCCGATCAGGGATAGTGGAGGGAACTTGTGCCTGGAGTCGGAGGAGGTAGGGGAGGTCCTTAATGAATACTTTGCTTCAGTATTCACTAGTGAGAGGGACCTGGTCATTTGTGAGGACAGCGTGAAACAGGCTGATATGCTCGAACAAGTTGATGTTAAGAAGGAGGATGTGCTGGAAATTTTGAAAGACATGAGGATAGATAAGTCCCCGGGGCCAGACGGGATATACCCAAGGTTATTGCGGGAAGCGAGGGAAGAGTTTGCCGCGCCTTTGCCGATGATCTTTGCGTCCTCACTGTCCACTGGAGAAGTACCAGATGATGGGAGGGTGGCAAATGTTATTCCCTTGTTCAAGAAAGGGAATAGAGATAACCCTGGGAATTACTGACCAGTTAGTCTTACGTCGGTGGTGGCAAATTATAGGAGAGGATTCTGAGAGACAGGATTTATGATTATTCGGAAAAGCATGGTTTTATTAGAGATAGTCAGCATGGCTTTGTCAGGGGCAGGACATGCCTCACAAGCCTTATTGAATTCTTCGAGGATGTGACAAAACACATTGATGAAGGAAGAGCAGTGGATGTGGTGTATATGGATTTTTAGCAAGGCGTATGATAAAGTTCCCCATGTTAGGCTCATTCAGAAATAAGGAGGCATGCGATACAGGGAAATGTGGCTGTCTGGATACAGAATTGGCTGGCCCATAGAATTCAGAGGGTGGTAGTCGATGGAAAGTATTCAGCATGGAGCTCGGGGACCAGTGGTTTTCCGCAAGGACCTGATCTGGGACCTCTGCTCTCTGTGATTTTTATAAATGACTTGGATGAGGAAGTAGAAGGCTGGGTTAGTAAGTTTGCCGATGACACACAGTTTGCTGGGGTTGTGGATGGTGTGGAGGGCTGTTGTAGGCTGCAACGGGACATTGACAGGATTCGGAGCTGGGCTGAGAAGTGGCAGATGGGGTTCAACCTGGAAAAGTGTGAAGTGATTCATTTTTGAAGGTCGAATTTGAATGCAGAATACAGGCTTAAAGACAGGATTATTGGTAGTGTGGAGGAACAGAGGGATCTTGGGGTCCACGTCCATAGATCCTTCAAAGTTGCCACCCAAGCTGATAGGTTTGCTAAGAAGGCGTATGGTGTGTTGGCTTTCATTAACAGGGGGATTGAGTTTGAGAGCCACGTGGTTATACTGCAGCTCAATATAGCCCTGGTTAGACCACACTTGGAATATTGTGTTCAGTTCTGGTCGCCTCATTATAGGAAGGATGTGGAAGCTTTAGAGAGGGTGCAGAGGAGATTTACCAGGATGCTGCCTGGACTGGAGGGCATGTCTTAAGAAGAAAGGTTGAGGGAGCTAGGGCTTTTCTCATTGGAGCGAAGAAGGATGAGAGGTGACTTGATAGAGGTGTACAAGATGATGAGAGGCATAGATAGAGTGGATAGCCAGAGACTTTTTTCCCAGGGCGGAAAGGGCTATCATCAGGGGGCATAATTTTAACGTGATTGGAGGAAGGTTTCGGGGAGATGTCAGAGGTAGGTTCTTTACACAGAGAGTGGTGGGTGCGTGGAATGCACTGCCAGCGGTGGTAGTAGAAGCAGATACACTAGGGACATTTAAGCGACTCTTGGATAGTTACATGGATGATAGTAGAATGAAGGGTATGTAGGTAGTTGGATCTTAGAGTAGGTTAAAGGTTCGGCACAACATCGTGGGCCGAAGGGCCTGTACTTTGCTGTACTGTTCTATGTTCTGTTGTTATGTCGATATTGCCTCTTCTTTGGCTTCTGCCAAAGTGCATCACCTCACAGTTCTCTGATTTAAACTGAAACTGTCACTGGTCTGCCTCTTCTGTTTGTCTACTTATGTTTTGTTTCAGTTGGCATATAAAAGCAGTGTTCCCAGCACTGACCCTTCGGGAACACCACTATCTATTGCCCTCAGTCTGAAAACCTACGATTTCCTATGAGTCGCTGTTTTCTGACCATAAGCGATTTTTTAGTCCAAGCTGACACAGATCATCAATTAACTTGGACTTCATGAGTGTCTGTGGGCCATCAGCCGCAGCAGAATTGAATTCAACCACAATCTGTTACCTCAAGGTCCGACATGTCCCCCACTCTATCATTAACATCAAACCAGGAGACCAACCATGGTTCAATGAAGAGTGCAGGAGGGCATGCCAGGAGTAGCACCAGGCATAACTCAAAATGACGTGGCAACCTGGTGAAGCTACAACAGAGGACTACTTGCGTGCCAAACTGCGTAAGCAGCATGCGACAAACCGAGCTAAGCGATCCCATAATCAACGGATCAGACCTAAGCTCTGCAGTCCTGCCTCATCCAGCCGTGAATGGTGATGGACAATTAAACAACCAACTGGAGGAGGTGTCTCCACAAATATCCCCAATCTCAATGATGGGGGAGTTCATCACATCCTTGCGAAGGATAAGGCTGAAGCATTTGCAACAATCTTCAGCCAGAAGAGCCGAGTTGATGATCCATCTCAGCCTCCCCTGAAGTCCCCAGAATCAGTGATGCCACATACCCCCTGCATCTCTTGTCCGGACCTAAACTCTAGTCCTTCTAACATCAGCGAATGGGAACAGGCCCAGCCTCCAGTCTGTCACCACAGTGAACTGACCCGCCCTCCTCTGTCACCACAGCTGCAGGTTCTGTCCCCGTTCTGACAACATAGCGACAGGCCCTCCCCCACCCCAACATCAGTCACTGCGGGGATGGGCTCCGCCCATGCTTAGTCACATCAGCGACAGGCCTGCCATCGCTATGTGGCTGGAGCTACAGGCCCCGTCATCACTCTGTCAACACAGCGAAAAGACCCGCCCTGCTCTATCACTATAGCGACAGGCCCCGCACCTGATTTGTCAGCAGTGTGGCAGGCTCTGTCCCCGGCTGCTGGAAATAGACAGTGATTCAGTTGCTCACCACATAGAATACATTTAACAGTTGCAGTAAAGGGATATTTCATCGCAATCTTCAACTGCTCTCTGAACTGTGTCTGGGTCACAGCATAAATCGCTGTGTTTGTGCAACAACTCAGAAGCTGCAGCATGAAGCCCACTTCTACCAGATAATCTGGTAGATAAACAGACCAAAACCCAGGCCCATACCCAAAATTCCACATCCGCCTCCATATTGCATACATGATTAACACTGCCCAAAACAGGATGAAATTCCCCGAGATAACTAACAGTAAAATAATGGATTTCCTTCGGCTCTCCATCTCTGGGTCTCTGCGACTCTCCCCACTGCTGTGAGCCCGGAGTCTCCTGCGCGCTCTGCTGCTCACTAAAATGTATCGGACAGTGAGGGCATTGAGCAATCGAATCAGCACAAATGGGACACATGGGGTTACAATATAATGGAGGAACTCGATTGTTGCCCAGAACGGAGAGAGCAGCACACCTGCTGATACATCACAAAACCCGGGGACGTTTTTCAGCCAATACCGACCTGTTAACATAAAATACCAGATGATGTTATTTAAACAGCTCAACACAGTCGCTGTTCCCAGAACCACAGCCGCTGTTTTTTCGCTGCAATATTTTCTTTTCAGCTTCTGGTAACAAATGGCCACAAATCGATCAAAGGTGAAAGTGATGGTGAACCAGACAGAACAGTCTGTGGCTGCGTAAAGCAGGATGGCGTGGATGTTACACAAGGGAATTGACTCCCGGAATTGAAAATGTTTCTGATAAACAGTGGGAATGTGCCTCAATATCAGTTCGAGGATAATGACCAGTAGATCCGCCGCTGCCATGGCCACCAGGTAACGAGTGACACATTTGGAGAGACCACACTTTCCCCGGGACAGGATCCGAATCGTCAGCAGGTTAACTGTGAGGAAGGGAAATTATACATCAGGCTGGGAGAAAAGTTACCAGTTTGATTGAGGAATTATTGAGAATTATAAATGTGTTCCTGTATCCAGTGATGTATTGAAATGATTGGACCTGAAAGAACAAATGGGAAGGTCTGCGATACAGTAATAAACAGGAGAGATTAAATGACAAAAGGATGATACTGAAATTGTTAAAATCAACGTTGACCATAATCCCCAGCTCCCCTTATTTTGCCCAGTTTATAAACTGTTCCATCTCTAATTTCTCCCGGTTCTGATGAAGTGTCACCGACCTGAAACATTAACTCCGTTTCTCTGTCCACAAATGCTGCCAGACCTGTTGAATATTTCCAGAATTTCCTGTTTTATGTCATATGTATCGCATCTGCACCACTTTCCTCTTGTATAGAAAGTTAAATGTTGGACGACTGAGTGATTCCCTCACCTGTGAGACGCTGCACTGAATTCTACTATTTCAAAGCAATAATGGGGAATGAGTCCACTGAGAAATCAATGAAACAAATAATCCCAATCGCCACTATGTTAACAGCACCATTGGAAATTACTAAGGCATTTATACATCAGTTTGCGAATAAAAACAACAGATTGAAGGAGTTTAGAGTGACATTTGAACAATTGTTCATGCATTTTTGATGGATCTAGTTGTTGTACCAGTGACAGGGATTTCTGCTGGAGACAGGGAGCTGAATTTAATTGAGCCAGCGGAATTCCTGACGGTGGGCTGAAAAGTTAGGGAAACCAATCAAAATTCGGAGCCCCTACCCAGCGCAATTCAGTGGTGCTCGGGCAATAAACTACCTGGCGCTCTGGTCCCAGGCATTTTATGGATGGTTATTCCACCTGCCAAAGTTGCTGAACCTTGTTATGACCTTGGCAGGAGGAGTGGACTGCAACTTCATTCCCACTTCTCCAGCGGTCACAGCATATCAATAAATCTTGCCAACCACAGAACAACAGCCAAGTTTCTCCTCTCTTTGTCCCCCAGAGGAAAGCACACCAGCCAGGTCTGTTTAATCAACTAAAAAAGTATCTATTTATTTAAATAAATCCTAAATCTTAACCAATAATGAGCCCTCCTGGTGGGAATGGAGGTGCAGATCGATTGGACAGCCATAGTGAAGAGTTGGGGCCAGGAAACTGGAAATTGTCAAAATGACTAGGGCGACAGAAGAGTCATAGAAGTAGGTGGATGGTTTGAAGGTTCTCCGCTTCTTCCTTGAACAGAGGCCCAACCAGTCCCCATCACCACCACCCTCCTCCGCCTGGCTGAACTTGTTCTCACATTGAACAACTTCTTCTTCAACTCCACTCCCTTCCTTCAAGTAAAAGGTGTTTCTATGGGTACCCGCATGGGTCCTAGTTATGCCTGTCCTTTTATGGGAAATGTCAAACATTCCTTGTTCCACTCCTACTCAGTCCCCCTCCCCCAACTTTTTTCCGATACATTGATGAATGTATCGATGGCGTTTCCTGCTCCCGCCCCGAACTGGAAAACTTTGTCAACTTTGCTTCAAAATTCCACCCTTCTCTCACCTTTACATGGTCCATCTCCGACACTCCACTTAACTTCCTCGACTTCTCTATCTGCATCTCTGGGGATAGGCTGTCTACCAATATCCATGATAAGCCCACCGACTCCCACAGCTACCTCGACGACATTTCTTCAAACATTGCCTCCTGTCAGCACTCTAATCCATTCTCCCAGATTCTCGTTCTCCCACGCATCTGCTCTGATGAGGCTACCTGACATGATAGCACTTCTGATATGTCTTACTTTTTCGTCAACCGAGGAATCCCCCACCACCCCCCACTGTGGTTGACAGGGCCCCCAACCGTGTTCGACCCATTTCCCGCACCTCTACCCTCACCCGTTCCCCTCCTTCCGTGAACTGCGATAGGGTTCCCCTTGTCCTCACTTTCCACCCACCAGCCTCCATATCCAAAGGATCATTCTCCACCAATTCCGCCACCTCCAGCGTGATGCCACTACCAAATGTAGCTTCCACTCCCTTCCGCTGTCAGCATTCCAAAGGGATCATTCCCTCCGCGACATCCTGGTCCACTCTTCCATTATCCCCACCACCTCCCCACGGCACCTTTCCCTGAAATCGCATGAGCTGTAATACCTGCCCATTTACCTCCTCTCTCCTCACTATCCCAGGTGCCAAACACTCCTTTCAGGTGAAGCAGCGATTTGCTTGTACTTCCATACCGTATTCGCTGCTCACAACGTGGTTTCCTCGACATTGGAGAGAACAAACGCAGACTAGTTAATCGCTTTGCAGAACACCTCTGCTCAGTTCAAAAGCATGACCCCGAGCTCCTTGCCATTTCAACACTCTCCGCTGCTCTTACGCTCACATTTCTGTCCGGGGATTGCAGCAGTGTTTCAGTGAACATTAATGCAAGCTCGAGAAACAGCATCTCATTTACCGATTGGGCACACTACATCCTAACGGACTGAACATTGAGTTCAATAATTTCAGAGCATGACGGGTTCCGCTAATTACTTTTCTTATTAGTTATTAGTTATTTTCTCTTTTATATTTGTTGTGTTTACTTAATCATATTTCATCTTAGTTTGTTCAGTTTGATTCCTCGTTTTTTTCATGTTTCGACTTGTGGCTGTTCAGTTTTCAATCCGTTAACACCCTATCTGTGCTAATGCTGTATATTTCAACACACCATTAACATATTGTTTGCCTTTGTTCCATGACCTTCAGGTTGGTTATTCTCTGTGATCTTGCCCTATCTACACCTTCTCCTTTCTTATCTCTTGCCCCACCTCCGCGTTACTTGATTAAAACCTTTCAAATGTTTGATATTTGCCAGTTCTGAAGAAGGGTTACTGATGTGAAACTTTAACTCTGCTTGTCTCTCCACAGATGCTGCCAGACCTGCTGAGTATTCCCAGCATTTCTTGTTTTTATTATCTAAGATTTTAGTACAAGAATAAAACCCTTGTAACAGCAATCATAGGGCCAGCAGCTCAATAGTATCTGCAATTCCTTCGGGAACAATGGAACTTCCAGGACTACACCAGTTCTGGGAACAGGACTTCACTAGGGTTCGGGCTTCAGGTATGTCTGGTGGGGTAGCCGTGATCAGTCGGGGACGAAGGCTCACAGCTGGTGACCCATAGTTCACATAAGTGTGGCAGGGTCACCTGGGCCCGTAAGGAAACGTGGGTCACTGCCCATCGCTGGAAACCAGGTCCCCAAGTAAGTGATATGGGGTAGCTTCGGTCAGTCATGAACCGGAGGCCATTGTTGGTACGATACCAGCCCTGGGACCAGGAGCAGTCTTGGAGTCCCAGTGCCCAGGTAACTGTGGTAGAGTCGCCGGTTCAAGTCCAGTAACCCCTGGAAGGTAGGTCAGAGTGATTGTTGAGTGAGGGAGTGTTTAGCATAGAAGCGGTTTTTGCTGCCGTGTGTCAACCCATGGGTCACAGATTACCCACGGAGGAAGCCTCCCCAGATCCTATCCAGAGGCTGTATTGCTTTACTGGGCGGCCTGAACAAGTAGCGGGGCTCCCACCAACCGCTCGTGCGGTTTAATTGGCTTTAATTGGCTTCTTGACAGCAAGGTCGTCATATTCGCCATTCTATGGGCCCCTCCACCTTCTATCCCATCTCCTGTGGGCCCATTAAATTCCACATAGGTTTTAAATTAAATATTCATGGTTGGATTTCGAAATATAATCAAAAAACAGGGATTTCAGCTGGAAAGAGCAGTGGATTGAGCAGCTAATAAAACAAGAGTAACTATTTCATGACTAACAGCTTTATAATATATCAGCTCCCCACGATTTGCTGATGTGGACATTAACACAAATTATGAGGTATTTTATCAACATTGTGGTGAATGGCTGTTTTCTGAACTGGAGAGAAGTATACAGTACTGATCTCCATGGTTCAGCACCAGGAACACTGCTGTTTCTGACATACATTAAACACATAGACTTCGGGATTCAGGCAAAAAATTTCAAAATGTGCAGAAGTCATGAGGGGTGTAAGTGCAGTGAAGATCGTTACATAATTCAACAGGGCATGGACAGGGGTTGTGGAATGGGCAGAATCACAGAAATCTTATCTCGCAGAAGGATGTAATTCGGTCCATCGTGCCCGTACTGGCTCTCTGAAATAGCATTCCAAGGAACAATAATATTTCCACAGCGCCTTTAATGTATTGCAGCCTACCAAGGTGCATTGCATGCGAAAATAAGAGATTGACTCACATAAGAATATTGTAGGTAAGATGGGTGAAGGGGCTAAGTTTTAAGCAGTGTTTCCAAAGGCAGACAGCGAGGTACAGAGTTGTGGAGAGGGTATCACAGAGCTTATGAGCCAGGCAACTGCAGGTACCGCCACCAATGGTGAAGATTATAAAATCGGAGTAGCACAAGAGGACAGTATTAGATGAGCTTGCGGGGTTGTGGGCCGGGGGTGATTACAGAGTTAAGGAGCTGGAGCTCTCTAAGAGGCGGGGCTCACAGCGCCAAGATGAACACCACCTCAGGCTTTTCATGCCAAACCCTCCCCGCCCCCAATGCCGAGTGATCCTGCGTTTTCTTTGTATAGATGTCCCGAGCCAGACTCCCTGTCTCTTTAAAAATGAGGGCCTGCCTCGAAGAGCCGCCGGCCCAGCACAGGGCCAGCGGCTCAACAGTAGCAGCATTGTCACTGGCAGCGATGGCCACTGGTGAGATCCCAGCGGCGGCGGTAAGGAGCCCTTAAGCTGATCTTAATATGCCATTTAAAGGCTTCAAATGGATTCTGGGGAGGAAGGAAGTCAACGAGGTGGTGACGAGCCGTTTGCACCCGCCAACTGTCGCAATTCTACAGGCCCCCGCCTCAGATATTGACTCAGGAGTGTCCAAAAAAGCCAGCCCAGGGAGTGCTGATACCATAGAGGAATTTGAAAAAAAGAAAGACATTTTAAAATCAAGGCATTTGTTAATGACTAGTCATTGTAGGTGAGTGAGCACAGGACAGATAGGTGAAGGGGAGCAGCTGTGAGTTGGTTAAGACGTCAGAAGCAGAGTTTTTTGATGAACTGATGTTTACTGATAGTAGAATGTGGGAGATGCGCAGGAGGGCATTGAATGGTCAAGTCCAGAGGTAACACAGTTATGAATGAGGGATTTCAGCGGAGGAGCTGAGATATGGGCAGAGTGGAGTGATGTTACAGAGGTGGAATAAGCCATTTTAGTGAAGGTGTGTATATGTGGTCGGAAGCTCATCTCAGGGTCAAACAGCACACGATCCAGGGCTTCAGTTACGTGGAGAGATTGGAAAAGCTGAGATTTTTCTCTTTCGAGCGGTGCATGTTAGGGGGAGATTTAATATAGAAGGTCAAAATCGTGAAGGGTTTTGATGAGGTAATTAAAGCAAAACTGCACGCAGTGCCAGAAATTTCCACTTTGAGAAGACACAGATTGACGGTATTTGGCAAAGAACCAAAGGGGGAGTGAGGAGAAATTTCTTATACAGTGAGATGTTGGGACCTGCAATTCATTGCCTGGAAACAGGGTGGAAGCAGATTCAATAATACCTTTCAAAAGTGATTGTAATAAATATATGAAAAGAAAAAAAATGTAGGCGTCTAGGAAAACAGGAGGGGATTGAAACTAATTAGAGAGCTCTTTCAAAGAGACAGCACTGACACTCTATGTCTCTATGACACAATGGGCCAAATAGTCTCCTTCTGTGATGCATCCATCTCTGATTCTATGAACAAGAGAGAGAGAGAGAGACAGAGGTGAAAGAGAGGGAGGAAAATAGAGACAGAGAGAAACAGAAGTTTGCAGCAATTTTCAGGCACAGGGATTTTGATACGTGATCTGTCTGCGCCTATACTGTTGAGGCAAGCAGCATACAAACTCGTGCTGCTTCCTCATTTCTGCCTGCACTCTTAGCAGGGCCGAACTGCAAGGCTGGCCCACGATTCAGCGAGCTTCCAACTCTGAAGATACAGCATTTACACCATAGGCCAAATCATTCTCTGATTCTATAAGCGAGAGAGAGCATGGAGAGAGAGAGATTTGTGCTGCTTTTTGAACGTCGGGTTGGCAATTTCTGATCTGCCTGTGCCCGTTCCTGTTGAGGCAGGTGACACACAAACTTCATGCTGCCTCCTCATTTCCATGAATTCTACGTGCTGCCCAGGGTGACCCATGCTTCTGTCTGTCTGCACGCTTACCAGTGGCTGAACTGTGTGTGAGGTTGGCTCGTGTTTCAGCCAGGATCAAGCTCTTAAAGGTAGTCAGTCCCTCTTATAGGGAAGTTGCACTGAAACACAGGAGGCTGCTGCTGCTGACTGTGAATGATGCAAATGTAGAAAAGGTTCAATGAATACCTGTGCAAATACAGGGCTCTTCGGTTTATGGATGAGGCACTGGAGGCCTTTGTCATGGAAGTTGACAGAAGGAGAGAGGCAATGTTTCTGGGCAGGGGCAGAGGCCCTCAGGCAACGCTCTCCAAAGGAAATGGGAACAGGTGGCGAAGGCCCTCAATGCAAGATGTCTGGTCCAGAGGACCTGGCAGCAGTGCCAGAAGATTAATGAGGTCACACGCGTGGGCAATGTCAGTGATTGTATCTCAACCCATCAGCAGTCCCTCACACTCAAGACGCACTTCTAACATTCATATGTTTCACATTGCCATCACAGAGCTTCCACTGTTGCCATCCTCTCACGGACATCTCACTGCCTCCACATACCGCCAGCTATTCAGTTATAGCAGGCACAGCACGCAAACACAGTGCAACACAATCACTGGTATCCTGCAACAAAAACAAGAAATGATGGAATCACTCAGCAGGTCTGTCAGCATCTGTGGAAAGAGAAGCAGAGTTAACGTTTCGGGTCACTGACCCGAAACGTTAAATCTGCTTCTCATTCCACAGATGCTGCCAGACCTGCTGAGTGGTTCCAGCATTTCTTGTTTTTGTTTCAGATTTCCAGCATCCGCAGTATTTTGCTTTTATTTTACTGGTATCCTGCTCTGTGTTTTTGCAGAACAAGGTGGCCCATCGTCGCTGGGAGCAGCAGTTAACTGGCGGGGGCCAGACATACCTTCATTCACTTAGCCTGTGGGAGGAGATGATTCTCCGCATTATGGGGCCGGCTGTAACAGAGTGCATATGGGTCAGAGTCACTGAGAGCATTCAGGATGATACTATGTTCTTGGTTTATGCTCCTTAGCTCCCACCTCCCCCTCATCCTGTTGCCTGGGATGATGTACAAGCTGCAGTTGTTGGGACCATGGATCTCCTGCTTTCCATCTCACCCCTAATCGCTCGAACCAATCGGTCCCTTCTGATTTTATACTTTCCAAAGTTGGCCAAAACATCTGACTTTCCAGTCACCGGACCTCCAGGACACAGAGAGAGAACAACTGTGTAACAGTAATGATGAAACATGGTCACTTGGTCTGACATTCCCAAACACCAGATCAAACACTTGCACTGCATGTACCTCAGGGAGTGAGAAATGTGTCTGTTACACAGGACTCTGATCGGAAATCTGATGGGGCAGCTTACAGGGAAATGCTCGTAAGAATGTCTCCTGATATGCTTTTTGCAATGGCAGGCCTCTCAGAAAGTCTTAGATTAGATTCGAGATACAGCACTGAAACAGGCCCTTCGGCCCACCGAGTCTGTGCCGAACATCAACCACCCACTTAGACTAATCCTACATTCCCAACAAACATCCCCACCTGTCCCGATATTTCCCTACCACCTACCTATACTGGTGACAATTTATAATGGCCAATTTACCTGTCAACCTGCAAGTCTTTTGGCTTGTGGGAGGAAACCGGAGCACCCCGAGAAAACCCACACAGACACAGGGAGAACTTGCAAACTCCACACAGGCAGTACCCGGAATCGAACCCGGGTCCCTGGAGCTGTGAGGCTGCGGTGCTAACCACTGCGCCACTGTGCCACCCAGTCGATTGTCACTGTCAAGAAGCATGTCTGGATAAAATGTGCAAGGCAGAAAGGGAATGTGTGATGGCCAGGCAGAGTAGAAGAGCCAGGTAGGTAGTGCAGGAGTCCCCTGTGTCCATCTCCCTCGAGAACAGATATTCTGCTTCGATTAACTTTGCGGGAGATAACGTCTCAGGGGACTGCAGCAAGGGCCTGGTCTGTGGCACCACTGGTGGCTCAGCTGCACATCAGAGGAGGAGAACGAGTGGGAGAGCTGTATTGATAGGGAATTCTATCGACAGGAATGCACATAGGCGTTTCTGTGGCTGCAAACGTGACTACAGGATGATATGTTGCCTGCCTGGTGCTGGGATCAAGGATGTATGAAGCGGCTGTAGGACATTCTGAAGAGGAAGGGTAAACAGCCAGAGGCCGAGGTACACATTGGTAGCAACGACAAAAGTAGACAGAAAGAGGAGGTCCTGCAACAAAAATTTCGGGAGCTAGGTCGCAGATTAAAAAGCACGATTACTCCCGGTGCCACGTGCTAGTCAGTATAGGAATAGGAGGATGTAGCAGATGAATGCTTGGCCTCGGAGAAGGTGGAGGAGGCAAGGCTTTAGTTTCATCCATCACTGGGTCTGTTTCTGGTGGAAGTGGGACCTGTACATGTCGGACGGTTTCCACCTGAACCTGAACGGGACCAAAGTCCTTGCAGGGAGGTGGCGGAGCAGGGGGATGGGATATAGAGTGGAGGGACAATTTGCGGTCATACACAGCCAAATATAGAAGAGAACCTAAGTCAGTCTGGAAGACAAAGCAAATGTTGAGTTGTTAAGGCACACACGAATAATGCAAGGGTGGATTACTTCTATTTTAAGTCAAGGAGTCTTAAAAGTAAGGCAAATCAATTGAGGACGTTGATTAACACATGGCAATATGATATTATTGCTATCAGGGAGAGACGGTTGAGGGAAGGGCAGGACTGGCAGCTGAATATTCCAGGGTATAGAACCTTCAGGTGGAACGGGGTGGGCTGGGGGTGGGGGGTGTAAAATAGGAGGTGGCATTGCATTGTTGGTCAAGGAGTCAATTACCGCAGAAAGGAGGGATGATATCTTCGAAGGTTCCTCAAATGAGGCCATATGGGTAGAATACAAAAACAAATAGGGCCATCACTTTGCAGGGAGTGTACTGCAGGCCTCCAAACAGGCAGGGAGAGATAGAGCAGCAGATATTTAGGCAAATCGCAGAGAGGTGTAAAAATAATTGGGTACTGATAGTAGGGGATTTCAACTTCCCCAATATCAACTGGGATAGTCTTAGTGTAAAAGGCTCAAAGCGGGCGGAATTTCACCTCTTTGCTCTCCGAAGGAGAGTTTTTTGAATCAGCACGTAGAATGACCGACAAGAGAAGGGGCCCAATCTCAGCATATGAAGCCGGACAAGTGGCAGAAGTGTCAGTTGGGACGCATTTTTGGGATAGTGAACAAACCTCTTTAAGAATTAAGGTAGTTATGGTAAAGGTCAAAGATAGACCGGAAATAAAGGTCCTGAATTGGGGGAAGGCCGATTTCAATATGATAAAACAGGATCTGGACAAAATGGAGCAGCTACTTGTCGGAAACTCGACATCAGACGAGTCATTTAAAAATAAAATAGTGATAATTCAGGGCCAACATGTTCCCGTAAAGGTTAAAGGTGGCACTAATAAGTCCATGGAACCCTGGATGTCAAGGGATATAGGGGATTAGATGGGGGAAAAAGAGGCTTATGGCATATTCAGAGGGCTGAAAAGAGCAGAGTCCCGAGAGGAATATAGCAAGTGTAAGGGGATACTGAATGAAGTAATTAGGAGAGCGAAGATGAGGCATGAAAAAACACCAGTGGGCAAGACAAAGGAAAATCCCAAGGCATTTCATAAGTATGTAAAGGGTAAGAGGATACCGAGGGAAAGGGTTGGGCCTATTAAGGGGCAAAGTGGCAATCTGTGTGTGGAGCTGGAGGACGTCGGTGAGGTTTTAAAGGATTACTTTTCATCTGTGTTCACTATGAAGACGGACGATATAGGTGTCGAGGTCAGGGTGGGTGATTGTGATATACGTGAACAAATTAGATTTGAAAGGGCGGTGGTATTACCTGTTTTAGCGGGCTTAAAATGGTTAAATCCCCAGGCCCAGATTAGAAGTATCCCAGGCTTCTATGTATCAGGCAAGCGAGGAGACAGCAAGGGCTATGGAAAAAATCAAGTCCTCTCTGGCCATAGGATAAGTGCCAGTGTACTGGAGGACAGCGAATGTGGTACCATTATTCAAGAAGGGTATCAGGGATCAGCCAGGTAATGACATACCAGTGAGACTAACATCAGTGATAGGGAATCGATTGGGAAAACAGTTCTGAGGGACAGGATTAATCTCAAGTTGGAGAGGCAAGGATTAATCAAGGATATTTAGCATGGCTTTGTTAGGATGAGATAATGTATAACCAATTTGATTGATTTTTTCGAGGAGGTGACTCGGTGTGTCGATAAGGGTATGACAGTTGATGCAGCCGACATGGACTTCAGTAAGGCTTTTGATAAGGTTCCGCATGGGAGATTGGTCAAGAATGTAAGAGCCCATGGGATCCAGGGCAATTTGACAAATTGGATCCAAAATTGGCTTAGTGGCAGGAGGCAGAGGGTAATGGTTGACGGTTGTTTTTGCGATTGAAAACCTGTGACCACTGGTGTTCTGCAGGAATCGCTGCTGGGACCCTTGCTGTTTTAAGTGTCCATTTAATGATTTAAATATGAATATCGGAGGTATGATCAGTAATTTCGCAGATGACACGGAAATTGATGGTGTCACAAACAGCGAGGAGGAAAGACTAAGGTTACAGGACGATATAGATGGGCTGGTAAGATGGGCAGAGCAGTGGAAAATGCAATTCAAGCATGAGAATGTGATGTGATGCATTCTGGGAGGACGAACAAGGCAAGGGAATGCACAATGAATGGTTGGACCATAAGAAATACAAAGGGTCAGAGGGAATTTGAAGTATTTGTCCATAGATCACTGAAGGCCGCAGCACAGGTATATAAGGTGGTTAGGAAGGTGTGGAAGTGAGCAGAACGACATGGCACTATGCTAGATGGGAAATATAGCCAAGTTAGGAGTAGTCATTTTGTTGAGCTCTGATGAAATGATTTAAAGCTTGAGAAACTGCAATGAAATAGTTAAAAGTAAAGGCTGAGAGTGTGAGATCGTATAAACTTACAGGCACTGGTAATTGCAAGGACATTTGTTCATTCATGACTTGATTGTGTAACTCCTTGTGGTTTGGAACAAATGGATTCCTGTGAGACATGCTGGCCATCCCTGTGTGAGTGATGATAAGGAATGAAAGGCCACACTATCACTGTATACTGTTGCTGCTTGGTGTTACTTCATGATGTGACTTGATAGAGATTACAGGATCCCAGGACTTATGACAATTGTGGGAAGCAAAAGCAGTATCTGTGGGAATCAAAATCAGTATCTTGTTTCTAACTCCTCTGCCTTTGCTAATTGTCTTAATGTCTGTTTTCTTTTAATCTTGCTGGTACAAAACGATATTTTATTAGTAACAAGTATGTATTGAGAATGGAGTGTATTGTAACCTCAGTAACAGATGTACTGCATGTCACCACGTGGGTGAAGTCGAATTGTACCGCACTGATTGGTTAAACAAGGAGGTGTAGCATGAATCTTAATGTATAAACAGTAGTACCTGTATCACAAACTTCACTTACTCTGGGGGGGGGGGGGGGGGTGGGACCCGACATACTCTGGTGGAGTCAGTGCCACTGTTCTCAGAGTAAGTCCGCTGGCGACTGCGCAAATAAAGTAATTGATTTTACCTACTCATCCGACTCGGTATATTTACTGAACCAGACTGAAGGCAAAAAGAACTCAGATTTACATTTTGGTGTCAGAAGTGGGATCTCAACAGACGACCGCCGATCATCAGCGAAATCAGAATCAGACTAGTAGAGGACGGAGAGAGAGGAAATGGGCCCGACGTGAGTAGTTGATGTGTGACCACGCCGGTTTTCCCCTGTCTCGTAGTCCGATAAAAGTTTGATCACTCGCTTATGGTCAGGTAAGATCGTCTGGACGAGATCAATAATCAGTCTGGCGGAGTAGAAAAGATAAGGGTCAGTCGAAGTAGGTACGACTGAGGTTAAGGTTAAAGTAGGTCGTATTAAGCTACTGCTGAAGGTTGATTAAAGTCAGTGTCGTTTTAGAACGGCTGACACTCAGGTTTAGTCTGTTTCTTTAGAGGACGGCTGATGGGGACTGAGGTAGAATTAAAGTAGATCGTATTGACTACGACTGAAGGTTAAAGTAGGTCGCGACTGAAGGTTATGCGAGGTTGTTTTAGAACGACTGAGATTAAGGTTTTATTTTTTATTGTGAGTAACTGTTTAGATAATTTGTAAGTAATAATAGTTTGTAATAATAGTTGTAATTATAGTTTGTGATAATAGTTGTGAATATGGGAAACTGTTTAGATAATACAAGTGATCCATCCTGCCCATTACAAGTACTGTGTGATAAATATCTGGAGAAAGGGAAAGACTTCAGACAATTATCGGCAGCCTTAAATAAGAAATTAATAGACCAATGGCCCTTAGGGGGGACAAAAGATTTGGAAGTGACTAAAAAAAACCCAAGAAAAAATCTGGAAACAAAATAAAGGCAATAGGGCCAAAGAATTAATTGGATTATGGATACAATATTGTCAGGAGAGAAAAAATAGAATCCTCCTATCAAGTTGGCACGAAAACGCCCTCAAATTAGGAATACCGATTAGTGAAGGGGGAAACCAAAAGACTTTAAAAATTCCCTGTCCCATGTTCGTCTCCTTGTGTGTGGTTCGTCCTTCGTTTGTGTTACTGTGTCTATTCGTTTTCTTGTGTCGTTTGTTTTCTTTCGTTTTAATGCTGCTTGATTCATAGAAAAGAACTAGGGTTTGAGAAAGTAGAGGAAGAATGGGCTTGACGGCTTGTAAGGAGGAAGGGTTGCCCTCGGGGACAAGTAAATCATGTCCTCTGGAGAAAGGCGACCCACGTCCGTTTGCCCCCTTGAGAAAGACGCAGAAGCGCCACGGTAAATATGTGTTTTAAAGATAGGTATGTTTTAGAGTAAAAACAAGTTACTGTGTCTTTGTTCTGTACAACTTGTGTTCTGTAAAACTGACTGTCGTTAACTCTTTGTTGTCTGGCCTTAATGATGAGAGAATGAGTCTGTTACTTTTTCTATTTTTACAAGTGTATATTTTGTGGGAACCTTGAGTCATGTTTTGGTTGTGAATTAGTTGAACCTGTGTGTGTTCCTTGACATCGGGACAAGGACATTTTGAAAGAGATTTGGTATTTTGAATTCGTAACCCATTACATAACTCAATTTTCAAAGTTGTTTGGTATTGAATGAGTGTGAAAAGTGATTGATGAGTGTGTTCATTTCGATTTAGTGTTGTGCACCCAGGAATGGGATATAAAATTGAATTATATTTTAAGTTAAAATTTTATTTTTATTTTAAAAGCTGGTTTTGCAACTGTGAAAAGGCAATGAACAATTTTCTAAGAGATAAGCTTCAGCCTTGAAGGTCTGAAGATGTTTGGCAGAAATCCAATTTGAAGTTTACAACTCCTGCTTTAATTGGAGTTCCAGTTTAAAATCTGTTCTAGTTTTTTTGGAGTTTAAATTAAAGACATGTTTTACTGACTGTTTCAAGTAGCAAATGTTAGGAATTGGATATTGGTCTAATGGAGAGAAGGATAAACAAAGGAGATATAGGAAAGAAGAAGCTGGTGTTAAATATTTTGTGTTAAGAATGTTAAATAACTTTTACTTTAGTTTTTTGTTTTTATTACAGTCATTTGAAAAGGCGCCTGAAGAACAAGAAAATGACGTAATTTACCTGTCTTTTAAAATAAGCACGTGCTATTCTGTTCTGTGTGTAGTTAATAAGTAGTAAGTTAATAAGTCTGAATTGAATTAATACTATTAAGGTTAATTGACCTGTTTAAGTTGAAGAACAGGAAATTTCATTTGTTGCCACAATGAACTTTCAAGTTTATTATTTCATGTTTTGGAGGAGTCTTCGGTTCCGGACAGAGGACTCACTCATATAACATTGGCAGTTTTGATTTTAAATATTATTGCAGTGAATTGGAATTTGGAATCATCTTTGTTAAAAAAAAATAATCATCCTTGGATTAGAAACCTCTTATAAAAGATGCCAAAAAAATAAGTTTGGAAACAATTGAAGTTTAATCTAAAATGCTGTCTATCCTGATGGAGATGGTTTCCTTTGAAGTTGATAATGTTACTAAAGATTTTGTTGTTTGAAAATCCTAAGGATAAAAAAAAACATTTAAAAAGGAGTTCAGTTCTTTTCCATTAAAAAAAGGGTTACGTAAAGCGACGCAGCGGAGAATGCTTTGCTCCGCCCCCTTGGAGACAAGCAAGAAATTAACCCTGCTGCAACCATCCTTATCAATGAGACAAAGTGCTTGAGAAGGAGAGATAGTTGCAAGCACTTCTGTCTTTAACGTACAAAAAGTACAACCAAGTCTGGGCATAAGAAATTGGAATCGATAAACTAAATTAAATTGATATGAGTGGTTATTTAAAGCATTCAAAGGGAAATTTACTGTTATTTGAATTTGGAATAATCTGAGATGTCAAAAATCCAGTTTAATTTGGCAAGTTATTTAAGGAATTAAAATGTCATCGAAGGTAAAAAAAAAACATAAACAATATACACTAATGTCTGGAATCAAATGGAAATGTTCGATTTCCGTTTTAAGGAATTATTAATATTAATTGTAAAGGTTCTCCAGGGCTCAAAATGAAATAGAATTATAATTAATGGGAATTGGCAATCAGATCTGGCTGATGCAAGCGCTAATAAAGGAATTCTAGGGATAAACAAATATTGAAATAAACAGCTAATTTCCAAGAAGCCTCGAATTTTCCAGTGAATATCAGGAAAGTGTAGATAAGACGAGCAATTGATAGTTTTCTCTTGGAGCTATGAGTTTTTAAGAGAGCTACATTTGAAAGTCTGGCCATAACCAGAGACATCAGGACCCTGCAGGGGGAGGTAAGCAAAGATCTCAGATAGACACCACCAGCCCCCCCCCCTTTTTCATCACCGCTGATATTTGATCTTATGATAAGATCACCTGAGAGTTCAGAATATGTGGCATGACAGTGGAATACCAGTATAAGTGTGCAGATGTGATTTGTTATTTTGAAAGCAGCGGAAGCATTTGTGGCATTTTCAACTTCAAAGGCGAGCAACCCTAAGGATACCAAAAGGATTGAAAAAAAAATAGATTAAAATGGAGTGTGGTTTTTTTCCGATCACAGAAGGAAAAGGTTTTGTCACGTGACGCAGCTGAGACGATTTTGCTCCACCCCTTGAAAAAAAAGCCCCGCTGCAGCTGCTGTTTTTCCATTTAATCCACCACACAATTTTGCATTGCTGAGAGTAAAATGTATACATATTGGACATTGTTAAATTTTAAATTTATAAATTGACAGATAGAATTGGACAAATTAACCCATTGGGCTCAGGGGCAGAGCCACAGTGGATTCTTTGTGGGTTGTTTTTAAGCAGGTGACGGCAGGCCATGTGAGAATTGATGCCACGGCAAAAGATCCAGCAGCTTTGAGAAATTAAGACCTTAATTGCAGACATCAAATATCGCAGCATCTTTATCAATGAGACAACTTTCAGCATCTGCAGTATTTTGCTTTTACTTTAGTGGACAATTTAATCTACCAGGTGTGTCAGCTTTTGACAGCAAAGGCCCTCAAGGGACCTTTTGTGTCAAAATCATTCGGGGGGTGTACAAGGGAAAGAGCCAACAATCAAACCAGCATTCAAAATTTATCAAACGGACAACAAGCTCCAATCACCCCGATTACCCCCACATTTTAATTACTAACAAGTAAGGTTACGACCCAACAGCCACAAGTGACTGGTCTCCCTTCCCCAGCCTTGACTACAGAATGGACTTGCGATAATAAAAACTAATAACATTGTATATGATAACATAAAACTTGAGTTGTACTGGTAAAAGTGAATATCTCAGATATCCAGCTACCTGGCTGGTGCCTAAGAACCGAGAGTTGTACAAGGTTACTGTAACAATTGCTGAAACAGGGATTTGGCAATGAGGGAATAATAAATTTAAAGAGACATAAACATAGCTTAGTGAATAACGCAGCCACAGTCCTTAATACGGGAACTTCAATTGTCAATACTATAGATTTGGAAAATGTGGACCAGAATGTTAGAACACTTAGTCAGCTAGTAAAGGATATTTTGTAAAAGAAACAAAAAGGACAGAGTGGTGTAGCTAAAGTAGGAAAGACTTGATGAATACGGTGACAGGAAGGGTGATGAGACTGCCAAGGTATGACATAGCAGGTATTGAGGAAATAGGACCCGTAAGAGAAAGAGTTAAAGATTTGTGAAGGAGCTGTGCAGAGAACTGCATAAGGTGAGGCAGGAGGTTCTATAGAAACATGATAGAGGAACAGACAAAGGTGCCTGTTGTGGGAGACAAAGTAATGGTAAAGGGAAGGGCCGATAGAAATACATGGTACCAACTAAAAAAAATATATAATCAAGGGAATAATGGTAGTATTAATAGGCATTTGGACTATTATTAGATGGGTTACTAACTGGGCAAGGATTGTGGGGAACGAAACCTGAGTACAACGGGACCATATAGATAATTTCAAAAGAGTAGAGATGATAAGAATATAAATTAACTCCTGGATTCCCCAGGACATGTTCGGTCCCCACAGGTAGACATGTATCCCTCGTTGGGGGATACTCACAACATGGACAAGTACTAACACCTGGTGACCACCAGGGCAGTGTGGTTAAATTACAGATATAACCACTAGTGGCGAATGGGAAAGAACCGGACTGCAGTGGCTGTGGGGCCTGATACTAATATCCGGAGAGGAAGAACAAAGACCCGGTAATGGATGCACAACGGATTAATGAAAGGGATATTAATATGGACTATATGAACTATGGGGCATTGCACAACATGTTGGATGGGAAGTGTGTACGGTGTTCCACAGATGACCGTGCTAACTGCGTGATCAGACAGAAAGGGGAAGGGGTAACTGAGAGCTGTGTCTTTGGAATTAATTGTGCCCCTCCCATTGGGCAACAGATGATAAGGAAAGTTGAAAGGAACATGGATGTGTGTGGGTACATCGAGCCCAGGGGAAGCGTTGTATGATAATGTTAAACATGAGATTGTGCCTGCCCTGGTCAATATCTCAAATGCCGGGATATTGTACGGAACAGGCAAGAAATATAATAGTGTATTAAGTAAGATTGTAATGCAGCAGGCTGCTGATGCCATGGGTGCCACCAGATTTAGAGGCCAGGATCAGCTTTATAGAACAAAGAGTGGGATAGTTAATGACGTTGCTACCAGATTCAATACCGGTGCCTCCATAGTAAAATACAGTTAATACTGGCCATAATATGGGGCATACTGGTTTGCCATTCATACAGGCGCTATGTGCAGCGAAGGAGGATGAAAACCAGAGCAAAGGCAAGGGAGACAATTTCTCTATCCAGAAATATTATTTTAGTAACCAGTAACATATAATATTAGTGAACAGTGACATTTCAAATAATGAGAGTGTTTGTAGTACATACAGTTTGTGAATGTTAGAACAAATTCGAGAAAATTCGAGGCAAATTGATGCAAGACAGGTGCCAGTTTGGATCAATGACACCCAGTTGGAATACTTAACTAGTCACACACATGATAAAATTACCAGGTGCCAAATCAGAAAACTTAAAGTATGGAAAGATCAGGAATGTGTAAATACAGGATCTATGAGTATTGGAGTAGTGTTGGGAATACCTGTAATTCTGAGAGATAAGTTAGGGATGCAATTATACAAAGTAGAAAATACAGGAGTGATAAGGGGAAAGATTACATAAAATACAATGATATTTTACCCTATGTTATGCAAATTGGAAAAGAGGTAATTGGAACAATATTGTCCATTGTCTGAGTGTAGTCTGGAAAACCAGGTGGTCATACGTCCTCATCCTAAATATAAAACGGCAGAATCAAAATGTGGGTTTAATGCCACTGTAAATTACACCATGGAGACTAGGAAAGCATTGTCAGAGCTAACCCATGTGGCCTATATGGGAAAGGGGAGATATTGCTTAACCACCACAGCGAAGGAGTACCAATATGGACATAAACAGACTTGGCCGGTGAGCAACAGTACATTTTGGTTCAACCCACAAATACCAACCCCAGTAGGGAAGATGGAGTTGGTACAGATACATAAGCAAAAGACAGAAACAATAACTGTGACAGAAAGTATTAAGGAGGATTTGACTATTCAGCCATTGCCCACACGCTTGGGTAAAGAGAGACAGCAGCTAGAAGTCATTGCTGTAGTGTAATGCAATTTGGAACAACAGTCGAAGATGCAACAAGATGAGATTGACAAGATAAATGATTCTACCTGGCAGGATGGCAGGAGGACTTATGGAACTGGGGGTCAGACGTGCAGATACACCCCTGGTTTAGAATTATCTCCCATGTCCTGATAGTGGTTTTGGGTATCTGGTGTTATATGTGACCTACTTAAATTGGCAACTTTAGAAATTAATTAGGCGATGTAAGAGGATGTATGAACACAGGTTGGACAGCTACCCGAAAAAGCAATCTGTATTCGAACTTACTCTATAAATGGATAGGAAATTAGTTATGCCACACAAGGGTAAATGTATAACCTATTCATATATTGTTAAAATGAATTAGTGAAAGATCAGTATACTCTAAGAATGAAATTGCGACTGTATTATGTTCGCACAATTGATTGATTATGTAATAGTGATTTTTAAATTGTGCTTTCTTCAATATTACACTGCTTATGCTTTTGCTTAGCAAATGAAATTGTAATTGTACAGGTGAATCACCTTTTATGTTGAAAGAAAGTAGTTGAAGCCTCTGCAAAACTTATGCCTTTACAGAGTTCCCGCAGGCCCCTCTTATGGCACAAGCAGGCAACGTATTGAGTGCGACCCCTCTGGGTGTTGAAGGCTGTTTCGAGACAAATAGAGACCATTAAAGGCACCTAGGTGGGATCAAGGGATTGACTTTTAAAAATGTTTTGATGAATCGAAGGGGGGACTGGAAGAACAGAATTTAGATTTTAGAATTTTTAAGAACAGAATTACATGGGAACATTTAAGATGAAACAATTAATCAGTCATGTATTGCTAACAAGCTAGCTCCAGTGCTGCAGGGAGGGAAAGCTTATCAGAAATGACTTCATAACTTCAGGGCTGCAGAGGCAACTTGGCCTTGCAGCTGGTACAGCGAGAGAGCGAGACATTGTACTTCAACAGCACTCTTCTTATCACCCAGACATGACAATCCTAGGGAAAGGCTAGAATGAAAAACATACCGACCAGGCTAATACACGCCCCCTTGTTCGAGGGTGGCTCAGCCTACCCTTCAGATTCAGCAGTTGCTGAGTTTTTTATATTTGCTTTTATATTATACTGTTTAAATGTTATTTGAGTAAATAGATCCATATAATCCTAGTGAATATATATAATCATATATAAGTTGATCAGTAGAGAGAAGGTTATCATAGAATGATAAAAGGGGGGAATGTGGAAGTGAGCAGAACGACATGGCACTATGCTAGATGGGAAATATAGCCAAGTTAGGAGTAGTCACTTTGTTGAGCTCTGATGAAATGATTTAAAGCTTGAGAAACTGCAATGAAATAGTTAAAAGTAAAGGCTGAGAGTGTGAGATCGTATAAACTTACAGGCACTGGTAATTGCAAGGACATTTGTTCATTCATGACTTGATTGTGTAACTCCTTGTGGTTTGGAACAAATGGATTCCTGTGAGACATGCTGGCCATCCCTGTGTGAGTGATGATAAGGAATGAAAGGCCACACTATCACTGTATACTGTTGCTGCTTGGTGTTAGTTCATGATGTGACTTGATAGAGATTACAGGAACCCAGGACTTATGACAATTGTGGGAAGCAAAAGCAGTATCTGTGGGAATCAAAATCAGTATCTTGTTTCTAACTCTTCTTCCTTTGCTAATTCTCTTAATGTCTGTTTTCTTTTAATCTTGCTGGTACAAAACGATATTTCATTAGTAACGAGTATGTATTGAGAATGGAGTGTATTGTAACCTCAGTAACAGATGTACTGCATGTCACCACGTGGGTGAAGTCGAATTGTACCGCACTGATTGTTTAAACAAGGAGGTGCAGCATGAATCTTAATGTATAAACAGTAGTACCTGTATCACAAACTTCACTTACTCTGGGGGGGGGGGGGGGGACCCGACAGACTCTGGTGGAGTCAGTGCCACTGTTCTCAGAGTAAGTCCGCTGGCGACTGCGCAAATAAAGTAATTGATTTTACCTACACATCCGACTCGGTAGATTTACTGAACCAGACTGAAGGCAAAAAGAACTCAGATTTACAAAGGCATATGGGATACTTGCCTTTATTAGCCGAGGCACAAAATATAAGAGCAGGGAGGGTATGATAGAGCTGGATAAAATGCTAGTTAGGCCACAGTTGGTGTACTGTGACAGTTCTGGACGTCACATTATGGGAAGGATGTGCTTTCACCGGAAAGGGTGCAGAGGAGTTTCACCAAGAATCCTGCCTGGGCAGGAGAATTGCAGATATGAAGAGAGACCGGATACGCTGTTTCTTATTTTCTTTACAGCAGAGAAGGCTGAGGAGGGACCTGATAGAGGTACACACAATAATGAGGGGAATATACTGGGTAGATAGGAAGAAAACTGTTTCTTTCCCATTGTGGAGGTGTCAATAACCACGGGCTTTTGACTCAAGGTAACAGCTAGGAGGTTTATTGGGGATTTGAGTGGGGAATTCACACAGAGAGTGGTTGGAAACTGCAACACACCGGCTGAAGTTGTGGTAGAGGCAAGGATCCTCACAACAATCTAGAAGTATTTAGATACGCTCTGAAAACGCAATATCAAAAAGGGCTACGGACCAAGCGCTGGAGAATTGGATTAGAATATATAGGCTTGATGGCCAGTGCAGACACGGTCGGTCGAAGGGCCTGTTTCTGTGCTGTAGAGGACTTGAACACACTCTTACCCCCGTGGATGTGGTCACGAACTTCATGACAGTAACTGGTGAGCAATAACCTGCTCACTGATGGTCAGTTTGGGTTCTGCCAGGGCTAGTAAGCCTCATTACAGCCTTGGGCCAAACATGGACGAAAGTGCTGAGCTCAAGAGGTGAGGTGAGAGTGACGGCACTTGACATCAAAGCAGCATTTGACCGAGTATGGTATCAAGGAGCCCTCGTAAAATTGAAGTCAATGGGAATCAGGGATAAAACAGTTCACTGGTTGGCGTCGTACCTAGCACAAAGGAAGATGGTTGTGAATGTTGGAGGTCAATCATCTGAACACCAGGACATCATGCAGGAGTTCCTCAGGGTAGTGTTTTGGCCCAGCCATCTTCACCTGCTTCATTAATAACCTTCCTTCAATCATAACCTCAGAAGTGGGTTATTCGCTGATGATTGTACAATGTTCAGAACTATTCACGACTCCTCAGATACTGAAGCAGTCACTTTAGAAATTCAGCATGAGCTAGACAATATCCAGGCTTGGGCTGAAGTGGCAAGTGGCATTCACGCAACACAAGTGCCAGACAGTGATCATCTCCAACAAGAGAGAATCTAAGCATCTCTCTCGACAGTCAATGGCATTATCATCTTTGAATCATCCACTATCAACATTCGGGGGGTTACCATTGACCAGAAACTCAACTAGATTAGCCATATCAATACCGTGGCTACAAGACCAGGCCAGAGGCTATCCTGTGGCGAATAACTCACCTCATGGCTCTCCAAAGCCTGACCAACATCTACAAGGTGCAAGTCAGGAGTATGATGGAATAGTCTCCACTTGCCTGGACGTGTGCAGCTCAAACAAAGCAGCCCGCCTAAAATTCACTAAAATTCACTCCCTCCGCCATCGACGCACAGTGCGAGGAGTGTGTACCATTTACAAGAGGCATTATGGCAACGCACCATGGCTCCTTAGACAGCACCTTCCAAACCGCGACCTCTACCACCTAGAAGGACAAGGGAAGGAGATGCATGGGAACACCACCACTGACAAGCCATACATCATCCTGACTTGGAATTATATCGCTGTTCCTTCACTGTTGCCGGGGCAAAATCCGGGAACTCCCTTGGAAACAGCAATGTGGTTGTAGCTATGCTATATGGACTGCAGCGATTCAAGAAGGCAGTTCACCAAAACTTTGTCAAGGGCAATTATTGATGGTTAATAAATGCTCTCCTAGCCAGCCACACCAACATCCCAGGAACGAATTTAAAAAGCACGAGCAGACCCAGCCGAAATACAGCGTCTGGTGGCCATTGCCTGAGCTTCCAATGTAGCACAGGCGGCAGACATCCAACGTGGAAGCTCATACTGAGGTCATGAGATCCATGCTTGCTGCCATGCAGGATCAGACTTCTGCCATCAGGGCTGTGAATCTAAGAGCTCAAAGGGAATTGCAGGCTGTCCCAACAGTACAGCAATCTGTGATCCAGTAGATTATTAGGATTGCTAAATTGGCGTCACGTGGGCTCCTTGGAGCATGAACCTGCTGTTCTCTCTCAGGATGTCAGTCTGTTCTCCCTTCATTGCCACTCCACCAGTGTCCTTGCTGTTGCCTGTCAGCCAGCCCAGGCTGCAGCTGCCCATGCTGAGGTGGTGCAGTCCGAATCTGGGACTTCAAGGCCCAAAGCTGCTCGAAGGCATCCTGCAAGGCAAACTGCAGTGAAAGTCAGCAGGCTCCCACCAGCCCTGCTGCAGCCACTGGGGAAGAACGAGGCAAGTTGAGGGAACGCACAAGGTAGACAGTAAGGGAATAAACGAAGGTGAATAGGTCAGTTTTGTTTGTACAATTGGACGTGTTGTTGGATAAAGATATTAATAAACATGTTTTTGTTGGTGGTCGTTTTTATTGCAGGATAGTGATCAAAGGGATGCTGTGATGGGTGTAACAGTGAAGTTTGGGGGATTCATGTTGCTGAGGCAAGTTATCCGATGGGAACTGGAATCTTAGCAGGCACTCTCCGACAGGCCGTCTGCGTCAAAGGTGCGCAGGAACTATTCTTCCTGCCTTCTCCTCCTTCTCCTCTGGTGGCCTCCGGATTCCTGGCAGCAATGCCTCTGTCCCCGTGATGATGATGATATAAAGGGTGCAGCAGAACATCATGAACTTGGACACTTGCTCCAGTGTGTATTGGAGGACTCCCCCCGGAGCGGTTCAGACATCGGAAGCATTATTTCATGATTCCAGGATCTTTCTGGTGGCTACATTGCTCACGTTCTACACGTGGTTGGTCAGTAGTAGGGGTGTAGAGGGAGGGGAGTTTGTGGAGATAAGAGGTCATCAGCCGTGTATAGAGGGGGTAGCCTTCTCCTCCAGGAAGCCACATTCTGTTTCTCTATGGAGGGATGAAGATTATGGGACTGGCTGTCTGTTTCACAATGCTTGCACATTAACAAGAACATAAACTTTGGGGCAGTAGTAGGGCAGTTGGCTCCTCAAGACTGCTCCAATCTTTAATACCATCACGGCTCATCTGATTGTGGCTTTAACTCCATTTTCCTGCTGGTCCCCAATAACCCTTGACTCCCTTGTTGATCAATGGAGTGAGAGTTCGCTCTGCACCGCTCTCCCTTGCCATGGGGACCCTATGGAGTCGCCTACACCACCGTAAATCCCACGATCCTGACAAAGCTACGGGACCTCTCATTCTGTTCCTCCCTGCTGAGGGAAAGAATATATATTCTCCTAACCCAGCATAGATGGGCTCTGTCACCTAGCGGATAGATCGATGGACACCATACCGGGAGATGACGGATGTGTCACCCGCTCCTTTCTCGAAAGATCAAAATCCACAGAAGTTAAATGAAACTGTAACCTTAACGGCCACTGACAGCTTCGTCCTCATCCTGGTGTGAGGCTCCATGTTGTGTTGCAGGAGGTGCCACAGCTGTGTGAACACATCCTTATTGAATCAGAGTCACCTCACAGACTGCTCCTGGGTTAGGTGTAGGTAGGAGAATTGTTCTTGGTAAACCCGGGGTGGGTAGGGCAGAGCCCCCTTCCTCCTCCCTCTTTACAGAGCTTCCCCTTTCTGAAGCCTCTGCTCCACTTGTTGGTCATGTTACAGTCCCAGAGACACTGTAACTTAAGTCCCCATATCTAGTACAGAGTTGAATCATCAAATCCTCTGGCCTCCTTGAACGTCTGCCTCCCTGAACGTCTGCAGCAGCTCACAACACAATCTATAATAAAAACATCCGCAGTACCTCCATTAACTTCACAATAGCATACGTAAGTCAAAATCCCCTCACCTGTAAGTTGGATTCCTTGTCCTTAGGTTCAGTTGAGAGTAAGTAACACGGCGGTCAATGGACATGCACCGACTAAGTTTAGTTTAGTTTATTTTTGAGATACAGCACTGAAACAGGCCCTTCGGCCCACCGAGTCTGTGCCGACCATCAACCATCCATTTATACTAATCCTACACTAATCCCATATTCGTACCACATCCACACCTGTCCCTATATTTCCCTCCCACCTAGGGGCAATTTATAATGGCCAATTTACCTATCAACCTGCAAGTCTTTGGCATGTGGGAGGAAACCGGAGCACCCGGAGGAAACCCACGCAAACACAGGGAGAACCTGCAAACTCCACACAGGCAGTACCCAGAATTGAACCCGGGTCGCTGGAGCTGTGAGGCCGCGGTGCTAACCACTGCGCCACTGTGCCCCCCTAAGTTTGAAAGACGTGCAACAAAGTAGTTGGAATGGTCACTGACGTCAAATTGAGACGCCTCCTCACACCTTTTTTATTATTTTATGCGATGTGGGCATCACTGGCTCAGGCAGCATTTGTTGTTCATTCCTGATAGTCCTTGACAACTGAGCGACTTGCTAAGCCATTCCAGAGCGCAATTAAATGTCAACCACATTTCTGTTGTTCTG
The DNA here is from genome assembly GCF_036365525.1 of Heterodontus francisci. Taxonomy (NCBI): domain Eukaryota; kingdom Metazoa; phylum Chordata; class Chondrichthyes; order Heterodontiformes; family Heterodontidae; genus Heterodontus; species Heterodontus francisci. The sequence goes on from NW_027140794.1 coordinate 6,108,202, forward strand.
TAGTTACATGTAGGCCAGACCAGGTAAGGATGGCAGATTTCCTATCCTTAGCGATATTAGCGAACCTCCTGGGTTTTAACGTAAATTGATGATAGTTTCATGGCACTATTACTGAGACAAGATTTCAACTATAGACATTTTATTAATTAATTTAATTAATTACAACCCACGAGCTGCCATGGTGGGATTTGAACTCCTGACCCCAGTGAATTAGCCCTGGCCTCTGGATTACTAGGCCAATCATATTACCACTATGCCATCAAACCGCTGAACATCATATGTATGGTCCTCCCAGGCTGGAGTACTGTCAGTATGGCGTATTGTGCTGGTCCTCCAGAAGTGGCTGACAGTGTGGCTCACATCATTTTATGGATCCAGGCTTCTTTATTATTGGCACCAGTGGCACTGTCGGTCAAAAACCACTGCCAACTGCGACAGATCCTTGAAAGCAAAGTTTTGCAGGAATATGGAGATGGACAGGTGACATTAAGGCAGCATTTGACCAAGTATGGCATCAAGGAGCCATGGCAAAACTGAAGTCAATGGGAATCAGGGGGAAAATTCTCCGCTGGCTGGAGTCATACCTAATGCAAAGGAAGATGATTGTGGCTGTTGAATATCAATGCTCTGAGCTCCATAAGGGGACCCTTATGATAGTGTCCTAGGCACAACAATCTTCAGCTGCTTCATCAATCATAATGTCTGAATTTGGGCTGTTAACCGATGATTGCACTATGTTCAGCACATTTACGACTCCTCGGATACTGAAGCAGTCCATGTAGAAATGCAGGAAGACCTGCACCTATCAGCTTGGGCTGATAAGTGGCAAGTAACTTCCGCCCCAAGCAAGTGCCAAGCAATGACCATCTCCAACAAGAGAGAATATAACCACCTCCCCTTGACATTCAATGGTTTTACCATCGTTGAATCCCCCACTCTCAACATCCTCGGGACTAGCGTTGACTAGAAACTGAACTGCAATAGCCATCTAAATACCATAGCTACAAGAGCAAGTCTGAGGCGAGGAATCCTGCGGCGAGTAACTCATCTCCTGACTCCCCAAAGACTGTCCAAAATCTATAACACACAAGTCAGGAGTGTGATGGAATATTCTGCACTTTCCTGGATGGGTGTAGCTCCAACAACACTCAAGACGCTCGACACCATCCAGGACAAATCATTCCACTTGATTGTCACCCCATCCGCAAATATTCACTCACTCCACCTCTGACGCACATTGGCAGCATTGTGTACCATCTACAAGATGCACCGCAGCAACGCACCAAGTCTCCTTGCACAGCACTTTCAAAACCGGCGACCTCGACCAACGAGAAGGACAATGGCAGCAAATGCAAGGGAACACCACCACCTGCAGGTTCCCCTCCAAGTCACACACCATCCTGACGAAGAACTATATCGCCCTTACTACACTGTCGCAGGGTTAAAATCCTAGAAATCAATTCCTAACAGCACGGTAGGTGTGCCTACCCCACATAGACTGCAACGGTCAAAGAAGGCAGCTCACCACCATCTTCTGAAGGGTAATTAGGTCTGGGCAATAAATGCTGGCTTAGCCAGGGACGCCCACATCCCATGAAGGAATTTTTAAAAAGGATGAGAGTATTTGGAGGGGTGAGACCACGGAGAGATTCAAACACAAGAATGAGAATATTACAATTGGGTTGCTGCCAGACTGGGAACCAATGTAGATCAGTGAGTAGAGGGGTGATGAGTGATTCGGATTTGTTGTGAGTTGGGATGCAGGCACCAGAGTTCTGCACGGGCTGTGGTCTATGAGGTGTGTAGCTGGTGACCGGGATAGAATTGGAATGATCAAATATCAATTGAACAAAGGTATGGATGAGGTTTATGCAACAGCTCTGCTGAGGCAGAGGTGGTGACGAGCGGTATTGCAGAGCTGTTCGTACGCAGGGTAAGTGATGGAGACAATATGAGGATGGACTCAGCTCAGCATTGACTAGATACCAGAAGTTGTAAACAGACTGGTTGAGCTCCACAGAGAAGGATGCAGATTGTGGATAAAGAATGGTGTTTGTGATGGAGACTGAAGATAGTAGCTTCAGTCTTCCCATGACTTAAATGAACGAACATTAATTCAATGAAATATAGTTTCTGGATCTAATAGTTGGATACAGAGACTTACCGGGCACACGAACAATAGCGAGGATTGGATAGTAAATCGCCTGAATCATCTTCAGTACATAAAAGATCCGGTCATCTAATTTTCTTTTGGGCCTCCTTATCTCGAGAGACAATGGATAGGCGCCTGGAGGTGGTCAGTGGTTTGTGAAGCAGCGCCTGGAGTGGCTATAAAGGCCAATTCTGGAGTGACAGGCTCTTCCACAGGTGCTGCAGAGAAATTTGTTTGTTGAGGCTGTTGCACAGTTGGCTCTCCCCTTGCGCCTCTGTCTTTTTTCCTGCCAACTACTAAGTCTCTTCGACTCGCCACAATTTAGCCCTGTCTTTATGGCTGCCCGCCAGCTCTGGTGAATGCTGGCAACTGACTCCCACGACTTGTGATCAATGTCACACGATTTCATGTCGCGTTTGCAGACGTCTTTATAACGGAGACATGGACGGCCGGTGGGTCTGATACCAGTGGCGAGCTCGCTGTACAATGTGTCTTTGGGGATCCTGCCATCTTCCATGCGGCTCACATGGCCAAGCCATCTCAAGCGCCGCTGACTCAGTAGTGTGTATAAGCTGGGGGTGTTGGCCGCTTCAAGGACTTCTGTGTTGGAGATATAGTCCTGCCACCTGATGCCAAGTATTCTCCGAAGGCAGCGAAGATGGAATGAATTGAGACGTCGCTCTTGGCTGGCATACGTTGTCCAGGCCTCGCTGCCGTAGAGCAAGGTACTGAGGACACAGGCCTGATACACTCGGACTTTTGTGTTCCGTGTCAGTGCGCCATTTTCCCACACTCTCTTGGCCAGTCTGGACATAGCAGTGGAAGCCTTACCCATGCGCTTGTTGGTTTCTGCATCTAGAGACAGGTTACTGGTGATAGTTGAGCCTAGGTAGGTGAACTCTTGAACCACTTCCAGAGCGTGGTCGCCAATATTGATGGATGGAGCATTTCTGACATCCTGCCCCATGATGTTCGTTTTCTTGAGGCTGATGGTTAGGCCAAATTCATTGCAGGCAGACGCAAAACTGTCGATGAGACTCTGCAGGCATTCTTCAGTGTGAGATGTTAAAGCAGCATCGTCAGCAAAGAGGAGTTCTCTGATGAGGACTTTCCGTACTTTGGACTTCGCTCTTAGACGGGCAAGGTTGAACAACCTGCCCCCTGATCTTGTGTGGAGGAAAATTCCTTCTTCAGAGGATTTGAACGCATGTGAAAGCAGCAGGGAGAAGAAAATCCCAAAAAGTGTGGGTGCGAGAACACAGCCCTGTTTCACACCACTCAGGATAGGAAAGGGCTCTGATGAGGAGCCACCATGTTGAATTGTGCCTTTCATATTGTCATGGAATGAGGTGATGATACTTAGTAGCTTTGGTGGACATCCGATCTTTTCTAGTAGTCTGAAGAGACCACGTCTGCTGACGAGGTCAAAGGCTTTGGTGAGATCAATGAAAGCAATGTAGAGGGGCATCTGTTGTTCACGGCATTTCTCCTGTATCTGACGAAGGGAGAACAGCATGTCAATAGTCGATCTCTCTGCACGAAAGCCACACTGTGCCTCAGGGTAGACGCGCTCGGCCAGCTTCTGGAGCCTGTTCAGAGCGACTCGAGCATAGACTTTCCACACTATGCTGAGCAGGGAGATTCCACGGTAGTTGTTGCAGTCACCGCGGTCACCTTTGTTTTTATAGAGGGTGATGATGTTGGCATCGCGCATGTCCTGGGGTACTGCTCCCTCGTCCCAGCACAGGCATAGCAGTTCATGTAGTGCTGAGAGTATAGCAGGCTTGGCACTCTTGATTATTTCAGGGGTAATGCTGTCCTTCCCAGGGGCTTTTCCGCTGGCTAGGGAATCAATGGCATCACTGAGTTCCGATTTGGTTGGCTGTATGTCCAGCTCATCCATGACTGGTAGAGGCTGGGCTGCATTGAGGGCAGTCTCAGTGACAGCATTCTCCCTGGAGTACAGTTCTAGGTAGTGCTCAACCCAGCGGTTCATCTGTTTGCGTTGGTCAGTGATTATGTCCCCCGATTTAGATTTGAGGGGGGTGATCTTCTTGATGGTTGGCCCAAGAGCTCTCTTCATGCCATCATACATTCCTCTGATGTTTCCGGTGTCTGAGGCCAGCTGAATATGACTGCATAGGTGTTGCCAGTAGTCGTCTGCGCAACGCCTAGCTGTTCTTTGTGCAGTACTTCTGGCTGCTTTAAGTGCTGCGGATGTTAAATCGCTGGGGGCTTTCTTGTAGTTCAAAAGTGCAATGCGCTTAGCGGCTATGACAGGTTCCAGCTCTTCATTATGAGATTGAAACCAGTCTGCATTTCTCTTCGCACTTTTGCCGTAGGTGGTCAAAGCTGACTCATAGATGGCGTCTCTGATGTGGGCCCACTTGGTCTCAGCATCCCCTGTGGGAGTGTTTTGAAGGGCTGTTACAAGTGAATTTAGAAATTTTTGTAACAGCTGTGGGTGAGAAATTCTTCTCGTGTTGATGCGCGGGTGGCCCTTCTGCTTGGAATGATGCAACTTCTTTGGTCTGAGTCTAACCTTGCTGCACACCAGGGAGTGGTCGGTGTCGCAGTCCACACTGTGGAAGCTGCGTGTGATTTGAACACTGTTTAAGGCGGCTCGCCTTGTGACAATATTACTCATGTGCGTTTCCACGGATACAATAACATGGACAGTGGCTCAATATGCTGCTCCCAGTAATGGTAGATGCAAAAATGTTGCATCTGCGAACTGCTGCACAACAGGGTGCCGTGTGTTTTCCTGAGCCCATGGTAGTTCCTATGGTGTGGAGAACCTTTGATCAATAAGGCATTGCTCTATCTCCCTAGCTAGCTGCGAGCCTTGCATGGGGCGCCTGAATGATATTTGTCCTCCCAAGCACCTTTCCTATCGTCGGTTTCAGCATCTTCATAAGCCGAGCAGGAATCCTGCTGAAATCTCTCCTAATCATGTCAGGCCTCTCCCCTATTGGGTGCGTAGTTGTGCACAAAATAGCGAGCATCAAAGAAAGGCGATGCCCTTTTCGGCCCGGAGTACGGGACATTACCCGATTTATCGAGGCATTGAAAGTGCTTTTTCAGCATGCAGATGGCCTATTCAATAGTGGCTGTTGTCGCTCGGCGGCAGGCATTGTGTTACCCTTCTGCAGCAATGGCGGGGTCTCTCACTGCTGTCAGAAGGCTTGTCTGCTAGGAATAGCCTATGTCTGCAAGAAAGCACCCCTCTGTCTGAGCCAGTTCACTGAACAGCAGCAGCAGCTGGGACTGGCGCAAGACCCATGTGTCCTGGCAACTGCCTAAGAGGAGGGCCTGGATTTGCCTGAAGCGTACCCGCTGATCACATACCAGATTCAGCGACATTCAGAGGGTTCCTTTTATGGTGACGTCTGCACGGGATGGCTTGGTGGGAGGCTTGCTGGCCACATGGGTGCAGTGTATGAACCCTAAAACCTTTGGTGTCTGGCAATGGTGCCAAAACGAATGGCCCTCTGGGACTGGCTATGAGGGTCCGTCCAGAAGTGGACTTACTCACTGACCCTCCACTACAGGACATCGGCAACCTCCCTGATGCAGTGGTGCAGTGCCGACTCTTTGATCTCCGCTGGGCTTCTGAAATCTGCAGAGGTGTCAAGCTTAAGAGCCACTGCCACTATGAGGACCACAGGCATAGGATGCAGAGCAAAGTCCATGGGCTGCAAGTTGACAAGGAGCTGGGCACAGCGACATGTCACCATCCTCTCTCCATGCGCAAATGCCTCTGACACTGGTGCTCTGACATCCAATGACATGTCATGTGGTGTCTGCAGAAGCGAGCAGTCCTTGGGGGATGCTGCTTACGACCGGGGGCCCCTGCATAGAACATAGAAAGAACATAGAACAGCACAGCACAGTACAGGCCCTTCGGCCCACGATGTTGTGCCGAACCTTTAACCTACTCTAAGATCAAACTAACTACCTACTCTTCATTCTACTATCATCCATGTAACTATCCAAGAATCGCTTAAATGTCCCTAATGTATCTGCTGCTACTACCACAGCGGGCAGTGCATTGCACACACCCACTACTCTCTGTGTAAAGAACCTACCTCTGACATTTCCCCGAAACCTTCCTCCAAACACCTTGAAATTATGCCCCCTGGTGATAGCCCTTTCCACCCTGGGAAAAAGTCTCTGGCTATCCACTCTATCTATGCCTCTCATCATCTTGTACACCTCTATCAAGTCACCTCTCATCCTTCTTCGCTCGAATGAGAAAAGCCCTAGCTCCCTCAATCTTTCTTTGTAAGACATGCCCTCCAGTCCAGGCAGCATACTGGTAAATCTCCTTTGCACCCTCTCTAAATCTTCCAAATCCTTCCTATAATGAGGCGACCAGAACTGAACACAATATTCCAAGTGTGGTCGAACCAGGGCCTGACAGAGCTGCAGCATAACCTCACGGCTCTTAAACTCAATCCCCCTGTTAATGAAAGCCAACACACCATACGCCTTCTTAACAACCCTATCAACTTGGGTGGCAACTTTGAACGATCTATGGACATGGACCCCAAGATCCCTCTGTTCCTCCACACTGCCAAGAATCCTGTCTTTAAGCCTGTATTCCGCATTCAAATTCGACCTTCCAAAATGAATCACTTCACACTTTTCCAGGTTGAACTCCATCTGACACTTCTCAGCCCAGCTCTGCATCCTGTCAATGTCCCGTTGCAACATACAACAGCCTTCCACACTATCCATAACTCCAGCAACCTTCGTGTCATCGGCAAACTTGTTAACCCAGCCTTCCACTTCCTCATCCAAGTCATTTATAAAAATCACAAAGAGCAGAGGTCCCAGAACAGATCCCTGCGGAACACCACTGGTCACAGAGCTCCAGGCTGAATACTTTCCATCTGCTACCACCCTCTGAATTCTATGGGCCAGCCAATGTTGTATCCAGACAGCCAAGTTTCCCTGAATCCCATGCCTCCTTACTTTCTGAAAGAGCCTACCATGGGGAACCTTATCAAACGCCTTGCTAAAATCCATATACACCACATCCACTGTTCTTCCTTCATCAATGTGTTTTGTCACATCTTCAAAGAATTCAATATGGCTTGTGAGGCATGACCTGCCCCTTACAAAGCCATGCTGACTGCCTCTAATCAATATGGACTTCAATTGCCTGTTCATTTTGACCGCGGCGCATACAGATACTCAGAAGAAGCGCATCACACAACCGAAGATGAGACATACCCATTTGCATGTTATAAATGCAGTTGTTTCCTTCACGTAGGTTCTTGATCAGAAGGGCTCATGACAGCCACCTATTTCAACGTAAAAGGCAGAACTGTGAATCGGGAGGCGGCGGGATGCATAATGAGGAGGAGAAGGAAGCGTTTTACAAATGGTAATTGGGGTGATGCTGCCGAGCTGTGGGAAGGTTGCACCCAGGTCCCGCTGCAGCTGATATCATGCACCGGTGCCTGCTTGGCACCGAGGGTCGAGGCAGGTCTCCTCCACAAGCATTTTACGCCTCCCCGCCCCACCCTACCCTCTCGCCATCACCCACAGCATCGATGGGTTGGTAAAATCCAGCCCGTTTCGTCTGTCCACATCCCTTGAAACCACGTTGCATCGTCGTCACAACATACATTCCCACCTAGTTTTCTGTCCTCCAAGAACTTAGAAATATTACGTTTGGTCCCCACATCCAAATCATTAATATGTATTGTGAACGGCTGGGACCCAAACTGTGATTCATGTGGGACTCCACTAGTCACAGCCTGCCAATGCGAAAATGACCTGTTTATTCCTACTCTCTGTTTTCTGCCTGTTCACCAATCTTTAATCCATGCCTCCTCTGCCATGTGCTATGTGTTTTAATTTCGTTAATTCTTAATTTTGTTTAATTTTAACCAACCTCCTGTGGTCGACTTTATCAAAAGCCTTCTGGAAATACAAGTACACCACGTCCACCGACTCCCCTTTATTAATTCTGTTAGTTATTAATTCTCGGAAAACTCCAACGGGTTCGGCAAACATGATTTCCCATTCATAAATCCATGTTGACCATACCCAATCATATCATTATTATCCAAGTGTACATTTATCACATCCTTTAGAATAGATTCTGGCATTTACCCAACGACTGATGGAAGGCTAACAGGTCTGTAATTCCCTGTTTTTCGCGGCCTCCTTATTTTTTAAATAGTCGAGTAGCATTTGCGGCCTTTCAGTCTGCAGGAATCGCTCCAGAATCTATACAATTTTGGAGGATGATCACCAATGGATCCATAATTTCCATAACTGCCTCCTTTAACATTCTGGGATGCAGCATATCAAGTTCTGGAGACCTATCGACCTTCAGATCAATTAAGTTCTCCAAAATAACCTTCTGACCAATACTACTTTCCGTCAATTCCTCATTCTCCCTTGTCCCTTAGATCTCTAATTCCGTCAGATTTCTTGTATCTTCCTCAGTGATGACACACACAACGTTATCATTTAGTTTTTCTGCTATTTCTCTATTCGCCATTATAAATTCTCCTGACTCTGCCTGCAAGGGACCCACATTTGTCTTCGCCAAACTTCTTTTTACGTACGTGTAGAAGCTTTCACAGTCCGTTTTTCATGTATCGCTAGCTTACCATTATATTATAATCTCCCTCTCTTTATCAATTTCTTTGTCCTTTGCTGTATTCTAAAATCCTCCTAATCCTCAGGTTTACTACTATTTCTGGCAACTGTATCGGCCTTTTCTTTTAATCTTATACAATCCTTAACTTCCTTTGTTAGCCACGGTTGACTGACTTTACTTTTTGGGTGTTTGTGCCTTGAAGGAACGTGTAGTAACAGTAAAGTAAATAACATTTCTTAAAAGACTATGCATTGCCTGTGTACTGTCATACCTTTTAACGTTTTTTTCCCAATCCACCTCAGCCAATTTGCCCCTCACAGATTCATAATTTCCTTTGTTCAAATTTAACACCCTGGCTTAAGATTGAACTACCTCACTTTCAAACATAATGAAAAAATTATTTCATATTATGGTCACTCGTTCCTAAATTTTCTTTTACAAGACGTTTATTAATCAGCCTTTTCTCATTTCGTAATACTGGATCTATAATAGCCTGTTCTCTTGTCTGTTACTCAATAAAATGCTCTAGAAAACTATCTGTAACCAATTCCAGAAGCTCCGTATCCACAGCATTTGTGCTCATTAGGTTTGCACAGTCTATATGCAGATTCAAAGCACCCGTGATTACTGTATTACTCATGATAAATGCTTCTCTAATATCCTGACTAATGCCCTGGCCCACAATACCACTACGGTTTAGTGGCCGCTAAACAACGCCGATTGATGCACTAACCCTTGTTATTTCTTAGCTGCAACCAATCAGATTCCATATTTTGTTCTTGTGAGCTGAGATACTCCCTTACTAATGTATTGACCCCATCAGTTATTATCAGTGCAACACAACTTCCTTTTCCTTTTTGTCTGTCCTTCCTAAATGTCGAGCATAGTGGTATATTCAGTTCTCAGTCTTGGTCACTGTGTAGCTACGTTTCCGTTACGGCAATGAGATCATACCCACTTACCTCCATTAGGGCCTCTAAATCATCTACCTTGTTGCGAATGCTGCGTACATTCTGGTAGAATGCCCTTAACTTTTTCTTCTTGACATTCTGCATTCTAAGCCTAGTTATTGCTCATTTTTGTTTCAACTACCTTCTAATGTCACTTGATACTTTTCTACCTCCTGTTACCAGCTTTGCTTCCTTCCAATTTGAGCTGCTCCTCAGGCTGCCATCTCCCTGACAAGCTAGATTAAACACATCCCAACAGCACTGGCAATTCTCCCTGTGGGTATGTTAGTTCCTGTCTTGTTCAAGTGTAGACCGTTCATCTTGTACAGGTCCCACCTGCCACAGAACCGGTCCCAACGACTCAGAAATCTGATGCCCTCCGTCCGACACCAATTCTTCAGCCACGTGTTCAATTGATCATTTCGCCTATTACTATGCTCACGAGCACGCGTGACTGGGGGTAATGCTGAGATTACTGCTTTGGAGACGGTGCTTTTTAATTTCCTTCCAAACTCCCTAAAATCTGCTTTCAGGACCTCGTCACTTTTCCGACCTGTGTCATTGGTACCAATGTGGACCACGACCTCAGGCTGTTCACACTCCCCCAAAAGGATATCCGGCAGCCGCTCCAGGACATCATTACACTAGCACCAGGGAGGCTACACATAATCCTGGAATCACATTTACTGCCGCAGAAACACCTGTCTAATCCTCTGACTGTTGAATGGCCTGTCACCATTGCTCTTCCACTCTTCTTCATCCCCTCCTATGCCGCTGAGTAACCGTGGTATCACGGACTTTGCTGTGGCTGCACTCTCCTGAGGAACCAATGCTCTCACCAGAATCCAAAATGGAAAACCTATTAGCATTCAAGATAGACCCAGGGGTCTCCTGCACTGCCTGCCTGGTTCTCTTCGACTGCCTGGTTGTCATCCCTTCCCTAACTGCATGCATGTTCCTAAGCGTGCTATCCACGTAGTTCTCCACCTCTTGGAGTCTTAAAGCTTAAGATACTCCAACAAACTCAAGAGTTTTGCCATTTATTTCCTTAGTGGGTCGAATCTGCAGTTAGGTTGGACTAGACTTGTGATGAAATCTTTTAAAATTGTTTGTCCTACCGTATGTGTGCAATTCGATTTGCAGCATCCCATCATATAATCTACGTTGCAGTCCATGTTGTCAGAATACAGACATAAAATATCCACAAATTTTGCTATTTATGCTGGGGCGGACAGGTGAAGTGTTTATTTTGTCTGTGTTTAACTCGGCCCCTAATGTTACCCAACATGGCGGGTGAGACTGATAGACAGAGAGAGAAGGGCAGAGGTAGAGTAACAGAGATATAGGGAGGGACAGAGACTGAAGCAGAGAGATAGAAAGTGCCAGGAGACCGTGAGACACTTTAGATGCAGAGGGACGGGGAGACAGGCTGTGTAGAGACTCTGGGGTAACGCTATAGAGAAACAGGGTAGATGCAGGGAAGATGTTTCTCTGGTTGTGGAGTCTAGAACCAAGGAACATAATTTCAAAATAATTAGGAAAGAGATGAGGAGAAATTTCTTTACTCAGAGGGTTGTGAATCTTTTGAATTCTCTGTCCCAGAGGGCTGTAGAAGCTCAATCATTGAATATGTTTAAAGCATAGAATAACAGATTTCTAAATACCAGTAACACAAAAGGGTATGAGGATAGTTTGAGAACATGGCATTGAAGTGGATGATCAGCCATAATCATATTGAATGGAGCAGGCTCGATGGGCTGAATGGCCTTCTCCTGTTCCTACGTTCCAAAGCTGCTGAAATAGCTTCTCCCAAACTACCCCATCAGTTGCCCGCAATATCACAACATCTTTGAACAAATCACCACGGATCCTCCTGAATTCCAAGGAATAAATCCCTATTTTGTGTAATATCAACTCATAATTTAACACTTGGCGTCCAGTTATCAAACTGGGATATCTATGCTGCACTCAAATGGACATGGAACCTCTCCCAAGTCTCTTAGGACCTCCAGTGTCTCTAGTTTTTCACCATGTATAAAATACTCTGTTCTACTCTCTGATTCCCAGTCTCCCCCTCTCTGTTACTCTATGAATGCAAGTCTTTTTTGTTGGCATTGAAATCTATCTACCACAGTTTTGCCCATTAACTTATGATATTAATAGCTCTTTGTAATTTGATGCTTCCAGCTACACTGCTTGCAATGCTGCCTATTTTTGTGCCATTCGCAAACTTGGATATGTGGCATTCTACCCCATCACCTTAAATCGTTAATAAATACCGAAAAACTGCGACACACACGGGCTTTGCACGAGCAGAAAGGAGTGAATCATTCTATCCTCGAGGTTTTTTTTAACTTCCAGATTTTTTTTTTTAGAAGAAAAGTACAAATTCACAGCAGCCCAGTGTGGGATTTGAACTCCTGCTTTTTCAATCATCAGATCAGGCCTTCAAATGAAAACCCATAAAAAGAGATTTACCTTCCGACTGCAGTTGGCTGACGATCTCAGGTTTTCTATATTGTTCCGTTGGTCTCTTCTTCCATGTGTCTCAAGTCTGTAAAGTTTGTCAGACATTGGTAAACGACTTCATGTGGTGTTCTGTAAATACCTTCAATTCTGTGTACCTTCAAGTGAAACAAATCAAATTCTCACCTTGTTACATCAACCAAAACTTGCAGGTCCATTCAGCATGTCCATAACCTGCCTCTGCAAAGATAGTTCACACTTCCACAATGCAGGAATGTCTGAATGGAAACAGCTTATGACACATTTCTCAAAACATTTGCTAACACTTTTCAGGATGAAGCTAAATTCAATTGACAAGATTCCAAGCACCAAATTGAATCCTTAAGTTACAACAAGTGAAGCAATTGAAGTTCCAGATCTCTCTGTACCCTCCCATTTTAACATTGTACCATTTAGTTTATATGGCTTGTCTTCAGCCTTCCTTCCAAAATGCATCATTTTACATTTCTCAGCATTGAAGTTAACCTGCCATGTGTCTGACCAGTTCACCAGACTGCCTCTATCCTCCTCAAGTCTACTTTTATTCCCTTCCCTGTTTATTCCCTTGCAGATGGCACAATGATGAAGTTATGCCCTGTAACCACAAGTCCAAATCATTAATATATATCACAAAGATCAGTGGTCCGAACGCAAACCCATGGGGAATACCACTGTACCACAATGTACACTGTATACAGTGAGTGCAAAAGCAGGGAGGTTATGCAGAACATTTATAACGCCCTGGTTAGGTAACAGAGAGGGTGGAACTGTGATTCAGAAGGGAAACATGAGGGAGGGACTGGGATTCAGAGGATAACTGAGAGGGACACACTGGCATTCAAAGGGCAACAGAGATGGCGAGACTAGGATTGAGAGGGTAACAGAGAGGGAGGGACTGGGATTCATATGGCAAGAGAGAGGGAAAGATTGGGATTCAAACGGTAACAGAGAGGGAGCGACTAGTATTCCAAACATAACAGAGAGGGAGAGACTGGGATTCAGAAGGTAACAGAGAGGAAGAGACTTGGATTCAGTGGGTAACCGAGAGGGAGAGACTGGGATTCAGGGAGTAACAGAGAGGGAGAGACTGGGATTCAGAGGGTAACAGAGGGAGAAATAGAGATGGAGAGGTCATTATAGATGGTTAAGGGATAATTTGGCACATCGTGTCTGTGCCAGTTGAAAATCTGTCCACCTATTCCAATCCCACCTTTCAGCATTTGGTCCGTAGCCCTACAGCTGATGTCACTTGAGATGCCCATCAAGACTCCTTTTGAACATTTCAATCAGATCTGTCCTCAGCCCTTTCTGTTCCAAGGAGAACATGCTCAGCCTATCCTCATAGCTACATTTCTCCAGTCCTGGCATCGTGCTAGAAAACGGGAGAGAGACAAAGTCCTGTGTTCGAAGCACAGGGATAAAGAGTAACAGAGAGGTGAGACAGGGGTTGAGAGAGTAAAAGACAGAGGAAGGACGGATAGAGATCGAGAGATTACCAGCAAGAGTAAATCTCCAGCACTCTCTTCCTGCTTATCACTCATTTTCTCTGTTACGCTCTCTCCATCTATATTTCTCCCTTTGTCCCGATATTTCACCGGAAATCGAGAGAGTGTGAGAAAGAGTGGAAGGAACTGTACTCTATGTAATGCATGCTGAACCTGCCTTGGGAGTATTTAATGGGACATGCTAATCTGTCATGCACAGTCCTGTACCAGGTTGTGTAGTGGATAACACAGCAGGTAAAACAGGACCGTTCACTCTTGTCTGCTATTCTATGGCCCGTATGCATTTCATGTTATCCAATGGATCAGAAAATATAATGAAAATAACTGCCCTTAACCACAATGTAGCATTTGACGGAATATGGCATCCTCGAGCCTGAGTGGAGTTGAAGTCAGTGGGAATCAATGGGAAATCTCTCCAATGGCTGGAATCATACCAAGCACAAAGGGAGATGGTTGAGGTTGCTGGAGGTCAATCATCTCAATCCCAGGCCATAACTGCAGGAGTTCCTCAGGGTAGTTTCCTAGGCCCACCCATCTTCAGTCGACAGTTGTCCTTGCTATCCAGTGAGAACGTCCATAAGACACATTGGGATGAAGTCAAAGTGGTCATTGTTGAATTTGATATTTGCAGGATCGCAAGAGTTAAATAAGTTAAAAATATTAAAGGGTCAATTCACTTGTATAAGCAAACACTCAACAGAAATGGATACTGAATGTCCTATGTGTTGCATTCCTACTCCGACATCTACTCTGTCAGGGCCCCTCATGATTTTGAACACCTCCATTCAATCTAATCTCAAGTTTCTCTTCTCTATGGAGAACCACCCCAGCTTCCCCTATCTACCCACGTAACTGAAGTCCCTCATCCCTGGAACCTTGCTTGTGAATCTTTTCTGCACCCTCATGAATGCCCCACATCCTTCCTAAAGTCCAGTGTCCAGAATTGACAAAATATTAGTTGAGGCTGAACCAGTGTTTCATAAAGCTTCATCATAACCTCCTTGCTTTTATACTCTAAGCCTCTCTTTACAAAGCCTGGGATCCCATATCGATGATCAGTCATGATAGTGTTAAATAGCGGAGCAACTTGACGGACTGAAAGGCCTACTCCTGTTCCTATGCTCCAAAGCTGCTAAAATATTTTCTCCTAAATGCTGCTACCAGTTCCCCTTAATATGTCAACAACATTGAAGAAACCACCTTGATCCTCCTAAATTCCAGGGAATAAATCCCGAGTTTGTGTAACATCACCTCATAATTTATCCCTTGGAGCCCAGTTATCATTATGGTAAATCTATGCCGCACTCAAATGGACATGGCCCTCCCAAGTCTCTTTAGACCTCCAGTGATTCTAGCTTTTCACCATTTATTAAGTACTCTATTCCAGCATTTTTATGCTGACATCGAATTCTATCTACCGCAGGATTGCCCATTCATTTAAGATATTATCATCTTTTTGAAATGTTATGCTTCCAGCTACACTTCTTCCAATGCTGCCGATTTTTGAGTCATTGGCAATTTGGGTACCTGGAAGTCGACCTCATCATCTGAAATCGTTAATAAATACAGCAAAACTGTGATGCACACGGGTTTGCACGAGTTGATAGTAGCGAATCATTCCATCCTAGAGGTTATTTTTTTTAATTCAAGATTTATATATATATTTTTAGACAAAAACAGAATTCAAATTCACAACAGCCCAGTGTGGGATTTGAACTCCTGATTTTTCAATCATCAGTTCAGGTCTTCAAATTAAAACCCATAAAAAAAGATTCATTTTCCTGCTGCTATTGTTTGACTGTATCAAGTTTTATATATTGTTCCCTTCTCCTCTTCTTCCATGTGTCTGACGTCTTTGACGTTTGTCCGACATTGGGAAACTACTTCATGTGTTGTTCTGTAAATACCTTCAATTCTGTGTATCCACACGGGACACAATTCAAATTCGCACCTGATTGCATCAACCAAGGCCTGCAGGTCCATTTAAGCAACCCTATTTCCTGTCTCTGCAAAGATAGCTCACACTTCCACAATGCAGGAATGTCTGAAAGGAAACAGCTTTTGACACATTTCCCAATACGTTTGCTGACATTTTTCAGGATGAAGATAAATTTTACTGACAAGATTCCAAGCCTCAAATGGAATCTTTAAGATATAAAAGTTGACACAAATGAAATCTCAGATCTCTCTGTCCCTGCACCCATTTTAACATTGTACCATTTAGTGTATATAGCTTCTCCTCAGGCTTCCTTCCAAAATGCATCATTTTACATTTCTCAGCATTGAAGTTAACCTGCCATGTGTCTGAGCATTTCACCAGACTACCTCTATCCTCCTGAAGTCTACTACCATTCCATTCCCCGTTTCTTATATTACAGATTGCACAATGTTGAAGATATTCCCTGTAAACCCAAGTCCAAGTCATTAATATATATCAAAAAGATCAGAGATCCTAAACCAAGCCCCTGGGGAATAGCACTGTACCAGAATGTACACTGAAAACTGTGAGTGCAAAACCAGGCAGGTTATGCGCAACATTCAAAAAACCTTGGTTACGTAACAGAGAGGGAGAGACTGGGATTCACAGGGTAACCGACAGGGGGAGCCTGGGATTCAGACGGCAACAGAGAGGGAGAGGCTGGGATTCGGAGGGTAACAGAGAGGGAGAGATAAGAATTCACAGGGTAACAGAGAGGGAGAGACTGGGATTCAGATGGTAGCAGGGAGGGAGAAACTGAGATTCAGAGGGTAACAGAGCGGGAGAGACTGGGATTCAAAGGGTAACAGAGAGGGAGAGACTGGGGTTCAGAGGGTAACAGAGAGGGAGAGATAGGGATTCACTGGGTAACAGAGAGGGAGAGACAGGAATCAGAGTGTAACAGAGAGGGAGAGACAGGGATTCATAGGGTAACAGACAGGGAGAGACTGGGTTTCAGAGGGTAACAGACAGGCAGAGACTGGGATTCAGTGGGTAACAGAGCGGGAGAGACTGGGATTTAGCTGGTAACAGAGAGGGAGAGACTGTGATTAAGGTAGTAACAGAGAGGGAGAGACTGGGATTCAGATGGTAGCAGAGGTAGTAATAGAGTAGAGAGGGCATCATGGAGAGTCTAAGGCACATAAAGATGCCATTTTGCCCTTCGTATCTGAGCTAGCCGTAAATTGATCCACCGATTCAAATACCACCCTCCAAAATTTGGGCCGTAGCACTGTAGCTGACGGCACGTTTGGTGCATATCCAGACTTCTTTTGAATGAGATAATGGTCTCTGCTCAACTACCCTTTCAGGTAGTGAGTTCTACGCCATCACCACCCTCTGGGTGTAAAAGATTTTCCTCATCCCCCCTCCAATTTTTCTACCAATCACTTTAAATCTCTGCCCGCTCAACAGTGACCTCTCTGCCAAGATGAATGGTCCCTTCACTGCTCTCTGGCCAGGCCGCTCAAAATCTTGTACAATTCAATCAGTTCTCCCCGCAGCCTTCTCTGTTCCAAGGAGAACAACCCCAGACTATACAATCTTTCCTCATATCTGCATTTGTCTCGGACTGGCAACATCCTAGAAAACAGGAGAGAGACAAAGTCCCGTGTTCGGAACACATGATTTAAGAGGAATAAAGAACATAGAACATCGAACAGTACAGCACAGTACAGGCCTTTCGGCCCACGATGTTGTGCCGAAACTTTAACCGACTCTAAGATCAAACTATCGACATACCCTTCATTCTACTATCATCCATGTACCTATCCAAGAGTCACTTAAATGTCCCTAATGTATCTGCTTCTACTACCACCGCTGGCAATGCATTCCACGCACCCATCACTCTCTGTGTAAAGAAACTACGTCAGACATCTCCGCGAAACCTTCCTCCAATCACCATAAAATTATGCCCCCTGGTGATAGCCCTTTCTGCCATGGGAAAAAATCTCTGGCTATCCACTCTATCTATGCCTCTCATCATCTTGTACCCCTCTATCAAGTCACCTCTCATCCGTCTTCGTTCCAATGAGAAAAGCCCTAGCTCCCTCGACCCTTCTTCATAATACATGCCCTCCAGTCCAGGTAGCATTCTGGCAAATCTCCTCTGCACCCACTCTAAAGCTTCCACATCCTTCCAATAATGAGGCGACCAGAACTGAACACAATATTCCAAGTGTGGTCTAACCAGGGCTTTATAGAGCTGCAGCATAACTTCGCAGCTCGAAAACTCAATACCCCTGTTAATGAAAGCCAACACACCATAAGCCTTCTTAACAACCCTATCAATTTGGGTGGCAACATTGAGCGATCCATGGACATGGACCCTAAGATCATTCTGCTCCTCCACACTAACAAGAATCCTTTCTTTATGCCTGTATTCTGCATTCAAATTCGACCTTCAAAAATGAATTACTTCACACTTTTGAAGATTGAACTCCATCTGTCACTTCTCAGCCCAGCTCTGCATCTTGTCAATGTCCTGTTGCAACCTACAACAGCCTTCCACACTATCCACAACTCCAGTATCCTTCGTATTGGCGGTAAACTTACTAACCCAGCCTTCCACTTCCTCATCCAAGTCATTTATGAAAATCACAAAGCGCAGAGGTCCCAGAACAGATCCCTGCGGAACACCACTGGTCACCGAGCTCCATGCTGAATACTTTCCATCTACTTCCACCCTCTGGCTTCGATGGACCAGCCAATTCTGTATCCAGACGCCCAACCTTCCCTGTATCCCATCCCTGCTTACTTTCTGAATGAGCCTAACATTGGGAACCTTATCAAACGCCTTGCTAAAATCCATATACACCACGTCCAATGCTCTTCCTTCATCAATGTGTTTTGTCACATCCTCAAAGAATTCAGTAAGGCTTGTGAGGCATGACCCGCCCCTCACAAAGCCATACTGACTGTCTCTAATCAAACTATGTTTTTCCAATTAATCATAACTCCTGTCTTTTAAGATTCCTCTGCAATAATTTGCCTACTACCGACGGAAGACTGACTAGTCGAAAATTCCAAGGGTTATCCTTTTTCCCTTTCTTGAACAAGGGAATAACATTTCCCACCCTCCAATCATCTGGTCCGACACCAGTGGACAGTAAAGACGCAAAGATCATCGCCCAAGGCGCGGAAATCTCTTCCCTCGCTTCCCGTAATATCCTTGGGTATATCCCATCTGGCCCCGGGGACTTATCTGTCCTCATGACTTTCAAACTTTCCTGCACATCCTCCCTCTAAACATCAACCTTTTCGAGCATATCAGCCTGTTTCATGCTGCCCTCACAAACGACTGGCTGTTCCACAGCTCTTGTCATCCAAGGTTCCTTCACCCTACCATCCCTTCCTTACCACATTGGGAAAAACCGATCCAGCAGTGGCAGCAAGTGCTCCCTAAACAACCTTCACATTTCTGTCGTGCATTTCCCTGAGAACATCTGTTCCCAATTTATGCTCCCCTGTTCCTGCCTCATAGCATTGTAATTCCCCCTCCCCCAATTAAGTATTTTCCCAACCCGTCTGCTCCCTGCCCCTCTCCATGACTGTAGTACAGGTCAGGGAGTTGTGATCACTATCACCGAAATGCTCTCCCACCGAGAGATCTGCCACCTGGCCTGGATAGTTACCAAGCACCAAATTCAACATAGCCTCCCCTCTAGTCGGCCTATCTGCATATTAAGTCAGGAAACCTTCCTGCACACACCTGACAAAAAACTGCTCCATCCATACTATTTGCAATAAGGAGGATCCAATCAATATTGGGGAAGTTGAAGTCACCCATGACAACAACCCTGTTACTTCTGCACCTTTCCAAAATCTGCCTCCCAATCTGTTCCTCCGTTGCTATTGGGGAGTCAAGAGAAAACTCCCAAGAAAGTGACTGCTCCTTTCCTGTTTCTGACTTCCACCCACAATGACTCACTAGACAAACCCTCCTCGACGACGTCACTTTCTGTAGCTGTGATACTATCCCTGACTATAAATGCCACTCCCCCACCTCTTTTACCTCCCTCCCGATTCCTTTAGAAACATCTAAACCCCGGAACATCCAACATCAATTCCTGCCCCTGTGATACCCAAGTCTCCGTAATGGCCACAACATCGTAGCTCCAAGTACTTATCCATGCTCGAAGTTCATCAGCTTTATTCCTGACACTTCTTGCGTTAAAATAAACAGACTTCAACCCACCATACTGGCTGCAACTTTGCCCTGTGAACTGTCTAACCTTCCTCAAAGGCTCTCTGCGCTCTGTATTTGCCTGTTCAACACCTACCCCATCCACTAATCCGTAGCTTCGCTTCCCATCCCCCTGGCAAACTAGTTTAGACTAGTGTTGAGACAGGGCTTGTGCGATTACAAAAGGAGGAAGGAGAGATAGAGATGGAGAGATTACCAGAAATAGTAAATTTCCAGCACTCCCTTCATGCTTTTCACTCCTTTTCTCTGTTAATCTCTTTCCATTTACATTTATCCCTCTCTCCCGATGTTTCCCAGGAGAGAGAGAGAGAGAGCAAGAGACAGAGAGTGAGGGAGAGAGTTTAGAGATACAGCACTGAAACAGGCCCTTCGACCCACCGAGTCTATGCCAGCCATCAACCACCCATTTATACTAATCCCACATTGCTACCACATCCCCACCTGTCCCTATATTTCCCTACCACCTACCTATACTAGGGGCAATTTATAATGGCCAATTTACTTACCAACCTGCAAGTCTTTTGGCTTGTGGGAGGAAACTGGAGCACCCGGAGAAAACCCATGCAGACACAGTGAGAATTTGCAAACTCCACACAGGCAGTACCCGGAATTGATCCCGGGTCGCTGGAGCTGTGAGGCTCCGGTGCTGGCCACTGCGCCACTGTCCCAGCGCCGTGTCCTGGGCAACCATCTATAACCGCTTCCTCAATGAACTGCACTCCATCGTCAGTTCAGAGTGGGAGAGAAATTGGAATGATCTGTACTCTATCTAATTCATGCTGAACCTGCTCTGGGAGCCTTTAATGAGACATGTTAATCTGTTGTGCACTGTCCTGTACCCGGCTGTGGAGTGGATAACCCAGCAGGTAAAACAGAACCATTCACTTGTGTCTGCTATTCTATGGCCCGTCGGCATCTCATATGATCCAAATGATCAGAAAGTGAGGTGAGAGTAACTGCCTTCAACCTCAAAGGTCGCATTTGATGGAACATGGCATCATAGAGCCTGGGTGGAGTTGAAGTCAGTGGGAATCAGGGGGAAATCCCTCCGCTGGTTGGAGTAATAGTGAGCACAAAGGCAGATGGTTGTGGTTGTTGGAGGTCAAACATCTCAGTCCCAGGACGTCGCTGCAGGAGTGCCTCATCGTCGTGTCCTGGGCCCAACCATCGATAACTGCTTCCGCAATGACCTGCTCTCCATCGTCAGGTCAGAAGTGGGGATGTTCACTGATGATTGCACAGTGTTCAGTTCCATTCACAGACAAGGCAGCATCTGTGGAGAGAGAAACAGAGTCAACCATTCAGCTCGATGGTTTCATGATTTCCAGCATCCACAGAATTTTGCTTCAGATAATGCAGCATTTCCTAGCCGCATGCACCAAGACCTGTGATGCAGGTTTAGTGAGAGTGTTTTAGGGTTTGATTGTTGGATCAGTGTTCCATATTTTCAAACTGCAGTGAAATTCCCAACAAGGCAAGAGTTAAAGGTTCAAACTTAATCAAGAAATGGCTGAAATCATTGCTGTCCTGGGAGAGAGGGAGGCAGGGACAGATGAAAAGAGAGAGAAGGGGAAAGAGAGAGGGAGAGATGGTATACTAGAGCCACAGACAGAGTCATGGACAGAGACAGGGAAAGTGAGAGACGGTGAGACAGAAAGAGAGAGAGAGAGAGAAAGTGAGAGAGAGAGAGAGGAATAGGCATAGACCGAGGGAGAGACATAGAGAGGGATAAACAGAGAGACAGGCAGAGACAGAAGCACAGATAGAGGCAGAGATAGAGACACTGATAGGGAAAGACAATGAGAGACACAGCGATAGGAGCAGAGACAGAGAGAGAGAGAGACAGACAGACAGGCAGAGGGAGTTTGGGCTGGAGAGTGTCGGTCAATGTTCCCACAAAGCTGTATGCAGCATCGTTGAAGGTATGACATCGCGAGTGATTGAGATTGAGAGGGTGTAGAGGGAGATAGAGATAGAGAAAAGAGGAGAGAGATAAACATGGAGAGAATAGAAGATAAGGGAATTAGTGATTGACTGAGTAAGAGAGAGGGGAAGACAGAGATGGCGAGAGATTACCAGTCAGAGTAGCTCTCCACTTCTCTCTCCATGCCTATCTCTCCCTTTCTCACTGTTACCCTCTCTCTATCTGTATTTCTCCCTCTCTCCTGATGTCTCACACTCTATGCCTATTTCTTGTACGTCTATGTACAGAGGATTACATCAAACAATGATTATATTTGACATTTGCCTTTTCGATCTAACCTAACAACGTGGCTGTCTCCAACATTATCTCTGTGTCTGTGAACAACGGGACCTTGGAGTGAATGTTCACTGATTCCTGAGGCTGACAGGACAGGTGGATAAACTGGTTAGGAAGGGATAATGGAGACTTTCATTTCCCGACCAGCTGAAATAATCTCTCAGTGTCGACCCTACCTGGTCCCTTTATAATCTGATATGTTACTTGAGATCACCTCTCATTCTTCTAAACACCAGAGAATACAGGCCCAATTTACTCAGCCTCTCATGGACAATGGCAGAGAAACTAAATAAATACTTTGTGTCTGTCTACATGTCCTCTATCATCTGTAATCTTCCTTGAATCATTGAACACTGCAGTTTATGGATCATTTCACTAATTGCTGTTGAGCTGATGAAATTGTTTGAGAGGCAGTGATAATAATTTTGAACCATTGTATTGAGTCCAATGGGTTGCAACCAGGATTATTGGGTGATTTCTCTCTGCAACTTTTAATCTATAATAAAGCCTTTCTGGGCATTAATCTGCATTCTGACAGAGGAAAGTCTCCCTCTATTTCTCACCATCTCTTGCTCTCTCACTCTCTCCCGATCACCTATTTTCTCACAGTCTCTCCATCTCTCTATTATTCTTTCAATCTCATTTTCCTCTCTCTTCTCTCCATCACACTCTCTTTTCTATTGCCCTCTCTCCTACTTGCTCTCTAATTCTCTTGCTCTGTCTGTCCATGTTGGGTCCTTTTAAGAGGTTGCGACAGTCTTGGCGGTGCAGTGTCCCTTTAAAAGTCTGGAGTCTGGCGCTGGCCCCTCCCCCACCCCGGGGTGGGGGGGTTGTCACATGACGCCCAAACTGCTGCTGCGCGGTGGCCGGAGGCAGTTGTTGACCTCTTTGACCTCCAAACAAGTGGTTCGACGCAGACAAACAGAGCTCGGGAGACAGTGGTTGGGAATGAAGCGTCATCAGCCTCCATGTTTGCGTGAAGTCGCCCGCCGGCCGTTTGTTTCCGCAACAAGCACCTGAAGGGAAAAGGAGAAACGGCTTCAGTTGTCGATCTCAATGGAGGAAACTTGAAAGTCTGAGCCGCGGGAGAATGAAAAAAATGCCGCGGTTAACGTGGCTGTGGAGATACACATGTGCAGAAACCCCTCCCAGAGTGCAGAGCGGCCTGTCCCACAGATAGGGGACCTTCCCAATCGCGGGGTACTGTAGGAGCCGCCGGAGGCCATTGCCCGCCCCCCCCCCCTCGTTAATTCAGCCAAAATCAAATCATTCCCTCTCAGCTCCCACTCTCTCCCCTTTTCATTTTGCAGGCTGAAACGGGCTTTGTTGGAAACAATTATAGCATCCCAGGTGTGATCGGATACTCTGTCCCTTTGTAAACGATTTCCCGTCCCTCCAAGAATTTGTGCTTATCAGTGTGATTTTTCCCCCTTCTGTTGCTGTTGCATTTGTTGATGCTTCTGTCCTTTTGAGGTTGTTGTTGGATTTGTTGCAGTTTTTCGACTGTTGAAGTTGTTGTTGGATTTGTTGGAGTTTTTCTCCTGTTGAGGTTGTTGTGGCAACAATGTGGCACTCCTTCGGTCCTGACCCTCCAACAGTGTAGCACTCTCTCAGTACTGACCCTCTGACAGTGCAGCACTTTCTCAGTACTGACCTTCCGAGCAGAGTAGTAATCTCAGGATTGTTACCAGTGCCACGTGCTAGTGAGGCAAGAAACAGAGAGCGAGTGCAGCTGAACACGTGGCTACAGAACTGGTGTAGGAGGGAGGGATTCAGATATGTGGATCATTGGGATACCTTCTGGGGAAGGTGGGACCTGTACAAGAAGGATGGGTTACATCTGAACTGGAGGGGCACCAATATCCTGGGCGGAAGGGTTGCTAGAGCTCTTCGGGAGGGTTTAAACTAGTTTGGCAGCGGGATGGGACCCGGAGCTACGGATCAATGGATGGGGTAGCTGATGAACAGGCAGATACCGAGTGCAGAAAGTCTGTGAGGAAGGTTAGACAGTTGACAGGGCAAAGTTGCAGCCAGCTTGATGGGTTGAAATGTGTCTATTTTAACGCAAGAAGTGTCAGAAATAAGGGTGATGTGCAGAGAGCATGGATCAGTACTTGGAGCTACGATGTTGTGGCCATTACGGAGACGTGGATATCACAGGAGCAGGAATGGATGTTGGATGTTCCGGGGTTGATGCTGCAAAAGGAATAGGGAGGGAGGTAAAAGAGGTGGGGGAGTGGCATTGCTAATCAGGTTTAGTATCACAGCTGCAGAAAGGGAGGTCATCGAGGAGGGTATGTCTACTGAGTCATTATGGGTGGAAGTCAGAAACAGGAAAGGAGCAGTCACTTTATTGGGAATTTTCTCTTGACCCCCAAATAGCAACAGAGACACGGAGGAACAGATTGGGAGGCAGATTTTGGAAAGGTGCAGAAGTAACAGGGTTGTTGTCATGGGTGACTTCAACTTCTCTAATATTGATTGGAACCTGCTTAGTGCAAATAATTTGGACGGAGCAGTTTTTGTCAGGTGTGTCCAGGAAGGTTTCCTGACTCAATATGTAGATAGGCCGACTAGAGGGGAGGCTATGTTGGATTTTGTGCTTGGCAACGAACCAGGCCAGGTGGCAGAACTCTCGGTGGGAGAGCATTTCGGTGATAGTGATCACAACTCCCTGACCTCGACTATAGTCATGGAGAGGGACATGAGCAGACAGGATGGGAAAATATTTAATTGGGGGAGGGGGAATTACAATGCTATTAGGCAGGAACTGGGGAGCATAAACTGGCAACAGATGTTCTCAGGGAAATGCACGACAGAAATGTGGAGGTTGTTTAGGGAGCACTTGCTGCGACTGCTGGATTGGTTTGTCCCGATGAGGCAAGGAAGGGATGGTAGGGTGAAGGAACCTTGGATGACAACAGATGTGGAACAGCTAGTCAAGAGGAAGAAGGAAGCTGACTTAAGGTTGAGGAAGCAAGGATCAGACAGGGCTCTAGAGGGTTACAAGGTCGACAGGAAGGAACTGAAGAATGGACTTAGGAGAGTTGAAGGGGACATGAAAAAGTCTTGGCGGGTAGGATTAAGGAAAATCCCAAGGCGTTCTACACTGATGTGTGGAACAAGAGGATGGCCAGAGTGAGGGTAGGGTCGATCAGGGATAGTGGAGAGAACTTGTGCCTGGAGTCGGAGGAGGTAGGGGAGGTCCTAAATGAAATCTTTGCTTCAGTTTTCACCAGTGAGAGGAACCTGGTCGTTTGTGAGGACACCGTGGATCAAGCTGATATGCTCGAACATGTTGAGGTTAAGAGGGATAATGTGCTGGAAATTTTGAATGAGATGAGGACAGATTAGTGCCCGGGGCCAGACGGGATATACCCAAGGATATTACGGGAAGCGAGGGAAGAGATTGCTGCGCCTTTGGCGATGATCATTGCATCCTCACTATCCACTGGAGTAGTACCGGAAGATTCGAGGGTGGCAAATGTTGTTCCCTTGTTCACAAAAGGGAATAAGGATAACCCTGAAAATTATGGACTAGTCAGCCTTCCGTCGGTAGTGGGCAAATTATTGGAGAGGATTCTCAGAGACAGGATTTGTGATTATTTGGAAAAGCATGGTTGATTGGAGACAGTCAGCATGGCTTTGTGAGTGGCAGGTCATGCCTCACAAGCCTTATTGAATTCTTTGGAGATGTGACAAAACACATTGATGAAGGAAGAGCAGTGGATGTGGTGTATATGGAATTTAGCAAGGCCTTTGATAATGTTCCCCATGGCAGGCTCATTCAGAAAGTGAGGACGCATAGGATACAGGGGAAGTTGGGCGGATGGATACGAAAATAGCTGACCCAGAGAAGACAGAGAGTGGTAGTAGATGGAAGGTATTCAGCATGGAGCCCGGGGACCAGTGGTGTTCCACAAGGATCTGTTCCGGGACCTCTGCTCTTTGTGATTTTTATAAATGACTTGGATGAGGAAGTTGAAGGCTGGGTTAGCACGTTTGCCGATGACACGGAGGTTGCTGGAGTTATGGATAGTGTGGAAGGCTATTGTAGTTTGCAACAGGACATTGACAGGATGCAGAGCTGGGCTGAGAAGTGGCAGATGGAGTTCAACCTGGAAAAGTGTGAAGTGATTCATTTTGGAAGGTCGAATTTGAATGCGGAATACAGGCTTAAAGACAGGATTCTTGGTAGTGTGGAGGAACAGAGGAATCTTGGGGTCCATGTCCATAGATCGTTCAAAGTTGCCACCCAAGTTGACAGGGTTGTTAAGAAAGCGTATGGTGTGTTGGCTTTCATTAACAGGGGGATTGAGTTTAAGCCCCGTGAGGTTAAGTTGCAGCACTCTAAGGCCCTGGTTCGACCACACTTGGAATATTGTGTTCAGTTCTGGTCGCCTCATTATAGGAAGGAGGTGGAAGCTTCAGAGAGGGTGCAGAGGAGATTTACCAGGATGCTGCCTGGACTGGGGGGCATGTCTTACGAAGAAAGATTGAAGGAGCTGGGGCTTTTCCCATTGGAGCAAAGGAGAATGAGAGGTGACTTCATAGAGGGGAACAAGATGATGAAAGGCATAGATAGAGTGGATAGCCAGAGATTTTTTCCCAGGGTGGAAAGGGCTATCACCAGGGGGCATAATTTTAAGGTGATTGGAGGAAGGTTTCGGGGAGATGTCAGAGGTAGGTTCTTTATGCAGAGAGTGGTGGTTGCGTGGAATGCACTGACAGCGGTGGTAGTAGAAGCAGATACATTAGGGACATTTAAGCGACTCTTGGATAGTTGCATGGATGATTGTAGAATGAAGGGTAGGTAGTTGGTTTGATCTGAGAGTAGGCTAAGGCTTCAGCACAACATCGTGGGCCGATGGGCCTGTACTGTGCTGTACTGTTCTATGTTCTATCTTCTCCTGACCCTCTGGCAGTGCAGCACTCCCTCAGTACTGACCCTCGGCCAGTGCAGCAATCCCTCAGTACTGACACTCTGACAGTGCAGCATTCTCTGTGTATTGACCTTCGGACAGTGCAGTACTCTCTGTTCACTGACCTTCCGACAGTGCAACACCTCCTCAATACTGATCCTCCGACAGTGCAGCCCTCCCTCCGTACCGACCATCTGACAGTGCAGCACTCTCTCAGTATTGACCCTCCGACAGTGCAGCACTGCTTCAGTACTGACCCTCCGACAGTGCAGCACTCCCTCAATACTGACCCGCCGACAGTGCAGCACTCCTTCAGTACTGACCCTCCGACAGTGCAGCATTCCCTCAGTACTGATTCTCCGACAGTGCGGCATTGCTTCAGCACTGACCCTCTGACAGTGCAGCATTCCTTCAATACTGACACTCTGACAGTGCAGCACTCCCTCAGTACTGCCGCTCGGACAGTGCAACACTCCCTCAGTACTGACGGTCTGACAGTGCAGCACTCTCTCTGTACTGACCTTCCGAAGGTGCAACACTTCCTCAATACTGACCCTCCGACAGTGCAGCACTCCCTCAGTATTGACCTTCGAACAGTTCAGCACTCCTTCAGTACAAACCTTCTGACAGTGCGGCATTCCTTCAGTACTGATGCTCTGACAGTACAGCACTCTCTGAGTACTGACCTTCCGACAATGCAACACTCCCTCAGTACTGACCCTCTGACAGTGCAGCCCTCCCTCAGTACTGACGCTCTGACAGTACAGCACTCTCTGAGTACTGACCTTCCAACAATGCAACACTCCCTCCGTACTGACCCTCTGACAGTGCAGCACTCCCTCAGTGCTGACCCTCGGACTGTGCAGCATTCCCTCAGTACTGACCCTCTGGCAGCGCAGCACTCTCTTAGTACTGACCTTTTGACAGAGCATCGCTGCCTCTGTACTCACTGGAGTTTTACTGAGGTTCTGAGAGAGGAGAGAGAAACAGGAAGAGACACACAGAGAGACTCAGACAAATGCACACAAGCAAACATACACACAGACTGACACACACACAGAAGCAGACTGCTCCAGTAAAAGAGAGTGACAGAAGAATATTTCAGTTTCCAAAAGGCATTCGAGAAGGTCAATCTTAGATTTAAAAAACGAACAATTGATTTAACATCAATGGGCGTTTACAGAAGACAGTTCCAAATTTGACACCACCTTTAGTGTGTAGAGGTGTTTCCTAACTTCACTGCTGAAAGGTCTGCCTCTCACTTTTAGACGATACTCACTCGTCCCAGACTCCCCCAAACATAAACGGACTGTAAAAGTTTCTATAGGTCTGTAAAAAGGAAACGTTTAGTTAAGACAAGTGTGGGTCCATTACAGGCAGAGTCAGGAGAATTTATCATGGGGAACAGAGAAATGGCAGTGCAGCTAAATGATGACTTTGTGTCTGTCTTCACTGAGGAACATAGAATAAATCTCCCAGAATTAGAGATGCAAGGGATTAGGGGGAAATGAGGAATGGAAGGAAATTAATATTAGTAAGAAGGTGGTATTGGGGAAATTAATGGGGCTGAAGTTTGATAAGTCCCCAGGACCTGATATTCTACATCTCAGATCGTTGAAAGAGGTACCTATGGAGACAGTGGATGCATTGGTGATCATCTTCCTAAATTCTGTAGTTTCTGGAACGGTTCCTGCATATTGGAAGGTAGCAAATGTCATCCCACTTTTTAAGAAGGAAGGCAGAGAGAAAACACACAATTACAGGCCTGTTAGCCTTCCATCAGTCATTGCGAAAAAGCTAGAATCTATTCGAAAGGATGTGATAAATGGACACTTGGATAATAATGATCGAATCGGGCATAGTCAACATAGATTTATGAATGGGAAATCATGTTTGATGAACATTTGGAGTTTTTTGAGGATGAAGGGGAGTCGGTGGAGGTGGTATATTTGAGATTTTCAGAAAGCTTTTGACAAAGTCTCCCGCAGGACATCGTTTGGCAAAATTAAAGCAGATTGGACAGGAGGTAATATACTGGCATGGATTCAGGATTAGTTAACAGGCAGAAAACAGAGAGTAGGAATAAACAGATAATTTCTTGACTCAGAGAGTTGTGAATCTTTGAAATTCTCCATCCCAGAAGGCTGTGGAAGCTCAGTCATTGAGATTGAGTACGTTTCAAGCAGCGTTTGACAGAATTCTAAATACCAATGTCATCAAGTGATATGAGGATATTCTGGGCAAAAGGCATTGAAATGGATCATCAGCCATGATCGTATTGAATGGTGGAGCAGGTGCGATGGACTGAATGGCCTACTGCTGTTCCTATGTTCCCAAGCTGCTGAAATAGTTTCTTCCAAACTACCCCATCAGATCCCCTTAATATCTCTACAACGTTGATCAAATCACCTTGATCCTCCTAAATTCCAGGGAATAAATCCCTCGTTTGTGCAATATCACTTCGTAATTTAACCCTTGGAGTCCAGTTATCATTCTGGTAAATCTACGTCCCTGAAGGTCTTTAAGTCGATGCCCTGAGACAATGAAGTGGTTTACCAATGTCTGAATAACATCAAAGTCTTTAGACACATGAAAGAACAAGATTGGGGATAATATGCTAAAGTTGAGACAGTCAGGCAACAACAGTAGGAAGGTGAATGTCTTTTACAGTTTGTAATCTGAAAGCCTAAGCTGATGACTGAAAAGGCAAGAGTACAATTCCCACATTGGTCTCTTGTGACCTTGACTTTCTCTGAAAATAAAAAAATAAATCTGGGATAATGAATCCTCCAAGATGAAATGATTCCCTCTCACAGCTCTGACTGATATAACTTCAAGTAACATTTTCCAGTCCACTTTCTCTAAATCACCTTCCACCGGCCCAGCTTTATTCCCTAAAACTAAGTGTAAAACTGACCCATCACTTGTTGGCCTTGCTACGTACTGGCCTAAAAAAGTTCCTCTGAATGCAAATTTAGAAATCTGTATCCTCGATACCTTTTTACACAAGTTTCAGTTATCAATGCAGTGGTTAGGTCTGCACTAGACCCTGTCTTTGTTTATATTACACTTGGCCCTGTATCTGCTACAAAAATGGCTTAAAAAGTGGAGAGAAACCCCTCCATTTTATATCCAGAATCCTTAGAAATAGGATTAGGAGTAGGCCATTCAGCCCCTCAAGCCTGTTCTGCCATTCAATACGATCATGACTGATCTGATCGTGGACTGAACTCGACTTTCCTGTCTGCCCCCCACAACCCTTGACTTCCTTGTCGATCATAAATCTATCTAACTCAGCATTGAATATATTCAATGACCCAAGCTCAACTGCTCTCTGGGGAAAGAGAATTCCAAAGTCTAAACACCCGCTAAGGGAACA
This sequence comes from Heterodontus francisci, assembly GCF_036365525.1. NCBI lineage: Eukaryota > Metazoa > Chordata > Chondrichthyes > Heterodontiformes > Heterodontidae > Heterodontus > Heterodontus francisci. Next base: position 6,138,679 of record NW_027140794.1, read on the forward strand.
AAAATCCTCCTTCGTTCAGTCATTAATGGAAGACACTTTATTTTTAGACTGTGCCCCCTAGTTCTAGACTCCCCCACAAGGGGAACATTCTCCCAGCATCCGCCCTATAATGTCCCCTCACAATCTTGTATGCTTCAATAAGATCACCTCTCATTCTTCTAAACTCCAATAAGTATCAGCCTAACCTGTTCAACCATTCCTCATAAGACAATCCTTCCATCCTGGGAACCAGCCTAGAGAACCTTCTCTGAACTGGTTCCAATGCATCCAGGCCTGGCCATTTATCCACTTTCAAAGATGCCAAACACCTTCATATTTCCCTCTCATTCTGTTTATCCCAACCAATATTTCACACTCCTCCTCTTTAACTGCGATGTCTGCTTCATTCCCCTCTTTTATGAAGACAGACACCAAGTATTCATTCAGAACCATGCCCACATCTCCCACCTCCATGCACGCATTCCCTTTTTGGTCCCTAATACTCTATCCTTAGTTATCCTCTTGTTCTTCGTGTATTTATAAAACATCTTTGTGCTTTCCTTACTTTTACTTGGGAATATTATTTTCTAACTATCTTTTTTCTTTCCTAATTTGCTTTTTAATTTCACACCTGCACTTTCTTCTCTCCTCTCGGCATTCTGTGGTATTGAACACTTGTTATCAGACATATGCTTCCCTTTTGTGCCTTATCCTACCCGGTTTGATCCTTGATATCCAAGGGGTTCTAGATTTGTGAGTCTCACCCTGTTTGTATTTGTGCGAAAATATTTGTTCTCAGCCCTCACTAACACTCACTGCTCCGACATTCATTTAACTTCAGGTAGCTGTTTCCAGACTACTTTGCTTAACCCTCCCCTCCCTGGAACTACCATCTCCTCTAATCCCCCTGAAGGACCCTCACATCCTTCCTAATGTGTGGTGACCAGAACTGGATGCAATATTCTAGTTGTGGCTGAACCAGAGCTTTGTAAATGTTCATCATATCTTCTGAGCTTTTGTACTCAGCACCTCTATTTATAAAGCACAGGATCCCTTAGGCTTTTCTGACTCCTCTCTCAATATGTCCTGCCACCTTCAAAGATGTATGTACATATATCTCTGGGTCCCTTGGCCCCTACCCACTCTCTAGAACTCTGCCATTAAGTCTGTTTTGCCTCTCCCAATCAGTTCTTCCAAAATGCAGCACCTCACATTTGCCTGTATTAAATTCCATCTGCCATTTTTCTGCCCATTTTGCACGCTTGTCTATGTCCTGTTCAGTCCATTGGTATCATCCTCACTCTTTACATCTCCTCCAAGTTTGGTATCATTGGCAAGTATGAAACATTTACTCAAACATTAAAACATTCCAAAATGCGAGGCTCACAAATTTAATACAAGTTTCCCTTTTCTGAGTCTCGCTGGTCTGTTCTGATTTTCTGTTGGGTGGCAACAGCCTAGATTTTCTGTTCTGACCTGAACCTACAGACGTATAACTCAGAGGCATGATTATTACCCAGGGAGCCACAGCTGGCTCCAACTTTCCCAGAGAATGTAGTTGTTGTGCTGAGCCAGTTATTTTATCGTGTGCAGTCCCGTTAAATTGTTAAGAATCTTTGCAGATGTGTGTTAGTTATCACGGAACAGGACCTGCGTGGCACCTTCCAGGCTGCTGCATACAGCTTTGCAGGAACACTGACTAACACTCTCCATCCCAATCTCTTCCTCTTTCTATCGAGTACTCTCTCCCCGTTGCTAACCTTCCCTCTGCCTGTCTCTCTCTCTGGCTATCCTGGTCTTTCTCAGTGTTACTCTCCCCATTTGGATGGAGGAAGAGATAGAGAGGCACATACAGATGCAACTGTACTCTGCATCTAATCCCACACTGTACTTGCCCTGGGAGTGTTTGATAGAACAGAGAAGACAAAGATTTACTCTGTAGATAACTCCAGGCTGTATGCGGTTTGGCAGCATATGATGGGACATTTGATGAGCCTCACTGCTATTTCTCTATTCCCCATTATAAATTCTCCCGACTCTGCCTGTACCGGACCCACATTTGTCTTAGCCAAACGTTTCCTTTTTACTAACCTATAGAAATCTTTACATTCCGTTCTTATGTTTGAGGGCGTCAGAGCATCGTGAGCCTAGACGATAAATTAGAGACAAACCTTTCAGGAGTGAAGTTAGCAAACACCTCTACAGACTAAAGGTGGTATTAGTTTGGAACTGTCTTCTAGAAAAGACCATTGATGAGAAATCAATTGTTCATTTTTAAATCTAACATTGACTTTCTCGAATGATTTTTGCAAATTGAAATATTCTTCTGTCACTCTCTTTTCCTTGCGCAGTCTGTTTCTGTCTGTGCCTGTGTCTGTCTGTGTGTGTCAGTCTGTGTGTATGTTTGTTTGAGTGTGTTTGGCAGTGCATGTGTGTGTGTATCTATGCCTGCTTCGCTCTCCTCTCTCAGAACCTCAGTAAAACTCCAGTTCGTGCAGAGGCAGCCATTGTCTGTCAAAGCGTGAGTCCTGAAGGAGTGCTGCACTGTCAGATGGTCAGCATTGAGGGAGTGCTGCACTGTCAGAGGGTCAGGACTGAAGGAGTGCCACACTGTTGCCACAACCTCAACAGGAGAAAAACATAAACAAATCCAAGAACAACCTAAAGAGGAGATAAAAACATCAACAAATTCAACAACATCAGAAGGGGGAAAAACACACCGATAAGCACAAGCTGTTGGAAGAACGGGAAATCGTTTACGAAGTTACAGAGTATCTGATCACACCCAGGATGGTGCCATTGTTCTCAATAAAGCCCATTTCAGCGTGCAAAATGAAAAGGAGAGAGTGGGAGCTGAGAGGGAATTAGTTGATTTTGACTGAGTTAATGCATCCGGCGGCTCCTACAATTCCAGCTACTGGGAAAGGCCCCTATCTGTGGGACAGATCGCGTGCAGTCTGGAAGGGGTTTCTGCGCATGCGCATCTCCTCAAGCGGGTTAACTGCCGTTTTTTCATTCTCCCACGGCTCAGACTTTCAAATTTCCTCCATTGAGATCGACGACTGAAGCCGCTTCTCCTTTTCCTTTCAGCTGGTTTTTGCAGAAAGAAACGGTCAGCGGGCGACGTCACGCCAACATGGCGGCTGATGACGCCTCATTCCCACCCACCGTGTCCTGAGCTCTGATTCCCTCTGTCGCACCACGTGTTTGGAGGTCAAACGGGTCAACAAGTGCCTCCAGCCATCGCGGAGACGCGGTTTGGGCGACATGTGACCCGCCTCGGGGGAGGAGAGGGGCCAGCACCAGACTCTGAAAGGGACCCTGCACCACCAGAACTGTCCTAAACTCTGAAAGGGACCCAACATGGACAGACAGAGCAAGAGAGATAGAGAGCAAATAACAGAGAGGGAAATAGAAACGAGAGAGTGATGGGGGGAGAGAGATAGAGAGAGAGAGAGAGGAGATTGAGTGAATGATAGAGAGCCGGAGAGACTCAGAGAAAATAGGTGATAGGGAGAGAGTGAGAGATCAAGAGATGATGAGAAATGGAGGGAGAATTTCCTCAATTGTACAGAGATGGAGAGAGAGTGACAGAGAAATGTAAAGAGAGATCAAAGAGAAAGGAAGGTGGAGAGTGAGGGAGATGTAGAGTTTGAGAGTGAGGAAACAGATAAATGGAGAGCTAAAGCTGAGGAGAGATTAACAGAGCAGAGGAGAGAGAGAGAGATGGAGAGAGAGTGGGAAGGGAAACGAGAAATTAGAGGAAAAGCGCAGAGACAGGGTGTACAGAAATAGTGTAAAATGAATGAGAGATAGTGGAGCTCCCTCCACTTTACAGACAGCAAGGGCTGCCTTTGTTGACAACGCAACCACTAGGTGGCGCTGTACTTGTACATGCGCAAATGCAGCCCGTCCCACTTAAACGTCACGGTCTGCCACAATCAGGCAGCTGCCAGGACTAAAGATGGCGCCTGTCAAATAATCACAAAGGAGGGAGGGTGAGGGCGGTGGAGCGGGTCTGGGGACGGAATGCGATTTTGTTGCAGTGTTTCAAACCCTTTAGCTCTTACTATGATTTCAGTAATTGAACAATGAGATTGAGAGGATATTTCACCACCTTCTTCAGCTCCTGTCTGAATTTAGTCTGGGTCACAATGTAAATACATGTGTTGGTGCAGGAACTGAGAATCTGCAGCATCTGTGATGTTTCATCTATGATATAGAGAAAGTCAGTATAGGAGGAATGATACTGAATATCTGCAATTCGCCTATAAATGCTATACACAACCCCGGTCACCCATAACAGTATAAAACTGCCAGATACACTGAACAGTAAAATAATTGATTTCCTGCGATTCTCCATCTCTGGGTCCTTGTGATTCTCTCCATTCCTGTGGCACCGGAATCCCCTGCGGACTTTACTGGAGAGTAAAATCCGTCTGACAGTCAGAACATTGAGCAACAACATCAAAAAGACGGGGACACAAGGAGTTAAAATGAGGTCAAACAATTCAAATGCTCCCCATATGGGGGACGTATAGAAGCTTTGTTTATAGATACAATCCATAGGAACATTATCAATAATGTAATATTGTTCTTGGGTTAAGTACCAGGGGAGAGACTCTAAACAGCCCAGCACACTCACTGTTCCTACAACCACAACCGCCATTTTCTCGATGCAATATTTTGTTTTGAGCTTCTCACAACAAATGGCCACAAATCGATCAAAGGTGAAAGTGACTGTGAGCCAGACAGAAACAACTGTGGCTGCAGAAAGCAGAACGGCAATGAGAGAACACACAGGAGTAATTCTGAGGAAGGAATCTGGGAAATAAATTGAAACAGTCCAAGTCAATATGGGTTCAGTGATAACGACCAGGAGATCAGACACTGCCATTCCAATCAGGTAGACAGTGATACATTTGGAGAGACCGCACTTTCCTCGGGACAGGGTCACAATCGCCACCAAGTTACCTGGAAGAGAGAGAGAAAAGGAAGCAGAGAAATTACTGATCAGACCTGGAGACAAAGCAGCAGTTTGACAGGATCTGGACTGAAATTTCAAGCTTTGTTGCTGCATCGAGCGGTGAAAACTGATTCACTGACCCGGGCAGTGCTTTGACACAGTGAAATGTTTGAAAACACAATTACTAATAATGAATTGGGAAATTGATGCAGAAAGTGAATAAAGTCAGCACCGGGTCTACTGGAAGTACTGAGTGAGGATGCAGTGCCAGTGGGGAAATGAGAAGGGGTTTTTCAGAGATGGAATCCAATGGGTTAATTGGGAATTTGTCAGCAGACTGTTGCTTGGGAAGGTTTGTGGAGAGAGGGATGTGTAGGTGGTTTGTTACTCTGGGTTCAGGGAACCGACAGGGACTGTTACCAGATGGGAAAAGCCTGAAAACTGCAGCGCTGAGTATCACCCATGATCGAGAATGGTGGAGCAGGCTCGAAGGGCTTAATGGCCTCTTTCTGCGGCTATGTTCCTAAATTTCTATCAGGTTGGACAAGGCAGCTGGAGGTTGAGTCAGTGAGTGAAATTGGGAGGCAGAGAAGGAAAAGGACATGTTGGAGCATGAGTGGAGACTGGAGCAGATGGTTTGGGAATGTGGATAAACTGAAGCAACGGATGAGGAGACTGAGGATTCAATACAGTGAGAGCAGAGGCTGATAACACATGGAGAGACTGCAACAGAGTGTTGGAGGAAATCTAATCTGTAGATCCCAGTAATACAACAAAAACAATGAACCATGTGGTCACTGGTGTTGGAGAACAGTTCATTGTTTATACGATAAAGTTAATATATTTAGTTTGTACAGTCAATTAAATATACTATACATTTAAATGTATTTCCGATATCAGCCTCGCCCTTTATGGAATTTAACAGTTACATAGATTTTAAAGTGTAGTATTTAAATAATGAATTAACATCAGCGAAGAACTGATTTTATCCTGTTTATTCAGTCACTAAGTAAGGAATGGGAAATTTCTCCAAAATAAAATGAGGACCTGCCAGAAATCCACACAGAGGATCATGTCCAACAGGAAAATGAACTTAATCAGACAACAGACAACTTCAACTCCCAGTTTCTCTCACTAATTGTTCTGGACATTCCAGCACTTTATGATTGTTGAAGTGTATTCCCAGGGCAGATGCACCTGCAATAAATATTATACGAAGAACCGAAAACATATAATTCGAGCTCGCAATGAAATGTTTGCAAGGCACCATGGGACTTTGCTAACAAACTTGACGACATTCCTTATAAGGGCTGATTCACACAGATTCAGACAGGAAAATGCTCATTCAGCGGAATATCACTAATCAAGCAGCCTCTAGCAGAAGCTCTCATGGAAAGTTGACAAAGATACCAGCCTGTAACAAGGTTAAGATAAGATGTTATGGATACATAAGACCCAAGGACGATGGATAAGGGTATTTGGAAGACATCATGAGTTCCTGAGTAACCCCCTAGCTGTCCATGTGCTGGTCACACAGTCCCCCAATGGCTATTAACCAATTTCATTGGTTCCAGTAATCAATTTATGTAATCTCTAATCACTATGATTGGACCATGTCCAGCCAGAATGGGCTGAGTAACTGTTTGAAACTGTAAAAATATTGATGATATTCCTTTGTCCTGTGGAGATAATCTGGATTGCCCAGTGACCTGCTCCCCGCCGGCGTAAACCAATAAGCAGTTTGACGTTTGGAGCAGACTCGAGTTTCGAGTGATACTTTCAGATTCATTCCCACGAACAATGATAGTGAATTATTCACACTGCTGCTTCTTTCTCTTTCTCTTTACTCCTGCTGGCTTCTTTCCCTCGGTTACGATCTCCCTGCTCCTTTTCTCCTTCCCTATCTCTCTGGAGCACTCACACCCTGCAAACTGTTACTTGATGCTAATTTTCACATATGATATATTCCTAAAATTCTGCGCCTGTATTCTGTTCACCCGCCCCAGGTTGAATGATTCTATTCTCAGAGTCAGTTTGTTCAATGTTGAAACCTCTTTGAACAATTTACAGTATCTATAGAACACAAACGTCTCCACATGTTCACCTACACTCTTCACTTCATTTACAATGCATGGAATAAACATGATGGAAAGCTTCTTCCAGACAAACTTCACAATCATCGAAATTCCTTCTCCTGGAATTATAAAGTAATCCATTAGAATGTGGGATTGTTTAATTAATAAAACACCAACATCAGCGCTGGAGCTGATAATCTACAGATAAATGGAAATACTGTTGATTCCAACTGATAGAGTGTAAACCAATAAAACATCGCATCAATGCTTTCTATTTTGCAATGCAGTCCAGTGACAGTGAAGGCTCCAAAGTGAAGCAGAGAAGGAGGTGTGAAAGTGTTAGCAGCAAACTCAGTTCAGTAGGCAGAACTCTGAATCAGTGTCAGACACACACAAAATAAAATAATATTTGATAACAGTGATAACCAATAAATACATTGAAATATACTGAGCCACCTTATTGGGGAGGGAGGATATTGTAACATTGAGACCGTGAGATGTCTTATTATCAATCACTGAAAAACAATTCATAAAAATTATTCCAGGACCAATTAGATCAACTTTATGAAACTGTTAAAACTCTTGATGGTCTGATTCTTGATCCTCACTGAAACATCTCATTCAAATGATAATAATCCAGTACCAATGCCACGGTTAGAGAAACCCATAGCATTAAAGACAGAATACAAATTCTGCAAGACTGAAAGAGTAGACCATGAGGATATTCCATCAGTAAATTGCCGCAAAAGAACAGGTGGCTGTGTAACACACACAGTGCGAAATAATTCTGAGTACAGCAGCACAGTTAACATCGATTTACACAATAACAGGTGAGATACTGGCTTACCAGGAACTCCAATTGCTGCAAGTACAGGATAGTAAATGTCTTGAATCTGATACATTACTGGATAGCCCATTTCTGTGAAAAGCAGAGTATTCTGTTTCGCCTGCAATCCGCAGCTCCACCATGCACTCTGAGAGGATCCATTCCAATGGGTCCTGATTTATTCAGGGGATAACTCTCCACTAACACTGTTCTACCCCTGATCATTGTTATTAGTTACACTCACCTGAACAAATACATTACTTCAGCAGCTTTGACTCTGATGTAAATAATGTGGTGGATAAAACACAATCATTTCGCTGTCATTTACATTTTCTGAGTAAGAACTCTCTCGGGAATCTGAAATCTGTACTCATACTGGATGGATGCTACAATTATGAGTGGAGTTATTTACGTTTTCCATATTATTGCATTGACCTTGTTCACTCCTGGCGTTTCTATTGAAAATGTAACTGATCTGTCTGCAGTGGACACTGAATCCGGGGACAAAAGCAATCCCGTTTCATTCTGTTCCTGCCTTTTCCCAGATAAAAAGTGAACTTTGAGGATCTGCATTGGGAACATGTTCAGCGTTACAACCCAGAAACTACTGTGGGTGATATTGGGGGCCAGACAGTATTCAAGTCCATTGGGCAGGCAGTCACACAGTGATAATATCACTGGTCAAGTAATCCAGAGGCCCAATCTAATGCTCTGGCAACAAGTGTTCAAATCCCACATGACAGCTGATTAAAATACCTACCTATGTATATAGTTCAGGCAGCTCCCCCTCTACGTATAAAGTGGAGGAAGCACCCTCTCTAAGTCTGACTGAAGTCGAGGGAGCGCGCTGTCTATGCATGCAGTGCAGGGAGCACCCTCTCTATTTATAAATGGAGGGCGATGAAGGAAAGAGGAGGGAGGGAAATGGAAACAAATTGGGAAATGGAGAGATGGACAAAGTGGAAGACAATGAGAGACAGAAGAGATAGCAAATGAGACCTTGACAGAACCCCAGTCCAGTAACAACCCCCATTGTCTGCCCAGTCCGTTATTGGGGGTATAGTGTGAGTGTTTTAGGCATGAGTGTTGGATGAGTGCTTGAAATTTTCAAACTGCATGGGCAAGAGCTACAAGTTCAAAATTAACCAGAAAATGGCTCAAAGCATTTCTGTCCAGAGGGAGGGAGAGATGGAGGGAGAGAGACACAGAAGGAGAGAGACACAGAAAAAGTGGGACAGAGACATAGGGAGAGACAGAGCCAGAGTGAGAGAGAAAAGGAGAGAAACAGAGACAGAGGGAGAGAGACAGAGAGGGAGGCAGGCAGATGCAGAGGGAAAGAGACAGGGAGAAAGCGAGGGAGACAGATACAGAGGGAGAGAGACAGATGTAGAGGGAGAGGGACAGATGCAGAGGGAGAAAGGCAGAGAGAGAGATAGAAAGAGACAGACATGAGAGGGAGAGACAGATAGAGGTTGAGACAAGATGAAACAATCAGTAACAATCCTCATTATCTGCCCAGTCCTGTATTGGGAGTTTAGAGTGAATGTTTTACGGGTGAGTGTTGGATTTGTATTTGATATTTTCAAACTGCAGTGACAATCCCAACAAGGCAGTTGCAGAATATAAGAACAGAGAGGTTATGCTGGAATTGTATCACCCATTGGTTAGACCACAACTTGAGTGCCGCGTGAAGTTCTGGTCACCTCATTACAGAAAGGATGTAATTGCACGTGAGAGAGGGTGCAGGGGAGATTGATGAGGATGTTGCCAGGACTGGAAAAATGCAGCTATGGAGAAAGATTGGATAGGCTGGGGTTGTTCTACATGGAACAGAGAAGTCTGAGGGGAGATCTGATTGGAATGTGAGGGACTAGGATAGAGTGGAGGGGAAGGGTCTATTAATCCTAGCAGAGAGGTCAGTGATGCGGGTTCACAGACTTGAAGGGATGGGTAGAAGGATTGGAGGGGAGATTTTCACTCGGCTGATACCTGGGATGAAGGGGTTGTCTTGTGAGGAATGGTTGAACAGGTTGGGCCTAAACTCATTGGAATTCAGAAGAATGAGAGGTGATCGTATTGAAATACACAATATACTTAAAGGGATAGACAGGTTGGATGGAGGTAAGATGTCTCCTTTGGTTCGGGAGTTTAGAACTGGGGACACAATTTCAAAATAAGGGGGAAGCCACTTAGGACAGCGATGAAGAGAAGTTTCTTTACTCAGAGGGTTGCGAATCTTTAGAATTCTCTTCCCCAGTGGGCAGTGGAAGCTCAGTCTGGGAAAAAGACGTTGAAGTGAATGCTCAGCCATGATCGTATTGAATGGTGGAGCAGGCTTGATGGGCTGAGTGGCCTACATCTGCCTCTCACTGTGCACAAATTGCTTGCAGATTTCCTGCATTGTAACAGTTACGACCACTTTCAAAATTAATTCATTGAGTGTTAACTGGTCCTGAGGGCCAATAATTACAAGAGCTAAACATGAAGCTGTATAAAGTCTTGTTCTAAGTTTGAAGATGGAGTTTAGCATTTCCTGAGGACTGTGATGGGATATCTGGCTATTATCACATTGTGGGACCTGCTGTGCATACATTCCCTGTATCAATTCCTACATTAAGACAATGAGGCAGAGACAGATGTAGAGAAAAAAGGGAGAGTGAGAAGCAGCTGCAGGTGGCAGGTTAAACGCAGAGAGAGAGACAGGTGGGCATTGGGTGGTGGAGGAAAGGCACAGAAAGATGGAGAAAGACAGAGCGAGATAGAGAAATGAATCCACAGTAAATTCCTTGGTAAATTGAATTTTAAGTGTCACCATTGCTGGGATCTTGCTTTGCAGAGATCGCCTGCAGAATCCCATGCATTGTAACAGTCACTAGAAGTGAATTCATTGTGTGTAAAGCTCTCCCGAAGGCCTGGAAATAAAGTCCTGAGCTTTAAGCCGGCATAAATCCCAAATAATGCTGGTGTTTTGGGCAGTGCCGTGAATTTGAGGGTGAAATGAAATGAGCAACAGCCATTTGAATTGAGAGTGGATTTCTCTGTCTCTCTCTCTCTTCCCATCTGTCTCTCTGAATTAGAGGAACAGGAAGAAGAGAGACGCAGGAGAGTGAGGGAAAAATGAAGGGAATCAGAGGGGGAGAGGGGCGTAGCTGGCTGCTATCACACTGCTGCTTTTGGGATTTTGTGTGCACCAATGGCCTACAGCATTTCCAACAGTGCAACAGTGACGAACACGTTAAAAATCAATTCATTGAGTGTCAACTACTTCTGTGAATCAGCAACTAAATGGCTGAAAGCTGAAGGTTTGAGAGAGAGAGAGAGAGAGAGAGAGAGAGAGAGAGAGAGAGAGAGAGAGAGAGAGACAGCCAGAGACAGAGACAGAGAGACAGAGAGAGAGAGAACAGGAAATGAATGGGTAACACATCCACACTTCCCAGCCTCTGGCTGTGTCAGTGGATTTGTTTGGAAGACGGGGAGTGACTGAGAGATTGTTTCATGTCAGTGAGTGGCAGAAAGAGCCCTGGGCTCTTGGTGTGTTTTATTTCTGTTCAAAAATGCTTTGCTTTGTTTGAATCGATTTTATGTCTCTTATTCCCAAGGAGAATCTTTTCGGAAGCCGCAGCTGTGATGATGCAGAGGGAGAATCTTGTGGCCACGTGGAATTCTCATGGAAGAGCTTTAACCAGAGAGGAAAATAACAATAAATATGTATGTGTCATTGTCACATTCATTTCTTGATACAGAAACAGATACAGTTTTCGGGGCCGATAGAAAAAGTTTGCAGTTCTCCCTGTGTCTGCGTGGGTTTCCTCCGGGTGCTCCGGTTTCCTCCCACATGCCAAAGACTTGCTGGTTGATAGGTTAATTGGACTTTATAAATTGCCCCGAGTATAGGTAGGTGGTAGGGAAATATAGGGACAGGTGGGGATGTGGTAGGAATATGGAATTAGTGTAGGATTAGTATAAATGGGTGGTTGATGGTCGGCACAGACTCGGTGGGCCGAGGGGCCTGTTTCAGTGCTGTATCTCTAAACTAAACTAAACGGTTTTCATTTCAGATTTCCAGCAGCCACAGTATTTTGATTTAGTGTTTTCGGTGGGCTGTGGATGTTTTTTATCACAAGGGAAGGTGCTCCGAAGGGAATAATTTGGGAAGTGCTGCTCCAGAACAGTCAATGTAACCTCCTAGATTTCCCTCTCTCCATATCTTGCTGCAACTTGTTCCCTGCACCTTCCTCCTTGTTCCTCTCTCGGTTTCTTCACATCTTTACATCCCTACCTCTGTATCTCTCAACATCCTTTCTATCTCTGCCTCTCTCTAGACTGTCACAAGTTTCTATTTTCACTCTCTTTCTGCAACTCTCTGCATCGTTATCTGTCTCTCTAAGTCCATTTCTTCTCTCACTCACTTCCAACTCCCCGAATCTTTCCATCTGTGATCCTCCTTTCCTGCAAGGTTATCTCTGCATTCACCCACATCGCCCCCACCCCCCGTCGGGAGACACGGCTCTCTATTCTGCAAACACATCTTACTTTGTATCTCTGCCCCTCCACTTCTTTCTATCTCTGCATCTCTCTCTCTGTCTGAGATTTTTCTCGGTATCTACAACTATCTGTATATGTCTCCATTTCTCTCTCTCTCTGCCCTTATCAGGAGTTCTGCCCTCTGTTATCAGTTTCTCTCTCACTGGTTTTGGACTACCTTCAAGTCGTTCTCCATATCCCTTTCCATTTATTTCTCTCTCTCTCTGTTCTATCCTAATCCCGAGATCTGTTTTCTGTGTCTCTGTCCGTCTGTCTGGGGGTGGATTTGAACTCGCTGCCTTGGTGTTGCATAGGGTGATTGCGAACCGGGATCTTGCTTTCCATCTCTTCCCAGATTAGCTCCCATTGAGGTAAAAACAGGGGATAGATGCTGAACGGGCGGCTGATTCGCAATCACTCTGCTCCCGTCCATCCTGGTTTGCACCATTGGCACCAAGTTCAGCCCAGTGTTTCTTTCCCTCTCTGTGTATCTGCTCCGCGACTGTCTCCGCCTGTCTCCTTGTGGCTCAATGGGGAAGGGGACAGATCAGCCATGAGCTAACATGGGTGGGGCAGGCTCAAAGGGCTGAAGAGCCTCCTCCTGTCCCTGTGCCAGTCAGTGTGTGCGTGTTTGTGGTGTGTCTCCCTCTTAGATTTTCTGAAGCCGATGGGGAGAACACGTGAAACACCTTTCTACAGAGAGCATTGTGTCTGGGGCTGGGATCTTCCTGTGCGTTAAAGGCTCAGAATGCCAGTTCGCCTCTGGAGGTCCTTGCTCTATGTCCGGCCCTGTGTTTGGCCGCACATGAGGTAAAGGTGCCAGGGGTTTGGGAGCCAGTTGATGGATTCCAGTGGCTTATCCAGACCAGGAATTAAAGTGAATTTAAGATTGTGGGGAGACGGTGCCAAACTCAGGAAAGTGATGACGGTTGGAATAACATAATAATAATGAGAGGTAGGTTCAGAGACAGAGTTTGATACGACAGAGAGAGAGAGTAACAGAAAGAGACAGAGGAAGATTGGGATAGAGTCAATGTTTCCACAAATCTGTGTGCAGCAACGTTGAAGGTATGACACAGTGAGAGATTGAGATTGAGAGGGTCCAGAGGGAGATAGAAATATACAGAGAAGAGGAGAGAGATAAGCAGAGAGAAAGTAGCAGAGAGGGGAACTAGTGATTGAGCAAGAGAAAGGCAAAGACGGAAATGGAAAGAGATTACCAATAAGATTAGCTCTCCACTTCTCTCTCCGCGCCTATCTCTCCCTTTATCACTGTTCCCCTCTCTCGATCTATAGTTCTCCCTCTTTCCTGATGTTTCACACTCTATGTCTATTTCTTTTACGTCTATGTACACAGGATTACATGAAACTATGATTGTATCTGACATTTGCAATTTCAATCTAACCTAACAGCTGACTGCCTCCATATCTCTGTGTGTGTGAACGACGGGACCTTGGAGTGAATGCTCATTGATTCCTGAGGCTGAAAGGACAAAAGTTGTCAGGTGGATAAGATGGTTAGGAAGGGATAAGGGAGACCTTACTTTATTGGCTGATGTATAATAAAGAATCACGGCGGGTGGGGGGGGGGGGTAGGGTTTGTGGTTATGCTAGAAACACTGGCAATACTCAGCCAGTCTGGCAGTATCTGTGCACAAAGAAATAGAGTTAATGTATAAGGTTGAAGGCCTGTGAAGGGAAGGGAGGGTGAGAGGGAGGGACAGAGAGAGACGGAGAGAGGAAGTGGGGGAGACAGAGAGAGAGGGAGAGACACACAGAGAGAGGGCGAGACAAAGGGAGAGGAAGCGGCAGAGACAGAGGGAAGACACAAGAAAACAGGAAATAGGAGCAGGAACGGACCATATGGCCCATCTAGCCTGCTTTGCCTTTCAATATGATCATGGCTGATCTTCGGCTTCAATTCCACTTTCTCGCCCGGTCCCCATGTCCACTGATTCGCTGAAAAACCAAAAATCTGTCTATCGCAGGCTTAAATGAATTCAATGATGAAGCATCCACAACCCTCTGGGGTCGAGAATTCCAAAGATTCACAACCCTATACGTGAAGTAATTTCTCCTCATCTCAGTCCTGAGTGATTTATCCCTTATCCCCAGACTGTGATGTTTTGCACTCCATGCCTCTCTCCCATATGTCTGTGTTTACTGCAGTGAAGGATAACATCAGATTATTATGTTTTACATTTGCTCTTTCAATGTAACCGAACAATCTCTCTGTCTAGGAACAGAGGTGTTTGGAGTGAATGTTCACTGATTCTTTGTTTATTCATTCGTGGGATGTGGGCGTCACTGGTTATGGCAACATTTATTGCCCATCCCTAATTGCCCTTAAGAAGGTAAGCTGCATTCTTGAACCGCTGCAGTCCATGTGAGGTAGGTACACCCACAGTGCTGTTTGGAAGGGAATTCCAGGATTTTGACCCAGCGACAGAGAAGGAACGGCGATATCGTTCCAAGTCAGGATGGTGTGTAACTTGTACTGGAACTTGCAGGTGGTGGTGTTCCCATGCATCTGCTGCTCTTGTCCTTCGAGGCGGTAGAATTCGCGTGTTTGGAATGTGCTGCCAAAGGAGCCTTGTTTCGTTGGTGCAGTGCATCTTGTAGATGGTACACACTGTTGCCACTGTGCATCAGTGGTGGAGGGAGTGAATGTTTGTGGATGGTGTGCTAGTCAAGTGGGCTGTTATGTTGTGGATGGTACCGAGATTCTTGAGTGTTGTTGGAGTTGCACCCATCCAGGCAAGTGGAGAGTATTCCATCACACTCTAGACTTGTGCCTTGTAATGGTGGGCAGATTTTGGGGGAGTCAGGAGGTGTGTTTCTCGCCGCAGGATTCCGATCCTCTGACCTGCTCTTACAGCCACAGTATCTATGTGACTGCTCCAGTTCAGTTTTTGGTCAATGGTAGCACCTGGCATGTTGATAGTGGGGGATTCAACGATCGAAATGCCATTGAATTTCGAGGGGAGATGGTTAAATTCTCTCGTGTTGGAGATGGTCATTGCCTGGCACTTGTGTGCTGCAAATGCTACTTGACTCTTATCAGCCCAAGTCTGGATATTGTCCAGGTTGTGCTGCATTTCTACACGGACTGCTTCTGTATTTGAGGAGTTGTGAATGGTGCAATCATCAGCGAACATCCCCAATTCTGACCTTATTATTGAATGAAGGTCGTTGATGAAGTAGCTGAAGATGGTTCGGCCGAGGACACTACCCTGAGGAACTCCTGCAGTGATGTCCTGGTGCTCAGATGATTGACCTCCAACAACCACAGCCATCTTCCTTTGCGCTAGGTATGACTCCAACCAGCAGAAATTTTTCCCCCTGATTCCCATTGACTCCAGTTTTGCTAGAGTTCCTTGAAGCCATACTCAGTCAAATGCTGCCTTGATGTCAAGGGCAGTCACTCTCTCCTCACCTCTTGAGTTCAGACTTTTGTCCATGTTTGAACCAAGGCTGTACTGAGGTCAGGATCTGACTGACCCTAGCAGAAGCAAACTGAGCATCACTGAGCATGTTCTTGTTAAGCAAAAGCCACTTGATGGCACTGTTGATGACACCTGCCATCACTTTACTGATGATTGAGAGTAGACTGATGGATTGGCAATTGGGCGGGTTGGACTTGCCCTACTTTTTGTGTACAGGACATACCAAGGCAATTTTCCACATTGCCGGGTCGATGCCAATGTTGCAGCTATTCTGGAACAGTTTGGCTTGGGGTGCGGCACGTTCTGGAGCACAGGTCTTCAGTTCTGTTGCTGGAATATTGTCAGCACCCTTGGCATTTGCAGTATCCAGTGCCTTCAGTCGTTTCTTGATATCACGCGTAGTGAATCGAATTGGTTGAAGTCTGGCATCTGTAATGCTGCGGACTTCAGGAGGGGGCCCAGATGGTTCATCAACTCAGCACTTCTGGCTGAAGATTCTTGTAAATGCTTCTGCCTTATCTTTCGCACTGATGTGCTGGGCTCCCGCATCATTGTGGATGGGGATATTTGTGGAGCCACCTCCTCCAGTTTGTTGTTTAATTATCCACCGCCATTCACGACTGGATGTGGCAGAACTGCAAAGCTTTGATCTGATCCGTTGGTTATGGGATCACTTAGCTCTGTTTATTGCATGCTGCTTATGCAATTTGGCATGCATGTCGTTCTGGGTTGTTGCTTCACCAGGTTGACAACTCATTTTGAGGTATGCCTGGTGCTGCTTCTGGCATGCCCTCCTGCACTCTTCATTGAACCAGGGTTGGTCTTCTGGCTTGACGGTAATGGTAGAGTGGGGAATATGCCGGGCCATGAGGTTACAGATTGTGGTTGAGGACAATTGTGCTGCTGAATGCCTACATCGCCTCATGGATGCCCAGTTTTGCATTGCTAGATCTGTTCGAAATCAATCCCATTTAGCACGGTGATAGTGCCACACAACACGATGGACGGTATCCTCAATGTGAAGGCGGGACTTCGTCTCCACAAGTACTGTGTGGTGGTCACTCCTACCAATACAGTCATGGACAGAAGCATCTGCTGCGGGCAGATTGGTGAGAACGAGGTCAAGTATGTTTTTCCCTCGTGTTGGTTCCCCCATCACCTGCCGCAGACCCTGTCTGGAAGCTATGTCCTTTATGATTCGGCGAGCTGGGCCAGTAGTGGTGCTACCGAGCCACTCTTGATGATGGACATTGCGGTCCTCCACCCAGAGTACATTTTGTGCCCTTGCCATCCTCATTGCTTCCTCAAATGGTGTTCAACATGGTGGAGTACTGAGTCATCAGCTGACTGAGGGCAGTAGCTAGTAATCAGTAGGAGGTAATGGCGTCCGGAGTCGATGTTGAGGCTTCCATGCGCAACTTCCTCCCTACTGTAGAGCACTGTCCTGCCACCTCCAACTGGTCTGTCCTGCCGGTGGGACAGGGCACACCCAGGAATAGTGATTGCTGCGTCTGAGACATTGTCTGTAAGGTATGATTCTGTGAGTATGACGATGTCAGGCTGTTGCCAAACTAATCCGCGGGACAGTTCTCCCAACTTTGGCACAAGTCCCCAGATGTTAGTAAGGAGGACTCTGCTGGGTCGACAGGACTGGCTTTGCCTTTGACATTTAAGGTACCGAGGTCGATGCCGGGTGGTCCGTCCAGTTTCATTCCTTTTCATTGACTTCGTAGCAGTTATGTATAACTGAGTGGCTTGCTAGGCTATTTCAGAGGGCATGTAAGAGTCAATCACATTGTGGTGGGTTTGAGTGCAACAGGACAGATGGATAAAGTGGTTAAGAAGGCTTAAGGAATATTTTCCGTTACTGGCCTATGTATTGAATATAAGGTCAGGGAGGTTATGCTAGAACTGTAAAAAAAAACATTGTTTAGACCACAGCTATAATTCTAAGTACAGTTCTGGTCAGTACATTACAGGAAGGATGTGATCACACTAGATAGAGTACAGAGGCGATTTACAGAGGATGTTGTCAGGAATGGAGCATTTTAGCGATGAGGAACGATTTGATAGGCTGGACTTGTATCCTTTAGAACTGGAGAGGCTGAGAGGAGATTTAATTGAGGTGTATAAAATGATGATGGGCCCAGATAGAGTGGATAGGAATGGCCCATTTCCCTTAGCAGAGGGGTCAATGACCAGGGACATAGATTACAAGATTTCTGCACCAATATCATGACGGTGTGATGGCTCCCACAGTGGAATAGCTTGCTGAATGCTTACAATTGAGCGTTTTACTTCTGCATCATCGGAACCGGTCGCCTGGTCATCCACATTTCTCCATCTCTGCAAATATTTCACTTTACGAACCTATCTTTCTCTGTCTGTGCACATAGGCGTGAAAGATTATGTCAATTTAATATATCTTAGATTCTCCTTTTCAATCCAGACCAACAATCTATCTCCCTCCATCGTTGTCCCTCTCTACAGCCCTCGCTCTCTCAGCCTGCATAACTAACCTTCTCTCCGTATGTCTCTGATATGTCTCGTGTCAGAGATAGCAGGAGGGAGAGACAGAGAGAGGATGACGGAGAAAGGCACAGAGAACAACCCCAGCTTCTTCAATATATCCACGTAACTGAAGTCCCTCATCCCTGGATCCTTTCTTGTGAACCTTTTCTGCACCATTTCTAATTCCCCCTCATCCTTCCTAAAGTGTGATGTGCACAATTGTGCAATACTCCAGTTGAGGTGTAACCAGTGATTTACAAAAGCCCATCATATATCCCTTGCTTTTGTATTCGATGTCTCTATTTAAAAATCCCAGGACTGACCCCTTATGCCTTTTCACCATTTTCTCAACCTGACCTGAGACCTTCAGTGATTGGTGCACAGACACCCCCAGATCTGTCTGTTTCTGCAACCCCTGTTAGTATTGTATTCTTTTGCTTTTTTATTTCCCTCACCTCCTTCTTCCTGTCTGTGGAGGTGGAAGATGTGGGCGTTGTTCAGAATGAATACATTGCATCTGTCTTCACAAACGAGAGGACAACACAGACATTGTTGTCAAGGAGGAGGAGTTTGAAATATTGGATGGGATAAACATATTGAGAGGAAATATTAAGGGGTTTAGCATCTTTGAAAGCTGTTAATTCCCCAGGCACAGATTTTTATGAAGAGCAAGGCAGGAAATAGCAGAGGCTCTGACCATCATTGTCCAATCCTGTCTGGTTACAGACGTGGTGCCACAGGACTGGAGGACTGCTAACGTTGTACCATTGATTAAAATGGAAGAACGGGATAGACTGCGTAATTACAGGCCACACAATCTGACCTCAGGGGAGGGGAAATTATCAGGAAAAGTTCTGATAAACAGTAGTATTGGTCATTTAGAAAGGTGCAGATTAATCAAGCAAAGTCAGAGACAGAGAAGGAGGCAGAGAGACAGTGAGAGATAGACAGAGGGGGAGAGAGAGGGTGGGAAAGAGAAAGATAGGGAGGTCGGGAGAGAAAGAGGGAGGCAGATGGGGAGAGAGAGGGACCGAGGGAGGGAGAGACAGAGGGAGGGGGAGGGAGCGAGGGAGAAAGAGGGAGAGGGATGGAGGGAGGTAGGGAAACGGATGGAGGGAGGCAGAGATAGTGAGAGAGGGAGCAAGAAAGGGGGAGGGAGGAAGAAAGAGGGAGGGAGGAGAGAGATGGAAGTAGGGTGAGATAGGGCGGGAGGGAGAACGGGGAAATGATAGAAATTGAGAGAGAGAGAGAGAGAGAGAGGGAGAGAAAGAGGGAGGGAGAGACACTGTGGGAAAGAGGTAGAGAGTCAGAGAGAGTGAGGGAGAAAGTGAAGGTGAGAGGGAGGGAGAAAGAGAGACTGAGAGAGGAAGTGAGGGAGAACCAGAGAGTCGGCGAGAGGAAGGGAGGGAGAGAGAGATATGGACAGCGAGGGCGAGGGAGAAAGAGAGAGATAAAGAAGAAGAAAACAGAGAAGAAGGGAGTTAAAGAGAGTTAGCGAGAGATAGAGGGAGAGAAGGAGAGACAGGGAAAGAATGAGGGAGAGAGGAAGAAAGAAAGAGGGGGAGGGGGATACACAGAGGGAGAAACACGGGGGGAGATATTTGGAGAGAGGGAGAGAGAATGGGAGGGAGAGAGACACAGCGGGCGAAGGGAGAGAGAGGGTGGGGGAAAGAGCAGGAGGGAGCTCCATCTCCATATCTAAAATGGAGGGCGATACCCTTCGATGTGTACAATTGGGGGATATCCTTGTTTATGTAATAATTGGAGGGAGATGCCCCTCAATATATAAAATGCAGGGAGTTCCACCAGGACGTATAAAACGGAGTGGGATCACAGAGACACATCACCCAGTTTAAAACACTTTTTAACCATTTTTATACCAGAGTCAGGGCTAAGTATAATACAAACAGAGTGATTTCTTAATGAAATCTTAACTGGTGCATTGGAGTGTGCGGGAAAGAGAGGAAGAGAAAGAGACGGGGCGAAAGAGAGAGATACAAATTTAGGTGGAGCAGTATGCTGTGAGGAGGGCACAAAGAGGCTGCAAAGGGAGATGGACGGGTTAAGTGAGTGGGCTGGAAAGTGGCAGCTGGAATATCGTGGAGAAATGTGAGGTTCTTCACTTTGGCAGGTAGAATAGAAACAGAACATTTTTCACATGGTAAGAAAAAAATTAATGCTGGTGTTCAGAGGGATTTGGGAGTCCTTGTACACAAATCACAGAAAGTTAACACGCAGCTACAACCATCAATTAGGAAGGCAAATGGAGTGTTGGCGTTTATTTCAAGTGGGTTAGAGTACAGGAGCGAGGAAGTCTTGCTGTAATGGTACATGGTTTGGTGAGCCCACACCTGGAGTACTGTGTACAGTCCTGGCTTCAGTACTGAAGGAATACTTGTAGCAGAGCAGGCTTAAGGGGCCGAATGGCCTAGTCCTGTTATTTCTTATGTTTTTTATGACAGGAACGGAGAAAATAAAAAAGTGGTGTTGAAAGAGGGAAAGACACAGCGACTGAGGGGGAGAGGCAGAGGGTGAGGTGGAGAGGTAGTGAGATGGATCACACAGCTGAATAGCTCACCTGATGTTACACAGAATTCAGAGGCAGATCTCCAGTTTGCAGTCACTGGGATGGTGTGGCGATGGATTTAAACCCTTAATCCACTGATTCGCAACTGAACATGTTACCACTGTGCAGAAGCATCCTTCCAGGCCATTCGTGCCAGTACACTGATGGCTTTCTGTTTGAAAAAAGGTTGACCAGGCCGGGGTTCTCTCTGGAGCCCCCCTAAACCCTCCTGCCAGCCTTGGAACAACTCATCGATTCATGACTAATTTAACTGGTCAATCGTTCTGGTAGAATTTCTCTCTTTGCAGACGGGTTAATAAAGTAGATGGTATCC
Organism: Heterodontus francisci; assembly: GCF_036365525.1. Lineage (NCBI taxonomy): Eukaryota > Metazoa > Chordata > Chondrichthyes > Heterodontiformes > Heterodontidae > Heterodontus > Heterodontus francisci. The sequence goes on from NW_027140794.1 coordinate 6,159,906, forward strand.
TGGGCTTTATGAACAGGTACAGAGTATTGTGTCCAATTATGGGACCACACTTTAGGAGGGACATGGAGGCTTTGGTGAATGTACAGAAGAGATTGACAGGAACGGTTCCAGGGATGAGATTATTACAGTTAAGCTGATAGACTGGAGAAGCTGGGCTTGTTCTCCTTAGAGCAGAGAAGATTACAAGGAGATTTGATCGCGGCGATTAAACCATGAAAAATGAAGTAAAATAGAGTGAAACAGTTTACAATGGCTGAAGCATCAATACACAGAGGGCACAGATTTATTGCGATTGGTTAAAGAACGAGAGGCGATATGAGGAAAAACATTTTTTCAAATGTGACGAGTGTTTAAAGTTTGTCAAACACTGTCTAATAGGGCGGTGGATACAGATTAAATAGTAGCTTTTAAGAGGGAATTGATGAAATGAGTGAAAGGGGAAAAATTGCAGAGATGGGGGTAGGAGTGGGATGAACTGGATTGCTCTTCAAAAGAGGCAGTAGAGTCTCTATGGGCAGAATAGTCTCCTACAGCGCTGCATTATTCTATAATTCTATGGTCCTCTTCTGTTCACTGTTATTTACACCAACACTCACTTGCTCCGGTACAGTTTGAGATTTAAAAAAAACTAATTCCCCGCAAATCCCCTCAGCCTTTTCGCTCTGCCCTCTCCAGAAGGAGTTGGCTATAAGACAGCAAGAAACAAACAGGAAACACGGATTTCAGGAGAGAAAGATTTCACCTGATGTTCATGTTGGTGGATTCTCTGTCACGGGAGAGGTCGTCGCAGATCCTACGGAAAGGAACAACTCATTAATATCAGTCAAAGAATTCGAGTAAAAAAGAGACAAGACAGATGAAAGCGATTGAACTGCAGGACTATATCCATGCAAGAAGCTGTCGCATTGCAAGTCTATGCTGCACTGAAATGGCTATTGCGTGACAAGTAAATTTTGGTTTGAAAAGGCCTATTGCACTGGACCTGCTATTGCATAGATTGTGGATTTGACATTGTAAATACAATTGCACTGAGAGAAGCTGTACCTATGCATGTGGGTATTGCATTGCAAGGGATTATTGCATTCGGACAATCGACTAAGCAGGAAATGCTCGTGTAGAGTCAGGCTTCAGTGTGCTTAAGTGGCTGCGTTATTGCAAAGTGCTATTGGATTGAAAGACACCATTGCATTGCAGTGGTGTATCTTGCTGAAGGGAATATTGCACTTGAAGACAAATAGCGAGAACATTACAAGCAGATGTCGCAATCCATGTTGTTATTGCATTCTGAGGAGAAATTGCATGACAACAAGCTATCGAACAGAGAATGGAAATCGGAATTGAGAGAGTAAAAGAGAGGGGAACAGAGAGTCAAAGATGGAGAGAGATTCCCAGGGAAGTGTGGATGTGTTTACTGACTCTCTCTCTCTCTCTCTCTCTCTCTCTCTCTCTCTCTCTCTCTCTCTCTCTCTCTCTCTCTCTCTCTCTCTCTCTCTCTCTCTCTCTCTCTCTCTCTCTCTCTCTCTCAGGTTTAGGCCCATCCTGTTGAACCATTCCTCATAAGACAACCCCTTCATCCCAGGAATCAGCCGAGTGAATATCTCCCCTCCAATCTTTCTACACATCCCTTTAAGTCTGTGAACCCGCATCACTGACCTCTCTGCTCAGGTGAATAGACCCTTCACCTTCACTCTATCCTCGTCCCTCACGTTCCAATCAGATCTCCCCTCAGTCTTCTCTGTTCCAAGTAGAACAGTTCCAGCCTATCCAATCTTTCCCCAGAGCTGCATTTTTCCAGTCCGGGCAACATCCTCCTAAATCTCCCCTGCACCCCCTCTCATGTGCAATTACATCCTTTCTGTAATGAGGTGACCAGAACTGCACACGGCTCTCAAGTTGTGGTCTAATCAATGGATTATACAATTCCAGAATAACCTCCCTGCTCTTATATTCTGCACCTGCCTTGTTGGGAAGGTCACTGCAGTTTGAAAATATCCAACGCTCTCCTGCAAAACAGTCACTCTAACCTCCCAATACAGGACTGGGCAGATAATGAGGATTGTTAGTGATTGTTGCATCTTGTCTCCACCTCTATCTGTCTCTCCCTCTCATGTCTGTCTCTTTCCATCTCTCTCTCTCTCCCTGTATCTCCTGCTCCATCCTTCTCCACCTCAGTCCATGACTGTGACAGTGCCTCCCTCACACCATGTTGCCCTCTCTGTTTCCTTGGACAGTATTGCTTTAATCACTTTCTTGGTTAATTTTGAACCTGCAATTCTTGCCCTTGCTGGGAACGTCACCGCAGTTTGCAAATATCAAACACTGATCAACACTCGCCCCGAAACTCTCACACTAAACCTCCAAAACCGGACTCGACAGATAAAGGGGATTGTTACTGAGGTTCTGTCAAGGCCCCCTCACGCGCTATCTCCCCTTTCCCCTAATTCTAACATTTTTCAGTGTTTTATAATATTTTTAAATAATATTAAATGTCACTGCAGATTGAAAATATCAATCACTGATCCAATACTTGCCCGCAAAACACTAAGACTAAACCACGAATGTTTCTTTTCAAATGTAGTTCTTGCACACAGCCAGATTTACTTTCTAATTTTACCTTTTTATTCAATATTATTAGATGTAACGTTTCTCCTATAATTTCGCCCAGTCTCTCTCTCTGTCTGTCTGTTTCCCCCTCTGTCTCTCTATCTCCCTCTCGCGCTCTCTCTCCCTCTGTGTCTTTGTGCCTTTCTCCCTCTGCATCTGTCTCTCTCCCTCCACATCTGACTCTCTCCCTCTGTATCTGTCTCCCTCGCTTTCTCCCTGTCTCTTTCCCTCTGCATCTGCCTGCCTCCCTCTCTGTCTCTCTCCCTCTGTCTCTGTTTCTCTCCTTTTCTCTCTCACTCTTGCTCTGACTCTCCCTCTGTCTCTGTCCCAATTTTTCTGTGTCTCTCTCCGTCTGTGTCTCTCTCCCTCCACCTCTCCCTCCCTCTGGATAGAAATGCTTTGAGCCATTTGTTGGTTAATTTTGAACATGTATCTCTTGCCCATGCAGTTTGGAAATATCAAACACTCATCCAACATTCATGCCTAAAACCTTCACACTGAACCCCCAATAACGGACTGGGTAGATAATGGGGGTTGTTACTGGACTGGGGTTCTGTCAAGGTTTCATTTGCTGTCTCTTCTGTCTCTCATTGTCTTCCACTTTGTCCATCTCTCCATTTCCCCATTTGTTTCCATTTCCCACTCTCCTCTTTCCTACATGGCCCTCCATTTATAAATAGAGGGCGCGCTCCCTCCACTTTATACATAGAGAAAGTGCTCCCTCCACTTTCTACTTAGAGGGAGCTGCCTGTACTTTACACATAGATAGGTAGCTCACTCTACGTTATACAGCTATCATGGTGGGATTTGAACCCCTGTCGCCAGAGCATTAGATTGGGCCTCTGGATTACTTGACCAGTGATATTATCACTGTGTGACTGCCGCCCCAATGGACATGAATAGTGTCTGGCCCCCAATATCACCCACCGTAGTTTCTGGGCTGTAACGCTGAACATGGTCCCAAATCAGATCCTCAACATTGACATTTTATCTGGGAAAAGGCAGGAACAGAGTGAAACGGGATTGCTTTTGTCCCCGGATTCAGGGACCACTGCAGACAGATCAGTTACATTTTCAATAGAAACGCCAGGAGTGAAAAAGGTCAGTGCAATAATATGGAAAATGTAAATGACTCCACTCATAATTGTAGCATCCATCCAGTATGAGTGCAGATTTCAGATTCCCGAGAGAGGTCTTACTCAGAAAATGTCATTGACAGCTAAATGATTGTGCTTTGTTCACCACATTATTTACATCAGCGTCAAAGCTGATGATGTAATGTATTTGTTCAGGTGAGTGTAACTAATAACAATGATCAGGGGTAGAACAGTGTTAGTGGAGAGTTATCCCCTGTATAAATGAGGACCCACTGGAATGGATCCTCTCAGAGTGCCTGGTGGAGCTGTGGATTCCAGGCCAACAGAATACACGGCTTTTCACAGAAATGGGAAAGCCATTAATGTATCAGATTGAAGACATTTACTATCCTGTAGTTGCAGCAATTGGAGTTCCTTGTAAGCCAGTATCTCATCTGTTAATGGTGTAAATCGATGTTAACTGTGCTGCTGTACTCAGAATTAATTCTCACTGTGTGTGTTACACAGCCACGTGTTCTTTTCCAGCAATTTACTGATGGAATATCCTCATGGTCTACTCTTTCACTCTTGCAGAAGTTGTATTATGTCGTTAATGTTCACTAACCGTGGCATTGATACTGGATTAATATCATTTGAATGAGATGTTTCAGTTAGGATCAAGAATCAGGCCATCAGGAGTTTTAACAGTTTCATGATGTGGATCTAGTTGGTGCTGGAATAATTTTTATGAATCTTTTTCAGTGATTGATAATGGGACACCTCACGGTCTCAATGTAACAATATCTTCCCTCCCCAATAAGATGGCTCAGGAGAATGGTGATTTCAATGTATTTATTGGTTATCACTGTTATCAAGTGTTATTTCATTCTGTGTACGTCTGACACTGCTTCAGAGGTCTGCCTACTGAACTGAGCTTGCTGCTAACACTTTCACATCTCCTTCTCTGCTTTACTGCGGAGCCTCCACTGTCACTGGACTACATTGTAAAATAGAAACTATTGATGTGATGTTTTATTGGTTTACAATCTATCAGTTGGAATTAGCAGTATTTCAATTTATCTGTCGATTATCAGCTCCAGCGCTGATGTTGGTATTGTATGAATTAAACAATCCCACATTCTAATGGATTATTTTATAATTCCAGGAGAAATAATTTCAATGATTGTGTGGAAGAAGCTTTCGAACCTGTTTATTCCATGCATTGTCGTTGAAATGAAGAGTGTAGGTGACCAGGTGGAGACTTGAGTGTTCTTAAGATAGAGTAAATTGTACACAGAGGTTTCACCATTGAACAAACTGACTCTGAGAATAGAATCATTGAACCTGGGGCTGGTGAAAAGAACACAGGCACAGAAATTTAGGAATATATCATATGTGAAAAGTAGCATCAAGGAACAGTTTGCAGGGTATGAGTGCTCAAGAGAGATAATGAAAGGGAAAAGGAGCAGGGAGAACGAAACCGAGGGAAAGAGGTAGGCAGCAGGAAAGAGAAAGGGAAAGAAGCAGCAGTGTGAATAATTCACTCTCATTGTTCGTGGGAATGAATCTGAAAGTATCACTCGAGACTCCGGTCTGCTCCAAACGGAAAACTGCTTATTGTTTTACACCGGCGGGCAGTAGGACACTGGGCAATCCAGATTCCTGTCCACAGTATAAAGAAAAATCCTCAATATTTACACAGTTTCAAACTGTTACTCAGCCCATTCTGGCTGGACATGGACCAATCATAATGATTATAGATTACATACATTGATTACTGGAACCAATGAAATTGGTTACTCGCCATTGGGGAACTGTGTGACCAGCACATGGACAGCTAGGGGGTTACTCATGAACTCATGATGTCTTCCAAACCCCCTTATCCATCGTCCTTGGGTCTTATGTATATATAACATCTTATCTTAACCTTGTTACAGGCTGGTATCTTTGTCAGCATTCCATAAGGGTATCTGCTGGAGGCTGTTTGATTAGAGATATTCCGCTGAATGAGTCCTTTTCTGTCTGAATCTGTGTGAATAAGCCCTTACAAGGAATGCAGTCAAGTTAGTTAGCTAAGTCCCATGGTGCCTTGCAAACATTTCATTGCTAGCTAGAATTATATGTCATTGGTTATTCGTATACTATTTATTGCAGGTGCCTCTTCCCTGAGAATACACTTCAGCAATCATAAAGTGCGGGAATGTCCGGAACAATTAGTGAGAGAAAGTGAGAGTTGAAGTTGTCTGTTGTCCGATTGTGTTCATTTTCCTGTTGGACTTGATCCTCTGTGTTGATTTTTGTCAGCTCCTCATTTTTTTTGTCGAAAGTTTATATTACTTACTTAGTGACTGAATAAACAGAATAAAATCAGTTCTTCCCTGATGGGAATTCATTATTTAATGCTGAATTCAATAAGGAGCGAGTTTGAGATCAGAATATATTTAAATTTATATTTAATTTCCTGTGCAAACTAAATATATTGACTATATTGTATAAACAATGAACTGTTCTCCAATACCAATAACCACACGGATTATTGTTTGAATGTATTAATTGAGTTGTATTACTGGGATCTATAGATTAGATTTCCTCTAACACTCTGCTGCAGTCTCTCCCTGTGAATCTCAGGCTCTCCTCTCACTGTATTGAATCCTCAGTCTCCTCATCCATTGCTTCAGTTTATCCACTTTCCCAAACCATCTGCTCCAGTCTCCCCTCTTGCTCCAACATGTCCTTTTCCTTCTCTCCCTCCCAATCTCACTCACTGTCTCCACCTCCAGCTGCCTCGTCCAACCTGATAGGAATACAGGAACATAGGAGCAGAAAGAGGCTATTCAGCCCTTCGAGCCTGCTCCGCCATTCTAGATCATGGCTAATACTCGAACTCAGCGCTGCAGCTTTCAGTATTTTCCCATTTGGTAACAGTCCCTTTCAGTTCCCTGCCCCCAGAGCAACAAACCAGCTACACATCCCGCTCTCCCCAAACCTTCACAATCAACAGTCTGGAGACAAATTCCCAATTAACCCTTTGGATTCCATCTCTGTAAAACCCCTTCTCATTTCCCCACTGCATTGCATCCTCACTCAGTACTTCCAGTAGATCCGGTGCTGACTTTGATTCACTTTCTGTATCAATTTCCCAATTCATTCTTAATAATTGTGTTTTCAAACATTTCAATGTGGCAAAGCACTGCCCAGGTCAATGAATCAGTTTGCACTGTTCGATGCAGCGCCAAACCTGGAACTTTCAGCCCAGATCCTGTCAAACTGCTGCTTTGCTCCAGGTCTGATCAGTAATTTCTCTGCTTCCTTTTCTCTCTCTTCCAGTCAACTTGGTGGCGATTATGATCCTGTGCCGAGGAAAGTGCGGTCTCTCCAAATGTATCACTGTCTACCTGGTGGGAATGGCAGTGTCTGATCTCCTGGTCGTTATCACTGAACCCATATTGACTTGGATTGTTTCAATTTATTTCTCGTATTCATTCCTGAGAATTACCACTGTATGTTGCCTCATTGGCGTTCTGCTTTCTGCAGCCACAGTTGTTTCTGTCTGGCTCACAGTCACGTTCACCTTTGATCGATTTGTGACCATTTGTTGTGAGAAGCTGAAAACAAAATATTGCAGCGAGAAAATAGCTGCTGTGGTTGTCGGAACAGTGAGTGTGCTGGGCTGTTTAGTTTCTCTCCCCTGGTACTTTACACAAGAACAATATTACATTATTGATAATGTTCCCATGGATTGTGTTTATAAACCGAGCTTCTATACTTCCCCCATATGGGTGACATTTGAATAGTTTGACCTCATTTTAACCCCTTGTGTCCCGGTATTTCTGATTTTGCTGCTCAATGTTCTGACTGTCAGACGGATTTTATTCTCCAGTAAAGTCCGCAGAGGATTCCGGCGCCACAGCAATGGAGAGAATCTCATGGACCCAGAAATGGCGAATCGCAGGAAATCAATTATTTTACTCTTCAGTATATCTGGCAGTTTTGTACTGTTATGGGTGACCGGGGTTGTGTATAACATTTATAGGCGAATTGCAGATATTCCGTATCATTCCTCCCACACTGACCCCCTCTATATCACAGATCAAACATCACAGATGCTGCTGGTTCTCAGTTCCTGCACCAACACATGTATTTACATTGTGACCCAGACTAAATTCAGACAGGAGCTGAAGAAGGCGGTGAAATACCCTTTCCATCTCATTGCTAAATTAGTGAAATCAGAGAAGGAGCAGAAGGGCTTGAAACACTGGAACTAAATTTCATTCCACCCTTCCACCACCCTCCCCCACCCGACTTTGTGATAATTTGACCGGCGACATCTTTCGTCCTGGCAGCTGCCTGAACGTGGCAGACTGACGTTAACCTGGATCAGGCTGCATTTGCGCATGTGCCAGTACAGCGCCGCCTATTGGTTGCGTTGTCAACAAAGGCAGCCAAAGGACAATGCTGCAAATCACAGTGATTTTGATGAGGTGAGAGGGGACAGTTTCTGCAGTGAGACAGGGACACCAGCTGATGGAGATTGTGAGAGGGGGCTGAAACTGCAGTGAGAGAGGGAAACCAGCAGATGGAGATGGTGCGGTGGCAGAAACTGTAGTGAGACAGGAACACCAGCAAATGGAGATGGTGAGAGTGGCAGTAATTGCAGTGAGCCAAGGAGAGCAGCAGATGGAGATGGTGGGAGGGGAGCAGTAACTGCCGTGAGACAGGGAAACCAGCAGATGGAGATAGTGAGAGGGGGGGCAAGTAACTGCAGTGAGACATAGACACCAGTAGATGGAGATTGTGCGACGGGAAAAAACTGTAGTGAGACAGGGACACCAGCATAGGGAGATGGTGAGATGGGGACAGTAACTGCAGTGAGACAGGGACACCAGCAGATGGAGATGGTGAGAGAGGGACAGTAACTGCAGTGAGACAGGGACACCAGCAGATAGATCTGGTGAGAGGGGGTCAGTAATTGCAGTGAGACAGGGACACCAGCAGATGGAGATAGTGAGCGGGAAGGCAGGAACTGCAGTGAGACAGGGAGTCCAGCAGATGGAGATGGTGAGAGGCGGAACAGTAACTGCAGTGAGGCAGGGACACCAGCAGATGGAGATGGTGAGAGGGGGACAGTAACTGCAGTGAGACAGGGACACCAGCATACAGATCTGGTGAGAGGGTGTCAGTAATTGCAGTGAGACAGGGACACCAGCAGATGGAGATGGTGTGAGGGGATAGTAACTGCAATGAGATGGGGACACCAGCAGATGGAGATGGTGAGAGGTGGACAGTAACTGCAGTGAGACAGGGACACAAGCAGATGGAGATAGTGAGGGGGAAGACAGTAACTGCAGTGACACACGGACACCAGCAGATGGTGATAGTGAAAGGGGCAAAGTAACTGTAGTGAGACAGGGACACCAGCAGATGGAGATGGTGAGAGCGGCAATAACTACAGTGAGCGAGGGACACCAGCAGATGGCGATGGTGAGAGGGGGACAGTAGCTGCAGTGTGACAGGAAAACCATCAGATGGGGATGGTGAGAAGGGCAGAAACTGCAGTGAGACCGGGACACCTTCAGATGGAGATGGTGAGAGGGGGACAGTAAAGGCATTCAGCCAGGGACACCAGCAGATAAAGATGGTGAGAGGGGGCAGAAACTGCAGTGAGACAGTGACACCAGCTGATGGAGATGGTGAGAGGGGGATGAAACTGCAGTGAGATAGGTACACGAGCAGATGGAGATGGTGGGAATGGCGGAAACTACAGTGAGAGAGGGAAACCAGCAGATGGAGATGGTGCGAAGGGCAGAAACTGCAGTGAGACTGGAACACCAGCAAATGGAGATGGTGAGAGGGGCAGTAATTGCAGTGAGACAAGGACACCAGATGATGGAGATGGTGAGAGGGGGACAGTAACTGCAGTGAGACAGGGAAAGCAGCAGATGGAGATCGTGAGCGGGAAGACAGTAACTGCAGCGAGACACGGAAACCAGCAGATGGTGATAGTGATAGTGGGAAAGTAACTGCAGTGAGGCAGGGACACCAGCAGATGGAGATGGTGAGAGGGGGACAGTAACTGCTGTGAGAAAGGAACAGCAGCAGATGTAGATTTTGTTGGGGGCAATAACTGCAGTCGGGCAGGGACACCAGCAGATGGCGATGGTGAGCCATTGCTGATGGGAGATTCCATGTTGCTGAGAGGTTGAAAGTTTCCACAAGTTTGAGGAATTTGCTTTATGTAAACTTGAGAAGCTGATTAAAATAATTTCAGTGCCACTTATGTTGAATGGCTACTTTCCTATTATTTGAACACTTGTAACGTTAAACTCGTTCCTGTATGGAAAATTATTTTGTGTGATTAATGGAAATGCATAAATAAAACAACAGGATCAAATAAAACCCAATCAATCATTTATAAACAAAAGCACTCTGGATATGTGGTGTTGTGTTCTTCATCACTAACGTTATGACATCTCTTTGTCTCACTTCTCTTTCTATGCTGGTATCTTCTTTATTATAACTATGATTAATTGAAGTTTTGATCCAATTTTCTTTTGAATGTTAATATTGAATCCACTTTCAGAAACCTGTCAGACAGTGAATTCTAGACCAGACCTTTCCTCTCTCATGTCTCGCTTCATGTCTCCAAACTGAGGGAAAGATTTTGAATACAATTCATTTCTCCAGGACAGCAGCGGCAGTGGAGCTGAAACTCTTGTTATAGTAAATGATAAATGTTAAGAAGGTTTTATCAAATAATTACAGGCTAGTACATAAATACAGCAGCATCAAATAAAGTACAAACAATCATTGACATATATGACTGTAAATATGGGTCAGAATTGTTGTGTGAAATGTTACCAGTTGTAAATGTTCGCTTGGCTGCATCCTTCACCTACAGGAGCTGAATTTGAAATTCTAGCATGCGATGATCACTTTTCCCTGGAGCATGATAGAATTTCAAATTCATTTTGATGGCGAGAAGCTGGAGTCCCACAAGAGCGTTCTTGGGTTAAAAAAAGGTAATTGCAGCGGCAAGAGGACAAATTTGACCCTAGTGGATTGGGCAGGAAGACTACAAGGTAGGACAGTTGACAAACAGTGACAGAAGTTTTAGGAGATATGCAGTTTATCCCAACTAAAATATAATAAAGAGAGGAAGAAAGATTCCAGGAGGTGGAAAAAAAATATCCAAAGCTGAGCAAGGAGGTTAAGGATAACATAAAGACAAAAACTAAGGCAAACCATATTGCAAAGGCTAGTGGCAGGCTGGAAGATTGGGAAACTTTTAAAGATCAACAAAGGGTCGCTAAAAAGGAAATACAAATTCCTCAGGTAAATTATGAAAGAAAACTAGTGCAAAATATAAAAACGATAGCAAAAGCTTCTAAATGCATACAAAAGTGAGAAGTAGCTAAAGTGAATGGTGGCCCGTTGCAGGTTGAGACTGGGAGCTAATAGAAGGGAACAAAGAAATGGCAGAGACATTAAATCAGCAGTTTGCTTCAGTTTTTACGGTGGAGGACACTAGTACCATCTCAGTAGTATCAGGTAATGCAGTGGTTATAGAACAAAGAGCTGTACAGTACAGGAGCAGGCCATTCGGCCCTCCAAGCCTGCAGCAATCTTGATGACTGTCTTACCTAAAACCTTCAGCACTTCCGTGGACCGGATCCCTCTGTTCCCATCCTATTCATGTCTTTGTCAAGATGTATCTTAAACGTCGCTATTGTACCTGCTTCCAACACCAGCCCGGCAGCAAGTTCCAAGCACTCACCACCCTCTGTGTAAAGAATCTGCCTCGCAGATCCCCTCTACACTTTGCCCCTCTCACCTTAAATCTATGTCCCTACTAACTGAATCTTCCACCCTGGAAAAAATCTTCTGACTCCCCACTCTGTCCATGCCATCCATAACTTTGTAAACCTCTATCATATCGCCCCTCCACTTCCATCGTTCCAGTGAAAACTGAGGGAGGCAAGGGAAGAAATAGCTGGTTCCGAGTTTATCCCATCTTTCCTCATAGCTAATACCCTCCAGACCAGGCAACATCCTGGTAAACCTCCTCTGTACCCTCTCCAAAGCATCCACGTCCTTCTGTATGTGTGGCGACCAGAATTCCACGCAATATTCTAAGTGTGGCAGAACCATGCTTCTATACAGCTGCAGCATGACTTGCCAATTTTTATACTCTATGCCCCGACCGATCAAGGCAAGTATGCCATATGCCTTCTTGACTACCTTATCCACCTGCGTTGCCACTTTCAGTGACCTGTGGACCTGTACGCCCAGATCTAACTGCCTGTCAATAATCCTAAGTGTTCTGCCATTTACTGTATAAATCCCACCTGCATAAGACCTTCCAAAATGTACTACCTCACTTTTGTAAGCATTAAACTCCATCTGCCATTTCTCCACCCAACTCTCCAACCGATCTGTATCCTGCTGTATCCTCTGACAATCCTCATCATTATCCGCAACTCCACCAATCTTTGTGTCGTCCGCAAACTTACTAATCAGACCAGCTACATTTTCCTCCAAATTATTTATATATACTACAAACAGCAAAGGTCCCAACACTGATCCCTGCGGAACACCACTAGTCACATCCCTCCATTCAGAAAAGCACCCTTCCACTGCTACCCTCTTACTTCTATGACCGAGCCAGTGCTATATCCATCTAGCTTGCTCCCCTCTGATCCCATGTAAGTTCACCTTTTGTATCAGTCTGCAATGAGGGACGTTGTTTCCAAATGGGAGTAAATCCTGTCCCGAAAATTCCACTCTTAATAATTTCCCTACCACTGACATAAGACTCACCGGCCTATAATTTCCTGGATTGCCCTTGCTACCCTTCTTAAACAAAGGAACAACATTGGCTATTCTCCAGTCCTCTGGGACCACATCTGGAGTCAATGAGGATGCAAAGATTTCTGTCAACGCCCCAGCAATTTCTTCCCTTGCCTCCCTCAGTATTCTGGGGTAGATCCCATCAGGCCCTGGGGACTTATCTACCTTAATGCTTTGCAAGACACCCAACACCTCCTCCTTTTTGATAACGAAATGACTGAGACTATCTGCATTCCCTTCCCTTGGCTCATCATCCACCAAGTCCTTCTCCTTGGTGAATACTGATACAAAGTACTCATTTAGTACCTCGCCGATTTCCACTGGCTCCACACATAGATGCCCTTCTCTGTCCCTACGTCTGTTTCCTTAGCTCCTGGTTGTAACAGTAATGCCAACAGATCAGTCAAATGCTTTCGTTGATTCATGCATAAGTATCTGAATTCATTGAGGAATAGATTTCCTTCTGCGGAAAAGGCATAGCAACTGTTAAAGACATTCCAGTGGTTTAAACATTACTCTATTGCACAGGAAATCTGGTTCTTTTCTCCCTTCTCCATTTATTATTACCCCACGTACAGTTGGATGTCATCAGCCATCCGTTTATGCCAGACCAGCCACAATTAAATATGTTTCGACTGAGGTGGGAGGACTGCACTGTTAATTCAGTCCCACTTCTCCAAATGACACAACATACTTTTTAATGTTTTCCCATTTACTGAGACAGTCAATCAGATAGAATAAATTCCCTAGAATAGAACACACTAACACGATTTCTTTACTGAACAGCGAAATTAGCTATATTATAAAAAGGTCTGAATTAATAATGAAATAAAGCAACATTAGAAATATGATTTCGAAAAAGAATCCAACTGTAATATTAAAAGACCCTTTTCTTCCATAACCAAATGTTAAAGTCGTTCCTTTTTATCTTAGAACCTTCACAATCACAAAGACACACACATGCACATGCCGTTTCACAATATATATATATATATATATATATATATATATATATATATATATATATATATATATATATATATATATATATATATATATATATATATATATATATATATATATATATATATATATATATATATATATATATATATATATATATATATATATATATATATATATATATATATATATATATATATATATATATATATATATATATATATATATATATATATATATATATATATATATATATATATATATATATATATATCAATCTTTGGCCTCCTTATCTCGAGAGACAAAGGGTAAGCGCCTGGAGGTGGTAAGTGGTGTGTGGAGCAGCGCTTGGATTGCCAATTCCAGAGTGACAGGCTCTCCCACAGGTGTTGCAGAAAAATATGTTTGTCGGGGCTGTTACACAGTTGGCTCTCCCCTTGCGCCTCCGTCTTTTTTCCTGCCAACTGCTAAGTCTCTTCGACTCGCCACACTTTAGCCCGCCTTTATGTATATATGTATATATACATATATAATAAGGGATTGTTGGACCAGAACAATATTACATACAACAAAACACCGGGCAGATCAGTTGTCCACAGCTGAAGAAAAATAGGAGATGAGACATGCTGCATCAAACTGGCACACAGGCCAACCTCCGAGTACACGCAGACAGGTCACTAGAATCTTCCAGAAACAGTTCTTTTTCGGGGATGTTGATAATTATTTTACCAGGCTTTCTTCAAATACAGGAAACAAGATAAATCGGCACAGTGGACTTCACAGGGTCTTTTCTTGGGATTTTCCAAAAAGCGAGCTGGGTTGTGTTCTTCTGTTCTTTTTCTGAAAGTTCACCAGCACGTGACTTTATCTCCTTCGCGAAGGTGAAATATAAATACATGAATGACAAGCAAAAAGCTTGCCAGTTATTTTTATCTGGCGATCCCTGGTGCTCTGCTACTACTGGGCTTGTCCAATGAAAGGAGCACTTGTCACTTCTCTGCCATTGTTACCAGGTTTCCACTCCATCCCTAACCCAAGCCATGTGATAACCAGCAACACTGTTGCCAATCCGGCTCCCTCAGTGTCCTCTCATGTCTTCATAAAAAAAGTGCTTGCTCCAACGTTGAATCAGTTTAACCATACATTCCATTGAAAATATATTTTATTAAAAAAGAAAACAGAATCACTTTCATGACAGTTGTTTTGTTGTTTCCTAATGTGATGGTTGGGGCAGGAATTTCATCATCCAGGTTGACGGTCCCCTGATGTACTGGAACGCTGGCAAAGAGGCCTGGATGCAACGCCCAGAGAATGTACCAAGACAGTAAGGAGTAGAAGACATGCCCATTACGGTTAGCTTGCAGCTCTTCATCAGTTGAGAATTGCTTCCTGAGCTTTTTAACTATTAAAATCTTTTACAAACGTGTCAGAACTTTTGAAGCGTTGAAATAATTCTATAACCTTCCGACAGCAGATAAGAAATATTCAAAAAACCTTTTTTTAAAAAGCAGCCGTGCATTTGAAAGATTGTGTACAGATTAACAAAGTGAAATTAGCAGTTAAAAATAAAAACAATACAGACTAATTAATTAACTGTCTCGGGAAAAGCATGTGTATCCTTGCTGCCCAAAAAAAGGAAAATGGCTGCGCAAAAGGCAGATGGGAGGAAAAAGTGTTTTAATTTTCCCATAAAAGTCTAATTACATTTCTCAATGAGGTGGACATGAAGCATCTCTGTCTTATCGATAGCGATAACTGTAGGGCACCCAGAAAGTTTAGCATGTTGTCAGCAGGCGGTCGTCGAGGCTTTTGACTGTTAACTGCCGTCTTCCACAGACCACAGAATGTTGTCACAAAACATTGAGGGTTTTGACATAATCTGCCAGACTTTGTAGAGTTCTTTGAAAAGTGTCCCTTTAAAGATTCTTCACAGGATACTGAAAAATAAAAAAGCTGGTTACGGGTGGGGTGTTTGCGGTCACATTATGTCAAATAGTTGTACAATTCAGTTGGCAATGGGGACGGACCACACTGAGTGCTTGTAAAATTCTCTGTACCTCACAGTGTTGAGTTGTGAAATTGCTTTCAGCGCCTTTCTCTTAACTACTTGCTGCTGTGCATGCCTTTGTGTAAAATTTGGTTTGCAAGTCACAGATGACCCAAAAACGAGGATTGAAGCCACAGGCGTATTTCTCTAGTAGTTTCTGAAGAGGCAGCAGTTTTAATATGATGATACATAAGCTAAGTACACAGAAAAGACATACAAACAGAACAGGTTGAATGGTTTACCAATCCGAGATTGTACGATGTGAGAGAACAGTGGTGACAGTATTGCTGACAGGTGAGACAGGAGAGGTGTTGAAGGTCTCTGAGGTCCTCTGTCTTCTTGAGCTAGCCAAAGTGTTAGGCTGCAGATTAACACTCAGCTGAAGCTCAGCTTCGGTGTGAAATGCAAGAAATGGTTGTCTAATAACCTCACAAAACCTGATGAAAATTAACCATCTGGCATGGTTGAGCGCAGCTCCCCTTCTGTCTAAAGAAGACTGAAGATTTCCCTCCCGACCACTTGTTTATATACATAATTTCGAGGGGCTGATCAGTGTCTCTGGTCAATCATTTTATTTATTCCAATTGTCCAATCACCAAGGGATAGGTAAACAAAGTAAATTCACCTCTGCCCATCACTCTGCCCTGAACTCACCGTTCACCTTATCTTGTGTTTGGTACAGCGTGTAAATATCTGCCAGACAGTTGTGTAGAGAGAGTTTGAGTCCCCATCTGAACAGCTTTAGGAATGTCTTGTTCCAGATCCTGTGTTGGAGTTATGCCCTTGGCAGAGATAACACACTTACATGGTCCTGTGTCCGTCAGCCCTGCTGACTGCTGTAGAATCTTTCTTCATGAGATAGATGGATAGATAGACAGACAGACAGACATGGAAAGCTATTTACAAAATAAAAATAGTTAATTTTCATCGGGTTTTGTGAGGTTATTAGACATCCATTTCTTGTATTTCGCTCAGGAACAGGGAAGATGCAGGGGGCTGTCGGGTGCCTTTCAATGTTTCCATTCGTGAGAGTGACCCTCTGGCATGGTTGAGGGGGAGCGTGATACCGATGGTACGTTGAAGTAATGTCTGTGTTGTGTTATGTATTGATAATTTTGATCATTGAATGATTGTTGTGTTTTTTGAACCTGTCATTGCTGTGGATCAGCATTAACCTTTTGTCATTCTAAACTATTCCAATTAATTTAATTAACATGAACCGTGAACTATCTTAATTTTACAACAGTTTATTTAGCATAAACTAGCTAATTGATACAAATTGTAATAGTCTGGCACTCAGCTGTTCAGATTTTCAACGTTCAGCAGGTAAGTACCTCAAAAGCCATGCAATGAACATCTGCTACAATAATAAAATGTCACTTGCTTCAATTTCTATCTGTCCTGTTCTCTCACATGATTGCCTGGAGGAGGGAAAGATATTTTGCCATAATGAATGCCCAATTGCATCAAGCTCCAGCTTCTCTCCATCCACCCTGAACAATGTTGAAGGAGCTTTAATCTGTACATAACCCCGTTTATTTTTTAATTAGCATCTAACCCAGTGCTGTACCTGCCCTGGGAGTGTATGCTGGGACAGAGCAGAGGGACCTTTACTCTGTATCTGACCCCCATTTTTCTAACTTTGTACAGAACCACGTTTTTTTTGGTCGAGGGGGCCTTTACCTTCCAGGCTCCCTTCATTGACATTTTTAAATTCCTTTCCTAAAGAAAAACTAAATAAAACAAAAAAACTCAAATTAAAATGCCATTCCCGGCATCGACGATGCACTCCAGCCCGTACGGTGCACACCGGTCGCAGAAGGCCTCAAGTGTGCCGGTGGACGCCGCATGCTGCTTCTCCAGGGACACTTGGGCGCGAACTCACCCTCAGAAGAGGGGCAGACATTTAGGGCGGACGGACCCTCCGACGGCCCGCAGTTTGGACCTGTGAGTTGCCACCTTGGCCAGACCCAGGTGCAGTCTGACGAGGAGATCCTTCAATTGGCCCACGCCCCTCCACCCCAGGTACCCAAAGATCAGGAGCGTGCGGCTGAAGTGCAGCCATAACTTGAGGAGCAGCCCTTTCAAATACTCAAAGAGGGGCTGCAACCTCGCACACTCCATATTACATGAGCAAAGGCTCGTCCAACCGCAGAAATTGCCAGCAGCCTGGGAGTCCATGAACCGACTTAAAGGTCTGGTGCACGGGACTGCCCTGTGCAGCACCCTCCACCAGAGTCAGGTCCCTGATGTAAAAGGGGAGGGCACTCGCTTGGAGAGTCCTCCATCGGGGTTTCCCTTCGCTGCCAGATGGAAACATGGACCGCCAGGGCGTGTCCGGCTGGCATACGAGGGCGAGGTAGTGGAGAGTGTGCAGAAGCAGCTCGGAAAGGAAACCCCTCTGCGCTGATTGGAATGGCATGGAGGGCATTTCCAAGAGGTAGCACGGGTTGTGCCGGACCGGGTCCCGAGGAGGGTTTCAGGATCTGGGTCAGATGAACAGTTCCCGCCCAGCGGGGGTCCGCTCATCCGCAGTGAGGGGAGTCCCGTTGTCTTTGGCTACTTCCCTGCCCGCTGGTCCAACCCCGCAGTCGGCCGCCCGGACAGCCGAGGCCTTCTCCTTCGTCAGCGGATGAGTTCCCTGACTGGAGCCAACCATGTTCAGACTCGGAATAGATCCTGGTAAAAGACAGGCAACTGTCTCAGAGAGGCACGGCTTATGGTCTCCGTCGTGTGCTGCTTGTCGTCTTGAAGGCAGTGACACTGGTGGAAAATAAACGTCACCAGTGCACACCATCTTGGAGGATGCTCAATGTTCAGGTGTCTCTGCAGGGTCCGAAGGCGGAGGGTAACAGCCTGGGTGCGGAGGTACACCAGCGTCTGGCCACCCTCCTCGATCAGGAGACTCAAGACCGCAGCAGAGACCCAGTGCTTCCGCTTGCACCAGAAGAAATCGACGGGTTTCTTCTGGATCTTGGTGGTGAGTGCAGGAGGCGGGGTCAAAGTGACCAACTGGTACCACAGCATCGAGACCACGGGTTGGTTTATGACCAGCGCTCAGCCGTTGTCGGAAAGCACCCGGAGCAGTCCTGTCCAGTACCCCAGCCGAGTGGTGACGTTCGCCTCAAACTGCTGCCAGTTTGCCAGCCAGGCTTCCTCAGCGGGATTCTGTTATGTGATTAACATGAAATTGATTTATGATAATTTTATAATCACCCCAACTCTAGAACATAGTTTTACACGAAGATACTGCAGATGTCAGAGGCAGGTTCTTTACACAGAGAGTGGTGGGTGCCTGGAATGCGCTCCCAGCGATGGTAGTAGAAACAGATACATTCGGGGCATTTAAGCGACTCTTGGATAGGTACATGAATGATAGTAGAATGAAGAATAGGTAGTTAGTTTGATCTTAGAGTAGGTTAAAGGTGCGTCACAACATCGTGGGCCGAAGGGCCTGTACTGTGCTGTACTGTTCTATGTTCTATGTTCTATGTTCTATGGAAAGGCTGATGTTCAAGGGTAGTACTTGTGGACTTTACATTTTCCGATTTGAAATGGAAATGTTAAATAGGGTGGTTGAAACTTAAAAGCAGAAAGGCAGGGCGACATCTGGCGAACTATCTGGTAATATGAACCTGAATTGATGAATCACATGAAGCATCATTGGATCCTGCTCTTCTTTGCAAAAATTGCTCATTAGTCAAAGATTATTCACAAAGGAAAAGATCACGCACAGCATATCTTCTCCATCACAAATCTTCCTGCTGGACAATTCCCCTGCCTCATTCACCTTCAACACCAAAAACAACTGAGAGGAGCTCGTGAACTTTTCTGTTGCAAAGTTCAAAAACATCCATTCAGTCGCCTCCACGGCTTCCCTTTCTTCCCCAACCCACCAGGCCGAACCTCCTATAAGTGTACGCCCCCCATGCCATCATCCTGAATTCGCATTGCTTGTTTCTCTCCTAGAGTCCTTCACGTTCTCGCTGCACTTATGCTGTCGATGAAATCCGCATCTTGCTGTTTACACCCTATTTCTACTAAATATGGAGCTGCATGTTTCAATTGCTCAAATCAGATTTCTCGCCACACCACAGTACCAAAACAACTCTTATCAAAGTCACAATATGCATCCAAAGTGATTGTGACAAATGTAAACGACTCCTCTTCCTCCTCCTTTGCTTGTCTGCAGCTTTTGATATGGTTGATCATGGAATTCTGCTTCCTGTCCTCTCGAGTAACACCTGGCTGGGTGGAACTGCACTCAGCTGCTTCCAGTCTTATCTATTCAGTCATAGTCAGAAAGTTGCCTGCAATGGCTTCTGGTCCCGCTTCTGTAAAGTCACCAAAGGATCTATCCTTCGACACCTAATTTCTCATTTACATGCTGCCTTTCAGTGATATCCAAAAAGACAGCCTTAGTTTCCACATGTATCTCATAGAACCCAACTATACCTCAAATCCAACACTCCTGATCCCACCACTACCTGGAAACTGTCAGAATTCCAGTCTCACATTCAGTACTGCATTAGCAGAAAATTCCTACATTTCAGTATTGAAAAGATAGAAGTCATTGTCTTCAGTCCCCATCGCATTTGTTCCCTTGCCACCAACTCAGTTTCTCCCCATGCCAACTGTCTGTGACTAAGCCAGACTGCTTGTAACCTTGGCATTATATTTAACTCCACGTACATATCCTTACCATCACAAACACTGTCTATTTTTACGTCCATAATATCACCTGACTTTACCCTTATCTATTCTTACCATTGCTTTGTTCCTCGAGACTCGATGATTCGAATGTACTCCTGGCTGTCTTCCCAAGTTACAAACTCTGCAAACTCTGCTGTCTCGACCAAGTGCCAGTCAGCCATCTGGCCTGTGCCCACTGACCTACATTGCCCAGCAATGCGCGATTTAAAAATTCTCATCCTTGTTTTCAAATCCCTTCCTGGCCTCACAGCTCCTTTCTTTGCAATCGGCTCCAGTCTGACAGCTCCCAGGTCTGGCTCCTTGAGCATTTCTGATTTTAATTGCGCACCTTTGGTGGCCGTGTCTTCAGCTGCGAAGGTCACATGCTCCAGAATTACTTCCTTAAATTAATCTGCCTGTCAAACTATCTTTCCTGCTTTAAGATGCTCCATAAAAACTAACTCTTTGACTTAGCTTTTGGTCATCTGACTTAATATATTCTTCGGTGCTCCGTGTCAAACTTCCTTTGATATCACTCCTGTATAGCGTCTTGGGATGTTTTATTACGTTGATGGCGCTAGATAAATGCAAGTCACCAAGTATACAAGATAAAGGAAATAGGAGATGGCAGTAAATGTCGGACCAAGATAATAAATAAGGGTAACATACATAGACAAGGAACAGGTACAGTTATATAACATGAGCATAAATGGATGGTTAAACGAGTGAGCGATTGCCTGTACAACAACATACACAAGGTTTGAAGCATAAAAGGGGGACTGGAGGCCAGAGCCTGTCAGGGCCAGATGTTGCAGGATAGCTGAAACATTTCTGTGCTTTATATTATATGTAATAGGTATGTGTAGACAGATATTATGTTGTATAGTTTCATTTACCTGTTACATGTGAATTTAGAATGTATATTTTTAGCTGGTGATGGTACAATGAGTTGGATTGAGTGATGAGGTGAATGCCTATTGTGATTAGAATTCTCCTATATTGTTGTCCAACAGACCATTTGCAGTTAGGTTTGCCGGATGGTGGGAGCCCATGTACTGGCCGAGTGGAGATATATTACAACGAGACATGGGGCTCAGTTTGTGATGACTCCTGGGATCTGGTGGAGGCTAACTTGGTTTGCAAGCAGCTGGGTTGTGGAAGAGCATTCGACATGGCACTTCCTGCTTCTTGTGAACCAGGCTCAGGGCCGGTTTGGTTGGATGAACTGAACTGTTTCGGTAACGAAACATTTCTCTGGGAATGTCCTCCAGCATCGTGGGGTAACAACGACTGTTCTCATAAAGAAGATGTGAGGATCATGTGTTCAGGTAAGGGTGCTATGAATATACTCATTTTCTTTGGTGGTTAAAAGGGTATTCACACAGAAGTATTGATATAGAATTGCATAGAATATGTCGTGGACTTGTATCTTTTCTCTCCTCCGGATTTAAAACAGTGTGCACCATTAAGACTGTTAAAAATAGAGCACCTTTAAGGGAGAGAACGTTCTGGAATTTCTAAGGCACAGTGTGACAGAAGTTGCATTCTTGTTACCTGGGCAACAACAGGAGAGAAAGGTCACACGGTGTAATGTTGCTACTTAACCGTGTGTAAAACTGAAAAAAAAGCGGCTGAAAGCAGACTCACCAGCGAAACTTAGAGTCGCTTAAATGCCCCGAATGTATCTGTTTCTACTACCATCGCTGGGAGCGCATTCCAGGCACCCACCACTCTCTGTGTAAAGAAAAGAGCTGTTTATTCTGTCTCAGCAAAAATTCAATAGAGAGCTCCAGCCGAATTAATTGCCTAAAGAAGAAATGCCTTCTTTTTTCAAGAAATTGTATTGCTGAAGGAACTGTTGTTGCCTACCGCAGCCGAAAAGTTTAACGCCTGTTAAGAATAAACCACTGCATCCAATCCTCATGAAGGCTTCGAGTGGCCTTTAACTATTTCGACATAATAATGCCTCATCCACCAGGCATGGAATCCACAGGCTTCCTTATTTCATTCCTACTTGAGAAGCAGCTGAATTTCAAACGCACTAATTTTAAAACTAGTTAACTCCTGCTCGTTTAGAATGCTTTTGTGCGAATGTGGGGAGTGAGTTTAAAATAAAAAAGGTCTTTAGTCATAGGTTTCTCTTAATAGTGTTTAAGATTTTTAAAAAATAAATAGTTAATTTGTTGGTGTCTAAAGGTATTTGGCTTGGTCTCTTTTATTCAGGGGTTTCCAGGATGTTTATTTTGGCTATTTTCCAATTGGGTGTGAAAGCTGAATAATGGGCTGCGACCTGTGGAGTGACGGGACTAAACTGATAGTGCCGCCAGACCTGCTGATTATTTCCAGCACTTTTTGTTTTTATTTCAGGTTTCTAGCATTTAGCAGTATTTTGGTTTTATTTTGGGTTAGTATCTATACCTGAAGGGTGAACCCAATTTTGTATGGACTGCAGAAAAATCAATGAGGTAATGATGGCAGACTCCGACCCAATTCCGCGTTCAGAAGACTGAATTGAAAGGGTCGGCAGTACTAGATGTACTCCCAAGATCGACATGTTAAAAGAATACGATCAAGTTTATTTCTCTCCTCGAGACAGAGCTATCAGCTTTTCTAACACCTGACGGTCTTTATCAGGCCACTTGATGTCATTCAGGCTAAAAGAACTCCCCAGCCACTTTTCAATATTTAATGATTCAGGTGTTCCCGACTATGTAGTGTATCTCAATGATGTACGAATATACAGCAACACTTGGCAAGAGATCTTAAACCATCCAGAAATTATGTTTCAAAAGTTACAAGCCATGGACCAAGTGATAAATCTGGTAAAAATCGAACTGGGAAAAATAAGAGTAACTTAGCTCAGACACATAGCGGGGCAAGGACTGTTATTGCCGATACGGCAAAGGTACAAGCCTTATTCGAGTTACATATCGCTAAATCTAGGCGGGAAATAATGAGGTCTTTAGGGATGTGCCGTTTTTACAAAAAATATCCAGACTCTTAGTACTGTGGCTGCTCCATTAATCAATTTACTGCAAAAAAGGTAAAACAATGTAGTATGCTCAAATGAATGCCAGACAGCTTTTGAAAAGCTGAAGGAAATCTTGACATAGAGCCAGTGTTAGCTGCTCCGAATTCTGCTGAACCCTTTAAAATAGTAATTGTTGCTAGCGACATGGGGGCTGCTGCAGTACTATTGCAGGATGACGAATCAGGCATAGAGAAGCCAGTGGGGTACTTTTCAAGAAAACTAAATTGTCATCAAAGAATGTATTCCACTGTGGAAGAAGAAACATTAAGACTTTTGCTGGCTCTCAAACATTTTGAAATATATTTCTGCTAAGACTATAAATAAATACTAATATGTAATATCTTTATAAATGACCTGGAAGAGGGTGTCGAAGGGTGGGTTAGTAAATTTGCGGATGAAACTAAGGTCGGTGGAGTTTTGGATAGTGCCGAAGGATATTGTAGGGTACAGAGGGACATCGATAGGCTGCAGAGCTGGGCTGAGAGATGGCAAATGGAGTTTAATGCTGAAAAGTGCGAGGTGATTCACTTTTGAAGGAGTAACAGGAATGCAGAGTACTGGGCTAATGGGAAGATTCTTGGTAGTGTAGATGAACAGAGAGATCTTGGTGTCCAGGTGCATAAATCCCTGAAGGTTGCCACCCAGGTTAATAGGGCTGTTAAGAAGGCATATGATGTGTTAGCTTTTATTAGTAGGGGGATCGAGTTTCGGAGCCACGAGGCCATGCCGCAGCTGTACAAAACTCTGGTGAGACCGCACCTGGAGTATTGCGTGCAGTTCTGGTCACCGCATTATAGGAAGGATGTGGAAGCCATGGAAAGGGTGCAGAGGAGATTTACTAAGTTGTTGCCTGGTATGGAGGGAAGGTCTTAAGATGAAAGGCTGAGGGACTTGAGGTTGTTTTCGTTGGAGAGAAGGAGGATGAGAGGTGACTTAATAGAGACATTTAAGATAATCAGAGGGTTAGATATGGTGGATAGTGAGAGTCTTTTTCCTCGGATGGTGATGGCAAACACGAGGGGGCATAGCTTTAAGTTGAGGGGTGATAGATATAGGACAGATGTCAGAGGTAGTTTCTTTACTCAGAGAGTAGTAGGGACGTGGAACGCCCTGCCTGCAGCAGTAGTAGACTCGCCAACTTTAAGGGCATTTAAGTGGTCATTGGATAGACATATGGATAAAAATGGAATAGTGTAGGTCAGATGGTTTCACAGGTCGGCGCAACATCGAGGGCCGAAGGGCCTGTACTGCGCTGTAATGTTCTAATTCTAATTCTAATTCCAATGACCATAACACATTATCATTCGTGTAAACAAAAACGAAATGTTAGAATATTTAGATGGAGTTTGTTATCACAGCCTAATCATCTAAACATTTTATATATCGAGGAAAAATAATGCTATCGTTGACACCTTGTCCCCAATTTGACCATATTAAATTATATGGATTGCGATGGTATTAAGAGCATTCTGTAAGTTATAAGTAGAATTAATTGTGTTTCAATACGGCAGAAAATGTTACTTTTATCCCAGTTTCGAATATCTTTTAGTTTTTGCATTGTAATGAATGCATTGCAGGAATGACATTTCATTTCACCATCCGGGAAGGTGTTGTTTTTTCGTCGGATTAACAACAGTGTGTGCCTTTATGTCTCTGTTGAAAATAGTGCCATTGGGATAGAAAGTTCTGGAATTGTGTGCCAGCAATTGCATTTTCGTTACAAAGGCAACAGCAGGAGATAAAGGTTACATGGTCTGATGTTTCTAGTTAATTGTGTAAAGTTGGCAAATCTGGCTTGAAACCAAATTCTCCAGCGAGGCACTCTGACGAGAAAGAAGCTGTTTATTCTCTCTCAGCAAAGATTCAAGAGGAAACTACGGGCCTAAAGAAGAAAAGCCTCCTTTTTTTCCCAATAAAACGTTTGTATTGCTGACAGAACTGTTGTTGCCTATTAAGAATGGACTACTGCATCAATTCCTTGTGAAGACTTGTAGTAGTCTTTGACGAATTCCCCATTCGAATACCTCATCCATCAGGAACGTAATCCACAAAGACTTGCTTATTTCATTTATTCTTAAGAAGCAACTAATTTTTAACAACATGACTATTAAAACCAATTAACTACAGTTATTTTTGAATGGATGCGTGTGCATGGGGAGTTAGAATGAAATTTGTGGTTATACTGTCTTTAGACACAGGTTTGTCTTCATAGTGTTTAAAATTTATTTCTTCATAAATAGTAAATTTGCTGTTGTCTAAAGATACCTGGTTTGGCCTCTTACATTTCTGAGGTTACCAGTTTGTTTAATTTCGCTGTTATACAATTGGGTGTGAAAGCATAATAATATGTTGCAACCTGTGGACTGAGGGGACTGAATTAAAGTGCGTTGTTCCGGCCGTGGCCACAATAAATGTACAGCACAGAATCAGGACATTCGGCACAACTGGCCTATGTGGTATTTATGCTGCACACGAGTATCACCCCATATTACTGCATCCAACCCTCTTTGCATGTCCTCCAATTTCTTTGTCCCTCATGTCCTTATCAACCTTCACTTTAAACACATCTGTGCTATTCGCCTCAACTATTGCATGCCGTCCAAGTTCCACATTCGATTCACACACTCTGTATAAAACGATTCTGCAAAATTTCAGATTTAGTTTTTTGATGACTCTCTTCTAGTTATGACCTCTGGCGTTGGTCTCTGACACGTTATAAGCAATTAGTTTCTCCGTATCCCTAGATCTCTTTGCTCCTATATATCATTCTCACTCTTATTTTCCAGGTTTGTGCAGGTATCACAATAAACCTGTCAATGTCCGAGTGTCATTCCAAACATTGATGTCTGATACAGTCAGCATGTTTCTTTTCTCCACACAAGCAAAAGTAACTGTGGAGCAGACCCACAGATCAAAGGACCACATTCGAGAATATGGTTGTAAACGTGCACTTTCAACAGGTACTGCATCCTCTTTATTGTACAAACATTTTTTCTATTCATTCCTGACATGTGGACGTCGCTGGCTAGTCCAGCATTTATTTCCCATCCCGAATTGCGCTTGAGAAGGTGGTGGTGAGCTGCCTTCTTGAACGGCTGCAGTCCAGGTGATTTAGGTACACCCACAGTGCTTTCAGGAACTATCTGACATGTACTCCTGTCTTATACTACATCAATAATATTCATTAATTCCCTTTGACAGATTCGGAACAATGGTTGCGCCTGTTTGGAGGTAACAACAACTGCTCTGGGAGAGTGGAGATATCGTGCAATAACAGCTGAGGCGCGGTGTGTGATTACTCCTGGGATATGGCTGATGCCAATGTTGTCTGCAGACAGCTGGGTTGTGTCCACGCTCTACTAGCCCCAGGAGGTGTTACTTTTTCCAGGGTTATATGGTTGGATCAGGTGAAGTGCACCGGAAGCGAATCTTCTCTGGCCGACTGTTCTTCCTCCTTGCCGGGTCAATTGGACTGCGATCGCACGGAAGATGCCCGTGTGATTTGTTCCGGTGAGGGTGGCACGATTTGGAGAGCGGGGTTAGGGTTCTTTGTTTTGTTAAATTGACTCGTTCGGGACATTAAGAACAGTATTTATTCTTTTAATGTAAAGTGCTGAAATTACATCTTCCTGAACTTTTTGTACAATATCGTCCACAAGGTTCGATGTGCCTCCAATTGCTTTCCTGTCCACATCTGCAGGTACTTACCATTATTAGTATTCCAGCTAGCGTTAAGGTTTGTATTAGTTTATTTAGTATATTTGCCATTTTCGGAAGATAATATGATACACGTTCTCACTGACTGACTGGAGCATATTTTCCTCACTGCATATTTCCAAGCGTCTGGTTGGAGTTCAATTAACCCCAGTTTCTGGCTGTACCTGAACTGTCCTGTACTCAGCAGAAACATGGGGCCACTGTCTCTGTAATATAGACTGGCTCACACGTTCCTCTGGTGCAATGTGCACCACACATACTAGGGAATGTTCAGCTTGACTCATTGTTCTGAAGCAGTGTATATAATTATTAAATACATATGGCAAATATGTTATCATGCAAGATGGATTGTGTCTCTGTTAAACCTTTCTGTATTGTTTGCATTAAGAACAAGGATATAAAACTACTTCCATCCTAGTTGCGGTCTGCTTCGGAGTCCTGATAGTCTGAGAGTTGATCTCACTGATGGTGGTTATACAGGAAAAGTCATTCAGAAGAGGTGAGCCTTATACCTTACCGCAGAACCAACACAGGATCCCAGATATTGTGGCATATCCTTGCTAGACTCTAGCTCACTGCAGTTTAGCAAGGAATGTCAAGTGGCCTTATTAGAAATAAATCGTAATCGTTTTTGCTGATTTGCTCTATTCAATGTGCTCTGGAATTCGTAAATTCCGACATTTGAAATAATATCTTCCTTCATCCATTGGTTATAATTCGAGCCATTCAGATTCTATGTATGGCCATCCATTCTCGGACTGTCTAATCGGTTTCCACATTCCAAAACAAAGCTTCCGCTCATATTTCACTCATCCAACTCAATCCCGAATTATTACAAGAAATGGGACTCTTAATAATTGACACCTCTAATAATATATATATAGCTAGGACCAGTGGCAGCACAGTGGCGCAGTGGTTAGCACTGAAGCCTCACAACTCTAGCAACCCGGGTTGAATTCTGGGTGCTGCCTGTGTGGAGTTTGCAAGTTCTCCCTGTGTCTGCGTGGGTTTCCTCCAGGTGATGCGGTTTCCATCCACATGCCCAAGACTTGCAGGTTGATAGGTAAATTGGCCAATATAAAATTGCCCCTAGTGTAGGTGGTAGTGAAATATCGGGACAGGTGGGGATGTGGTAGGAATATGGGATTAGTACAAATGGATGGTTGATGGTCGGCACAGACTCGGTGGGTCGCAGGGCCTGTTTCAGTGCTGTAACACAAACGAACATAGGCCTTTTATCTCTGCCAACGATAGAACCAGCACAGGCTCTGAAATAATACATTCTTAAAGCTGATAAGATGGATCCTAGTATTCTCACTGGAGAAGTGCCTAGCAGAAGTTTACAGACGATACCAAGCACGAGATAAGGTGAAAGGTTACGTTGGGGAGCATATTCATGGACAAGGGGGAGGATAAATGTGAGGATATCCACTTTGGTGGAAAAAACGGGAAGGCAGATTATTAACTGAATGGCTATAAACTGAGAGAGGGGAATATGCAACGGGACCTATACAAGTCACTGAAAATAAGTATGCAGGTGAAACAGGAGGTAAAAGGCAAATGGCATGTTGGCCTTCATAGCGAGAGGGTTCGAGTACAGGAGCAGGGATGTCTTTCTGCAAGTATACAGGGCCTTGGTGAGACCACACCTGGAATATTATGCGTAGTTTTGGTCTCTTTACCAGAGGAAGGATGTTCTTGCTATAGAGGGAGTGCAGCGAAAATTTACCAGACTGATTCCTGGAATGGCGAAACGGGCGTATGAAGAGAGATTGGGTCGGTTAGGATTATGTTCGCTGGAGTTCCGAAGAGTGAGGGGGGATCTCATACAATTCTAACAGGACTTGCCAGGGTAGATGCAGGAAGGATGTTCCCGATGGTGGGGGAGTCTAGAACCAGGGGTCATCGTCTAAGGATACGGGGTAAACTTTTCAGGACTGAGAGGAGGAGAAATTACTTCACCCACAGAGTTATGAGTCTGTGGAATTCGCTACCGTAGAAAGCAGTTGAGGCCAAAGCATTGCATGTTTTCAAGAAGGAGATTGACATAGCGAAAGGGTTCAAAGGATATGGGGCAATAGCGGGAACAGGCTACTGAGTTGGATGATCAGCCATGTTCAGAATGAATGGCGGAACAGTGCCGAATGTCCTCCTCCTGCTCCTATTTTCTATGTATCTATGTTTCTATGATGTCGGTATTATGCAATTTGCTCGAACGTCCTTTTCAATCTCTCCAATAACCATCCATGTTTGTGTTTAACAGTTACAGATTCCATTGAGTCCCTCAGTCAGATTGAATATTACACCAGTCACAGTTTGAGTGACACGGATCCTGGATCAGAAAATCCTGAAGGGAACTCTTCCAGTATTCAGGGTGGGTACATCTTTACTTAATACCATCACTTTTTTAATCCATCACACTGTCTGCTATCTAAAATCAGCAACTAAATATATCAGAACTTAAAATGATGCTGCTAAAAACATGGAGATTTTCAGGGTGATTTTTGCTTTTAAAAATGGAGAAATAATTAGGATTTCTAAAACATCATCCTGATTGCACCCAGTACTGTAACGGAATGAAACATTCAATTATTATGTTTTCTGACACTGTTGTCTGGGCGGTGAAATGTGAAATTTGAGTGCATGTTGGATGGGTGATTCAATGGGATGCATGTGACTTTAAAACGGAGGGCAGAATGTTGTCACACCGTGGCGACAGTCTGGGAGGCAAAATGCTGGTGGATAGCAGTGTGAAGGAATCCCAACGTTTTTTGCTGCTGGGTGATATTCCCAGAGTCGCCCGAGCTGGTGGGTCAAGGCCGCACTTTAAGACGACGGGCTGGTAACAGAGCCTTTAGAACAGGAAATGCAAGGTAATTTTCCAAGCTATTCACAATTTAGTGAAATTCGCGCGAAGAAAATGGCGTTTCAGAGCCTGGTCATCTGTAAGGAGGGGGAAGCTCAGTGGAAGGTCAGTTTTCGATGTAAGAATCATCGTGGCAGTATAGGGAGGGTGAGAGATACTGAATCGCGGTATGGACTATCTGGAGGCTGTCCAATCTTGGCGAGCACACCGGAGATATTCAGGTTGAGTTTCCACTACGGCTTGCAACTTAAGTATAAAGAGTAAAAAGAATGGAGGACTTGCGAAATGAGGGCAACAATTTACAATAGGTCTCATCGACTCCAGTTTTGAGGCCTTCCATTGTGGAGGAAGATCCGAGATGGAGAGAGCTGCAGTCCCCAGGAATTCGGCTGCAGCAAAAAAGAGAGGGAAAAGGACCTTGTGGCTGCAAGAGTGTGTGGATGACCAGGGCGCATATAGCACACACCCAGTGTCTTGAGTGACGAAGATGCTACCGACCAGAGAGGGTTTACCATTAGAGGTTCTGCTTCCTGCACAAGTCAGAGCAGCAGTGTCAGTGAATGTTGTGCCTCTCCAGAGAGGCGGCCACTGAGGTATGTCCTATGCTGGACGAGGATCTGAACCCAATGAGAAGTGGTAGGCACCCATTTCCTGCGACACTGATACTCACAGTGGCACTGAATTATTACACCTCAGGACTATCACAGAGATCCTCGAGAAACATTTGCGGGACTACCCTTTCTGTGGCACATCAGTTCATCAAGATGGCCACAAATGCCATGTTCAAGAAGGCGAGCCAATACAAGCACTTTCACACTAATCTGGACAGCCAGAGTGAAATTGTGTGGTATTTGGGGAAATCGTTACATGCAGGGTGCCATCGACTTCATGCATGTGGCCATCAAGACTTCCATAGTCCAGGCAGCAATAGGATGAGCTTCTACTCTCTGTGCGCATGGTTTGGGAACATTGTAAGTTATTCTTATGTGTCTGTGTAAAGTTCCCTGGAAGCTGTCACGATGCATTCATTCCAAGGCAGTCTGAGGTGCACGAGAATTTCAGCCCTCCCATGAGAATTCAAGTTTGGATAATGGGTGTGAAGGGCTACCCACTGAAGACATGCCTCATATGCCTGCGCAAAGTCCCAGCGCAAATGCAAAGGAGAGTTGCAACAGCTGTCATGCAACAATTCCAATGATATTTGAGCAGTCCATAAGGCTGCCTCTGCTTCGATTTGATCTGTGAGAGAAAGAGGGCGAGAAGAATGGTGAGAGGGTGCTGCATACATTCTTTGACTACTCATTCTCTGGAGCTGCTGGAGGCCAATGATGACCACATCAATGCTATGCTTATTGCTCACCAGCATTTGTTTTTCCCTCATCCATTAGGGCACACACTACCTGGTGTTTCCGCATACAGCTCACCATCTGTGCCATCGGCTGCTCTGCCTTCAGGCCTCCTCGCTGCACAGCCTCTTCCTCCATTGGCATCAGGGCTATGAGGTATGGAACGCCACCTCCAGTCCTTCTTCTTTCGTGCACATTACGAACTCAGTTCCCCTCCAAGCACACAGATTAACATTGGCATTTACTCGTCATAGACACGCACCATACCTTTGTTAGTGGAAGCCTCACTGTCCATCATGGCACCTCAACGATGCCTGCTGCATGCAGACATTCAGTGTTGGAGGTGCAGGGCTCAGCTGTGACTGTCCAGTGTCCTGCACATAGAGGTTAATATACCTCTGGCAGCCAATGCTGCTGCCTGGTTATTGTTGCAGACTCAGTGGGGAGACCCCTTCTCCAGTTTCATTTTCATTTTTCTCTGGCATTTAAGGCTGCCAGCTAAAGTTCAGTACCTCACTCACCTTGCCTAAGTACATCATGGCATTGATCCTGTTCCTGCACTGAAGCCTCTTACATGGGGCCACCTCACGGCTGCTCACTTCCTGCTCAATCTCCTGCCATGCCCTCCCTGCCTGCCTAGCTGGTCTCCTCCACCTGTCCCAAGCGCAAAGCGCTTCCCTCCTTGCCTTTGCTGCCTGGATGAGAAGTTGCAGCGTGGCAGGAGAAAACCTGGGCGCCACCCTTGATCTGGCTGCTGCCATCTGCCAAGCACACCAGTTGTCAGTCCTCCCACCCAATGTCCTTCAGAGCTCCTGCCGTTCAATCGATTGCTGGCTGTCTTTTAAATACGGCACTGGCCGAGGAAGACTCAACTACCGCCACATGACATGGTCCTACCATTCGCTCTCCTCTAATCTTGCTACAGCTGAAGATCACAATCTACCCTGGCCGGCACAAATAGATTAACATTTAATAATATCATTCTAAGTATTCAGTGTTACCATTTGATTTCTGTGGGCATCATTATTTCCTCTCAGGTCTGGTTCCAGGTGAGTATGATGATGTTGAGACTGGAGCCATTGACACTCAGGATGGTCACTTGTTACTGGACAGTGGTCCTGATGATCTCTTCACACTGACAAGTGCCGGCGGTGATCTCTCCACTCTCGGTGAGTTAAACTCCCACAGTCACCAGCTCTCTGTCACTACTTTGAATTTCATTCCAATCGGCGATCTCACTGACCGCTGCTTGATTTAAATTCATGTTGTGATTAAAGGAAATTGGAATAAACAAAGCTTGACTTATTTTAGAAAAGACATCCTGATGCTATTCTGTGTGTGATATCTCTCTTATTAACACTCCCACTGCAAATCCTTCAAGTGCTCACACTGAACACCCTGATTCAAGCAAAGCAGATCCACTTCATCTGCTATCACCCAGTGGAAATATAAGAACACGGTGAATGAAGCTTGAAAACATTCAAAGGCCAACAAATTCCAGTCCCCTTTATGTTACTGACACATATATCGATGACCCGCGCTGAATCCGCTTTCAGTCCAATCATTAATCCATATTTTGTTCTCTTCACAGTACACAGCTCTCAGACACGCAACTAATCCGCTTTCAGTCCAATCATTAATCCATATTTTGTTCTCTTCACAGTACACAGCTCTCAGACACGCAACTAATCCGCTTTCAGTCCAATCATTAATCCATATTTTGTTCTCTTCACAGTACACAGCTCTCAGACACGCAACTCATCCGCTTTCAGTCCAATCATTAATTCTTATTTTTTCTCTCTCCACAATACACAGCTCTCAGACCCGAACTGAACCCGCTTTCAGTCCATTAATTAATCCATAATCTTTCTCTCCACAGTATACAGCTCTCAGACCAGCACTGATCCCGGTAAACACGGGTTCCCTCAATTCCTGAAAACAATGAGGAAGTTCACTGTGACACGTTCACAACAGCAGACATTCCACCAACGATGGACAGAGACTGTATCGGTCAATATCTTACATCTCCATCACCCAGGTAAGACCAATGCTTCATTATTTGTTACATGTATTTGTGCTGACAATGTGCAGTCCCGGCTGTTACCGATATTAGTATGATAATTAATGGTGTTTTCAACGGTCATTGATTCCAAAATATCAGAGAGAACATTTGCTGTCTTTACAGAGGAAATAGGAGGCTTATTGAAGCAGGATTATTCTGAGGAAATCATACACTGCATTTGATGTGTTTGTTTGATGGTTAGCATTTCTGTAAAACTTTCAAGTAATTTTATTTTTCTTTTAAGGTAAAATTCAGTCTCAAATCCTGCATATGATGTTTGCAGGCGGTGGATCACAGACTGGTGGAAAATATTCCGTGTTAAACTTGAGAGATTGGCATGAACTTTCCCAACAGTGTGAACATGATGATTGTGCTTTGCTTTACTATATAAACATCACTTTGTTTTAATCAACCGTCATTTTACTTTGTGTTGAAATAACTAGATTTGTTTTTGCTCTATATTTTGTCTGACAGTGTGTGTTTTCTATTTAATTAAAATTCCAAACAGAATTGATTTCGAACAATTTCTCTGTCGATACATATACTGAGATATATTACTCCACATGCAAATACCAACACTGTTACAGAGATTAAAACCATTGTTTATTAATGAAGAGTTTATGCAAAGGTCCTTTTGTAACCGCCTCACATTTTCATCTCCTATTAAAGAAGGTTTAGAATACATCGGGTGACCAATAACAAATCTGTCTCTTTAATCTGCATTTCTTGTAACTGCTTCCGCCACTGCCATATAGTTAATGTGGACAAATTGCTGCAGTATATAATGTATGTGTTGATGTACAATGGAAATAACGTAAAATAATAATAACACATGTATTCAATGTTTTCGCTGGAATTTGTGACTTTGTCAATATTAATGCCTAGATTGTATTTCAAGTACTAAATATACACCAATTCTTCGATACAATATATTATTGTTTTACTGTGCCACACTATCCCTGTGGATTCCGGAGTATGTTGGGAGAGCAGGAGAATCTGATCAGAAATTAAAGTGTTTTTGCACTTTAATTCTACATATTTCAGTTATTCATCAGCAGAGCATAATCGTTACTCAGTCGGGAGAACGACATGGAGAGCGGACCTGTGTGAGAAGGGCAGCGGCGGTGGGAGATAAAAAGCGGCGGCAGAAAATCCCTTCTACCTCTCTCCACCTGTCAGAGCCGAGGTGTGACATCTCAGGAAAACAGGTAGGTGATTGGTGGGTATCTTGACGGTGTCTCTTTTGATTAGTCAAGTGGTTTAAATCAAGAAATTATTACAGCTGAAGAATACAGGTAAGAAATTCACTTTTATAATATTTAACATTCAAATTAATTAATTAAATAGAATAGAAATGGCTGGGAAGGCAATGTGTTACTGTTGCAGCTGTAGTATGTGGGAGTTGGTGGACGCTGGTGCGATCCACGGTGACCACATCTTCAGCAAGTGTTCGCTGCTCGAGGTACTTCCAACTCAGATTTGATGAGCTGGTGTCCGAGCTGCGGACTGTGCCACCCATCAGGGCGGGGCAGAGTTACCTGGACACAGTATTTCAGGAGACAGTCACACTCTTAGATTAATTAAATCAAACATGGACCATGGTCAGGGACATGAGGGTGTGACTGCGATTGAGGTAGGTATGGTGATCCCGAGTTTAGCTTTGCAGGAGACTTAGCCAGTCCCCTGTTTCAATAGGTAAGAGGTTCTTGTTCCCAGTGTGGACGAGGGCACAGACTGCAGGGAGGATGAATGAACTGAGCACATCACAGTTGTTCAGAGCGCCATTCAAGTGAGGCGTGAGAAGAGAAATATAGTAGTAATAGGGGATAGCATTGTTAGGTTAATAGATATGGTTCTCTGCAGCAAAGACAATGAGTCCTGAAGGCGGCGTTGTCTACCTGGTTCCAATGTTAAGGACATCTCTTCTGGGCGAGAGATGAACTGGAATGGGAGGGGAAGGATCCAGTAGTTTTAATCCAGTTAGGTTCCGACGACATAGGTAGGCCAAGGAAAGAGGTTCTGCTAATGGACTACGTGCATCTCGGGGCTAAATTAAGAAACAGAACCACAAAGGTAATAATACCCGGATTACTACCTGAGCCACATGCACATTGGTATTATGAAAATAAGATTGGAGAGGTAAACACGTGGCTCCAAGATTGCTGTGGGAGAAATAGGTTCTGATTCATGTGGCAATGGCACCAGTACTGGGTAAGGTGAGAGGTGTTCCGTTCGGATGGGCTTAATTTGAACCAAGCTGGGACCAGTGTCCTGGCGAATTGTGTAACTCGGATTGTAGTTCGGACTTTAAATTTATTAGTTGGGGGGCGGGGGACTGGGGGACTTGGAGGGCGAGGAGGGTGGTGGCCGGGTTCAATTGAAGGGAAGTTTAAATAAGTCAAGGAAGAAGCGAGAGAGCAGAGCTGCATTGTCATGAGGAAGCGATAAATAATCAAAGTGTGACAGGAAGGGGCAGAAAATATAAGCTGAAGCGTTAAGCGGAAATTAGAACCAGGATGAATAATAATGGTAAAAAGTCAAAGCTTAAGGCTTTTTATCTGAATGCAAACAGCATTTATATAAAGATAGATGATTTGATGGCACATATAGAAATATATGAATATGACATGATAGCTATTATAGAGACGTGGTTGTAGGGAGACCAAGACTAGGAACTCAATACTCACGAGTATTTGACCTTCTGGAAAAATCGGCAAAACGGAAAAGGAGGTGGAGTAGCTTTGTTAAAAAAAGAAGCTAATAGTACGGTGGTGAGCAGTGATATAGATGCAATTTTGGTTGGAAATAAGGAATAGCAAGGGTAAGACGTCATGAGTGGGGGTCGTCTATCAGCCCCTGAAGAGATGCCTCACTGGAGGACAAATTTTAAATTGGACACAATGGAGGCGTGTAAGAAGGGCGCTACAATTGTCATGGGTGATTTTAATCTGCAGACTGACTGGAAAAATCAGATTGGCAGAGGTAAGATGGAGGACGAATTTATAGAGTGCATCAGGCATTGCTACTGAGAGCAATACGTTGCAGAACTTACCTGGGAATAGGCTATTTAAATCAAATAATGTGTAATGAGGTAGGATTAATAAGAGATATCATAGTTAAGGATCATCCGGGGGTAATGAGCACAACATGGAAGAATTTCAAAATCAGTTTGAAGGCGAGCAACTCGGGTCTCAAACTAGTGACCTCAACTTCAACAAAGACAATTATGGAGGTATGAAGAAAGAGTTGTCTAAAGAGGGCTGGAAAAAAAAAGACTAAGGGGAAGGTCAGTGGATGTGCAGTGGCAGACATTTAAACAGATATTTCATAACGCACAGCAAAAAAAATTATCCAGGTCAAAAAGAAGGACTTGATGAGAAGGATGAACGGCCGGTGGTCAACAAAGGCGTCAAGGAGAACAGCCAATCAAAAACGAAGTCATACAAAGCAGCAAAAGCTAATAATAGGCCGGAAATTTTGGAATATTTTAGCAACAAGCAGTGGATGACTAAGAAGCTGATAAAGAAGCAGAAAATCCATTATGAAAACAAATTGGCAGGAAATATAAAAACAAACAGCAACAGCTTCCACGGTTATATAAAAAGAAAGAGAGTAGCTAAAGTGTGTGTGGGACCCTTGGAGGATGCGACTGGAGAGTTGATAACAGAGAACAGGGAAATGGCAGATAATTTAAACCAATATTTTGCATCGGTCTTCACGTTGGAGGACACTTTAAGCATCACACAGATATCGGATAAGCAAGGAGCTAATGGGAAGAAAGAATCACAAGGACCCAGAGATGGAGAATCGCAGAAAAACAATTATTTTACTCTTCAGTAGACCTGGCAGTTTTATAATGTTTTGAATCACACTGGTTGTGTTTATCATTTACAGCCGAATTGCAGATATTCAGTACTTTTCCTCCAACATTGACCCTCACTTTATCACAAATAAAACATCAATGGTGCTGCAGATTGTCAGTTCCTGCACCAACACATGTATTTACGCAGCGACCCAGACTAAATTCAGACAGCGGCTGAAGAACGCAGTGAATGACTTTCTCAATCTCAATGTTAAATAAGTAAAATCATAGAAAGAGCTGAAAATTTCGAAGATTGGAACTAAATCCCATTCATATTTCATTCTCTACCCTCCACACATGACCAAAATCATATTTTGTATTCACAGCAATGAGCCCTGAAATGATTTAAATATGATTCTGAGATTATATTTTATTAATAAACTGACCTATTGAGGTGGGACTTCACACAAAGGCATCACTGAAAATCTCAGCTGGATTCAACCAAACCCAGCCTGGACGCAGAGCAAAATGGACATAGCGACAAATCACAGTGATTGTGAGATGATGAAAGGAACAGAAGTTGCAGTGAGACAGGGACACCAGTAGATGGAGATGCTGAGCAATTGCTGATGGGAAATTCTGTGTTCATGAGTTTGGAAGTTTCCACTGGTTTGGGGTATTTACTTTATTTAAACCTGAGATGCTGAATAAAAGAATTGCAATACAATTTGCGTTAAATGGCTATTTTCCAACTATGTAAACAGTTGCAACATTAAACTGGCTGATGTTTGTAAAATTATTTTGATTGATTGAAGGTAATGTATAAATAAAGCAACATCATTAAATAAAACTCATGCAATCATTCACACATAAACACTCTCTAAATAGGTTGTGTTGAGTTCTTCATCACTAAAATTATGCCATCGGTCTCTCTCACCTATCTTTCCATGCTGGTATCTTTTCTACTATATCTAAGAGTAATTGAAGTTTTGATCCTGTTGGCTTTTGAAAGTTAATATTGAATCTGCTTTGAGAAAACCTCGGATAGTGAATTCCAGAACATAACAACTCCCTGCCTATTAGCTTCTCCCCTCTGTTATGTGAACAGTTTTACCTCATCTCTCCAAACAGAGGGAAACATTTTAAATACAGTTGATTTCTCCAGGACAGCAGCTGCAGAGGAGCTGGAACCTCCTGAATTTGGACAAGCGCTGAACAAAAATCCCTTTGAATCCCCCAGTGTAGCTGAGGAAAGAAACAGTCAGGGAGCAAATGGAAACAAGTGACACTTTATCGCAGCAGTAAAAACTCTTTGCCCGAATGTGGAGGTCGTTATCGCTGAGCTTAAAACGTGAGGAGAAAAGTGGAAGATTGTTAATAAAATTTGTGTTAAATGTCCATTTTCCAGCTTGATAAACCCTTCTGACATTAAAGTGGTAAATGAGAAGGAAGTTTTTCTTTTCCAATGATTACAGGCTAATGTTTAAATTCAGAGACCCGATATGCAAGACCAGAGCAGCGTCAGCGAGAGCGGCAACAGGGGCGACGAGAGGGGGATAAAAAAAAGGAACAGTGGCTCTGTACTGTGGACCTTCTTGACCAAAAGAATCGAAGTGTCACGCCACAGGAGAGCTGGTAATTGACTGGTGGGTACTTCCTCCGTGTCTCTATTTTTGTTTTGAATCATTACACGTTGAGTGTTCACTTAAATAATTTTTTTTTTAAATAGTGAGATCCAAATTAATTAATTAAATAGAATAGAGATGGCTGGGCAGATGATGTTTGCAGCTGCAGTATGTGTGATCTGGTGGACGCCGGTGCGATCCACGGTGATCACATCTGCAGCAAGTGTTGGCTGCTCAAGGGCCTTCGGCCTGGAGTTGATGAGCTGGAGTCCCAGCTGCGGACACTGCGACACATCAGAAATGGGGGGAGTTACCTGGACACTGTTGTCAGGAGACAGTCACACCAATTAGATTAATTACATCAAAATTAGACCGTCGGCAGGGACAGGAGTGTGTGACTGCGAGTGACGCAGGTATGGAGATCCACAATTTATCTTTGGAGGAGCCTCAGCCAGTCTTTTTTTTATTCATTCATGGGATGTGGGCGAAGCTGGCCACGCCAGCATTTATTGCCCATCCCCAATTTCCCTTGAGAAGGTGGTGGTGAGCTGCCTTCTTGAACCGCTGCAGTCCATTTGGTGCAGGTAGACCCACAGTGCTGTTAGGAAGGGAGTTCCAGGATTTTGACTGCGAGAATGAAGGAACTGCGATATAGTTCCAATCAAGATAGTGAGTGACTTGGAGGGGGACTTTCAGGTGGTGGTGTTCCCATGTATTTGCTGCCCTTGTCCTTCTAGTTGGTAGAGGTCATGTGCTTGGAAGGTGCTGTCTAAGGAGCCTTGGTGCATTGCTGCAGTGCATTTTGAAGATGGTATGCACTGCTGCCAGTGTGCGTCGGTGGTGGAGGGAGTAAATGTTTGTCGATGGGGTGCCAATCAAGCGGGCTGCTTCATCCTGGATGGTGTTGAGCTTCTTGAGTGTTGTTGGAGCTGCACCCATCCAGGCAAGTGGAGAGAATTCCATCACACTCCTGACTTGTGCATTGTCGATTGTGGAAAGGCTTTGGGGAGTCAGGAGGTGAGTTACTCGCATGATGATTCCAGGCCTCTGAACTGCTCTTGTAGCCACGGTATTTATATGGCATTTCCAGTTCAGTTTCTGGTCAATGATAGCCCCTTGAATGTTGATAGTGGGGGATTCAGCGATGGTAATGCCATTGAATGTCAAGGGGAGATGGTTATATTCTCTCTTGTTGGAGATGGTCCTTGCCTTGCACTTGTGTGGCGCGAATGTTACTTGCTACTTATCAGCCCAAGACTGGATATTGTCCCGGTCTTGCTGCATTTCTACACGGACTGCTTCAGTATCTGAGGAGTGACGAATGGTACTGAACATTGTTCAATCATCAGCGAACATCCCCACCTCTGACCTTATGATTGAAGGAATGTCATTGATGAAGCAGCTGAAGATGGTTGGGCCGAGGCCACTACCCTGAGGAACTCTGCAGTGATCTCCTGGAGCTGAGATGATTGACCTCCAACAACCACAACCATCTTCCTTTGCACTCGGTATGACGCCAGCCACCGGAGGGATTTCCCCCTGATTCCCAATTGACTGCAGTTTTGCTAGGGATCCTTGATGCCATACTCGCTCAAATGCTGTCTTGATGTCAAGGGCAGTCACTCCCACCTCACCTCTTGAGTTCAGCTCTTTTGTCTATGTTTGAACAAAGGCTGTAATGAGGTAAGGAGCTGAGTGACCTTGGCGGAACCCAAACTGAGCGTCACTGAGCAGGTTATTGCCTAGCACGTGCTGTTGATGACACCTTCCATCACTTTACTGATGATTGAGAGTAGGCTGATGGGGCGGTAATTGGCCGGGTTGGACTTGTCATGCTGTTTGTGTACAGGGCAGACCTGGGCAGTTTTCCACATTGCAGGGTAGATGCCTGTGTTGTAGCTGTACTGGAACAGCTTGGCTAGGTGTGCGGCAAGTTCTGAAGCACAGGTTTTCAGTCCTGTTGCCGGAATATTGTCACGGCCCATAGCTTTTGCAATATCCAGTGCCTTCAGTCATTTCTTGAAATCACGCAGAGTGAATCGAATAGGCTGAAGTATGGAATCTGTGATGTTGGGGACTTCAGGATGAGGCCGAGATCGATCATCAGCTCGGCACTTCTGGCTGAAGATTGTTGCAAATGCTTCAGCCTTATCTTTCGCACTGATGTACTGGGCTCCCCCATCACTGAGCATGGGGATATTTGTGGAGCCACCTCCTCAAGTCAGTTGTTTAATTGTCCAACTCCATTCACGGCTGGATGTGACAGGACTGCAGAGCTTAGATCTAATCCGTTGGTTATGGGATCGCTTAGCTCTGTCTATCACATGCTGCGTACGCAGTTTGGCATGCAGATAGTCCTGTGTTGTAACTTCACCAGGTTGAAAGCTCATTTTGAAGTATGCCTGGTGCTGCTCCTGGCATGCCCTCCTGCATGCTTCATTGATCCAGGGTTGGTCTCCTGGCTTGATGGTAATGGTAGAGTGGGTACTATGCCGGGCCATGAGGTTACAGATTGTGCTGCTGCTGATGGCCCACAGCGCCTCATTGATGCCCAGATTTGCATTGTTAGATCTGTTGGAAATCTATCCCATTTGGCACGGTGATAGTGCCACACAGCACGATGGACGGTCTCCTCAATGTGAAGGCGTGACTTCGTCTCCATAAGGACTGTGCGGCGGTCACTCCGACCAATACAAACATGGACAGAAGCATCTGCCGCAGGCAGATTGGTGAGGACAAGGTCAAGCATGTGTTTCCCTCGTGTTTGTTCCCCCACCACCTGCCGCAGATCCAGTCTAGCAGTTATGTCCTTTACGACTCGTCCAGATCTGTCAGTAGTGGTGCTGCAGAGCCACGATTGGTGATGGACATTGAAATCCCCCACCCAGAGTACATTTTCTGCCCTTGCCACCTTCAGTGCTACCTCCAACTGGTGTCCAACATGGTGGAGTGCTGAGCCATCAGCTGAGGGAGGGCGGGACGTGGTAATCAGTAGGAGGTTACCTTGCCCATGTTTGATCTGATGCCATGAGAATTCATGGTATCCGCAGTCGATGTTGAGGACTCTCAGGGAAACTCCCTCCCAACTGTATACCACTGTCCCGCCACCTCTGGTTCAGTGCGCCATTCAAGTGGGAGGAGAACAGAGAAATGTAGCTGCAATAGGGGATAGCATAGTTAGGGGAAGAGATGCAATTCTCTGCAGCAAAATAGAAAATTCCAAAGCCTGTGTTACCTGCCTGGTGCCAAGGTTAAGGACGTCTCTTTTGGGCTAGAGAAGAACTTGGAGTGCAAATGAAGGATCCAGGTGTCATGGTCCACATAGCTATCAACAACATAGGAAGGAGGTTCTCCTGATGGACTATGAGCAGCTCAGGGCTAAATTAGAAAGCAGAACCACAAAGGTTCCAGATTACTACTTGAGCCACGTGCAAGTTGGCATTGGGGAAATAAGATTCGAGAGGTAGATGTATGGCTTAAAGATTGGTGTGGGAGAAATGGGCCCCGATTATGGGACACTGGCACCATTACTGGGGAAAGAGAGAGCTGTTCCATTGGGATGGGCTTCACTTGAACCATGCTGGGACCAGTATCCTGGAGAATCGTATAAGTAGGTTTCTGGAAAAGACTTCAAAGTAAATAGTGGGGGGAGGGTCCAATAGAAGGGAAGTTTAAAACGTCGAAACGTAACGAGACAGCAGAGGTGCAGGGTAGTGAAAGGGCATACATTAATCGGAATGTGACAGGAAGGGACACAGAATACAAGCATAAGAGTACAGCAGAAATTAGAACCAGAGTACGTAAAAATGTTTTTAAAAAAAAGTCAAAGCTTAAGGCTCTTTATCTGAATGCATGTAACATTTGTGACAAGATGGATGAGCTGATGGCACAAATAGAAATAAATGAATATGATTTGATAGCTATCACAGAGATGTGGTGGCAGGATAACCAAGACCGGAACCTCAATGTTCAAGGATATTCGGCGTTCTGGAAGAATACGCAGAAAGTAAAAGTAGGTGGGGTAGCTTTACTTATATTTAAATCAGTTGAATCTTGGAATAGAGTAAAATTTAAAAAATTGCGGACGGTATCAAACGGTGAGGATGATACTAACTGCCTTCAAAGGGACATAGATTGGTGAGAAGTTTAGGAAGACACCTGAGAAATGGTATTAAATACAGACAAATTTGTGATAATACATTTTGACAGAAGGTATAGGTCAGGCAATGGCGCACTTCTAAAGAGTATGCAGGAGCAGAGGGACTTGGTGGTCATCTGAATCGATCATTGAATGTGACAGGACATTTTGAGCAAGTGATTAGCAATGCATATGGGATCATGGGCATCACAAATAGAAGCACAAGTACAAAAGCAAGGAAGATTTGCTGGATCTTCATAAAGCTCCGGTTCGACCCCAAATATGTTATTGCAACTAGTTCTGATATGACAGTCCAGGAAGGATTCAGTGTCCTTGAGAGAGTTCACAGGATATTTGCCAGAATGGTTCCAGGATTGGGGGATTTTGCTTACAAGGTAAGGGTAGAAAAGCTAATGG
The DNA here is from genome assembly GCF_036365525.1 of Heterodontus francisci. NCBI lineage: Eukaryota > Metazoa > Chordata > Chondrichthyes > Heterodontiformes > Heterodontidae > Heterodontus > Heterodontus francisci. The sequence goes on from NW_027140794.1 coordinate 6,203,139, forward strand.
TATTCTGCCTGGAGCAAAGGATATTCAGGGGAGATTTCATAAAGTTGTACATGATTATGACAGGCTTACATTGGTTAGACAAGCAAAAACTGTTCCTATTAACTGATGATGAGATTGAAGGGACAAAAGATACAGGGGGAATGTGTATTTTTTCCGTAGCGAATGGTACTGATCTGAAAATAGATGCCTGTGAGGATGCTGGAAATGGAGGCAATCAGTGAGTTCAACAGAAAATTCGATGGGCACTGAAAGAAAAGATCTTAAGGTCTAAGGCGAGCGAGAGAGTGGGATTGTCTTGATTGGTCTGAAGTGAGCCAGAATGGGCCGAATGGCCTGCGTCTTTGCTGCAAAAGAGTCAATATATCTATATCTCCAACATTTCAACAAGGTTAATCAGAGGGCTCCGAGGAGAGAAAGATACAATGAAATAAGGAAATATAATAAGTGACCAAAAGCTTGGTAACAGAGTGAGTTTCAATGAGGATATCAAAGGAAGAGTCAGAGCTGGAGAGATGGGAGGACCAGGCAAGTTTTCCGAGAGTAATAATTAATCAACTAAGACATGGGCATGGATTGTGAGAGGGAAAGACTGGAGGGTAATACAACCAAACAATAACAACTTACATTTATATCGTGCATTTAACCTGGAAAAGCGTTGAAGGATAAGTCACATAAATATACTCAGAGTCAAGTCGATCCTCACCAAACAAGGTATTAAGGGAGGGAACCATAAGCTCATTCAGACGATGTATTTTTGTCAGGACTTATATGACGACAGGAGTGGAAGGTAGAGTGGATTCAGTAAAGAATTCTGCAGCATCGGTTTGATAACAGCAAGAATGTGGCCGGAAAAAACGTAACGCCGGTGTGATAATTATACTGTTTTATTAATAGCAACTTCGAGAAGGCATTCGACGAGATGTCACATCAGAGCCGCCTAAACATAACGCCCATGGATTGGAGGCAACCTATTGGCTGCGCTGGGGAATTGGCCATGTGGGAGGCGACAGATTCGCGTCAAAGGCTATGTGCTGAAATTGTCAGGTTATTATTATTGTCGTCTACCAGTGATCTGGACTCGGGTGGCACCTTATCACTAATTTCCATAGGAATAGGATGAGGGAATGGAGGCCCATTTATCTAAGTTTGCTGAAGAGTGTAACTTACGTGGCACATTAAATATTGGAAATGAGAGAAACAGATGCATAAAGAGACTTGATTGTTTCAGTGATTGGTAAAACTGGGGGAGATTAAGCTCAATGCGGGGTGGTGAAAGGTCCTGAATTATGTAAGAAAAAAAGATAGATCAGAGTGCTATCCTCATTGTGAGAAGCTGGCAGCTGTGGAGGAGCAGGGAGATTTACCTGTCCAAGTACATATATCACGAGGGGGTAACATTGAAATCTTGTAACTGTTCGATAGATATTTGTGAGACAAGTGTATTCAGCGGTCCACAACACGACAATAAATTGTATTAGCAGGGATAGAGGAGGTCGTGAGGGTTTTGAAATGCATGGTAAAGAAAAATAAACTCGAGGCTTTGGGATGCTCCATTCAATGCAGATCAGTAAAGAGAGCAATGACTGGCGAGGCAACCTGTTGGCTGGGTTGGGGAATTGGCCTGGAGCAAGGCGACAGATTAGTGTCAAAGGCTATGTGCTGAAATTGTCAGGATATTACTATTGTTGTCTCCCAGTGATCTAAAACCAAGTGTGGCATAGGATAAAGGCAACAATGTTTTGGATCAAAAAGTGAATGAAAGGTGGAGCATGGGAGGTCAGTCTGGTGTCCATTCGTACAGTCGAGTTTGAATGTGACAAAGACATAGACGAGTGTTTCAATATCTGTTAGAACATAGAACATAGAACAGAGAACATTACAGCGCAGTACGGGCCCTTCAGCCCTCGATGTTGCGCCGACCTGAGAAACCATCTCACCTACACGATTCCATTTTCATCATATGTCCATCTTATGTCCACTTAAATGCCTTTAAAGTTGGCGAGTCTACTACTGTTGCAGGCAGGGCGTTCCACGCCCCTACTACTCTCTGTGTAAAGAAACTACCTCTGACATCTGTCCTATAACTATCACCCCTCAACTTAAAGCTATGTCCCCTCGTGTTTGCCATCACCATCCGAGGTGATAGGCTCTCACTATCCACCCTGTCCAACCCTCTGATTATCTTATATGTCTCTATTAAGTCACCTCTTCTCCTCCTCTCAAACGAAAACAACCTCAACTCCCTCAGCCTTTCCTCGTAAGACCTTCCCTCCATACCAGGCAACATCCTAGGAAATCTCCTCTGCACCTTTTCCAAAGCTTCCACATCCTTCCGATAATGCGGTGACCAGAACTGCACGCAATACTCCAGGTGCGGCCGCACCAGAGTTCTGTACAGCTGCAGCATGACCTCGTGGCTCCGAAACTCGATCCCCCTACTAATAAAAGCTAACACACCATATGCCTTCTTAACAGCTCTATTAACCTGGGTGGCAACTTTCAGGGATTTATGTGCCTGGACACCAAGATCTTTCTGCTCATCTACACTACAAAGAATCTTCCCATTCGCCCAGTATTCTGCAATCCTGTTACTCCTTCCGAAGTGAATCACCTCACACATTTCCGCATTAAACTCCTTCTGCCATCTCTCAGCCCAGCTCTGCAGCCTATCTATGTCCCTCTGTAACCTGCAACATCCTTCGGCACTATCCACAACTCCACCGACCTTCGTGTCATCCGCAAATTCACTAACCCACCTTTCTACACCCTCATCCAGGTCATTTATAAAAATGACAAACAGCAGTGGCCCCAAAACAGATCCTTGCGGTACACCACTAGAAACTATACTCCAGGATGAACATTTACCATCAAAAACCACCCTCTGTCTTCTTTCAGCTAACCAATTTATGATCCAAAGCACTAATTCACCTTCAATCCCATACTTCTGTATTTTCTGCAATAGCCCACCGTGGTGAACTTTATCAAACGCCTTACTAAAATCCATATAGACCACATCCACGGCTTTACCCTCATCCACCTGTTTGGTCACCGTGTCAAAAAACTCAATAAGGTTTGTGAGGCACAACCTACCCTTCACAAAACCGTGCTGCCTATCTCTAATGAACTTATTCTTTTCAAGACGATTATAAATCCTGTCTCTTATAACCTTTTCCAACATTTTACCCACAACCGAAGTAAGGTTCACAGGTCTATAATTACCAGGGCTGTCTCTACTCCCCTTCTTGAACAAGGGGACAACATTTGCTATCCTCCAGTCTTCCGGCACTATTACTGTCGACAATGACGACATAAAAATCAAGGACAAAGGCTCTGCAATCTCCTCCCTGGCTTCCCAGAGAATCCTAGGATAAATCCCATCTGGCCCAGGGGACTTATCTATTTTCACACTTTCCAAAATTGCTAACACTTCCTCCTTGTGAACCTCAATCCCATCTAGCCTAGTGGTCTGTATCTCAGTATTCTCCTCGACAACATTTTCTGACGAAAAATATTCATTCAACACTTCCCCTATCTCCTCCGATTCCACACACAACTTCCCACTGCCATCCTTGATTGGCCCTAACCTATCTCTAGTCATTCTTGTATTCCTGATATACCGACAGAAAGCCTTCGGGTTTTCTTTGATCCTATCCGCCAATGACTTCTCGTGTCCTCTCCTTGCTCTTCTTATCTCTCCCTTTAGATCCTTCCTGGCTAGCTTGTAACTCTCAAGCGCCCTAACTGAGCCTTCACGTCACATCCGAACATAAGCCTTCTTCTTCCTCTTGACAAGCTCTTCAACTTTTTTAGTAAATCACGGCTCCCTCGCTCGACAACTGCCTCCCTGCCTGACAGGTACATACTTATCAAGGACACGTAGTAGCTGCTCCTTGAATAAGCTCCACATTTCGATTGTGCCCATCCCCTGCAGTTTCCTTCCCCATCCTACGCATCCTAAATCTTGCCTAAACGCATCATAATTTCCTTTCCCCCAGCTATAATTCTTGCCCTGCTGTATATGCCTGTCCCTGCCCATCGCGAAGGTAAACCTAACCGAATTGTGATCACTATCACCAAAGTGCTCACCTACATCTCAATCTAACACCTGGCCGGGTTCATTACCCAGTACCCACTCCAAAGTGACATCGCCCCTGGTTGGCCTGTCTACGTACTGTGTCAGAATACCCTCCTGCACACACTGGACAAAAACAGACCCATCTAAAGTACTCGAACTATAGTATTTCCAGTCAATATTTGGAAAGTTAAAGTCCCCCATAACCACTACCCTGTTACTCTCGCTTCTGTCAAGAATCATCTTTGCTATCCTTTCCTCTACATCTCTGGAACTATTTGGAGGTCTATAGAAAACTGCCAACAGGGTGACCTCTCCTCTCCTGTTTCTAACCTCGGCCCAGACTACCTCAGTAGACGAGTCCTCAAACGTCCTTTCTGCTGCTGTAATACTTTCCTTGATTAGCAATGCCACACCACCTCCGCCCCCCCCCCCCCCCCCCACTCTTTTACCATCTTCTCTGTTCTTACTGAAACATCTAAATCCCGGAACCCGCAACATCCATTCCTGTCCCTGCTCTACCCATGTCTCTGAAATGGCCACAACACCGAGATCCCAGGTACCAACCCATGCTGCAAGCTCACCCACCTTATTCAGGATGATCCTGGCGTTGAAGTAGACACATTTTAAACCAAGCTCTCGCTTGCCAGTGCCCTCTTATGTCCTTATAACCTTATCCCTGACCTCACTACTCTCAACATCCAGCACACAGGAACTACAATCTAGGTTCCCATCCCCCTGCTGAATTAGTTTAAACCCCCCCGAAAAGCACTAGCAAATCTACCCCCCAGGATATTAGTACCCCTCTGGTTCAGGTGAAGACCATCCTGTTTGTAGAGGTCCCACCTACCCCAGAAAGAGCCCCAGTTATCCAGGAAACCAAAACCCTCCCTCCTACACCATCCCTGCAGCCACGTGTTCAACTCCTCTATCTCCCTGTTCCTCACTTCGCTAGCATGTGACACGGGCAACAACCCAGAGATAACAACTCTGTTTGTTCTCGCTCTAAGCTTCCACCCTAGCTCCCTGAATGTCTGCCTTAAATCCCCATCTGTCTTCCTACCTATGTCGTTGGTGCCTATGTGTACCACGACTTGGGGCTGCACCCCCTCCCCCTTGAGGATCCCAAAAACACGATCTGAGAAATCACGTACCCTGGCACCTTGGAGGCAACACACCAACCGTGAGTCTCTCTCGTTCCCACAAAACCTCCTATCTGTTCCCTTAACTATGGAGTCCCCAATGACTAATGCTCTGCTCCTCTTACCCCTTCCCTTCTGAGCAACAGGGACAGACTCTGCGCCAGAGACCTGCATCCCATTGCCGACCCCTGGTAAGACGTCTCCCCCAACAGTATCCAAAACGGTATACCTGTTGTTGAGGGAAACGGCCACAGGGGATCCCTGCACTGCCTGCTGGTTCCCTCTCCTTCCTCTGACGGTAACCCATCTACCTTCTTCTTTTACCTGAGGTGTGACTGCCTCCCGATAACTCCTCTCAATAATCCCCTCCGCTTCCCGAATGATCCGAAGTTCCTCCAGCTCCAGCTCCAGTTCCCGAACGCGGTCCTCGAGGAGCTGGAGCTGGGTGCACTTCCCGCAGATGCAGTCAGCAGGGATACCCTTGGCGACCCTTACCTCCCACATTCTGCAGGAGGAACATTCAACTGCCTTTACCTCCATTCCCACTATTCTAAAATCCCAAGTTTTTAACCAATCACACGATAAGACAAGAAGAGAAATAGAAAAAGCCTTACCTTACCTACACACAACCGAGTCCTTTTTTTTTGGCAAGAGGAGGAGGACACTGCAGAGTAGTGTCTCGGGTTCAGAAACAGCCCGAATATATAGGTTTCTACTTACCTTGCAGTCCCTGCTCCACCGAAACTCCCGATGAAATTGACTTCCCAGCTGTTCACTCCTCGCTCGCAATGCCTGTGCTCCTGGAAAAGCTGCACAACTAAAAGGTAAGAGAATTTACACAGCCTGTTGGGCTCAGACAAGAGTGGAGTCGCAGGTGCTGCCGAGGTGTAAGGAGGTGATCTCTTTACCGAGGGACACATATGTATGGAGCATAATTTGGGGACAATTCGTGCACTGAGCCGTCTGTTCACTTTGATCATTTGAATGACGGATTGTCAGAAGTCTCTGTTCATTTGGTCCTGTAGCAGCTGCATAATAACTTTGATCACTGTTAGTCAATTCCTTGCATTATTACTGGTTTATTCTCTTTACTGGATGTGTTGTTGGATGATGGAATATCCTCACATTCTAAATGTTCGGACTTGTATGAGTTTCTTTATGTCTGTCATGATTTTGTTATTCAAACCCTTGAGTTTTATTCGGTTAATATCAAATCCAACTGTACTGGAATCAGATGCAAGGATTATGTCCGCAAGAATATAAGCAATAGGAGAAGGCGTAGACCATTCGGCCCCTCGAGTATTTTCGCTTTTCTATAAGATCATTCCTGATCCGATCTTGGCCTCAAATTCTCTTTCCCGCTTCTTCGTCATCACCATCAAATCCACGATAGTTCAAAATTCTCTCCATCATAGACTGAATATAATCAATGGATCAGCCTTCACAGCTCTCTGGGCTCGAGAATTCCAACGATTCATCACCCTTTTAGGAAACAAATTCCTCCTTATCTCCTTCTGAAATGCTCGACCTATGCCGCCTAGTTCCGGATTCCCCCTCGAGGGAAAACTTCCTCTCGCCATCCACCGGTCAAGCTCCCTCAGACTTTAGCATGTTTTAATACTTCTCTCATACTTCTAAACTCAAAAGAGCATCGGTCACACGTGTTCAACCTTTCCCATCAAGACAGCCCTTCACCCCAGGACTCGAATCGTGATCCTTCTCTGAACTGCCCTCAATGCATGCAGACTCTCCTTAAGGAGACCAAAACTATACACAGTAATCTAAATGTGGTCCAAGCAATGTTTAAGAACAATTAGCAGCCCATCAGGAGTTGTTAAAAGTTTCACTTTGTAGAACAAACCTGTCTTGGAATATTACCACATAAAACTAATTTTGGTGATGTTTAATGACACAGCTAAAAGTCTCAGTGTGACAAGGAGGCAGTAGTTTCTTCCTTCCTCAACATCGTGTCTCAGTTTAACTTGGATTTCAGTATTTTTAATGGTCATCACTGTTGTTGTATTATTTCCTTGTGTGACCGTCACGCTGCTGCAAAGTTCAGGCAGCTGAACTGAATTTGCTGCAGACACGTTGGCATCTCCTTCTCTGAATCACTGCGGATGAATTTATTTACTTCACTTGACTTCAATTTAATAGTAAAAATGTTCATTGTCTGTTGTCCATTGTATTTTTTGGAATCCAGAGTCCATTTCTTTATTTGCAGATTGTAAAACGCAGCGTTGTTGCGTTTTTTTATTGACCCATCCCACAGACTAACTCTGAACTTCAAAGTTACAACAGAAAGAATTTCAATTACTGTGAAATAAAAACAGTAAGTGCTGGGAAATACTCACCAGGTCAGGCAGCATCTGCAGAGAGAGAAGCAGAGTTAAGGTTTCAGATCTGTGACCCTTCATGAGAACTGGCAAGCCTTGGAAAGGAATTAAGTTTTAAGCAAGTGAAGGAGCAGGGGTGGCTTGGTGTGGAAAAGATAAAAAGGGAATGTGTGTGTTAGGGCAGATGTCAGAAGTGATAACATTAAAAGCTGTCCTGAGGCAACAGCAAAGAGGGTGTTAATGCTTCCTTTGAAAGACAAAGCATTAGTCCAGAGAGACTGTTAATAGTAAAGTTATGAGCAACTCTGTCTGCACGAAGAGCAGGCACATGGTTAAAAAATACAACACAATAAAAAATATTCAAAAATATAAAGACAAAAAGGTCAGTCATGCTCTGAAATTATTGAACTCAGTGTTCAGCCTGCAAGGCTGCAGAGTGCCTATTAAAAAGATCAGGTGCTGCTCCATCGACCTTGCATTGATGCTCACTGGAACATTGCAGCAGGCCAAGGACCGAATGTGGGCATGAGAGCCGGTGTGGGGTGTTGAAATGGCAAGCGAGCAGAACCTCAGGATCATGCTTTTGGACTGAGTGGAAGTGTTCCACAAAGCAATCAACCAATCTCAATTCGCTCACCCAATATAGAGACAGCACCACAGCGTCGGGTAGGCGATGGTATAGTGCTATTGTCGATAAACTAGTAACTCACGCACCCAGGAGCTGCTGCTTTGGGGACGTAGGTTCAAATCTCCTCTCAGCAGGAAGTGGAATTTGATTTCACAGAGTAAATTTGGAATGGGAAGCTGATTTAATAATAGCCATGAAACCATCATCGATTGTTGGAAATGCCCATTTAGCTCATTTATTGCTTTCGGGATTGAAATTTGCTGACATGTGACTCCAGACCCACAGCAATATGGTTGACTCTGAAATAGCCTAGCAAGTCACTAAGGTGCATAAAACCGCGAAGAAGTTAACAAGAATAAAACTGGATTGAGGCATTGGCCATATCCAACAAGAGAGAACCTAGCAATCTACGCTTGACGTTCAATGGCATTTCCAGTGCTGAAACCCCCATGATCAACATCCTGGGGGTTACCATTGACCAGGAATTGGACTGGAGTAGACAGAATGTGACATGTTTCAACACATCTTAACTTTAAAGTATCCCAGCTCAACCAGTCTGTACAAAGCTGCCCCTTTACCCCAGAAAACAGACCAATAAACCTTCTCATAACTGGCTTCAATGCGTATATATTGCTCGTGAAGTCAGAGGACAACAATTGTAAACAGGACTCAAGATGTGGCGCCACCAACGTTCTAAGAACATTTTCACCTAGTGGAACTAGCCTGTTCTGTAGTCGTACTTTATAAATCTAATTTTGATGACTTATAATGACACAGCTCACAGTCTGGCAGGCAGGGATGGTGGGAAGGAGGGTGGGCAATGAATGTAGGAGGGTGGGCTTTTCGAAGGGTGGGTTGTTCTCTGCTGGGGCCCTTTGTGGGGAGGACAGCCAAACCTACAGAGAGGTCATTCATTTTACTGAGCTTAATTCCACTAGCGGCAGGAATAGGCCCTTAAGCAGGTAATAATAGGCCTCTTAGGGCCCCCAATTGGCCTCTGGCCGGGGAAGCCTTTTCCACTTTCCCAATTAACAGCAGTGCGATGGAAAAATGACGGGCCCTTCCTCACCTTCCAGCCATTGCACATTGATCAGACACACGCCTCCTATTCCATCTCTGGGAGTGGCGTGGCATTACATCCAGGCCTGGTAGTCATCACACTTCCTGCATTGGGAAAAGGAATGCCTTACTACAGTGAGGGCTTCGTTCAAACAGTTAGAAAATACATTACGTTTTTAATACTGTAAACATTTTTTTGCACGTAACTTATTGTGCACTGCAGAGGTGACATTAAATCAAAAAACACATACTAGATATTGCTAATACTATATACTATTTAGCTGACAGTGGCTGCTCGCCACATCAAAGTTCAACTGCCCTCTGGTGAGGGCTTCAAATTTCGCCTAGATGCAAAACTCTTTAGCCTCAGTCGCCTCTATGCCAAACCTAAAGCTATACATGGACATACATGGTCTACAGTTTGTGGATGACTGCAGTGTCATTGCCCATTCTGCTCCAGATTTCAAAGTCACTGTCGATTTCTTCAATTCTACACGGAGGGGACTTGAATGTCCTAAATTGTTGTCAAAACAAAACTGAACTATCAACTTATTTCTGTCTATCCAAATATTCCATATCCGATATAAGTTGAAGGAGAGACTCTGGAATGCGTTGAAAACTTCCCATAACCTGGCAGCCACCTCTCGCAAAAGGCCACCATTGATGGGGAGATCCAACACTAGATCAGCTGTGCCAGCTGAGCCATCTACAAACTACAGCAGCGAATGTTTGACAGTATAGACTTCTGTAAGTCAACAGAAGTGCTCGTGTTCAAACAGTTGTCATCGCCGTACTCCTGTTCTGCAGTGATACCTGAACTGTGTATCAGCAACAAATAAAAGCGCCGGAGAAATTTCATCAGCTATGACTCTGCTGCATCCTCCAGATTAACGGGAAGAACCATCGGAAACATGCTCGTTTCATTTTTGAAACCATCTCCACAAGCATTCACACAAACTTCCTGAAGAAAAACAACTTCGATGGACAAGATACTCTATTTGGATGCTCAAAACCTGTATCCCCCGCCAGGTCCTGTTTTCCCAATTCTCAAATGTCCTCCAGGGAGGACAAAGGAAATGCTTCAAAGACACTCAGAAGCTCTCTCTGAAGCGCGGCAGCTTTGACATTGATGACTGGGAGGAGTTTGCTACCAACCGTTCAAAATGGAACAATATGTCTGTCATGCTTTGAGTCCTATCGCCTTGATGATGAAGCAGAGTGGCGACAGAACAGGAAAGAAAATGAATCAAATACCACACGCGGGATCCCACTGCCTCATGGGAAATCCTGTCCCATGTGCCCAAAAATCTGTGGATCGGGAATTGGCCTATTAAATCACATGATGACCCATGGCAGCAACTTGTGAACCTGTGCAGACGTCATCCTTGAATCAAGGGACAGCCGACAATTTTACTAAATTTACCAATAACAAATGTAAGATTCATAGGATTCAGACAAGTCAAAATTCTCACAATTCAGAGCTTTCCTTCAGACTTGCTCCTCTTCGAACTCTGGTCAGATCATCAGCAATGACATTGCTTTTCTCTGCAAGATGTACAATTTCAGGTGCAAATGGTTGGAACAATATTCTCCACTGAAACAAACTGGCTTTCTTTGTTATGCTTTTTCTGCAGAAAAACGTTTGGGTTGTGATCCCTATAAAGCAATTTTACCAGTGATTAGTCGTTATATCTGCATTAAAGTGTTGTAAAGCCCGTACCAGATGACAACACTGGTTGAAATCTCAAAACGGAAGCTGGTGCAAATTTATTTAAATTCAATTAATTAATAAAATTACTTAACTCATAAAAGACAATTTGTAATTGAAGGTTATTCTCAGTAATGGTGCCATGAAAACTGACATCGGGTGTCGCAAACACCCGCCTAGTTGACCTTGAGGGAAAGAAATATGCTTGTCTGCTCTGCATGCGACTCCAGACCCACATCCATATTGGTAACACTTAACTGCCTTCAGAAATGGCCCAGCAGGCCATTCAGCTGTCAAGGGCAATTAGGGATAGGCAGTAAATGCTGGTGTGCCAGGGTCACCTGCTTCCCATTCCTGCAACATCAACTATTATGCATTGAGAAAAACAGTCTACTTTGTTCTCGTACGTCAGTGATAATCTGAAGGAGATGAGTGCACCTCCAAAGATTTCCCTTTGAAAAGAGTCTCCAGGAGCTTGTCTGAGGCGATTTGAGCCATTCCATATTGTGGCAATTTCTCAAATGACACAATGTAAACGTCTACTCCCTCTTCACTAATTTGACTTACCAGGTTAGCCAAACTTTGCCAAGTCAAAGCTACGAGGAATTTCCCTTTGGTCAATCTCATCTTTCATCTCCAAATCACGTCCTCCAGCTTTGAGTCTTCCATTCTCAATTCAAGATTTAATGCAAATTAAACATGAACAACAATTAAATCACATACTATGTTTGTATATCTAAAAGATTACACGTTAGTTAGCTTATGGAATAACAATAGTCCGTACTAATCCTCTGAACAGGATTATCAACACGATGGTGCCAAACAGTTCCACAGTATATGAAAATCACGAATTTTCTCCAATAGTTTTCCACATCATCACCTCCAAGTAGTGATTGAGTGTTTCAGTGCCAGATGGACTAAGGCAGTGCAGGAGGTTAGCGATGCTAGGCAGGTTCAAATGTGCATCTTTTATGATCGAAGGGTGATGACATCTGAGGTTCAGCAGGGACCAACAGAATAAACGTTAAAAAAAATCATACTGAGCCTGGCACAACAGCTAGTATGGGGAATGGTGTCAGTGAAATGAGTATGGACTCTGTGGTGGAGCGAAAGATGATTGCTTTGGTATTTCATATATTTAGTTGGAGAAAACTGAAGCTCCTGCTAAACAGACATTTGTAGTATCGTCACACAGAGGCAGTGGAAGGACGAGCGAGTTGGCGGAGAGCTGGACCATGGTGTTGCCAGCACACATGTGGAAGCTGACCCCATGTCATAGGTGTTGTTGGCATTGGGTAACATGTAGATGTGGAGGAGGAGGAGGCAAAATAGGAAGGTCAGGCGCAGGCTGGTGGGTGGAGGGATTCCATTGCGGGGGAAGGTGTGGCTTTCATTGTATCGGTGAGACATGAACCAGGAAAGGGCAGTCCCACCAAAAGTGCCCAATGTCAGAGATATGGAGAGATCACGGGCAAGGTTTGATGCACGCTTGGAAGAGAGGGTGGAGTTCGTGAATTTTGAGACCACGACCAGGTTGTGAGGACCAGAATTTTAAATGTTGAACAATTTGAGATGTAATGTAGGTCAGTGAAAACCATTGTGTTGTGTGAGCTGCTGGACTTATTGGGGGATGGAGATGTACGGTGGAGCTTTGGATAGAAGGAAGGTGGATGTTGGGGTCCCAGTGAGGAGTGAACTGGAGGAATAGTGTCAGGAGATGGCCCAAGTCTAATTTCACTAGTCTTTAGCCACTGTAGAATGAACTGATAAACATTTGCAATAAAATAGCAGCGAGAGGGTTGTCAACGGAGCACGCTCAGAGTCTGCCCCGACTATCACCCATCATAAGTTCTCAGGTGCAACCCTGAGCATGGATATAACTGTTGTCGTGTCAAAGTTCACATTTTAGCCACTTGTGTCCCTGGATTCAGTGTATACTCTGGAAACTCTGAAGCATTTATTCATGAATCATTACGAGTGAACATTGTCATTACAATGGCATGAAGCCTGCATATGAAGCCGCTCATTATTGTGGGATCTGTCCTGTCTGCTTACATGTATCGGCCTGATCCCCAAGAGAGGTCTGATTAAGATATTTTGCTGGGTTTTAAGATATTCATGTTGTATGTACAATTTTATTAACATCGCAGACAAAGCTGCCGATGTAATGTGTTTGTTCAAGTGTCTGTCACAAATAGCAATGATCAGGGGAATAACCATGTCACTGGAGACTTATCCCCTATATAAATCAGGGCCTGTTAATATGTATCAGCTCAGAATGACTACCAGAGCTCCGTATTTCAGAACAACACCAGTTGGTACTTCTCACAGAAATGGGATATCCAGTAATATATCAGATTGAAGATATTTACTATCCTATTCTTGCAACCATTGGAGTTCCCGGTCAGCTGCCGTCTCCAGCTGCTGTTGTAGCAAATCAATATTAAATCGACGGTTGTAGTTGATAATGTCTTACTTGCTGATTGTTTTACGCAGTTGGCTGTTCTGTTGAATGATGGGCTGTCAGAAGGCTCTGCACATTTGGTGTTTTAGCAGAAGCATAATTACTGTGATGATTTTTGTTCATCAAATCCTTGCACTTGTATTGGATTATTCAGTGTACTGAATGTATTGTCCGTTGATAGAATGCCTCAGATTCTAAATGTTCGCGCTTGCACGACTTCCTTTATGTGTAATGATTTATGTTGTTCCATCCCTGAGAATGTGATCAGATTAATATCTCATTAATGTATTGGAATCAGGTCCTCGGGCTAAGTACATAAGAATATAAGCAATAGGAACCGGCGTAGAGCATTTGGCCCCTCGATTCTGCTCCACAATACATTGAGATCATTTGTCATTTGATCTCGGGCGCAAAACCATGTTCTCGCTTGTTCTCCACAATTCTTGAATAGCCTACAGTTCAAAAATCTCTCTATCTTATCCTTGAATATAATCAACGAATCAGCCTCTGCAGCTGTCTGAGGTCGAGAATTCCAAAGATTCATAACTCTCGCCGAAAATGAATTCCTCCTCAGCTCCACCTGAACTGTACACCTTTTGCCCCGCCCCAACCCTGAGTTCTTGATTCCGCCTCAAGGGGACACATCCTCTCACCATTCGCCTGTGGTTCTTCCTCAGAATTTCATATTTCAATATGTCTCCCATACCTTTAAACTCTGAAGCATATAGGCTGAAACTATTCAACATTTCCTCGCAAGACAGCCCCTTTTAAGACGCATCAGTGAGTGAGGCTGATCTGAACCTCTCTCAATTTATGTGTACTCGTCCTGAATATCGAGAACAAAACTATACACAGTAATCTAGGTGTGTTCCCATCAAGGTTCTCAGAGCAGTTATCAGAACATCAGGAGTTGTGGAACTAACTTGGCCTGGGATATTGCATCATGATTCTAATTTCGGTGATTTACGATGAGGCAGCTCAGTGTCCTCTTTCCCCAACATCAAGGGCTGGATTGTAAAGGTTCACCGACGCTGGTAACGGTGGTGGCGGGGGGGTGGGGGGGCGGTGTGGGGGAGAGGTGTGGGGGGTGGGGGAAAGGGGCATGAAAGACACAGTGGGGTTGGGCCCGTAACCGACCCAGCTGCTGGCAGGGCCCGTCCTGATCTCAGCGGCGGACGAGACCTCGTGGCAGCCTCCCCGCTGCTTGGCGACAGGGAATGCAGTAGAATATGCAAATGGTGCTTTTATTAATATGCACGCAGCAGTGATTCTGCAAGCAGGTTTGGATTTCCATTCCGGCGGCGGCAATGCCGTACCTTCGAATCCCCGTTCGGGGAAAGGAGGTCCCACAGCTGTGGGGAGGGAGAGGAGGTGAGTTTCCAAGTATGGGAAGGGGAAGCGTGGCTACAATGCTGAGGATTGGTCGAAGGGGTAATGGTAAGGGGGAAAGGACAAAGATTCCGAAATTTATGAGGGATGGGGTGGTGGGAAGTTCAAATGTTAACAGTAGGTATTCCGGGGGCGGGTAGGGTGGGGGGGGGGGAGGGGTGTTGGGGGTTGCAAAGGGCAGGAATGATGTGCGATGCCATTGTGGGTGGTGGGAGAGGACATTGATTTTTTTAAATTTAATTTTATAAACGTTAAAATAAGCATGTCTCTAAAAATTTAAACGATCATTTAGGGCTATAAGCCCATTAAAAACACGTAGTCAACTGCGCATTGGTGCTGAAAACCCTTGCCAGTGACAGAGGGACGACTCGCCTCTCCCTCCATGTTATCGGGAACAGCGCCCGGGCCATGCTAATAAGCCACACATTTGGAATCACAGAGGCGCTCCGACTTAGTGACGTGTGTGAGGGTCAGAAAAATTTCCACCAGTCACCTATTTTGGCCCCAAGAGTGGGTTTCACTGGAATTTCAATATTTTATTGGTTATCACTTTGATGAAGTATTTCCTTCTGGGAATCTGACGCTGCTTCAGAGGTCTAGCAACTGAACAGAGTTTGCTAATGACCCTTCAACATCCCCTTTTCTGATTCACTGCAGTTCAATTCATTTACTGTCAAAGGGATTTGTTGCAAATGTATTGACGTTATGTTGCATCAGTTTGGACTGAATTTCTTGGAATCACGAGCCATTCTAGTCAATTGCAGATTATAAATCGCAGTGCTGCTGGTGTAGTATTGTTGATTGAACAAACCCACAATCTAACTCTGGACTTTAAAATGACAAGAGATGAAATTTCAAATAGCGTGGGTTCCGGTCTGAAAGAGGTACTCAATTCTATTTGTTCTATGTATTGTAGATAGATTGAACAGTGCCAGTTGTGGGAATGGGTGTCCACCTTACCTGTGCAGGTGAATGTCCTGGGTTATTTGTGGGATGTGCACATGATGAGGTCAAACAACTTTCGGTAGCAGTACATACAGTTTTTTATTCACAACGCTTAAACCAATTATACCTTTGGTCTCTACATTACTTATTAGCGAGAGACAGCATGGTTTTGTGAAGGATTTGTCTTACTTATTTGATTGAGTTTTATGAGGAAGTGACGAAGATGATTGATGAAGGAAGGGCAGTGGATGTTATCTATATGGACTTCAGTAAAGCCTTTGACAAGGTCCCACATGGCAGACTGGTACAAAAGGTGAAGTCACACGGGATCAGAGGTGAGCTGGCAAGATGGATACAGAACTGGCTCAGTCACAGAACACAGAGGGTATCAGTGGATGAGTGTTTTTCTGAATGGAGGAATGTGACTAGTGGTGTTCCACAAGGATCAGTGCTGGGACCTTTGCTGTTTGTAATATATATAAATGATTTGGAGGAAAATGTAGCTGGTCTGATTAGTACGTTTGCGGATGACACAAAGGTTGGTGGAGTTGCGGATAATGACGAGGATTGTCAGAGGATACAGCAGGATATAGATCGGTTGGAGACTTGGGCAGAGAGAAATGGCAGATGGAGTTTCATCCGGACAAATGTGAGGTAATGCATTTTGGAAGGTATAATGCAGGTGGGAAGTATATAGCAAATGGCAGAACCCTTAGGAGTATTAACAGGCAGAGAGATCTGGGCGCACAGGTCCACAGGTCACTGAAAGTGGCAACGCAGGTGGATAAGGTAGTCAAGAAGGCATACGGCATGCTTGCCTTCATCGGTCGGGGCATAGAGTATAAAAATTGGCAAGCCATGTTGCAGCTGTACAGAATCTTAGTTCGGCCACACTTAGGATATTGCATGCAATTCTGGTCGCCGCACTACCAGAAGGACGTGGAGGCTTTGGAGAGGGTACAGAGGAGGTTTACCAGGATGTAGCCTGGTCTGGAAGGCATTAGCTATGAGGAGAGTTTGGAAAAACTCGGATTGTTTTCACTGGAACGACGGAGGTGGAGGGGCGACATGATCGAGGTTTACAAAGTTATGAGTGGCATGGACAGAGTGGATAGTCGGTAGGTTTTTCCCAAGGTGGAAGAGTCAGTTACTGGGGGGCATAGGTTCAAGGTGAGAAGGGCAAAGTTTAGAGGCGATGTGCGAGGCACGTTTATTACACAGAGGTTGGTGGTGGATTGTGGAGGGTGATTTACCTGAGTTATCATGTTGAGTGAACTTGTGGAGGCTTTGAAAATCTGGAGAAGCGATTGGACAGAATACGTGCTGTGGATAGAGAGAGAAGTTAAGTGTGAGAGAGAGAAGAATGGAGAATGAATAGGGAAAATGAAATAGAGGGAGAGAGAGAAAGGCAGAGAGAGAATGGAAAAAGAAGGACAAAGAGAGGGAGAGAAGCCACAGTGTGAATAATTCACGAATATGAACTGCTAAATTTTCCGTAACAATTATAGTGAAACTGTGAGTTGAAGGTATGATTAGGATTTTGCTAGATTGTGTGAGATTTACTGCTGGACTCACTCCCTGTGTGTTAATCCCGTTATATCCTCAATCTGTTTTAGTGAATATTCCTCTAAATTATTTCTGAACTGAATAAATAACTTAATGGAACCTGTTATTTACCTAATGAATTGGTGCTTCACTTTGTTCGCTTTCCAAAGCCTTCAGGACCTGCCTCCACCCCAGTTCCCAAATGTCATTTTCTTTGTCTCCCTCCAATCCAATCACTGGCTCAGCCTCCATCGGCCTCTCTTCCCCTGATCTGACGTCTAAAACTCACCACAGCGGATCTCGACATTTTCACTTTTCGGGTCAGCCCATGTTAGCTCTTTTACCCAGTAAGCCAAAAACAGCTTCCCTGCTCCTCACTTACTCGGCCATTGGTCTGGAGGCTAAACTGGATTAAAACCATTGGATTCCTGCTTTGAGAAACCCTTTGCCCTTCCACGCTGGCATCGCACCATCACCTGGACCTTTTACTGCATCCAGTGATCATTTTATTTCACCTTTATTTTTACAAATCAATTTCCCAATCAATTATTGATAAATGTGTTCAAAGAATATTCTACCCGAAATGCTGGATGCTGCAACAAAGCTATAAATTTCATTCCAGATCCTGTCAAACTGCGGTTTTAGTTTGAGGTCTGGTCAGTAATTTCTCTGCATGCCTTTCTATTTCTTTCAGTAAACCTGGTGGCGATTCTGATCCTGTCCCGAGGAAAGTGCGGGCTCTCCAAATGTATCACTCGCTACCTGGTGGGAATGGCAGTGTCTGATTTTCTCGTTGTTATCGCACATCCTATTTTGAGTTGGATTCCAGATATTTATTTCCCAGATTCATTCCTGTCCATTACTCCCATCTGTAGGTCAATTTATTTCCTGATTTTTGCAACCACAATGATTTCTGTCTGGCTGACAGTCGCTTTCACATTTGATCGATTTGTAACCATTTGTTGTGAGAAGCTAAAGACGAAATATTGCACTGAGAAAACAGCGGCTGTGGTTATCGTAACAGTAAGTGTGCTGTGCTCTTTAGAAAGTCTTCCCTGGTACTTTACAATCGAACCTTTATATATAATTGATAATGTTCCCTGGTACTGCATCTACCAGCAAATATTCAGTACTTCCCCCGCCTGGACCGCGTTTGAGTTGTTTCATCGCATTTTAACTCCTTGTGTCCCGTTCATTTTGATTTTGCTGCTCAATGTTCGGACGGTCAGACGCATTTTAGTGGCCAGTAGAGGCCGCAGGGGACTCCAGGGCCTCAGCAGTGGAGAGAATCACAATGACCCAGAGATGGAGAATCGAAAGAAATCCATCATTTTACTGTTTAGTATATCTGGCAGTTTTATACTGTTTTGGGTGACACAGGTTGTATTTTCCATCTATCAGAGAATTACAAAACAATATTCTTCCTCTGTCAATGATCCTCTTTACATCATAAAGCACACAGCAGGAATGCTGCAGCTTCTCAGTTCCTGCACCAACACCTGTACTTACGCTGTGACCCAGACTAAATTCCGACAGGAGCTGAAGAAGATCCTGAAATACCCACTTAATCCAATTGTTAAATTCGTTAAATCAGATAAAAAGTGAATGTTTCGTGTTTTAGCACTGAAATACACTCCAGACTCCACTTCTGAACTCAGTACAGGGTTATAACTTTTTTTATTCACAGTCCAGAGCCCGAATATGATTGTAAACTTGCTTTTGTAATATTTTGCGAAATATTGGACCTAATGAGAGCGGTTATCTTTGCAGAAGGCACCAGAATTGTTTCTCAAAAATGACGGTGCGAAAGAGCACAGCTGACCTTCAATTGAAGCAGCTCTCAATCAAAGGGGCTTCTGTTGGATTGATGACAGAGAGAGAAGGTGGTGTACTGGTAATATCACTGAGCTACTAATCCAGAGGCCCATGTTAATGACTTGGGAATGCAGGCACAAATCACCGCATAGCCGCTGGTGGAATTCAAATTCAATTAATTAATAAAAATCGAATTGAAAGCTCGTCTGAGTAATAATGCCATGAAGTAAAAAGTGGAATAGTCGAACAATGTCTTTTTGGAAGATGCCTGGGCTACATCAAATTCTATTCACGCATGTTGACAGAGAGAGACAGAGGGAGAGATGGTGAGAGAGAGAGAGAGATGGAGGGAGAGACAAAGGGAGGGACAGAGAGAGATGTAGATACAGAAACGTGGAGAGTAAAAGAGAGATTGAAAGATATCGAGAGAGACAGAGGGAGCTGGATAGGTGCAGACGTAACAAAAAGGAGAGACAGAGGGAGGATGACACAAGTTGCAACAATCAGTACCAATCCCCATTCTCTGCCCAGTCATGTGTTCAGGTTTAGTGTGAATGTTTTCAGGGCGAGTGTTGGAACTGTCTTCTGCAAACGCTCATCGATGCTAAATCATTTGTTCCTTTTTAAATCTAAGATTGACCTTGTTGAATGCATTTCAGAAATTGAAAACATCTTCTGTCACTCTCTGTCCCTTGGTCCTTCTGCTCCTGTGTGTCTGTGTGTATACCTGGATGCGTGTATTATTGCATGTGAGTGCGCATGTGTGTCTGTGCGCGTGTGTGTGTGTTTGTGTGTGTCAATGCCTATTTCTCTCTCATCTCTCAGAACCTCAGTAAAACTCCACATACATCTGTCAGTCATTTTCTGTTCGTTGCTTTTGGTGAGATCACAACTGCACTTCTTATGGAGGCTGGTAAGAAACGCATATCCCGCTATTTAATGGCATATTCTGTCTGCTTTAAACACTTGAATTGATTCATTCATAACAATTGATAAAATCTGACAATGCTCACCGCTTGACGGTCTCTAGGTTTATTTTTCTCCCAGGCTGATTACAAACACTGATATTAGTGTCGAGGGAAGTTCGAATTTACCTCAGTGTTTTGCAAATATCAAAGCCTGATTCCACACCCAGTAAAGTATATTTTTTGATGCGAGGCTGCAAATATTGTTACACTCAGTACGCACAGTACTTTCATGTTGCAATAAGTTGTTATAATATCTATTCAAATAACTGTCATCCCACAACAGCAAACTTTCACTGGTTCAACATTCTCATCAAACACTAAAGCATTCCAGAAAGCGAGGCTCCCAAATTTAACAAAAGTTTCATTTTCTGAGTCTCGCTGACATGTTCTGATTTCCTGATGGGTGGCATTAGCCTAGATTTCGTGCTGTGACCTGACCCCATAATATCATGAGTCAGGGACAAGAGTACGACCCACTGAGCAACAGCTGGTTCCATTCATCCCAGAAATTTTAGTTTCTGTGTGTGGCCAGATTTGTTTTTGTTCCGTGCATGGTTCCTTTAAATGTTTTAAGGAATCTTTGCAGACGTGTGCAATTTATCACGGAACAGGACTTGTGTGGTACCTTCCAGGCTGCTGCACGCAGTTTTGTGGGAACACTGACCAACAATCTCCATCCCAATCTCTTTCTTTTTCTCACTGGTTCCTTCACCTCATTGCTATCCTTTCCTCTCTCTGTTATTCTCTGTCCATCTCTATCCCTTTATTTCTCAGTTACTCTCTCCATCTGGATGGAGGAGGAGAAAGAGCGGCAGATATAGAAGCTGCTTTACTCTATATCTAACCCACACTGCACCTGCCCTGGGAGTATTTGATAGAAAAGAGAAGTCAGAGGTTTACTCTTCAGCTAACTCCGTTCCTAAACCTCTCCTTCTTACTGCCCCTCTTTCCTCTTTGAAGACGCTCCCTCAACCCACTGTCTCTGTCCAGGTTTTTGGTCATCCAGGCGAATGGCTCATTAAGTGGCTTTGTGCCATTATTTTATTCATTCGTGGTGCATGTCGCTGGCAATGGAAGTGTTTATTGCCCATTGCAAATGGCCTTTTGAGAGGTTGAGGTGAGCCCCTTTCTTGAATAAGTGCAGTCCATGTGGGGTAGGTGCACCCATTGTGCTTTTAGGAAGAGATTTCCGGGACTTTGACCCAGCGACAATGAAGGGACGGAGATATAGTTCCAAGTCAGGATGGTGTGCGACTTCTTTTGTTGTGTGCAGGCAATATGTTGCCTGTAGAGCAGGCTCTACAAATTTTAATTATTATTTTTAATATGGTTAGATGTAAAGTTTCTCCTGCAATCTGCCCGTCTCTCCCCATCTCCCCCTTCCTCTTTCCACCCGTCTCTCCCTCCCTCTTTCTGCCCGTCTGTCCCTCGCTCTCTCTCCTTGTCTCTCTGATAAAGTCCAAGATGTTTTGCTAATTACTCTCTTGAAATGTCCTGCAGAGTTCAAAGATGACTGCAGGTGAAGCTCCAGGCCCCTCTGCATGTGCACATTCTTGAGAAATGTGCTATCGGAAAATCAAACTAATAACATGGTTTCACGAAAAGTAAATTGTATATTTTGAGCATGTTACTGGTAGACTAGTTAAAGATGATCCAGGAGATGTTTTATATTTGGTTTTCGAAAAGGCGCCACACAAAAGGTTAAAATGAAAATTAATTACCCATGGAGTTAGGGGTAATCGAGTCGCATGGATGGAGAACTGGTTAACGGACAGGAGTCAAAGAGTCGGGATAAATAGGACATTTTTATGTTGGCAGACTGGGACTCTTGGAGTGCTGCTCGGTCCTCATCTATTTGTTCTGAACATATTTGTTCCAAACCCTCACTAACTCTCCTTGCCTCTCTCCGTCCCTCGGCCATTCTTTGTCACTTTATCTATCATCTTCTCTCTCTGAAATCCTGTCTAAATCCTCACTCAGAACCTCAATAACAAAACACAGTCACAACATAACTTTAGTTTACGAACATCCAAAAGCCATTTTACGTTTGTTCACGATGGCCCTGTTGTGTTGCCACAGGACGGGGAAATTCATTTCCGAGACTGACTCCACACTAATGTAAGGTTAATGCTTAAAAACGTGATGGTACAGAGACATGGTGACGGTGAGACACACAGTAGTAGACAGGAGTGAATTATTTCTTGTACCAATGTGTACGATATGTGCAAAGGAGCTGACTCTGTATTAAATTCAGTCACGGGATCTGGGAATCACTGGCAAGAAAGACATTTATTGACTAATTTCCCTTGGAAGGTGGTGATGAGCAGCTACCCTAATCGAGCCTATTTGTTACCCCACGAAAGAATCAATCAAGTTAGTCTGACACGATCTTCACTTAACAAATACACGCTGACTGTGCTTGATTAATCTGCACCTTTTTAAATAACGATTCATATTGTTCACCAGAATGTTTCCCAATACTTTGCCCTCCACTGAGTTTAGGCTGGGTGGCTTGTAATTTACTCAGTCTATCCCTTGCTCCTTTTTAAAATCAACTGCACAACATTTGCAGTCTTCCAGGCCTCTGGCATCACGCCTGTAAGAGCGGATTGGAAAATGATGGTCAGAGCCTTCGTTTTTTTCCCCCTTGCACCTCTTAACAGTAGGACGTAGTTCAATTATCATCTTTCAAAGATGCAAAACCGCTTAATATTCCCACCCTCACTGTTTATCCCATCCGAAATTTCAAACATCTCCTCCTTGAGTACAATATCTGCAATGTGCCCTCTTTTGTGAAGACTGATGTAAAATACTCACGAAGAGCCATGCCCACATCTTCCACCTCCTCAAGTAAATAGAATGAGGAGAGGCAATTTAAACGAAATGGTACAATTCTAAAGGAGGTGACGGAGCAAAGAGATCTGGGGGGCACATGTGCAAACATCATCGAAGGTGGCAAGGAATGTTGGCGCAAGTGTTTCAAAATCACACGGATCCTGGATTTATAAATTGAGGGAGGCGTGGAGTATAAAAGCAAGCAGATTGTGATGAGCCACTGTGAAACACTGGTTCGACTTCAACTGGAGTACTGTGTCCAATTCTGGCACCACAAGTTGGGAAGAATGTGAAGGCTGTAGAGAGGGTGCAGAAAAGATTGACGAGAATGTGTTCACAAACCGAGGATTTCAGTTGCGTGTTTAGATAGAGATGCTGGGCGTGTTTTCCTCACAGAAGTGGTTAAGGGGTTTTCATTGAGGACTCATCCTTCTTAGCTGTTACGATTCCATGAGCTGAAAAAAGTTGTATTTTTATTGTTCCAGCCAAAGTGAACACACTGACATTTCTCCACAGTGTATTCCATCGGCCACTTTCTTGCCCACTCAGTGAACTTGCCCATATCCTATCTGTGGCCTCCTCACAGCTTACTGTCCCACCCACATTTGCATTATCAGCTAGCTGGATACATTACACTCCACCCCTTCATCCAACAATCAATTATCCCCACGATTGTCTTCATCTGCTTCAGATCAACAACGTGTTTCAGTTATTACTGCACTATATCCTGCCTCTGTTCTCAAACACTAGACCCAGCCTCCGTTGTTGCTGCACTAGACTACGTCTTGGTTTGTTCCACTGCGCCAGGTAATTGTTAATGCTGGGTTTCACCCTGTCTCAGTTTTCACTGCACAAGACCATTTCTCTGTTTATAATACAGTAGGGCCTGTCTCTACTCTGTATCTAACACCATGCTGCCTCTGCCCTGGGAGTGTGAGATTAGACAGTGCAGATGGGAATTTACTCTGTGTCCAAACCGACATTGTGCTTGGCTTTGGAATGTTTAATGGGGCAGTGTAGATCGAGCTTTATTATATATGCCTGGAATTTGGGAGATTAAGGAGTGATTTGATCACAGTTTTCAAGTTAATAATGGAAAAAAAACTATTCCCATCGAATATGGAGTCCAGGAAATGGAGGCATAGTCTAAAAATCGAAACATATTCTAAAAGCTTTTCTGGAGTGAAATGAAGAAACACTTCTGCACACCAGGTGTGGTATCAGTTTGGAACTCTCTTCCACAAACCGCTATTGATACTGAGCCACATGTTTACATTTGCATTAAATCTAATGTTGTTGAAAAATATTATTGTCAACCGACACACTTTAGAAGCAGAGCGACGGGGAGACAGAGTGCGAGGGGAACTTGACAGAGCCTCAGTAACAGTCCCCACTGTTTGCCGAGAACTGTGTTGGGGCTTCAACGTAAGTGTTTTTCGGAGCGAGTGTTGGATCAGTGTTTGATACCTTCAAACAGTAGTGACATTTCCAGCAAGGGCAAGAGTTAAAGGTTTAAAATTAACGAAGAAATGGCTGGCATCTTTGGGAGAGAAATGGCTCTCCTGGGAGAGACCGAGAGGGATAGAGAGATGACAAGACTGGCAGTGGGTGAGCTGGTGTGAGCGAGATACAAACAGTCATGGAAAGAGGCAGCGAAAGGGAGAGAAAGAGAGACATGGAAAGAGGGAGAGGTAGAGACAGGCAGAGGGAAAGAGAGAGAGACAGACAGACAGGGAAAGGGAGAGTTAACGACAGATGTCGAAGAAGCGACAGAAACAGAGGGAGAGTCAGTGACAGACAGAGAGAGGGAGAGACAGAGACTGTGATCAGCAAAGACAGTGAGACACACAGAGATAGGGGAGAGGCAGAGACAGACGAGAGACAGTGGGACAGGTTGTGTTCAAATAAATGGAGAACGAAATGAAGTTCTTTGTAACTCTCATTCTTTAAATATCGTCAGGTGTCCCGGTTTTATGTTACGTAACAGTGAATCTGGGACAAATATAAACACACACACACACACACACACACACACACACACACACACACTGAAATCACATGCGCACACACACACACACAAACACACACACACTTTACAAGTCACAAGACCTTTCACACATGCAACTGTGAAAGCTTACCTTCACTGCTAAATGCACGTTCTTACAGTTCCACGGCTATAAGATTGATATTGTCGGTAACCTTGTAAATATGGCCCGAGCCATTTGCTCACCATGAAAGCTTGATGCTGAAAGAAGGTGAATCAAAGGCATCCTGCTTGACAATGGCTACCCTGATTAAATCATTTCTCGCTGGATAACGCACAAACTTATGAACGGGCCGAAGGCCCTCATTTTCTGCCCCAAAAAGTGAATAGTCTACCTCGGATTCGCCTGGAATGGTAATGTATCCCAAAAATTTGAGCAAGAGGTGAAGCTAGCTGCTTCACGCTGCCACTGTGCATTAGCAACACGTGTGATATTCACAACTAACAGGATGGTGCTGTGAAACCAAAAAGACATTCTGCCAATCACACAATGAGTAATGTGATACACGATTTTCAATGCCAATGTGATGCTCAGTATATTGTCCGTACATCACAAGGACTGGCAGATCGTATTAAGCAACATGTCCCTTCTGCTATTCACAATGGGCAAGGTACAGGCCATACCCAACCACCCGTGCTTGCAAAACTCACAACACAATGTCCAACTTCAGATGTGATTCCAAGGTTGGACAGCACTTGTTAAATTATTCTCAGTGTACGAGTAATTTTGCTGATAACTAATTTAAGATTGCCAGTCATTCCGCCGCGTGTCATATTTAAGCGTACTGGAAGCTGCACAGAACAATTCACAGATCCTTGTTCTGTGCAGACTGAAAAAACATGTGCACATATTGTGCCTGTTTCAAAATAAGTGACAGCCATTCACTGGTTCATTCCACAGGGCAATGCCTTGACCAATCATAGTCAAGCTGCATGATTTAAATTTCAAACAAAGCCTGGCAGTTACCTATCAATCACCATAAACTGGTGCATTCTCCATGGCAACGCACTATCAATCAGAGTCTACTTGCCAACCAATCAACAGTCTCTTCCCATACAGTAATAATTTGTTGGTTTCACTTCCATTGATATTCTCGCGATTTGTCCTGAAGAGTGCAAGGTGAAACACTTGGACGAAATATCTCCATTTTCTGCAATACTCAATTTCTGTGCTCACAAACGATTATTATTAAATGATTCACAGTTACAGATGTGATCCAGTTTGCATTGTTATTCAATGGTTCACGTTTACCTGATTAGGTCCAGTTTGCCTTATTAGCAAATCATTCACAAATACGAGATGTGCGATTATGTGCATGGTTATTAAATGCTTACCATTTACTGGATGTGGCCCAATCTTTATAAAATGCTTCACTATTACTTGATGTGTTTCAGTGTGCTTTCGTATTAAATGTTTCACATTTACCAAATGATGTCCGGTTTGCATTATTATGAAATAATTCACATTTAGTAAATGTCGTCCAGTCTGCATTATTATTAATTAGTTCTCATTTACACGATGTGCTCCAGTGTGCATCATTATTAAATGCTTCATGTTTATCTGATGAGGTCCAGAGTGCATTATTAGAAAGACGAAGCAATTGCCGAATATGATGCAATATGCATGATCATGAACATCTTCACATTTGTCACTTCCAGCTCTCTGTGAAATGGGAGATGGTTGCTCTGTGGTAATGTAAATGAGTTTATTATCCAGAAACCCGGGCTAATACTTTGGGGGCACTGAGTCAAATGCCACCACAGTCGCTGGTGAAACTTACATTCAGTTAACTATCAAACATTTGGAATTGAAAGCTCGCCTGACAATCGTGCTGTGAAACTATCCTTACTTGTTTATTTATTTAGAGATACAGCACTGAAACAGGCCCTTCTGCCCAACGAGTCCGTGCCGACCAATAAACACCCATTTTTACTAACCCTACAGAAATCCCATATTCCCTATCGCCTAATTACTGGTATCTATTCTGAGAGACATGATAAACTGTCATTAGAAAGGCATCGATTCATCAATGATAGTCAGCATGGATTTGTTAAGGGAAGATCTTGTTTCAGCAAATTGATCGAATTTTTTGAAGATGGAACACGAAAGGTAGATGAGGATAGTGCAGTTCATGTGGTCTACACGGATTTTAGCAAGGCTTTTGACAGGGTTCCACATGGCAGACTGGTTAAAAAAAATAAAATCCAGTGGGATCCAGGGAAATGCAACAATGTGGATACAAATTTCGCTCAGTTGGAGGAAACAAAGTTTAATTGTTGACGGCTGTTTGAACGACTGGAGAGCTGTTTCCAGTTCCAGGGCCGTTCTGCAGGACTCTGTTCAGGGTCCCATGCTTCTGTGGTATATATTAACGATTTGGACGTAAATGGAGGGTGCATGATCAAAACATTTGCGCACGACACAATGGTTGGCCGTGTGGTAGATAACGAGAAGGACTTCTGTAGGCTGCAGGAAGATATTGATGGTCTGGTCAGATGGGCAGAAAAAATTCAACTTGGAGAAGTGTGAGTTGATGGATTTGGGGAGGTCAAACAAGGCAAAGGAATACAGAATGAATGGGAAAATACTGACAAGTGTCGGGGAAGTGAGGGTCCTTGGGGTGAATGTCCACAGACCCCAGAAAGTCGCAGACCAGGTCGATAAGTTGGTTAGGAAGGCATTTGGAATCCTTTCCTTTGTTAGACGAGGTATAGAATACAAGAGCAGCGAGGTTTTTCTGGAACTGTCTGACTCATTGGTTAGGCCACGACTTTAGTACTGTGTGCAGTTCCGGTCTCCTCATTACAGGAAGGTTGTAATTGCACTGGAGAGGGTACAGAGGAGGTTTACGAGGATATTGCTAGGACTTGAAAAATGCAGCTATGAGGAAATATTGGATGGGCATGGTTGTTCTCCTTGAAGCAGAGCAGTCTGAGGGGAGATCTGATGAAATTTGCAAAATGGTGGGGCATAGATAGATTGGAGGTGAAGGTTTATTCACCCAAGCAGTGACGAGCAGGCATAGATTTAACGTGATTGGTACAAAAATTAGAGGGGAGATGAGGGAAACCTTTTTTCACCCAGAGGCCGGTGGTTACCCGGATCTCACTGCCTGAAAGGGTAGTTGAGGCAGTGTTGGAGAAAATCCAGATTGTGCCCAATTGTTGAACAAATTCTCCGGACTCAGACGTTGAGAATCAAACCCTTTATTGCATGATATCATGGGGGAGCACACCTTACCTAAATGCGGTTCAGTGCTACACCCGCCAATTACAAATCGCCGTGGACTTATATAGTATAAAAGAAGCAGAGGTAGCAGTTTCACAATTAAGCATAAACCACAGGACAACCACAAGACCACCTGCAGCTCTGTGCCCTTTGCAATGTCCGAGGTCAGTGGAGCGTTAGTTCGAGCATAACAAGCTATTGTTCCCTATTTAACGTACACTCCAGGTACTATATTTGGCCGTTACTTCTGGCTAGGTTGCACAAACATGATAAAACGGAAGAGTCAGTAACGAACACTCTGCTTTCTCTTCCCCAAAATCCATCATGAGCTCTGTCCCTTCCTAAGCCAGATGATTGTGGTCAGTTGCTCTGTCTACATTTCCTGATCATTGGTTAGGTTAGCTACAAGCTGCGTCATGTTTCTCTGTTTTTATAAAGTTAATAAATAATTAGCAAAGCTCAGAAAATTCTCCACCAGGCAGATACACTCAACGTATTCAAAAGGAGTCTGGATATTCATCTCAAGTGCCGTAATCTGCAGGGCTACGGACCGCATACCAGAAGGTGGGATTAGAATAGGTGGATCTTTTTCCCCAACACAGACAGGATGAACCAAGTGGCCTGTTTCTGTCCTTGAACTTTATATGATTCTATGATTCACATATAACCGATATGTTCCAGTGTGCATTATATTTGTACACTTGACATTTACAAGATCTGGTTGAATCGAACTTTTTATTACCTGCTCTGAAGTGACCAGAAGATTTTCCATTCTTTTTATTCCTTTTTTTTCTGCATTACCCTTTTTTGTTGTATTTGCCTTACCTGCCTTCTTTCTTTCCATTTTATATCAAGTGTGGGGTCAGAGCCAATGCAGCTGCACTCTGCATCTGAGCTGGTTTATTGGCCAGCTCTCACTCTCAAGAGAGTCAACCTGTTTCCTCCCATCACCTGCTATCGTGGTGTTACGGAATATATATGATAATAAGGTGTTATAGTCTGGATTGCAATTCACACAGTCTGGTGCAGCATTCTGATCAATTGTTTGCTTTTTTCACAATCTCCGATTCAGTGTAACCAGATGTTTAATCCCGTTCTTCAACCCTTCCGTGAACGTTCCTGGTGTCAGTCAACAGATACATGTGTTGTTACAACAGATGACAAGCTGCAGCATGCATCCCGTTTGCTCGGTGATGTATGTTGGTTTACTGTTGTATTGCTTGCATAATTGTGGTCCCCCACGCCACCACCTCAGGCAATGCGCAACATATGCCATCCAGTGAATAGCGGAATTGCCAGATATCATAAAGAGCAAGATCATTGATCTCTTCCAGTTCTTGCTGTCTGGATCATTTTCATCATCCATGCTGTGTAGCAGTGCCCTGCCGGAAGAGATTGGACGTTATAATATGTTGGACAGTGAGAGCACTGAACAACAGGATGAAAACGTTCGGCTGAAAATGGGTTAAAAGTCTGTCAAACCACCCATCCGCCACGGATAAATATGCCTCTGATCTCTCCCTCTCTGACGCCGAACGTTCTGTACTCAGCAAAGGATTCCGTTTTATTCCCT
Source organism: Heterodontus francisci (assembly GCF_036365525.1). Classification (NCBI taxonomy): domain Eukaryota; kingdom Metazoa; phylum Chordata; class Chondrichthyes; order Heterodontiformes; family Heterodontidae; genus Heterodontus; species Heterodontus francisci. The sequence goes on from NW_027140794.1 coordinate 6,232,891, forward strand.
TACACCCCACATCAATGAATCTCGCGCTCGAAATAACATTGAGCTGTTCTTCCATCGCCTGCGCCTCGGAGCTCACTTCTTTGACCAGGATAACCCCCCCCTCCCCTCCCCGACCGATCAGCAGACCCATTCACCCACCTCCAGCATTCTCCCTCTAATTGGACCCCTCCCCCAACCTCTTACCCGCTCTTGATCTTTTCATTGAAATCTGTTGGCGAGGCATTGGTCATCTCAATTTCTCTGCCCCCCTGACTCACTCTAACCTGTCCTCTGAACTTGAGACATTCTGTTCTCTCAGGTCTAACCTCGACATTTTCATCAAACCTGCAAACAAGGGTGGTGCTGTTGTTGTATGGCGTACCGACCTCTGCCTTGTAGAGGCTCAGCACCAACTTGCAGATGCTTCTTCCTACCTCCCTCTGGACCATGACCCCATCACCGAACATCAAGCGACTGTCCACAAGACAATCACTGTCATCTTCCAACCTCATCATCCCGCAATCCTGGACAACCCACTTCTACCTCCTTCCCAAGATCCACAAGCAGGACATCCCTAGCAGACCCATTGTGTCAGGTTGCACCTGCCCCACTGAAATGATTTCTTCCTATCTTACCTCTATCCATTCTCCACTGGTCCAGTCTCTTCCGACCTACATCTGTGACTCTTCTGAGGCCATATGTCATTTTTACAATTTCCAGTATCCTGGCCCCAACCGCCTTCTTTTCACTATGGACGTTCAATCTCTCTACACGTCCACCCCCACCAGGGCGGTTTGAGGACTCTCTGTTTCTTCCTTGAACAGAGGCCCAACCAATCCCCATCCACCACCACCCTCCTCTGCCTGACTGAATTTGCTCTCACATTGAACAACTTCTCCTTCAACACCACTCACTTCTTTCAAGTAAAAGGTGTTGCTGTGGGGAACCGCATGGATCCTAGTTATGCCTGCCTTTTAGTGGGATATGTCGAACATATGTTGTTCCAGTCCAACTCAGGCTCCCTCTCTCAAGTATTTTTCCGGTACTTTGATGACTGTATCGGTGCCGTTTCCTGCTCCCGCCTCGAACTGGATAACTTTATCAACCTTGCTTCTCTCAGGTTTAGATGGTCCATCTCTGACACTTCCCTTCCCTTCCTCGACTTCTCTATCTCTATCTCTGGACATAGGCTGTCTACTAATGTACGTTAGAAGCTCACCGACCCCCACAGCTACTTCGACGACACTTCTTCACACCCTGCCTCCTGTAAGGACTCTATTTCATTTTCCCAGTTTTTCCATCTCTGACGCATCTGCTCTGATGATGCTACCTTCCATGTCAGCGCTTCTGATATGTCTTCCTTTTTCCTCAACCGAGGATTACCTCCCCCCAAATGTGGTTGACAGGGTCCTCAACAGTGTCTGTCCCATTTCCTGTACCCTACCCTCGCCCCTTCCCCTTCCTTCCAGAACTGCGACAGTGTTCCCCTTGTCCTCAGTTTCCACCCATCAGCCTCCATATCCAAAGGATCATCCTCCGCCATTTCTGCCACCTCCGATGTGATGCCACTGCCAAACGCATCTTCCCCTCCCTTCACCTTTCAGCATTCTGAAGTGATCGCTCTCTCTCTCTCTGCGATAGCCTGGTCCACTCCTCCATTACCCGCATCATCTCGTCCCATTATCATGGCACTTTCCTGTGCAATCGCAGGAGGTATAATACCTGCCCATTTTCCGACTCTCTCCTCACTATCTCAGGCCGCAAATACTCCTTTCAGGTGAAGCAGCGATTTACTTGTACTTCTGTCTATGTAGTATACTGTATTCGCTGCTCACAATGTGGTCTCCTCTACATTAAGGAAGCCAAACGCAGACTGGATGAACGCTTTCTGGAAGACCTCCACTCAGTCCGAAAGCATGACCCCGGGTGTCCAGTTGCTTGTCATTGCAACACACACCACTGCTCTCATGCTTCCATCTCTGTCTTGGGATTGCTGCAGTGTTCCAGTGAGCATCAACGCAAGCTCGAGGAACAGCATCTCATTTACCGATTAGGCACACGACAGCCTGTTGGACTGAACATTGAGTTCAATAATTTCAGAGCATGACGGGCCCCCATTTCACTTTTATTTTAGTTATTTTTTTCTTCATTCTTTTTAAAATCTTTTTTGTGTTTATATTATTTTATTTGATCTTAGTTTGTTCAGTTTGCCTACCTACTGTTTTTTTAATATTTGTGCTTGTGGCTGTTTAGTTTTCAGTCCATTAACACCCTATCTTTCAACACACCATTGACATATTTTTTGCCTTTGGTCCATGACCTCTGGTCAGTTATTCTCTGTGACCTCGTCCTATCTACACCTTCTCTTTTGTTATCTTTTGCCCTACCCCCGCTTTACTTGCTTAAAACCTTTCACATTTCTAATATCTGCTAATTCTGAAGAAGGATCACTGACTTGAACGGTTAACTCTGCTTCTCTTTCCGCCGATGCTGTCAAACCTGTTGAGTATTTCCAGCATTTCTTGTTTTTATTGCTGCAATTTTTTGACAAGTTTCATTGCGCCTATGGAACTGATGAAAAAGACATTTATCAGCAAGTAAGTACTGTTAATTCACTTCAGATTGATTTCAATGAATGCCACCATTAGGTGCACCATGTCATGGCCACCAAATAATGAGTGCCATATTTGGTGAGACGGCACTTCCCTCTGGACAGGATCACAATCGTCAGCAAGTTGACTCTAAGAGAGAGAAAGAGCAAATTAACAATAAACCAAACCAGGAACCAGTCGTAGTCCCTGCTGCTTGGCACGGATACCAGGCTTGATGTTGTCTTTGCTAATTGTATCTAGTTCCGTACACAAAACTCATCTGGTGTTGCAATGAGGGCCGTTCAAATGTACAAATCACCGTTCATGAATTGAATTTTACAGAAATTGAGTTAAGGAAAAAAAGGAATTGAAGAAAAAAACGAAGAATGTGGAAAATTCTGATGAAGCAACGTTAAAGGGATATACACCAGTGAAATATTACATGAAGGAGGCAGAGAACAAGGCAAGAGTAATGTGAGAATCCAGATGGCTGCGACTGTTCTCAACCCGTTCCATTCTTACCGATCTAATCACAGCCTGAGAATTGCCTGCAGTGGTTTCTCTTCCTGCTCCAACACTTTTACCTCTGGTCTCCCCCATGGATCTATATTTTACCCACTTATATTTCTCATTGGCATGCTGTGCCTCAGAGACATCATCCAAAGTACAGCATCAACTTCCACATTTCTGTCGACTACACCCGGCTCTACATTACCATATTCATCTCTCTCAACTCCTCGACAGCCTCTAATTTCTCAGACTGCTTGTCTGAGCATCGATGATGAAGAGACATTTCCTCCAGTCACATATTGGGAAGAGTGACCGTTGTGTTTTTCCCTTGGCACAAACATCGTCCCCTGGCTATCAATTCCAACCCCCTCCCTGGCAACTGTCTGAGTTGAACAACACTGTGCGCAGCATCAATGTCATATTTGACCTTGAGATGAGGATCAGAGCACAGAACCGCACCATCATTAAGACCACCGATTTCAACTTCTGTCCATTACTCAACTCGGCCCCTTGATCAACTCATCTGCTGCTGCAATCTTCATCTATGCCATTGTTACCTGCAGACTTGAATATTCAAATGCACACCTGACTGGCTTCCAACATTCTTCCTTCCATAAACTTGAATCATCCAAATCTCTGTGGCCTTTGTCTTAACTGATACCAAGTCCCGTTCTCCGATCACCGTGGTGATCGCTGGCCTACATTGGCTCCCTGACCAGCAACGCCCCGATGATAAAAATGTCATCCTTGTTTTAAATTCCTTCGATTTTCTCGCCCCTCTCGTTCTCTGTAACCTCCTGCAGCTCTAAAATCTTCCAAGATATACTAACTTGATTGAGTTTTTTGAGGAAGTGACGAAGATGATTGAAGAAGGAAGGGGAGTGGATGTTGTCCATATGGACTTCAGTAAAGCCTTTCACGAGGTCCCGCATGCCAGACTGGTGCAAAATATGAAGTCACACGGGATCAGAGGTGAGCTGGCAAGTTGGATACAGAACTGGCTCGGTCATAGAAGACAGAGGGTAGCAATGGAATGGTACTTTTCTGAATGAAGTGCAGTGACTCGTGGTGTTCCGCAGGGATCAGTGCTGCGATCTTTGCTGTTTGTAGTATATATAAATGATTTGGAGGAAAATGTAGCTGGTCTCATTGGTAAGTTTGCGGACGACACAAAGGTTGGTGGAGTTGCGGATAGTGATGAGGATTGTCAGACGATACAGCAGGATATAGATCGGTTGGAAACTTGGACAGAGAAATGGCAAATGGAGTTTTATCCGGACAAATGTGAGGTAATGCATTTTGGAAGATCAAATACAGGTGGGAAGTACACAGCAAATGGCATAACCCTTAGGAGTATTGACAGGCAGAGAGTCCTGGGTGTACATGTCCACAGGTCACTGAAAGTGGCAACACATGTGGATAAGTTAGTCAAGAAGGCAGACGGCATGCTTGCCTTCATCGGTCGGGGCTTAGAGTATAGAAATTGGCAAGTCATGCTGCAGCTGTGCAGAACTTTAGTTAAGCCACACGTGGAATATTGTGTACATTTCTGGTCACCACACTGCCAGAGGGACGTGGAGGCTTTGAAGAGGGTACGGAAGAGGTTTGCCAGAATGTTGTCTGGTCTGGAGGGTATTGGCTGTGAGGAGTGGTTGGATAAACTCGGATTGTTTTTACTGGAACGACGGAGGTGGAGGGGCGACATGATGGAGGTTTACAAAGTTATGAGTGGCGTGGACAGAGTGGATAGTCAGCAGCTTTTTTCCAGGGTGGAAGAGTCAGTTACTGGGGGACATAGGTTTAAGGTGCGAGGGGCAAAGTTTAGAGGGGATGTGCTAGGCAAGATTTTTACACAGAGGGTGGAGAGTGCCTGGAACTTGCTGCTGGCAGAGGTGGTGGAAGCAGGTACGAAAACAACTTTTAAGAGGCAACTTGGCAAATAAATGAATATGATGGGAATAGAGGGATATGGACTGCGGATGTGCAAATGCTTTTAGTTTAGACAGGCATCAAGATCGGCGCAGGCTTGGAGGGCCGAATGGCCGTTTCCTGTTCTGTACTGTTCTTTGTTCCTTGTTATTTGTACCCCAGGATCAGTGTTACAGACACAGTGGGGCCGGTCCGCTCTCCCCCAGGCTCAGTGATAAAGATACAGTTGGTCTAGGCTACTCTCCACCAGGGTCAATGAGGCAGACAAATTGCGGTAACGCTGCTCTCCCCCAGGCTCAGTGACACAGGCATTGTAAAGCCGGTCAGCTCTCCCACAGCTCAGTGATACAGACACAGCGGGAACAGTCTGCTCTCCCCCAGGCTCAGTAATAACGACAAAGTTGAGCCGATCTGCTCTCCCCAAGGCTCACTGATGCAGAAACCGTGAAGTCGGTCTGCTCCCCTTTAAGCTCACTCATAAAAACACAGTGGAGTTGGTCTGCTCTTCCCCAAGATCAGCCACACGGACACAGTGGTGTCGGTCTACTCTCACCCCGTCTCAGTGATGTAGACATAGTGCGGCCAGTCTGCTCTCTCCCAGACTCAGTGATACAGGCACAGGAGGGCCAGTCCTCTCTGCATCAGTCTTAGTGACACAGACACATTGGGACGGGTGTTCCCTCCGTCTGGCTCGGCTAAACAGCCACAGTGGGGCCAGTCTGCCCAACTCCCAGGCTCAGTAATGCAGGCACTGGTGGGCCGGTCTGCTCCCCTCCCAGGCTCAGTGACACAGACACAACAGGGTCAGTCTTCTCTCCCCAGGCTCAGTAACATAGAGTGGGGCAAGTCTTCTCTCCGTCAGGCTCAGTGATACAGACACAGTGGAGCCCGTCTGCTCTCCCCCATGTTCAGTGATGCAGACAAAGTGGGACTGGTCTGCTCTCCGTCAGTCTTAGTGATGCAGACACATTGGGACGGGTCTTCTCTCCATCAGGCTCAGTGATACAGACACAGTGGGGCCAGTCTGTCCTCCTCACAGGCTCAGTGATGCAGACGCTGATGGGCCGATCTGCTTTAACCATGTTCAGTGACACAGTCACAGCAGGGTCAATCTGCTCTCCCCCAGACGCAGTGACACAGAGTGGGGCGGGTCTTCTCGCCGTCAGGCTCAGTGATACAGACACAGTGGTGCTGGTCTGCTCCGTCCAGGTTCAGTGATACAGAAACAGAGAGGGCCTGTATGCTCTTCCAAAAGATCCCTCATACCAGCACAATGAGCCCAGTCTGCTCTCCCCAAGACTCACTGAAACAGACACGTTGGGGCCGGTCTGGTCTCCCCCAATCTCAGTGATACAGACCCAGTGAAGTTGGTCTACTCTCCCCAGGCTCAGTGATACAGACACAGTGGGGCCGCTTTGCAAGGCTCAGTGATAGAGACACAGTGGAGCCCTTTCTATTCTCCCCCATGTTCAGTGATGCAGACAAAGTGGGGCCAGTCTGGTCTCCCTCAGACTCAGTAAGACAGACACAGTGGGGCGGGTATTCTCTTCATCAGACTCAGTGATGCAGGCACGTCTGCTCTCATCACGTCTCAGTGACATAGACACAGTGCCTACATTCTGCTCTCCCCCAGGCTCAGTGATGCAGACGAATTGGGTCTAGTCTTCACTCCGTCAGTCTTACTTACCAAGATACATTGGAACGGGTCTTCTCTCCATCAAGCTGAGCGGTACAGACACAATGGGGCCAGTCTGCTCTGCCCCAGGCTCGGTGATGCAGACACAGTGGGGTCGGTCTGCTTTCCCTAGTCTCTGTGATACAGACGCAGTCGAGACGCTCTGTTCTGCCCCAGGCTCAGTGATACATACACAATGGGGCCAGCCTGATCTACCCCAGGCTAGTGATGCATACACAGTGGGGCCAGCCTGCTCTACCCCAGGCTCAGTGATACAGACACAGTGGAGCCAGCCTGCTCTCCCCCCGGCTCAGTGATAAAGATACAGTGGAGCCCGTCTGCTCTACCGCAGGTTCAGTGATACAGGCACAATGGGGCAGGTCTGCTCCACCGCAGGCTCAGTGACACAGACACAGTGGACCCTGTCCACTTTGCCCCAGGATCAGTCATAGAGGCTCAGTGGGGCCGGTCTGCTCTCTGCCCAGGCTCAGTGATACAGACACAGTGGAGCCCATCAGCTCTCTCACAGGCTCACTGATACAAACACAGAGCTTCCGGTCTGCTCTCCCCCTGGCTCAGTGATACACACACATCAGGTCTGGTCTGGTCTGACCTCTATAGAGAATGTTATCTTGAAACAACAAGTATGAATTTTTCATTGACCAATTAAGGAATATGACAGCAAGATTCCATGCTTTCCGACTTTTGCGAAAACAATCAAACTGAAAATCAACATCATCTAAACAGTATTGAAACGGTAGCTAATACATCAGATTACAGATAAAGCTATTTCCCATTAAGTTATTTACATACTCGAAAACCCCTGCATCACATTTACACATTATATAGTTTTGTCATCGAAAAGGTAATTAATATGGTTACAGAATTAACTGGCCTTGAGCAGAGAAGTGTTGCCACATCCAGTGGACTGGAAGCAACTGTTGGAAGTGTTATGGTGCGTCAAGTCACAATAGGCACTTGTGGAGGAATGACAGTCACTAAATAAATCCTTGTTAAACTTTATGTTAGTTAAAAAATTAAACCATCCCTATTTTCCACTGAAGCCCCTGTCAGTTTGTAATTAAGGTATTTTCTACGTGTTAGATGTCTTTGTCCTTTTGATGCCTTTACCTTTCTTTGTATGTCTGTGAGCGTGCCTTGTGAACTTAACGCCGTCCCGAGTTCAAGACTGTGTGTTAATAAACCCTACTGTTTTGACTTAACTTTAAGAACAGTGTTGTGACAGTCTGTTACAAGTCAGGGTTCACAAGCTGAGGGAGTGGAGAAATGCGTCATCAGGGTTTTTTTCTTAAAGAAAAGGAAAGCATTTAAATCACAATCCGCTTATCGACAGGTTGTTGAAAATATATAGAAATGTGTTTGCAAAATTAACTACCTGTTCGTAAGATGACAGCAATGGATATCAGTTAAAATTGTAACAATAAATGCAACATAAGAAGGACGCAGAAAATATCACGTAAAATGATCCCCCAAAAAGAAAAAAATACTGAAAATGGGCACAGTTTTTGCTGTGTTCATGTTAACTGAAATTTGCTGTGATAATGTTAAGTGATATTTCTAGTGTCTAGTTTAAGTGTTATTTTCTGTTTCCAGTTTAAGTGGCATTTTCTGCAGCAATTTTCAGTAATGCTTGCTGTGACCAGTTGAAGTGATATTTTCTGTGTATTGTTGAGTTAATATACTCTGATTTTTCTGTGTTGCACAGATTCTGAAGTTTCCGGAGTATGCACTACATTTTATTTCTGCAAGCGGGTTCGATATCAAGAGCAGAGACCTGAGAGCTTGAAAGCGACCTATACTTCAGCAAATCATGAAACCGGCAAAAGCTGTAAATGCCATTACCCTAAGTTTATGAATTATGTCTTTCATTCCTAAACTTTCTTATATTTACTACCCAAAGATTTCTGTTATTGTCTTATTTCTTTTAGTCTCTTCGAAACAAAAGTACATTTATAGGTTTGTTAACATTGCCAGCAAATTGGAATAACTGAAACTTATCAGGCAACGTATTATGCTAAAAAAAAATCAGAGTGTATCAAAGTACATGGGATCGTAAGTCTCCATTTTTTTGTCCTTTCCTTTGCTTCAGGGATGTAAGCATTTCCCAGAATCATTGAAACAGAACAGACAGAATAGGATTAGACCCAGCGACCCTTTTTTCACACTCTGCCTCCTGTAGGGACTCCATTTCATTCTCACAGTTTCTCCCTCTCCGACACATCTGCCCTGATGATGCAACCATCAACAACAGCGCCTCGAAAATATATTCCTTGTTCCTCAACCGAGGATTCCCCACCTCGCCCCCCCCCCACGCCCCCGTTGTTGTTGACAGGTCCTCAACCGTGACTCGGCCATTTCCTGCAGATGCGCTCTCACCCCTTCCTCTCCCTCCAAGAACCGCGACAGGGCTCTTTTTGTCCCGCCAGCCTGCACATCCAGAGGATTATTCTCCGCCATTTCTAACACGTCCAGCGTGATGCCACCACCAAACAAATCTTCCCCTCCCCTCTCCTGTCAGCATTCCGAGGGGATCGTTCCCTCCGCAACACCCTGAACCACTCCTTCATTACCCCCGACACCTCATCCCCTTCCCACGGCACCTTCACATGCAATCGCAGGATGTGTAATACCTGCCCTTTTACCTCCTCTCTCTTCACCATCCATGGCCCGAAGCACTCATTTCAGATGAAGCAGCCACTTACTTGTACATCTTTCGAATTAGTATACCGTACTCGCTGCTCACAATGCGGTCTCCTCTATGTTGGGGAGACCAAACGTGGATTAGGTGACCACTTTTCCGAACTCCACCACTCAGCCCGGAAACATAACCCCGATCTTCCTGTCGCTTGCCATTTCAACACACACACCTGCTGTCATTCCCATATCTCTGACCTGGGCTTGCTGCGTTGCTCCAGTGAACATCAACGCAAGCTGGAGAACAGAAACTCATTTACTGATTCGGCCAGCTACAGGCAACTGGACTGGACATTGAGTTCAATAATTACAGAGCATGACTAGCTCCCATTGTTTTTATATTTAGTTTTGCTTTTCATTTTTACTTTATTTTATATTACTTTGTTACATCATTCAATTTATTTTCGCCATGTGCCTGCCCACTGTTTTTATTCATGTTTGTGGTTTTGGTGAGAGCTTTCATTATTCAGTCATTTAACACCGTCTCTGCACGAATGTGCTGTTTTTCACCACACCTTTAACACATCTTCTTTGCCTTTGCCTTTGCCCCATGAATTTCTTGTCAGTTATTCTCTGTGACCCTCTGGCCTATCAACACCTTCCATTTTGTTCTCTTTTGCCCTACTGCAGCTTTATTTGCTTAAAAGCTATTACATTCCTAACCTTTGCCATTTCTGATGAAAGCTCACTGACCTTAAATGTTCACTCTGCTACTGTCCCCACAGATGCTGCCAGACCTGGTGAGGAGGTCCAGCACTTTTTGTTTTTATTCTATAACCCTTTCTTTAATCGATTTACAAACTCAGTTTCCACCCCAACCTCTTGCCTTTTTCTTGTTGCCTCCTTAATTTGTGCCTATCTTTTCCAGAACTCCACAATTGAAGTCCTCCAATCAGACACCCGTCACTGCCACAGTAACATATTCACTCTTATAAAAATCACAAATGGCATCCTGCGTGACTGAAATAAACGTTAACTTTTCCTCCTCGAGTTCTAGACCTGTCTGCAGCAATTGACCGAGTTGATCAGTCAATCCTTCAAATCTCTCCACCATCGTCCCCGTGTCTGGAACTGCAATTATCTTCTTCCATTCTTATCGTTATAATCATCGCCAGAATATCACCATCAGTAGATTCTACTCCAATTTCTGCAGCAATGTCTCTGTTTATCTCGAAAGGTCTATTTCTCACTTACATTCTGTCTGCCAATGACATCACCCAGAATCAGAATGTCAGTTTCACTTTTGGTGCTGAAGATACCAAACTCTACCTCACCCTCACATCTCTCATTCCTCAGTTGTCTCTGGATTGTCACACGGTTTGTCAGAAATCTGGTACTGGGTGAACAGCAATGTCCTTCAATTAAATTGTGGAAAGTCTGAAGGCATTTCCTTTGTTCCTTGCCACAAACTTTACTCTCGAGCCAGAATTCTTTTTTCTGGAAACTGTCTGAGACTGAACCATATTTTTCGCAATCTTGGTCATATAGTAACCTCGAGATGAGCTTTCAGCCACAAGGCTGCGCCATCACAATGACCCATTCGTCTTCCCCGTTTCACCTCAACTGCTGCTGAAAACTCATCCGTGTCTTTGCCAGCTCCAGGTTTGAATGTTCAAACACACTCGTGGCCGACCTCCCACATTCTACGCTCGTATTTTTTCATCTATTTATATGAAAGAATCATACTCACTGTGTCCACTGTCAGAACCAGCTGCTGCCCAAGTTCACTGAAGCTTTTGAATGGTCGCCATGGAGGAAATCTGATCACAAAGCCAGGAGCCAGTCAAACAGCAGCCAGCACAAGTTACCCAAACTTCCAATAAGACAGGATCACATGAACAGGCTCTGCTTCTGGTCAGTTTCACTATCCCTGTCGCCGACCACAGTTTTTGTCCACCAACGAGCAAATCAGGAGCACAGCCTAAACGGCAGGTATGCTGAATGCCACAGCTCAAATCCTGACCAAGAATAAGACCCCAATCCCTGTCCAGCACAGTTTCATCAAATTTCCCTTTTCCTTATTGCTCCACTGAAATAATTTGAAGAATCGTGGACGAACATATCAACCCTGTTGCAAATGACACCGTGTCAATCACAACAATCTGCCAAGCTATAAATCGCTGTGAACTTAGCCCACTCCACTCCTCCCTTATCATCTGCTGTCGAACAGTATGTGTTCTGCACCACTGTTTCTGCTGCATCGTCAACAGGGTTTTCCCCAATAAACTGTACCCAGGGCATCGTAAATTCCAGCACGACACCATTGCAACACTCTTCTTGCCTTCAAAACCCGTCTGGAAGTCGATATCTCTCACTACGTGCTCATCAATCTCGCACTCTCCATACGTTTGCCCTCGTGCTTGATGTCACGCTGTTTTAACCTGCTCCATCATGCCTTCTGAGATGTCTGGATGCAATGTTTGTGATTGCGTATGTCGCTGTGTGAGTGTGCGCCGCCACGTTAGATTTCATGGTGTGTTTTGAATGAACAGTCCACAGGTTGTGCATTCATGCAATGCAGGATATTTGAAGAGCCGTTCTGGTCTTCAAACAGGAGCTGAAATTCTCACATGTAGCTTATATATTAGGACAGGAATCACAAGAAAAATAATAATGTACAATGGACACATTGATGGACTGATAATAAAATGCTGCTAATAGGCCAATGTTGCAAATGATTTGTCAATTGATTATATATAGCTGCTTGCTCTAATTGTGATTAAGAGCAGCTGAAACTAATTGTGGAAATATTAGGGTACTTATGGAAGAACCAGTTTCCGCCCTGGGAGGGATACAGGGGAGCTGGTCTGGAGCAGGTAAATGTAGTCTGCACTTATAATATATGGATGATTGTGAATAAACCGATGTGGAAGTAAGACTGGTTCCTGCTTTATCCTTTGAAGGATGCATGTTTATCAAATTAACATAATGGTCCTACATTTTGTACCTTCTCAGGATCAGATCTTGTAATTGGCATGTTTCATGTTCCTTTGTTGATCGCTGTCAGGGAGTGGGATTTGACTGACTTCAGGCCGTGCAGGGCAGGTGAACAAAATATTCCATGAGGTTATCAGTCCCTCCCTCAGGGTAATTCAAACCAACAAGGAACCTACTCACCACAAAGTAAAAATCTGCAATCATTGTAATTCATGTGAGGGAGAGGCAGAAGAACATGGCCACACATTTGCTGGCAGATTTGCCTTGAAGACTTTTGGGGGGGTTTGTTGAATGTCAAGTTAATAAGTGTAGAACTATTCCATCCTGATATTGTGCGAAATTGAACAGAAAATCACATAAATATTTGGGAACAACATGTAAAATTAGGAGGGAAAATAGACTTTCTCGAGAAAAGAAAACGAAATTATTGAAATAGGAAGATGTTTGTACTGACAAAGGATTGAATCTGATTCACCAGTGAATCCACGTCTTTCGTTTCTGTTTGTTATAAATGTGAAACCTGTGGCAGCTTTGCCTTGACAGCCAACTGACATAGTCCTCATTGTTAGATGTTTGTTGCTGCTGTGTTTTGGTAACTCAGAAGATAGAATTATATCCTGGGGCCGGAATTGTATTACTTACTTTCCGTGGAACACTGCAATCCGTTGTCAATCCCTTCCAGAACTCTGAGTAAGAGCTGTGCTGCTAACAGCTTCCTCCATCACCTACCAACTAGACACTCGAGGAACAGTTCCATCAACAAGAAGGCAAGGTTGGCCCTGCCATTAGCCCGAACCCCCGCACACCCATTCTGCATTCCCCCCTGTTACTACGATGTCTCTCCAAGCAGTGGGAAGATATGGTTCTTCAGATTTCCAAGATTAAGCCTTGAATGCCCCAAGGTTCGCATACACACAATCATAACTATCCATATTGTGACCTCCCCTTTAAAACATGGATGATAGTAGAGTGAAGGGTATGTCGGTAGTTTGATCTTCGAGTATGTTAATGGTTGGGGACAACATGGTAGGCCGAAGGGCCTTTACTGTGCTGTACTGTTCTATGTTCTAACATTGATGGTGAATTGAAGAGTCTGTATCAGATCCAATTACCCCTCTTCTTGTCCATATATGACACAGTACACCGTATTTTCCATGTACTCCTGATCATTACAATGTCCCTTTTAAAAATTATCGCATCCAATCATGAAACTCGTTGTTTGTTTCAACAAATAGACCAAAGATAGTTTATACTTCCCCCAACTACCCTGTCATTTTCCTCTTTCAATTATGCGGTCGAAGATTGAGGCCAGGTTGAGAAGCAATTTACTCTGGAAAAATGACGGACAAACTGAAACTGTCTTCTTTCACTCCCACAAAAAGCATTGCATTTTTTGCATTGTTTGTATCAGATTTGGGCTGATGAAAGGCAACTAAAAATCGCAACACAAATTTACTATGAAATGTCATTGTCCAACAAGAAAGATTCTAACCACCTCCCCTGATATTCATCGTCGTGGTCACTCACCAATTACCACATTATTAATATCATAGTCGTTACCTTTGATCAGAAATTTAACTGGGCCAGCCAAATAAATATTGTTGCTCCAGAGAAGATCAGACTTTGGGATTTATGCAACAAATAACTCACTGACATTTACATCTGCAATCGACAAGGTATAAGTCAGGAATAATGGAATACACTCCACTTTCCTGGATCTGTGCCGCCGCCAACAAAACTCAAGCGCCTCAGAAAAATCCAAGAAAATGGGCTTGCTTGATGTGCATCCGATCCACCATACTAACACTTAACACTTTCCACCACCAGCACACAGTGGCTGCCGTGTGCACCATATATAACATCACACAGCAAGAAGTTACAAAATTGATTTCAACAGCTCCTTTCAAGCATCAGACCGCTAACACCTAAAAGGATAAAGGCGGCAGACGCATGGAAACATGAACACTTGAATGCTCCCTCCAAGACACAGACATCCTGATTTGGAATGATAACGCCATTTCTTCATTATTGCTGGGTCAAAATCTTGCAGCCTCCTTTCTAATTGCACTGCGGGTGTACCTAAAGCAGATGGAGTCCAGTGTTTCAAGAAGGTGGCCCTCCACCACGTTTCCAAGAGATACGAAAGATACGCCAGCAATACCCACATCCAAGGAAAAAGAAGGAACAACCCTCATCTTGCTACTTCCGACCAAGCCCAGATGTTTGGAAAATTCCTGGGGAAAATTGATGCACAGAGAGATTTGGGTGTTCAGGTCCATTGTTCCCTGAAGGTGGCAACGCAGGTCAATAGAGTGGTCAAGAAGGCATACGGCATGCTTTCCTTCATCGGACGGGGTATTGAGTGCAAGAGTTGGCAGGTCATGTTACAGTTGTATAGAACTTTGGTTCGGCCACATTTGGAATACTGCGTGCAGTTCTGGTCGCCACATTACCAAAAGGATGTGGATGCTTTGGAGAGGGTGCAGAGGAGGTTCACCAGGATGTTGCCTGGTATGGAGGGCGCTAGCTATGAAGAGAGGTTGAGTAGATTAGGATTATTTTCATTAGAAAGACGGAGGGACACCTGATTGAGGTGTACAAAATCATGAAAGGTATAGACAGGTTGGATAGCAAGAAGCTTTTTCCCAGAGTGGGGGATTCAATTACAAGGGGACACGAGTTCAAGGTGAAAGGGGAAAAGTTTAGGGGGGGATATGCATGGAAAGTTCTTTACGCAGAGGGAGGTGGGTGCATGGAACACTTTACCAGCGGAGGTGGTAGACGCGGGCACGATAGCGTCTTTTAAGATGTATCTAGACAGATACATGAATAGGCAGGAAGTAAAGAGATACAGACCATTAGAAAATAGGCGACAGGTTTCGATAGAGGATTTGGATCGGCGTAGGCTTGGAGGGCCGAAGGGCCAGTTCCTGTGCCGTAATTTTCTTTGTCCTTTGTTCTTTATTGGTGCCCTGCCCCGCCCTGTGCTCAGCACATTCTGCACAGTTTATGAATAAGCAGTCTCCAAATTAAAATTTCGATGAGGAGGAATTTCTTCTCTTGAAAGTTCCATCGCATTTAGAATTCACTTACCCAGAGTCAGTGGAGTCTGGGTCATTGAATATATTCAAGGCCGGTTTAGACTGACTGTTCACGGCTTACTGTTGTCTCGCGGGAAATTGGAAATACAGCCATGGTCAGATCAGCCATTGTGGTATTGAATGGTGGAACATGATCTATGGGCTGAATGGCCTACTCCCGCTTTTATTTCTCATGACCTTATGATCATAGGTGACAGGTTATCTGTTGCATATCTTGCACCTGCATGGAAAGGAGCTACGGGCAAGCAAACCAGACCTTGGGTGTGACGGAAGAGTGAATAAAGATATTTTGTTCGCGATTTTAGGTGGACATGGTGGAAATGGTGGAGGATGATTTGTTGAAGGTGGAGGCGTATTGGAATGGAAAGTGAGAATAAGTGAATTAATATCATGGTTCTGGAAGGTAGGGAAGGAGGTGAGGACAGTCACTCGGGTGATGGAACAGATAAAGCTGAGGCCTCTGCAAAACCTTTGTGAGGAATGCATGGTTAACGTGAAATTAAGAGACTGCAGAAGCTCTGGTATGGAAGATGGCATCGTTTAAACGAACAAAAGTCAATGAGGTAACTGAGAGAATGGAAGTTATTATTTCGGCAAAGTGGAGTTTGAGGAGGTGTGGTCAAGATTACTGTGGAAGTTGGTGGATCACAGTAAATATTGATGTCGAATCTGTCCACTTAAATGCAGAGAAGGAATTCGTGGAACAGAAGTGAGGAGTCACAGATGGACCGTTTTCAGGCGAGGGAGGGACAGATATTTCAATGCAAATTTGATTAAATTTTAGAGCTCGATGTGAACAAGGGTTTGACACAGCCACAATCATCGATGTACCGGATAAAGAGGTTGAAAAGGGAAACGGAGTAGCTCGGACTGCGTGAGGGAGAGAACAATATTGAAAATCCTGCCATTGTGTCCAGTTCTAGGCACCACACTTTGAGGAACAATGTATAGGCTTTAGAGCGGGTGTAGAAAATGTTCAAGAGAAAATTCCAGGGGTAACAGATGTTTTATGCCGACAGATGACAGAATCGGGGTTGTTCCCCTTCAAGAGGAAATTGAGAGATAGTTTGATAGAGTTGTTCCAAACCATGGGCTGTTTCAACAGAGTAAATAGAGAGAAACTGCTCTCATTGACAAACCTGGCGAAAACTAATGGACACAGGTTTAAGGGATTGGCAATAGAATCAAAACGACATGAGGGAAAACGTATGTTTCTAAAGCAGGTTTTGAGGATATGAAATGAACTGGCTGAGAGAGTGGTGAAGATAGATTCAATCAGAAGCGAATTGAATAAACAACTGAAGAGAAAAAAAATGCAGGTCAGTGATGAGGAGATGTGGGAGTGAGATTAGCTGAGCTGCCCGTGCAGAGAGCTGACACGGGCAAGACAGACAAAATGGCCAACTGCTGTGTTGCAATCATTCTGTACTCCGTTTTGTTTAAATATATGAATTGTTGAACGGAATTGCACAGCTAAAGAGAGCATCAAAATTATAGACGAACATCCGTTACAGGCTTCTCTGACGTTAGGAATTTAATTTCTGAATTATCTTGCAGAGTGAAGGCCATCACTAAAACAACATGAAATCTACAGATGGGACTCATCAATTTTCCAGGACTTCCTTGATTTCTATTTAACACAGCTTCCAGTTATGATTAGTTGCTTATTGTGATCAGATTTGTCCAGACTTGGGGGTTGGAATGGGTCCAATCCAGTTTTAGAGGAAAATATATTCCATCAACAGGGAATTAACACAGCTGCCGTAATCTGTTTGTTCAAAAATTAAGAAAAACTGTTTGAACAATTTTGCAACTTCATTATCCCCTTGGCGATCCGAGAGGGTATAAAGTTAATG
Organism: Heterodontus francisci; assembly: GCF_036365525.1. Lineage (NCBI taxonomy): Eukaryota > Metazoa > Chordata > Chondrichthyes > Heterodontiformes > Heterodontidae > Heterodontus > Heterodontus francisci. The sequence continues at coordinate 6,250,184 of NW_027140794.1, forward strand.
CACCGGGAATGTGTCACCTCAGAATGTATTTCAGAGATATTACCTGCAGCACGAACAGACCGATCACTCCAAGCAAAAAATGCACGGACCAATTCAATGGGTGAGGAACATATTCTATGTGATCCTTGCTGTAATTGGCGTTCCTGGTAAGTATCCCTAAACAGTGAAGATTTGTAAATCTGTGTATGAGCTGGTTTCTTCGATTACCATGAGAATAATAATATTACATTTGATCGAATGGTTACAGTTACACAGACACATACTCAATAATATAATTGCATTAATTTCCTGATTTATCTGTGCAGTTTTAATCTATTGTCTCAACTGTTTCAAGCTCGAGACACTCTGTATTGTAAAGTTATTGAATTATGTGGAATGTTGTGTTCTGTGGAATCACAGTTCAAAGCAGGAAAATCTCAGAGTGGAAGGATTAGCGGAATTATGTGTTAATGTGGAATTATACAGTGTGTATGCACTAACTGGAGTGGAGCACCTGACCTCAGCGATCATGCATAACTGGCACTCTAGAATTGCACTGATTGTGTCTGACTAAATAATGTGGACCACGTAACTCCAGGGAACACGTATTTCCTGGAGTATCTGTCATTGTATTCAATGCGGTTCCCCATCTTACTCTTACTCGAAGTAATGTTGTTGACAGCACTATCAGGTGCTGATTAATTTACTTCCCGAGCACAGTCTTGTAAGCGTTTGGTCATAAATGCACTGCAATAATAAATAATCCTCTTCAATATGACGAAAAACACTGATGACTATGACTTGTCGATAGACAAGTTACTGATTTTACAGCACAGAATATGGGCATTCGGTACCACTAGATTCGGACTGTCTTCCTGCTCTGCACGAGCCTCTCTTCATTCCAGCTCATCTAATCCTATCTGTATATCCTTCCAATCCTGTCTCCCTCATGTACTAACCTCGCTTCTTCTTATTTTTTTCCATTGTAGCTATTCCAAGAGGTCTCAATTCCACGTTCCGAGCACTCCGACTAAATAGGTCTCTCTTGAATTCCATCGTGAATTTATTGATGACCATCTTATTTTCAGGGAATGCAGAACTGTTCACCAGCAAAGGTGGAAATATCAGGTCCACGTTTTCCCTCTCTAACCCTTATATAATATTAAAGTCCTCTATTAGTTCAACACTCTTCCTTCTCTTATCGACATAATAGAGCCACAACATATCCCAATAATTATTATCTCCCAGTTATGGTATTATTTCTGTGAAGAATACGTGCACCTGCTGGTTACCCAGCATATTATTATCATGTATAGTCCAGAAGAGTACACATTATTTATGTGTTCAATCACCACCTTTCTAATACGTTATTCTGACACTTTTCCTTTAATGATATTCCTTGAGAAATAAATGTCTGTGCTTTGATCACATTTGCATTGAAATATGAAACTCCCTTTTCACTGTCACACAATTATACATCAGAGGGAGTGGTTCAAGATGTATGAGTGTCACCTATCCGAGGGACAGGTTCGAGTCAGGGATGGGTTTCTTCGACCCCAGGGAGTGATTCGAGTCTGGGATGGGTTCCTACAGTGGGAGTGTTTGGAGAAGGGGTGCAGTTCTCCAGTCTACCCATTCTTTGGCTCCTCATTGTTACATTTAACTAGTTGACCAGCGACCGGTGAGCGGGGTGCTGCACCTCCTCGTCCAGGATTTGTTAAATCTGGAACTACTGGTGTTGGAGGTAGATTGGGGTCATGGACCCGATCTGACCCGATCCCAATCAACACGGGTTTGGTGCTAAAAACCTTTTTGCCAGGGTTGAGAAGCAGAGAATGTTTTTCAGTAATTTACAGCCACTTCTCCCTTCACTCCTTTGCAGTTAATTTAGTCTCAATTGTGATCCTGTCCAAGGGAAATTGCGGACTCTCCACCTGCACCACCCGCTACCTGGTGGCCATGTCAACGGCGGATCTACTGTTCATTATCACTGAGATCATACTCCGGAGAATCAATAGGCTTTATTTCACATTAGATTTCCTGGACCTCACCTTTGTGTGTCGTTCTCGCTATGTCCTGATCCGTGCAGCCCTCGACTGTTCCGTCTGGTTCACCATCGCTTTCACATTTGATCGATTTGCTGCCATTTGTTGCCTGAAGCTGAAATCAAAATATTGCACCAGGAAAACTGCGACTGTGGTTCTATTCACAACCTGCATTCTGCTCTGTCTAAAAAATATTCCCATCTACTTTAGATTTAAACCTAGATGGGTAATCGACAATGTCGAATGGCGCTGTTATAATAAGCGAAGCTATTTTACTGACCCTCGATGGATTGGATTTAGAATGTTTGAAAAAGTTTTAACACCATTATTGCCTTTCATTTTAATTCTGTTGCTGAACGCTCTGACGTTCAGACACATATTAGTGACCAGTCGCGTTCGTCAGAGACTGAGGTGTCAGAGCAAGAAAGATAATCACAGTGACTCTGAAATGCAGAGAAGAAGGAAGTCTATGATTTTACTCTTCAGCATATCTGGCAGTTTCATATTTCTGTGGCTGGTGTATATGTTATACATTTTTCGTGTTGGTCATTTCTTAGATGATGATTCTTATTATGTCTTTGAAAATGTCGCATACATGCTACGGAATTTAAGTTGCTGTACGAACACATTTATTTATGTTGCCACTCAGTCCGAGTTCAGAGAGCAGTTAAAAAGCGCCATAAAATATCCAGTTACATCAATTATTAAATTAATGAATAAACAAAGCAACTGAGACCAGCTGAAAGATCCAGTGGTTAATGGACAAGAGGAGACCGCTGGAGCTCCAGACGAAAATGGCCTGGAAGAGTAAACACAAATACTAGAGTTGTTAGGGACGGGAAGAAGGGGGTCGTGAGCAGGAAGATCAGAAGTAAATTAGCAGGAATTCAAAAAGATAATGAGCAGTGAGCAGAAGGAAAGAGATGACCTTCGTAAAGGGGTCAGGAGGAGAGTGATTGCTCGCCCTCAAGGAACTGATGTGAAAGAAGCTTGAACTGGATATGACACCTATCATTAAACAAGAACCATGCAGTTTAATAAGTATGCTAACTGACTTGATCAATTAGCAATAGCTATAGAAGGAAACATTTATATTTAAAAAGCCTGGGAATGTTGAGATGAATTGTTTACTGTCGTTGGCATTGTTCATAAAGAAGATGAAAGGTTGATGTTTAACTGTTTTGTATCGACAAGGATGTGATATTTGTTCACACAGTGCAATATTAACTCTAGGAGCCTAGGAAATAAGAGATAGACATACTTTTCGCGTACTCCAGTCTAATTACAGAGGTGCAGTGACAGCATGAAATCTCACGTTAAACTAATGAAACAGTTAATTTAAAGGATATCATAATAAGGAATCGGAATCCCAAAAGATGGAAACTCAGAGTCTTTGCTGGTACACTTTACAATGGTGTTTGTGGTGTAATTATTCAGAAACACGGTTCAACGTAATGTCAATTCAGAGACAGGAGAACAAAGGGATCGCCTGTGCTGGCAACATTCAAGGAATCCTGGCCTTGAAGGGTAAGAAACTTCCATGTTGTCTTCAGTGTTTTTTTGTTAAGTATTTCTAACACCTTACTTAATAAATTATAGTGGATTCATAAGTAGCCGTTATTAGTACCTCGTTAGGTCAGGCACAGCTGAGAACCCCATTGTAATAAGTTGAAAATTCAGAACTGAGAATTTCTAAATAAATGTGTTTTATGCCTCAAAACCCCAAAACATACAATGGTGCAACTTGGGGCCAGACGTTGATAAAAGCTAATACGAAATGACTGATCGTGAATTTGAGTGGAATCTTGCTCTGATTAGTCTGACCAACGTTTTACATTCAGGGAAGGGAATTGCTAACGGAAACAACCAGACATAGATCCGCAAGACCTGTGAATAAGATGTCATTTGAATTACGAGGGAAATGATTGGTAAAAAGCATAGAACAAATATCAGCGGAAAAGAGGAATAATTTATTATTTTAAGCTTCCAAGAACCATAGAATCATAGGAACATAAAATGTTTAAGGCACAAAAAGAGGCCACTTTGACCCATCGTGTCTGTGCCAGCTGGAAAAGGATCCACCAATTCCAAGCCCACCTTCCAACATTTAGTTCTTAGCCCTGCAGATAATGGTAGCTGATGTGCATATCCAGACTCATTTTCAATAAGTCGAGAGTCTCTGCCTCAACCACCCGTTCAGGCAATGAGGTCCAGATCCCTACCACCCTCTGGGTGAAAAGATTGTTTCCTCATCTCCCTTCTATTTTTCTCGCAGTCAGTTTAAAGGTATGCCCCCTCGTCACTGACCTCTCAGCTGAGGTGAATAAATCCTTCACCTCCACTCTATCCAGGCTCCTCAAGATTTTGTACTTTTCAATCAGATCTCGTCTCAGCCTTCTCTGTTCCAAGGAGAATAACCACAGCCTATCCAATCTTTACTCCTACCTGCATTTTTCCAGTCCTGGCAAGATCCTCATAAATCTCCTCTGTGCCCTGTCTCGTGCAATTGCATCCTTTCTGTGATGAGGTGACTGGAGCTGCACAAAGTTCTCAAGTTGCGGCATAACCAATGAGTTACACAGTTCGAGGATAACCTCCCTGCTCTTATATTCCAAACCACAGCTAATTACGGAAGGATTTCCATATGCCTTCTGAACCACCTTATCGATCCTGTCCTGCCACCTTCAGGGTCCTATGGACATTGACTCCAAGGTCCCTCACTTCCGCTACACTTCTCAGTATTTTCTCTTTAATCATGTATTCCTTTGCCGTGTTTGACCTCACTAAATACACCACCTCACACTTCTTCAAGTTGAATTCCATTTGCCACTTCTTCTGCCCATCTGAGCAGACCATCAATATCTTCCTGCCGCCTAAAGTTACTCTCCTCGATATCTACCGCAGGGCCAATCTTCTTGTCGTACGCAAACTTATTGATCATGATCCGTACATTAACGTCCAATCATTAATATACACCACAAAAAGCAGGGGACCCAGTACTGAGCTCTGCGGGACGCCACTGGAAAGAGCCTTCCTGTCGCTAAAACATCCGTCAACAATTACAATTTGATTCCTGCCACTGAGCCAATTTTGTAGCCACCTTGCTGCATTTCCCTGAATCTCATGGGGATATTATTTTTTTAACCAGCGTGGCATGTGGGACCTTGTCAAAAGCCTTGCTAAATTCTATGTTGACCACATCAGCTGCCCACCCTCATCTATTTTCCTTGCTACTGCTTCAAAAAATGTGATCAAGTTGGTCCAACAAGATCTTCCCTTAACAATTCCATACTGACTATCCTTGATTAACCTATGCCTATCTAAGTGACAGTTTATCCTGTCTCTCAGAATAGATTCCAATAATTTGCCCATGACTGAGCTTAGGCTAACTGGCCTGTGAATATTAGGTCTATTCTTCGCTCCCATTTTCATCAGAGGTACAATTTAGCAATTCTCCAATCCTTAAGCACCGCACCCCTGTATCCAGCGAGGACCATAGTGCTGAGGACGTAGTGGATAGCATGTTCAGCGAGGTGGTCACACCGCAGGTAATGGCTGCACAGGCAGAAGAGGGATGGCTGTCCACCAGGAGGAGTAGTAGACGCAGGCAGGTTGTGCAGGAGTCCCCTGTGGCCATCCCCTGTCAAATTGATATACCGTTTTGGATACTGTCGCTGGGTTGGTCTCTCAGGGATAGCAGCAGCAGCCAATTTCGTGGCATCATGGATGGCGCTGCTGTGCAGCAAGGCAGGAAAAGGAATGGGAGATCCATAGTGATAGGAGATTCAATTGTAAGGCGAACAGACAGGCGTTTCTGTGGCCGCAAACGTGGCTCCAGGATTGTGTGTTGCCTCCGTGGTGCTAGGGTCAAGGATGTCTCAGAGCGGCTTTTTCAAGGAAAAAGCATGTTGTCTCTTAAGGATTCTCCCTCGTTAAAAAGTAGTTAGAATTGGTTTGAACATGTGTTTCTTTGTCATTTGCTTTTAGAAAGAGAGGTGGGATGTCATTACATCCAGAGAACTTTTGCTTCACCTCTTTAAAACTAGTCGTGTTAACCCTTTCCGCTCGCAACTTAACAATTTGCTGAATGGCATTTTTTATGAGATCTAAATAGGATTTTGTGATAATTGCTGTTTCTAAATTGCCACAGATATCTGGATTGAATTAACTCATCTGGCTCCAAGCCGAATGGACCTTGAGTTCTTCGTTTCTCGAAATAAGTGGACCATTTGGTCACAGAGATTAATCGACTTCAGCACTTTAAGACTTTTGCAACATTTATGACAGCATGGTGATATCTTGATCTGAAGGCTTGGCCTTCTTTTTTAAAAAAAAGGCAGGAATTGTCATTAATTCATTCATACATTTGTTTCTATTTATTATTTTTCCAGGGAAAGTCTTTGCAATCATTTGCAGACAGCTTCCATAACAACTGTAGACATTATTGTCTCTGATGAATTCATCTGAAGCCACTAAACATGGAAATAATTGTTTATGACATTTAAATCAATAATAAAGAAATTATTATGAGTTGCTATTCCAAGTACTCAAAAGGAAATCTATCTGAGTTTAAATGGGTATAAACATACATAATTTTCAAAAACGTTGATGGAAATATCGTCCAGGTGGTTGCTCAGTATTGAAGGAAAACCTTTTTTTAAGATAAATAAATGGAAGATATTGTCAACTGACGACACCATTATTTGAATTTGAGAAACTTAGATTTTTTAAAAATCAGTATAATTTGGTGCATTTCCTATCAACAGTAAAGGGGTATCTGAGGTAAATAATAAGCCAGCGTGCATAATCTACTGTTTTAATTGTATGTAATTGCATGATAATAGTTTAGGTATTAACAGCATTCCTGTGAAAGGATAATGACTGTCATCGAGTGAGGTGATGTGCAGGTGGGGTGACTGTCTTCAATCTGAGGAGTGTCAATGAAGTTTCAACAGATAATAGCATTCTTCATCATCAATAGTCATTTGGAGCTATGATATTTTAGAAGGTAAGAAAATGTAAAATTTGTGCAGTTCGCACCATTCATGAGATAGAGAATGGAAAGAGCGCTCAACAACAAAAATGAGATTAAGGAAGTTGATTTTGTCCTTTGGGGAATCGTAGATTCTTGGAATGATGTCTTAAATTGACTAACTTTACTTAATCCTCAGAATAATTCATGAGTGGACTCATCATCGCGTGACGTATGCAACTTCAGGCAACCCGCCTGGTCGCACACTGCGCATGCGCTTTACGTGAACAGCAATGCAACGCCAACGGATATTCACCCATGCCTCAAGCTCCACGCTCCCCCTCGCTGCACTCTCTGACTGCTCCCATGTTTTCATCGCTGCTCTGTCCCGCTGCTCCGCTCTTTCGGCTGCTCTGCTCCTCCCGCTTGCTGCACTCTCCGGCCGCTCTACTGCCCCCTGGCTGCTCTGTCTGGCCGATCAGCTCTTTCTGGCTGCTCCGCTGGCTCGCACCCTTCTCGGCCCGATTCGCTCCCACCCACCCCCGTCCCGCTCGGCTCCCGTCGAACCCCCGACCCCGGTTTTTCTTGGAGTTATTTGCATCCTTGCCTACAAACGTCTTTTTTCATGAAAACCACGTTTGATAGTCGGGCCATTACCCGCGGCATTGGGATCATTCATGGGGAGATAGACAATGGTTTTCAGACAGACACACGACCCTCCAACTTTTAGATCTCTTGATAAGATCACGTGAGAGTCGAGAATCATAGGGGGTTTAAGGCAGAGAAAGAGGCCACTTGGCCCTTCGTGTCAGTGCCAGCTGCAGAACAATCCACTCATTCAAATCCCACCTTCCAGTATTGGGTCCGTAGCCCTGCAGATTACAACACTCGAGGTGCATCTGCAGACTCATTTTGAACGCGTTGAGGGTTCCTGCCTCAACTACACTTTCAGACAGTGCATTCCAGAGCCCCACCACCCACTGAGTGAAAGGTAGTTTCCTCATCTACCCTCTAATTATTCTAACAATCACTTTACATCTATGCCCCCTCGTCACTGACCTCTCTGCAAGGCCGAACACCTCCACTTTATCCAGGCCACTCACAACTTTATGCATTTTATCCAGATCATCCCTCAGTCTTCTCTGCTCCAAGAAGAACCAGCCCTGTCTATCCAACCATTCCTCGGAGCTACATCTTTTCCAGTACACAACGTCCTGATGAATCTCTTCCGTATCATTTCGAGTGCAAGTGCATCCTAACTGTAACGAGGTGACCGGAAATGCACACAATATACAGTTTGTGGCCAAAGCAATGAGCAATATAGCTCCAGCATAAGCTCCCTGCACATTTCTGCTATATAGAAAATAGAACATAGAACATAGAACATAGAACAGTACAGGACAGTACAGCCCTTTCGGCCCACGATGTTGTGCCAAACCTTTAACCTTCTCTAAGATCAAACTAGCTACCTACCCTTCATTCTACGATCATCCATGTCCGTATACAAGAGTCGCTAAAATGTTCCCAATGTATCTGCTTCTACTAGAACCACTGGCAGCGCATTCCACGCACCCACCACTCTCTGTGCAAAGAACTGACCTGTGACATCTCCCCAAAACCTTCCTCCAATCACCTTAAAATTATTTCCCCTGGTGATAGCCCTTCCCGCCCTGGGGAAAAGTCTCTGGCTAAGCCTCTCATCATCTTGTACACCTCTATCAAGTCCCCTTCATCCTTCTTCGCTCCAATGAGAAAAGCACTAGCTCCCTCAATCTTTCTTCGTAAGACATGCTATCCAGTCCAGGCAGCATCCTGGTAAATCTCTTCTGCACCCTCTCTAAAGCTTCCACATCCTTCCTATAATGAGACGGCCAGAACTGAACACAATGTTCCAGGTGTGGTCGAACCAGGGCCTTATAGAGCTGCAGCATAACCTCGCGGCTCTTAAACTCAATCCCCCTGTTAATGAAAGTCAACAAACCATACGCCTTCTTAACAACCCTATTAAATTGGGTGGCAACTTTGAGCGATCTATGGACATGGACACCCCGACCCCTCTGTTCCTCCACACTACCAAGAATCCTGTCTTTTAGCCTGTATTCTGCATTCAAATTCGACCTTCCAAAATGAATCACTACACACTTTTCCAGGTTGAACTCCATCTGCCACTTCTCAGCCCAGCTCTGCATCCTGTCAATGTCCCGTTGCAACCTACAACAGCCTTCCACACTATCCACAACTCAAGAAATCTTCGTGTCATCGGCAAATTTGCTAACCCAGCCTTCCACTTCCTCATCCAAGTCATTTATAATGATCACAAAGGGCAGAGGTGGAAGAACAGATCCCTGCGGAACACCACTGATCACCGAGCTCCATGGTGAATACTTTCCATCGACTACCAGCCTCTGACTTCTATGGACCAGCCAATGCTGTATCCAGACAGTCAACTTTCCCTGTATCCCATGCCTCCTCACTTTCTGAATGAGTCTACCATGGAGAACCTTATCAAACGCCTTGCTAAATTCCATATAAACCACATCCACTGCTCTTCCTTCATCAATGTGTTTTGTCACATCTTCAAAGAATTCAATAAGGCTTGTGAGGCGTGTCCTGCCCTTCACAAAGCCATGCTGACTGTCTGTAATCAAACCATGCTTTTCCAAATACTCATAAATCCTGTCTCTCAGAATGCTCTCCAATAATTTGCCCACTACCGACATAAGACTGACTGGTCGATAATTCCCAGGGTTATCCCTATTCCCTTTCTGGAACAAGAGAACAACATTTGCCACCCTCCAAATATCCGGTACTACTCCAGTGGACAGTGAGGTGGCAAAGCTCGTTGCCAAAGGCGCAGTAATCTCTTCCCTCGCTTCCCGTAATATCCTTGGTTATATTCCGTCTGGCCCCGGGGACTTATCTGTCCTCATATCATCCAAACTTTCCAGCACATCCTCCCTCTTAACCTCAACCTATTCGAGCATATCAGCCTGTTTCACGCTGTCCTCACAAACGACCTGGTCCCTCTCACTGGTGAATACTGAAGAAAAGTATTCATGGAGGATCTCCCCTACCTCCTCCGACTCCAGGCACAGGTTCCCTCCACTATCCCTGATCGGCCCTACCCTCACTCTGGCCATCCTCTTGTTCCTCACATCAGTGTAGAACGCCTTGGGATTTTCCTTAATCTTACCAGTCAAGACTTTTTCATGTCCCCTTCCAGCTCTCCGAAGTCCATTCTTCAGTTCCTTCCTGGCTACCTTGTAACCCATTAGAGCCCTGTCTGATCCTTGCTTCCTCAACCTTAAGTAAGCTTCCCTCTTCCTCTTGACTAACTGTTCCACATCTCTTGTCATCCAAGTTTCCTTCACCCTACCATCCCTTCCTTGCCTCATCGGGACAAACCTCTCCAGCAGTCGCAGCAAGTGCGTCCTAAACAACCTCCACATTTCTGTCGTGCATTTCGCTGAGAACATCTGTTCCCAGTTTATGCTCCCCAGTTCCTGCATAATAGCATTATAATTCCCCCTCCCCCAATTAAATTATTTCCCATTCCGTCTGCTCCTGTCCCTCTCCATGACTATAGTAAAGGTCAGGGAGTTGTGATCACTGTCACCGAAATGCTCTCCCACCGAGATACCTGCCACCTGGTCTGGTTCGTTGCCAAGCACCAAGTGGAACAAAGCCTCCCCCTACTTGGACGATCGCCACATTGAGTCAGGAAACATTCTGGACACACCTGACAAAAACTGCTCCATCCAAACTATTTGCACTAAGGAGGTTCCAATCAATATTAGGGAAGTTGAAGTCACCCATGACAACAACCCTGTTACTTCTGCACATTTTCATATCTTGGTATACAAAGGAAATGATTCCGCCTGCCTTATTAACCAGGTAATCGACCTGTCCTGCTACCTTCAGGCATCGATGGACATTCACCCCATGGTCCCTCACGTTCTGTACTCTTTTCAGTATTTTCCCTTTAATCCTGTAGTCCTTTGCCTTCTCAGTACTCCCCAAATGCATCACCTCGGAATTCTCCAGGTTGAGTTCCATTTGCCAATTTTCAGCTCATCGGAACTATCCATCAATATCTTCTTGCATCCTGTAGCTATCCTGTTCGCTCTCTGCCACCCGGCCGATCTTGGTGTCATCTGCGAAATTTTCATCACCCACCCTACATTTACATAGAACATGGAACATAGAACGTTACAGCGCAGTACAGGCCCTTCGGCCCTGGATGTTGCGCCGACCTGTGAAACCATCTGACCTACACTATTCCATTTCCATCCATATGTCTATCCAATGACCACTTAAATGCCCTTAAAGTTGGCGAGTCTACTACTGTTGCAGGCAGGGCGTTCCACGCCCCTACTACTCTCTGCGTAAAGAAACTACCTCTGACATCTGTCCTATATCTTTCCCCCCTCAACTTAAAGCTATGTCCCCTCGTGTTTGCCATCCTCATCCGAGGAAAAAGACTCTCACTATCCACCCTATCTAACCCTCTGATTTACGTCCTCATCGTTAATATATACCACAAAAAGCAAGGGACCCAGTACTGAGCCCTGTGGAATGTCACATAAAACAGCCCTCCAGTCATTAAAACAACCATAAACATGACCATTTGTTTCCTGCCACTGAGCTAATTTTGTATCAACCTTGCTTCATTTCCCTGGATCCCATGGGAATTTATTGCTTTTAACCAGTCTACCATGTGGCACCTTTTGAAAAGCTTTGCTAAGTTCCATGTAGACCACATCAACTGCATTGCCCTATTCAATCTTCCTTGCTACTTCTTCAAAAAATTCGATCGAGTTTGTCAAACAAGATATTCCCTTAACAAATCCATGCTGCCTACCCTTGCGTAACCTGTGCCTTTTCAAATGACAGTTTATCCAGTCTCTCAGAATATATTCCAATTATTTGTCCAATACTGAGCTTAGATTGACTGGCCTGTAATTATTCTTTCAATCCCTCGCTTCCTTTTTAGATAGAGGTACAACATTAGTAGTTCTCTAATCCTCTGACACCACAACCGTATCCAGAGACGATTGGAAATGATTCGCAGACCTTCCACAATTTTCCCTCTTGTTTCTGTTAACAGCCGAAGGTACATTTCATCCAGCTCTGGTAATTTATCAACTTTCAAGGATGCTGAACTTATCAATACTTCCTCTCTCCCTATGTTTATCACAGTCAATACTTCATTCTCCTTCTCCTTAACTACAATATCTGCATCGTCCCCCTCTTTTGTGAAGACTGACGCAAAGTATTCAGTCTGAATCATACCAACTTCTTTCGCCTCTTCACATTGGTTACCTTTTTGGTATTGTATTGGCCCCTACTCTATCCTTCGTTATCCTCTTACTCTTAATATATTGATAATACATCTTTGGGTTCACCTTGATTTTGCTTGCCAATATTTTTTCATGTCCTGTCTTTGCTTTCCTAATTTCCTTTTTGATTTCACACCTCCACTTCGTATATTCCTCATGGCTTTCTGTAATAGTAAGCTGTCGGTGACAGACATAAGCTTTTCTTTTCGCCCGTATCTTCCCCAGTAAGCTCCTTGACATCTATAGGGCTCTAGATTTGGCCATCTCATCCTTTATTCTTTGTGGGAACATGATTACTCTGAACCCCTTAAATCTCCCCTTTGAATGCCTCCCACTGCTCTAACACTGAATGACCTTCAAGTACTTGTTTCCAGTCTACATTCACGAAATCAATGCTCAGTTTAGTAAAATTGACCTTGCCGTAATTGAGAAATCTAACCCCTGTTCTATATCTGTCCTTTTCGATAATTATGTTAAAACTGACCGACTTTTGATCACTACCAACAATCATCCCCACTGCCACTCCTTCCACCTGTCCATTTTTATTTACTAAAACTTAGTCTACAACTGTACTCTTTCTTATTGGTCTTGTTTCAAACTGGCCAGAAACGTTCTCCTGAATGCGCTGAAAGAATTATCTTCCTTCAACCCCTTTCACACGTAAACTATCTCAGTTATTTGTGGGTAGTTAAAATCCCCTACACTTTACATCCCTTCTGTTCTTACACTTCTCAGAGAGTTGCCTCCAAATCTGCTCTTCTATCTCCCTCTGACTGTTTGGGGGTCTGTTGTACATTCCCAGCACTGTGATTGCCCCTTTTTGTTTTGTCCTTAGCTCAATCCATAAGCCCTCATTTCATGAACCTTCCAACATATCATCCCCCCCACCGCCACCCCCCCCACAGCTGTAATAGCTTTCTTGTCCAAAATTGCCACTCATTCTACTTTTTTATCCCCTCAGGTCCCCATCCCCTGCCAAACTGTTTTAAAGCCTTGCCAACAGCACTAGCAAAACGTGCCGCAAGGAACTCAGTCCCAGCTCTGTTCAGTTGCAACTCGTCCAGCCTTCACGGGTCCCATCTCCCGCAGAGACAGTCTCAATGTTCCAGTCACCAAGGCTGCCGAAGCGAAACAGAGCAGTGCAGACCGACCCGACCCAAGCCCGATTGCTGGACACAGACTGTAGACCCGACCCGAACCAAACCAAACCCGACACATGTAGTCGGGTTTGATCGGGTTCTCGTCGGGTAGGTAGGCTTTAATTTGAGTCATATTTGATATAGATTGTTCAGAAGCGAGTGAACGAGGTGCGGTGAGTGGAGTAGTGCATGAGGCTGGTTGTGCAGTTGCTAGGTAGTGACATATGTCGAAGCATTCTGTGAGCTTGACCACTTGTGCGAGTCTTCAAACTTCTTGTTGCACTGCATCTCGATCCTCGGTGCCAGACAGGTGCATTAACTGTCATGTCCCCATGCGCCTCCAGTCCACCTCCAACACCAGCAACTCCAGTGCAACATTCTAAACCCTGGGAGCATGCCGTCCTGTCCATTGCACCATGCCAGTTCTTTCCTGCAGTCTTCAAAATGTTATCCAAAATGTTCCAGCCCCTGCTGCCGCTCGAATATATATCACCTTTAAAAAGTAAAGTTTGGCTCTAAGTAGTGCAGGTTAGCTTTATATACTACTGGTCTGGTCCGAACTTTTTGTTGATTGCAGTCACGAAGGAGCAAGCTCAGCCCTGGCTGCACAGCTCAATCATGCAAATGATCAAGCAGCACCAATTTTGTGCACTGCTTGCAGGAACAGGCTCATCGTTTCTCATAATCTCTGTGCCGTATTTCAAGGACCATCCACTCTAGCCTTCTGATATTCCTTCTGTGACTGTATTGTGAGAGCTCCTTGCCCATACGGACTGCAGCGGTTCCAGATTAAGGACCACCATTTACTCACGGTAACGAGGGATGTGCAAGGGTTGCAGATCCTGCCAATGTCACCCAAATGTCGAGAACCAATGAACAAAAAATAAAATTGGAAGAACATCAATGATTTTGTAAATTGTTAATTAAAATGTAAGGGGCATGATTAGTAAGTTTGCAGATGACACCAAAATTGGTGGTATGATGGACAGTGAATAAGGTTGTCTAAGATTACAACAGGAGAGAGATCAACTGGGAAAGTGGGCAAGGGATTGGCAAATGGAATTTAACGCAGACAAGTGTGAAGTGATGCATTTTGGGAAGTAAACCAGGGCAGGACATCGACAGTGAATGGCAGGACCCTGGGAAGTGTTCTTGAGCAGTGAGACCTCAGGGTGCAAGTACATAGTTCCCTGAAAGTGGCAACACCGGTAGATGGGGTGGTGAAGAAGGTGGATGGCATGCTTGCCTTCATTGGCCGAGCCATTGAGTACAAGAGTTGGGACGTCATGTTACAGTTGTACAACACGTTGGTTAGGCCGCATTTGGAGTATTATGTGCAGTTCTAGTCGCCGCACTACAGGGAATATGTGATTAAGCTGGAGAGGATGCAGACTAGATTCACAAGGATGTTGCCTGGTTTGGAGAGCTTGAGTTAGAAAGAGAGATTGGATAGGCTGGGTCTGTTTTCCTTGGAGAGAAGGAGGCTGAGAGGGGATATGATAAAGATATATAAAATTATGAGAGGCATAGATAGGGTAGATAGCCAGAGTCTGTTTCCCATGGAAGGGGTGACTGGAACTAGAGGGCATAGATTTAAGGTGAGAGGGAGGAGGTTCAAAGGTGGTCAAAGGGGTAAATCTTTCACCCAATGTGTTGTGGGTATCTGGAATGAGTTGCGTGAGGATGTGGTGGAGGCAGGAACAGTAGCGACATTTAAGAGGCATCTGGACTGGTACTTCAATGAGCAAGGCATAGAGGGATATGGAATTAATGCAGGCAGGTGGGATTAGTATAGATAAGCATTATGGTCGACATGGATGCGGTGGGCCGAAGGGCCTGTTTCTATGCTGTACGGCGCTATGACTCTATAAATCAGTTGAGGCCTATGATCATCGCGGAGCATTACTTTCTTCTAAAGAAATTGTTAACAAAACGTTTCTCAAATACCCTTTATGTTCTATCACCTGCTGTCACATGTATCCGAGTAAAGATTAACATTTGGATCAAAAACGGCAGAATGTCAACTGTACACATGAAATAAGGTCTCAAGGGCTGCTGTTGCAATAATATAATAGAATCATTCGGCCCATCGTATCTGTTCTGGTTATTTGAAAGAACGTTCCAATTAGATGTATTTGCCTGTTATTTTCCATCACCCAGTAAATCAATTTCCTCCCCCGCCCACACACACACGAACATGCACACGCACACACACGAACATACACACACACACACACACACACACATACACACAATCACCACCGTCCCCACTGCTGTGTCAGCAATTATCCAGGCCGATTTTAAAAATTGTTATTGAATCTGCTTCTACCACCCTTTCAGCTGGTGGAGTCCAGATCAGAACAACTCACTGAATAAAATAAAACTGCCCCATATCCTCTAAGGCTGTGTGTCAATCACCTTAATATCGTGTCCTGATTCCATACTCGTACCCTCTGCACCCTCTTGACCTCTTTCCTACAGTGTGGTTCCGGGAATTTGATGCAATAATTCAGCCAGGGCCTAACTGGTGATTTATTAACTTTTAGCATAAGTTTCTTGCTGTGGTACTCCATGAGTCTATTCACAAGGATAAAGATTGAGTGTGCCTTTGCAACTTCTCTTAACATTAAAAGATGTGCTTACATGCATACTCAAGTCTATAATTTGTTTTACTGTACCATCTTTAAAATTGTGCAGTTCACTTCATATTGACTTCCCTCATTGTACCTGACAAAATGATTCATTTCCAATATTTTATGTATTGCATTACATCTGCCATTTGCCAGGTCATTTCACCAGTTTGTCTATGTCCTACTAAAGGCTGATCCTATCCGAACATTGTTTCCGACATTTTCGACCTCCTGCCATCTCAACTACTGAAATTGTGCCCTGATACATAAGTCCATTTCATTAATATATGTATATAGCAGAACAGTGGTTCATTCCCTGGGAACATTACAGTATCGTCCCTTCCAGTTTTTAGAACTGTTCACCACTCCTCTTCTTTAGCTTTGTTCCTTGGCCAGTGTCATAGCCACAGTCACGGTTTTAATAGAAGGTCATTAAATGGACTTTTGTCACATGACTATTGTCAGCCATATAGATAACCTAACACTCATTACTCTTAACAGCCCTGTCGGTTACTTCATCAGATAATTCGATTACATCTGTGCTGTCTTACATGTCGTAGTGATGTTTTACCAAGCCAGAAATATTTTGTGCTGGCCGATGACCTCCAGAAATTTCCGTGCCTGCGATGTTAGGCTACCTACCTGTAATTACAGGGTTTATTCATCTCTTCTTTTATTAAACAGTGTGCACCAGTTGCAACCCTCAAGTTCTCCGGGACCATTCCCATATCCATGGAGAATTGGAGCGATTGTTTGCAGTGCTTACACTGTTTCCAACACTCCTTCCATCGGTAATTCACATATATTCCATCCAAAGTCTCTAAGTATTTTACTTTATTGTGCATAGTGCTGGATTGAAGAGGGTTAACCGATCCTGTTTATTCAGTGTCTGTAATTAATGTTAATCTCCATGGGACCCAGTTGTATCACTGCAAGGTTTCCCTCTTCTATGAATAAGGGACAGCTTTCAATGTGTTCGGCAGCATCACCTCTGCTTCTTCAATGAAAGGGAGAAAATAGAATTGAGTGTGGAATATTGGAACAATTGTCTGGAATCTGAGAATAGTATTTGGTAGAATTACAACAATGGATCAGAATCTAAGAACAGTTGATTGGAACGTTGCAACAATGAGGAGGAGTTTCTCCTCTGAGTTTGTCTACCTTTCGGCATATTATGCGTGGATGAAATTAGATCATCGATTCTATTATGGCCTTCTGATTATTCAAAAGATTCATTATCCCATCCTCGCTGGTGTTGGTGTCAATGTATCTATGTCCAACTTTTAGTTCTAAAATCATGCTGAGCTGTTCTTGTTATTTTCTCTATTCTCCTTGCTGTTTGTGATGTCTCTGGTATGTCCCTTTGTTCTGCTATTCGATCTGTATATCAAGGTTCACTGTGTTACTGATCTTTCCATTTAAAACTTGGGCAGCCCAAAGCTATCACTTTGTTTATTTATTTTACTTTTATTTAGAGATACAGCACTGAAAGAGGCCCTTTGGTCCACCGTGTCTGTGCTGACCAACAAACACCCATTTATCCGAACCCTACAGTAATCCCATATTCCCAACCACCTCCCTACACTCGGGGCAATTTACAATGACCAATGTACCTATCACCTGCAAGTCTTTTGGCTGTGGGAAGAAACCGGAGCACCCAGCAAAAACCCACGTGGTCATAGGGAGAACTTTCAATCTCCAAACAGGCAGTACCAAGAAGCGAACATCTGGAGCTGTGAGGCTGCGATGCTAACCACTGCCTCACTGTACCGCCCCTAAAAGATCACCCTTTCCGTCCTAAATCATAAATTCTGTTCACTATTCATTTACTCCATTGCAGGCACTGCCCACTGCCGGAGATTCAACCAGACTGTTGTTAAGTTCAGCATTCCATCTGGCCTTAAGATGAGTTCTGAATTGGTATAGTTCCAGAACATGAATCGTCCCTACTACCCCCTCCAGAATATTGCCCTTTCCTCCCATCAGCCTGTCTGCTTCTGAAAGGCTTATCCATGCCTTTTCTACGTCCAGAATTGTCTAAGCTAATACTATCCTGCACGGCCTACATGCAGCAGACCTCAACAAAAACTCTGCATCTATATGCCACCTTAAACCACGTCCCATTCATCCCTTACCTATGTGCTCACTGAAATACACTACTCCAGATCCACCAGAGTCTTGAGTTTAAGAGTATCATATATTTATTCAAATTCA
This sequence comes from Heterodontus francisci, assembly GCF_036365525.1. Lineage (NCBI taxonomy): Eukaryota > Metazoa > Chordata > Chondrichthyes > Heterodontiformes > Heterodontidae > Heterodontus > Heterodontus francisci. Next base: position 6,268,502 of record NW_027140794.1, read on the forward strand.
TCCACGGTCTTACCTCTTCAGTAATTTCCATTAGCCTTCCTTTTTCCACAGTTGAACACACCTTCCCCCTTCAATTATTCATCTAATTATCTTTCTGAAATTAATTCCTTCCTCACTCTATCTTACCCTGTCGTTCCCTCTCTCCCACCATTTTTATTCCCATCTCTCACTCTCTCTTTTCTCTCTCTCACTGTTTCAGGCAAATAAATTCATATTAATAGAATGATGCATATAAGTAGGGCGGCACAGTGAGTGAATCTAGAAGTCGGAGCGGGGGGTCACTGTTTAAAAATAAGGGGGCGCGCATTTAAACCAGAGATTAGGAGATTTTTTTCTTCTCTCAGTGGGTCGTGAGTCTTTTGGAATTCTCTTCCACAAAAAGTGGTGGAAGTAGGGTCTTTGAATATTTTTGAGACAAAGGTAAACAGATTCTTGATAAGCAAAGGGTGGAATGTTATGGGGGAAGGTGGAAATGTGAAGTAATCAGTTCAGCCATGAACTTATTGAATGACAAAGCAGGCTGGTGGGACCGAGTGGCCTACCCCTGCTCCTAATTCATACCTTCGTACTTATGGTCGGATGGTAAAATTACAAATATATATTGACAGATTAAGTGAATGGACAAAACTGTTCGGATTATATTTCAATATGTACAAATGCGACGTCCTCCACTTTTATCCGAAATAGGATAGAACAGGTTATTTATAAATGCTGAAACGTTACAAATATGGCAAGAACCTGTGGTCCAGGTACACAGATCATAAAGGTATAGTGAACAAGCACAGAAAGTAATCAAAAAGAATGGAATGTTGAGCATTATATTTCGAGTGATAGAGTACCAGGGTGAAGAATTCCTGTTTGAGTTGTACAAAGCCTTGGCTAGACAATACTGGGTATTCTATGAGCAGTTCTCAGGACCACAACTTAGGAAATGTACATAAATTGACCACAGAGGGTGTGCAGAGTAGATTTACAAGAATGGTAACTGGACTTCAATTCGTAAATTACATGGAAAGATTACAAAAACCGGGGTGCGGAGTGTGAGTGTATTCCCTCGAAATTACAATGCACACTGAATTTTAACAACTTATCAGATGGAAAAGATAGGGTAGAAAGAAAGAAAGAAAGAAAGAAACTGTTTCAGCTGGTTGGCAAATCTAGGTCTAGGGGCATAGTGAAAAGATTCAGAACATATCTATCAGCTCAGAACATCCATGAGGTTATTTGCACCGCTAGCAGTAGTGGAATGTTGTTGCTGCACAATCTGTAAACTCACGGCACGGCATATCTTTCACTCTATGATATCATCAAGCCAGGGGACCAACCCTTGTTCAATAAGAAGCAGACTTGCTAAGAAAAAGTTAATAGATCTCACAACCAACTAATCAAAGATCTGCAGTCCAGCCACATCCAGTTGTGATGAATGGTCGACATTTAAATGACTAACCAGAAGAGGAACATTCACAAATATCTCCATCATAATGGGTTTTTCAGCCCATTATGTCAGTGTAAAAACAGTGCTGAAACATTGCAAACATCCTCAGGCAGAAGTACCACGTGAATGATCCATCTCGGCCTCCTTCTGAAGTCCTCATCATCATAGATGTCAGTCTTTCACCAATCAATTTAGTTTACATCAGAGCAAGAAACAGCTGAATATTATCTGCTTGATACGGCGATGGCTATGGGTCCTGGCAACATCCTGGCTGTAGTACTAAAGATTTGGACGCCAGAATTAGGGACATTGTTTGCTCATTGCTCAACCTATTCGGCCTCATGCATTGGTACCGGGTGAAGTGACAATTCTGCCTGTGGAGCTGCTGATGGACTAAAATACCAACCTTAATAATGGCCCATCTTCGGTTCCAGTAGCGTGAGTAAGCAGGCTCATCACACAACAGTTTGCGAACCCTATACTGATCCCGAACAAACATCATCAAATTCACTCTTAGGCCCCTTGTACAGCCCCCGGATCCCTGGAACCCACTGCAAAGCACTCATACTCTAGAGACTCGTGAAGAGCCCCCAGTAACCAAAGAGTCTGTTGCAGAGTCCATGGTACCCCGGGCTCCCTACAGAGTCCCCAGAACTCCGTATCCACTTGCAAAGCCTTCAGTTCCCCCGGCATTTCCCCGAGCTCCAGAACCCTGGGCCCCTCACAGAGCCCCGAGTGCTGAAACCTTCGTTCAGAGCCCGCAGTACCCCAGACATACTGGCAGAGCTCCCGGTACCCCTCTCCATTTCAGTGCACATATAAATGCAGTCCTACAATCATCTCCAAATCAGCCTCTTCTCCAATGCAGAAATGTTCTGAGCTGCCTACTGCTCACTGCAATGTGCACCTTCGACTCAGTACTGCCAGGTTTTACTTGTCATAAATCCAGAGGGACGTAAATGCCACCCACCATTCACAGAATCACTCAACCATCATTAAATCAGTATCAAGTTTTAGTTATATTTAAAATCCACCATTGTGCTTTCCCACCATTGGAAAAAAACAGTAACTAATGACACAACATCAAATTTCCGTGTTGCAATTATGTGTCCGCCTATGCCACCATAACAGGCTTCCACGCCGACACTAAATTCAGCCCTAGGTCGGTGCGAGCCATGCCGTTCTAGTGCAGCTACAACATTGGCATCTGCCCAACAATGTGGAAAATTACCCAAATATGTCCTGTCAACAAAATGTAGGAACATCCAAGTACCCAGTCAGTCTAATCTTAATCATCAGTACCTTGGTGGAAGGTATCGTCAACAGTGCTTTCGGGCAGAATTTATTCAGCAATATTCCACTTACTGATGCTCAGATTGAATTCTGACGGGGCCAGTCAGTTACAGATATGGTTCGAGCCCTGTATAAACATGCACAAAGAATCTGAATCAGGAGGTCAAGGTGAGAGTGGCTCCCTTGTCAACATGGAACCACTTGACCGACTGCAGCATCAAGGAGAATGAACAAAAGTGAAGTTAATTAGAATCAAATGGAAACTGTCGGTTGGTTATAGTCTTACCGAGAGCAGAGGAAGATGCTATTGGTATTTGGATGCTAATCATCTCAGTATCTGGACATCGTTTCCCGAGTTCCTCAGGGTTGTTTCTTCGCCTTAAGCATCTTCATCTGCTGCAGAAATGAACTTATCTCCATCATAAGGCCTGAATTTGGAGTGCTCACTAATTGGTTCACAGTTTTCAGTACCATTTTACCTCTTGAGTTATGTTAGCCAACCGTGCCTACATTCAGCAATATCTGGATAATATTCAAGCTTGGACTAATATCTAGCAAGTAACATACATGCCACACAAGTGTCAGGTAATGATGATCTCCAACAAGACTCAATCTGGCCACATTTTCTTGACGGTCAACGCAATTACCATGCCCAAATGCCCCAACATCAAGACTCTGACCATTGTAGTTGACCAGAAAACGAACTGTACCAGCCTTATTAACACAATAACTTCAATTTCAGGTCAGTGGCTGGAAATTCTTTCGCGAGTGCCTCACCTCCGGACTCTCCAAAGCCTGTGCACAATTTACAAAGCAAGAGATAGGAGTGTTACGAAATAATTTGCACGTTCTGAAGGGCTACAAATCAAACAACACGAAAGCAGCTCAATAATATCCAAGACAAAGCAATCCTATACATCGGCAGCCCATCCATTACTTTAAACCATCAGTCCTCCCACTGCTATCACACAGTGGCAGCAGTGAGTACCAGCTGCAAGATGCACTGCAGCAACTTGCCATTCGTCCTTCGACTGCACCTTTTAAATTCACAATCTCAAGCACCTAGAAGAGCAAGGGCAACACACGAAGGAGAAAACTACCACTTGCCAGTTTGCTGCCAAGCCACACATCATCCTGACATGAAACTGTATCACATTCCTCCACTGTCTCTGGGTCAATATCCTGGATATCTCTCCCAAACAGCATCGTATGTGCACCTACATCACAAGGAGTGCGTTGGTCGAGAATGCGGCTCACTACCACCTTTTCAAGGATAACTCTGGATGGACAATCGAGGCTCACCTTGCCAGCAATGCTTGCTACCCATGAAAAAAAAAATTAGCTTGACTTTTCAAGAATGAAACTTTGCAACATTACCACGCACAAAGGGTGGGAGATTTTTGAAGTTTCTTCTGCACAAGTCAATTTCTACTGGATCAATTAACAAAATTAAGCCTGATATTGATAGACGTGTGTAATTGAAATGTATTGATGGATGTGGGATGGAGGGAGATATATCAAGTTAGGTCGTAGTTAAGCCATGGTCTCACAGAATGGAAGGCAGGCTGAAGAGATAAATGGCCTCCTCCTCTTTTTCTGGACTGTCATATGTTCCTATGTGCTCAGAATTGTACGCAATACCCTAAACTAGTGCACACCCAATCATTTATTTACGTTTAACATTTCTTTCTAAATATTCAACTTTATTTTTCTACTGTCCAAGAATTTTAAAAAAATGTCACATGGTTTATATTGCTTGTCCTCTTACTGCCTACCCAAATGTATCAATTATGTTTCCTGGTTTATTTATTTATTTAGAGAAACAAAACTGAAACAGGCCCTTTGCCCAGCGCGTCATTACCGACCAACAGCCACCCATTTATACTAATCCTACATTAACCCCATATTCCCTATCACATGCCCACCATTCTCCAACCACCTACCGACACTAGGGGCAATTTACAATGGCAAATTTACCTATTCACCTGCAAGTCTTTGGCTGTGGGAGGAAACCAGAGCACCCGGCGGAAACACACGCGGACACAGGGAGAACTTGCAAACTCTGCACAGGCAGTATCCAGAACTGAACACAGCTCATTGTAGCTGTGAGGCCGCGGTGCAAACCACTGTGCCACCAAATACTGAATTGCAACTTGCAGGTGTCTGCTCATTTAGCCAGACTGTCAAAGTCTTCTGATGCCTTCCACTATCATTCTCAGTGCATATTGGCATTTCTATTATTCATGCCTCCTTCAAAGTTTGAAATTTTAGTTTTTGCAGACAAGCCCACACCATCAATGTCTTTGACGTTTCAGCACTGAATGCCATCTTCCATGTATCCGCCCATTTCACTCGCCTGGCAGTATCCTTTTGAAATTTACTATCCTCTTCATCACTTTCAACTTCAGTTCCACACTGCCTGTCAGTGGCAAATTTCGAAATTTTGCCCTGTGTTCATAAGTCCACGTCAATGATCGATTTCAGTAAAATGATGCAAATACTGAACACTGCGGAACAGCAATGTGCGATTCCATCCAGAGCAAGAAAAACAAACAAAAACAACAATGTTGAACTACAAACAAGAAATGCTGGAACCACTCAGCAGGTCTGGCAGCATCTGTGAAAAGAGAAGCAGAGTTAACGTTTTGGGTCAGTGACCCTTCTTCGGAACTGGCAAATATTAGAAAAGTCACAGGTTATAAGCAAGTGAGGTGGGGGTGTGGCAAGAGATAACAAAGGAGGTCTAGATTGGACCAGACCACATAGCTGACCAAAAGGTCAAAAGCAAAGGCAAACAATATGTTAATGGTGTGTTGAAAGACAAAGCATCAGTACAGATTAGGTGTTATTGATGTGTATATGAATATGTATATGAATATTGAACAGCAGCAAGTGCAAACCTGAAAAAAAAGTGGGTAAGCAAACTGAACAAAGTAAGATGAAATGAAATAAATGCAAAAAAAGATTGTAAAAAATGTAAAAAAGAATGTAAAAAAAAAGAAGAAAAATTAACTAAAAATGAAAGTAAATGGGGGGCTGTCATAGTCTTAAATTATTGACGTCAATGTTCAGTCCGGCAGGCAGTAGTGTGCCTTTCGGTAGATGAGATGCTGTTCCTCGAGCTTGCGTTGATGTTCACTGGAACACTGCAGCAATCCCAGGACAGAGATGTGAGCATGAGAGCAGGGGGGAGTGTTGAAATGGCAAGCAACCGGAAGCTCAGGGTCCTGCTTGCGGACTGGGTGGAGATGTTCCGCAAAGCAGTCACCCAGTCTGCGCTTGGCCTCTCCAATGTAGAGGAGACCACACTATGAGCAGCGAATACAGTATACTACATTGAAAGAAGTACAAGTAAATCACTGCGTCACCTGAAAGGAGTGTTTGGGGCCTGGGATAGTGAGGAGAGATGAGGTAAATGGGCAGGTATTACACCTCCTGCGATTGCAGGGGAAGGTGCTATGGGACGGGGACAAGTTGGTGGGGGTAATGGAGGATTGGACCAGGGTGTCACGGAGGGAACGATCCCTTCAGAATGCTGACAGGGGAAGGGAGGGGAAGATGCAACTGGTAGTGGCATCACGCTGGAGGTGGCGGAAATGGTGGAGGATTATCCTTTGGATATGGAGGCTGATGGGGTGAAAAGTGAGGATAAGGGGAACCCTGTCACGGTTCTGGGAGGGAGGGGAAGGGGTGAGGGTAGAGGTGAGGGGAATGGGCCGGACACGATTGAGTTCCGCAACAACAACAGTGGGGGGAAATCCTCGGTTGAGGAAAAAGAAGGTGATATCAGAAGCACCTTCATGGAAGGTAGCATCATCAGAACAGATGCGCCGGAGACGGAGAAATTGGGAGAATGGAATGGAGTCCTTACAGGAGGTAGGGTGTGAAGAAGTGTAGTCGAGGTAGCTGTGGGAGTCGTTGTGCTTATAATGGATATTAGTAGACAACCTATCCCCAGAGATGGAGACAGAGAAATCGAGGAAGGGAAGGGGCGTGTCAGAGATGGACCATGTAAAGGTGAGAGAACGGTGGAAATTGGAAGCAAAGTTGATAAACTTTTCCAGTTCTGGGTGGGAGCAGGAAACGGCACCGATTGTCATCAATGTACCAGAAAAAATAGTTGGGGGAGGGGGCCTGAGTAGGACTGGAACAAAGAATGCTCGACATATCCCACAACAAGGCAGGCATAACTGGGACCCATGCGGGTACCCAGAGCGACAGCTTTTTCTTGAAGGAAGTGCGTGGAGTTGAAGGAGACGTTGTGCAATGTGAGAACAATTTCAGCCATCCGGAGTAGGGTGGTGGTGGATGGGTACTGGTTGGGCCTCTGTTCCAGGAAGAAGCGGAGAGTCCTCAAACCATCCTGGTGGGGGATGGAGGTGTAGAGCGATTGGACGTCCATAGTGCAGAGGAGGCGGTTGGGACCAGGGAACTGGAAATTGTCAAAATGATGTAGGGCGTCAGAAGAGTCACGGATGTAGGTGGGAAGAGACGGGACTAGTGGAGAAAAGATAGAGTCTAGATAGGAAGAAATCAGTTCAGTGGGGCAGGAGCAGGCTGACACAATGGGTCTGCCAGGACAACCCCGTTTGTAGATTTTGGGAAGAAGGTAGAAGCGGGCTGTCCGGGGTTGTGGGACTATTAGGTTGGAAGCTGTCGAGAAAGGATCTTCAGATGAGATGAGGTCAGTGACAGTCCTTTGGAAGGTGGCTGTGGTTAGCACCGCAGCCTCACAGCTCCAGCGACCTGGATTCAATTCTGGGTGCTGCCTGTGTGGAGTTTGCATGTTCTCCCTGTGGCTGCGTGGGTTTCCTCTGGGTGCTCCGGTTTCCTCCCACAGCCAAAAGGAATTGCAGGTTGATAGGTAAATTGTCCATTATAAATTGCCCCTAGTATAAGTAGGTGGTAGGGGAATATAGGGACAGGTGAGGATGTGGCAGAAATGTGGGATTAGTGTAGAAGTAGTATAAAATGGGTGGTTAATGGTCTGCACAGACTCAGTGTGCCGATGGGCCTGTTTCAGTCCTGTATCCCTAAATCTAAAAAGTCTGAAATCTTGATGTTCGCTGGTGGGGTCATGGTCCAGAGGGAGGAGGAATAAGTTTCCGTGAGTTGGCGTTGAGCTTCTGCAACGTCGAGGTCGGTACGTCATACGACAACAGCACCACCCTTGTCTGCAGGTTTGATGACCATGTCATGAATAGACCTGAGAGAATGTTGAAAATATACCTCCTGAACACTGTTACTCTTCTCAATATTTCCTGGGCTGCTGATTTACTGTTCGGCTATTATTTATCATTTTTAATTTAATCCCCTTCATTTCGTATGTCGCATCCTCTCCTGACTCCCGCAGAAGTACCTGTTTGTTGATTTATTTCTCAGTCCCATCGTTATCATTTTATTCAATCCGTGCCTCCAGCAGAAAACCATGACCCAGGAACAAAAATTATATCCTTTACTGAATGCAATAACAAACCGATAACTGTCACCCAAAATCCATCAGACTACTGCTTTTCCTGCCAGTCTGATGGAGAATTACCCTCTTTATTTCCCTTCCTGTAAGTTAACTTCTGGACGCTGGTAATTATTGTTCAAAGATTTTCCGGTGACTTAATTTCCAAATATTACTTTGAAATAATTTGAATTCTGTTCTGCAAACCTGTTGCACGTGAGGGAATCTCACAAACTGTCCAACAATTCAATTTCGATGCTGTCAATGTCTGCTTTAGTGTAAATGCTCCAGATTATCACCATGGTATTGTGAATAATACATTGATTTGGTAACGTCGCTGTTTTGAAACTTGTCCAATTATCCCTGAATGGTGACAAGAATTCATTCGGCCTTTTACTGACTTTCAGATAGTTTCTGACACCTCAGTGTAGTGTATTACAACAGAAACATTACTGAGAATGTAAACAGACAATGTGCTATTACAGAATATATTTTAATCATATTGAACCATCAGATTTTACAGGACCGGTGTTGCTGATTCTGCAGTTATTCAAAAATAATTGGATTTTTTTTTTCAAAAGTTGTTTGAGAAAGCACAATTGCATCTGAACCTCATCTAGCTTCAATCAGTTTCTCCTCTCCTCTGTTGGACTTATGCACTTCTTGCAATTACAGTTCCACGGAGGTCCTCCAATGCTCACAAGAGGTCTTGCAGCCAAGTTTTTTTTCTCCATCCACACTTGATTCACTGTTAAATTTTCCAACCCAGCTCCCGTTTTCTGTGATAAATAAACGTCTGGGGCGGTGGAGGTAAATGAGCGGTGTTACATTGGCCACCTGTTATATGCCCATTTTCAAGCAGTGCGAATGAAGTCATGTTACTTCAGGGACATCATGCCACGCACAATCCATTAAAAACAGCCATGCACAATCGCATTTCCAAAGGTGTAACTGAACAATTATTGACAGGTGAATGCTAGATTCATACACTTCATTGCAGAGTGAGAAGGAAGGACATACTGTCGCATAATCCAGTGTCACTGGCTAAAGATAATTCGCAGGATCCTGGGACGATCTCCTGATTCAGTGGGTAAAGATCTGGAGCAGGAACATGGACTGCTTTCCCACACCAATGCAGGGTCACTCAATAAGGATGAGGAGCACACTCCTAGACCGATTACCCCACGCTAACACAGAAATCACTCGGCAAAGATGAGGAGCAGGATGCAGGACCGAGTTCCCCGACACAAACCAAGTGTCAGTGACGAATAAGAAGGAGAAAGATCCAAAGCACATCCCCACACCAGACCACGGTTACTGTAAAAATACCACAAGCAGCAAGCTCTGTTCATTCTCCTCCCCCTCCCCCCAATTTTTACTGGGTCATTGCCGATTGATCAGGGCCAACAACAGAAGTTGATTCCTCAATCTGACACAGCATCGCTGGCAAATGACGAGGAACAGGAAACTGGGCTGATTGCCTCATTCAAACCCACAGTCATTGGTTAATGACCAACAGCAACAGCCTAGGCTTAATCGCTTGCACTAACTATGGTTTGTGAACACATGCTGACATTTCCGAATGGAAGCCACGCTCCTGTAGTCCTTATATTTCCTGTGACACTGAGATATTATTTGTTTATTTATTTGTTTATTTTACTGGAGCATTAAATACACCAGCATCTCAGCCGCATCTTTCATTCATTTTGACTGTTCATGTTCATATGTCACCTCATCCCAGATAATAACTTTTATGGTTAAATGGCTGACGTCATTGAATGACAATCAATGCTGCAGCAGATAACCCTGCCACATGCAAAAGCATTGTATTATATCATTTGACACAGCAACAGATTTTCTAATCTCAATATGTACGCAGTCACACTGGAACAATTGCTTTCAGCTTGATGTATAATTTCCCTGTCCATTTCCCTCGCACACAGTTAACCTAGTGACGATAGCAATTCTGTCTCGAGGAAAGTGCGGTCTCTCCAAATGTGTCACTCGTTACCTGGTGGCCATGGCTGCGGCGGATCTGCTGGTCATTATCCTCGACCTGATTTTACGGCACATTCCAATTCGTTATCGGGAAGCATTTCTCCCAATTTATTGCATCCATGCATGTAATATCCATGCCACCCTGCTTGATGCAGCAACGGACGGTTCGGTCTGGTTCACAGTCGCTTTCACCTTTAATCGATTTGTGGCCATTTGTTGCCAGAAGTTAAAAACTAGATATTGCAAAGAGAAGACAGCTGATGTGGTTCTTGGAGCAGTGACTGTGCTGAGCTGTTTAAAAGACATCACCTGGTATTTTCTGCTATCAAATCAGTATAGCCGTTTTAACAGCCCCTGGTTTTGCCGTGTAAACACAGACGTTATGTCTTCACCAGTCTGGGGAACAATCGGGTTCTTTCACATCATTCTAATACCTGGCATCGCATTTGTGTTGATTCTACTACTCAATGTTTTTACTGTCAGACACATTATAGTTGCCAGCAGAGCACGAAGGCAACTGCGGCCTCACAGCAGTGGAGAGAGCCCCGGAGACCCAGAAATGGATAACCGAAGAAAATCCATCATTTTACTGTTCCTTATCTCGGGTAATTTCATACTGCTATGGTCAGAGTTAATGGTGCATTCCATATGGAAATGCATGTGGTGGTTGGTTTATAATTCTGCAATTCTACCTGCTTTTTTAATGAAAATGGGATTCATGCTTCAGCTCCTGAGTTGCTGCACAAATACTTGTATTTATGTTGTGACACAGAATATGTTCAGAGCTCAGTTGAAGAATGTGATGAAATACGCCATTACACTAATTTTAAAATTGATTAAACAATGAGATGCACTGAGCAAGTTTAAGCAACAGAACAAATATTGTCTCTTATTCTAAGAAAATAAACAAATGACAAATAGGAGCAGGAGCAGACCATTCAGTGCTTCGACCCTGTTCGCCAAACAATGCGATGGTGGCTTATCTTCTTTCTGAACTCTACTTTCCTGCCTCTTTTCCATATCATTTCTTTCCCTGAGAGGCAAAATAGATTTGCCTATCTCGACCTTTAAGCACGCTGAATGATTGGGCATCCTTCACATTCTGAAGTAGAGAATTCAAAGGATTCACAACCCTTTTATTGAAGGAGCTTTTCCTCGTCTGAGTCACAACGGAGCGCCCCTCTGCCTTGAAAATGTACTCCCGTGTTATACATTCCGTAGCCAGGGTAAACGGCGTCTCAGAGACCATCCTCTCGAGCCCCTTCAGATTCGTGTACGTTTCAATGAGATATCTCTATTTTTTCCAAACTCCAGAGAATGTAGGGCAGGACCGCCTCCAGTGCAAGTAGAAACGTCCTTAAATATGGAGACCAAAACTGCACACAGTACTCTAGGTGTGGTCTCATCAAATCCCTGCATAAATGCAGCAAGGCCATTCTTATTCTTGTACTCCAATCCATTGTAATAAAGACCAACATGTCATTTGCCTTCCTAATTGCTTGTTGTACCTGCATTCTAACTTTCTTTAGTCCTTGTACGAGGGCACCGATGTCTCTCTGAACATCAACATTTAAGCATTTCACGCGTTACGACCGAAATAGGAGGAGTGCACACTCTTTTCTGGTTGCAATTCTCCACAGGTCACAACATATATTTCAGTGTTTACCCAGTTACAGATACAATCAGTCAAAGATTCTATTCTTTATCCCAGAATAAAACTCCCCCAGCAAGTTTCCTCTGTAAACAACACAATTATCAATTTATTATAAAACAAGACTTAGCCAGTAACGAAGCAAAGCATTAACGCACAGAGCGAAATATGAAAGTCTCTTTTTACCTCAGCCTTTCTCAGAAGAAGAAGAAGAAGAAGAAGAAGAAGAAGAAGAAGAAGAAGAAGAAGAAGGGTGGCACAGTGGTGCGTTGGTAGCACAGCAGTCTCAGCTCCAGTGATCCAGGTTCAATTCAGGATACTGCCTGTGTGGAGTTTGCAAGTTCTCCCTGTGTCTGCGTGGGTTTCCTCCGGGTGCTCCGGTTTCCTCCCACATGCCAAAGACTTGCATGTTGATAGGTAAATTGGCCGTTATAAATTGCCTCTAGTATAGGTAGGTATTAGGGAAATATAGGGATAGGTGGGGATGTGGTAGGAATATGGAATTAGTGTAGGATTAGTGTAAATGGGTGGTTGGTGGTCGGCACAGACTCGGTGGGCCGAAGAGCCTGTTTCAGTGCTGTATCTTTAAATTTTAAACTTAAGTGGAACTGTCCTTTTTTGGTTTGGTGTCACAAATGCATATAGATGGCTGTCAGTCGGACATTGCTGGAACATTTCTTTCCAGGTGACGTCGAAGATCAGTTTGACAGGCTTTCCAAGAGAAATGTGCCAACAGGGGTTTCTGGCAGGCCTTTCAATAGGAATGTAGCATCAATTTCTCGATCTCTTACAATTGCTTCTCAGAACATCTCAAAGAGATGGAACAGGGTACTGATTGTGACTGCTTGCTTGGCAGGTTTTCTCCAGCTGCCTTTAAAACAGTTAACACCCACAAAACACTGTCTAAAGCGAAACCAAAAACAATATCTCAAGGGTCCAACTCCAGATCCCAAGAAATCCTGACCCGTCACTTCTCTGGACAAAATCTCACCAAGCCACAAAGCCTCTGCTGGGCAGTTATCTGAAGATAGGTGGCTTCCAGTCTGCACTCCCCCAGGCTCAGTGATACAGACACAGTGGGGCCGGTCTTCACTCCCCATCCTCAGTGATACAGACACAGTGGGGCCGGTCTTCACTCCCCCAAGCTGAGTGATACAGACACAGTGGGACCGGGCTTCTCTCCCCCAAGCTCAGTGATACAGACACAGTGGGGCTGGTCTTGTCTCCACCAGGCTCAGTGATGCAGACACAGTGGGGCCGGTCTTGTCTCCCCCAGGCTCCGTGACACAGACACAGTGGGGCTGGTCTTCTCTACCCCATTCTTAGTGAGACAGACACAGTGGGACCAGTCTGCTCTGCCCCAAGCTCAGTGATTGAGACACATTGGAGCCGGGCAGCTCTCCTCTGGGCTCAGTGATGCGGACAGAGTGGGGCCCGACTGCTCTCCCCCAAGCTCCGTCACAGAAATCTAGAGGGGCTGGTCTGTTCTACCCCAGGCTCAGTTACATAGACACCGTGGGGCCTGTCTGCCCTCCCCAGGCTCAATGATACAGACACAGTGGGGCCGCACTGCACTCCCCCAGCATCAGTAATATAAACACAGGGGAACAGGCACAAATCTCCACAGGCTCAGTGATACAGACACAGTGGGGTAAGTCTTCTCTCCCCCAGTCTCAGTGGTACTGTCACCGTGGCAAGGTTCTGCTATACCACTGACGCAATGATACTGTCACCGAGGGGAAGGTCTGCTATACCCCAGGGTCAGTGATACAGACACAGTGCGGCCGGTCTGCTCTAACCCAGGGTCAGTGATACAGACACAGTGGGGGTGGTCGGCTCTCCGCTGGCTAAGTGATAGGGACACAGTGGGGACGGTCTGCTCTCCCCAAATCCAGTGATCCAGACACAGTGGAGCCGGTCATCTCTCCCCCAGGATCTGTAATACAGAGACAGTGGAACAGGCACATCTCAACACAGGCTCAGTGATACAGGCACAGTGGGGACAGTCTTCTCTCCCCCAGTGTGAGTGGTACTGTCACCGCGGGGAAGGCCTGCTCTCGAACACGCTCAGTGATGCAGACACAGTCGGGCCAGTCTGCTCTCTCCCAGGCTCAGTGATACAGACACAGTGGGACAGTCTTGTCTCCCCCAGGCTCAGTGATACAGACACAGTGGGGCCGGTCTTGTCTCCCCCAGGCTCAGTGATACAGACACAGTGGGGCCGGTCTTATCTCCCCCAGGCTCAGTGATAAAGACACAGTGGGGTCGGGCTTCTCACCCCCAAGCTCAGTGAAACAGACACAGTGGGGCCGGTCTGCTCTCCCCCAGGCTCAGTGATACAGACACAATGGGGCCGGTCTTGTCTCCCCCAGGCTCAGTGATACAAACACAGTGGGGCCGGTCTTGTCTCCCCCAGGCTCAGTGATACAGACACAGTGGGGCTGGTCTTCTCTCCCCCAGGCTCAGTGGTACAGACACATTAGAGCCGAGTTGCTCTCCCCCAGTCTTCGTGAGACTGACACAGTGGGACCAGTCTGCTCTGCCCCAAGCTCAGTGATTGAGACACATTGGAGCCGGGCAGCTCTCCCCTAGGCTCAGTGATGCAGACAGAGTGGGGCCGGACTGCTCTCCCCCAAGCTTCGTCACAGAAATCTAGAGGGGCCGGTCTGTTCTACCCCAGGTTCAGTTACATAGACACCGTGGGGCCTGTCTGCTCTCCCCAGGCTCAATGATACAGACACAGTGGGGCCGGTCTGCTCTCCCCCAGGCTCAGTGATGCAGGCAGCGTGGGGCCGGACTGCTCCCCGCCAAGCTCCGTCACAGAAAGCTAGAGGGGCCGGTCTGTTCCACCACAGGCTCAGTTACATAGACACCGTGGGGCCTGTCTGCTCTCCCCAGGTTCAATGATACAGACACAGTGGGGCCGGTCTGCCCTCCACCATCATCAGTAATATAGACACAGTGGAACAGGCACAACTCTCCACAGGCTCAGTGATACAGACACACTGGGGCCGGTCTGCTCTCCCCCAGGCTCAGTGATACAGACACAGTTTGGCCGGTCTTGTCTCCCCCAGGTACAGTGATGCAGACACAGCGGGGCTGGTCTTGTCTCCCCCAGGCTCAGTGATGCAGACACAGTGGGGCCGGTCTGCTCTCCCCCAGGCGTAGTGATACAGACACAGTGGGGCCGATCTAGTTTCCCCCAGGCTCAGTGATACAGACACAGTGGGGCCTGTCTGCTCTCTCCCAGGCTCAATGAGACAGACACATGGGGGCCGGTTTGCTCTCCCCCATGCTCAGTGATACTGACTCGGAGGGGCCGGTCTCGTCTCCTCCAGGCTCAGTGATGCAGACACAGTTGGGCCGGACTGCCCTCCCCCAAGCTCCGTCACAGGAATCTAGAGGGGCCGATCTGTTCGACCCCAGGCTCAGTTACATAGACACCGTGGGGCCTGTCTGCTCTCCCCAGGCTCAATGATACAGACACAGTGGGGCCGGTCTGCCCTCCCCCGTCATCAGTAATATAGACACAGTGGAACAGGCACAACACTCCACAGGCTCAATGATACAGACACAGTGGGGCCGGTCTTGTCTCACCCAGGCTCAGTGATGCAGACACAGTGGGGCCGATCTAGTCTCCCACAGGCTCAGTGATACAGACACAGTGGGTTCGATCTCGTCTCCCCCAGGCTCAGTGATACTGACACAGAGGGGCCTGTCTGCTCTCTCCCAGGCTCAATGAGACAGACACATGGGGGCCGGTTTGCTCTCCCCCAGGCTCAGTGATACTGACTCGGAGGGGCCGGTCTCGTCTCCTCCAGGCTCAGTGATACAGACACAGTTGGGCCGGACTGCTCTCCCCCAAGCTTCGTCACAGAAATCTAGAGGGGCCGATCTGTTCGACCCCAGGCTCAGTTACATAGACACCGTGGGGCCTGTCTGCTCTCCCCAGGCTCAATGATACAGACACAGTGGGGCCGGTCTGCCCTCCCCCGTCATCAGTAATATAGACACAGTGGAACAGGCACAACACTCCACAGGCTCAATGATACAGACACAGTGGGGCCGGTCTGCCCTCCCCCATCAACAGTAATATATACACAGTGGAACAGGCACAACTCTCCACAGGCTCAATGATACAGACACAGTGGGGCCGGTCTGCTCTCCCCCAGGCTCAGTGATGCAGGCAGAGTGGGGCCTGACTGCTCCCCGCCAAGCTCCGTCACAGAAAGCTGGAGGGGCCGGTCTGTTCTACCCCAGGCTCAGTTACATAGACACCGTGGGGCCTGTCTGCTCTCCCCAGGCTCAATGATACAGACACAGTGGGCCAAGTCTTCTCTCCCCCAGTCTCAGTGATACTGTCACCGTGGGGAGGTTCTGCTATACCAATGACTCAGTGATACAGACACAGTGCGGCGGGTCTGCTCTACCCCAGGGTCAGTGCTGCAGACACAGTGGGGCTGGTCGGCTCTCCACTGGCTCAGTGATAGGAACACAGTGGGGACGGTCTGCTCTCCCCTAATCCAGTGATATAGACACAGTGGAGACGGTCTTCTCTCCCCCAGGATCAGTAACACAGACACAGTGGAACAGGCACATCTCAACACACGCTCAGTGATACAGACAAAGTGGGGCAAGTCTTCTCTCCCGGAGTCTGAGTGGTACTGTCACCGCGGCGTAGGGCTGCTCTCGAACACGCTCAGTGATGAAGACACAGTGGGGCCGGTCTGCTCTCTCCCAGGCTCAGTGATACTGTCACAGTGGGGCCGGTCTTCTCTCCCCCAGTCTCAGCGATACAGACACAGTGGAGCTGGTCTGATCTCTCCCAGGCTCAGTGATGCAGACACAGTGGGGCCTGTCTGCTCTCCCCCAGGCTCAGTGATACAGACACAGTGGGGGCGGTCTGCTCTCTCCCAGGCTCAGTGATACAGACACAGTAGGGCCGGTCTGCTCTCCCCCAGGATCAGTGATACAGACACAGTGCGGCCGGTCTGCTCTACCCCAGGGTCAGTGATACAGACACAGTGGGGCTGTTCGGCTGTCCGCTGGCTAAGTGATCGGGACACAGTGGGGACGGTCTGCTCTCCCCAAATCCAGTGATCCAGAAACAGTGGAGCCGGTCATCTCTCCCCCAGGATCTGTAATACAGAGACAGTGGAACAGGTACATCTCAACACAGGCTCAGTGATACAGGCACAGTGGGGACAGTCTTCTCTCCCCCAGTGTGAGTGGTACTTTCACCGCGGGGAAGGCCTGCTCTCGAACACGCTCAGTGATGCAGACACAGTCGGGCCGGTCTGCTCTCTCCCAGGCTCAGTGATACAGACACAGTGGGGCCGGTCTTGTCTCCCCCAGGCTCAGTGATACAGACACAGTGGGGCCGGTCTTGTCTCCCCCAGGCTCAGTGATACAGACACAGTGGGGCCAGTCTTGTCTCCCCCAGGCTCAGTGATACAGACACAGTGGGGTCGGGCTTCTCTCCCCAAAGCTCAGTGAAACAGACACAGTGGGGCCGGTCTTATCTCCCCCAGGCTCAGTGATACAGACACAGTGGGGTCGGGCTTCTCACCCCCAAGCTCAGTGATACAGACACAGTGGGGCCGGTCTGCTCTCCCCCAGGATCAGTGACGCAGACACAATGGGGCCGGTCTTGTCTCCCCCAGGCTCAGTGATACAAACACAGTGGGGCCGGTCTTGTCTCCCCCAGGCTCAGTGATACAGACACAGTGGGGCTGGTCTTCTCTCCCCCAGGCTCAGTGGTACAGACACATTAGAGCCGAGTTGCTCTCCCCCAGTCTTCGTGAGACTGACACAGTGGGACCAGTCTGCTCTGCCCCAAGCTCAGTGATTGAGACACATTGGAGCCGGGCAGCTCTCCCCGAGGCTCAGTGATGCAGACAGAGTGGGGCCGGACTGCTCTCCCCCAAGCTTCGTCACAGAAATCTAGAGGGGCCGGTCTGTTCTACCCCAGGTTCAGTTATATAGACACCGTGGGGCCTGTCTGCTCTCCCCAGGCTCAATGATACAGACACAGTGGGGCAGGTCTGCCCTCCCCCATCAACAGTAATATATACACAGTGGAACAGGCACAACTCTCCACAGGCTCAATGACACAGACACAGTGGGGCCGGTCTGCTCTCCCCCAGGCTCAGTGATGCAGGCAGAGTGGGGCCGGACTGCTCCCCGCCAAGCTCCGTCACAGAAAGCTGGAGGGGCCGGTCTGTTCTACCCCAGGCTCAGTTACATAGACACCGTGGGGCCTGTCTGCTCTCCCCAGGCTCAATGATACAGACACAGTGGGGCCGGTCTGCCCTCCACCATCATCAGTAATATAGACACAGTGGGACAGGCACAACTCTCCACAGGCTCAGTGATACAGACACACTGGGGCCGGTCTGCTCTCCCCCAGGCTCAGTGATACAGACACAGTTTGGCCTGTCTTGTCTCCCCCAGGTACAGTGATGCAGACACAGCGGGGCTGGTCTTGTCTCCCCCAGGCTCAGTGATGCAGACACAGTGGGGCCGGTCTGCTCTCCCCCAGGCTTAGTGATACAGACACAGTGGGGCCGATCTAGTCTCCCCCAGGCTCAGTGATACAGACACAGTGGGGCCTGTCTGCTCTCTCCCAGGCTCAATGAGACAGACACATGGGGGCCGGTTTGCTCTCCCCCAGGCTCAGTGATACTGACTCGGAGGGGCCGATCTCGTCTCCTCCAGGCTCAGTGATCCAGACACAGTTGGGCCGGACTGCCCTCCCCCAAGCTCCGTCACAGGAATCTAGAGGGGCCGGTCTGTTCGACCCCAGGCTCAGTTACATAGACACCGTGGGGCCTGTCTGCTCTCCCCAGGCTCAATGATGCAGACACAGTGGGGCCGGTCTGCCCTCCCCCGTCATCAGTAATATAGACACAGTGGAACAGGCACAACTCTCCACAGGCTCAGAGATACAGACACACTGGGGCCGGTCTGCTCTCCCCCAGGCTCAGTGATACAGACACAGTTTGGCCGGTCTTGTCTCCCCCAGGTACAGTGATGCAGACACAGCGGGGCTGGTCTTGTCTCCCCCAGGCTCAGTGATGCAGACACAGTGGGACCGGTCTGCTCTCCCCCAGGCTTAGTGATACAGACACAGTGGGGCCGATCTAGTCTCCCCCAGGCTCAGTGATACAGACACAGTGGGGCCTGTCTGCTCTCTCCCAGGCTCAATGAGACAGACACATGGGGGCCGGTTTGCTCTCCCCCAGGCTCAGTGATACTGACTCGGAGGGGCCGATCTCGTCTCCTCCAGGCTCAGTGATACAGACACAGTTGTGCCGGACAGCCCTCCCCCAAGCTCCGTCACAGGAATCTAGAGGGACACGTCTGTTCGACCCCAGGCTCAGTTACATAGACACCGTGGGGCCTGTCTGCTCTCCCCAGGCTCAATGGTACAGACACAGTGGGGCCGGTCTGCCCTCCCCCGTCATCAGTAATATAGACACAGTGGAACAGGCACAACACTCCACAGGCTCAATGATACAGACACAGTGGGGCTGGTCTTGTCTCACCCAGGCTCAGCGATGCAGACACAGTGGGGCCGATCTAGTCTCCCACAGGCTCAGTGATACAGACACAGTGGGGCCTGTCTGCTCTCTCCCAGGCTCAGTGATACAGACACAGTGGGGCCGGTTTGCTCTCCCCCAGGCTCAGTGATACTGACACAGAGGGGCCGGTCTCGCCTCCCCCAGGCTCAGTGATACAGACACAGTTGGGCCGGTCTGCTCTCTGCCAGTCTCAGTCATACAGACACAGTGGGGCCGGTCTTGTCTCCCCCAAGCTCAGTGATACAGACACAGTGGGGCCGGTCTGCTCTCCCCCAGGCTCAGTGATACAGACACAATGGGGCCGGTCTTGTCTCCCCCAGGCTCAGTGATACAAACACAGTGGGGCCGGTCTTGTCTCCCCCAGGCTCAGTGATACAGACACAGTGGGGCTGGTCTTCTCTCCCCCAGGCTCAGTGGTACAGACACATTAGAGCCGAGTTGCTCTCCCCCAGTCTTCGTGAGACTGACACAGTGGGACCAGTCTGCTCTGCCCCAAGCTCAGTGATTGAGACATATTGGAGCCGGGCAGCTCTCCCCGAGGCTCAGTGATGCAGGCAGAGTGGGGCCGGACTGCTCCCCGCCAAGCTCCTTCACAGAAAGCTAGAGGGGCCGGTCTGTTCCACCCCAGGCTCAGTTACATAGACACCGTGGGGCCTGTCTGCTCTCCCCAGGTTCAATGATACAGACACAGTGGGGCCGGTCTGCCCTCCACCATCATCAGTAATATAGACACAGTGGAACAGGCACAACTCTCCACAGGCTCAGTGATACAGACACACTGGGGCCGGTCTGCTCTCCCCCAGGCTCAGTGATACAGACACAGTTTGGCCGGTCTTGTCTCCCCCAGGTACAGTGATGCAGACACAGCGGGGCTGGTCTTGTCTCCCCCAGGCTCAGTGATGCAGACACAGTGGGGCCGGTCTGCTCTCCCCCAGGCTCAGTGATACAGACACAGTGGGGCCTGTCTGCTCTCTCCCAGGCTCAATGAGACAGACACATGGGGGCCGGTTTGCTCTCCCCCAGGCTCAGTGATACTGACTCGGAGGGGCCGGTCTCGTCTCCTCCAGGCTCATTGATACAGACACAGTTGGGCCGGACTGCCCTCCCCCAAGCTCCGTCACAGGAATCTAGAGGGGCCGGTCTGTTCGACCCCAGGCTCAGTTACATAGACACCGTGGGGCCTGTCTGCTCTCCCCCGGCTCAATGATACAGACACAGTGGGGCCGGTCTGCCCTCCCCCGTCATCAGTAATATAGACACAGTGGAACAGGCACAACACTCCACAGGCTCAATGATACAGACACAGTGGGGCCGGTCTTGTCTCACCCAGGCTCAGTGATGCAGACACAGTGGGGCCGATCTAGTCTCCCATAGGCTCAGTGATACAGACACAGTGGGGCCTGTCTGCTCTCTCCCAGGCTCAGTGATACAGACACAGTGGGGCCGGTTTGCTCTCCCCCAGGCTCAGTGATACTGACACAGAGGGGCCGGTCTCGTCTCCCCCAGGCTCAGTGATACAGACACAGTTGGGCCGGTCTGCTCTCTGCCAGGCTCAGTGATACAGACACAGTGGGGCCGGTCTACTCTCTCCCGGGCTCAGTGGTACAGACACAGTGGGGCTGGTCTTCTCTACCCCAGTATCCGTCACAGAAATCTAGTGGGGCCGGTCTGTTCTACCCCAGGCTCAGTTAAATGGACACCGTGGGGCCAGTCTTTTCTCCCCAGTCTCAATGATACAGACACAGTGGGGCCGGTCTGCCTTCCCCCATCATCAGTAATATAGACACAGTGGAACAGGCACTTCTCTCCACGGACTCAATGATACAGACACAGTGGGCCAAGTCTTCTCTCCCCCAGTCTCAGTGATACTGTCACCGTGGGGAGGTTCTGCTATACCAATGACTCAGTGATACAGACACAGTGCGGCCGGTCTGCTCTACCCCAGGTTCAGTGCTGCAGACACAGTGGGGTGGTCGGCTCTCCACTGGCTCAGTGATAGGAACACAGTGGGGACGGTCTGCTCTCCCCTAATCCAGTGATATAGACACAGTGGAGACGGTCTTCTCTCCCCCAGGATCAGTAATACAGACACAGTGGAACAGGCACATCTCAACACACGCTCAGTGACACAGACAAAGTGGGGCAAGTCTTCTCTCCCGGAGTCTGAGTGGTCCTGTCACCGCGGCGTAGGGCTGCTCTCGAACACGCTCAGTGATGAAGACACAGTGGAGCCGGTCTGATCTCTCCCAGGCTCAGTGATACAGACACAGTGGGGCCGGTTTGCTCTCCCCCAGGCTCAGTGATACTGACACAGAGGGGCCGGTCTCGCCTCCCCCAGGCTCAGTGATACAGACACAGTTGGGCCGGTCTGCTCTCTGCCAGTCTCAGTCATACAGACACAGTGGGGCCGGTCTAGTCTCCCCCAAGCTCAGTGATACAGACACAGTGGGGCCGGTCTGCTCTCCCCCAGGCTCAGTGATACAGACACAATGGGGCCGGTCTTGTCTCACCCAGGCTCTGTGATACAAACACAGTGGGGCCGGTCTTGTCTCCCCCAGGCTCAGTGATACAGACACAGTGGGGCTGGTCTTCTCTCCCCCAGGCTCAGTGGTACAGACACATTAGAGCCGAGTTGCTCTCCCCCAGTCTTCGTGAGACTGACACAGTGGGACCAGTCTGCTCTGCCCCAAGCTCAGTGATTGAGACATATTGGAGCCGGGCAGCTCTCCCCTAGGCTCAGTGATGCAGGCAGAGTGGGGCCGGACTGCTCCCCGCCAAGCTCCGTCACAGAAAGCTAGAGGGGCCGGTCTGTTCCACCCCAGGATCAGTTACATAGACACCGTGGGGCCTGTCTGCTCTCCCCAGGCTCAATGATACAGACACAGTGGGGCCGGTCTGCCGTCCACCATCATCAGTAATATAGACACAGTGGAACAGGCACAACTCTCCACAGGCTCAGTGATACAGACACACTGGGGCCGGTCTGCTCTCCCCCAGGCTCAGTGATGCAGACACAGTTTGGCCGGTCTTGTCTCCCCCAGGTACAGTGATGCAGACACAGCGGGGCTGGTCTTATCTCCCCCAGGCTCAGTGATACAGACACAGTGGGGTCGGGCTTCTCACCCCCAAGCTCAGTGATACAGACACAGTGGGGCCGGTCTAGTCTCCCAAAGGCTCAGTGATACAGACACAGCGGGGCCTGTCTGCTCTCTCCCAGGCTCAGTGATACAGACACAGTGGGGCCGGTTTGCTCTCCCCCAGGCTCAGTGATACTGACACAGAGGGGCCGGTCTCGCCTCCCCCAGGCTCAGTGATACAGACACAGTTGGGCCGGTCTGCTCTCTGCCAGTCTCAGTCATACAGACACAGTGGGGCCGGTCTAGTCTCTCCCAAGCTCAGTGATACAGACACAGTGGGGCCGGTCTGCTCTCCCCCAGGCTCAGTGATACAGACACAATGGGGCCGGTCTTGTCTCACCCAGGCTCTGTGATACAAACACAGTGGGGCCGGTCTTGTCTCCCCCAGGCTCAGTGATACAGACACAGTGGGGCTGGTCTTCTCTCCCCCAGGCTCAGTGGTACAGACACATTAGAGCCGAGTTGCTCTCCCCCAGTCTTCGTGAGACTGACACAGTGGGACCAGTCTGCTCTGTCCCAAGCTCAGTGATTGAGACATATTGGAGCCGGGCAGCTCTCCCCTAGGCTCAGTGATGCAGGCAGAGTGGGGCCGGACTGCTCCCCGCCAAGCTCCGTCACAGAAAGCTAGAGGGGCCGGTCTGTTCCACCCCAGGATCAGTTACATAGACACCGTGGGGCCTGTCTGCTCTCCCCAGGTTCAATGATACAGACACAGTGGGGCCGGTCTGCCGTCCACCATCATCAGTAATATAGACACAGTGGAACAGGCACAACTCTCCACAGGCTCAGTGATACAGACACACTGGGGCCGGTCTGTTCTCCCCCAGGCTCAGTGATACAGACACAGTTTGGCCGGTCTTGTCTCCCCCAGGTACAGTGATGCAGACACAGCGGGGCTGGTCTTGTCTCCCCCAGGCTCAGTGATACAGACACAGTGGGGTCGGGCTTCTCACCCCCAAGCTCAGTGATACAGACACAGTGGGGCCGGTCTGCTCTCCCCCAGGCTCAGTGATACAGACACAGTGGGGTCGGGCTTCTCACCCCCAAGCTCAGTGATACAGACACAGTGGGGCCGGTCTGCTCTCCCCCAGGATCAGTGACACAGACACAATGGGGCCGGTCTTGTCTCCCCCAGGCTCAGTGATACAAACACAGTGGGGCCGGTCTTGTCTCCCCCAGGCTCAGTGATACAGACACAGTGGGGCTGGTCTTCTCTCCCCCAGGCTCAGTGGTACAGACTCATTAGAGCCGAGTTGCTCTCCCCCAGTCTTCGTGAGACTGACACAGTGGGACCAGTCTGCTCTGCCCCAAGCTCAGTGATTGAGACACATTGGAGCCGGGCAGCTCTCCCCGAGGCTCAGTGATGCAGACAGAGTGGGGCCGGACTGCTCTCCCCCAAGCTTCGTCACAGAAATCTAGAGGGGCCGGTCTGTTCTACCCCAGGTTCAGTTATATAGACACCGTGGGGCCTGTCTGCTCTCCCCAGGCTCAATGATACAGACACAGTGGGGCCGGTCTGCCCTCCCCCATCAACAGTAATATATACACAGTGGAACAGGCACAACTCTCCACAGGCTCAATGATACAGACACAGTGGGGCCGGTCTGCTCTCCCCCAGGCTCAGTGATACAGACACAGTTTGGCCGGTCTTGTCTCCCCCAGGTACAGTGATGCAGACACAGCGGGGCTGGTCTTGTCTCCCCCAGGCTCAGTGATGCAGACACAGTGGGACCGGTCTGCTCTCCCCCAGGCTTAGTGATACAGACACAGTGGGGCCGATCTAGTCTCCCCCAGGCTCAGTGATACAGACACAGTGGGGCCTGTCTGCTCTCTCCCAGGCTCAATGAGACAGACACATGGGGGCCGGTTTGCTCTCCCCCAGGCTCAGTGATACTGACTCGGAGGGGCCGATCTCGTCTCCTCCAGGCTCAGTGATACAGACACAGTTGGGCCGGACTGCCCTCCCCCAAGCTCCGTCACAGGAATCTAGAGGGGCACGTCTGTTCGACCCCAGGCTCAGTTACAGAGACACCGTGGGGCCTGTCTGCTCTCCCCAGGCTCAATGGGACAGACACAGTGGGGCCGGTCTGCCCTCCCCCGTCATCAGTAATATAGACACAGTGGAACAGGCACAACACTCCACAGGCTCAATGATACAGACACAGTGGGGCTGGTCTTGTCTCACCCAGGCTCAGCGATGCAGACACAGTGGGGCCGATCTAGTCTCCCACAGGCTCAGTGATACAGACACAGCGGGGCCTGTCTGCTCTCTCCCAGGCTCAGTGATACAGACACAGTGGGGCCGGTTTGCTCTCCCCAGGCTCAGTGATACTGACACAGAGGGGCCGGTCTCGCCTCCCCCAGGCTCAGTGATACAGACACAGTTGGGCCGGTCTGCTCTCTGCCAGTCTCAGTCATACAGACACAGTGGGGCCGGTCTTGTCTCCCCCAAGCTCAGTGATACAGACACAGTGGGGCCGGTCTGCTCTCCCCCAGGCTCAGTGATACAGACACAATGGGGCCGGTCTTGTCTCCCCCAGGCTCAGTGATACAAACACAGTGGGGCCGGTCTTGTCTCCCCCAGGCTCAGTGATACAGACACAGTGGGGCTGGTCTTCTCTCCCCCAGGCTCAGTGGTACAGACACATTAGAGCCGAGTTGCTCTCCCCCAGTCTTCGTGAGACTGACACAGTGGGACCAGTCTGCTCTGCCCCAAGCTCAGTGATTGAGACATATTGGAGCCGGGCAGCTCTCCCCTAGGCTCAGTGATGCAGGCAGAGTGGGGCCGGACTGCTCCCCGCCAAGCTCCGACACAGAAAGCTGGAGGGGCCGGTCTGTTCCACCCCAGGCTCAGTTACATAGACACCGTGGGGCCTGTCTGCTCTCCCCAGGTTCAATGATACAGACACAGTGGGGCCGGTCTGCCCTCCACCATCATCAGTAATATAGACACAGTGGAACAGGCACAACTCTCCACAGGCTCAGTGATACAGACACACTGGGGCCGTTCTGCTCTCCCCCAGGCTCAGTGATACAGACACAGTTTGGCCGGTCTTGTCTCCCCCAGGTACAGTGATGCAGACACAGCGGGGCTGGTCTTGTCTCCCCCAGGCTCAGTGATGCAGACACAGTGGGGCCGGTCTGCTCTCCCCCAGGCTCAGTGATACAGACACAGTGGGGCCTGTCTGCTCTCTCCCAGGCTCAATGAGACAGACACATGGGGGCCGGTTTGCTCTCCCCCAGGCTCAGTGATACTGACTCGGAGGGGCCGGTCTCGTCTCCTCCAGGCTCATTGATACAGACACAGTTGGGCCGGACTGCCCTCCCCCAAGCTCCGTCACAGGAATCTAGAGGGGCCGGTCTGTTCGACCCCAGGCTCAGTTACATAGACACCGTGGGGCCTGTCTGCTCTCCCCCGGCTCAATGATACAGACACAGTGGGGCCGGTCTGCCCTCCCCCGTCATCAGTAATATAGACACAGTGGAACAGGCACAACACTCCACAGGCTCAATGATACAGACACAGTGGTGCCGGTCTTGTCTCACCCAGGCTCAGTGATGCAGACACAGTGGGGCCGATCTAGTCTCCCACAGGCTCAGTGATACAGACACAGTGGGGCCTGTCTGCTCTCTCCCAGGCTCAGTGATACAGACACAGTGGGGCCGGTTTGCTCTCCCCCAGGCTCAGTGATACTGACACAGAGGGGCCGGTCTCGTCTCCCCCAGGCTCAGTGATACAGATACAGTTGGGCCGGTCTGCTCTCTGCCAGGCTCAGTGATACAGACACAGTGGGGCCGGTCTACTCTCTCCCGGGCTCAGTGGTACAGACACAGTGGGGCTGGTCTTCTCTACCCCTGTATCCATCACAGAAATCTAGTGGGGCCGGTCTGTTCTACCCCAGGCTCAGTTAAATGGACACCGTGGGGCCAGTCTTTTCTCCCCAGTCTCAATGATACAGACACAGTGGGGCCGGTCTGCCTTCCCCCATCATCAGTAATATAGACACAGTGGAACAGGCACTTCTCTCCACGGACTCAATGATACAGACACAGTGGGCCAAGTCTTCTCTCCCCCAGTCTCAGTGATACTGTCACCGTGGGGAGGTTCTGCTATACCAATGACTCAGTGATACAGACACAGTGCGGCCGGTCTGCTCTACCCCAGGTTCAGTGCTGCAGACACAGTGGGGTGGTCGGCTCTCCACTGGCTCAGTGATAGGAACACAGTGGGGACGGTCTGCTCTCCCCTAATCCAGTGATATAGACACAGTGGAGACGGTCTTCTCTCCCCCAGGATCAGTAATACAGACACAGTGGAACAGGCACATCTCAACACACGCTCAGTGACACAGACAAAGTGGGGCAAGTCTTCTCTCCCGGAGTCTGAGTGGTACTGTCACCGCGGCGTAGGGCTGCTCTCGAACACGCTCAGTGATGAAGACACAGTGGAGCCGGTCTGATCTCTCCCAGGCTCAGTGATGCAGACACAGTGGGGCCGGTCAGCTCTCTCCCAGGCTCAGTGATACTGTCACAGTGGGGCCGGTCTTCTCTCCCCCAGGCTCAGCGATACAGACACAGTGGAGCCGGTCTGATCTCTCCCTGGCTCAATGATACAGACACAGTGGGGCCGGTCTGCCCTCCCCCATCATCAGTAATATAGACACAGTGGAACAGGCATAACTCTCCACAGGTTCAGTGATGCAGACACACTGGGGCCGGTCTGCTCTCCCCCAGGCTCAGTGATACAGACACAGTTTGGCCGGTCTTGTCTCCCCCAGGTACAGTGATGCAGACACAGCGGGGCTGGTCTTGTCTCCCCCAGGCTCAGTGATGCAGACACAGTGGGGCCGGTCTGCTCTCCCCCAGGCTCAGTGATACAGACACAGTGGGGCCTGTCTGCTCTCTCCCAGGCTCAATGAGACAGACACATGGGGGCCGGTTTGCTCTCCCCCAGGCTCAGTGATACTGACTCGGAGGGGCCGGTCTCGTCTCTTCCAGGCTCAATGATACAGACACAGTTGGGCCGGACTGCCCTCCCCCAAGCTCCGTCACAGGAATCTAGAGGGGCAGGTCTGTTCGACCCCAGGCTCAGTTACATAGACACCGTGGGGCCTGTCTGCTCTCCCCAGGCGCAATGATACAGACACAGTGGGGCCGGTCTGCCCTCCCCCGCCATCAGTAATATAGGCACAGTGGAACAGGCACAACGCTCCACAGGCTCAATGATACAGACACAGTGGGGCTGGTCTTGTCTCACCCAGGCTCAGCGATGCAGTCACAGTGGGGCCGATCTAGTCTCCCACAGGCTCAGTGATACAGACACAGCGGGGCCTGTCTGCTCTCTCCCAGGCTCAGTGATACAGACACAGTGGGGCCGGTTTGCTCTCCCCCAGGCTCAGTGATACTGACACAGAGGGGCCGGTCTCGCCTCCCCCAGGCTCAGTGATACAGACACAGTTGGGTCGGTCTGCTCTCTGCCAGTCTCAGTCATACAGACACAGTGGGGCCGGTCTTGTCTCCCCCAAGCTCAGTGATACAGACACAGTGGGGCCGGTCTGCTCTCCCCCAGGCTCAGTGATACAGACACAATGGGGCCGGTCTTGTCTCCCCCAGGCTCAGTGATACAAACACAGTGGGGCCGGTCTTGTCTCCCCCAGGCTCAGTGATACAGACACAGTGGGGCTGGTCTTCTCTCCCCCAGGCTCAGTGGTACAGACACATTAGAGCCGAGTTGCTCTCCCCCAGTCTTCGTGAGACTGACACAGTGGGACCAGTCTGCTCTGCCCCAAGCTCAGTGATTGAGACATATTGGAGCCGGGCAGCTCTCCCCTAGGCTCAGTGATGCTGGCAGAGTGGGGCCGGACTGCTCCCCGCCAAGCTCCGACACAGAAAGCTAGAGGGGCCGGTCTGTTCCACCCCAGGCTCAGTTACATAGACACCGTGGGGCCTGTCTGCTCTCCCCAGGTTCAATGATACAGACACAGTGGGGCCGGTCTGCCCTCCACCATCATCAGTAATATAGACACAGTGGAACAGGCACAACTCTCCACAGGCTCAGTGATACAGACACACTGGGGCCGGTCTGCTCTCCCCCAGGCTCTGTGATACAGACACAGTTTGGCCGGTCTTGTCTCCCCCAGGTACAGTGATGCAGACACAGCGGGGCTGGTCTTGTCTCCCCCAGGCTCAGTGATGCAGACACAGTGGGGCCGGTCTGCTCTCCCCCAGGCTCAGTGATACAGACACAGTGGGGCCTGTCTGCTCTCTCCCAGGCTCAATGAGACAGACACATGGGGGCCGGTTTGCTCTCCCCCAGGCTCAGTGATACTGACTCGGAGAGGCCGGTCTCGTCTCCTCCAGGCTCATTGATACAGACACAGTTGGGCCGGACTGCCCTCCCCCAAGCTCCGTCACAGGAATCTAGAGGGGCCGGTCTGTTCGACCCCAGGCTCAGTTACATAGACACCGTGGGGCCTGTCTGCTCTCCCCCGGCTCAATGATACAGACACAGTGGGGCCGGTCTGCCCTCCCCCGTCATCAGTAATATAGACACAGTGGAACAGGCACAACACTCCACAGGCTCAATGATACAGACACAGTGGGGCCGGTCTTGTCTCACCCAGGCTCAGTGATGCAGACACAGTAGGGCCGATCTAGTCTCCCACAGGCTCAGTGATACAGACACAGTGGGGCCTGTCTGCTCTCTCCCAGGCTCATTGTTACAGACACAGTGGGGCCGGTTTGCTCTCCCCCAGGCTCAGTGATACTGACACAGAGGGGCCGGTCTCGTCTCCCCCAGGCTCAGTGATACAGACACAGTTGGGCCGGTCTGCTCTCTGCCAGGCTCAGTGATACAGACACAGTGGGGCCGGTCTACTCTCTCCCGGGCTCAGTGGTACAGACACAGTGGGGCTGGTCTTCTCTACCCCAGTATCCATCACAGAAATCTAGTGGGGCCGGTCTGTTCTACCCCAGGCTCAGTTAAAAGGACACCGTGGGGCCAGTCTTTTCTCCCCAGTCTCAATGATACAGACACAGTGGGGCCGGTCTGCCTTCCCCCATCATCAGTAATATAGACACAGTGGAACAGGCACTTCTCTCCACAGACTCAATGATACAGACACAGTGGGCCAAGTCTTCTCTCCCCCAGTCTCAGTGTTACTGTCACCGTGGGGAGGTTCTGCTATACCAATGACTCAGTGATACAGACACAGTGCGGCCGGTCTGCTCTACCCCAGGTTCAGTGCTGCAGACACAGTGGGGTGGTCGGCTCTCCACTGGCTCAGTGATAGGAACACAGTGGGGACGGTCTGCTCTCCCCTAATCCAGTGATATAGACACAGTGGAGACGGTCTTCTCTCCCCCAGGATCAGTAATACAGACACAGTGGAACAGGCACATCTCAACACACGCTCAGTGACACAGACAAAGTGGGGCAAGTCTTCTCTCCCGGAGTCTGAGTGGTCCTGTCACCGCGGCGTAGGGCTGCTCTCGAACACGCTCAGTGATGAAGACACAGTGGAGCCGGTCTGATCTCTCCCAGGCTCAGTGATGCAGACACAGTGGGGCCGGTCTGCTCTCTCCCAGGCTCAGTGATACTGTCACAGTGGGGCCGGTCTGCTCTCTCCCAGGCTCAGTGATACTGTCACAGTGGGGCCGGTCTTCTCTCCCCCAGGCTCAGCGATACAGACACAGTGGAGCCGTTCTGATCTCTCCCTGGCTCAATGATACAGGCACAGTGGGGCCGGTCTGCCCTCCCCCATCATCAGGAATATAGACACAGTGGAACAGGCATAACTCTCCACAGGTTCAGTGATGCAGACACACTGGGGCCGGTCTGCTCTCCCCCAGGCTCAGTGATACAGACACAGTTTGGCCGGTCTTGTCTCCCCCAGGTACAGTGATGCAGACACAGCGGGGCTGGTCTTGTCTCCCCCAGGCTCAGTGATGCAGACACAGTGGGGTCGGTCTGCTCTCCCCCAGGCTTAGTGATACAGACACAGTGGGGCCGATCTAGTCTCCCCCAGGCTCAGTGATACAGACACAGTGGGGCCTGTCTGCTCTCTCCCAGGCTCAATGAGACAGACACATGGGGGCCGGTTTGCTCTCCCCCAGGCTCAGTGATACTGACTCGGAGGGGCCGGTCTCGTCTCCTCCAGGCTCAGTGATACAGACACAGTTGGGCCGGACTGCCCTCCCCCAAGCTCCGTCACAATAATCTAGAGGGGCAGGTCTGTTCGACCCCAGGCTCAGTTACATAGACACCGTGGGGCCTGTCTGCTCTCCCCAGGCGCAATGATACAGACACAGTGGGGCCGGTCTGCCCTCCCCCGCCATCAGTAATATAGACACAGTGGAACAGGCACAACACTCCACAGGCTCAATGATACAGACACAGTGGGGCTGGTCTTGTCTCACCCAGGCTCAGCGATGCAGACACAGTGGGGCCGATCTAGTCTCCCACAGGCTCAGTGATACAGACACAGCGGGGCCTGTCTGCTCTCTCCCAGGCTCAGTGATACAGACACAGTGGGGCCGGTTTGCTCTCCCCCAGGCTCAGTGATACTGACACAGAGGGGCCGGTCTCGCCTCCCCCAGGCTCAGTGATACAGACACAGTTGGGCCGGTCTGCTCTCTGCCAGTCTCAGTCATACAGACACAGTGGGGCCGGTCTTGTCTCCCCCAAGCTCAGTGATACAGACACAGTGGGGCCGGTCTTGTCTCCCCCAGGCTCAGTGATACAGACACAATGGGGCCGGTCTTGTCTCCCCCAGGCTCAGTGATACAGACACAGTGGGGCTGGTCTTCTCTCCCCCAGGCTCAGTGGTACAGACACATTAGAGCCGAGTTGCTCTCCCCCAGTCTTCGTGAGACTGACACAGTGGGACCAGTCTGCTCTGCCCCAAGCTCAGTGATTGAGACATATTGGAGCCGGGCAGCTCTCCCCTAGGCTCAGTGATGCAGGCAGAGTGGGGCCGGACTGCTCCCCGCCAAGCTCCGACACAGAAAGCTAGAGGGGCCGGTCTGTTCCACCCCAGGATCAGTTACATAGACACCGTGGGGCCTGTCTGCTCTCCCCAGGCTCAATGATACAGACACAGTGGGGCCGGTCTGCCTTCCACCATCATCAGTAATATAGACACAGTGGAACAGGCACAACTCTCCACAGGCTCAGTGATACAGACACACTGGGGCCGGTCTGCTCTCCCCCAGGCTCAGTGATACAGACACAGTTTGGCCGGTCTTGTCTCCCCCAGGTACAGTGATGCAGACACAGCGGGGCTGGTCTTGTCTCCCCCAGGCTCAGTGATGCAGACACAGTGGGGACGGTCTGCTCTCCCCCAGGCTTAGTGATACAGACACAGTGGGGCCAATCTAGTCTCCCCCAGGCTCAGTGATACAGACACAGTGGGGCCTGTCTGCTCTCTCCCAGGCTCAATGAGACAGACACATGGGGGCCGGTTTGCTCTCCCCCAGGCTCAGTGATACTGACTCGGAGGGGCCGGTCTCGTCTCCTCCAGGCTCATTGATACAGACACAGTTGGGCCGGACTGCCCTCCCCCAAGCTCCGTCACAGGAATCTAGAGGGGCCGGTCCGTTCGACCCCAGGCTCAGTTACATAGACACCGTGGGGCCTGTCTGCTCTCCCCCGGCTCAATGATACAGACACAGTGGGGCCGGTCTGCCCTCCCCCGTCATCAGTAATATAGACACAGTGGAACAGGCACAACACTCCACAGGCTCAATGATACAGACACAGTGGGGCCGGTCTTGTATCACCCAGGCTCAGTGATGCAGACACAGTGGGGCTGATCTAGTCTCCCACAGGCTCAGTGATACAGACACAGTGGGGCCTGTCTGCTCTCTCCCAGGCTCAGTGATACAGACACAGTGGGGCCGGTTTGCTCTCCCCCAGGCTCAGTGATACTGACACAGAGGGGCCGGTCTCGTCTCCCCCAGGCTCAGTGATGCAGACACAGTTGGGCCGGTCTGCTCTCTGCCAGGCTCAGTGATACAGACACAGTGGGGCCGGTCTACTCTCTCCCGGGCTCAGTGGTACAGACACAGTGGGGCTGGTCTTCTCTACCCCAGTATCCGTCACAGAAATCTAGTGGGGCCGGTCTGTTCTACCCCAGGCTCAGTTAAATGGACACCGTGGGGCCAGTCTTTTCTCCCCAGTCTCAATGATACAGACACAGTGGGGCCGGTCTGCTTTCCCCCATCATCAGTAATATAGACACAGTGGAACAGGCACTTCTCTCCACAGACTCAATGATACAGACACAGTGGGCCAAGTCTTCTCTCCCCCAGTCTCAGTGATACTGTCACCGTGGGGAGGTTCTGCTATACCAATGACTCAGTGATACAGACACAGTGCGGCCGGTCTGCTCTACCCCAGGGTCAGTGCTGCAGACACAGTGGGGTGGTCGGCTCTCCACTGGCTCAGTGATAGGAACACAGTGGGGACGGTCTGCTCTCCCCTAATCCAGTGATATAGACACAGTGGAGACGGTCTTCTCTCCCCCAGGATCAGTAATACAGACACAGTGGAACAGGCACATCTCAACACACGCTCAGTGACACAGACAAAGTGGGGCAAGTCTTCTCTCCCGGAGTCTGAGTGGTACTGTCACCGCGGCGTAGGGCTGCTCTCGAACACGCTCAGTGATGAAGACACAGTGGAGCCGGTCTGATCTCTCCCAGGCTCAGTGATGCAGACACAGTGGGGCCGGTCTTCTCTCCCCCAGGCTCAGCGATACAGACACAGTGGAGCCGGTCTGATCTCTCCCAGGCTCAGTGATGCAGACACAGTGGGGCCGGTCTGCTCTCCCCCAGGCTCAGTGATACAGACACAGTGGG
This sequence comes from Heterodontus francisci, assembly GCF_036365525.1. Lineage (NCBI taxonomy): Eukaryota > Metazoa > Chordata > Chondrichthyes > Heterodontiformes > Heterodontidae > Heterodontus > Heterodontus francisci. Next base: position 6,301,911 of record NW_027140794.1, read on the forward strand.
GCCGGTCTGCTCTCCCCCAGGATCAGTGATACAGACACAGTGCGGCCGGTCTGCTCTAACCCAGGGTCAGTGATACAGACACAGTGGGGCTGGTCGGCTGTCCGCTGGCTAAGTGATCGGGACACAGTGGGGACGGTCTGCTCTCCCCAAATCCAGTGATCCAGAAACAGTGGAGCCGGTCATCTCTCCCCCAGGATCTGTAATACAGAGACAGTGGAACATCACATCTCAACACAGGCTCAGTGATACAGGCACAGTGGGGACAGTCTTCTCTCCCCCAGTGTGAGTGGTACTTTCACCGCGGGGAAGGCCTGCTCTCGAACACGCTCAGTGATGCAGACACAGTCGGGCCGGTCTGCTCTCTCCCAGGCTCAGTGATACAGACACAGTGGGGCCGGTCTTGTCTCCCCCAGGCTCAGTGATACAGACACAGTGGGGCCGGTCTTGTCTCCCCCTGGCTCAGTGATACAGACACAGTGGGGCCAGTCTTGTCTCCCCCAGGCTCAGTGATACAGACACAGTGGGGTCGGGCTTCTCTCCCCCAAGCTCAGTGATACAGACACAGTGGCGCCGGTCTGCTCTCCCCCAGGCTCAGTGATACAGGCAAAGTGGGGCTGGTCTTCCCTCCCCCAGACTCAGTGGTACAGACACATGAGAGCCGAGTTGCTCTCCCCCAGTCATCGTGAGACTGACAGAGTGGAACCAGTCTGCTCTGCCCCAAGCTCAGTGATTGAGACACATTGGAGCTGGGCAGTTCTCCCCTAGGCTCAGGGATGCAGACAGAGTGGGGCCGGACTGCTCTCCCCCAAGCTCTGTCACAGAAATCTAGAGGGGCCGGTCTGTTCTACCCCAGGCTCAGTTATATAGACACCGTGGGGCCTGTCTGCTCTCCCCAGGCTCAATGATACAGACACAGTGGGGCCGGTCTGCCCTCCCCCATCATCAGTAATATAGACACAGTGGAACAGGCATAACTCTCCACAGGTTCAGTGATGCAGACACACTGGGGCCGGTCTGCTCTCCCCCAGGCTCAGTGATACAGACACAGTTTGGCCGGTCTTGTCTCCCCCAGGTACAGTGATGCAGACACAGCGGGGCTGGTCTTGTCTCCCCCAGGCTCAGTGATACAGACACAGTGGGGCCGGTCTGCTCTCCCCAAGGCTCAGTGATACAGACACAGTGGGACTGATCTAGTCTCCTCCAGGCTCAGTGATACAGACACAATGGGGCCTGTCTGCTCTCTCCCAGGCTCAATGATACAGACACATGGGGGCCGGTTTGCTCTCCTCCAGGCTCAGTGATACTGACACAGAGGGGCCGGTCTCGTCTCCTCCAGGCTCAGCGATACAGACACAGTTGGGCCGGACTGCTCTCCCCCAAGCTCCGTCACAGAATTCCAGAGGGGCCGGTCTGTTCTACCCCAGGCTCAGTTACATAGACACCGTGGGGGCTGTCTGCTCTCCCCAGGCTCAATGATGCAGACACAGTGGGGCCGGTCTGCCCTCCCCCATCATCAGTAATATAGACACAGTGGAACAGGCACAACACTCCACAGGCTCAATGATACAGACACAGTGGGGCCGGTCTGCTCTCCCCCAGGCTCAGTGATGCAGACAGAGTGGGGCCGGACTGCTCTCCCCCATGCTCCGTCACAGTAATCTAGGGGGGCCGGTCTGTTCTACCCCAGGCTCAGTTACATAGACACCGTGGGGCCTGTCTGCTCTCCCCAGGCTCAATGATACAGACACAGTGGGGCCGGTCTGCCCTCCGCCATCATCAGTAATACAGACACAGTGGAACAGGCACAACTCTCCACAGGCTCAGTGATACAGACACAGTGGGGCCGTTCTTGTCTCACCCAGGCTCAGTGATACAGACTCAGTGGGGTCTGTCTGCTCTCCCCAAGACACAACCATGCTGACACAGTGGGGCCAGTCTGCTCTCCCCAGACACAGTCATACAGACACAGTGGGGCCTGTCTGCTCTCCCCCAGGCTCAGTGATACATTCACAGTGGGGCCGATCTGCTGTCCCCCAGGCTCGGTGATACAGACACATTGGAGCCGGTCTGCTTTACCCCAGGCTCAATGACACAGACACAGTGGAGCCGTTCTGCTCTCATCCAGGCTCAGTGATACAGGCACAGTGAGGCCAGTCTGCTCTTCCGCAGGCTCAGTGATATTGACACATTTTAGCCAGTCTGCTCTCTGCCAGGTTCACTGATCCAGACACAGTGCGTCCAGCCTGCTCTCCCTCACGCTCATTGATACAGACACAGTGAAGCCGCTCTGCTCTCCACCATGCTCAGTGATACACACACATCAGGACCGGTCTGGTCTGGCCTGTGTCATGACTTCCATGGAGAATTTTATCTTGAACCAACAAATATGAATTTTCCATTGACAAATTAAAAAATATGACGGCAAGAGTACATGTTTTCAGACTTTTGCTACAACAATCAACCCGAAAATCAACAATATCTCAACAGTATTTAATTGGTAGCGAATACATTAAATTGCAGAGAAAGCTATTTCCCATTAAGTTATTTAGACACTTGAAAACGCCACACCACATTTATACATTATATAGTTTTTTTTTGTCATCGAAAAGGTAATTAATATGGTTACAGAATTAACTGGCGTCCAGTAGAGCAGTGTTGTCACATCCAGTGGACTGGAAGCAACGGCTAGAATTAGAATTAGAATATTAGAATATTACAGCACAAAACAGACCCTTCGGCCCTTGTTAGATGTGTTCTTGTGCGTCAAATCATAATCGACACTTTTGGAGGAATGGCAGTCACTAAAATAAATCCTTGTTAAACTTTATGTTAGTTAAAAAATAAACAATTCCTATTTTCAACTGGAATCTCTGTCAGTTTATAATTAAGGTATTTTATACTTAGTAAATGTTTTTGTTCTTTTGATGCCTTTACCTTTCCTTGTATGTCTGTGTGCGTGCCTTGTGAATTTAACCCCCTCCCGAGTTCAAGAGTGTGTGTTAATAAACCCTACTGTTTTGACTTAACTTTAGGAACAGTGTTGTGACAGTTTGTTACAGGTCAGGGTTCACAAGCTGAGGGAGTGGAGAAATGCGCCATCAGGGCCTTTTTTATTTAAAGAATAGGAAAACATTTAAATCAAATTCCGCTCATAGACAGGTTGTTGAAAACATAGAGAGACTTGTTTGCAAAATTGGCTCCCTGTTCGTGAGATGACAACGATGGATATCAGTTAAAATTGTAACAATAAATGCAACTTAAGAAAGACGCAGAAAATATCACTTAAAATGATCCCCCAACAAAGAAAAAAATATTGAAAATGGGCATGGCAAATATCAATTAAAGTGAAAATAGCAAATATCTCGCAAAATGGACAAAGCAAATGTATCTTGAAATGGCCACCACAAATATCACATAAGCTGCAAATAGCAACTGACGCTTAAAGTGGTCCTGGCAATTATGTTTCCAACTGGTCACAGAAAATATCACTCAAAATAATCACCACAAGTATTACATAAACTGAGCTGTGCTAATATCGCTTTATATGTTCACAGCAAATATCTCTTAACATGGTCCAATGAAAGATAATGAAAGTGTGAAAGCGTGCAAGCTTTTATGCTTAAAAAGGGAGGCCCATAGTTTATTTGACCCACGAATTAGACCGTTTTCAGTTAGCACAGATTAAAAATGATTCATCTAAAACTCTTGTGGTTGCAACATTAACTTTGGAAAAAGGGGAAAGAAAATTATAATGAAAGAAAACGACTCCCAGAAAATGAATGCCTCAGCAATATCGAAGATAAGAATGCTCAATTATGTCATTAACTATTAATTATGCGATCATCCGAAGTGGCCAGCTCAGTTGCTCAAAGATTTTTCTCCTCATGATCAATAAGACTCCCTTACCAATATTCTTCTGACAATCCACCGGGGTCTAACACTCGAATGCAGTGAAGATGTGTTCAACTGCTTATATCCCTTTTCAGTGGATGGATTTGGGTCACTATTTTGACAAGTCATAGCATCCCATGAAGTTTCCTTTGAAAGCAGAATACCCAATTAAATTTTGCAGTTTTTCTTTAAACCATACCGTTTGTATCCGCTCTTTCTTGCGCTTTGTTTTGTTATTTTAAACCACGTGAAGTCGCTTATGGTCAAGCTTCCAGGAAAGATATTTGTATTTTCCTGGAGTACCATGTCCCATATTATTTTAAGTTGTATAGTCTTCCAAAGCCTATTCTTCCTAAATCCAATTGCAATGTCACTTTCTTTCCAGCACAATGCACTCATCAGAACTATCTGCAGGTTTACCAATGTCAGGACAAGCAACAACTGTATATTGAAACAAACACAGAAAGAGCTGGAAAAAAAACTCTGCAGGTCTGGCAGCATCTGTGGAGACAGAAGTAAAGTTAACGTTTCAGGTCTGTGTTCTGATTAAAGGTCACAGCCTTGAAACGTTATCTTTGGTTCTCTCTCCACAGATGCTGCCAGACCCCTACTGAGTTTTTCCAGCACTTTTTGTTTTTGTTTCGGATATCCAGCATCGCAGTCTTTTGCTTTTATAACAACAGCATACTGTCAGGAGAAGAGAGTATGATTGGTTGGAAAGTGAACTCTGATTGGTCGAGGCATTGCCATGGAGAATGTACCAGTTTATGGGTGACTGACAGTGAACTGCCAAGATTTGTTGTAAGTTAAACGGAATAGATTGATTCTGATTCGTCAAGGCATTGCTCTGAGGAATGAACACGCAAATGGCTGTCACTTATTTTATTTCTGTGAAGCAGGTGCATTGGCTGTTCATATCCTTTCTGGCTGCAAAGATCAAGGCCCTGCATATTAATATATGTTGGGTGCAGCACGAGCAAATGCGCCACTCTGCGAGCCCTGCTGACAAAGTAAATTGGTTGTCAGTGTAATTCTTAGCACACTGAGGATTATTTAGCAAATTTTGTCCAATTGCAGAGTCACACCTAATGTTGGAGACTCTGTTTTGAGTTGAGTTGTGTAAGCACGGGCTGGTTAGGTACAGCCTTCACCGTGCTCGTTACGAAGAGTGGAAGAGACACATTGTTTGATACGATCCACCAGTCTTTGGAACGTATGGCCTATATACCTAGCATCCGACTGGTATTGAAATTCAGTTATAACATTACTCATGTGTGTGATCTGCACAACCTCGTTTTGGCTTGATGGCAGCATCCTGTTAGTAGCACACATATTACCACTGCATAGCAGTAGCCATGAAACAGCTAGCTTTACCTATTTCTCAAGTCTTTGGGATTCATTACTCTTCCAGGGTAATCTGAGATAGACTGGGGACCTTTCAGGGCCGAAAATGGTAGCCTTAACCAGTTCATAATTTTGTGCATTACACAATGAGAAATGATCTGATCAGGACAGCCATCCTCACGCAGGATGTCTTTTATTCGCCCTATTTCAGCATCAAGTTTGCATGGCATGACTCGGGCCCAATTTACGAGCTTGCTGATTAGGTTAATCTTCCAGCATGTGGAACTGTAAGAATCCCAATTCATGTATTGTATATATTATGAAGATAGGTTTGTGGCAGACTGTGGTAGAGAACCCATTAACAGATTTCTCAAATAGTACGTCAACGGAAGGGAAATAATTTCTGCTCCATTTCAAAAGTGAATTTGAGCGCAGGATAGAGCCAATTAAGAGGTGAAAGGAAATTATTGCATGCAAATGCAGATTCAAATAAATCAAGCATGTCAACTACATATCAGAAATATGCAAGAGGTGGGACGTTAGGTGTCATTCCCTCAAAGACACGTTTCTCATGGCACCCAACAAAGATGCTTGTGATAGCTGGGTCCGGAGGGGATCCCATGGCAACACCATCTATTTAGGCATAAATGGTGTTCTCATTCTATCATTCACACTTAAACGTTTGCTGAATTCTGGGGCAGCTCATACGGGCTCATTTACTCGGCTGGCTTTCAATTTTGTAAACGCCTCCTGGCACGCCTCTGCACTTATCATTTTCAGTGTTTTCCGTGCATCAGTTGGGAGTGTGGCTTGGGTGCGAAAGTTTGGGACAAATCTTTGATCATCAATATAGAGCTGCATGTATCCATCCAGCTTCGGAACCATTCACATTCACATCATGGACTGCTGGGGTGGTGAGCCCTGGCTGATCTTTATAGATTTCATTCAATTCTTCCAGCAGGGAGGACACGTTCTCTCACTGCCTTTACTTTAGCTGTGTCAGCTAAATGGTTAAGTCTTCCAAGACTTCAGCGATTGCCAGTCTGGTAGCCGGGGGTTCAACCGGGGTCTCCGCCTCCTCAACTGACTCCTCCCAGCTGCCCTCAGATATTTGCACCCTCTGACAAACACCCACTGATTGACTGGGATCTCGGCTGTAATATTTCTTAATCATCTTAAAGTGACATACCCGGTGCGTCTACCTCCGATCAGGGGTATGGGTTAGGTAATTAACTGTGCTGACCCCTTTTGTTCATTTGATAACGACCACTGAATGTGGCTTGGAAAGTTTCAGTGGGTAGGGGTAGTAGAACTCGGACCTAGTCTGCTGGAGGAAGGGTCTGGGCCTGGATAAGCCTGTCTTCTTGTTGTTGCACGTCCAATTGAGACGCCTTTGAATGCTCTTCAGCCACTGTGCATGCATTGACGAGCAGAAGTTGGAAACATACACCCACATGGAGGTGCTCTCATGGTTTACTAGGATTTTCTCTTTCAGACGCTTCAGGGGCCCCCACACTGCATGCTTTTAAAAGTTTCAGCTAACTAGACCTCTGGCTCATCCAGCTGGTGCCTGATTCGCTCTCAGCTCATCAGGCCTCTCTGGTTTCGGACCGAGTTACTATGCAACCGTAGAAAGTCTCTGGCTTTTCCTCCTGTAGTTTAATTGCTCTGGTTTTGGGGCTGGGCTGGTCTAACATTATAAAGGTTGCTATTATCTTGCTGCCAGCTAAGTCATTCTCCAGTAGGAAGTGAATCCCTGCCACTGGTAACTCTGAGACAATTCCTACAGTTATGAGGCCCGAAACTAGGTCGCACAGTTGTTGGACTTGATGAAGAGGAACAAACAGTTAACCTCCCACCAAGCCGCTTCTCAGGGCTTTTGCTTTCATGGAGGTTACTGGAGAAAGACTTGGGCTGTTTTCTAACATTAAGGACTGAGTGTCTCCAGTGTTCCTAAGCAGTTCAATGGACTCGTTCACCTCTGGGAATGGTAGGGGATATGGTTCCTGCGAGAACATCACTCCAGTAACTCTTGTGAATTTTGATGGTTCAAAAGGCATAGGGCAATACCCTCCGAGGATCTAGATTCTTCAGTGAGGTCTGCTGCCGTCCTACTGCACTCTCTGTTGTGGTATCCTCCATTGGACCACCGTTGCAGAGACCTATTAGATCTACCAACATTCCTTTTAAACTCTAGCATTGGAATCTGGAATGACCGACTTTCTTTTCGTGGTAACACACGAATCACTGGGGTTTATATTTGACTGCTTGGGGTGGACTCCTCGCACCCTCCCTTGTACTTCACTTTCAGGGTGTGGCTTCATTTGTATCCCACTCTCCCCTCCTATCCTTCCAGTGATTTAGGGAGTGGCTTTGACAGGGCCTGTCTGAGTTTCCAGACTGATGTGTGGGGTCATAGCTATCAGCAGTGACTGCAGACTCTCTAGCTTTGTGGAATCTCTGTTCCTCTAAGTGCATTCTCAGGTTGGCGAGTAATCATTTTTTGAACTCCTCCAGCAACATTAACTCGCATAATTCATCATATCTGTGCTTTACTTTTACAGATCGTATCCACCGGTCGAAAACGATTTGCCTTCGCCTTTCAAACCCCAGATAGCTCTGCAATGGATTCGTTCAGCCTTTCCTGAATTGCTGATGATATGCATCTGGGAACATCTCATATGCACTAAGGATGGCAGCCTTGGTGTGCTCGTTATTAGAAGACTTTTCATGGGTCAGGATACAATAGACCTCTTGAGCCTTCCCTATTAACTGACCCTGAATCCTGATGGTCCAGATTTCTTGTGGCCATCATAGCTATCGCGCTACCTTGGCAAAAGTGGCAAAAAGAATTCCACCGCATCCTCTTCAACTTTTCATACGAATTAGACATGCTTAAGAGCCTCAGAGCCAGATTTTGGGTTCGGGAGATATGGGCAGTGACCGGATGAAGTGGGATTCTCCGTTAGCAGACTTTATTTGCCTCGCATCACTCTCTGCTTTAGCATTCAGATCAATTTCCAATTCTTTTAACTGGACAACCCTTTCTGTCTCTCGCTCCCTGCCCCCACCCCCACTCCCTTTCTCTCTGTCTGTCTGTCTCTCTCTCTCTCTTTCTCTTTCCTGAAACTGCAGTTGCATCTTGAATTGCTTCTAGTTCCATTGTGGCCATGGGAGATGGTTCAGTTTCAGGAATGAATTCCTCATCTACCTGTTCTGGAATAGGACTGTGCCATAGGTGCTCAGGCAGCACTTTCAGGACCTCAGTCCGTTTCACCTTCCTGGGCAGTTGCATTTGCCTCTCCATGGCTGTACCTTTTAACTGGTCCTTACTCAGGTTTGCCAATTCTTCAGCTGTTCCATCACTTTGCTCCAAAATAATCTTTGAATCAAAATTTGACATTTTCTGATGTTAGAGTAAGAGGGTTTGCTGTGTTTGTTTATTTGTTTGAACAATCTTTTCAGCCACTAGATTTTCCCACTTTGGCTTCCAGTCAGTTCATTTTAATTTATGTGTCTTCTTATTTTCTCTTAATCTCATGGGTTTATCCGGACGAGCCCTTAATTTCTGTTACGAATGGTAGTTCATTTTGAAAGCGAATGTTTCTGTATTTTCAACAACCTGTCCGTAAGTCGATTGTGATGTAGCTGTTTCCTTTATAAGAACAAGAGAAAACCTGATGGCATATTTCTCCACTCCCTCAGTTTGTGAACCGTGACTTTTTAAAGTACTACAACAACACTGTTGTTAATGTTAAAACAAATATGTAGGGTTTATTTACACACAGTATTATACACAGGAGGGGTTTAACTTCGCAACACACGTTCACAAACAGACAAAGGAAAGTCGGGAGGCATTAGCTTGATTTTAGTGTCACTGGGCAATTAGTCCAGAAGCTCAGGCTAACGCTTTGGGGATATGGGTCCAAATCCTGCCATGGAAAATAGTGATATTCGAATTAAATTGATAAAAATTTGGAATTGAACGCTTGTCCATTGGTGAAACTAACTTCGATTGTTGTTAAAAGCCATCTGCTTCACTAATGCCCTTGAGGAGGAATAAAAACTGTTATCTTGACGTACATGTGACTCTGGATCCACAGCAATGTGGTTGACTCTGAAATACCACTCAAATCAGGGGAGGTACAATAAATGCTGGCCTAGCCAGGGACACGCACATCGCACGAACAGTGGATCTGTGATGATGATGATGATCACATACGTGATGATGATTTTAAGTGGTAGCACTAGAGACCAATTTGCACAGGGATCTTGCACAGTGGCGCAGTGGTGCACTGCAGCCTCATAGCTCCAGCAATGTGGGTGCGGTTATGGGTACTGCCTATGCAGAGTTTGCAAGTTCTTCCTGTGACCACGTGGATTTACGCTGGGTTCTCTGGTTTCCTCCCACCACCAAAGACTGGCAGGTTTACAGGTAAACTGGCCATTGTAAATTACCCCTAGAAGACTCGGAGGACGGAATTCCGTAGTGGTGAGTATATAAAAAAAATTACCTCGGGAATTCTCGGAGCAGACTTGGAGGGCGGAGTTCCGGAGTGGTAAGTATATAAAAAACTTACGTCGGGGATTCTCGGAGCAGACATGGAGGGCGGAATTCTGGAGCGGTAAGTATTTAAAAAAACTTACCTCGGGGATTCTCGGAGCAAACACAGAGGGCGGAGTTCCGGAGTGGAAAGTATATAAAAAAACTTACCTCGGGGATTCTCGGAGCAGACCCGGAGGGAGGAGTTCCAGAGCGGTAAGTCGAGAAAATACTTACCTCGGAGATTCTCGGCGCAGACTCAGAGGGCGGAGTTCTGGAGCGGTGAGTATATAACAAAACGTACCTCGGGGATTCTCGGAGCAGACTCGGCGGGCGGAGTTCCGGAGCGGTGAGTACACAGAGTCAGTTAGCTCAGGTGGGAAGAAAAACTGAAAAAGCGACGTCACATTAAAGCTGTGACCTGATTGGCTGGCAGGGAATCTGTACTGAATTTGAAAATAAATCTGATAAAAATTGATTATGACACTAATTAAGTAATTAATAAGTTAAGTTACTGAACCAGAGGGAGGAGATTACTGTAGTTAGATAGCATTTAGTATTTATTGTAGAAATCTAGCACTGGGGACCACACGGTAAATTGTAACATAATTTAGTAAGGATTTAATAAGCATTTATTTTAAACTAATTCATTAATTAGTGATAGAAATGTCAGTCAGAGGGGTGAAGTGCTTCACCTGTGAGATATCGGAAGTCAGTGATGCTTCCAGCGTTCCGAGCGACTACATATGCACGAAGTGTACCCAGTTGCAGCTCCTCACAGACCGCATGGAACGGTTGGAGCGGCAACTGGATGCACTTAGGAGCATGCAGGTGGTGGAAACCGTCACAGACAGGAGTTTTAGCGAAGTAGTTACACCGAAGGTGCAGGCAGATAGATGGGTGACCGCTAGAAGGGGCAGGCAGTCAGTGCAGGAATCCCCTGTGGCTATCCCCTTCTCTGACAAGTATACCGTTTTGGATACTGTTGGGGGGGATGGCCTATCGGGGAAAACAGCAGCAGCCATAGCAGTGGCACCACGGCTGGCACTGTTGTTCAGCAGGGAGGGACAAAGCACAGAACAGCAATAGTTATAGGGGACTCTGTAGTCAGGGGCACAGATAGGCGCTTCTGTGGACGTGAAAGAGACTCCTGGAAGGTATGTTGCCTCCCTGGTGCCAGGGTTAAGGATGTCTCTGAACGGACAGAGGGCATTCTGAAGGGGGAGGGTGAACAGCCAGAGGTTGTAGTACACATCGGTACCAATGCCATAGGCAGGACGAGTGATGAGGTCCTCCAGGGGGAGTTTAGGGAGTTAGGTAGTAAGTTAAAAAACAGGGTTGTAATCTCCGGATTACTCCCTGTGCCACGTGCCAGTGAGGCTAGAAATAGGAAGGTAGTGCAGCTAAACACGTGGCTGAGCGGCTGGTGCAGAAGGGAGGGTTTTAGATATCTGTCCCATTGGGCTCTCTTCAGGGACAGATGAGACCGGTACAAGAAGGACGGGTGGCATCTAAACTGGAAGGGCACTAATATCCTGGCGCAAGGTTTGCGAGCGTCACTCGGGAGGGTTTAAACTAGTGTGGCGGGGTGTGGGGGTGGGGGGAACCAGAGCAGTAGGACAGCTAGTGAAGTAAATGAGGAGGACATAGTAAATAAGGCCAGTAGAACTATGAGGAAGAGCAGGCAAGGAGATGTTGCTGAGCACAGCGGGACTGCTGGTCTGAAGTGCATTTGTTTCAATGCGAGAAGGATAACAGGTAAAGCAGATGAACTTCGAGCTTGGATTACTACTTGGAAATATGATGTTGTTGCTATGACAGAGACTTGCTTGAGGGAAGGGCAGGATTGGCAGCTAAGTGTTCCAGGCTTTAGAAGCCTCAGGCGGAATAGAGGGGGATGTAAAAGGGGTGGGGAAGTTGCATTACTGGTTAAGGAGAACATCACAGCTGTACTGCGGGAGGACACCTCAGAGAGGTCATGCAGTGAGGCAATATGGGTGGAGCTCAGGAATAGGAAGTGTGCAGTCACGATGTTGTGGGTTTACTACAGGGTCCCAACAGCCATTGGGAGGTAGAGGAGCAGATATGTTGACTGAATTTTGAAATATGCAAAGGTAACAGGGTTGTAGTTGTGGGTGATTTTAACTTTCCCAATATTCACTGAGACTCACTTAGTGCTAGGGGCTTGGATGGGGCACAATTTGTGAGGAGCATCCAGGAGGGCTTCTTGAAAAAGTATGTACATAGGCCAACTAGGGCTGGGGCCATTCTGGACCTGGCACTGGGGAATGAGCGAGGCCATATGGTCGAAGTTACAGTGGGGGAGCATTCGGGAGCAGTGACCATAATTCCATAGGTTTTAAGGTACTTGTGGATAAGGATAAGAGTAGTCCTGGCGTGAAGCTGCAAAATTGGGAGAAGGCTAATTATAACAATATTAGGCAGGAACTGAAGAATTTATATTGGGGGCGGCTGTTTAAGGGTAAATCAACATCTGATATGTGGGAGTCTTTCACACGTCAGTTGATTAGAATCCAGTACAAGCATGTTCCTGTGAGGAAGAAAGAGAAGTTTGGCAAGTTTCGGGAAGCTTGGATAACACGGGATATTGTGAGCCTAGTCAAAAACAAAAAGGAAGCATTTGTAAGGGCTGGAATGCTAGGAACAGATGATGCACTTGATTAATATAAAGACAGTAGAAAGGAACTTCAGCAATGGGTTAGGAGGGCTAAAAGAGGTCATGAAATGTTTTTGGCAAACAGAATTAAGGAAAATCCCAAGGCTTTTTATACATATGTAAAGAGCAAGATAGTAACCAGGGAAAGGGTTGGCCCACTCAAGGACAGAGATGGGAATCAATGCGTGGAGCCAGAGGAAGTGGGTGAGGTGCTAAATGAGTATTTTGTATCAGTATTCACCAAGGAGAAGGACATGGTGGATGATGAGCCTCGGGAAGGGAGTCTCAGTTATCTCATTATCAATAAGGAGGAGGTGTTGGGTGTCTTGCAAAGCATTAAGTTAGATAAGTCCCCAGGGCCTGATGGGATCTACCCTAGATTACTGAATGTGGCATTGGAAGAAATTGCTGGGGCCTTGACAGAAATCTTTGCATCCTCATTGGCTGCAGGTCAGGTCCCAGAGGACTGGAGAATAGCCAATGTGATTCCTTTGTTTAAGAAGGGTAGTAAGGATAATCCAAGCAATTATAAGCCGGTGAGCCTTACGTCAGTGGTCGGGAAACTATTAGACAGGATTCTTCGGGACAGGATTTACTCCCATTTGGAAACAAACGAACTTATTAGCGAGAGACAGCATGGTTTTCTGAAGGGGAGGTCGAGTCTTACGAATTTGATGGAGTTTTTTGAGGAAGTGACGAAGATGATTGATGAGGGAAGGGCGGTGGATGTTGTCTATATGTACTTTCGTAAAGCCTTTGACAAGTTCCCGCATGGAAGACTGGTGCAAAAGCTGAAGTCACACGGGATCAGAGGTGAGCTGGCAAGATGGATACAGAACTGGCTCAGTCACCGAAGGAAGAGGGTAACAGTGGATGGATGTTTTCTGAACGGAGGGATGTGACTAGTGGTGTTCCGCAGGGATCAGTGCTGGGATCCTTGCTGTTTGTAGTATATATATATGATCTGAAGGAAACTGTAGCTGGTCTGATGAGCAAGTTTGTGGACAACACAAAGGTTGGTGGAGTTACGGATAATGATGAGGATTGTCAGAGGATAAAGCAGGATATAGATCGGTTGGAGACGTGGGCGGAGAAATGGCAGATGGAGATTAATCCGGACAAATGTGAGGTAATGCATTTTGGAAGGTCTAATGCATATGGGAAGTATACAGTAAATGGCAGAATTCTTAGGAGTATTGACAGGCAGAGAGATCTGGGCGTACAGGTCCACAGGTCACTGAAAGTGGCAACGCAGGTCGATAAGGTACTCAAGAAGGAATACGACATGCTTGCCTTCATCGGTCGGGGCAGAGAGTATAAAAATTGGCAAGTCATATTGCAACTGTACAGAACCTTAGTTCGGCCACACTTAGAATATTGCGTGCAATTCTGGTCGCCACACTACCAGAAAGACGTGGAGGCTTTGGAGAGGGTACAGAGGAGGTTTACCAGGATATTGCCTGGTCTGGAGGGCATTAGCTGTGAGGAAAGGTTGGAAAAACTCGGATTGTTTTCACTGGAACAATGGAGGTGGAGGGACGACATGATAGAGGTTTACAAATTTTTGAGCGGCATGGACAGAGTGGATAGTCAGAAGTTTTTTCCCAGGGTGGAGGAGTCAGTTACTAGGGGACATCGGTTGAAGCTGCTCGGTGTAAAGTTTGGAGGGGGTGTGCGAGGCAAGTTTTTTACACAGAGGGTGGTGAGTGCGTGGAACTTGCTGCCAGGGGAGATGGTGGAAGCAGATACGATAGCGACGTTTAAGAGACATCTTGACAAATATATGAATAGGAAGGGAAGAGAGGGACAAAAACAAGAAATGCTGGAATCACTCAGCAGGTCTGGCAGCATCTGTGAAAAGAGAAGGGTCACTGACCCGAAACGTTAACTCTGCTTCTCTTTCCACAGATGCTGCCAGACCTGCTGAGTGATTCCAGCATTTCTTGTTTTAGTTTCAGATTTCCAGCATCCGCAGTATTTTGCTTTTATTTTAGGGAATAGAGGGATATGGGGCCGGAAGTGCAGAAGGTGTTAATTTCGGCAGGCATCAAGATCGGCGCAGGCTTGGAGGGCCGAATGGCCTGTTCCTGTGCTGTATTGTTCTTTATTCTTTGTTGTTCTTTGTTCTATAAGTAGGTGTAGGGAATATGGGATTAGCGTGTAAGTGGGTGGTTGTTGGTTGGCACAGCCTCGAAGGGCCTGTTTCAGTGCTGTTGCTCTTTATAACAAAGTGGAGATTGCCTTAATTACTGACTGACGGGGGTTCCAATGAAATTAGAGTCCTTTTTTTAAATAAGGTAAAGTCCAAAGCTGCAATTAACGTACTGGAAATGCCGATTGGAATATGAGTCGCAGGAAATCTCCTCTCTTAAACTTTCCTGTTCTTGCAATTTCGAAGATAGGCTGAGGCAGCTTAGTTTCTGATTACCTGTTTTTTTCCGAATAGAAACTGGCAGTGAGCAGAGAAATTTTCTTGCTGCTTTGCAGACCGAGACCTCTTTGTTTCCTCTTGTAGGCAGGCCCCGGAGATGTTGATTTGCAGCTACAAGGCTCAGAAAGCAGACTGGTTGAAAAAGGATGGCTTCTAGGTTATGTGGCCGGACCCCTTCAACCAGCTGCCGCACTTATTGTTGGTGAAATGAACTCCCCCTCCGCTATTTTGAACATAGAGGCAAATAAACCTTACAATGCTGAGTATAATGTCAGCTGACAATAATACGCATATGCACAAAAATACAGTAACTAACGGTTGGTTTTCATCCATTAGTGATAGTGCAAGTGAAGTTTGTGATGTCAGGTTCAAGTGATATTAGCTGTGTTCAGCTTGTGCAGTTTACCTGATATTTGCTGTGATCATGTCAAGCAATATTTGCTGTTCCCACATTAAGTGATATTTAAATCATGCTTGTTGTGGTCATTTTACGTGCTATTTGGCTGTGTTCAGTTTCAATCATATTTGGCTCTTCCAGTTTATTTGATTTTTGCTGTATCCCTTTTAAATGATATTTGCTCTGTTCATGTTAACTGAAAGTTGCTGTGAAAAATTTAAGTGACATTTCGGGCGTCTCGTTTAAGTGTTGTTTTCTGTTTCCAGTTTAAGTGGCATTTTCTATAGTCATTTTAAGTAATATTTGCTGTGACCAGCTGAAGTGATATTTTCTGTGTACTGTTGAATTAATATACTCTGCTATTAGCTCAAGTGACATCTGTTGTATCTAATGTGAGAAATATTTGCTGTGGTTTTCTTAAATGGTATTTTCCGTGGCAAATGTAATTCTTTTTTCGATGATTGAGTGTTTGCATGTTTATGTACCCCCTCCCATGTCCACCGTCGACTGCGGCTGCTCCAGTTTGGCTCAACCTTGAAACTCCCTGGGTTGGAGGGTTGGCTGTAGGCAGCACCGGATTGTTAGATTTCAGTTTAAAATTCGCATTTTGATACTGTATTCGCTTTAACAACTAATAAGGTCAAGGAAGCCATTTTCAGATTAACATTTCTCTTTTCAGCCGTTTCATACTCTGCATTTTGTATTCTTTGTTATCTACATGCATTAATTCTGCATAAAGTATAACCAGTCATGATTATAAAAGTAATAAAACACGATTAAGTTATAATGAGTGCATTATTGCAATTGATAAATATATTACAACGTCTATTCATTTATTTAAAGTATTAATGAATAACAACTGTTCAAGTTGAAAGTTTCTGTAAAGTTCATTTTCTTACGAAATTGAAATCTTTCTGAACCCTGATAAGTTACTGTACACCATGACCTAGTCAGAGTCTAGCTTATGAATACCGAGTTGCTCAGCATCATATTGAAACTGGATGGGTAAAGAAAACATTGTTCTCCATGGATAACACATTGCTGCCGATTCAAACCAGGTGTTATCATGCTATTAAGAACCAACGAAGTTTACCAAACAACAGCTAGTACCAATCATTAAGGCAACAATACGTTAACTGTGACATGCATGATAGTGATCCAAGGGATAACAACAAGGGTTCCATCAGGTTTCTGTGTTCGACAGACTCTGAAGTTTCTGGAGTATGCACCACATTTTATTCCTGCAAGCCGGTTCAATATCAAGAGCAGAGACCTGAGAGCTTGAAAGCGACCCATATTTCAACACACAATGAAACTGGCTAAAGCTGTAAATGCCATTATCCTACGTTTATGAATTATGTCTTTCATTTCCTAAATTTTCTTATATTTGTTATCCAAAGATTCCTGCTATTGTCTTATTTGTTTAATTCTCTTTTTCTCTTCATTTTAGGAAAATTAACATTGCCAGCAAATTGGAACAACTGAAATTTATCAGGCAACGAATTTGGCTAAAAACAAAATATTAGGGTGAAACAAAGTACATGGGATCACAAGTATCCATTTACTTGCCGTTTCCTTTGCATCAAGGATTTAAGCATTTCCCAGAATCATTGAAACAGAATAGAGAGAATGGGATTAGGAGCAGCGACCCTTTTTTCACATCCTGCTTCCTGCAAGAACTCCATTTCATTCTCACAGTTTCTCCTTCTCCGACACATCTGCTCTGATGATGCAACCTTCCACAACAGCGCCTCTAATATATTTTTCTTGTTCCTCAACCGAGAAGTCCCCGCCCCCCACCCGCCCCGCTGTGGTTGACAGGGTCCTCAACTGTGTCTCGCTCATTTCCTGCACTTGTGCCCTCACCCCTTCTTTTCCCTCTCAGAACCACGACAGGTTTTCCCTTGTCCGCACTTTGCACCCCGCCAGCCTACACATTCAGAGGATTATCCTTGGCCATTTCCACAACCTCCAGCATAATGCCAACAGAAAACACATCTCCTCCCTCCCCTCTCCTATCAGCATTCCGAGAGGATCATTTGCGTCGCAACAACCTGGCCCACTCCTCCATTACCCCGACACCTCGTCCCCTTCCCACCGCACCTTCCCATGCAATCGAACGATGTGTAATACCTGCCATTTTACCTCTTCTCTCTTCACTATCCATGGCCCTAAACACTCATTTCAGATGAAGCAGCCATTTACTTGCACATCTATCAATTTAGTATACTGTACTCGCTGCTCACAATGCGGTCTCCTCTACATTGGGGAGACGAAACGCGGATCAGGTGACCGCATTTCCGAACACCTCCACTGAGCCCGGAAACATAAACCAGATCTTCCTGTCGCTTGCCATTTCAACACACATCCCTGCTGTCATTCCCACATCTCTGACCTGGGCTTGTTGCATTGTTCCAGTGACCATCAACGCAAGCTGGAGAACAGCAATGTTAACTCTGTTTCTCTTTTCGCAGATGCTGCCAGACCTGCTGAGTGGTTCCAGCATTTCTTGTTTTTATTTCTTGCCTTTACTTGTGGTCTCCTTAATGTGAGCCTATCTTTTCCAGAACTCCTGGATTGAAGTCCTACAATCAGACATCCGTCACTGTCACAGTACCATATCAGCTCTTCCCAAATGACAAACAACATCCTGTGTGACTGAAATAAACATTACCTTTTCCTCCTCGAGTTCTCGACCTGTCTGCAGCAATTGACTGAGTTGATCAGTCAATCCTCCAAATCTCTCCACCATCGTCCCCGAGTCTGGAACTGCAATCATCTGCTTCCATTCTTATCATCATAATCATCGCCAGAATATCGACATCAGTAGATTCTATTCCAATTTCTGCAGCAACGTCTCTGTTTATCTCGAAAGGTCTATTTCCCACTTACATTCTGTCGTCCAGTGACATCATCCAAAAACAGAATGTCAGTTTCAATATTGGTGCTGAAGACACCAAACTCTACCTCACCCTGACATTTCTCGTTTCTCTGTTGTCTCTGGATTGTCACACGGCTTGTCAGAAATCTGGTACTGGGTGAACAGCAATGTCCTTCAATTAAATATTGGAAAGGCTGAAGCCATTTACTTTGTTCCTTGCCACAAACTTTACTCTCCAGCCAGACTTCCTTTTCCTGGAAACTAGCTGAGACTGAACCATATTCTTTGCAAACTTGGTCAGATCATTGACATCGGGATGAGCTTACAACCACAAGCCTGCACCTTTGACAAGCTCCCTCATGGCAGACTGGTCTAAAAGGTGAAGTCACATGGGCAACTGGCTGCATCATAGAAAACAGAGGGGAGCAGTGAAAGGGTGCTCTTCTCAATGGAGGGATGTGACTAGTGGCAGTCTGCAGAGATCAGTGCTGAGACCTTTGCTGTTTGTAGTATATATAATTGATTTGGAGGAAATTGTAGCTGGTCTGATGAGTAAGTTTGTGGACATCACAACGGTGTGTGGAGTTGTGGATAGTGATGAGGATTGCCAAAGGATACAGCAGGATATAGATTGGTTGAAGACTTTGGCGGAGAAATGGCAGATGGAGTTTAATCCGGACCAGTGTGAGGTAATGCATTTTGGAAGGTCTAATGCATGTGGCAAGTATACAGTAAATGGCAGAATCATTAGGAGTATTGACAGGCAGAGAGATCTGGGCAGACAGGTCCACATGTCACTGAAAGTGGCAGCGCAGGTGGGTAGGTTGGTCGAGAAGGCATATGGCATGCTTCCCTTCATCGTTCCGGCCATAGAGTATAAAAATTGGCAAGTCATGCTGCAGCTGTACAGAACTTTAGTTAGGCCACACTTAGAATATTGCGTGGAATTCCGGTCGCCACACTACCAGAAGGACATGGAGGCTTTGGAGAGGGTACAGACGAGGTTTACCAGGATGTTGCCTGGTCTGGAGGGCATTAGCTATGAGGAGTGATTGGAAAAACTCGTATTGTTTTCATTGGAACGACGGAGATGGAGGGGCGACATGATAGAGGTTTACAAAGCTATGAGCGGCATGGACAGAATGGATAGTCAGAAGCTTTTTCCCAGAGTGGAAGAGTCAGTAACTAGGGGACATAGGTTTAAGGTGAGAGGCGTAAAGATTAGAGGGGTTGTGCGAGGCAAGTTCTTTACACAGAGGGTGGTGAGTGCCTGGAACTTGCTGCCGGGGGAGATGGTGGAAGCAGGTACGATTGCAACGTTTAAGAGGCACCTTGAAAATACATGAATAGGATGGGAAGAGAGTGGTATGGACCCCCGAAGTGCAGAAGGTTTTAGGTTCGGCAGGCATCAAGATTGGCGTAGGCTTGGAGGGCCAAATGGCCTGTTCCTGTGCTGTTCTGTTATTTGTTCTGTGATTGTTTATCTCAATGACCCATTCCTCTTCCCCCGTTTCACCTCAAATGCTGCTGAAATCTGATCCGTGTCTTTGCCAGCTCCAGATTTGAATGTTCAAACACACTCCTGGCCGACCTCACACATTCCACACTCGTATTTGTTATTCTCTGTATATGGAGGAATCATACTCTGTGTGTCCGCTGTTAGAACCAGCTGCTGCCCACGTTTACCGAAGCTCATGAATGATAACCAGGGAGGAAATCTGATCAGAAATCCTGGAGCCAATCAAACAGCAGTCAGCACAAATTAACCCAACTTACCAGTAAGATAGGGTCACATGACCAGGCTCTGCTTCTGTCTCCGACTCCAGTTTTTGTCTACCCACGACCAAAGCAGGAGCACAGCCTAAACGGCAGGTATGCCGAATGCCACATCTCAAATCCTGACCAGGAATACTTCCCCAATCCCTGTCCACTTCCGTTCCACCAAATTCCCCTTGTCCTCATTGCTCCACTGTAATAATTTGAAGAATCGTGGACGAACATATCAATCCTGTTTCAAATGATACCCTGTCAATAACAACAATCTGCCAAGCTATAAATCGCTCTGAACTTACTTCACTCCGCTCCTCCCTTGTCATCTATTGTTGAACAGTATTTGTTATGCACCTCTGATTCTGCTGCACCGTCAGCAGGCTTTTCCCCAATAAACTGTACCCAGGGCATCGTAAATTCCAACCCTACACCATTTCAACTCTCTTCTTGCCTTCCAGCCCCATCTGGAATTCGTTATCTCTCACTACGTGCTCATCAATCTCGCACTCTCTATACTTTTCCACTCATGCGTGATGTCACGCTGTTTTAACCTGCTCTATTATGTCTTCTGAGATTTCTATTTGGATGTGTGCAGTGCTTTGTTCATGCAAGTTGTCATGGTCACTAGTTTCTTGCCACCCCATACTCTACGGTCTGGTCGAACCTGTTTCTTTCCCCATTGCAGTGGAAAGTATGTTGGCACAGTGAATACCCAAAGGAAGAGAGGAACCATCAGAAGTCGAGTGATACTAGGCAGCTTTCCTATAACTGCTGGAGCCTGCTGAGATTGGAGAACCTGTGCAATGGGAATTGAGTCATATTTTTTTCAATATAACTTAGCACTTCAATATGAGATTGAAACCAGTCTGCATTCCTCTTCGCACGTTTACCGTTGGTAGTCAAGGCTGGCTCATAGATGACGTCTCTGATGTGGGCCCACTTGGTGTCAGCATCTCCTGTGGGAGTGCTTTGAAGTGCTGTTGCAAGTGAATTTAGAAATTTTTGGAACAACTGTGGATGAGAAATCCTGCTCGTGTTGTTGCACGGGTGGCCCTTCTGCTTGGAATGATGCAACTTCTTTGGTCTGAGTCTAACCTTGCTGCACACCAGGTAGCGGTCGGTGTCGCAGTCCGCACTGTGGAAGCTGCGTGTGATTTGAACACTGTTTAAGGAGGCTCACCTTGTGACGATGAGGTCCAGCTGGTGCCAACGACGCGATCTTGGGTGCCTCCATGAAACCTGATGACAGGGTTCAGTATGAAAGAACGAGTTGGTGATGCAGAGATTATGATAGGTACACAACTCAAGCAGTCTCTGCCCATTCTCATTCATCCTTCCAACATCATAGTGTCCAAGGCAGGAGGGCCATGAGTCATGGTCGGCCCCAACCCTGGCATTAAAGTCCCCCAGCAGGAACATGTGTTCGCTCTTGGGGATGCTACTAATGATATTATGGAGTTCCTTGTAGAACTGGTCTTTAGCTTCAGGTGGGGAACAGAGTGTTGGAGCATAGATGCTGAGGAGGTGTTCTGGACCATAGGTGCTGAGCAGTCGGATGGACAGTATGCGTTCCGAGCCATTTGAGGGAGGCTCTATCATGCTGAGCAAGGAGTCTCTGATGGCTTGAGATCCACTCGCGGGGAGGCGTGCAAAGAGGAATGCAGACTGGTTTCAATCTCATATTTAAGAGCTGGAACCTGTCATAGCCACGAAGCGCATTGCACTGTTGAACTACAAGAAAGCCCCCAGCGAGTTAACATCCGTAGCACTTAAAGCAGCCAGAAGCACTGCACAAAGAACAGCCAGGTGCTGCGCAAATGACTACTGGCAACACCTATGCAGTCATATTCAGCTGGCCTCAGACACCGGAAACATCAGAGGAAAGTATGATGGCATTAAGAGAGCTTTTGAATTAGAATTAGAACATTACAGCGCAGTACAGGCGCTTCGGCCCTCGATGTTGCGCCGACCTGGGAAACCATCTGACCTACACTATTCCATTTTCATCCATATGTCTATCCAATGACCACTTAAATGCTCTTAAAGTTGGCGAGTCTACTACTGTTGTAGGCAGGGCGTTCCATGCCCCTACTATCGTCTGAGTAAAGAAACTACCTCTGACATGTGCCCTATAGCTATCACCCCTCAACTTAAAGCTATGTCCCCTCGTGTTTGCCATCACCATCCGAGAAAAAAGACTCTAACTATCCACCCTATCTAACCCACTGATTGTCTTATATGTCTCTATTAAGTCACCTCTCCTCCTCCTTCTCTCCAACGAAAACAACCCCAAGTCCCTCAGCCTTTCCTCGTTCGACCTTCCCTCCATCCCAGGCAACATCCTCGTAAATCTCCTCTGCACCCTTTCCAAAGCTTCCACATCCTTCCGATAATGCGGTGACCAGAACTGCACGCAATACTCCAGGTGCGGTCTCAACAGAGTTTTGTACAGCTGCAGCATGACCTCGTGGCTCCGAAACTCGATCCCCCGACTAATAAAAGCTAACACACCATATGCCTTCTTAACAGCCCTATTAACCTGGGTAGCAACTTTCAGGGATTTATGTACCTGGCCACCAAGATCTCTCTGTTCATCTACATTACCAAGAATCTTCCCATTCGCCCAGTACTCTGCATTCCTGTTACTCCTTCCAAAGTGAATCACCTCACAGTTTTCCGCATTAAACTCCATTTGCCACCTCTCAGCCCAGCTCTGCAGCCTATCTATGTCCCTCTGTAACCTGCAACATCCTTTGGCACGATGCACAACTCCACCGACCTTAGTGTCATCCGCAAATTTTCTAACCCACCCTTCTACACCCTCATCCAGGTCATTTATAAAAATGACAAACAGCATTGGCCCCAAAACAGATCCTTGCGGTACACCACTAGTAACTAAACTCCAGGATGAACATTTGCCATCAACCACCACACTCTGTCTTCTTTCAACTAGCCAATTTCTGATCCAAAGCTCTAAATCACCTTCAACCCCATACTTCCGTATTTTCTGCAATAGCCTACCGTGGGGAACATTATAAAACGCCTTACTGAAATCTATATTCACCACATCCACTGCTTTACCCTCATCCACCTGTTTGTCACTTTCTCGAAAAACTCAATAAGGTTTGTGAGGCACGACCTACCCGTCACAAAACCGTGCTGACTATCGCTAATGAACTTATTCTTTTCAAGATGATTATAAATCATGTCTCTTATAACCTTTTCCAACATTTTACCCACAACCGAAGTAAGGCTCACAGGTCTATAATTACCAGGGCTGTCTCTACTCCCCTTCTTGAACAAGGGGACAACATTTGCTATCCTCCAGTCTTCCGGCACTATTGCTGTCGACAATGACGACATAAAGATCAAGGACAAAGGCTCTGCAATCTCCTCCCCGGCTTCCCAGAGAATCCGAGGATAAATCCCATCTGGCCCAGGGAACTTATCTATTTTCACACTTTCCAAAATTGCTAACACCTCCTCCTTGTGAACCTCAATCCCATCTAGCCTAGTAGTCTGAATCTCAGTATTCTCCTCGACAACATTTTCTTTCTCTACTGTAAATACTGACGAAAAATATTCATTTAACGCTTCCCCTATCTCCTCTGATACCACACACAACTTCCCACTACTATCTTTGATTGGCCCTAATCTAACACTAGTCACTCTTTTATTCCTGATATACCTATAGAAAGCCTTAGGGTTTTCCTTGATCCTATCCGCCAATGACTTCTCGTGTCCTCTCCTTACAATTCTTAGCTCTCCCTTTCGATCCTTTTTGGCTGGCGTGTAACTCTCATGCGCCCTAACTGAGCCTTCACGTCTCATCCTAACATAAGCCTTCTTCTTCCTCTTGACAAGCGCTTCAACTTCTTTAGTAAACCACGGCTCCCTCGCTCGGCAACTTCCTCCCTGCCTGCGAACCATCAAGAAGCTCGCCCCCCTCAAATATAAATCAGGGGATATAATCGCTGACCAACGAAAGCAAATGGACCGCTGGGTTGAGCACTACCTAGAACTGTACTCCAGGGAGATTGTTGTCACTGAGACTGCCCTCAATGCAACCCAGCCTCCACCAGTCATGGATGATCTGGACGTGCAGCCAACAAAACCGGAAGTTAGTGATGCCATTGATTGTCTCGCCAGTGGAAAAGCCCCTGGAAAGGACGGCATTACCCCTAAAATAATCAAGAGTGCCAAGCCTGCTATACTCTAGGCACGACATGACCTGCTTTGCCTGTGCTTGGACGAGGGAGCAGTATCTCAGGACATGCACGATGTCAATATCATCACCCTCTATAAAAACAACGGTGACCGCAACAATTACCGTGGAATCTCCTTGCTCAGCATAGTGGTGAAAGTCTTTGCTCGAGTCGTTTCAAACAGGTTCCAGAAGCTGGCCGAGCACGTCTGCCATGAGGCAGTGTGGCTTTCGTGCAGAGATACCGAACATTGACATGCTGTTCCCCCTTCGTCAGATACAGGAGAAATGCCGTGAACAACAGATGCCCCTCTACATTGCGTTCATTGATCTCACCAAAGCCTTAGACCTCGTCAGCAGACGTGGTCTCTTCAGACTACTAGAAAAGATTTGGTGTTCTCCAAAGCTACGAAGTTTCGTCACCTCATTCCATGACAATATTCAAGGCACAATTCAACATAGCGGCACCTCATCAGACCCCTTTCCTATCCAGAGTGGCGTGAAACAGGGCTGTGTTCTCGCACCCACACTTTTTGGGATTTTATTCTCCCTGCTGCTTTCACATGCGTTCAAGTCTTCAGAAGAAGGACTTTTCCTCCGCACAAGATCAGGGGGTAGGTTGTTCAACCTTTCCCGTCTAAGAGCGAAGTCCAAAGTACGGAAAGTCCTCATCAGGGAACTCCTCTTTGCTGACGATGCTGCTTTAACATCTCACACTGAAGAGTGTCTGCAGAGTCTCATCGACAGGTTTGCGGCTGCCTGCAACGAATTTGGCCTAACCATCAACCTCAAGAAAACGAACATCATGGGACAGGACGTCAGAAATGCTCCATCCATCAATATTGGCGACCACGCTCTGGAAGTGGTTGAAGAGTTCACATACCTGGGCTCAACTATCACCAGTAACCTGTCTCTGGATGCAGAAATCAACAAGCACATGGGAAAGGCTTCCAATGCTATGTCGAGGCTGGCCAAGTGAGTGTGGGACAATGGCACGCTGACACAGAACACAAAAGTCCGAGAGTATCAGGCCTGTGTCGTCAGTACCTTGCTCCATGGCAGCGAGGCCTGGACAACGTATGTCAGACAAGAGCGATTTCTCAATTCATTCCATCTTCGCTGCCTCCGGAGAATACTTGATATCAGGTGGCAGGACCGTATCTCCAACACAGAAGTCCTCGAGGCGGCTAACATCCCCTGCCTATACACACTACTGAGTCAGCGACGCTTGAGATGACTTGGCCATGTGAGCCGCATGGAAGATGGCAGGATCCCCAAAGACACATTGCACAGCGAGCTCGCCACTGGAATCAGATCCACTGGCCGTCCATGTCTCCGCTTTAAAGACGTCTGACAACGTGACATGAATTCCTGCGACATTGATCACAAGTCGTGGGAGTCTGTTGCCAGCATTCGCCAGAGCTGGCGGGCAGCCATAAAGGCGGGACTAAACTGTGGCGAGTCGAAGAGACGTAGCAGTTTGCAGGAAAAAAGACTGAAGCGCAAGGGGAGAGCCAAATGTGTCACAGCCCCGACAAACACATTTTTCTGCAGCACCTGTGGAAGAGCCTGTCGCTCTGGAATTTTTGGCCCAGTGGTTCCAACCGCAGCCTCACAAATCGAGGGACCCGAGTTTGATTCTGGGTACTGCCTGTGCGGAGTTTGCAAGTTCTCCTTGTGACCGCGTGGGTTTTGCCGGGTGCTCCGATTTTCTCCCACAGCCAAAGTACATAGACATTGAACAGTGCAGCACAGTACAGGCCCTTCGGCCCACGATGTGGTGCCGAACCTTTAATCCACTCTAAGATCAAACTACCTCCATACCCTTCATTCTACTATCATCCATGTACCTATCCAAGGGTCGCTTAATTGCCCCTAATGTATCTGCTTCTACTATCAACGCTGGCAGCGCATTCCACGCACCCCCCACTCTCTGTGTAAAGAACCTACCTCTGACATCTCCCCGAAACCTTCCTCCAATCACCTTAAAATTATGCCTCCTGGTGATAGCCCTTTCCACCCTGGGAAAAAGGCACTGGCTATCCACTCTATCTATGCCTCTCATCATCTTGCACCCCTCTATCAAGTCACCTCTCATCCTTCTTCGCTCCAATGAGAAAAGCCCTAGATCCCTCCATCTTTTTTCATAAGACATGCCCTCCTGTCCAGGCAGCATCCTGGTAAATCTCTTTTGCACCCTCTCTAAAGCTTCAACATCCTTCCTATAATAAGCCACCAGAACTGAACACAATATTCCAAGTGTGGTCTAACCAGGGCTTTATAGAGATGCAGCATAACATCGCGGCTCTTAAACTCAATCCCCCTGTTAATGAAAACCAACACACCATACGCCTTCTTAACAACCCTATCTACTTGGGTGGCAACTTTGAGCGATCTATGGACATGGGCCCCAAGATCCCTCTGTTCCTCCACAATACCAAGAATCCTGTCTTTAAGCCTGTATTCCGCAATCAAATTCGACCTTCCAAAATGAATCACTTCGCACTTTTCCAGGTTGAACTCCATCTGCCACTTCTCAGCCCTATTCTGCATCCTGTCAATGTCCCGTTGCAACCTACAACAGCCTTCCACACCATCCACAACTCCAGAAATCTTCGTGTCATCGGCAAACTTGCTAACCCAGCCTTCCACTTTCTCATCCAAGTCATTTATAAAAATCACAAAGAGCAGAGCTCTCAGAACAGATCCCTGCGGAACACCACCGGTCACCGAGCTCCATGCTGAATACTTTTTATCTATTACCAACCTCTGTGTTCTATGGGCCAGCCAATTTTATATCCAGACAGCCAACTTTCCCTGTATCCCGTGCCTCCTTTCTTTCTGAATGAGCCTACCATGGGGAACCTTATCAAACGCCTTGCTAAAATCCATATACACCACATCCACTGCTCTTCCTTCATCAATGTGTATTGTCACATCTTCAAAGAATTCAATAAGGCTTGTGAGGCATGACCTGCCCCTCACAAAGCCATGCTGACTGTCTCTAATCAAACCATGCTTTTCCAAGTAATCATAAATCCTATCTCTCAGAATCCTTTCCAATAATGTGTCCACTACTGACGTAAGACTGACTGCTCTATAATTCCTAGGGTTATCCCTATTCCCTTTCTTGAACAAGGGAATAACATTTGCCACCCTCCAATCACCTGGTACTACTCCAGTGGATAGTGAGGACGCAAAGATCATCGCCAAAGGCGCGGCAATCTATTCCCTCGCTTCCCGTAATATCCTTGGGTTTATCCCGTCTGGCCCCGGGGACTTATCTGTCCTCAAATCATTCAATATTTCCAGCACATCTTCCCTCTTAAAATCAACCTGTTCGAGCTTATCAGCCTGTTTCACGTTGTCCTCACAAACGACCAGGTCCCTCTCACTAGTGAATACTGAAGCAAAGTATTCATTTAGGACCTTCCCTGCCTCCTCCGACTCCAGGCACAAGTTCCCTCCACTATCCCTGATCGGCCCTACCCTCACTCTGCCTTCCTCTTGTTCCTCACATAAGTGTAGAACGCCTTGGGATTTTCCTTAATCCTATCCGACAAGACTTTTTCATGTCCCCTTCTAGCTCTCCTAAGTCCATTCTTCAGTTCCTTCCTGGCTACCTTGTAACCCTCGAGAGCCCTGTCTGATCCTTTCTTTCCCAACCTTAGCGTCGGGTGGCACACTGGCGCAGTGGTTAGCACCGCAGCCTCACAGCTCTAGCGACCCAGGATCATTTCTGGGTACTGCCTGTGTGGAGTTAGCAAGTTCGCCCTGTGTCTGCGTGGGTTTCTTCCGGGTTCTCCCGTTTCCTCACACATGCCAAAGACTTGCAGGTTGATAGGTAAATTGGCCGTTATAAATTGCCCCCAGTATAGGTAGGGAAATGTGGGGATATGGTAGGAAAATGAAATTAGTGTAGGATTTGTACATCGGGACAAACCTATCCATCAGTCGCAGGTGATGGGTAAATTGGCCATTGTAAATTGCCCCTGGTGTAGGTAGGTGATAGGGGATATGGGATTACTGTAGGGTTACCATAAATGGGTGGTTGTTGGTCGGCACAGACTCGGTAGGCCGAAGGGCCTGTTTCAGTGCTGTACCTCTAAATAAATAAATATAAATAAATAAATAGAATTGGCCTGTGTAGCCACTCCAGGCGCTCCTCCACACACCACTGACCACCTCCAGACGCTCACCCATTGTCGCTCCAGATAAGGAGGCCAAAGAAGATATTTTAGCACGAATATCATTTGACGCAATTAATTTAATATTATTGCCATGCCCAGTAGAGCCATGTCAAATTCATATCTTTTAACACAGATTTTGTAACTGACTTGTCTTTTAAAATGGACCATACGAGCCGCAAATAATGGCCACCAAAGGTTATCTGACCCGATCAGTGAATTTCTAAACAGCCATACTGTCTCGCAAAATGATACATTCCAGACGAAGAAGTGGCAACTCCACGTATCCTGAGACAATCCAAGAGGCAATCTTGAACTGAATGGGTCTTTCTGAAACAAAGACAGTATTCAAGCAATGAGCCAGATAATGAATAATCACACTAATTCCAACACCATATTTGAGAAAGGGAAATGTGATAATGCACATGGTCAGCTAACCATGTTGGTTTAGTTTTATTCTTTAAGTGCTATGTGAAAAAATTCACAACAGCAACAGCAAAAAGTGCAGAAAAATCTATGCCTAAATAATTGGAGACTGCAGCATGGTGACGTCTCCAAGCCTGTTCCATTTCGAACCCACCAATACTGCAAAGTGGCCTCGTGGTAACGTGACTGAAAGCAACGAAGTTTGTGGCCTGCAGAAATTCTATCCCGTCAAGAGAATCCTGAAAGCCACTTCAGAACGTCACTCTGGCTGTTGAACTTAGCTAAGCTACACTTCAGGAGTGAAGGTGTCTTTCTCATCGGGTCTGTGACGTGTCTATTCGACTGCGAGCCATGTGAATTATGAACTATTATTTTGATTATAAGCTGTAAAAGTGCACTATTCTTTTCAACTGTACTTTCCTTAAGTGTGTTTGTGTACGTCGCTGTGTGAGTGAGTGCGATAGTGTTAGATTTCGTGGGGAGTGTTGAATGAACAGTCTAGAGCGTGTGAATTCATGCGATGCAGGACATGTGAAGAGCAGTTCTGGTCTGCAAACAGGATCTGAAATTCTCACATGTAGCTTGTATATTCGAACAGGATCACAAGACAAATAATAATGTACAATGGACACATTCATTGACTGATAACAAAATGCTGCTCATGAACCAATGTTGCAAATAATTTATCAATTGAGTATGTATCGCTGCATGCTCTAATTGTGACTAAGCGCAGCTGATACTAATTGTGGAAAGATCAGGGTGCATATGGAATAACCAGTTTCCACCTGGGGAGGGGTACGGTCTGGAGAAGAGAAATGCTGTCGGCACTTATGCTGTATGGGTTATTGTTAATAAACCTATGTGAAAGTAAGACTGGCTCCTGCTTTATCCTTTGACAGATGCATGTTTAAGAAATTTACATTTTGCGCCTTCCCAGGATCAGATCTTGTAATTGGGATGTTTCATGTTCCTTTGTTGATCTCTGTCAGGGCGTGGGATTTGCCTGACTTCAGGCCGTGCAGAGCAGGTGAACTAAATATTCTATGAGGCTATGAGTCCCTCCCTCAGGATAATTCAAAACAACAAGGAACCTACTCACCACAAAGTAAAAAATCTGCAATAATTGTAATTCATGTGTGGGAGACGCAGAAGGACGTGGGCATACTTTTGCTGGCAGGTTTGCCTTGAAGATTTTTTAGGGGGTTTGTTGAATGTCAAGTTAGTAAGTGTAGAACTGATCCATCCTGATATTGTGCGAAATCGAACATAAAATCACAGAAATATTTGGGAACAACATGTAAAATTACGAGGGAAAATAGACCTTCTTGAGAAAGGAAACGAAAGTATTGAAATAGGAAGATTTTTGAACTGACAAAGGATCGAATCTGATTCATCAGTGAATCCACGTCTTTGGATTCTTATTGTTACAAATGTGAAACCTGTGGCAGCTTTGCCTTTGCAGCCAACTGACATAGTCCTCAGGGTTAAAGGTTTCTTGCTGCTGTGTTTAGGTTACCCAGAAGATAAAATGATATCCTGGGGGCCGGAATTGTGTTACTTACTTTCCGTGGAACTCTGCAATCTGTTGTCAATCACTTCCGGAACTCTGAGTAAGAGCTGTGCGGCTAACAGCTTCCTCCATCACCTAACAACTGGACACTCGAGCTACAGTTCCATCAACAAGAAGGCAAGGTTGGCCCTCCCATTAGCCCGAACCCTCGCACACACATTCTGCAATCCCCCCTGTTACTACGATGGCCCGCCATGTTTTGGGAAGTGATGGTTCATATAACTCCCAAGATTAAGCCTTGAATGCCCCAAGGTTCGATACACAGCATCTTAACTATCCATATTGTGACCTCCCATTTAAAACATGTAACTAGACATTGATGGGGAATTGAAGAGCTTGTATCAGATACAATGACCCCTCCTCTTGTCCATCGATGACACAAACCTGCGTATTTTCCATGTTCTCCTGATCATTACAATGTCTCTTTTCGGAATTATCACAGCCAATCATGAAGCTCATGG
Source organism: Heterodontus francisci (assembly GCF_036365525.1). NCBI lineage: Eukaryota > Metazoa > Chordata > Chondrichthyes > Heterodontiformes > Heterodontidae > Heterodontus > Heterodontus francisci. The sequence continues at coordinate 6,332,693 of NW_027140794.1, forward strand.
CTTGTTTCAACAAATAGACTAACGACAGTTTATACATCCTCCAACTACCCTGTGATTTGCCTCTTTCAATCATTCGGTCAAAGATTGAGGCCAAGATGAGAAGACATTTCCTCTGGATGAATGATGGACAAACTGAAACTGTCTTCTTTCACTCCCACAAAAAACACGGCATTTTTGCATTGTTTGCATCAGATTTGGGCAGCTAATAGGCAACTAAAAATTACATCACACATTTGCCATGAAATGGCCTTGTCCAACAGGAGAGAATCTAACCACCTCCCCTTGATATTAATCGTCGTGGTCAGTCCCCAATTACCACATTATCAATATCATACGCGTTACATTTTATCAGAATTTTAACTGGGCCAGCCAAATAAATGTTGTTGCACCAGAGAAGATCAAACGCTGGGATTTATGCAATAAATAACTCACTGACTTTTACATCCACAATCTACAAGGCATAAGTCAGGAATAATGGAATATACTCCACTTTCCTGGATCTGTGCCGCCGCCAACAAAACTCAAGCACCTCAGCAAGATCCAAGCAAATGGACTTAGTTGATGTGCCTCCGATGCACCATACCAACACTTAATTCATTCCACCACCAGCACACAGTGGCTGCCGTGTGCACCAAATATAACATCACACCGCAGAAAGTCACTAAATTTATTTCGACAGCTCATTTCAAGCACGAGACAGCTAACACCTAAAAGGATAAGGGTGGCAGACGCATGGAAACATGAACACCTGAAAGTTCCCTCCAACCACAGACATCCTGAGTTGGAACGACATCGTCATTTCTTCACAATTACTGTGTCAAAATCCTGGAACCTCCTTTCTCATTGTACTGCGGGTGTACGTAAAGCAGATGGAGTCCAGCGTTTCAATAAGGTGGCTCTCCACCACGTCCCCAAGAGAAACTAAAGGTGGATAACAAATCGCAGCCTCGCCAGCAATGCCCACATCCAAGGAGCAAGAAGCTTTCACCTTGCTGCCTCAGTCTAAGCCCAGATGTGTTACATTGATGCCCTGCCTGGTTCCGAGCTCAGCACATTCTCTACCGTTTATGTATCGGCGGTCTCCCAGTTAAAATGGTGATGAGGAGGAATATCTTCTCTTGAAGTTCAATCGCATTTAGAATTCACTTACGCAGAAGTCAGTGGAGTCTGGGTCATTGAATATATTCAAGGCTGGTTTAGACTGACTTTTCATTTACGAGGGACTGAAGACCTACTGTTGTCTGGCAGGAAATTGGAATTACGGCCATGGTCAGATAAGCCATTATGGTATAGAATGACAGAACATGATCTATGGGCTGAATGCCCGACTCCCTCTTTTATTTCTAATGACCTTAGGTGAGAGGAAATCTGTTGCATCTCTTGCACTTGCATAGAAAGGAGTTGCGGGCAAGCAAACCTCATCTTTGATGTGACGGAAGAGTGAATGCAGATATTTTGTTCGCGATTTTAGTTGGACATGGTGGAAATGGAGGAGGATGATTTGTTGAAGGTGGAGGCGGTTGGAATGGAAAGTGAGAATAAGTGAATTAATATCATGGTTCTGGAAGGTAGGGAAGGAGGTGAGGACACTCACTCGGGTGATGGAACAGATAAAGCTGAGGCCTCTGCAAAACTGATGTGAGGAATGCACGGTTAATGTGAAATGAAAAGACTACAGAAGCACTGGTATGGAAAATGTAATCGTTTAAACAAACAAAAGGCGATGAGGAAACTAAGAGAATGGAAGTTATTATTTATGCAAAGTGGAGTTTGAGGAAGTGTGGTCAAGATAACTGTGGAAGTTGGTGGATCATAGTAAATATTGATGCAGAGTGTGTACACTTATATTGAGGGAGGAAATTCGTGGAAGAGAAGTAAGGAGTCACAGATGGACCGTTTTCAGGCGAGAGAGGTACAGATATTTCAATGCAAATTTGATTAAATTTTGGAGCTCGATCTGAAAAAGGGTTTGACACCGCCACAATGATCGATGTATCGGATAAAGAGGTTGAAAATGGAAACGGAGTATCTCGGACAGTGTGAGTGAGAGAACTATATTGAAAATCCTGCCATTGTGTCCAGTTCGAGGCACCACACTTTTTAGGCTTTAGAGCAGGTGTAGAAAATGTTCAAGTGAATATTCCAGGGGTGACAGATGTTTTATGCCGACAGATTAAAGAACCGAGTTTTTCTCCTGAAAGAGGAAATTGAGAGAGAGTTTGATAGAGTTGTTCCAAACCATGGGTTGTTTAAACAGAGTAGATGGAGAGAAACTGCTCTCATTGGCAAACCTGGCGAAAAGCAAAGGACACAGGTTTAAGGGAGCGGCAAAAGAATCAGTGGCGACATGAGGGAAAACGTATGTTTCCAAAGCACGTGTTCAGGATATGAAATGAACGCCTGAGAGAGTGGTGAAGACAGAATCAATCAGAAGCGAAGTGAATGAACAACTGAAAAGAAAAACAAAGCAGGTCAGTGAGGAGGAGATGGAGGAGTGAGATTAGCTGAGCTGCCCGTGCAGAGAGCTGACATGGTCAAGACAGACCTAATGGCCAACTGCTGTGTTGCATCCATTCTATACTCCTTTTTGTTTGAATATATGAATTGTTGAACGGAATTGCACAGATAAAGAGTGCATCCAAAGTATAGACGAACATCCGTTCCAGCCTTCTCCGACGTTAGGAATTAATTTCTGAATAGTCCTGCAGAGCGCAGGCCATCACTAAAACAACATGACATCCACAGATGGGACTCATGATTTTTCTCGGACTTCCTTTATTTCTGTTTAACACAGCTTCCTGTTATGATTAGTTGCTTTTTGTGATCAGATTTGTCCACACTTGGGGGTGGGGGTGGGGATGGGTCCCATTCAATTTTAGTGGAAAATATATTCCATCAACAGGGAATTAGCACAACTGTCGTAATCTGTTTGTTCAAAGATAAAGAAAAACTGTTCGAACAATTTTGCAACCTGTGTATCCCCATAGAGATCCGGGAGGGTATAAAGTTAATGCACTGGGAATGTGTCACCTCAGAATTTATTTCAGAGATATTACCTGCAGCACAAACAGACCGATCACTCCAAGCAGAAAATGCACGGACCAATTCAATTGGTCAGGAATATATTCTATGTGATCCTTGTTGTAATTGGCGTTCCTGGTAAGTATCTATAACGAATGAAGTTTTGTAAATCTGTGTATGAGCTGGTTTCTTCCATTACCATGGGAATAATAATATTACATGCGATCGAATGGTTACAGTTACACAGACACACACTCAATAATATAATTGCATTAATTTCCTGAATTAGCTGTGCAGTTTTAATCTGTTGTCTCAACTGTTTGTAGCTCAAGACACTCTGCATTGTAAAGTTATTGAATTATGTGGAATGTTGTGTTCTGTAGAATCACAGCTCAAAGCAGGAAAATCTCAGAGGGGCGGGATTACTGGAATTATCTGTTAGTGTAGAATTATACTGTGTGTGCGCACTAACTGGAGTGGAGCACCTGACCTCAGCGATCATGTACAACTGGGAGTCTCTGTCACTCTAGAATTGTACTGATTGTGGCTGACTAACTGGTGTGGACAATGCAACTCCAGGGAACATGTATTTGCTGGAGTATCTGTCATTGTATTCAGTGCGGGTCCCCATCTTATTCTAATTCTAATTAGAGTTGTTGACAGCACCATCAGGTGCTGATTAATTTCCTTCCCGAGCACAGTCCTGAGAAGCGTTTGCTCACAAGTGCACTGCAATAATAAATAATCCTCTTCAATATTACGAAAAATACTGATGACTATGACATGTTAATAGCCAACTTATTGATTTTGCAACACAGCATCAGGACATTCGGTACAACTGGATTAGGAGTGTCTTCCTGCTCTGCACAAGCCTCTCTTCATTCCAGCTCATCTAATCCTGTCAGCATATCCGTCCAATCCTGTCTCCATCATGCACTAACCTCACTTCTTCTTACTTTTTCTTCCATTGCAACTACTGCAAGAGGTCTCAATTCCACGTTCTCAGCAGTACAAGTGAATAGGTCTCTCTTGAATTCCATCGCGTATTTACTGATGACCATCTTATTTTGAGGAAATACAGATCTGGTCACCAGTAAAGTGGGAATATCAAGTCCACGTTTTCCCTCTCGAACCCTTTTAAAAAAAATTTAAAGGCCTCTATTAGTTCAACAATCATCCTTCTCTTATCGACATCATGGAGCCACAACAGATATCCCAATAACTATAATCTCCCTGCTATGGTATTATTTTTGTGAAGAATACATGCACCTGCTGGTTACCCTGGATATTTTTATCATGTGTAGTCCATATGAGTACACATTATTTACGTGTTCAATCACCACCTTTCTAATACGTTATTATAATACTTTTCTTCTGACGATATTCCTGTAGAAATGAAAGCCTGTGCTGTGATCACATTTGCATCGACTCAGTAAATTCCCTTTTCAATTTAACTCATTTATACATCAGAGGGAGTGTTCCAAGACGTATGAGTGCCTCCTATCCGAGGGGCTGGTTCGAATCAGGGAGGAATTTCTTCGAACACAGGGAGTGATTCGAGTCCGGGATGGGTTCCAACAGTGGGAGTGGTTGGAGACCAGGTGAAGTTCTCCAGTCTACCCATTCCTGGGCTCCACGTTGTCATATTTTACTAGTTTACCAGCGTCCGATGAGCGGTGTGCTGCACCTGCCCGTCCAGGATTTGTTAAATCTGGAAGTCCTGGGGTTGGAGGCAGGTTGGGGTCATGGACCCGATCTGACCTGATCACAATCCACACGGTTTTGGTGCTAAAATCCTTCCTGCCAGGGTTGAGGAGCGGAGAATGTTTTTCAGTAATTTACAGCCACTTTTCCCTTCTTTCCTTTGCAGTTAATTTAGTCTCAATTGTGATCCTGTCCAAGGGAAATTGCGGACTTTCCAGCTGCACCACCCGCTACCTGGTGGCCATGTCAACGGCGGATCTACTGTTCATTATCACTGAGATCATACTCCAGAGAATCAATGATTATTATTTCCCATTAAATTTCCTGGATCTCGCCTTTGTGTGTCGCCCTCTTTATGTCTTGATCCGTGCAGCCATCGACTGTTCGGTTTGGTTCACCATCGCTTTCACATTTGATAGATTTGTCGCCATTTGTTGCCAGAAGCTGAAATCGAAATATTGCACCAGGAAAACTGCAACTGTGGTTCTAGCAACAACTGGCATTCTGCTCTGTCTAAAAAATATACCCATCTACTTTAGATTTAAACCTAGATGGGTAATCGACAATGTAGAATGGCGTTGCTTTAATAAGCGAAGTTATTTTACTGACCCACGATGGATTGGATTTAGAATGTTTGAAAAAGCTTTAACACCATTATTGCCATTCATTTTAATTCTGTTGCTCAACGCTCTGACGTTCAGACACATCTTAGTGGCCAGTCGATTTCGTCAGAGACTGAGGGATCAGAGCAAGAATGAGAATCACAATGACTCTGAAATGGAGAGAAGAAGGAAGTCTATGATTTTACTCTTCACCATATCTGGCAGCTTCATATTTCTGTGGTTGGTGTATGTGTTATATATTTTTGGCATTGGTCATTTCTTAGATGATAATTCTTATTATATCTTTGAAAATGTCGCAAACATGCTGCGGAATTTAAGTTGCTGTACAAACACATTTATCTACGTGGCCATTCAGTCCGAGTTCAGAGAGCAGTTAAAGAGCGCGGTGAAATATCCAGTTACATCAATTATTAAATTAATTAATAAACAAAGCAACTGAGACCAGCTTAAAGATCCAGTGGTTAATGGACAAGAGGTGACCGCTGGACGTCCAGAAGAAAATGGCTTGCAGGAGTAAAGACAAACACTAGAGCTGTTAGTGACGGGAAGAGGGGGTCGAGAGCAAGAGGGTGGGACGTAAATTAGCAGGAATCAAAAAAGATAACCAGCAGTGAGCAAAGGGAAAGAGATGACCTTCGTCAAGGAGTCAGGTGGAGAGTGATTGCGCTCCCTAAAGGAACTGATGTGAAAGAAGCTTGACCTGGTTATGACACCTGTCATTGAACAAGAAAGCAGCAGGGAGAAGAAAATCCCAAAAAGTGTGGGTGCGAGAACACAGCCCTGTTTCACACCGCCCAGGATAGGAAAGGGCTCTGATGAGGAGCCACCATGTTGCATTGTGCCTTTCATATTGTCATGGAATGAGGTGATGATACATAGTAGCTTTGGTGGACATCCGATCTTTTCCAGTAGTCTGAAGAGACCATGTCTGCTGACGAGGTCAAAGGCTTTGGTGAGATCAATGAAAGCAATGTAGAGGGGCATCTGTTGTTCACGGCATTTCTCCTATATCTGACGAAGGGAGAACAGCATGTCAACGGTCGATCTCTCTGCACGAAAGCCACACTGTGCCTCAGGGTAGACGCGCTCGGCCAGCTTCTGGAGCCTGTTCAGAGCGACTCGAGCAAAGACTTTCCCCACTATGCTGAGCAGGGAGATTCCACGGTAGTTGTTGCATTCACCGCGGTCACCTTTGTTTTTATAGAGGTTGATGATATTGGCATCGCGCATGTCCTGGGGTACTACTCCCTCGTCCCAGCACAGGCATAGCAGTTCATGTAGTGCTGAGAGTATAGCAGGTTTGGCACTCTTGATTATTTCAGGGGTAATGCTGTCCTTCCCAGGGGCTTTTTTCCGCTGGCTAGAGAATCAATGGCATCACTGAGTTCCGATTTGGTTGGCTGTCTGTCCAGCTCATCCATGACTGGTAGAGGCTGGGCTGCATTGAGGGCAGTCTCACTGACAGCATTCTCCCTGGAGTACAGTTCTAGGTAGTGCTCAACCCAGCGGTCCATCTGTTTGCGTTGGTCAGTGATTATGTCCCCCGATTTAGATTTGAGGGCGGCGATCTTCTTGATGGTTGGCCCAAGAGCTCTCTTCATGCCATCATACTTTCCTCTGATGTTTCCGGTGTCTGAGGCCAGCTGAATATGACTGCATAGGTGTTGCCAGTAGTCGTTTGCGCAACGCCTAGTTGTTCTTTGCGCAGTACATCTGGCGGATGTTAAATCGCTGGGGGCTTTCTTGTAGTTCAACAGTGCAATGCGGTTAGCGGCTATGACAGGTTCCAGCTCTTCATTATGAGATTGAAACCAGTCTGCATTTCTCTTCGTCTCTGATGTGGGCCCACTTCGTCTCAGCATCCCCTGTGGGAGTGTTTTGAAGGGCTGTTACAAGTGAATGTAGAAATTTTTGTAATAGCTATGGGTGAGAAATTCTGTTCGTGTTGATGCGCGGGTGACCCTTCTGCTTGGAATGATGCAACTTCTTTGGTCTGAGTCTAACCTTGCTGCACACCAGGGAGTGGTCGGTGTCGCAGTCGCAGTGTGGAAGCTGCGTGTGATTTGAACACCGTTTAAGGTGGCTCGCATTGTGACAATGAGGTCTAGCTGGAGCCAACGACGCGATCTTGGGTGCCTCCATGAAACCTGGTGACAGGGTTTAGTGTGAAAGAACGAGTTGGTGATGCAGAGGTTATGATAGGGACACAACTCAAGCAGTCTCTGCCCGTTCTCATTCATCCTTCCAACGCCATAGCGCCCAAGGCAGGAGGGCCATGAGTCATGGTCGGCCCCAACCCTGGCATTAAAGTCCCCGCAGCAGGAATAGGTGTTGGGTGTTGGGGATGCTGCTAATGATGTTATGGAGTTGTTCATAGAACTGGTCTTTAGCTTCAGGTGGGGAGCAGAGTGTTGGAGCATAGATGCTGAGTAGGTGGACTGGACCAGAGGTGGTGTGCAGTCGGATGGACGGTATGCGTTCCGAGCCATTTGAGGGAGGCTCTATCATGCTGAGAAAGGAGTTTCTGATGGCGAAGCCCACTCCATGCTGTCTTGGTTCTTCAGGATCCCTGCCCTGCCAGAGGAAGGTGTAGTCTTGCTCTGCTGGAGAGCAACTCGCGGGTAGGCGAGTCTCCTGAAGTGCTGCAATGTCCACATTGAATCTACTGAGCTCGTTGTTAATGATGGCGGTCTTCCGATAATCGTTGATTTGTGTAAGGTCTTCCGACAGGCCAGGACACATAGTTCTGAAATTCCAGCTTGCAAAGCGAAGGGCTGGTACCTTGTTTCCTTTTTTCATGTTGTTTGGTGCGGTTTATCAGTCCACCTTTCGGGCTATGACCCTGAGCTCCAAGCACCCATTGAAGCAGGCAGACTGTGGCGGGACAGAACCTTATTGACCGGGGGCTGCCCGGTTTGAGGCGGGCGGTAGCTGTCCAGTGAGGTGCAATGACCTCTCCCACCGACAAAGGCAATCCGTGGCGCCCAGTTTCTACGCCAATTTGTCTGGACTTATAACTCGTAACTGCTGCCTTCTGTGTTGTTTTAGTCGCTGTGAGACAACTATGGAGTGACCTCTCCATGGCGCATGCCTGGGCATATTTATGGAGGTTGAGAGTTGCCCAGTCGTCAAAACCCCCTCTCGGCCTTTCTGGTGGGGTCCAAAGGAGAGCAGGACACGACGTTTGGCACCAGTATGGCTGCAGGAACTGCCGGAAACATGCCAAAGGTGACACATGACCGCCTACGGGGTTCCGCTCCGGATTATCTGTTCGGGTTTACTCCCTTAGCCTTGGTCTCTCCCGAGACACCCACAAGGCAGTGGGGTTGTTGGAGCCCCTACACAGGTGCAGGATGGTGCCGGTGGGAGGAGGGGATGCAAGGGGGATGGGTAGAGGGAGGGGGTGGGGGGGTGCAGGGGAAGGGGGTGCGGGGTGAAGATGGTGCAAGGGGGGGTGGGCTGGGACAGGGTTGTGAGGGGGTGAGCTGAGAGGGTGGAGCAGGGAAGGGGATGGGGGTGGAAGGGGGTAAAGGGGGGAGGAGGGGGGGTGGAAGCTGGTGCAGGTAATAAGCCATTTCCTCAGTGCCCACCTTCGACGTCCGGAAAGCTCATCCACCTCCTTCCAGAGGTGAAGCATCATTTGGCAGACTTAGAGGTGATTTAGAATTTTCCTCCACACAAGATCAGGGGGCAGGTTGTTCAACCTTGCCCGTCTAAGAGCGAAGTCCAACGTACGGAATGTCCTCATCAGAGAACTCCTCTTTGCTGACGATGCTGCTTTAACATCTCACACTGAAGAGTGCCTGCAGAGTCTCATCGACAGGTTTGCGGCTGCCTGCAATGAATTTGGCCGAACCATCAGCCTCAAGGAAACAAACATCATGGGGCAGGACGTCAGAAATGCTCCATCCATCAATATTGGCGACCACGCTCTGGAAGTGGTTCAAGAGATCACCTACCTCGGCTCAACTATCACCAGTAACCTGTCCCTCGATGCAGAAATCAACAAGCGCATGGGTAAGGGTTCCACTGCTATGTCCAGACTGGCCAAGAGAGTGTGGGAAAATGGCGCACTGACACAGAACACAAAAGTCCGAGTGTATCAGGCCTGTGTCCTCAGTACCTTGCTCGACGGCAGCGAGGCCTGGACAACGTATGCCAGCCAAGAGCGACGTCTCAATTCATTCCATCTTCGCTGCCTTCTGAGAATACTTGGCATCAGGTGGCAGGACTATATCTCCAACACAGAAGTCCTTGAAGCGGCCAACACCCCCAGCTTATACACACTACTGAGTCAGCGGTGCTTGAGATGGCTTGGCCATGTGAGCCGCATGGAAGATGGCAGGATCCCCAAAGACACACTGTACAGCGAGCTCGTCACTGGTATCAGACCCACCGGCCGTCCATGTCTCCGCTATAAAGACGTCTGCAAACGCGACATGAAATCGTGTGACATTGATCACAAGTCGTGGGAGTCAGTTGCCAGCATTCGCCAGAGCTGGCGGGCAGCCATAAAGACAGGGCTAAATTGTGGCGAGTCGAAGAGACTTAGTCGTTGGCAGGAAAAAAGACAGAGGCGCAAGGGGAGAGCCAACTGTGCAACAGCCCCGACAAACAAATTTCTCTGCAGCACCTGTGGAAGAGCCTGTCACTCCAGAATTGGCCTTCATAGCCACTCCAGGCGCTGCTTCACAAACCACTGACCACCTCCAGGCGCGTATCCATTGTCTCTCGAGAAAAGGAGGCCCAAAAGAAAAAGAAATTAAACAAAAACCATGCAGTTTAATAAGTATGCTAACTGACTTGATCAATTAAATATATCTGTAGAAGAAAACATTTACATTTGAAAAAAATTTTGCTTCCTGATATTCCACGAGGCACATTTATTCTTAATTGCTTTGGCACCCTGGGAATGTTGAGGTGAATTGTTTTCGATAGTTGGCATTGTTGATAAGAAGATGAAACATTGATTGTCCAACTGCTTTGTTTCTGCAAGGATCTGTTATTTGTTCACACAATGAAATGTTAACTCTCGGAGGCTAGTAAATAAGAGATGGACATGCTTTTAGCGTACTCCACTGTAATTACAGAAGTGCAGTGACGGCAGTTGAACAACATGGTAAACTAATGGAAGAGGTAATTCAAAGGATATCATAATAAGGAATCGGAAGCCCAAAAGATGGAAACTCAGAGTCTTTGCTGGTACAGTTTACAATGGTGTCTGTTGTGTAATTATTCTGAAACACAGGTCAACGTAATGTCAATTCAGTGACAGGAGAACAAAGGCATCGCCTGTGCCGGCAACATTCAAGGAATCCTGATCTTGAACGATAAGAAACGTCCATGTTGTCGTCAGTGCATTTTTGTTAAGTATTTATAACATCTTGCTTAATAAATTATACTGGGTTCATAACTAGCCATTATTTGTAACATGCTAGGTCAGGCACAACTGAGAATCCCATTGTAATAAATTGAAAATTCAGAACTGAGAATTTTTAACTAAAAGTGTTTTAGCCTCAAAACCCCAAAACATACAATGGTGCAACTTGGGGCCAGACGTTGAAAAAGGCTAAAACGAAATGACTGGTTGTGAAGTTGAGCGGCATCTTGCTCTGATTAATCTGACCAACAGTTTTCATTCAAGGAAAGGAATACATAAGGAGAACAACCAGACATAGATCCGCAAGACCTGTAAATAAGATGCCATTTGAATTACCATATGAAAGATTGGTCGAAAGCACAGAACGAATATCAATGGAGAAGAGGAATCATTTTGTGTTTGAAGCTTCCAAGAACCATGGAATCATAGAAGCATAAAATGTCGAAGGCACAGAAAGGGGCCACTTTGACCCATCCTGGCTGAGCCAGCCGTAAAAGGATCCACCTATTCCACTCCCACCTTCTAGCATTTGGTTCATAGCCCTGCAGATTATGGGAGCTGAGGTGCATATCCAGACTCCTTTTCAATGAGTAGAGAGTCTCTGCCTCAGCTACCCTTTCAGGCTGTGAGGTTCAGATCACTACCATCCTCTGGGTGAAAATATGTTGTCCTCATCTCCCCTCTATTTTTCTAGCAATCAGTTTAAAGCTCTGCCCCCTCCTCACTGACCTCTCTGATAAGGCGAATAAGTCCTTCACCTCCACTCTATCCAGGCTCCTCAGATTTTGTACATTTCAATCAGATCTCCTCTCAGCCTTCTCTGTTCCAAGGGGAATAACCACACCTGTGCAACCTTTCCTCGTGCCTGCATTTTTCCAGTCCTGGCAACATCCTCGTAAATCTCCTTTGTACCCTCTATCGTGCAATTACATCCTTTATGTAATGAGGTGACCAGAACTGCACACAGTACTCAAGTTGTGACCGAACCAATGAGTTATACAGTTCCAGCGTAACCCCCCTGCTCTTATATTCTATACTGCAGCTAATAAAATAAAGGATTCCATATGCCTTCTGAACCACCTTATCGACCTGTGCTGCTACCTTCAGGGATCTGTGGACATTGACTCCAAGGTCCCTCACTTCTCAGTATGTTCTCATTTATCGTGTCCTCCTTTGTCTTGTTTGACCCCCTAAAATGCACCACCTCGCATTTCTCTGGCTGGAATACCATTTGGCACTTTTGTGCCCATCTGAGAAGACCATCAATATCTTCCTGCAGCCTACAGCTATCCCCCTTGCTATCTACCAAAAAAGCCAATATTCGTCTGGTCTGCAAACGTTTTGATCATGCCCCCTACAATGACGTCCAAATCATTGTTATACCACAAAAAGCAGGGGACCCAGTTCTGAGCTCCCCGGAATACCACTGGAAATAACCTTCCTGTCATTAAGACGCCCATCAACAATTACCCTTTGTTTCCTGCCACAAAGTCAGTTTTGTATCCACCTAGGATTTTGTGAAATTTACTGTTTCTAAATTACCACATATATCTGGACAGAAGGAACTCATCTGGTTTCAAGCCGAATGGACCTTGTGTTCTTTGTTTCTCTAAATAAGTGGACCAAATGTTCACGGAGATCAATCAACTCCAGCCGCTTAAGAATTCTGCAACATTTATGACAGCATGTTAATATTTTGATCTGAAGGCTTGGCCTTCTTTTTTAAAAAGTCAGGAATTGGCATTAATTCATTCATACATCTGTTTCTATTTGTTATCTTTCTAGAGAAAGTCTTTGTAATTATTTTTAGTCAGCTTGCATAACAACTGTAGACATTAGTGTCTCTGATAAATTCATCTGAAACCATGAAACATGGAAATAATTGTTTATGACATTTGAATCAATAATAAATAAATTAATATGTGTTGCTATTCCAAGCACTCGAAAGGAAGTCTACCTGAGTTTAAAGGGATATAAACATACGTAATTTTCAAAAAGGTTAGTGGGAATACTGTCTAGATGGTTGCTGACTATTGAGGAAAACCTTTTTTTAAGATAAATAAACGAAAGATATTATCAACTGATGACACCATTATTTGTATTTGGGAAACTTAGATGAAAAATAAATCAGTAAGATTTGGTGCGTTTCCTACCAACAGTAAAGGGGTATCTGAGGTAAATAATAAGCCAGCGAGCATTATCTGTTCTTTTAATAGTATGTACTTACATGACAATAATTTAGGAATTAACAGCACTCCTGTGAAAGGATAATAACTGTCATCGAGTGAGGTGATAAGCAGGTGGGGTGACCGTTTTCAATCTGAGGAGAGTCAATGACGTCTTAACAGATAATAACATTCTTCATCATCAGTAGTCATTTGGGGTTATGATATTTTAGAAGGTAAGAACATGCATACTTTGTGCAGATCACACCACGCATGAGCTAGAGAAGAGAAAGAGTGGTCAACAACAATAATGAGATGAAGGAGGAGGCAGATTTTGTCCTGTGGGGAATTGGAGGTTCTTGGAATGGTGTTTTAAAATGACTAACGTTACTTAATCCTCATAATAATTAATCAGTGAACTCATTAAGAAAGGAATTAGTCAATGTCATATTTTGTGAATGGTAACATGATTAGTAAATGGTTTGTAACTTTTCCTGGGATGCACAATTAAACATCCATCTACAATATAAATGTGTTAATGTGGGGTAAAATCAGTTCAGCTGCATTTATCTTTAAATAGGCAACTGTTTTGTTGCAACATGCAATAAGTCATTTGAGTTATAATAGAATCCAGTTTCTGTTTTAACCTAACTTACATCAAGCAAATAGGAGAGAAAATAGTTGAGTATGACCACTGGGATTTAGAAGTGCAACAACAGCTGAGACAAAGATAAAGGAATGATTATTGGAGGAATCAAATGAATAGACAAACAAAACATGGCAAGGCCTGGAATCAAAGGGAATGTCGATAGTTGAAACAAAAAGTAAGCATTTTAAATATTGTCTTCGATAATAAACTTTCTTCAATGCTCAAGAATTGGTGTGTAACTGTTGTGAGAGAATAACTCCAAGTAGCTGGGTTGGAAAGTAAAGGAAAAGGGAAAGGTCTACAGTTTTGTTTTAATATAGTACATTTTTTTTAGGGACCCAAGGTCTTTTGTGTAAATAATCTAATTGTTGGGTAATTTATGGATATAAATTCAGGGTAAGTTACGGCAGTGCAGCTCGGCAACCTGGACTGCTCCTCTTGAGCGATCTGGGAAGTCAGGGAAACTTCCAATGTCCAGGGTGAACACGTGTGCAGGAGGTGTCTCCAGCTGCAGCAACTCAAAATCCGCGTTTCGGATCTTGAGCGGCAGTTGGGGACACTGTGGAGCATCTGCGAGGTTGATATCATCGTGGATAGCACGTTCAGGGAGGTGGTTACACTGCAGGTAAAGACTGCTCATGTTGAAAGGGAATTGGGTGACCCCCACAAGCTGAGCAGAAGAACTAGGCAGATAGTGCAGGTGTCCCCTTGGTCCATTTCCAATTCTAACAGATGTTCCACTTTGGATAGTGTTGGGGGAGATAGCTTCTCAGGGGAACGCGCAAAAGCCAGGTCAGTGGCACCACCGGTGGCTCAGCTGCACAGCAGGGTAGGAAAAAGTGTGGGGGAACTATTGTGATGGGAGATTCTATCGTAACGGGTACAGACACGCGTTTATGTGTCCGCATAAGTGACGCCAGAATGGTATGTTGCTTGCCTGGCGCTCGGGCCAAGGATCTCACGGAATGGCTGCAAGACATTCTGAAAGGGGAGGGTGAACAGTCAGAGGTTGTGGTACACATAGCTACCAGCGACATACGAGAAAGAGGGATGAGGTGATGCAACAAGTACTTAGGGTGCTTAGTAGCAAATTAAAAAGCAGGACCGCAAACGTTCTAATCTCTGGATTACTCCCAGTGCCACGTGCTAGTGAGTATAGGAATAAGAGGATTGAGCATATGAATGCAAGGCAGGAGGAAGGGCGTTAGTTTCCTGGACCACTGGGTCTGATTCTGGCAAAGGTGGGACCTGTACAAGTTAGATGGGTCGCACCTGAACTGCAATGGGACCAACATCCTTGCTGGGAGTTTTGCTAGTGACGTTTGGGGGTGGGAGTGGTTTGACTAATTTGGCAGGTGGATGGGATACAGAGTGGAGGTACAGTAGGGGTGATGGACAGTCAAATATAGACGAGAAACTGCGTGAGACTGGAAGGCTCAGCAAATATAGACCAGGACCCTTGACTGGTTCCCTTCGACATGAATCAATGAGTCGTTCCAAGGCTGGCAGGAGGGTTTATGGGAGACCAGAGAGAACCCCGACCTTGTCAGCACTTTGCAAACAGAAAACCAACATTGCATTGGCAGTGATATTAATAAAACCCTTAGGAAGACAGAAGGAGGCCATTCGGCCCCTGGAACATGTCCCACCCATTGAATCAGGTCATGGCTGATTTGCTTCTTGTCCACATCAAGCTGTCTCGGCTCCGTAAATATTAATACCCTTTCCTAACAAATCTTTACCAATAATCAGGAATTAATGCCACTGCCTGTTAACACTCGGGAATTACTTTTCACAACCTCTCTGCCTCTCTACCTCTCATTCCTGCTGAAAGACATTCCTGAAAACTAACCTTTTTGACCAAGCTTTTGGTCATCAGCCTCAGTCTCTCCTTATGTGTGTTTGGTGTCAGATTTTGTTTTATAATGCACCCTGTATAGTATCTTTGGGACATTTAATACAGGCCTTCTCCCTCACCCCATCTCTATGTCTCGCTCTCTCTCTCTCTCCTCGCCTCGAAGGCAAGTACATCCTTCCTGAACACCAACATTAAACAGTTTATCACCATTTGAAAAATGTTCTGTGTTTCTATTCTTCCTGCCGAAGTGAAGAACCTCACATTTCTCCACATAATATTCCAGCTTCCAATATCTTGCCCACTCACTTCACCTTTCAATCTTCCTTTGCAGTCTCTTTGTGCCCTCGTCACAGCTTACTGTCCCACCAACCTTTGCATCATCAGCCCATATAAACCCAACATAGGCAGCATTTGAGAGAGGCACATTTGTTCTGACAAGTATAATGATCCAACTGGTTGATATTTTGTGCAGGGTATTTCGGAATATTCATCGGAGTTGTTAAGATGAAAGATCTTTATTAAGAGATTATTGGAACATAGGAAGGTAGGAATAGGATTAGGCCATTCAGCCCCTCTAGCCTGTCTCACCATTCAATGAGATCATGGCTGATCCGCAGCCTAACTCCATATACCTGCCTTTGGCACATATCCCTTAATATCGTTGCTTAACAAAAATATATCTCAGATTTAAAGCTAACAACTGTTCTGGATTCAACCGCTGTTTGTGGGAGAGAGTTCCAAACCTCTACCACCCTTTGCGTGAAGAAGGGCTTCCTAACATCGCCCCTGAATGGTCTGGCCCTACTTTTTAGACTATGTCCCCTCGTTTTAGAATCTTCGAACAGTGGAATTTGTTTATCTTTATATAGCCTATCTTTTCCTGTGAATATCTTGAAGACTTCGATCAGATTACCACTCAACCTTCTAAATTCGAGCGAGAAAAGGCTTAATTTGTGTAATCTCTCCTCATAACTTAACCCCTGTTGTCCAGGTGTCATTCTAGTCAACCTACATTTCACTCCCTCTCAGGCCAATATATCCTTCCTCAGGTGTGGTGCCCAGAACTGCTCACAGTATTCCAAGTGGGGTCTAACCAGGGTTTTGTGCAGCTGCAGCATAACCTCTGTGTCTTCATACTCCAGTCTTCTAGATATAAAGGCTGGCATTCCATTAGCCTTTTTGAATAATTTCTGCACTTGCTTGTGGCATTTTAAAGATCTATGCACCTGAACCCCCAAGTCTCTTTTGGTCATCCACTGTACTTAACCTCTTTCCATTTAGAAGTACCATGCGCGATACTTTTTTGGTCCAAAATGGATAACCTCACACTTGCCCACATTGAAATCCATCCGCCACAGTTTTTTTCCATTCACCTAGTCTGTCGTTATCTCCTTGTAACTTTATGCTATCATCTAGACATTCTACAATGCCGCCTAACTTCGCATCATCAGCAAATTTGGATATATGACTGACGATGCCATCATCCAAGTCGTTAATGAATAATGTGAATAATTGAAGCCCCAGCACAGAGCCCTGTTGGACACCACTAGTTACATCCTGCCAATGGGAATACTTACCCATTATCCCCACTCTCTGTCACCGACCACTCAACCAACTTGCTAACCATGTCAATAATTTGCCCTCAACTCCCTGGGTGTCTACCTTAATTAACAGTCTCTTATGTGGGACTTTATCAAATGCCTTCTGGAAAGTCCATATAAATAACATCCATCGACATTCACCTGTCCAGTACCTTAGTCACCTCTTTAAAAAAAAAGAATCAATGAGATTTGTCAGGCATGACCTCCCATCATGAATCCACGTTGGCTGTCCCTGATTAACTGAAATTTTTCTCGGCGTCCAGTCACGGTATCCTCGATTATAGACTCCAGCAACTTGCCCACCACAGATGTCAGGCTAACTCTTCTGTGATTTCCTTGGTTTCCCCATTCACTCTTCTTCAAAAATGGAGTGATATGTACAACCTTCCAGCCCAGAGGGACCACTCCTGAATCTAGGGAACTCTGAAAGACTATAGTTAGGGTATCTACAACGTGCTCACCTACTTCCTTTAACACCATCGCATGGAAACCATCAGTATCTGGAGATTTCTCACTGTTTAGTTGCATTAATTTCTTTGTTTCTGATGTTTTACTGAACGTTAATTGTATTAAGTCCCTGGCACCTGTCGGCTATTAATTTTTCGGATTGCCGGTAAGTTATCCTCCTTTTCAACTGTAAATACTGAGGCAAAGTAATTGTTCAACATGTCTGTCATTTCTGCATTATCAATGACAATATCTCCATTTTCAGCTTTTAGTGGGCCTACATTGCTCTTGACCACCTGCTTTCCCTTTGTGTAACTATAGAATTTCTTCTTATTGATTTTGATGTCCTTTGAGAGTTTCATTTCATAATCTCTTTCAGTAACTCCTTTAAGCTGTTTTGTGACCCTTTGCTGGTCTTTGTATTTATCCAATTCGGCCGGATCTGTGTTGTGTTTTTCATTTTTGTAAGCTCTTGCTTTTACGTTTGTACTGTCCCTAATCTCTTTGGTTGTTCATGGCTGTTTTTTCTGTGAGGTGGAACTTTTTCCTCTCAGGGGTATATACTCGCTCTGTATTGTGTTAAATGTGTCTTTCAATATTCTCCACTGTTATTCAGTTGTTTGACCCATGAAGAGATCTTCCCAGTTTACTGTGGAAAGTCTCTGTCTAATCCTGGGAAAGTCAGCATTATCCAAGTCTAAAATTCTAGCAGCTGATTCGTGCATTTCACTTTCAAACGATACCTTGATTTCAATCATGTTGTGACCACTATTTGATAAATATTCCACGCCAGTTATGCTGCTAATTACATTTGGCTCCTTACACATAACTAAATCTAATATTGCCTCTCCCCTTGTTACATCTAGGACACATGGCTGTCGTAAACTGTCCCAGACACATTCCGAAAATTCACTACATTTCTGACAGATGCGAGTCTGCCTCTCCCAATCTTTGTGTAAGTTAAAATCCCACATTAATACGACTTTGCCTTTGTTACACACTTGCCTAATTTGTGCATTTATACAATCTGACACCTCAGAACTGCGACAAGGGGGTCTAGACACAAAACCTCTTCCAGGTTCAGATCGTTTTCTGTTCCTCAGTTCCCCCTATAAAGTCACCATTGGATGAAAGAGTCTCCTTCGGTGTCTTATCCCACACACAGACAAACACACACACAGACACAAAGACAGTCAAATTCACACAGGCAGACTGACATGTCCAGATAAACACACACACACATATAGAAATCCACAGCCAGACACAGCCATTCCCACTGACCAAGAGAGAGAGAGAGAGAGAGAGAGAGAGAACGAACCCACACAGAGACACATATATTCACATTGACCAACTTGGACAGAGAAACACAAACACCTCCCTCTGTGTAAAGAATGTTATTACAAACATCAAAATCTCTCTTTTCGCCTTTTATATTTCACGCTCGGGGTTTCAATTTATTGTCAATTTGATTTCACAGGGAGCAAGATAATTTTTGCTTTCCTTTTCTTGTCTTTTGGGTCAGGGGGTCATTGGTCAGTCCAAGAGACTGACAGTCTGTAACCCGTGACCCAGCGCTGTGACCCCGAGTGGGTTGGGGGGAGGGGGCAACATGGCGAGGGTCAGTCCCAACCTCTTAAAGGGACCCTGCACCACCAGAACTGCTCCTTTGGTTTAAACCTTCGAGTGAGTCAGGAGGTGTTTGAACAAGGATGGGAACAAAGTGAAATTGAATCTTCCAATATTTATTTATTCAGCGATGTTAATAAACACCAAATATCTGTCAAGCCCAAATTCACACAAGTAAAATTGTGAATTAACAATGATAATTTTCAAGGAGAAGCTATTGTTAATTAATTCCATTTCATTTGCTAAACATTATCATCATAACCTTGTTTAGTTCAGGATGTAATATTAAAAAGCCCTTAGGAAGAGAGGAAGAGGCCGTTCGGTCCCTCGAGCCCATCCTTTCTCTTTGAGACATTTTATTCTTCACCCTCTCCCTTACTGTGTGTGTCTCTCCGTCCCTCTGCCATTCTCTTTTTCCTCCTTACCCATCTCTTTCCCTCCCTCACCCCATCTCTCTTTCCCTCCCTCACTCTCTCTCTCTCTCTCTCTCTCTCTCTCTCTCACTCACACACACACACAACGGTTAACTTTAATAATAGAGATGTTTTCTTTCGAGCTCTCTTCTAAACAAAAACAATTCCTTGGCCAAATGCTTAGTAATTCCTGAAGTAGAGAGGAAGAAGAAGAGTAAGAACTGTCCCTTTTTGGTTTGGTGTCACAAATGCATGCAGATGGCAGTCAGTAGGACATTTCTAGAAGTTCTCTTTCCAGGCGACGTTCAAGATCAGTCTGATAGGCTTTCCAAGAAAAATATGACAGCAGGGGTTTCTGGCAGGCCTTTCAGTCGGAATGCAACGTCAATTTATGGATCTCATACATTCGCTTCAAAGTACATCTCAAAGACATGGAACAGGGTGCTTATTGTGACTGCTTGCTTGGTTGGTTTTCTCCAGCTGCCTTCAAAACAGTTAACACCCCGAAGACAACGTCTAAAGCGAAACCAAAAGCAATATCTCAATGGTCTAGCTCTCGATCCCAAGAAATCCTGATCTGTCAGTTCTCTGGACAAAATCTCCCCCAAGTCACAAAGCCTCTGCTGGGTATTTATCTGAAGACAGGTGGCTTCCAGTAAAGGTTGTTTTAAAATAGGAAAATGAAAAGTAAATCCATAGAATCATTTTCAATTTCCACAAATAATACAATGCTACAATTGCAACATACCCGAGTCCCCAAAACATTTTAACAAAAATGTAGAAGCGCCGTCAGAACACACACATTAAAAAGTGCTTTACTGTTTTGCGAACGAGGTGAATAACCTCACAGATCCCCATTATTTTTCAGCTTCCACCTTGTTACCCATTCACTTAAACTGCCTACATCTTTTTTGTCTCAGCCTCACAGCATGCATTTGTACCTAGCTTTGTATCGTCAGCAAATCTCGAAACATTGCACTAACTTTCTTCGTCTCAGTTCCGAATCTAGATGGTAAATAGCTGGAGCAACAGCAATGATCATTGCGACACTCCACTAGTTACAGCCTGACAACCTGAAAATGCCCCGTTTATTTCGACTCACTACTTCAGATTAAACAGAGGGCCCGGGTGGAACCAGCGCAGTGAATAGTCAGAAGATTAAACACAGGGCCAGGGGAAGCCAGTGCAGTGAACAGTCACAAGATTAAACACTGGGCCAGAGGGAACCTATAATGTGAATAATCAAAAGTTTAAACACAGGGCCCAGGGGAACCTACAGAGTGAATTGTCAGAAGTTGAAACACGGTGCCCAGGGAAACCTGCACTGTGAATATTTACACTATCAAAACACATGGCCCAGGGTGTTCATGCACAGTGAACGATCGCAATATTAAATACAGGGCCTGTCAGGATTCTACACTGTGAATAGTCGCAAGTTTAAACAAAGGGCTCGGGGGATCCGTCAGAGTGAATTGTCACAAGTTTAATCACAGTGCGTGATGAGGAAACCTGCACAATAAAAACCCGCAAGTGTAAAAAACAAGGCCGAAGTGAACCTGAACAGTGAATAGTCACAAGTTTAAACTGAGGTTTCGGGAGGAACGTGCACAGCGAATAGTCACATTTTTAAACACAGGGCCCAGGGGGAACCTGCACGGTGAATAGTCCCAGATTTAGAGACAGGGCCCATGGGAACATACACAATGAATAGTCACAAGTTTAAAGATAGGGCCAAGGGGAATCTGAACAGTGAATATTCACAATAATAATCACATGGCCCGGGGGGATCCTGCACACTGGTTCGTGTCAAATTTCAACACAGGGCCCAGGTGGAACCTGCACGGTGAATAGTCACAATTCGAAATACAGGGCCCGGGACGATCCTTCACAGTGAATAGTCACATATTTCAACAGAGGGCCCGGGGGATCCTGCACAGTGATTTATGTCCAGTTTAAACACAGGTCCCTGGGGAACCTGCAAAGTTAGCAGTCATATGTTTAAACACAGGGCCCGGGGAATCCTGCACATGTGATTCCTGTCAAGTTTAAACATAGGGCCCGGGGGGGGGGGGGGGGGGGATCCTGCACAGTGAAGAGTCACGAGTTTAAACACAGGGCCCGGTGGATCCTGCACATGTGATTCCTGTCAAGTTTAAACACAGGGCCCGGGGGATCATGCACATGTGATTCCTGTCAAGTTTAAACACAGGGCTCGGGCGGGATCCTGCACAGTGATTGATGTCAAGTTTAAACACAGGGCCCGGGGGTGGTGGGGGAGGGGGGGCGGGGGGGGGAGGTGTTGGTGGGGGTGAGCATTCATAGTGATTCGTGTCAACTTTAAACACAGGGCCCAGGGGATCCTGCACAGTGATTCATGTCAAGTTAAAACACAGAGACGGGAAGCCTGCACAGTGAATAGTCACAGTTTAAACAAAGGGCCCTGGGCAACCTGCAAAGTTAGTAGTCATATGTTTAAATTTAGGGCCCGGGGAATCCTGCACAGTGAAGAGTTACGAGTTTAACCAGAGGGCCCGGGGGATCCAGCAGAGTGAATAGTCACATGTTAAAACATAGCGCGCGGCGGATCCTGCACAGTGATTCGTTTCAAGTTTAAACACAGCGCCCGGGGGATCCAGCACAGTGATTCTTGTCAAGCTTAAACACGGGGCCCCGGGATTCTGCACAGTGATACGTGTCATGTTTAAACACAAGGTCCAGGGGAATCCTGCACAGAGAATAGTCAAGAGTTTAAACACCAAGCCCGGGGGGATCCAGCACAGTGATTCGTGTCATGTTTAAACACAGGGCCGGGGGAATCCTGCACAGAGAATAGTCAAGAGTTTCAACACCAAGCCCGGGGGATCCTGCAGAGTGATTCCTATCAGGTTTAAACACAGGGCCCGGGAGGATCCTGCACAGTGATTCATGTCAAGTTTAAACACAGGGCCCCGGGGGAGGGATCCTGCACAGTGATTCTTGTCAAGTTTTAACACAGGGCCCGGCGGGGAACAAGCACAGTGATTCGTGTCAAATTTAAACACAGGGCCCAGGGGATCCTGCACAGTGATTTATGTCAAGTTAAAACACAGAGACGGGGAATCTGCACAGTGAATAGCCACAGTTGAAACAAAGGGCCCTGGGCAACCTGCAAAGTTAGTAGTCATATGTTTAAATTTTGGGCCCGGGGGATCCAGCACAGTGAAGAGTTATGAGTTTAAACACAGGGCCCGGGGGATCCAGCACAGTGAATAGTCACATGTTTAAACAATGGGCCCGGCGGATACTGCGCACTGATTCGTATCAAGTTTAAACACAGCGCCCGGGGGATCCAGCACAGTGATTCTTGTCAAGCTTAAACACGGGGCCCCGGGAATTCTGCACAGTGATTCGTGTCATGTTTAAACACAGGGCCCGGGGGAATCCTGCACAGTGAATAGTCACAAGTTTAAACACTGGCCCCGGGGTTCCTGCACAGATTTTCGTGTCAAGTTTAAACACAGGACCGGGGGAAAGCCACACAGTGAATAGTCGCAAGATTAAAGTCAGGGCCCGGGGGTAAGCCGCACAGTGAATCGTGACGAGATTAAAAACGCAACCAGGGGTGTACCTGCACAGTGCTCTTACCATTCCCTCTCGTAAATATGATCGCCAAGAGTTGGGCTCTAATTCTGGTGAACTTGCTGGAGCGTTCCAGTTACACCAACTCTGGAAGTGAACCGTTTGCTCACAGTGGAGTTAAACCTCTTTCTGCACTTTTCAAGGCATATTATGCCAAGAGGGCCAGAACTGCTGGTGTGGACTCCCTGTGCTGCTTCGCTAGCTCAGAAGGTTAGTACAGAAGACCACAGCACTGTTAAAAGTTAGCTGTCCAGGCCTTCGGGTGGGTGCCAGTTACCTCCCAAAGAAGCAGGTTGATGACTTTTAAGAACAAAGTAAGTTGCATTAGCATCCAGCACCCAACCACCACTACTAAACGAACCACCCCCCGAACGTCGCTATACCCCCAGCATAAGTACAGTGTTCTAAGAGGAGAAGTGGGTGGCAGACGTGGGGTAATTGGGTACTGGTGATGTGGCTGTAATGGTGTAGACACTAACCCAAATGAGATACCCTCATATTGACCCCACAACCTTCGACAATGAGGAAACACACCATGCGATACAAGCCTTGCAACACAATAAGAGGGCATGCGTGGGCTTCAGATGCAAAATTGGCAATCAATGCCGACATAGTTGAACAGCCAGCAACCACTCAGTTCGAAGACTCGCATGTGAAGAACAGATACTTGGGCAGGGTAGTGGAGAACGACTAACACATGCAAAATTGGAATTCAGTAGAATTACAGGCTTCAACAGAAGACACGTTCGGAGCAGCCATCGCACAGTACACCAGCTTGTATTTATACCATAGCTTTAAGGTACTTCACAGGAACATTATCAAAGAAAAGATGGCACTAAGACAGGGGATATTTTGATCAAATGTCCAAAGGAGAGATTAGAACAAATGACCAAAAACTTGATCAAAGAGGAACGTTTTAAAGAGTGTATTAAAAGTAGGATAGAGAGTGAAGCAGTTTAAAGATGGTATATCGGCTCATCGTATCCATGCTGTTTCTGCACGGAGCTATACAGTCATTCCCACTCCCCCACTCAATTCCCATAGCCCTGCAAGTTTATTTCCGTCACGTTACTGTACAATTTCGATTTGAAATCATTGGTTGTCTCTGCATTCACCACCCTTGTGGGCAGCAGAATCCAGATCATTACCACCCGCTGCATAAAAATGTTCTGAATAATATTTCACCTGTATCTCTTGCCCAAAGCCTTCAATCTGTGTCCTGTGGTCCTTGAACCATTAGTTGGTGGGGATGTTGGCCACCTCGAGGACTTCTGTGTTGGAGATACTGTCCTGCCATCTGATGCCAAGGAGGCAGCGAAGATGGAATGAATTGAAAAATCGCTCTTGGCTGACATACGTTGTCCAGGCCTCGCTGCCGTAGAGCAAGGTACTGAGGACACAGGTTTGATACACACGGACTTTTGTGTTCTGTGGTCTATATATATATATATGGTGTTCAGATGAAAGTCTTTCGCTGAACATGTTTGTTTCGTGGCTGTCATGGATGTCATTTTTCATAAGGCCCAATTAAATTTCTTTGCTATGAATCAGACTTTCATTGTAATCTTATTCTCGCAAAACGTCCAAGAGAGTATCAATTCAGGGACAGCCGTGTCTCAGCCGCTCTATAGGGAGGGAGAGAATGGATCAACGTCTGAGAAGATTAGGTTGGAAGAGTATGATCGACGAGCTTCAATGTGCATAGTCAAACGACCATATACTGTCTTTTGAAATTAGGATATATCTTGCAGTTTTGGGTGTGCTGTATCCGACTCGCTGATGCTGTTGTTCCTGGTGAGACTCGATGTCCAAATATTGATGTCTCCAGATTTTCTCAGAAATATAGACGGTTCTGGGATTGTGTGTCTATATTTCCGGGTATTCCATGGAATTGACAGCAATTGAACAGGATCTCTGGGAGTCTGCTTGTATCTTCTGGGGGGTCAGTGTGAATGTCAATGAATTTACAGATCAGGCATCTGTCTGCATTTGTCGAACCCATTCCCACATTTCCGCCCTCACTCCTACCCCTGCCTCCCAGTACAGTTTCAGGGATATCCTTGCCCTCACTTTGCACCCCAGCAGCTTCCACATCTTAAATTTCATCTTCCCCCATTTCTGCCACATCCAGCGTGATGCGACCAACCAAACACATCATCCCCTCCCCTTCATGTCAGCGTTCTGAACGGACCATTCCCTCTGCGACACGCTGGTCCAGTCCTCCATCGCCCACCAACTTGTTCCCTTTGCGTGGCACCGTCCCGTGCAATTGCAGGACGTGTAATACCTTTGACCTCCTCTCTCCTCATCATCGAAGGCTACAAGCAATCTTTCCAGGTGAAGCAACGATTTACTTGTACTTCTTTCAATTTAGAATACTGATACGACAAGAGTTGATTCAGTCTCACTACTCCACAGGTCACAACATATTCGTAAAGTTTTCCAGCTACCAGAAAAATACCTACTTTAAACACTTTATTTGCACCCCCCTCCCCCACCCCCCACCGAAGAATAAAGCATACCAAGCCAGATGTCGTTAAACAACAACAAAATTAACAATTTTCAGAAACTAAATCTTAAACAATAATGAAACAAATCTAAATAGGAAAAGATTTTATAACTTCTTATTCTTCCTATCTCTTATGCACGCACACATATACATGCAAACAACGGTTAACCGGGGGAAAAGGCTTTTCTCTTCCCAACTGTTTCCTGAGAATAATAAAATAACTTGGTCATAATATTCTGGTCAGATATTCCCGGGTCGGTGAGGTGTCCCAGAGTCCAATAGTCGGAACCCACTTGAAATCTCTACAGGCGGGTTCAATGAACAGTTTGTGATGGTTTGGAGTTCAAGGCAATTCGTCTGCAGCAGGCGTCACACAGATCTTTCAGCAAAGGATGTAGCAACAGGCCTACTTGGATTTTGAAGCAGCTGTCTAGCAATATAAGCTTTCTTGAGCTATCTGGGTTTTCTAAAATATAACAGGCAACGGGAATCAGTCTTGAGGCAGAGATTTTTCAGAGACTGGAGGCAATATGATTCTGTTCCTTTAACAATGCAGGGCTTCTTTTCTGCAAAGTAGTTTTCCACCACAGAATGTAGCAACTTCTCTTTTCCTAGGTCTTTTCTCTCTCCAGGGCTCTTTTCTCCTCTCCAAGCAGACCACAACCACACCTCAAATGAAGGATTTTTTTCCAAGAGAGGAAAATCTTACTTTTTCAGATAGTAGCTCTTGTCCTTGTCTGCAAACATAAGTCCCAGCCAGCTCGCTGCAATGCTGCTCAGCTCACTGATCTCTCACAGTGCAAAGTGAAACTAAAACCCGAACAATAAGTCATGTGACATTCATAAATATTCCTGTAATTTGCCTGTTGATCTGCTTGGCAACAGGTGCCAGAAATCTGAATTCAGTTCCAACACCAAGTTGCAGCATCCAATGTTCACAGAAAATCCTTTTGCTCAAACATTTAACATCACACAGAATTCTTAGCGTTCAATATAAAAAAATTAATGGTCTTGTGACATTATTGTATTTGCTGCTTGACTACGAGCTTCCTATTACTTGCCATGTTAATTCACCACCCTGCTCTCACACCCACATTTCTGTCCTTGGCCTCCTGCAGTGTTCCAGTGAAGCTCAACACAAGCTCGAAGAAAGCACCTCGTCTTCTGATTAGACACTCTACAGCCTTCTGGACTCAACATCGAGTTCAACGATCTCAGTTCATGACTGCCATTAGTTTTTAAAACATTTATTTGATTTCATTTTATTTTTAACCATGTGTCAGTTTGGCGTGTTTTTGCTTTTGGACACAGCTTATCATTGCACTGCAATTAATACCCTCTCTGGAGTAATACTATGTCTTTCTACTACAACTCTTAGCACTCCCTTTTCCTTTTATTCCGTGTTATCTCTGTTATTTCACACATCTGGAATTAAAAGTTAGTATCATGGTGACCGTGAACCGATTGTCGATTGTTGAAAAAAATCCATCTGGTTCACTCAAGTCCTTTACGAAAGGAAATCTGCTGTCCTTACCCGGTCTGGCCGACAGTAGAATCCAGACCCACAGCAATGTGGTTGACTCATGAAATGTCCTCTGAGCTAGTCTAGCCAGCCACTCAGTTGTATCAAACCACTAACAAGCCTAAGGAATGGAATGAATCCAGAAGAACCATCCAACATTGACCTCGGCTCTGGAAACACAGCCCTGTCGACTCTGCAAAATCCTCCTTCGTATCATCTGGGGGCAGGTGCCAAAATTGGAAGGGATGTCCCACAGGCTATGCAAGCGACAGCCTGACTTGGTCACACTTATGGAATCATACATAACGGACAATGTCGCAGACACCACCATCATCATCCCCAGATATGTTCTGTCACAAGGCAGTTGCCTTGGAAGCCCTCAACATTGACTCTGGACCCCATGAAGGCTCGTTGCATCAGATCAAACGTGGACAAGGAAACCTCACGCTGATTGTCACCTCGCCTGCATCTCCCCTCCCCCACGCCTTGGCTGAAGAATCAGTGCTTATCCATATTGAATTCAATTGGAAGAAACGCTTAGCGCTTATGTACTTTGGGTGGGAGACTTCAATGCCCATCAGCAAGAGTGGCTTGGTAGTACCACTGCTGACCAAGCTGGCTGAGTCCTAAAGGGCACAACATCGAGACTGCGTCTGTGGCAGCTGCTCAGGGGACCAACAAGAGGGAAAAACCTACTTGACCTTGTTTTTACCAATCTACTTGATGCAGATGAATCTGTCAATAGCAGTATTGGTAGGAGTTACCACGACTCAGTCATTGTGGAGACGAAGTCCTGTCTTTACATTGAGGTATACTCACCATTGTGCTGTGTGGAACTGCCACCATGCTAAAAGGATTGCAAAACAGATCGAGCAACTCCAAGCTGGGTATCCATGAGGCGCTTTGGGCCATCAGTAACAGCAGAATTATATTCGACCACAATGTGTAACTTCATGGCACGGCATATCTCTCACTCTGCCATTATCATCAAGCCGTGGGATCAACCCTAGTTCAATGAGAGTGTAGGAGGGTTTCCCAGGAGCAGTACCAAACATACCAAAATATGAGGTGTCCGCCTGGTGAAGCTGCAACACAGGACTGCTCGCATGCCCAGCAGTGGAAGCAGCGTGCGACTGACAGAAATAAACAATTCCACAACGACCAGATCAGCTCCGAAAACGATGCCTTCCCCACACGTATTGCCAGCCCTCCTGACTCACAGGCCATCTCCGAAAGGCTTTAAAAAGTCAGCCTATTGAATCAGGAAAGGGTTCCAGCGACATGACACACAAGAGACTTGTAGAGAACACAGGTAAGCCCTTTGATCTATGAACTCCATTTTTCCCACAGTTCATATAAAACGCCTCCTCCCCGCTCCCAGAAACTTTTCTTACTCTCTTACACCTACAAGTTAACAGTTCAAAGAAAAATCATTCTTCATACTGTCCCTTCTCACTTGCCTGGATGAGTGCAGGTCCAATAACACAAACAGCTCTGCAGTCCTGTCACATTCAGTCGCGAATGGTGGTGGACAAATGAACAAGTAACAGGAGGAAGAGGTCCCACAAATATCCTCATCCTTACTAATAGTGGAGCCCAATACATTACTGCAAAAGACAAGGCTGCAATATTTACATCTATCTTCAGCCAGAAGTGCAGGGTGAATGTTTCATCTCGGCCTCCTCCTGAGGCCGCCAACATTACGGATGTCAGTTTTCAGCCAATCTTATTCACTCCACGTATCATGAAATAGCTGAAGGCACCGAATACTGCAAATGCTATTGTCCCTGACAATATTCCGGCAATAGTAGTAATAACTTCTGTTCCTGAGCGAGCCATACGCCAAACTAAGTTGTTCCAATACGCCAACAACAGTGACATCCACCATGCAATATGGAAAATTGCCCAGGTATGTCCTGTCCACAAAAGAAAAACTGGACAAATCAAACCTGGCCACTTATCGCCTTATCAGTCTGCTCTCGATCATCAGCAAAGTGATTGGCGGGGGGTGGGGGGAGAGGTAGTCAGTGTTCTCAAGCGACACTTGCTCAGCAATAACCTGCTCACTGACGCTCAATTTGGTTCCCACAAGGGCCACTCAACTCCTGACCTGATCACAGCCTTGGTGCAAACATGGGCAAAAGAGTTGAAGTTCTGAGGTTAGGGGAGTGTGACAACTTTTGACTTCACATCAGCATTTGACTGAGCATGACATTAAGAAGCCCCAGAATAACTATAATCCAAGGGCATCAGAGGGAAAGATCTCCACTGTTTGGAGTATTACCGTGCACAAAGAAAGT
Organism: Heterodontus francisci; assembly: GCF_036365525.1. Taxonomy (NCBI): domain Eukaryota; kingdom Metazoa; phylum Chordata; class Chondrichthyes; order Heterodontiformes; family Heterodontidae; genus Heterodontus; species Heterodontus francisci. The sequence continues at coordinate 6,362,129 of NW_027140794.1, forward strand.
TGGTTGTGGTTGTTGGAGGTCAATCATCTCAGCCCCACGATGAGGAGTTCCTCAGGGCAGTGTGCTCAGCTCAACCATCTTCAGCTGCTTCATCAATGATCTTCCATCCATTATAAGGTCAGAAGTGGGGATATTCGCTGATGTTCAACAACATTTGTGACTCATAATATACTGAAGCAGCCTGTGTCCATATGCAGCAAGACCTGACAACATGAAGTCTTGTGTTAATAAGTGACATGTACTATTTGCACCACACAAGTGCCAGTCAGTGACCATCTCAGATATGTGATAATTTAACCATCTCCCCTTGATGTTCAATGGAATTAGAATTGTTGAACCCCCACTTTCAATATCCAGTGGGTACCCATTAACCAGAAAGTGAACTGGACCAAACAGGTAAACACAATGGCTACAGGCGCAAGTCAGAGGTTAGGAATTCTGCCGCAAGTACCTCATATCCCGTCTCCCAAATGCATGTTCAACATCTACAAGGCACATGTCAGGAGTATGATGGAATACTCTTCACTTGCCTGAATTGGTGCAGCTACAACAACACACAGGAATCTCGAAACCATCCAGGAGAAAGCAGCCCGCTTGATTGGCACCCCAGCCACCACCTTCAGCATTCATTCCCTCCAGCACCGACGCACAGTGCAAGCAGTGTGTATCAAGAGCAAGGTACACTGTGGCAACACACCAAGTCTCCTTCGAACAGCACCTACCAAAGCCGCTACCACTACTACCTCGAAGAACAAGGGCAGCAGATACATATGAACACCACCACCTGAAACAATCCCCTCCAAGCAAAACGCCATCCTGACTTGGAACTGAATCATCGTTCCTTCACTGTCGCTGGGTTAAAATTCTAGCACTCCCTTCCTGACAGCACAGTGGGTGTACCTACACACCGAGGAATGCAGCAGTTAAAGAAGGCAACTCACACCATCTAAAAAGCAATCAAGGCTGGTCAACAAATGCTGGTCTCGCCAAGGGCGCCCACTCCCCATAAATGAATAATAAT